>NC_090328.1:14054612-15287112 GCF_035084215.1 Heptranchias perlo
CCCGCCCCTCGACCCGCCTCCGTTAAAACTGGAAGTGGGCGGGTTGGGGTCGGATTTTACTTTTTCACAATTATTACCTTCCCTTCCGCCTGCCACCAACCCACCCGTTTGTGGGGTTAAAGTTTACCCCCAGATGTCATTGTATTTCAAATAATAAACTATCCTTTAATAGTCAGCCACTGATATACATCCTCCCTTCCATAAAGACCAGAGGAAACTCTTTTCTAATGGGTTGAAATGGTTCTAAATGGTTAATTAAATCAGCAGTTACAAAACATGCTGTAGAGTCGGGTGCCTTGGAAGCTGCCAGACCGTTGCAATACTGCAACCGTCCTTTAGCTAATGGAAATGGGACACACAAAAGGCTAATCTGATCCTGATCCATTTCATCTGGCAAATCTGCATCGTGACAAACCAAGGTGCAGAGTTGGAGGCAATGACTGTGCCATTTGCAGAAGCAGAACTTACAACTCGGATCATGGGTTTCCGCTGATCAGAAGGAATTCACCTCTTTCCTTATGAGGAAGCACAACTCAATGCCATTCCCAATCCTATGACTGTGACCTGGGGAATCATAAGTATGAACCCACACGCTCCTATTTTGTAGCACAGTTCACCGATGCATGACACATCAGGCCACTTGTCATTCCAAGGCATGAAACGCAAGGCAACGCACTTTTGGTATTTTACAGCAGCACCAAGTCCTGCATCTACCCCTATACATACAGCTCCAATAAGGCCAGGACATACAGTATGAAGAGCAGTAATTATAGACAGTAGACGCAATGGTGAATTCAACTCAAGCTGAAACTGAAGCTGCCTTGTTTTGGAACATAAAACCACCCACTAAACTGGAAAGGTTGGGTACTGTCCCTAGAGGCAAAGTAAAAAAGTGTTCCATTTCCAACACTTTCATTCATCATTTTAATGAGCACTAAACATGAATTTCTGACTGCCACAAAGTCATTAGATCCTTTAGTCTTCACTGATCATGGTGAGATGAGGCACCCATTTAAAAAACGATGGTAAAAATGCAGACTGGGAATTCATGTGCTTTGCTGACACCGTCACGATTGCAGACAGCCTTTGTGAACATTGGAGTGAAAAGGATGACAATTTGCATTAGCCTTATCATGTCTCTCAACATCTTAAAGTGCCTCACATTCAATGAATTACTTTCAAATGAGTGACTGACAAGAAAGAAAAAATTTATACTGTGCCATTCACATCTTCAGGATTTCCAAAGTACTTAACAACCAATCAATTACCTTTTTTTGACATACAGTCACTGTTGTCTTGTAGGCAATTTGCAAGTAGCAAGATCCCACAAACAGCCAATGAGTTAAATAATCAGCTAATCTATTTTGGTGGTGTTGGTTGAGGGATGAATGTTAGTCAGAACACCAGGAGAACTCCCCGAATCTTCTTCAAAATAGAGCCATGGGATGCTTTGCATACACCTGTGCAGGCAAACAGGGCCTCAGTTTAATATCTCACTTGAAAGTCAACACCTCCAGCAGTACAGCACTCCCTCAGATGCCAGGATGGGTACTTGAAGGCGGTGAGATGTGAGGTCTCAGGATCACATTAGAGGGCTAGGAAAGGCAGTGATGTTTAGGCACAATTGGTCAAATCCTCGTTCTTATAGGTAAAAATTAGTTTTCCGTCCACTCGCACTGCTCTCTCTAATTAGATGTGGGAGTCAACATTTTTTTTTTGAAACAACAGCTTTTCTTCACCACCCAAGTGATTTCATTGAGTTAACCACACTACAATTATTGAAAAGGCAGATTGTCGGTAAATAGGCATTTTGCAGTCACGTATATTAGCCCCGGAGAGATGTGAAACAGTAAGAGGAACAGATGTGGTGGAGCAATAATTGCTACATATATTACCCAAACCTTTACCTTCAACACAAAATTGAAAATAGGGCATCGGTACACATTTAAAAGAAGATGTTTTTAAAAACGAAACATCTGGGACTCACCCTGGGTTATGTATTTACTATTCATCATTGCCATCTCCTTTAAACTTATTCCAGTAAAAAAAAGTACATGCTTGCATTTGTGGCTGAGATTGAGATTTTCAAAAAATAGACTAAATTGAACTTCACCAAGACGTACAAAAGCAACTCAGTTAAGGGAAAGAAATCTTGTTTTTTATTGTTTTGATTCAGTCTGATGCCTTAGCTTTTGTCATTATGGCATCATTTGCAACTACCTCATGCAATGATATCACAGCCTGGCACCTTTCTGGGCACCAGATGCTGCAGTTGCAATGATGCCAAAGTGCACTTAAGTGACAGCTGAATTATTTAACAATTTATAACAACAACTTGCATTATACAACTAGTAAAGCGTCCCAAGGCGCTTCACAGGAGCGATTATCAGACAAAATTTGACACCGAGCCACATAAGGAGATATTAGGACAGATGACCAAAAGCTTGGTCAAAGAGGTAGGTTTTGAGGAGCATCTTAAAGGAGGAGAGAGAGGTAGAGAGGCGGAGAGGTTTATGGAGGGAATTCCAGAGCTTAGGGCCTAGGCAGCTGAAGGCACGGCCGCCAATGGTGGGGGGATGAAAATCGTCCACGGAATAGAAGTAAAGTAGGAATATCTACACAACCCTCTCATTTAGATTTATCTTCCAGTCTGGAATCATTCTCGGCAGGTGTTCTGTGCGGACATTTTAAAAGCTGTAAATGGGCGCTAACGATGAGGAGAAGTTTCCGGAGCTGATTCGATGGAAAGTGTTAAATAGAACATGAGTCCTTGCAGGCCGTATTCCTGTCACATGCTATCAAAAGGAGCACAACCCATACACTGGACCCACGTCAGGTGATAACAGAGCAGGCCCTGCTGATTGGTTGCCTCACTTGGTTGAGAACTGAGTGACAGGCAAAACCATAAATCAAAGGCCCTTATCAAACTGGGTCTCCCTCCCCCCACCCACGGCCCCCCACCCCCACCCCACCCCCCCGCTTGCTAAGAGAGTGTTGTGGGTCTTTGTTGGGGTCCTGTAAGGCACATTGACCATCTCTGTGAATGCAGATCATGCCAGATTGAACCATGCAGCTGCTGAGCAGTGAAATGGGAACAGCTGCACTCGGGGCAATTTTAGTATCACGTAAACAACACTATAAATAGATTACCCGTTTCGCTTGTTCCATTAGTGTTGAACTTGCTTAATCAGGTACCCGATATCTAGCAGATCCTTATTCATTGATTATTTTTTGCCATTAACCCAGCCATTTCCTATTCATTATCATTTACAACATCCTGCTAAATGCATGAATAAAAATGGTCCACCCTGCAATTACTTTTTATTATTTTCTCCATCTATGTTAGCAACAGACATGACAGTTTCAAGCAGCATCATTTGGTGACTGTTTAAAGTTCGCAGCATCACTTCTCCAGGGAACTGCTTATCAATTTCATGTCAATTTCACTTAATTGAAAAAAATATTGTTCAAAGCAGCACGATCTAGATTAATTAACAGCAGAATGGTAACTGAAAGGCAATGTATCTCCAATTAACCCAGCTGCAGAAATACAGGATATTTACATTCGGACATTCTTGTCCATTCGTTATTCAACCCTTGTCCCCATTTATCCCTCAACCAACACCACTAAAGCAGTCATTGTCATATTGCTGTTTGTGGGATCTAGCTATGCACAAAATGCTTGCTGCGTTTCCTACATTCCAACAGTGACTACACTTCATTGGCTGTAAAATGTTTTGGGTTATCCTGAGGTTGTGAAAGGCGCTATATAAATGTAAAGTCTTTCCATCTTTCTTTCTTTCGTTTCACTATTAAGGCTCGCTCGTAAAGAATGGCCACTTGCACAAGATACCAATGGGACCTCTGGCCACCGGGTAAACGTTGAGAGACTCCACTCTTGCCACTGGAGCCTTGCTGGACTGCAGCTCAGATCAGAGAATGGAACTCCACTCAACCAATGCAACTTGTAGAGAACAATGCAGTGCTGACTATTTCTGAACTGCTGTCCATTCAGTTCCCTCACACTGTCGGTCTCAGCAACCCCCCCCGCAACCCAAACCAGATGATTATTTAATCAGCACTCCACTGTTTGAATGAACCAACAGAACGATTAATTTAAAAAGAAAATCAAGGATATTAAATTTAATCAGAATTCTTTGCAGCAGCTTTATTTTTTACAAAAGGTTCTCATTAAATTTAGATTAAATAAAGGGGTGCAGCAACTGGGTTCTCACCAGTGAAAATTCAAGTAATCACTGAAATGATAAAGAACCAATCTCTTTTTGTAGCTTTAAACTCATCCTCCAGTGAATGGAAGATAAGAAACTGGAGATCATGTATTTCTTTTCAGTTAATGGATGCTGAAACAATTTAGCTTCACTCCCACGCAGTGGATGAGAGTTAGTTACAAATTGTGTAACTAACTGTGCCCTGTTTTTCAAGTTCTGCAAATGAAAAAAAAGCAAAGGGCTCGATCTTCCAATGTCTGCTTTTTTTTGCACAACCTTCAAATGACTTACAGAGAAAGAAAGGCTTGCATTTATGTAGCACACTATCATGTGGCTCAGAAACGTCTTAAAGCACTTCACATACAGTGAATTACTTTGAAGCGCGGCACTATTGTTAGGTATGCAAAAGTAACAACCATTTTGCACACAGCAAGGCTTCCACTTAGCCGTGGCTCTGTGGTAGCACTCTTGCCTCATGAGTCATGATGGTTCTGAGTTCATAGTCCCACTCCAGAGACTTTGGCACAAAATCCAGGCTGACACTTCAGTGCAGTACTGAGGGCGTGTTGCACTGTCAGAGGTGCTGTCTTTTGGCTGAGATGTGAAACAGTGTTACCTCTCTGATGAATGTAAAAAATCCCACTGCACTATTCGACAAAGTGTAGGCTAGTTCTCCTGGTATCCTGGCTGACATTTATCCCTCAGCCAACACCTAAAACAGATGATCTGGTCATTTATTTCACTGCTGTTTGCGGGATCTTGCTATGCTCAAATTGGCTGCTGTATTTCCTAAATTACGACACTGACTACACTTGAAAAAATACTTCATTGGCTGTGAAGCGCTTTGGGACGTCCTGAGGTCGTGAACATCGCTGTATAAATGCAAGTTCTTTCCTTTCCTTTCTTTTAACAGGCTGCATTTGGCACAATCATGGGCCAAGTACGCAATGTTTGAATTGAAATCATTGGTGTGAAAGGGAAAATGTCCAATTCAGCCCTGGTGGAGCAGAAAACCTTGTGAGAAAGTTAAGTGCAAGTAACTTGGCAGTCTCTTTGGGTTATGGCAAGTTCAACCTGGCAAAATCTTGTTTCCACAGCTGACAATCTGCAGCAGTTAATGGTTTTGGAAATTGCTTGCAGTGCAAAAGTTCAGGTGGGAAGGTCTGCAAAAATGGTGGACCACATTAGTATCATTAATTCGGAATTAAAGTGCACCTGTACAAATTTAAGTTAATAAAATATAGAGCAATATATAAATTTTGTACATCCAATTTATGTAAAAAAAAATCCATTCATGTATTTTAAAAGTATGTCCTATTTATTGGTTTTGCCTTTAAAGAAAAACTTCCCGTATAGTTAAAATTGCGACTGAGGTGTGCCACTAATTATGTGAGTTAAAGAAAGAAAGACTTGCATTTATATAGCGCCTTTCATGACCTCAGGATGTCCCAAAGCGTTTTATAGCCAGTTAAATACTTTTGAAGTGTGGTCACTGTTGCAATGTAGGAAATGTGGCAGCGTATTTGTGCACAGCGAGGCCCCACAAACAGCAATGAGATAATGACCAGATATTCTGTTTTAGGCAGAATATTTGTTGGTTGAGGGATAAATATTGGCCAGGACACCAGGGAGAACTCCCTGCTCTTCTTCAAATTAGTGCCATGGGATCTTTTACATGCACCTGAGAGGTCAGGCAGTTAATGTCTCACCTGAAAGACAGCACCTCTGACAGTGGGGCACTCCCTCAGTACTGCACTGGAGTGTCAGCCTGGATTATATGCTCAAGTCTCTGGAATGGGTCTTGAACCCACAACCATCTGACTCAGCGGTGAGAGTGCTACCACTGATCCACAGATAATGCAGTTAACAATTTTTTTTTAGAAGACTAGACTTGGACCATGTTGGGTTAATTCTTGAGATGTAGTAATGTAACAGTGGACAGGAAATTTTTCATTGCAAGCATTTTCTCTGCCATTTTGTTTTGGCCAGAAATTCCTGAAGACTTCATTCCCTTTTATTTAATAAGTGATATCTGGAAAATAACATTTACACTACCAGAGACAGAAACTGAGGTTGAATTCCACTCCAACCCTTTGATATCTGAGTCTTCCAGGCCACTTTACTTAATGCCTTTGGTTCCCCAAGTTAATGCTTAGAAGCGCCCTATTGAATGTCAACAAGATATAATGTTGCCCAGATAGATAATATTCAACAAGAAATTAGCATTTTTTAAGTGACTTTATGTAGTTATTCTGCAATTAAATATTGCACACGCTTGATGAGAATTCATATTTCAATCTGCAGCAGTTCACAGAGTTGCAGTACCTCAAGTCTACTCTTAAAAATCTGTTTGGATTTAGTCTACAGATTTTGTGCAAGTTGGTGAAATGCATTTTTTTCATTTCTGACAAATGAAGGGGGAAGATAACTCTCCATACTATCAAACCGTGTTATCCACATTGTATCATGGTATTAACTATTCAAAATGATGAAGATTTGCTTGATTATCCTTAATGTGTTTTGGCACAAGTAAATACAATCGGGACCTTTTCCTATTTTCTTTCAATGAGTTAACCACTCTCTATACATTGGGACTGTAAGCAAGGTAGTCCAGGCTACAGGTATCTGACCAATCTTCAGTTTGTTTTGCTAGGCAGCATTCTCCAGCATTTTCTGAATCATTCCCCATGGTCAGTTTTCCTTCCCAAGGACAATCAAGCTGAGGTTGCTGATACTTGTTCTTGTGGAGAAAGTCAGAGTGCATATGTTGGTGGACTACGGCTTCAATCAGGTCCATAGGAACATAGGAACAGGAGGAGGCCATTCGGCTCCTCGAGCCTGGACCACCATTCAATTAGATCATGGCTGATCTGTATCTCAACTCCATTTACCACCTTGGCTCCATAACCTTTAATACCCTTGCCTAACAAAAATCTATCAATCTCAATTTTGAAATTTTCAATTGACCCCCAGCCTCAACAGCTTTTTTGGGGCGAGAGTTCCAGATTTCCACTACCCTTTGCATGAAGAAGTGCTTCCTGACATCACCCCTGAACGGCCTAGCTCTAATTTTAAGGTTACGCCCCCTTGTTTTGTACTCCCCCACTAGAGGAAATAATTTCTCTCTATCTACCCTATCAACTCCTTTAATGATGTGGAGATGCCGGTGATGGGCTGGAGTGGACAAATGTAAGGAGTCACACAACACCAGGTTATAGTCCAACAGCTTTATTTGAAATCACAAGCTTTCGGAGCTTTGCTCCTTTGTCTTTGCCTGGCTTCACCTGACGAAGGAGCAAAGCTCCGAAAGCTTGTGATTTCAAATAAAGCTGTTGGACTATAACCGGGTGTTGTGTGACTCCTTTAATCACCTTAAACACTTCAATTTGATCAGCCCTTAATCTTCTATACTTAAGAGTTCCTGGTAGTCCAGTGTACTGATGCTATTACCACCAGGGCTGCAATCAGCACTTTGACTTCAGTATATAGCGATGCATTCAATGTGTAATTGTAAGAAAAAGAAAGACTTGCACTTATAAAGTGCCTTTCACATCCTCAGGATTTCCAAAGTGCTTCCCAGCCAATAAATGACTCTTTGAAATATCGTCACTGTTGTTATATAGGCAATTGCGGCAGGCAATTTGTGTGCACCAAGGACCTACAAATAGCAATCAGATGAATGACTGGTTAATTTATTTTGGAGTTGTTGGTTAAGAGATGAATGTTGGCCAGGACACTGAAAAACTCCCCTTCTGTTCTCTTACGTCCCTCTGATCAGGGTAGACGGGGCCACGATTTAATATCTCGTCTGAAAGATGGCGCTTCCAGCGATGCAGCACGCACCCAGTGCTGCACTGAAGTGTCTGCCTAGATTATGTGCTGAAGTCTCTAGAGTGAGACTTGAACCCACAACCATCTGACTCAGAGGAAAGAGTGTCACCACTAAGCCAAGCTAACAAGAAAGCATCCAATGAGAAAAGACTTCTTGGCTCATCAGGCGCAATCAATCCTTGTGAATTTTATCTAACTTATTTAACTTTCTGAAAGTTCTGTGAAGTTTTTTCTTGCCTCGCACCCTGAGGTGAATCAGAAAGCCTTCAGTATACCTTTCTAACCTTACGTATTGCGTTATATATCCTTGTATGGATGCCTTCCTTAATGTTGCATTTACATAGTCCCAGCAGCTTAAGAATCATTGTGTTCACCACAACATTTGTCTCTGTACTTAACCTTAAAATCCGCAATACAATCCTTAAGTATATAGAATTACATAGAATTTACACCATAGAAACAGGCCATTCGGCCCAATGGGTGTTTAAGCTCCACACAAGCCTCTTCCCACCTTAGCTCAACTCTCCCTATCAACATATTCTTCTATTCCTTTCTCCCTCATGTACTTATCTCGCTTCCCTTTAAATGCATCAACTGAGATACTCACTCAGCTGTTTCTTAAAGGTGCTGATCGACATAACATTGACGTGTGACACACTAATCCACAACCCTGGGAAGAAGTAAAAATTATCTAATCAAAAGTTTTGCCTGTCTCTCTCTCTTGGGGTGTGTAGTACTCAAACGTTGCCCTACAAAATATCATTCCAGAAAATCACCGACTGTTCCTCAAAAACGGAGTCAATCCTTCATTTTTCCAATAGTTGGGAGGCATCATGTTGAAACAGGTTGTGCAAATAGGAAATGAGATCAAGTACTGAAAAGGGCTAAAGCTCTTTAAAATAAATGAGACAAGCCCAGGTTGTAAATTGCTGCTTCAGTGCCTTCCCACGTAATAATTCTATTTTTTTGGCAACTTTGAGTCTGAGATGCATCCTGTATTTTCGAGCAGATGGTTCATCTTTGAAGTGTCTGTGATTTAGCAGCTCCTCCAGTGATGCACGTACATTTATGGTTTACTGAATTCTTTAGGTTGTGATTGCACCATCAGCTTTCGCTGACCTCTGGCCCGTGCCTCTGAAGGAGGCATTTCATTAAACTCTTGCCACATTGTTCTACGTGGCTGCAGATATTAATTAGGTATTAGACTTTTTATATCTTTTTTTCTCCCCCCTCTTTTCCACCAGTTTTCTCTCCCACCCAAATCCATCGTCCTCTCTCGAAGGCGCAGATCCTTGCCACGTTAGGACCAGTGAACTCAACAGAGCTGATCACCTGTGAGTCATCCACTGGTACTGCATCTAAATGGTCATTTTTCATGAGTGACGCTAGACAGTGGAGCTATTCATCCATGGGAACTTGACAGCTGAACCCGAACCTGTCTTGGTCACATGATCCATGTGATCACCTCGACTGGTTTCGATCACCTGAAGGGGGTCGGAGAGGAACTTTCCAAATTTATTTTTTTTCCCTTATTGGCCCTGGGTTTTTCTCTGTTTTTTTTTGCCTCTCCCAGGAGATTACATACCTGCAGGGGTTTAGGAAGGGCCTAGTCATGATACTCCAGGCATCATGTGTGTGGGGGGCAGGTTTGATGGACTAGCTGGTCTTTTCCTACCCATCATTTTCGTATGTTCGTATGTCTTTACCTGATAGCCATGCGTGCACACTTGCATTGCAGGACAGAGATTTTTCTCTTTCCTTAACTTGGAGGTATTGAGTCCAATTGTTAGTAGCCCTACCGTTGCCCATTGAACACAGACTGGGGATTAATACTGACAGCTTCCTGGACTGTACGGCGCGCCTACTATTAACTCCAGCAGCTGATTTCAAATCACTAAAATCCAATCTTCCTATGAACTGCATAACCCATGTGACAGTGCCTTTATGCTAATTTAGCCCATCGATCTGTAGATTTCTATGGGAATCACATGCAACAGAGCTAATCACCTGTGAGTGACTCCCTGGTATAAAGGGAAACGTGAAACAGTGGGATTCCGCAGGGCTGAAAGTCAACAATAAAGATAAGGTTATTTCCTACCAGAGAAGCAGATTTTTAAACCTTTTTTCTATGACATTGCTACAGGAAGTACTTTACATTGAAAGAGCTCCTCTACATACACGATCGTTCTCACATACGACCAGTAAGTTTTCTTTTCTCAGTCCCGAGAGTAGTGGCAAGTTCAGTACAGTAATAGGCTTTGTAATTTTAATGGAAACAAGTGATGTGCCAAGTCACCCAGTTCTCATTTAAAAGGCAGTGTGCTGCCTATGAAAGGGGCGCCCAAGCAGCTTGCAGGAGTACAGCAGAATAGACCGACTTTGCACTGTTTTCTGAATAATATGATCCACGATCATAACAAATCAAAGTGACGAAAGTGCTGAGTGGCACCAAAGTATAAATAGACTCATGCGGATTAAATAAATATTTGGCGATGTGAATAATTTACATCCTGAGCACCATCTTCATGTGAGTGTGTTGACAGAAAGATTTCAAGAGTCCAATAAATCAGCTTCAGATCCTTCTCTGTCATCCCAGCCAATCCATAACGTTGCAAGTAGAGTGCCCAATCCGAGGAGAATCTAATCCGCATTCATTTTTTATTTAAAGGATTCTGCGTCGGGGGAACTCTTAAAGGCTAAGGTACTGTGTATTTGCAGCAGCCCCACCTGAGCAATAGGTGAAAGCACGTCCTGCTGCTTAGTGATGAGGGAAAGGAGCGCATTTTGGATCTGCACTGAAAGAAAGAAAGACTTGCATTGATATAGCGTCTTTCACAATGTCCCAAAGCACTTTACAGCCAATGAAATACTCTTGAAGTGTAATCACTGTTATGATGTAGGAAACGCGGCAGCCAATTTGCGCACAGCAAGGTCCCACAAACAGCAATGTGATAATGACCAGATAATCTGTTTTTTAGTGATGTTGGCTGAGGGATAAATATTGGTCAGGGCACCAGGGAGAACTCCCCTGTTGGTCGACAAAACAGTGCCATGGGATCTTTTAAGCCCATCCAGGAGGACAGACGGGGCCTCGGTTTAACGTCTCATCCAAAAGACGGCACCTCCGACAATGCAGCACTCCCTCAGTAATGCACTGGACTGTCAGCCTGAATTATGTGCTCAAGTCTCTGGAGCGGGATTCAAATCCACAACCTTTTGACTCAGAGGCGAGAGTGTCACCGCTGAGCCACAGCTGACACCTAGATATTGCCTAGATATTAGATACCAGTGTAGGCGCACTCGATATTCTCTCGAGTTCAGCCTCACTAGTCTCTCCTGTAAGAAGTTTCTGCGTCCTCTAGGAGCTAGCAAATACCCTTACTGCCCAGTATCTAGTCCTGGGGTCATAACAATGACGTTGTGTGAAACCTTAATCTCACAGAGGCCCCCATGTACTTTTCTCCTCTCCTCTGGAAGATGAGTCAAGGCCAATTGTAAACAAACAAATGTTGGTATGTTTTACAATTTAATATATGAAGGAACAGAACACAGTTTTTGGTGAAATTCAATTTAATCCGTGGAGCACCTTATAATATCAAAGAATACAAATTATGCAAACGTAGCACCTGACACATGCCTAGCTCAATCTTTACAAGTCAGTATTCGCTGTACAGATTCTAAATTTAAGAAGAAAGAGCTCTCTTTCTATTAAGCCACTTTAAAAAAAATGTATGAATCACGTTGAAGTGTTTCAAGGTGTTATGAAGGCTCTATACAAGCACATCTATCTTTTTTTCTATAAATTACTGGTAAGGCAAACAATATATATTCAAATGTAATAATGTCCCAGATTAATATATATTTATGTATGGACCCATATCTCATCTGCTTTCAGTCCCAGGTTCGGTACCACCCTTCTCCAAGGCAGTCAAAATGGCTCTTCAATCATGTAACCTTTCCTATCTCTGCCTTGAGTCATCAGACTGCTTCACCTTGAATTTCCTCACTCTGGTAACCGAATATTTGGTAATATGGATTTCAGACATCTGTGCCCTACAAGCCTGAGTCAGTAGTCTGACAATACAAAGATACATCAGACGGTCAGCTGAATCAGTCCTCATGACAGACGTTATTTTTTACTTATTTGGTAATTAATTTAAGGGTTATGAGTGATATAGCACACTGGAGAAATTCAAATTTATTGTTCAGTTTAAAACATGTAGCGGTAAATTCTGTTGCCGGGGGGGTCGGGTTCATGATAACTGTGATAGTAATAGCACTTGTCTGATTTTTTTATATGAAGATTAGGGGAAGGAACATTTGTCCGGGATTCCCACTGCTCTTCCACGGAAATAACGGCAGACGAGTGGGAGAATCCATGTGGGAATTCATCCCCTTAATGCTCCTTAAAGTAGGGAATCAACAGTTGGTAGATGGAGGAAGATTGGGAGGAGACCATGAGAAATAATCATATATTTTAAAAAGTTAGCAAAAGTGTCCCATTTTCCTACTCTCTCCCCCCATACCCTGTGACATTCTTCTTCTTTTAAGTAATTATCCGGCACCTTTTTGAATGCTGTGACCAACTTATCATCGATTGACACTTGAGGCAAAGGTTCAGCTTCAACATTCCAATAACTCTGTGTGATAAAGTTTCTCCCTAATCTCTCCCTTTCTGTACCTAATGCTTATCTTGAGATCTTGGTTTGTGTTTTCAATTTATCTCAAACCAATGGAAATAATCTAACTTTGTTTATCTTTACTCACAATAGTGATAAATGTCTACCAAACAATAATATTGGCAAAAACATTGCGGTCATTCAAGATGCAATTGGATGCTATGATGGGACAGTTAATTTGGCCAATTACCATCCCTGATTTCTCGTGTGTGCTTAATACTCTACGCAGATTGACGTTACAATTCAAATCCAGAGGGGGCAATTTCAACTTTGAATGATAGTGTCCCTCTCGCCTACACAAAAGAGCAGGTTAAGGTTACAACCCACGGGAAGGCAGCGGGGTCGGTACAGGTAAGTCGCACCGGCGATTTTAACTGCCGGTCACCCGGTTTCCGCCGACCGGGCAGGGTTAAAACCGGCTCTATAATGTACAAGATTAAATGTGAGAGGTTTAGGACAGACAGCAGGAGAAACTTGAGGCTGTGGAACACACTACTGGAGTTAGTGATTGAGTAAAAATCAGGAGAGATGTGTAACGGGTGGCTGAATCGATATTGTTTGTTTTACACTATCACCCAAAGTCAAAATTACCCCCAGAGAGTGAGAATTTCTACATTACAAAATTCTTCCATTAAATATAACTCTGCCTTTAAAATATTAATTAGTCAAACCAACAATGAATTTAGAAATGCGAGATTTGATCATTTACTCACTCCATGTACCTCATTGTTTGATAAATTGGTGATTTCATCGTGAGTCTGTTTCGTTATTGAATGCTATCATGGTGCTTCATTGCATACAATTCACAGAATCAGAGGTTTAAGTAACACAAAGCCTGCAGGGTGCTGTATTGGAGTTGCTTGTTGGTGTGTAAAAGTGCTGAGCTATGGAGCAATAGGATGCCCTGTGCATCTATAATTCTCCACACAGCAAGTATTATTAGCTCAGCCTTCTGCATCTGAAGATGGGAAAATCAGAGGTGGAACCTGACAACAGACATAAGAACATAAGAACATAAGAAATAGGAGCAGGAGTAGGCCAATCGGCCCCTCGAGCCTGCTCCGCTATTCAATAAGATCATGGCTGATCTGATCCTAATCTCAAATCTAAATTCATGTCCAATTACCTGCCCGCTCCCCGTAACCCCTAATTCCCTTTACTTCTAGGAAACTGTCTATTTCTGTTTTACATTTATTTAATGATGTAGCTTCCACAGCTTCCTGGGGCAGCAAATTCCACAGACCTACTACCCTCTGAGTGAAGAAGTTTCTCCTCATCTCAGTTTTGAAAGAGCAGCCCCTTATTCTAAGATTATGCCCCCTCGTTCTAGTTTCACCCATCCTTGGGAACATCCTTACCGCATCCACCCGATCAAGCCCCTTCACAATCCTATATGTTTCAATAAGATCGCCTCTCATTCTTCTGAACTCCAATGAGTAGAGTCCCAATCTACTCAACCTCTCCTCATATGTCCGCCCCCTCATCCCCGGGATTAACCGAGTGAACCTTCTTTGTACTGCCTCGAGAGCAAGTATGTCTTTTCTTAAGTATGGAGACCAAAACTGTATGCAGTATTCCAGGTGCGGTCTCACCAATACCTTATATAACTGCAGCAATACCTCCCTGTTTTTATATTCTATCCCTCGAGCAATAAAAGCCAACATTCCGTTGGCCTTCTTGATTACCTGCTGCACCTGCATACTAACTTTTTGATCTTCTTGCACTAGGACCCCCAGATCCCTTTGTACTGCAGTACTTTTCAGTTTCTCGCCTTTAAGATAGATAATAACTTGCTCTCTGATTTTTCCTGCCAAAGTGCATAACCTCACATTTTCCAATATTGTATTGCATCTGCCAAATCTCCGCCCACTCACCCAGCCTGTCTATATCCCCCTGTAGGTTTTTTATATCCTCCTCACTCTCCACTTTCCCTCCCATCTTTGTATCATCTGCAAACTTTGATACGTTACACTCGGTCCCCTCCTCCAAATCGTTAATATAGATTGTAAAGAGTTGGGGACCCAGCACCGACCCCTGCGGAACACCACTGGCCACTGGTTGCCAGTCCAAGAATGAACCATTTATCCCAACTCTCTGCTTCCTGTTAGATAACCAATCCTCCACCCATGCCAGAATATTACCCCCAATCCAGTGATTCTTTATCTTGAGCAATAATCTTTTATGTGGCACCTTGTCGAATGCCTTCTGGAAGTCTAAATACACTACGTCCACTGGTTCCCCTTTATACACCCTGTACGTTTGTCCCCTTCTTTAGCTACTCCATTGCAGTACTGAGGGAGCTCTGCACTAGCGCAGTTGCCGTCTTTCGGATGAGACATTAAACTGAGGCCCCATCTGCCCTCTCAGGTAAAAGATCCCATGGCGCTATTTTGAAATAGAGCATGGGAGCTCCCCCCCGGTATCCTAGCCAATATTTATGCCTCAGCCAACATCACTAAAACAGATTATCTCGTCATTATCTCATTGCTATGTGTGGGACCTTGCTGTGCGCAAATTGGCAGCAGCGTTTCTCTATATTACAACAATCACAACAGTTTAGAAGTACTCCATTGGCTGCAAAGTGCTTTGGGATATCCTGAGGTTGTGATAGGTGCTATATAAATGCAAGTTCTTTCTTCTTACTTTCAGCTAGAGGACTTGTGCAAGGCACGGAGGGACCTGAGTATGAATGAAATGTAAAGAAGAGTAGCACTCTGAGGAGGTGGGGGAGTGCTTTCTATCTCATGTGTTTTTCTAGGTAGATAGAAAATATGAGCAGATACAACTCAGGTTTGTTTGTCAAAATGAGCATCTTCCAACCAGAATAGACCGTTTTAAGGATCATCTGTTTTTTGCTGGGTCAAAATCTGGTCAGCAGCCATTGAGCTGAGTCAGGATCTTTATATCCCAGGTTCTGAATGTCAATCACACTGTCCAAACCCAACCCAGGACTTCAGTGTGGCAGGTAAACAAGCATTGGCTAGTAACAAATTTCTGAGTGTAGACATCATAGAATGATACAGCACAGAAGGTGCAGATTCACCAGAATAATACTGGCACTTAAAGGATTAAGTTATAAGGACAGTTTGCATGAACTTGGCTTGTGTCGCCTTGAGCTTAAAAGGTTGAGGGGTGATTTAAAAGAGGCATTTAAAATGATAAAGAAATTGAATAGAGTAGATACCGAGAAGCTATTTCCTCTGGTGGGGGAATCCAGAACAAGGGGGCACAATCCTAAAATTAGAGCTAGGCCGTTCAGGAGTGAAATCAGGAAGCACTTTTCCACACAAAGGGCAGTGGAAATTTGGAACCCTCCCCTCCCCAAAAGACTGTGGATGCTGGGTCAATTGGAAAGTTGAAAAGACTGAGATCGAAAGATTTTTTATTAGGTAAGGGTATCCAAGGAATATGGAGAAAAGCTGGGTAAATGGAGTTGAGATACTGGTCAGCCATGAGCTAATGGAATGGTGGAACTGGCTCTAAGGGCTGAATGGCCTACTCCTTTTTCTATGTTCCTATGTGACCCCCTCCTCCCTGAGTCGAGATTTAAAACTTTACATAAATGGAATGGATCCAGTTTCCACCCTAAATTGCGACCCCCACCATAACTAAGCAGTAATTCCATCCCAAACGGGGTGAGAATTTCCAGGTTCATTTCCTTTAGTTGGGGAGTCAGTGACGAGGTTCATCACTTTAAAATTGTCACTAAGCAACTGAAGAGAGAGGAATCATAGGAAACATAGGAACAGGAGTAGGCCATTCAGCCCCTCGTGCCTGCTCCGCCATTTGATAAGATCATGACTGATCTGTGATCTAACTCCATATACCTGCCTTTGGCCCATATCCCTTAATACCTTTGGTTGCCAAAAAGCTATCTATCTCACATTTAAATTTAGCAATTGAGCTAGTATCAATTGCCGTTTGCGGAAGAGAGTTCCAAACTCCTACCACCCTTTGTGTGTAGAAATATTTTCTAATCTCGCTCCTGAAAGGTCTGGCTCTAATTTTTAGACTGTGCCCCCTACTCCTAGAATCCCCAAACAGCAGAAATAGTTTCTCTCTATCCACCCTATCCGTTCCCCTTAATATCTTATAAACTTCGATCAGATCACCCCTTAACCTTCTAAACTCCAGAGAATACAACCCCAATTGGTGTAATCTCTCCTCGTAACTTAACCCTTGAAGTCCGGGTATCATTCCAGTAAACCTACGCTGCACTCCCTCCAAGGCCAATATGTCCTTCCGAAGGTGCGGCGCCCAAAAAGCTGCTGCATTGGCCGGGAATCGAACCCGGATCGCCCGCGTGGCAGGCGAGAATTCTACCCCGAACCACCAGTGCTCACTTATGAGAAATTTCTTTATACAGAGGGTTGTTGAAGGATGGAATGCTTTGCCACAGGGAATGGTTGAGGCAGAGACCATTGCATCTTTTAAGGGAAACGTAGATAAACACTCGAAGCAGAAAAAAATATAGAGCTATGGAAAGAGAATGGGGCTGTGGAATTAGTTTTAAGTTTGCTACATCAAAGAGCCGGTGCAGACACAATAGGCTAAATGGCCTCCCTCTGTGCTGTATAGTTCTATGGTTCTGCAATGCAGCACAGAAAGGCATCGCAGTGGAGGTATTGTTTGCAGCTTTGTACCTTTGCCCATTCGCCATTACAAAACAGATGATCCCAGGAGGGCCGAAAGGAAAAATAAAAACAATTCTTTTGTTGTAATCAGCAATCTATCAAGATGTTAAATGGCAGAGCAATGTGGAGAAAAGATTAAGGGTGCTTTTTCCATTGAAATCAATGAAATGAAAATCAGGCTACACATCAAAAGCGTAATTGTGAAATGCTTTGGGAAATCCTAAGGTCATGAAAGGCGCTATATAAATGCAAGTCTTTCTTTTTTCTTTCGTTCTTTATAAAGGGTAATGGTTTGCTCCGTCAGCTTGCTGCCAAGGCGATGAGGATGAAATTCTAGCCCAGATGGTTTTTTTTGCTACACTTGAGAAGGTTAAGGGATGATCAGAAAGAGGTGTTCAAAATTTAGAAAGGTTACGCAACGCTAAATGGTGCCAGCTTGTTGGTGAGACTATAATAGGAGGGCACAAATTCTCTCACCCCTCAGTTACATCGAATTACCTCGAGTCTACAGCACAGAAACAGGCCATTCAGCCCAATTGGTCTATGCTGGCATTTATGCTCCACACGCGCCTCCTCCCACCCCTCTTCATCTAACCCTATCAGCATACGCTTCTATTCCTTTCTCCCTCATGTGCTTATCCGTAGTACTCTTGTTTCACCCCTCAGTTCACCCTGGCACTCTCTGCTCACTCTTCAATTTACACTGGCATTCTCCTCTCACCCCTCAGTTCATCCAGGCACTCCACTCTCACCCCTCAGTTCACCCTGGCACTCCACTCTCACCCCTCAGTTCACCCTGGCACTCCACTCTCACCCCTCAGTTCACCCTGGCACTCCACTCTCACCCCTCAGTTCACCCTGGCACTCTCCTCTCACCCCTCAGTTCACCCTGGCACTCCACTCTCACCCCTCAGTTCATCCTGGCACTCTCCTCTCACCCCTCACTCCACTCTCACCCCTCAGTTCACCCTGGCATTCCACTCTCACCCCTCAGTTCACCCTGGCATTCCACTCTCACCCCTCAGTTCACCCTGGCACTCCACTCTCACCCCTCAGTTCATCCTGGCACTCTCCTCTCACCCCTCAGTTCATCCTGGCACTCTCCTCTCACCCCTCAGTTCATCCTGGCACTCCACTCTCACCCCTCAGTTCATCCTGGCACTCTCCTCTCACCCCTCAGTTCATCCTGGCACTCTCCTCTCACCCCTCAGTTCACCCTGGCACTCTCCTCTCACCCCTCAGTTCATCCTGGCACTCCACTCTCACCCCTCAGGTCATCCTGGCACTCTCCTCTCACCCCTCAGTTCATCCTGGCACTCCACTCTCACCCCTCAGTTCATCCTGGCACTCCACTCTCACCCCTCAGTTCACCCTGCCACTCTCCTCTCACCCCTCAGTTTACAGTGCCACTCTCCTCTCACCCCTCAGTTTACAGTGCCACTCTCCTCTCACCCCTCAGTTTACAGTGCCACTCTCCTCTCACCCCTCAGTTTACACTGCCACTCTCCTCTCACCCCTCAGTTTACAGTGCCACTCTCCTCTCACCCCTCAGTTCACCCTGCCACTCTCCTCTCACCCCTCAGTTTACAGTGCCACTCTCCTCTCACCCCTCAGTTCACCCTGCCACTCTCCTCTCACCCCTCAGTTTACAGTGCCACTCTCCTCTCACCCCTCAATTTACAGTGCCACTCTCCTCTCACCCCTCAGTTTACAGTGCCACTCTCCTCTCACCCCTCAGTTCACCCTGCCACTCTCCTCTCACCCCTCAGTTTACAGTGCCACTCTCCTCTCACCCCTCAGTTCACCCTGCCACTCTCCTCTCACCCCTCAGTTTACAGTGCCACTCTCCTCTCACTCCTCAGTTTACAGTGCCACTCTCCTCTCACCCCTCAGTTTACAGTGCCACTCTCCTCTCACCCCTCAGTTTACAGTGCCACTCTCCTCTCACCCCTCAGTTTACAGTGCCACTCTCCTCTCACCCCTCAGTTCACCCTGCCACTCTCCTCTCACCCCTCAGTTTACAGTGCCACTCTCCTCTCACCCCTCAGTTCACCCTGCCACTCTCCTCTCACCCCTCAGTTTACAGTGCCACTCTCCTCTCACCCCTCAGTTTACAGTGCCACTCTCCTCTCACCCCTCAGTTTACAGTGCCACTCTCCTCTCACCCCTCAGTTTACAGTGCCACTCTCCTCTCACCCCTCAGTTCACCCTGCCACTCTCCTCTCACCCCTCAGTTTACAGTGCCACTCTCCTCTCACTCCTCAGTTTACAGTGCCACTCTCCTCTCACCCCTCAGTTTACAGTGCCACTCTCCTCTCACCCCTCAGTTTACAGTGCCACTCTCCTCTCACCCCTCAGTTTACAGTGCCACTCTCCTCTCACCCCTCAGTTCACCCTGCCACTCTCCTCTCACCCCTCAGTTTACAGTGCCACTCTCCTCTCACCCCTCAGTTTACAGTGCCACTCTCCTCTCACTCCTCAGTTTACAGTGCCACTCTCCTCTCACTCCTCAGTTTACAGTGCCACTCTCCTCTCACTCCTCAGTTTACAGTGCCACTCTCCTCTCACCCCTCAGTTTACAGTGCCACTCTCCTCTCACCCCTCAGTTTACAGTGCCACTCTCCTCTCACTCCTCAGTTTACAGTGCCACTCTCCTCTCACCCCTCAGTTTACAGTGCCACTCTCCTCTCACCCCTCAGTTTACAGTGCCACTCTCCTCTCACCCCTCAGTTTACAGTGCCACTCTCCTCTCACTCCTCAGTTTACAGTGCCACTCTTTCCTCTCGCCCTCATTTCGTGCTTGTATTCTCCTCCCTGGCCCACCCCTCAGTTCATGCTGACAGTTGAGGACTGTCACTCTTCTGTTCCTTCTTTTGAATTTTGGGACACTTCCCCCCACCCCTTCACCTCAGTTCTCGCTCCAATTCCTACTGCCACTCTCTTTTCCTCCCCCTCCCCTTCCCCTTCCCCAGATCTGCTGCTTTTATCCCCAAGGGGTTGAATGCTGATGCGGGCAGGATTTCCCAAACTCACGAGATTTCATGAGCACAGCATGCAGTAACTTCCTGTGCTTTCGAGCAGCAACATGAGGTAGAAGCTGGAAGCAGCATTGAGGGGGAGGGGGCTGCACTGAAGGGAGGAGCCTGGAGCGGTCTCTCTGAAAAGTGTCAGCTGTGGCTCAGTGTGCAGCACTCTTGAGTCATGGAGGTTGTGGGTTCAAGTCCCACTCCAGAGACTTAAGCACAAAATCTAGGTTGATACTCCAATGCAGCACTGAGGGAGTGCTGCACTGCTGTAGGTGTCACCTTTTGGATGAGACATTAATCTGAGGCCCTGTCTGCTCTCTCAGGTGGATGTAAAAGATGCCATGGTGTTATTTCGAAGGAAAGGAAGGGAGTTCTCTCCTGGTCAATATTTATTCCTCAACCAACATTACTAAAAGAGATTATCTGGTTATTATCAGATTGGTTTTTGTAGGATCTTGCTGTGCGCAAATTGGCTGTTGCGTTTCCTACATTGCAACTGTGACTACGCTTCAATGTACATCATTGGCTGTAAAACGGTTTGGGGCATCCTGAGGGTGTGAAAGGCGCTATGCAAATGCAAGTCTTTCTTTATCGCAATTCGTTCACAAGCAAACGCTGCCCCGGAAACGCAGACGGTTGGAATATTTCAATTTGCTGCTCCATTATGTGAAGGCTAAAGTATTATTGAGTGTAAATCCAGGGGGCTGATTCTGCAGCAAAAGCCACCCTAGACAGCAGATTCATTGACCACATTTCCAGGGGTTTGCTATACTATCGGTTCCCTGATGACTGAGGTCTTTAATTGGGCAATGCAGGCAGCAGAGGGAGAGTTGCATATCTGCTGTAAGCTGTACTCCTGTAAGTACAGCACAGAAACAGGCCATTCGGCCCAACTGGTCTATGCCAGTGTTTATGCTCCACGTGAGCCTCCTCCCACCCTACCTCATCTAACCCTATCAGTAATGTCGAAACAGCTTTGATCCCAGAGGGGAAAAAACCTGAGAGATAGTCTCACTTTAACCAAAGAAAGTATTTGTACGAGCTCTCTATTCCTTAGGGGGGCTGAGATGTTATCATTGGTGAGTCAAAATAGCGAAATGGGTTTCCTAATGTCATAGTGGTAAGGGTTTAATCCACCCATGACTCAGCTTTGCTGATTTTATCTTAGGGTAAGGAGACCAAGGATTTGGAATTGCACTCAGTACACCCACATCTCTCATCTGTAAAGTGATGGCCGAGCTGAAGGGTTTTACCATTATTGCTAACAAGGACTATTAATCATTGTGCTACACCGCACATAATTACACAGAATATGGAAACAGTTACGATGTAAAACAGCCTGTATCGGGACATTTTTCTGACAAATTATATTCCTCTGTTTTGACATAGCTGTCTGAAGTCGTTTGTTATTAAAAGACCTTGTTACTTTTCTGGCCTAATATGAGCTGAAATCATTGGCCTGACTTTGACACCCTGGCATGCCAAATACTCTTGATGTGTCAGGAGAGATGTTTCCTAAGGGATTCAGCTGCTCTTTATGGGATTTTTTTTTTTAATGCTGTGTGAAACGTAGCAAGCATTCTGGCACGGAAACCCAGTGCTTCGAGAGAGAAAAGGTGGTTGGTGCCAGCTTGGGAATATGGTGGTGGAGTCACTGACGAAACCTTAGATTTGGACTGGGGCTGAACTCAGGGGAATGAATTAATGTTGTTCTTTAACGGGATAATTGAGGAGAAAATCCTTGACTAAGCTCGACATGCCAATGTGGGCAGATTACTGGAGGAACCTTAGGTTTCCAAGAACGTTTAGAAGCAACAAAAAAAAAAAAACCCCAAGAACATTGGCAAATGAACTGTAAAAGTCCAGTCTAAAATCTTAGGCCGCTGTCCAAACACACACTATGTTGGTTGTGTTTTTTTTCGAGGGATGGGGGAGAGGACTGGGTGATACATTGGGCTCGAACACTGTCCTTTCACGTCTCGGCCCTGGAATTGAATCTAGCCCAGCTCGGACTGATGAGCCAAATTCTTCTTTCTCTGGCAGCGGTTATGGGTCTGAGCTGAAATGAGTTTCGGCCAATTGAGCCAGTCCCCAGTGAACACAAGTCAACAGCACAAAGCTGCTTATAATTCGGCACTAATTGACACAAATTGCTTAGTCTTGCTTAAAGGGGCCACAAGGATGTATGAAGACGGAAATAAAGGTTTCCCACTGGTATGGCAGGGGCTGTTATTACAAAGGTGGAGCAAGGAACCATTGCTGCAGTATAAAAGGAGCGCCCAATTGTCCCATCCCCCCTCCCCACAATGGCATCACTCATCACTTTGATGGCAGCAAAGTGAATCCACCAACTTAGACCCCAATTTTAAAGGGGGAAGAGGGGGCACAAAACAGGCAGCGCCCCCGGGGAGTCCGATCTTACTGGCTGGGCCTCATTGCCATAACTTTCATCAGAGTCCCGCCCGAACCCGGCCAGATCCACTACCTGGCCGGAGGACGGGAGCAGAAGATCAGGAGGCCGCAGCCGGATATCCGCGGAATTGGTCCCCGGCATTCAGGTAAGTGGTAAGAGGGTGGGGTCGGGGAGGGGGGGACGCGGGGTAAAGACGATCGGGGGAGAGTTGGGGGGAAAGCCGTCAATGCTCCTTCATTCAGGCCTCGGACTAAAATTGCAGATCAAGTCCCGATGACCTCATCAGGACCCGCTCTGCATATTTAAAGGGAACCCCACTGGCTTGGGAAGGGTGTCCTGTTCGCCTGCTCAAAAGAGCAGGTTAATATCGGGGACCCGGCGGGAAGGCAGTGGGGTGACTGGGGGGTCATTCCCCTCATTTAAATTGCCCTCACATCCAATTTCCGCCGGGGGGGGGGGAGTTAAAATCGGGACCTTTATTTAAATAAACTGTTAAGTAAGAAGAGTTAAGCCCAGATTTTGAGAAGTCCCTGTGGCATGAATCCTCATACACAATGGGGTTGGAGGGTGGGGGAAGTGGGGTCAAAAATTTGCATGCTCAACCTTACTCAACCATCTTGTGAGACAGCCTCGCCCATAAAAAATGATGGGCAGGAGTCCAGGGAGCTGGCCTGCTCGAAGTAGGCTTCTTAAAGCCAGAAGGCAGGCTTCTGCTTCAGATAATTTTTATTTTACCTTTTATTTCCCTCTTGTTGCATTTTGCTTCTTGCATTAGTTGGTTATGTTGGGTAGTCTTCCATTTTTGGAGTTCCTCAGGGAAGTGTGCCCGGCCCAACCATCTTCAGCTGCTTCACCAATGGCCTTCCTTCTCTCACAAGGTCAGGGACTCTTTTCTGATGGTTCCACAGATGTTCAACTCCACTTACAGCTCCTCTCATCGTGAAGCAGATCCCGAACCAGCCTACAGCAGGACCTCGACAACGTCCAGGCTTGAACTGACAGATGTGGCGGGTAACATTTGTGCCAAATAAGTACCAGGCAGTGACATCTCCAAAAAAGAAACTTCACAGCCTCCTCCCTCTGACCTTCAACGACACCTCCATCACCAAGTCGCTAACCATCAACATCCTGGGAGTCTCGCTGACCAGAAGCTTCACTGGACCAGACATATCAACAGCATGGCTGCAATAGCAGGGCAGAAGTTGGGTACTCTGTGACAAATAGTTCACCCCCCCATCCCGTCACAGCCCCTCTACCATCTGCATGGCTCAAGTCAGGAGTTTGACAGAATACTTAGCATTCACCTGGATGGCTGCAGTTGCAACAACACTCGAGCAGCTTGACACTATCCAGGACAGAGCAGTCTGCTTGATCGCTCCCCCCACCCCCCCCCCCACAGCCACTGGACTCAATATCGACCCTTCCACTACCAGCTCACTGTGGCCGCAGCATGTACTGTCTATAAAATTTACTGCTGCAACTTACTAAAGTTGAAGCAACAGAACCTTCCAGCTATGTGCCCTCTACTATTCAGAGCAGCAAAGTTATGGGAGTACCATCACCTCCGGGTTACCCTTCAAGTCACACTCCCTCTGATGTGACCATATATTGTTGTTTCTTCGTCATCACTGGGTCAAAATCCTGGAATTCACCTCTTAACATCATCATGAGAGCACCACAAGGACAATAGCGATCAAAGAACAAGCCTCCCACCACTCTCTCAGGGTAACTGGGGATGGGCAGTAAACGCAGACATGCCAGCATCGCCCACATCCTGAGAACTAATTAAAATTACATGAATACATTTTTAAAAAAATCTTTATTATTCTTGGTTGCTGTTGGCATTCAAATTATACCACACGAAGAGTTGATTTATGAGGGACAGGTACAACATTCCCTTAGGTATTTTGGCCTGTCCCAACACTACCTTATACCCTCCTACGTATGTACTTGGAGATGTCAAAGGAGACAACCCTTCATCGCCTCTGCTGCATAAGGCAAGCTGCCACAGAGTTGTGCCATCTGCTGGACAATGATCTGCACACAGCCTCTGGCTCAGGTACAGCTCTTCATATATCCCAACTCGCACCAAGCCCCGTTCACCCATCACCTCTGTGCTCGCTGATCTACATTGGCTCCCGGTCCGCCAACGCCTTGATTTTAAAATTCTCACCCACATGTTCAAATCCCTCCATGGCCTCACCCCTCCCTATCTCTGTAACCTGCTCAGGCCTACAACCCTCCAAGAACTCTACGTTCCACCAACTCTGGCCTCTTGTGCATCCCATACTTCCATTGGCGGCCGTACCTTCAGTCGTCGAGGCCCTAAGCTCTGGAATTCCATTCCTAAACCTCTCCGCCTCTCTACCTCTCTCCTCCTGTAAGACTCTGCATAAAACCTACCTCTGACCAAGTGTTTGGTCACCTGTCCTAAGGTCTCCTTCTTTGGATCAGTGTCAAATTTTTGACTGATTACACTGCTATGAAGCACCTTGTGACATTCTACTACGTTAAAGGCGCGATAAGTGCAAGTTGCTCTTGTCATCGAAGTGAAGGTTACCACAACATGAAGCTTTCATGATACAAGATCCTTCCGAACCATCCCAGGAAACACTGCCACTCGGACGGAGGGCATGGCACACATCTCATCAAACAAGTGACAGCCACTGTTTGTAAAGGGCAACATCTTCCTCACTGTTCCCATGGAGCAGAGGCATCAACTGGATAGAACGCACAGCTTTCTATAAATGCCAGGATTCCTCTCCTGGGGACTTCAGAGCTCTTCATTTTAACTGAACGGTCTTCATGAAGAGAAATTGTTCACCTTCAAATTGATATTCAGGTGGTATATAATCATCATCGTGGACATCAGTGACCTTCATCGTCACTTACCAACACTGTGGGAGCACCAACAGCCCAACAACTTCAGTGGTTCAAGGAAAAGACCCGTTACCATCACCACCTTCTCAGGGCAACGCCATGGGCAGTAAATCAGGCCTTGCCAGTGTTACCCAAATGCCAAGAGCATATTTTAAAATGGGTGCTGCCAATTAAGCCACCGTAACACAGAAGGTTTTAATGCAGAATGGCTCACTCTATTGTGCGGAGTATTTTTAGCCTACTTTGGAAAATTTTGTTCAACTGAATGTTTATAATGTCTTTCAGTTTAATTAGTTAAGTACCACAGGGGGAGAATTTATGAGCCTGTGTTACTCCATGTGCAGGTCTATAATCAGACAGGGCAGAGTAATAAGAACCTTATTGCGGTGATTCTGCGACCCTGCTCTCCCGCTGCAGAAGCCAGGTGTGAGGGTCGGAGGATAGGCCCCCAAGACTGAGGCCTTGAGTCTCCAACCTATGACCTCCATTGGACACGGATACCTGTTGGCAGCGCGGGATCACGCAATTACTCCTTATAAATCACCTCAGGATTAAAGCTTCAGAACCAGGAACAGGAAGTCTTTTTTCTAAACATTTCTTTGAAAAAATAAAACAAGCTGCAGTCTTATTTATTGGCTAATGCCAATGAATTAATTGGGACTAATTGGGTAGCTCTTTCAAAGAGCAGGCACAGGCACAATAGGCTGAATGATTCCACGATAATTCGAAGTACTTTCTTTCCCCCTCCATCAATAATTTTGAAATAGCTGGTCGAAAGAAGCAGGTAGTAAAAGAGCAGAGAAACAAATCGGGAAGATGGGATCCTTTCCGAGGCCAATTCAGTTTTCACGGAGTAATTGGGGCAATTCCATAATGTGATCCCTAAAACACCAGACAAAATCCAGAATGCTCTGTATTTAAGAATAGTTATTCCAACGCACAGCGGCCCTCAGGCAAGTTCACTGTTATTCTGTTTTCACAGAAATAAAGGACAGGTAAGGTTCCCAAATCACTGGTAAAAATTCTGGAATTCCAGGAAATAATAACCAATGGGAACTTATTCACTCACCGTAATCTGGTGCCTCACTTATCTTAATGACGATGACCCTGAATTTCTGCAGGGGGTCCCCCGAAATCCTGCTGTAACTTCAGCGGGAGTTTTGCTGAACACGGTGTAAACAACTAAAATGGCTGTTTATGCCATTTCTCTGGGAGTCCGCCACTCTCCTGCCAAAGTTATGGTGGGAGATTGGGACTGGCACCCGGTGGAAATTCAGGGCCATTCTTTTTTTCAATATTTTGGCACATTATGGAATTTCCTGCAGCTCTGGGAACGGTGTTCATACTGCACGTGTGCACTGGAACCCAGGGAGTTAATGATGGGATTTTTTTTGTTGCTGGGACTACTTTCCAAAGGTTCATATACTACACCTGGAAAAGTCAAACCCTCAATTGGTCCCTGGCTGTTAAAGTGCTCACATTAACCAGGCAGGGGAGCAGGTACGATAGAATTAAAAACTAGTTGAATCAAATGAATCCCAGCCAAAGGTCAAGGTATATTAAATGTAAATGAATTGTCTATTTTTCTTTCATTCTTTCTTTTTTAATTTGTCTCTGTACTTTTGTAATCTGCTTTGTGTTTATTTGCTGTTTCTCATTCTCCCATCTATTGTCATTATTCCTGTGATCTCTCTCTCGCTCTTCTATCATCTCATTCTTTCTATGGTCTCTTTTACTCCCCTACCTGCTCTTTTTCTCTCAATGCTTATCTCTCATTCTCCTTCCCCTGCTCTACTTTGTTCCATGGCCTGGCTGTCACTCCTCTGTTCTTGTTCCCCTAACTATCCATCTCCCAGCACAACAATAAATTATATAAAAATAATAATAATTAATATTATGACTGACCTTAATGAATACACTTCTGAACAATGAATGACATCAACAAGAAACATAATAGGACATAGAAGTTTGGAACTCTCTTCCGCAAACGGCAATTGATACTAGCTCAATTGCTAAATTTAAATCTGAGATAGATAGCTTTTTGGCAACCAAATGTATTAAGGGATATGGGCCAAAGGCAGGTATATGGTGCTAGATCACAGATCAGCCATGATCTTATCAAATGGCGAAGCAGGCACGAGGGGCTGAATGGCCTACTCCTGTTCCTATGACAAGTTCAAGGAATGATACCTGGGCTAAAAGGGTTAAATTCTGAGGACAGGTTGCATAGACTAGGTTTGTATTCCCTTGAGTATAGAAGATTAAGCAATGATCTAATTGAGGTGTTTAAGATGATTAAAGGATTTGATAGGGTAGATAGAGAGAAACTATTTCCTCTGGTGGGGGAATCCAGAACAAGGGGGAAGGACTTTAAAATTAAAGCCAGGCCGTTGAGAGGTGATGTCAGGAAGCATTTCTTCACACAAAGTGTCGTGGAAATCTGGAACTCTCTCCCCCAATAAGCTGTTGAGGCTTTCAAAACTGAGATTGATAGATTTTTTTAGGCAAGAGTATTAAAGGTTACAGTCACTTAATTCCCTGCTGACTTGTGTGTGATTTTTAATGAGACTCCCAAATCTGGGAAAGGAAAATCCATGATTGCCTGGGTTTGCCAGATAAAAAGCATTAAAGTTCTCAGACATCAGGGGCACGATTTTAACCCAGAAGAACGGGTGGGTTGGGGCTGGGCGGGGGGGGGGGGGAGTGGGGGGGCAGTAAAAATTTTAAAAGTTTGCAGCGGGAGCGAATCCCGGCTCCAACCTGCCGAAAAATGAGTTTCAGCCAGATGCATCTGGGTGCATGTGTGCACTTCGGTATCCTGGAAGTCCCGCCATCAATTAAAACCGGCGGGATGACATTTAAAGGGGCAATTAAGATCGTGGAAGTAATTAAATCAATTAAATTTGTGGGGATTGAGGCAGACAAACAATTTCAACTCTGCCTGAACATGTCTCCTGTGGTCTCCGAAACACGCCGTGGAAACGGAGGCGAGTTGCAGCCGGCAGCCATTTGGACCTTTAAACCAGTGATTGACACATGGGGATAAAAGGTGAGTTTTTGCAACAGGGCAATCAGTTCCCTCAGATAAACCTTTGGCTGGGAGTTCTTTGTGTTCCAACTCAAATTTCTTTGTTCACACTCAGAATTCATCTGTTCCGGCATATTTGCTTGCATATCGGACCCCCTCAAGCTGACACCATCAGGATGGGGGACGCAATGGATGTATTCAGCACTACATCTGAGGAGGAGGCACATCACAACCCGCGCCAGGCACGGCGTGCAGTTCTGGGAGTTGCAGCTCCGCAAGACAGAGGTTCGCCATAGGGACCTACAGAAGAGCAGAGAGGGGAACAACGGAGGGGCCGACGTCGCAGGAGGGTCTACAGGCAGAGGCTGAGCTTCCTGGACCTCTCTGAGGAGCAATGGCTACGAAGGCTAAGATTGAGTTGCCAGATGGGTGTAGACACCTGCAGGCTCCTTCATGCAGAGTTGCTCCCAGCTGGGCCTGATGGCCAAGCATTTCCCGTGGCAGTTGAAGTCACCACTGCCCTCAACTTCTTCACCTCCAGATCTTTCCAGGGTGCCACCGGTGACATTACCGGGATCTCTCAGCCGTCTGCCCGTAAGTGTATACATCAGGTCACTGATGGCTTCCTTACCAGGGCATCCGACTACGTCAACTTCCCCATCGACGGCATCAGCCAGACTGAGAGGGCAGTGGGTCTCCACTCTCTGGCTGACTTCCCATGGGTACAGGGCACAATTGATTGCACACACGTAGCAATCCGAGGACCTCCACATGAGCCAGGAGTGTTCATCAATGAGAGGGGATATCACTCTATCAATGCGCAGTCGGTTTGCCACCGGAAGAGGTTTCTGCTGGTGTGTGCCAAATTCCTTGGCAGCTCTCATGATTCTCTCATTCTGCGCGATTCCAACATTCCGGCCCTCCTCCATGCACAAGACACACCTAAAGGCTGGCTCCTTGGAGACAAGGGATACCCCCTGCAGACGTGGCTCATGACACCTGTGAGGAACTCCACCAGCAAGGCACAGAAGCGTGACAACGACAGTCACATCACCACCAGGTCTGTCATAAAGTAAGCCATAGGAATGCTGAAGATGTGCTTCTGGTGTCTGGATCAATCTGGGAGAGCCCTTCAGTACACACCAGCGAGAGTGTGTAGAATAATTGTCTTATGTTGCATCCTGCATAACATCGCTCAACAGAGAGGATTACTGGTGGATGAGGTCCCATGCGCTCAAGAAGCAGCCGCACCTGCCATCAACATTGAAGAAGAAGATGAGGAGGATGAGGAAGAGGAGGATGAGGATGAGGAGGAGGAGGATGAGGATAAGAGGGACAATGATGGGCGAACCATCAACAGAGCAGTGTCTCACCTGGCTGCTCGTCATGTCAGGGAGTCATTCATAGAATCATAGAAAGTTACGGCACAGAAGGAGGCTATTCGGCCCACCATGTCCGTGCCGGCCGAAAAAGAGCTATCCAGCTAAATCCCACTTTCCAGCACTTGGAAACGTAGGGGGCATGATTAAGAAATTTGCGGATGACACAAAGATAGGCCTTGTGGTTGAAAGTGAGGAGGAAAGCTGTAGACTGCAGGAAGGTATCAATGGGCTGGTCAGATGGGCAGAAAAGTGGCAAATGGAATTCAATCCAGAAAAGTGTGAGGTTATGCATTTGGGGAGAGCAAACAAAGCAAGGAAATACACATTAAATGGGAGGATACTGAGAGGAAGTGAAGGACCTTGGAGTGCATGTCCACAGATCCCTGAAGGTAGCAGGACAGGTAGATAAGGTGGTTAAGAAGGCACATGGAATGCTTTCCTTTATAAACCGAGGCATAGAATATAAAAGCAGGCTTGTTATGCTGGAACTGTATAAAACATTGGTTAGGCCACAGCTTGAGTACTGCACACAGTTGTGGTCACCACATTGCAGGAAGGATGTAATTGCACTAGAGAGGGTGCAGAGGAGATTTACGAGTATGTTGCCAGGACTGGAGAATATTAGCTATGATGACAGATTGGATAGGCTGAGGGGTGATTTGATTGAGGTGTACAAAATTATGAGGGGGCCTAGATAGAGTGGATAGGAAGGACCTATTTCCCTTAACGGAGGGGTCAATAACCAGGGGGCATAGATTTAAAGTGATTGGTACAAGGATTAGATCAATTCTCATAGGGAGTTCTGCAAAGTGACTGCAGCCAAGTACTCAGACCACCTGTAAGGACCACCACAACAACAACCCCCCCTGCCCCCCCACAGGTTGCACAAAACAGTCATACAACAACACATACACCCATTACAAACACACCCAATGGGTGGCATCAAGTCTTGCCATTCCTGAGGAAGCACATGTAAAGGCACTTTCACAAAAGGGAATCAAGAATGGGCAAGACGTGGCAGTGTTGGTGAGTCTCATAACATTTAATGTGAATTTAACATAAACCAAATATAAATTAGAAACATGACAGTGTGTCAGACACCCTTATGCATTTCCTTGGTGATTACAAAACCCGTTAACTTCCTCTTCCTAAAGTTTCTACCTGGTGCATCCCCTGTGGCTGCAGCAGAGGTAGTGGCAGGTTGCTCCGATTCATACCCGTACCGCTTAGATGCTTTCAGTCTTCGCCCCTTGGTTTTTGGAGCCCGTGAGGGCCCCTCCAAATACTACTCCACATGCACCTGTGCAGGGGCAGACTCGGCCATCTGGAGAGGAGGCAGCATTACGGGTACTAGTTGAGGGGGTGGGCAACAGGTGAGACATGGGAGCGTTTTGAGTGGCTTCTTCACGTCCCCTTTCGCCATCATCCCTTTCCTAGGCCACGGCCGCAACACTCCTACCACTCTACTGGACAACATTTTGGAGGACATGTGTGATGCCTTGTAAGGCCAGTGCTAATGTTATCTGCCTGCCTGTCTAAACCTCAATGAGGGCCACGATTTGTTGAGGTCCCCCCTCCGGTCCTCGCCTTCTTCCTTGAATTTTGCGCTCTCTTCTCCTTCAAAGACGTGTGAGTGAGTGTGGGTGAAGTGGTCACCCGATGGATGCATTGCTTTGGGTCAGGATGATAATGAAGCAGATGCATCAGAGGGTGACTATCAGACAGAGTGACCACATTACATCAGGATTGGGGTGAGTGGGAGAGGTGGGTGCACAAATTGAGGGGGGAGGGGTGAAGAAGTGCACAGAAAGTGAAGGTAACTTGACACTGGGTTAAGTGGACGTAAGGAATGATTGGAGAAGGCTTCGCAGGGCAGTGTGAGGGGGGTGGGGGGCGGTGGGGGGGGTGTGATGTTCACCACAGAATGCAGATCAATCAGTAACTGCACTTACTTTTCCTGAATGGTTTGGTCATTGAATCTCTTCCTGCATTGCAGCCATGAGCGGTAAACCATGCTCCTGCTGCTGACCTTTTCTGCCACCTCCAGCCACGCCTTCTTTGTGACAGAACCAGGTTTCTTCCCATTGTCCGGTGGATAAAGGACCTCCTTCCTGTTTCTCACTGCGCCCAGCAACGTCTCCAGGGCGGCGGCGGAGAACCTAGGTGCTGGCCTGGCTCTGTAACGTTGTAAACTCATTTTAGGCCTCCTTTCTCCTTCAAAATTAATTGTTGGAGTGGCCCTTTAAATAGTGGGCTGTAAACGCGTCATGTGGGTGCGCAGTACGCCCGCTGCGCAGCTTGAGGGCGCGAAACCCGGAAGTTGAGTTAAGTGGCGTCAGTTGAGTCTCGATCGCTCGGGAAACCGCACGATTGTTTTCTCTGTGTTCGCCCCCCCACCGCTGATTTCCCGCCTCCTAGTTAAAATTAAGGCCCAGATATTCGTTCATTCTACTGACATCTGTCCCAGATGGCAGGAACTCAGAGCATATCAAGGAAAAGCAAGATGGCAGGGGGGAATAAAGAGAAACATCGGAAGAACAAAAGTAAAGTAGAGAAACAGCAAAGGAAAAGAAACAGAAAGAAAAACAGTGAGAAAGAAAGACAGAAACAAAGAAAATAACAATAAGCAGAAGAAAAGGGATGGAGGCAAAAAGCAGATGAGAGGTGTAATGGTGGTAAATTAATGTAATTCCACTAAGGTATTTGGGAACAATGACAAGAATGGCTTGGATCTCTCTGAATGGATGAGGCTGTAACATTATGTACCCTAATGGAACCTGGGAGATTCAGTGATGGTACTTTAGAAGGTGTCAAAAGAACACAAGAATTTCTAGGAATAGGAAAAGGCCATTTGGTCCAACAAACCTGCTTGTTGGACCAAATCGGCTTTTTCCACCCTTTATTGAATGATCTGAACCCCACCTTCCTGCCTTTTCACCATATCCCTCAACCTCTCCTCTCTCCAGGAACACATCTAATTTCCTCTTCGACCCATTTCCATTACCCGCTTCAAAGCCCTTCCCCGGTAACATATTCCGCAAGTCTATTTGCCTTTGCGTGAAAGTGCTCTGCCTGGTTTCCCGTCTTCCTAATATTTAACTTCTATCCTCTGGTATTTGAACTCGTTGCCACAGTAAACAATTTGCCTCAATTAACTTGTCGAGCCCCTTCGTAATCTTCAAAACTTCAGTCAGAGTCACTTCTAAGTCTGATTTCCAAATAGAACAAGTCCAACTTGGTTAAACTTTCCTCATGCCTGGAACCGTCTTTGCTGCTCACCTCTGGCCCTGGTTAAAGGCCAGTGATATCCTACCTATGATCAGGTGACTAGAACTGCACACAAAACTCCACATGGGATCTAAGCAATGCTTTACAGAGCCAACAATACAGCATTTAAAAAAAAATTGTACTCTTATCTCTGCCACTGCAACCCAATACCTTATTTAACTTGTCCCTTGTTCCCCTGTTCATATCCTCTTACTTAGCAAAAGTTACATGGTATCCAATGAGTCAAAACCATAGAGGGAAGAAAAAATACAAAATAGAGGAAAATATATTCATGTGTACGCACAGAATGACCCCTCAGTTTTTGGAGTTATGTTAAGTCCGAGTTGTTACAGCACAGACTATCTAAGTGGTCTCTGCTAATGACATAACACAACCAACGTATCTATCAACTTGGAAGGTTGAAATTTGCCGTCAGAAAATAACTGCAAATGCCGTTACTTTTTCCCATGTCACTGACCGTTATGTGAAAGTTTATCAGCAACAACTTGCAAACAGCAGACAAGCTGCTGCAGACTGATATTATAGTTTGTGTACATTAGCCGTGCTTGTAAGATTACTTGTGGAAACGGGAGGCCCAGCTCCACTCTGAATCTGGCCGAAGTGGCCAGGGGTCTGCAGGAGCGAGTCATTCAAATAAGGACGGCAGCAAAGCCACCCAAAGCCTGCGTGTCATTAGCCTGTGACAGAAAACATGCCACTAAGCTGTTTCACATCTGACACGTAAACAGGCAGGTATGTGTGTTTGTTTTTTATATGTATGTACTACGTTATTCGTATTCACGTGATGCGGCATCACAGGCCGCTCAGTTTAAAATCCTTCGAGATCATATTTCTTGAGTGCATTGAAAAGAATAAGCGATAAACCACAAAGTCAAGTGCCGCCTGAAGACTGTTTCTATATTCAGTTCCACCAAGAAATAAAGTGTTTAGAGATATTGTAACAGACAAGTGGTTGAAAAGTAGTGTTTGACTCTGTGTATAGTCCTTTTCGAGATCTGTTGTGGTAGATAGTAAACAAACTGAACAACAAGGGTCGTAAATTGGCCTGCATAATAATGCTTGGCCTTGTACGCAGTATCCATCCGACATCATTCTTCTGACATCGTTTTTGTTAATGTGGCATGTGAGTGAGACTCCCAGCCACAGTGGAGCCAGAAGTCTAAGTGAGGTGGCTGAGGAAAATTAATGCGTCAATGCTTTTAAAGCATTGAATGTATCTGTTTAGAATTTCCTTTTGAGGGCTGGAATTAGAGCCGAACATCTTTCACACTGATGCATGTACAAAATGGCATCTACTCACTGCTTTTAAAGGATCCATTAAGAAACTGCACGTCTTACTCAAGAGATGTTTAAAGAATTGTTAAAAGTGGAGGCCGCGTCACTGTTTACTAAAGGGCTTCAGCATGATCCCCGTATTGTGTCTGTTACAGAATGCAAATCCTTATTGGCCCCGAATCCTATTTAACCTCCCATAGGATTCTTACAGACTTTACAATTCATTTTTTATAGTAACATATCGGATAAGGAAAAGATCTTTGGGAATTTGTAGTGTAATATGTTTTGTGGGATTCAGCAACAGCCTGTAGAGCATTGTGAATCCCAAAGAATAAGACAAGTCTTAAAAGTGTCCAGTATCACTGCTCAATCAGAATTTTTATTTGGTCCTTGCTCCAACCCACTTTTATTGTGTAATTTTCATTTTTTCATCATGTAGTTCATTCACTTCCAGCTACAACAATCTGTGGACTTTCTCACAACAACAATTAATACCCATTTTGTGATTTGTTAATGGAGGCATAGTTTGGAGAATGCTTACCATTGTTGCTTTTCCCCTCCTATTTTCATCCTTTTGTACAAGAGCCTTGGTCGGACTCCATCTGGAGTACCGCGTTCAGTTTTGGGCTCCGCACCTCAAGGAGGATATATTGGCCTTAGAGCATGTGCAGCGCGGAATGGTACCGGGGCTTAAATTAGGTTGCATAAACTTGGCTTGTATTCCAATGAGTGCAGGAGATTGAGGGGTGATCTGATTGTGCTGTTTAAAATGTTAAAAGGATTCGATAGTGTTGATACAGAGTTTTTTGATTGCACCATTGAATAGTCGTAAAAGAATTAAAACTCCATTGCGTTTGAAAAAGGAGATCCTTGTAGTTTTTCTCACAAAACACTTAATGACACAATGCTTGATGATGATTCTCCATGAAATTAACTGCAGACAAAGTTCCTATCTCCACACCATTTGTATAGATTACAACAACAACAACTTGCATTTATATTGCACCTTTAATGTAGTGAAATCTCCCAAGGTGCTTCACAGGATTGTTATCAGACAAAATTTGACACCAACCCTCATAAGGAGATGTTAGGACAGGTGGCCAAAAGCTTGGTCAAAAGGTGGGTCTTAAAGGAAGAGAGAGAGGTGCAGAGGCAGTGAGGTTTAGGGAGAGAATTCCAGAGCTTAGAGTCCAGACATCTGAGTACACGGCCGCCAATGGTGGAGCGATTAAAATCGGGGATGCGCAAGAGGCAAGAATTGGAGGAGCACAGAGACCTCGGAGGGTTGTAGGGGTGGAGGAGGTAACAGAGATAGGGAGGGATGAAGCCATGGGTGGATTTGAAAACAAGGATGAGAATTTGAAAATCGAGGCGTTCCCAGACCGGGAGCCAATGTAGGTCAGCGAGCACAGGAATGATGGGTAATAGGTAAAATAGAAGACTGAAGATCATGAGAGAGTGTCTGTGGATTATAAGGGTATCTTGTCCTTTGAAGATGAAACAATTTCTTCTCAAAAGTCAGGTGATCAAAATATTAAGTACTTCTAATAGTTTGGTAGAGAAAGTAGAAATAGCTTGAAATGTGTTAGCCTTGAAACAGCAATGTGATAATGACCAGATAATCAAGTTTACCGATGTTGGTTGAGGGATAAATGTTGGCCAAAATACCAGAGAGAACTCCCCTGCTCTTCTTTGAATAGGGTAGACAGGGCCTCAGTTTAATGTCTTGTCCGAATGATGGTATCTGCAACAGTGCAGCACTCCCTCAGTACTGCACTGGAGTGTCAGCCTAGTATTTGTGCTCAAGTCTTGGGGAGTGGGATGTGAATCCACAACTTTTTGACTCAGAGGTGAGAGAGCTACCAATTGAGCCAAGGCTAATGACAAGGCTTGATCTTGCGAATGATAAGAGGGTTAGCATCAGGATAAAGGACTTATTGGAATCCAGAGAGCAGAGGACACAGAGATAAAACTTGATGTCAATCGTACAGACCTTACAATGATAAAGCTTGACGTCAGTCAAAATGGTAGAACTGAAGAAAGCAAAGGAGGGAATTTCTTAACTACGATCATTGAGATTAGAGTTGGAAGAGAAAAATGACCCAAATAGGGTATCTTTTCCTTTAGCAGAGTTAACAACTGTTCCAATCTCTAATTTTCTCAAGGAAAGAAGTGAGAATGAGTGAAGTAAGTGGAATTTGCTTTGACTGTCACTTTGTATGTTCACTTGTAATCTGTGAAATAAGGCAGATTAAGAAATTATACCTGGCCTCCTGTCACTAAGGTTTCTCAGTTTGCCTTTGGAAAGACTGGAGAAGTACACGTAAGATCATGTGTGACAGATGCAAAAGTTAACCCCTCAATCTCCTCGACTCAAGAGAAACACACAATTACTAGTTCAGGTCACAGTGCTATATCCCTGGGTTACACTTTTGTACAATTAGAAATTGGAGAGAATGGGCACACCCCTGAATGTATGACGCTGGGACTGCTTAGAGAAGTGATCAGTGCCGCTGTATCCAAGAGAACATCTAAGACCGACCTGAAACTTTCAACAAGCACTTCATCCCTGGGTATGTCCTGTCTCATCGGCAGGACAGACCAACCAGAGGTGGCGGTACAGTGATATACAGTCAGGAGGGAGTGGCCCTGGGAGTCCTCATCATTGAGTCCGGACCCCATGAAATCTCATGGCATCAGGTTAAACATGGGCAAGGAAACCTTCTGCTGATTACAACCTACTGCCCTCCCTCAGCTGATGAATCAGTCCTCCTCCATGTTGAGCACCACTTGGAGGAAGCACTGAGGGTAGCAAGGGCACAAAATGTACTCTGGTGGGGGACTTCAATGTCCATCACCAAGAGTGGCTCAGTAGCACCACTACTGACCGAGCTGGCCAAGTCCTGAAGGACATCATTGCCAGACTGGGCCTGCAGCAAGTGGTGAGCGAACCAAAACGAGGAAAAAACCTACTTGACCTCGTCCTCACCAATCTACCTGTCGCAGATGCATCTGTCCATGACAGTATTGGTAGGAGTGACCACCGCACAGTCCTTGTGTAGACAAAGTCCCATCTTCACACTGAGGACAACATCCAAAGTGTTCTATGGCACTACCACTGTGCTAAATGGAATAGATTCAGAACAGATCTAGTAGCTCAAAACTGGGCATCCATGAGGCGCTGTGGGCCATCAGTAGCAGCAGAATTGTATTCCAGCACAATCTGTAACCTCATGGTCCAGCATATTCCTCACTCTACCATTACTAACCGGCCAGGGGATCAACCCTGGTTCAATGAGGAGTGTAGAAGAGCATGCCAGGAGCAGCACCTGGCATATGTAAATATGAGGTGCCAACCTGGTGAAGCTACAACACAGGACTACATGCATGCAAAACAACAGAAGCAACATGCTACAGACAGGGCTAAGCAATTCCACAACCAACGGATCAGATCAAAGCTCTGCAGTCCTGCCACATCCAGTCGTGAATGGTGGTGGACAATTAAACAACTAACGGGAGGAGGAGGCTCTGTGAACACCCCCATCCTCAATGATGACAGAGTCCAGCACATGAGTGCAGAAGACAAGGCTGAAGCGTTTGCAACCATCTTCAGCCAGAAGTGCCGAGTGGATGATCCATCTCGGCCTCCTCCCGATATCCCCACCATCACAGAAGGCAGTCTTCAGCCAATTCGATTCACTCCACGTGATATCAAGAAACAGCTGAGTGCACTGGATACAGCAAAGGCTATGGGCCCCGACAACATCCCGGCTGTAGTGCTGAAAACTTGTGCTCCAGAACTAGCTGTGCCTCTAGCCAAGCTGTTCCAGTACAGCGACAACACTGGCATCTACCCGACAATGTATAAAATTGCCCAGGTATGTCCTGTCCACAAAATGCAGGACAAATCCAATCTGGCCAATTATGGCCCCATCAGTCTACTCTCAATCATCAGCAAAGTGATGGAAGGTGTCGTCCATCACTTTGCTAACAATTAAACAACTAATGGTAGGAGGAGGCTCTGTGAACATCCCCATCCTCAATGATGGCAGAGTCCAACACGTGAGTGCAAAGGACAAGGCTGAAGCGTTTGCAACCATCTTCAGCCAGAAGCGCCGAGTGGATGATCCATCTCGGCCTCCTCCCGATATCCCCACCATCACAGAAGCCAGTCTTCAGCCATTTCGATGCACTCCACATGATATCAAGTGGCACTTACTTACCAACAACCTGCTCACCGATGCTCAGTTTGGGTTCTGCCAGGACCTCTCAGCTCCAGACCTCATTACAGCCATGGTCAAAACTTGGACAAAAGAGCTGAATTCCAGAGGTGAGGTGAGAGTGACTGCCTTGACATCAAGGCCGCATTTGACTGAGTGTGGTACCAAGGAGCCCTAGTAAAATTGAAGTCAATGGGAATCAGGGGGAAAACTCTCTAGTGGCTGGAGTCATACCTAGCACAAAGGAAGATGGTAGTGGTTGTTGGTGGCCAATCATCTCAGCCCCAGGACATTGCTGCAGGAGTTCTTCAGGGCAGTGACCTTGGCCCAACCATTTTCGGCTGCTTCATCAATGACCTTCCCTCCATCATAAGGTCAGAAATGGGGATGTTCGCTGATGACTGCACAGTGTTCAGTTCCATTCACAACCCCTCAGATGATGAAGCAGTCCATACCCACATGCAGCTAGACCTGGACAACATCCAGGCTTGGGCTGATAAGCGCCAGACAAGTGCCAGGCAATGACCATCTCCAACAAGAGAGAGTCTAACCACCTCTCCTTGACATTCAACGGCATTACCATCGCCGAATCCCCCACCATCAACATCCTGGGGGTCACCATTGACCAGAAACTTAACTGGACCAGCCACATAAATACTGTGGCTACAAGAGCAGGTCAGAGGCTGGGTATCCTGTGGCAAGTGACTCACCTCCTGACTGCCCAAAGCCTTTCCTCCATCTACAAGGCACAAGTCAGGAGTGTGATGGAATACTCTCCATTTGCCTGGATGAGTGCAGCTCCAACAACACTCAATAAGCTCGACACCATCCAGGACAAAGCAGCCCGCTTGTTTGACACCACATCCACCATCCTAAACATTCACTCCCTTCACCACCGGTGCACCGTGGCTGCAGCGTGTACCATCTACAGGATGCACTGCAGCAACTCACCAAGGCTTCTTCGACAGCACCTCCCAAACCTTCGACCTCTAACACCTAGAAGGACAAGGGCAGCAGGTACATGGGAACAACACCACCTGCACGTTCCCCTCCAAGTCACACACCATCCCGACTTGGAAATATATCGCCGTTCCTTCATCGTTGCTGGGTCAAAATCCTGGAACTCCCTACGTAACAGCACTGTGGGAAAACCTTCACCACTTGGATTGCAGCGGTTCAAGAAGGCGGCTCACCACCACCTTCTCAAGGGCAATTAGGGATGGGCAATAAATGCTGGCTTTGCCGGAGATACCCTCATCCCATGAACGTATATTAAAAAAATCACATTGTCAGGATGGACAGAGCAGGTGGTTTTTAGCCTCATCCCCAAAATACGATATCCTTCAGTCCTGCAGCAAAATGTCAACTTTGATAAAGAATTCAAGTCCTGGAGTGAGGCTTGAATTCATGAACATGAGAAGCAAGAGTGCTACACAAATACAAGGAAAAGTGGAAATCCAGCTCACTGAGGGAACTATAAAAAGCAGCAAAGCGATACAAAGAAAGGGATACAAAGAGGGGCAAAATGGGAGTATTAAAAAATATCGCAAGGGATATCAAAGCCAACAGTAAAAGTTTTTAGAAATATATTAGAAGAAAGAGAGTCATAAGGGGGAATGTGGACCCCTTAAAGACAGATGCATGAGATGCTATAATGGATAATAAGGAAATGGCAGATGTGTTAATTGAATACTTTGTGCCCATTTTTACAGTTGAGGAAGAGAACAAAATACCAGTGGTACAAGGGAACCGTAAAATCTCAAGTGGAGGAACTTATCGGATTTACAATAAGTAACAAAATGGTAAAGGAGAAAATAATGGCACTTAAGATGGACAAATCTCCATCCCGGGGTGTTAAAAGAAACAGGTGGGGAAATTGCAGAGATATTAGCCATAATTTCCCAAAGCTCTGTAGATTCAAGAATTGTGCCTCTGGATAGAAAAATTGTAAATGTCACTCCATTATTGGTTAAAAAAAAAGCCAGGGGGGGAGATGAGGAGAATTTTTTTTACGCAGCGAGTTGTTATGATCTGGAACGCATTGCCTGAAAGGGCGGTGGAAGCAGATTCAATAATAACTTTCAAAAGGGAATTGGATAAATACTTAAAAAGGAAAGAATTGCAGGACTATGGGGAAAGCGCAGGGGAATGGGACTAATTGGTAGCTCTTTCAGAGAACCAGCACAGGCAGGATGGGTCGAATGGCCTCCTTCTGTGCTGTATAATTCTATGACTCTACGTGTTGACGTCAATTCAGGAGAAGTTACTAGAATCTGTCATCAGGGACAGATTGACTGAACTCCAGGACAAATATAAGCTGATCAGGAAGAGGCAGAATAGATTTGTGAAGCATTGATCGTGTCTAAGTAATCTAGTTAAATTTTTTAAGGATGCCATTAACATGGTGGATAGGGGAATGTCTATGGATGTTGTCTATATGGTCTTCCAGAAGGCATTTGATAAGGTTCCACACAAGAAATATTAACAATAATAAAAGTGCACAGAATTGGAGGTAACTTTGTGACATGGATTGGTAATTGGTTGTGAGGTAGGAGACAGAGCATAAGGATGAAGGGAATGTACTCTGATTGGCAAAATGTGACAAGTGGTTCCCTCCAGGGATCTGTACTGAGGTCTCAGATTTTCACCATGTATATCAATGACTTGGATGAAGGAATAGAGAGTTTTATATCCAAGTTTTCAGATGACATTAAGTTAGGAAGCGCAGTGAGTTGTGTCGCTGGGAGCAGTAAGTTACAAAGATTAAGTGAGCAGGCAAGACTGCGGCAGATGGAGTTCAATGTGAGGACGCTTGAGGTCATCCACTTTGGATCCAAGAAAGACAAATCGTAATATTTTCTTATGGCGAGAGACCAGGAACTGTGAAGGAGCAAAGGACTTAGATGTCCAAATCATTAAAAGCTGGTGCACAGGTAGAAAACATAACCAAAAAGGCTGAAGGAATGTTGGCCTTTATATCAAGAGGGCCGGAATGCAATGGGGATGAAGTGATACTTGAGTTGTACACAGCCTTGGTCAGACCCCATCTAGAGTACTGTGTTCATTTTTGGACACTGAACCTCAGGAAAGATACACTGGCCTTGTAAGTGGTACGGTGCAGATTCACCAGAATAATACTTAAAGGATTAAGTTATGAGGGCCATTTGCATAAACTTGGCTGGTATCCCCTTGAGCTTAGAAGGTTGAGAGGTGACTTAATTGAGGTGTTTAACATGATAAAGGAATTTGATAGAATAAATACAGAGAAGCTATTTCCTCTGATGGGGAATCCAGATCAAGGGGGCATAATCCTAAAATTAGGGCTAGGCCATTCAGGAGTGAAGTCAGGAAGAACTTTTCCACACAAAAGGTAGTGGAAACCTGGAACCCTCTCCCCCAAAAGGCTGTGGATGCTGGGTGTTTCAAGACTGAGATCAACAGATTTGTATTAGGCGAGGATATCAAGTTATATGGATCAAAGGCAGGTAATTGGATTTGAGGTAAAGATTAGCCATTATATAATTGAATGGCAGAACAGCCCCGAGGGGCTGAATGGCCTGCTCCTGTTCCCAACGTTCCTAGCAACTGAGCCAATTTGACATTTATAGCTAAGAGGTTAAGATAGAAATGATTGAATGTAGTGCGAAACATAATGTTTCGAGCTGCTAGGATCATTGTTCTGTCACAATAAGAGAGCAAACTGACTCAAAATAAATGATGTAGGTTCTGGAGTAGATTATCCTCTCACTGTAAGATCACCTAAGCCTACCTGATTTTCCACCCATTAGCTTAAATGGACGGAAAATCGGATGGGCTTTATTGCACCTGTGTGATCTTCGCCACCTGACTTTTTCTCAATGTACTGTGCCCAGGTGATCCCTAACACCCAAACATAATAGGATTCAATTGATTTGCCTTTGGGGATAGGAGTCCTTTGGAGATTGAATGGGTTGGGTAGATTTATGATAGATTGGGTTATACATGTACTCTCCAGGGTATTGGCTTTTCCATTTTTATGCTTGGAAGACTTGGAACAAATCAATGACAGGATAATTCTGACTGCAAGTACAAGTAATTAACAAAGACTTGCATTTATATAACACCATATGACACATCATAAAGTGCATCATGAACAATGAATTACATTTGAAATGCAGTCGCCTCTCCACCTTTCTCACCTCCTTTAAGATGCTGCTTAAAACTTAGCTCTTTGACCAAACATTTGGTCACCTGATCTAATGTCTCCTTCATTGGCTCGGTGTCAAATTATGTCTGATTACACTTCTGTGAAGCAACTGGTGACATTTTACTATGTTAAAGGCACTCTATAAATGCAAGTTGTTGTTGTACTGGCTGTTACGCAGGCAAATGTGTTAACCATTTTGCACGCAGTAAAATCCCACAAATAGTGATGAGATGAATGATCAGTAGATCTGCTTTTGGTTGATGATATTGGTTGAGCAATGAATGTTGGTCAGGGCACCAAGAGAACTCCATGCTCTTCAAATAATGCTGAGGGATTTTTAACATCCACCTGAACCACCAGAACATATAAAAAGCTTCAGTTTAACATCTCATTTGTAGGATGGCACCAGTGACAATGCAGCATTTCCTCAGTTCTGCACTAAAGTGTCAGCCCAGATTATGATCTCAACACCGCCACATCAGCCAAGTTATTAGCTCCAATAACTCTGATGCAAATCTGGACAATAAAAGAAGTAACTTTAGAGCAAAAAGGTAACTACGATTGGCTCCAAACTGTCTGTGTAATTGCTTAGCCCAGTACCTGCTGGGTTCCACATCTTTTGGATGAGAGGTTGAACCGAGGCCTCATTTTTCCATTCAGGTGGATGTAAAAGTTCCTGTGGCAATGTTTGAAGAAGAGCAGGGGAGTTGTCACACTGTTCTGGCCAATATTTATCCCAATACCAACACCAATAAAGCAAATGAATTAGTCATTCATTCACTTGCTGTTTGCGGGACTTTGCTGTTTGCAAACTGGCTGCCACATTTGTCTACATAACAACACTGACCAGGGGGTATGGTAGCATAGAGGTTATGTTACTAGACTAGTAATTTAAAGGCCTGGACTAATAATCTAGAGTTTATGAGTTCAAATCCTGCCACAGCAACTGGGGAATTTAAATTCAATTAATTAAATCAAAATCTGGAATTTAAAAAAATAGTATCAGTAATGGTGGTCATAAAACTACCAGATTGTCATAAAAACTCATCTGGTTCACTTATGTCCTTTAGGGAAGAAAACCTGCTCTCCTTACCCAGTCTGGCCTATGTGTGACTCCAGGCCCACAGAATGTGGTTGATTCTTAATCACCCTCTGAAATGACCTAGCAAGCCATTCAGTTGTACAAGAAGGTGGCTCACCACCACTTTCTCAAGGGCAATTAGGGATGGGCAATAAATGCTGGCTTTGCCAGCAACACCCACATCCTATGAATAAATTTAAAAAAGTGACTGCATTTCAAAATTAAACCCTTGGTTGTAAAGGACTTTGCTGTCTTGAGGATGTGGAAATTGCTACATCAATGCAAGTTTTTTTTCTTTCTAATAAACACTTAACATGTTTCTATAAAATTCTTCTGTCCATTATTTAATTGAAACTGTTAACCCAACTGGTTATTCTGGTTAAAAGAAGTTTTACTTCTTCAAATGTCAAACTTGTTGTCTAACACTTGTGACGCCAAGTAAATTAAAATCCTATCGATAGTAGGAAAACAAGCTTTTTCCAGCTACAGCATTGGGAACAAAAATCCCATCTGGTGGTACATGAGAGTCATTCCAAACTGAGCTGACACATCTCTTCAAATGGGCTATATCACTAGTCCTGATCACCTAATTTGCATCTCCAAGCAAGGTGTGTAATACACTGTTGCACTGACAACAAGTCAGTGACTCCAGGCTCATTGCTTTCAAATTAACGAAATCCAAGGATGAAGTCAGTTCAGTATCATAAAGGTATGACAGTAGATTACCAACGGCAATCATTTAGAGAAATATTTCAAAATTGTCAATAAACATACATTCCACTGAGAAATAAAAACTCCAAGGGAAAAGTGATCCATCCATGGCTAACTAAAGAAGTTAAGGATAGTATTGGATTAAAAGGAGAAGCTTATAATGTTGCCAAGAAGAGTAGCAAGTCTGAAGATTGGGAGAGTTTTAGAAACCAGCAAAGGATGACCAAAAAATTGATCAAGAGTGAGAAAATAGAATATCAGAGTAAACTAGCAAGAAATATAAAAACAGATTGTAAGAGCTTCTACAAGTATGTAAAAAGTAAACATTGGTCCCTTAGAGGCTGAGACAGGAGAAATTATAATGGGGAATAAGGAAATGGCCAAGATTTAAAACAAATATTTTGTATCTGTCTTCACAGTAGAAGACACAAAAACATACCAGCAATAGTCTGGAACCAAGGGTCTAATGAGAGTGAGGAACTTAAAGTAATTAATATTAGTAAACAAAAAGTACAAGAGAAATTAATGGGATTAAAAGCTGATAAATCCCCTGGACCTGATGGCCTACATCCTAGGCTTCTAAAAGAGATGGCTTAAGAGATAGTGGATTCATTGGTTGTGATCTTCCAAAATTCCCCAGATTCTAGAGTGGTCCCAATGGATTGGAAGGAAGCAAATGTAACCCTGCTATTCAAGAAATGAAGGAGAGAGAAAACAGGGAACTACAGGCCAGTTAGCCGGACATCGGTCATCAGAAAAATGCTGGAATCCATTATTAAGGAAGTGGTAACAGGGCACTTAGAAAATCATAACATGATTAGGCAAAGTCAGCATAGTTTTATGAAAGGAAAATCGTGTTTTACAATCTATTAGATTTTTGTGAGGATGTAGCTAGCCGGGTAGATAAGGGGGAACCAATGGATGCAAGCATATTTGGATTTTCAAAAGGCATTCGATAAGGTGCCACATAAAAGGTTATTACACAAGATAAGGGCTCATGGGGTTGAGGGTAATATATTAGCATGGATAGAGGATTGGCTAACGGACAGAAAAAAGAGAGTAGGAATAAATGAGTCATTTTCAGATAGTCAGGATATAACTAGTGGGATGCCGCAAGGATCGGTGCTTGGGCCTCAGCTATTTACAATCTAGATTAATGATTTACATGAAGGGACGTATCCATGTTTGCTGATGATACAAAGATGGGTGGGAAAGTAAACTGTGAGAAGAGCCTGCAAAGGGATATAGACAGGTTCAGTGAGTGGGCAAGAAGGTGGCAGATGGAGTATAATGTGGGGAAATATGAGTGTATTCACTTTGGTAGGAACAATAGAAAAACAAAATATTTTCTATTAAATGTTGGTGTTCAGAGGGATTTGGGTGTCCTTGTACACGAAACACAGAAAGTTAACATGCAGGTACAGCAAGCAATTAGGAAGGCAAATGGTATGTTGGCCTTTGTTGCAAGGGGGTTGGAGTACAAGAGTACGGAAGTCTTACTGCAATTGTACAGGGCTTTGGTGAGACCACACCTAGAGTACTGTGTGCAATTTTGGTCTCCTTACCCAAGGAAGGATATATTTACCTTAGAGGGGGTGCAACGAAGGTTCGCTAGATCGATTTCTGGGATGAGAGCGTTGTCCTATGAGGAGAGATTGAGTAGAATGGGCCTATACTCTCTGGAGTTCAGAAGAATGAGAGGTGATCTCATTGAAACATATAAGATTCTAAGAAGGCTTAACAGGATAGATGCTGAGAGTATTTTTCTCCTGGCTGGAGAGTCTAGAACGAGAGGTCATAGTCTCAGGGTAAGTGGTCGGACATTTAGGACTGAGATGAGGAGAAATTTCTTCACTCAGAGGGTCGTGAATATTTGGAATTCTCTACCCCAGAGGGCTGTGGATGCTCAGTCGTTGAGTATATTCAACATTGAGATCAGTAGATTTTTGGACTCTAAGGGAATCAAGGGATATGGGGATCGGGCAGGAAAGTGGAGTTGAGATCGAAGATCAGCCATGATCTTATTGAATGGCGGAGCAGGCTCGAGGAACCGTATGGCCCACACCTGCTCCTATTTCTTATGTTCTTATAATATTAACATTCCCTCAATTTGGCAGTAATATTTTCTCATTTCTCTATTTAGGATGGTTTACATTCATTTATTTGAGCTTCCTGGATTGCTATAATGCCTATTTCCTGAATAAAATGATACCAGAGGAAATATCAGTTGCCATGACAACTCAGAAGAGACCTTCTTGCCATGGGAAAAAGAAATATCAATTGAAAAAGATCACCCGAAATAATGGTACGAACATAATAGAATTACTTAGAATTAAGTAGAATTTACAGCACAGAACGGCCATTCAGTCCAACAGGTCTTTGCTGAAGTTTATGGACATCCTCCCACCTTACTTCATCTAACCATATCACCATATCCTTCTATTCCTTTCTCCCTCATGTACTTATCTAGCTTCCCCTTAAATGCACCTATGCTATTCGCCTCAACTACTCCATGTGGTAGTGAGTTCCACATTCTAACCACTCTCTGAGTAAAGAAATTTCTCCTGAATTCCTTATTGGATTTATTAGGGACCATCTTATATTTTATGGCCCCTAGTTTTGGTCTCCTTCACAACTGGAAACGTCGTCTCTACATCTACCCTATCGAACCCAGTTATAATTTTAAAAACCTCTATCAGGTCACCTCTCAGCTTTTTCTTTTCTAGAGAAAAGAGCCCCAGCCTGTTCAGTCTTTCTTGATAGTTTATAACATCTCAGCTCTGATGACAATGAAGTGGAACTGACTTCATTGCCTGGGATCACATTAAACTCCAGAAGAACTTAAATTAAAGGGGAGTATAGACTTCATCACTTCTATACTGTCTTTCCTTTTTACAGATGCTGGCTGACCTGCTGTGTATTTCCAGTAGCTTTTTTTTAAATTTCAGATTTCCAACAAATGAACTTTCAACGCAGGGATAGTTTCTGAAATGCCAGTGTTGGTTTCTCGTTACTCCCCCTCTCCCCTCCCCCCCACCATTAAAGTCTGATTTAAAGTTTCCACAGTGGACAAATGCAACAGTCGAATTGTGGAAACATCGTTAGATCTAGAAAGACATGAGCTTTCTGTAAAACCACAGTATATAAACAGGGCCTTCAGAAACAAGACGAGGGGCATGAAAAACGATGCCATAAATTTTATTTTTGATAGTTGTTGCAATACAGACTGAATATTCCAACTCATATATATATATAAAATCCTGCTTTATGTATTTTGTTGTGAAATTTAGAAACCGACTCACATTATTTCTGCATAAATGTAGAGAGAGGCTGCATGCCTTACTGGTGAGATATGTAGAAAATGCCGCAAGGAGAGTTGGCTTTATGAATCTTGTACTAAAAGCCTCTATAATGATCTATATCCTGTCTCTGAGTCCTATGTATACTTAATCTTTTTTGTCTATATTCTGAGATTTCTTTTTTTTATGTTTAGTTCTTAACCCTCAAAACCGCCACAGTTTACAGAGTGGATTGAGGGCCCAATGATTCTGCAGATCAAAGGATTAAAACATCTTGAATTAACTTTATATGGCACCGCTGACGTATGCCGCTGGTAGCAAATATCATTTTTCATCATTGCTACAAGGTCGATCGGATTACCAAAGCCTGGTGATCTTGCCGGTTTAACACTTACACAGCTTTTAGGCTCTTTGCCACGCTAATCATTTGGAAATGAGACAACTTTTCAGATAAGACATTGGACATTGGCTCAAGCAACGCTGAAGACTGGTTTTGTGTGGGATGGGGGAGGGGGAGAGTCTGCGTTTGTCGTCAGTCTGTAAGAATTCTCAAAGTCGAGTTCAATGGGTCAGTTCAAGCAATCAATGAAAAACTTGAAATCAGAACTAAAGCAAAACTTGTATTAAATGTCAAAGAGCATTGGCTTCCCAGTAACTCTTACAGAGAAGCATTGGCCTCATAAGGATGTGAGCTTTGAATCACATTCTTAAATAACGGTTAGCCCAACATGCCCTCATGAGGTGAGATACATCAGTTCCTGATTAGGCAGTGGAGAGATTCAAGCAACACTCTTATTTGTGAGTGTATGAGCATGGCTCGGTTGACATAACTCTCGCTTCTGGGTCAGAAGATTGTGGGTTTGAGTGCGAGGCCTTGGGCCCGAGACACCGCAGTACAGTACTGAGGGAGTGCTGCATTTTCAGAGGTCCGATTTTAAGATAAGATGTTAAATTAATCTCCTTTTTGTCTGGTAATGTGATATCCCATTGCACTATTCAAAGAGCAGCGAGTCCTCCCAGTCTGCTGAACAACATTCCTCCCTTAACCACAATCCGCTAAAAACACAGAATGTCCTTATCATCTCATTGATGTTCCTGGTATGTTTTTGGTGCACAATGGCTGCTGTGTTTGCTTACATAGCAACAGTTACTGCACTCCAAAAGGAATGCATTGTGTGAAATGAAGTCTTGATAAAGGGAAATATAAATACTACTTTCTATCTATCAACAACAACTTGCATTTATATAGTGCCTTTAACAGGAGTGTTGTCAGCCAAAACACTGAGCCACATAAGGAGATATTAGGACAGGTGACCAAAAGTTGGTCAAAGAGGTAGGTAGGTTTTAAGGAGCATCCTAAAGAAGGAGAGAGAGGTAGAGAGGCGGTGAGATTTCGGGAGGGAATTCCAGAGCTTAGGGCCTAGGCAGCTGAAGGCACAGCCGCCAATGGTGGAGCGATCCAGAGGAGAAGAAGGAAAAACTGGCAGAAGCTGTCCCATCTGCAGAGGCGCACCAGAACATTGACAGCAGTCGTGGAGAAGTTCTCAGCAGAGACTGTCCCACTCTCCTGGCTGATGGAGGAAGCTCCACAGGGTGAGGTAGCATGAGGCGGAGGTGAGGGAGGCTGCCTAAAAAAAGCTGACACTTTCAACAACTACAAACAAAGAAATGAAAGTTCAATCGCTTTATGCTTTATATAGGCTTTAATTGATCGGATCTTGCTGGAGTGGGACATTTCACTTCATGCGCCGTTAATTAGGCTTTTTCCTGCACCTTTCAGCTCGAAAATATTTGTGCCGTAACTTGCTGGAAGTGTGAGCTGATAATGGGGAATCTGGGACCTCAGTGAACGATGGGAGCAACGGTGCATCTCCTTAACCAATGAGATTTAAAGATTGAGAAAGCAACAGAGGAACGACAGAGAAGGAGGGTGAATTAGAGGGGGTGAACTCAATGTCAAGTCAGGTACAGAAAGAAAAATGACGAGAGAGAAAGATTGGATTAAGAGAGAGAGAAAAAAGAGACAGAAAGGAAAAGTAAGAATTTTTTTTTAAATTTTGACGTTTTTTAAACCTCTAACAGTTGAACTACATGCAGGAATGAGACTGAACACTTTAAATTGTTCACTTTCTGGGACAGAGAGGTTGATTGGCATTGCATTAACAATTATCACGCCGATGAAAGGGTACTTACACTCTTAATTACCAGACTTATCTTTTTGTGGTGAGTTTAAGGTGCAAATCCAGCAAGGTCTTAAAAATAACAGGGGCGATAAAGGCGAAATGCCATTTGTGCAAAGCAAGTTCTCAAGATTCACAACTCACGACATATTTCTTACTACCCTAAACTTACTAGCCGATTTGCTCATTGATAATGGCATGCGTCATTAACACGCTGTTATTTTTCTTGCAGGATCTGGCCCAATGTATCTCTCCATCTTCATGTTTTATTGTTACAATGAACATATATTGGACAAAAATTATTACTAGGGCATTTATGCTGGCATTTTTTTTCATATGCTGTCTCAAGTGATGATGTCATCGATGCTGTCTGTATGTTATCTAAACTACAAGACTTTGTTGTCGACAGTGGATAGAAGATTAATAGTTGCAGCTGAATGCTGGGTTCTTGCGAAAGTCGATAAGATTAACTACGCTGTTAGGTATGTGAGTCACAGACACAGCCCTACTATTATGGAATAAACTACCATGACATTTTGGGAAAATTGGACAAAATGCGAGGTGAAATTAAGATGAATATATTTAAAAGGAACACTTCATCATTGCTCATAATCATACAGAAATGTCGTCTTTAATCACTCGACAAACATAATTTCCTGTAACTGTTGCTATCCTTTTTCAAACTGAACTGCTATTAGTGGCTTTGTTATAGATTATGTTCGTGGTAGTACTAGAAAATCATACATAAAGGAGCCTCTAAGTTACCCACTAAACTCACATAAATAAAGCAGGGGATAACAACAATATTCATAAAAGGCAACAATCAATTTAGTGCAATAAAACATCACAAGATGTGAAACCAGATACTGTACAGTGGTCAGAAAAGAGGTGGAGGGTAACCAGATGCATGGGAAAAGAGGAAGGTTTTGAAGACCGGAGACCTGGCTCAAAAAAGGGCAGGATTGGGTACTAAATATTCCTGGATACAAGGTGTTCAGAAAGGATAGGGAAAGAAAGAAAGTGGGGGGGGTGGGGGTGGCAGTATTGATTAAGGAGAATATTGCAGTGCTGGAGAGAGAGGATGTCCTGGAAGGGTCAAAGACAAAATCTATTTGGTTAGAGTTAAGAAACAATAGAGGTGCCATTACACTACTGGGTGTATTCTATAGGCCACCAACTAGTAGGAAGGATATTGAGAAACAAATTTGCAGGGAAATTATAGAGAGGTGCAAGAACCATAGAGTAATGATAATGGGGGACTTCAACTTTCCTAATATAGACTGGGATAATAATAGTGTAATGGACAAAGAGGGGGAGGAATTTTTGAAGTGTGTTCAGGAGAACTTTCTTGACCAGTACGTTTCTGGCCCAACGAGGAAGGAGGCATTGCTGGATCTGGTTCTGGGGAATGAGGTGGGTCAAGTGGAGCAAGTGTCAGTGGCGCAACATTTAGAGAACAACGATCACAGTATCATAAGGTTTAGATTAGTTATGGAAAAGGACACAGAGCAATCTAGAGTAAAAATACTCAATTGGAGGAGGGCCAATTTCAGTGGGATGAGAACAGATCTGGCCCGGGAAAATTGGAATCAAAGTTGGCAGGCAAAACTGTAATTGAACAGTGGGCGGCCTTTAAAGAGGAGATGGCTCAGGTCTAGGTACATTCCCACGAGGGGGAAAGGTAGGGCAACAAAAGCCAGATCTCCCTAGATCATGAACGAGATAGAGAGTAAGATGAAGCAGAAAAAAGGGGCGTATGATAGATGTCAGGTTGATAATACAAATGAGAATCAGGCTGAATATAGAAAGTTCAGAAGGGAAGTGAAAAAGGAAATAAGACGGGCAAAGAGATAGTATGTAGTTTAGAAGAATGAGAGGTGATCTAATTGAAAGATATAAGATTATGAGGGGGCTTGACAGGGTAGAAGCTGAGAAGTTGTTTCCCATGGCTGGAGAGTCTAGAACTAAGGGGCATAGTAGCAGGATAAGGGGTTGGCCATTTAAGACTCAGATGAGGAGGAATTTCTTCACTCAGAGGGTTGTGAATCTTTGGAATTCTCTACCCCAGAGGGCTGTGGATGCTCATTCACTGACTATATTCAAGGCTGAGATAGACAGATTTCTGGATTCTAGGGATATTGGGATCGGGCAGGAAAGTGGAGTTGAGGTCGAAGATCAGCCATGATCTGATTGAATAACGGGGCAGGCTCGAGGGGCCATGTAGCCTACTCCTGCTCCTACTACTTATGTTCTTATGAGAGAGTATGAAAATAGACTGGCGGCTAACATAAAAGGGAATCCAAAAGACTTCTATAGGCATGTAAAGAGTAAATGGATAGTAAAAGGAGGGGTGGGACCGATTAGGGACCAAAAAGGAGATCTATGCATGGAGGCAGAAGACATGGCTGAGGTACTAAATGAATAGTTTGCATCTGTCTTCACCAAGGAAGATGATGCTGCCAAAGTCACTGTAAAAGAATAGGTAGTTAAGATACCGGATGGACTATAAATTGAAAAAGAGGAGGTACTAGAAAGGCTAGCTGTGCTTAAAGTAGGTAAATCACCCGGTCTGGATGGGATGCATCCTAGGTTGTTGAGGGAAATAAGGATGGAAATTGCGGAGGTACTGGCCATAATCTTCCAATCAACCTTGGATACGGGGGGTGGTTCCAGAGGACTAGAGAATTGCATTAATTATACAACTCACAGGCCACACACTCTGGCAGCTATTCAACCATGACAGGCACATCACTCAGACACACGTCCCGCTTTCTTGCAGGAGAAGGTGGCACATATCAGGAGGCAGCAAGTGGCAGTGGCATTTAGCCCCTCGAGCCTGTTCCGTCATTCAATGAGATCATGGTGGACCTGTGACCTACATCCCGTAACCCTTAATACCCTTGGTTCACAGGAATCTATCAATCTCAGATTTAGAATTAACAATTGAGCTAGTATCAACTGCCATTTGCAGAGAGTGTTCCAAACTTCTCCCATCCTTTGCTTGTCGAAGCATTTCCTAACTTCACTCCTGCACGTCCTGCCTCTAAATGTTAGACTATGTCCCCGAGTCCTAGTATTCAAGTATAGGAGACCTCCAAAAACAGTTACAAATGTCTCGGCAGCCAGAAGCAATAATCCAACCACTGAAGTGTAAATCCTGCATGGTCCCTTTAAATAGCTCTGGTGGGGGGGTCCTCCAGGCACTCTAAGACACATTCAGATGATCAGGGTTAAGACTGTGCGTTGAGTTGAGCGTTAAGACCCAAAATGGGTTGCACACTGATTGAAGCCATTTTCTCCTTGCTTTACATGCAGCCGGTGTTTGTTATCTGCGCCTGCGCTAACTCCGATACAAAGATAGTTTCCGGCGCACGTCACTCTGGAAACGTGTGTGCACAGCCAAGACACCATCTTGGCGCTTCAGGGGGCCACATAGCGCCAAAACAACAGGCGGTAGACGTCCCAATTTAGCACCCAGTGAGTACAAAAGCAAGGAAGTCATGATGAACCTTTATAAAACACTGGTTCGGCCACAACCGGAGTATTGTGTCCAGTTCTGGGCACCGCACATTAGTGAAAGATGTGAAGGCCTTAGAAAAGATGCAGAAGAGATTTACTAGAATGGTTCCAGGGATAAGAGGCTGTAATTACATGGATAGACTGGAGAAGCTGGGGTTGTTCTCCTTAGAGCAGAGAAAGTTGAGAGGAGATTTGATAGAGGTGTTCAAAATCATGAAAGGTCTAGACAGAGTAGATAGAGAGAAACTCTTCCCATTGGTGGAAGGGTCAAGAACCAGAGGACATAGATTTAAGGTGATTGGCAAAAGAACCAAAGGCGACATGAGGAAAAGCTTTTTTCCACAGCGAGTGGTTATGATCTGGAATGCACTACCTGAGGGGGTGGTGGAGGCAGATTCAATCATGGCCTTCAAAAGGGAATTGGAAAAGTACTTGAAGGGAAAAAAATTGCAGGGCTATGGGGAAAGGGCGAGGAAGTGGGACTCGCTGGATTGCTCTTGCAGAGAGCCGGCACGGACTCGACGGGCCAAATGATTCTATAAGAGGCTTTTGAAGGATGAGAGAGAGGTAAAGATGAAAGAAAGACTTGCATTTATAAAGCGCCTTTCACGACCTCAGGAAATTCCTAAGCGCTATATATCCAATGAAATACTTTTGAAGTGTAGTCACTGTTGTAATGTCGGAATCAAGGCAGCCAATTTACACACAGCAAGGTCCCACAAACAGCAATGTGATCATGACCAGATAATTTGTTCTTTTTGTGATGTTGGTTGAGGAATAAATATTGGCCAGGACACCAGAGAGAACTCCCCTGCACTGTACTGCCAGCCTAGATTTTATGTTCGCGCCTCTGGAGTAAGGCTTGAACCACAATCTTCTGACTCAGAGACAAGGGGGTTATCACCAAGGTAGAAAAGTGTATCAGACAGTGGGGGGAGGGGGAGGGTCATGTAAAGGAAGCCAGTGTCAGAAGGGTAGGTGGTGTGTGTTGGCATGCAGGGTTCGAAGAAGATGCAGAGGCCGGTAAAGGAGATGGGGAGTCAATGGAGGTGGGGGAGTGAATGGGTGATAGGAGAATCAGGACTTAGTGCAGGACAGGTTGTAAGCGGTACAGTTTTGGATGAGTTGCCATTTAGCTGGGGTGAAACACGGAAGGCTGGTGAGGAGAGCGTTGGAGTATTTGAGACTCAAGGTGACAAAGGTATGGGTGAAGATTTCAGCAGTAGTAAGGACGAGGTAGGGGTAGCAGGGGGCAATGTTGCGGAGGTAGAAACAGGAAGTCTTGTTGTTGGCGAGAATTGGGGTTTGAAACTCATTGTTAAACAGGACATAGAGGTTGTGCATCAGGTTCAGCCTGAGTGGGCAGCTGGGCAGGCGGATGAAATTGAGGGCTGGGGGCAGAGTTTTTGGTGGGAACTGAACGAAATGGTTTTGCACTTGTTGATGTCAAATTGAAGACGGTCCTTTCAAATCATGATTTGATGTCAACACGTAGTCAAACACTACAGTGGTTGTCATGGGACATATACACTGATGATACCAAATTGGGAGCAGTGGCAAATGATGAATATCGATGCACCCTAATTCAAAAGGATCTTGACAAGCCCAACGAGTGGGCAGAGAAAATCAGTAAGTGGACAGAGAAATGACACTTGCAATTTAATACAGGGAAATGTAAGACTATGAGTTTGGCAGAGGGAAGGTTGATGTGGATTATGTATTAAATGGGAATGTATTTGAGAGGTCAATAAAACCATCAGCACAATGTCCCAACACTGTTAAAAAAAAAAGCAAACAGAATATTGGGAGGTATAGCAAGGGATATGACATATAAATCCAGAGAAGTCTTTTTAAAACTGTACTTGGCCCTGGTGAGAACACATATGGAGTATTGCGGCAGTTTTGGTCTCCCTATTTCAAAGGCGACATTTGGTTATTGGAGAGGGTAGGGAAGAGCTACACGGTTGATCCCAGAACTTAAGGGAATGGTGTAGCAGGAAAGGTTGGCTATCCTGGGTCATTTCTCTCTTAAAAAGACAAGACTGAGAGGGGATATGATAGAAGAGTTTAAACTTATGAAATATTCCGACAAATTGGATGCAAGTAAGTTTTTCTGCCGTGGACAGAATGTAAGCACAAGGGTCATATATAATTTTTGTTTACATATTCATCCATGGGGTTGGCCAGCGGGAAATGGCGGCACAAACTGACACCAAATATATTAGCAGTTTTTGTTTGTTCCAAATCAGCTGATTCTATACTGGGCTGCCCACTCGCAGCTGTTGGTGTCCTTATTTGCGTTGTGTAAAATGAGGTGATAATGAATGAGAAGGTGTTGCATTTATTGCTGCTTTTTACGCTGCGCGTTTTGGCCCAGGGCACCTTTGACACCTTTGCTTAACTGTTGCCACTAAACTGCTGATTTTATAGGATAATTGCCGATTTTCCTCGGAAGTTTTAATTTTTCCCATTAAAATCTGCGATTATTCCAGCTCAAAGTGACCTGACGCAACAGTCCGGGACAGAGACAAACCGTCTGCTTTTACAGGAGTCATAACAACCTGTAATCTAATAAGCAGTCACAGAAAATGTGTGTGTGAGCACCCATCACATAGACCCTCCGTTTTATACAACCTACAAGCATAAGCACATCAACAGGATTTCCTATTCAACCAGACTTGTGGCTACATGGCACCCTGCAAAGGAAAGACGTTAAACCAAGGCCCCATCTGCCCTCTCCAGTGGATGTAAAAGATCCCACGGCACCATTTTGAAGAGGAGCAGGTGACTTCTCCCGGTGTCCTGGGCCAATATTTATCCTTCAACCAACATCACTAAAACAGATTATCTGGTTGTTATCTCATTGCTGTTTGTGGGATCTTGCTGTGCGCAAATTGGCTGCCACATTTTCTACATTACAACAGTGACTACACTTCAAAAGTACTTCATTGGCTGTAAAGCACTTTGGGATGTCCTGAGGTTGTGAAAGATGCTATATAAACATAAATCTTTCTTTCTTTTTCTTTACTACTAAAATAAAACATAGCCCAAGGGCTTCAAAATCATATTGCTGTTTATTTCCTTTCATTTCCTTTCCTTCCAGAATTAGCTGCGCCTCCAGCCAAACTGTTCCAGTACAGCTGCAACACTGGCATCTACCCGACAATGTGGAAAATTGCCCAGGTATGTCCTGTCCACAAAAAGCAGGACAATTCCAATCCGGCCAATTACCGCCCCATCAGTCTACTCTCAATCATCAGCAAAGTGATGGAAGGTGTCGTCAACAGTGCTATCAAGTGGCACTTACTCACCAATAACCTGCTCACCGATGCTCAGTTTGGGTTCCACCAGGACCACTCGGCTCCAGACCTTGTTACAGCCTTGGTCCAAACATGGGCAAAAGAGCTGAATTCCAGAGCTGAGGTGAGGGTGATTGCCCTTGACATCAAGGCAGCATTTGACCGAGTGTGGCACCAAGGAGCCCCAGTAAAATTGAAGTCAATGGGAATCAGGGGGAAAATTCTCCAGTGGCTGGATTCATACCTAGCACAAAGGAAGATGGTAGTGGTTGTTGGAGGCCAATTATCTCAGCCCCAGGACATTGCTGCAGGAGTTCCTCAGGGCAGTGTCCTAGGCCCAACCATCTTCAGCTGCTTCATCAATGACCTTCCCTCCATTATAAGGTCAGAAATGGGGATGTTCGCTGATGATTGCACAGTGTTCAGTTCCATTTGCAACCCCTCAGATAATGAAACAGTCCGTGCCCGCATGCAGCAAGACCTGGACAACATCCAGGCTTGGGCTGATAAGTGGCAAGTAACATTCGCACCAGACAAGTGCTAGGCAATGACTATCTCCAACAAGAGAGAATCTCACCACCTCCCCTTGACATTCAACGGCATAACCATCACCGAATCCCCCACCATCAACATCCTGGGGGTCACCATTGACCAGAAATTAACTGGACCAGCCATATAAATACTGTGGCTACAAGAGCAGGTCAGAGGCTGGGTATTCTGCGGCGAGTGACTCACCTTCTGACTCCCAAAAGCCTTTCCATCATCTACAAGGCACAAGTCAAGAGTGTGATGGAATACTCTCCACTTGCCTGGATGAGTGCAGCTCCAGCAACACTCAAGAATCTCAACACCATCCAGGACAAAGCAGCCCACTTGATTGGCACCTCACCCACCACTCGAAACATTCACTCCCTTCACCACCGGCGCACAGTGGCTGCAGTGTGTACCATCCACAAGATGCACTGCAGCAACTCGCCAAGACTTCTTCGACAGCACCTCCCAAACCTGCGACCTCTACCACCTAGAAGGACAAGAGCAGCAGGCACGTGGGAACAACACCACCTGCACGTTCCCCTCCAACTCACACACCATCCCGACTTGGATATATATCGCCGTTCCTTCATCGTCGCTGGGTCAAAGTCCTGGAACTCCCTTCCTAACAGCACTGTGGGAGAATCTTCACCACATGGACTGCAGCGGTTCAAGAAGGCGGCTCACCACCACCTTCTCAAGGGCAATTAGGGATGGGCAATAAATGTTGGCCTCGCCAGCGACGCCCACATCCCATGAACGAATAAAAAAAATTTCTGTCTGTACGTAGATGCCCGTATATGCATAGGTGGACCCTGACCCCACCCAAGTTCACAGGGTCAGGGGGCAGGGCATGAAAAGCAGGCCCATGGCACTTTAGGCCAGCGGGAAACAGATCTACCAGAAGAGGCTGCGTAGTGCAACATAAGAGGTCGGCCATGGAGAGGGGAGAGCACTGATACCCTGGAAACAAAATTATGGCATCCCACCCACCCACCCCCCCTCCAAAGTGCCCTTTGTAAGGGAGCCACTCCTAATTCTAAAGAAAAGTAATCCTCATTTGGATTTGTAATTGGTTAGGTGGTAGGAGACAGAGAGGAATGATAATGAGAATGTTCTCTGTGACAAGTGGTGATCTCCAGGGATCTGTTCTGGGCCCTTACCTTTTCACCATATATATCAATGACTTGGATGAAGGAATAGAGAGCTGTGTATCCAAGTGTGCAGAGGACACTAAGTTAGGAGGCACAGTAAGTTGTGTAGATGGGAGCAGTAAGTTACAAAGGGATATAGACAGATTAAGTGAGTGGACAAAATTATGGCAGATGTGGGGAAGTGTGAGGTCAACCACTGAGAAAGGAAAACCGGAATATTTTCTTAATGGTAAGAGACTAGGAGCTGTGGAGGAGGAAAGGGATTTGCGAGTCCACGTGCATAGATCACTAAAAGCAAGTGCACAGGTTAGACCAAACTTGTATATTCGGATACCTAATGCAGTGATGTGGGATATTGGAAGAGATCCTGTAACTTGTATTGTCTGATGGACTGAAGTACTTTTTTTTCTGCACATTAGTCTTTTGAAGTGATCAAAAAGTAATCAAAAAGGCTAATGGAAATTTGGCCTTTATCACAAGGGGGTTGTGGTTGGAATACGAAAGAGTGGAAGTGATGCTTCAGTTGTATGGAGTATTGTCCAGACCCCATCTGGAGTACTGCATTCAGTTTTGGCCACCAAATCGCAGGAAAGATATATGGGCCCTGGAGGTGGTACAGTGCAGATACACCAGAATAATACCAGGGCTTAAAGGGTTAAATTATGAGGACAGGTTGCATAAACTTTGTTTGTATTCCCTTGAGTTTAGAAGGTTGAGCGGTGATCTAATTTTTCTTTAAATTAATTCTAAGGGATATAGGCATCACTAGCAAGGCCAGCATTTATTGCCCATCCCTCGTTGCCCTTGAGAAGGTGGTGGTGAGCCGCCTTCTTGAACCGCTGCAGTCCGTGTGGTGAAGGTTCTCCCACAGTGCTGTTAGGTAGGGAGTTCCGAGCTTTTGACCCAGCGACAACGAAGGAGCTTTTGGCAGTATGGGCTAGGCTCCAGGAATTTCAGCCCCTTTAATGTAGCGGTCTGAAGTTCGACTCTCCGCTGTTTTAACAGAGGCCTCAGCCAATTTACTTTCATTGGATGACTGCTCGGCTAAAAAGAAAATTTGGATGAATTTGTTACGCGCTCATAAGTCATCAGCCCACAAGGTGATTTCAGGATCAGCCGGTTTAAATGGACAAAAAGTTGCTTGTAGTTTCAATGAAATGAAGCAGGACCAGCCTAAAAAAGAACTAACTTCCGCTGAACCTGCAAGATGCAAATGGTAGAAATGTTTGTGGAGAAATTGCAGACAGCTACCATTTAGTAAATGAGCTAAGGCTTCGAGGGTAGAATGGAGGCCTGTGTGAGAAACAAATTAGAGGCTAGTTTTTTTTTTGGAAGTCCGTACATGGACAAGGACAGGAATTTTACCGTGAGCGCAGGAAGTCACGTGGATGGAATTCACACATATAACCAGGAGAAAGGATTTATTAAGAAAGGGAAGATAGATTATGAAAATAAATTAGCAAAAAATATAAAAACAGATAGCAAGAGTTCCTACAGTTATATAAAAAGAAAAAGGGTGGCTAAGGCAAACGTAGGTCCCTTAGAGGATGAGACCGGGAAATTAATGGTGGGAAACATGGAGATGGCAAAAATGCTGAACAAATATTTTGTTTCAGTCTTTACGGTAGAGGACACTAAGAATATCCCAACACTGGACAAACAGGGGGCTCTAGGGGGGGAGGAGCTAAATACGATTAAAATCACTAAAGAATTGGTACTCAGTAAATTAATGGGACTCAAGGCGGATAAATCCCCTGGACCTGATGCCTTACATCCCAGGGTCTTGAGGGAAGTGGCAGTAGGGATTGTGGATGCTTTGGTAATAATTTTCCAAACTTCTCTCGACTCGGCAAAGGTCCCGGCAGATTGGAAAACTGCTAATGTAACACCCTTATTTAAAAAGGGTAGTAGGCAGAAGGCTGGAAATTATAGACCAGTTAGCCTAACATCTGTGGTGGGTAAAATTTTGGAGTCTATTATTAAGGAGACAGTAGCAGAACATTTGGATAAACATAATTTAATAGGACAAAGTCAGCATGGCTTTACGAAGGGGAAGTCATGTCTGACAAATTTGCTCGAGTTCTTTGAGGACATAACGTACAGGGTGGATAAAGGGGAACCAGTTGACGTAGTGTATTTAGACTTCCAGAAGGCATTCGACAAGGAGCCACATAAAAGATTATTGCTCAAGATAAAGAATCACTGGATTGGGGGTAATATTCTGGCATGGGTGGAGGATTGGTTATCTAACAGGAAGCAGAGAGTTGGGATAAATGGTTCATTCTCGGACTGGCAACCGGTAGCCAGTGGTGTTCCGCAGGGGTCGGTGCTGGGTCCCCAACTCTTTACAATCTATATTAACGATTTGGAGGAGGGGACCGAGTGTAACATATCAAAGTTTGCAGACGATACAAAGATGGGAGGGAAAGTGGAGAGTGAGGAGGACATAAAAAACCTACAGGGGGATATAGACAGGCTGGGTGAGTGGGCGGAGATTTGGCAGATGCAATACAATATTGGAAAATGTGAGGTTATGCACTTTGGCAGGAAAAATCAGAGAGCAAGTTATTATCTTAATGGCGAGAAACTGGAAAGTACTGCAGTACAAAGGGATCTGGGGGTCCTAGTCCAAGAAAATCAAAAAGTTAGTATGCAGGTGCAGCAGGTGATCAAGAAGGCCAACGGAATGTTGGCTTTTATTGCTCGGGGGATAGAATATAAAAACAGGGAGGTATTGCTGCAGTTATATAAGGTATTGGTGAGACCACACCTGGAATACTGCGTACAGTTTTGGTCTCCATACTTAAGAAAAGACATACTTGCTCTCGAGGCAGTACAAAGAAGGTTCACTCGGTTAATCCCGGGGATGAGGGGGCGGACATATTGGGACTTTACTCATTGGAGTTCAGAAGAATGAGAGGCGATCTTATTGAAACACATAAGATTGTGAAGGGGCTTGATCGGGTGGATGCGGTAAGGATGTTCCCAAGGATGGGTGAAACTAGAACTAGGGGGCATAATCTTAGAATAAGGGGCTGCTCTTTCAAAACTGAGATGAGGAGAAACTTCTTCACTCAGAGGGTAGTAGGTCTGTGGAATTTGCTGCCCCAGGTAGCTGTGGAAGCTACATCATTAAATAAATTTAAAACAGAAATAGACAGTTTCCTAGAAGTAAAGGGAATTAGGGGTTACGGGGAGCGGGCAGGAAATTGGACATGAATTTAAATTTGATGTTAGGATCAGATCAGCCATGATCTTATTGAATGGCGGAGCAGGCTCAAGGGGCCGATTGGCCTACTCCTGCTCCTATTTCTTATGTTCTTATGTTCATAAAGCAAGCAAACTGTTTAACCATAATCTTTCCAGATTCACAGAGCTTTCCCAAATACTTTAGTTCAACAGTCCATCGGAATATGTGAAAAGAAAAAGGCTTTCTTATTACCTTAACACCTATGCACTCTCAGAAATGTCTTAAAGCGCATACAACTGGTTACTTTGAAGTCCAACGATTATTGTTACATTGGGCAGCCATTTTGGGCACATTCACACGCCACTAGCAGCAAAATAAAAGAGCAAAACTGAGCAATACTTTTTTTTTCACACGATCACGTAGAATAGTCGTTCGATTCACATCATGGGAAATTCAAATTGGCTAGTCTCATTTCTCTGAACCGTGAGACTGTGGCACAATTATTCTGCAGTGTCACATTCTGGATTAATGGCCTGAGGTGTGTGAGTTTAAAGTCAGGGACATACATCTTGATCTGTGCACATTAATGTAAACTTACATGGCACTAAAACAAGGGGACAGAAAATAGCAACAGAGGGGTTTGTGAGGGAAAGAATTTTCAACAGATTGCTGCTTAAATGCTTTGAGATAATTAAGTTAAGAGGAGATAATTTCTGCTCACTGGGGCTGCTGTTGTTTTAAGTCTTTCTTGAAAATGTGCATTTTCCGTTGATAGCAGTTTTAACATGTCACACTGGAGCCAGGGTGAATTAAACTGAAGAGCAACATAGTCTAAACAAACAGCCTTCACCATTATCACTTGACTGACAACATAATAGCACCTCCTTTACAAAACTATGGTCATAGACCCACTCTTTCATAGACACTCGAAAGAGGGACTGCAGCAACATTAAATGGGTCTTATTCTCTCTGCAAATGTTAAGGTCACTATCCAACAAACCAGGATTTCATTTCATAAGAATAGAATTCATCAGTTACATGTTAAAAATGCATACGAGGTGTCATTCTTATTGCTTTGCTTTTACAAATGGATTGTAAATAGAAAATCGTTACAGCCAGTAGTTACTCATTGAAATTCATTCTCACGACTGTGAACAATGCACATATTTCACTGGCAAAATATACTTTCAACATCAACCTCACACGTGTTCTAATAATGATCAGAATGTTTGCGGTCGTCTGTATGTGTCCCCGGAGAGCCATGCAGAATTTCTCTACCAGTTTAGTAACATGACACAGTCATATCAGTTCAGAGAACATTAGTGTGCTGATTTAGTAAGGTGCACAAGTCATCCTAAGTCAAATAAAATATCCATCGTCGAAAATGTTCCGCATATTTTGTCATCAATGGCTAAACGATCCTGAATATTTGAGGGCGTGCAAATATCACTCTTGATTGAGAAAGGAAATGCAGTGAGAAACAGTGCGAAATGTTCAAGAGGAATCTCCGTGAAAATGGACTGAAGTGATTTACTTCAGATCCAAATAGTTCTCATTCTACAGTAGTTTCAAACAGTCAGATTGCATTAGCCGTGATGTCTCCTATGTGAATGTGAGTTTTGCACATACTGATGCTATCAGCTTTACGTAGCACCTTATCACATCTCTCAAAAATGTCTCAAAGTGCTTCACATTGCAATGAATTACTTTGAATTACAATGGCTCTTGTTATGTAAGCAAACATAACAGCCATTTTGCACACAGGAAAACCTCACAAACAGCAGCAAGGCGACTGGCTGAAGTTGAAAGGGATCCAGGGGTTTTAGTAGACTCAACGCTCAACATGTCCAACCATTTCAGAGCAGCGTCAACAAAGAAAGTAGAATGCTGAACTATACAGCCAAAAGAGTAGAGTACAAGTCAAAGGCAGTCATGCTCAACACATTCTAATCAGACCACACCTTGAGTACCCGTCCCAATTCTGATCAACGAGACACAAGGGAAACATTCAAGCCCTGGGGGCAATTGAGAAAAGAACCAAGAGATCGTTCCCTAGCATCAGAAGATTGAGTTATGAGGTCAACTGGAGAAACTTATGGTTTTTCAGCCTTGAAAGGGGGTAACTGAGAGGCAACCTGACAAAGGCATATAAGACAGCAAACAAGTACAAAAAAGGTGGACCCAGATCACTACTTCAAACTGAACTGTGACAGTAAGGCAAAGGGATATAGATTCAAACTAATGAGAGGCAAACAGAATTTTCCTACATTACAACAGCGACGACACATCAAAAGTACTTTGTTGGCTGTAAAGCACTTTGGGACGTCCGGAGGTTGTGAAAGGCGCTATATAAATGCAATTCTTTCTTTACTGTCATAGGAACATAGAAATGTACAGGACTGAAAAACACCATTGCAGTCCATCTGGCCAAGCCCAGTGTGGAAGAAATATCATATCCCTCTATTAACTTTTTCTCCAGCTACTTATCCACATTCTAACTTGATCAGCCCCCACTGCCTCCCCTGGCAGTCCATGCCATTCTTTCGCCATCCTCTATCAGGATGTTCTTATTTAGAATCATAGAATCATAGCATCATAGAAATGGATACAGTAAGGAAGAAGGCCATTCGGCCCATCGAGTCCGCGCCAGCTCTATGCAAGAACAATCCACCTAGTCCCACTCTCCGACCTTTCCCCGTAACCCTGCAAATTTTTTCCCTTCAAGTACTTATCCAATTCCCTTTTGAAAGCTATGATTGAATCTGCCTCCACCACCCCCTGGGGCAGTGCATTCCAGATCCTAACCACTCCTGTGTAAAAAAGTTTTTCCTCATGTCACCTTTGGTTCTTTTGCCAATCAGTAGTTGAGGTGAATAGCATAGATGTATTTAAGGGGAAGCTAGATAAGTACATGAGGGAGAAAGGAATAGAAGGTAATGCTGATAGGTTTAGATGAAGTAGGATGGGAGGAGGCTCGTGTGGAGCATAAACATCAGCATGGACCAGTTGGGCCAAATGGCCTGTTTCTGTGCAGCAAATTCAATGTAATTCCACGTAAAAACCCTTACTCTGTACACTGCAGCACCATCAGGAGTTTGCAGCCAAGAGGAAGGCCGACATACGTTATAAATGACCCCGTCCGGGGAAATGGGTCAGGATATGGGTGGATTCAGAGGGGCTGGTGGAAGTTCCAGCCCCGAAGAGGAGAATTTTGCCCTTGATCTAAACCCCTTTGATGCTATACAAAAACAAAAGGCAATAGATGACTACATCTCTCATAACTACTTTGGATCGATATTGAATGGGTAGCCAATCTTTGACAATGGCAAAGAAGCCTGTGATAGCTCCGGCCTTGTAAACAATTAACACCTGTTACCCTCTATTGTTCTTTCCCCTAAGACTTTGTGCCTCGTCAAACCTTCTGCGGCCAACCTGTTTGGTCTGAGCTTTTCTATGTGACTTTGTGTGTTAGCCCTAAGGTTTCAGCCTTGGCTCAGTGGGTAGCGCTCTCACCTCTAAGTCAGAAGGTTGTGGGGTTCAAGTTCCACTCCAGAGGCTTGAGCACAAAATCCTGGCTGGCACTCCCAGTGCGGTACTGAGGTAGTGCTGCACTGTCGGAGTTGCTGTCTTATGGATGAGACGTTAAACGAGGTCCTATCTAACATCTCATAAAATAATAAATCCCATGGCACTGTTTCAAAGAAGAGCAAGTGAGTTCACCCCGGTGCCCTGGCCACTATTTATCCATCAACCAACATCACTAAAACAGATTATCTGGTCATTATCGGGATCTTGCTGTGAGCAAATTGGATGCTGCATTTCCTACATTACAATAGTGACTGTACTTCATTGGCTGTAAAGTGCTTTGCGACCTCCTGAAGTAGTGAAAGGTGCTATATAAATGCAAGTTCTTTCTTTTTTCTTTAAGAACTGTGGAGAAGCAAAGGGCTGTGGGTGTTCAGCCTTACCTTCTTCTGTTCTAGTATTATGAGTGAAAATAACTGCACTATAACCAGCTGGAAACTGATCGGCTAATCCAATGCAAATGAAAATATATCTCCATAGCTAACCCCCTTCTACAATAAGTGGTACCTCCTGCTATAAGCAAGCACACAATCTGAACAGCAGCTGGTTCCTGTCACCTATGGAGTAGGGATGTTCCTGTTAGTGTAACATAATCTCTGGTACACTAACACCGATAACACTAGCACCTCTCTTCTGCTCATAGCACTACCAGCCTCAGTACTTTAATAAGGGACTGGAGCATTAAGTGCAAATACTTGGAAGCAGAAATCAGATCTGCATCATGCGAGAGAGGTGTCGAGGATAAATTTTGTTGGCTTCAGCGAGACAGATTGCTTTCATGATGTGATCCTTTTCTTTCCTGGTACTTTTTTTAATAGGCCTATTAACTGCATCTGAAGGCATTCTGCTACACGTTTGAATTGACGAAATGATTAAATCTCTTATCATTTCCGATGAAAAAGTAATTACATTGTTCTTCAGTGAACCGTTTACAAAAAGACATATTTGTGAATTAGTACAAGGACACAGGGATCAAAGCTTGATCATGGCACTGATTGGATGCTGTCTCTTATTTTAAGGTTTAAATTATACGGGAATCATAGAATCATACAGCACAGAAGGAGGCCATTCAGCCCATCGTATCTGTGCTGGTCGAAAAAGAGCTATCCAGTTTAATCCCACTTTCCAGCTCTTGGTCCCTAGCCTTGTTGGTTACAGCACTTCAAGCACATTTTAAATGCAATGAGGGTTTCTGCCTCTACCACCCTCTCAGGCAGTGAGTTCCAGACCCCTACCACCCTCCGGGTGAAACAATTTTTCCTCAGCTCCCCTCTAATCCTTCTACCAATTACTTTAAATCTATGCCCTCTGATTATTGACCCCTCCGCTAAGGGAAATAGGTCCTTCCTATCCACTCTATCCAGGCCCCTCATAATTTTATACACCTCAATCAAATCTCCCCTCAGCCTCCTCTGTTCCAAAGAAAACAACCCCAGCCTGTCCAATCTTTCCTCATGGATAAATTCTCCAGTCCTGGCAACATCCTCGTAAATCTCCTCTCTAGTGCAATCACAACTTTCCTGTAATGTGGTGACCAGAACTGTACGCAGTACTCTAGCTGCGGTGTAACTAATGTTTTATAACCTCCCTGCTCTTATAATCGGCTAATAAAGGCAAGTATCCCGTATGCATTCTTCACCACCTTATCTACCTGTCCTGCAACCTTCAGGGATCTGTGGACATGCACTCCAAGGTCCCTCACTTCCTCTACACCTCTCAGTTCCCTCCCATTTATTGTGTATTCCATTGCCTCACAATTCTCTGGATTGCAACGGGATCTTGATAAATTGGGCCAGTGGGCCGATGAATGGCAGATGGAGTTTAATTTAGATAAATGTGAGGTGATGCATTTTGGTAGATCGAATCGGGCCAGGACCTACTCCGTTAATGGTAGGGCGTTGGGGAGAGTTATAGAACAAAGAGATCTAGGAGTACAGGTTCATAGCTCCTTGAAAGTGGAGTCACAGTTGGATAGGGTGGTGAAGAAGGCATTCAGCATGCTTGGTTTCATTGGTCAGAACATTGAATACAGGAGTTGGGATGTCTTGTTGAAGTTGTACAAGACATTAGTAAGGCCACACTTGGAATACTGTGTACAGTTCTGGTCACCCTATTATAGAAAGGATATTATTAAACTAGAAACAGTGCAGAACAGATGTACTAGGATGCTACCGGGACTTGATGGTTTGATTTATAGGGAGAGGTTAGACAGACTGGGACTTTTTTCCCTGGAGAGTAGGAGGTTAAGGGGTGATCTTATAGAAGTCTATAAAATAATGAGGGGCATAGATAAGGTAGATAGTCAAAATCTTTTCCCAAAGGTAGGGGAGTCTATAACGAGGGGGCATAGATTTAAGGTGAGAGGGGAGAGATACAAAAGGGTCCAGAGGGGCAATTTTTTCACTCAAAGGGTGGTGAGTGTCTGGAACGAGCTGCCAGAGGCAGTAATAGAGGCAGGTACAATTTTGTCTTTTAAAAAGCATTTGGACAGTTACATGGGTAAGATGGGTATAGAGGGATATGGGCCAAGTGCAGGAAATTAGGACTAGCTTAGTGGTATAAACTGGGCGACATGGACATGTTGGGCCGAAGGGCCTGTTTCCATGTTGTAACTTCTATGATTCTATGATTCTATGAATTCCATTTGCCACCTTTCTGCCCACCCGACCAGTCCATTGATATCTTCCTGCAGTCTATAGCTTTCCTCCTCACTATCAACCACACGGCCAATTTTTGTATCATCTGCAAACTTCTTAATCATGTCCCCTACATTTAAGTCTAAATCATTGATAAATGCCACAAAAAGCAAGGGACCTCATACTGAGCCCTACAGAACCCCGCTGGAAACAGCCTTCCAGTCACAAAAGCACCCATCAACCATTACCCTTTGCTTCCTGCCACTGAGCCAATTTTGGATCCAACTTGCCACTTTCCCATGGTCTTTTACTTTTTTGACCAGTTTACCACGTGGGACCTTGTCAAAAGCCTTGCTAAAATCCATGTAGACTACATCAAATGCGCTACCATCATCGACCCTCCTCATTACCTCCTCAAAGAATTCAATCGAGTTAGTCAGACACAACCTTCCCTTAACAAATCCAAGTTGGCTGTCCTTGATTAATCCGTGCCTTTCTAAGTGACGATTAACACTGTCCCTCAGAATTGTTTCCAATAATTTGCCCACTACCAAGGTTAGGCTGACTGGCCTGGAATCCCTTTCTCCCATTTTAAACAATGTTAGCAGTCCTCCAATTCTCCGGCACCACGCCTGTAGAATTGGAAAATGATGGTCAGAGCCTCCGTTATTTCCTCCCCTGCTTCTCTTAACGGCCTGGGATTCATTTCATCCGGGCCTGGCGATTTATCTACTTTCAAAGATGCTAAACCCCTTAATATTTCCTCCCTCACAATGTTTATCCCATCCAATAGATAACACTCCTCCTCCTTAACTACATTTTCCCCCTCTTTTGTGAAAACAGACGCAAGTATTTATTAAAAACCATACCCACATCTTCCGCCTCCACACAGGTTGCCTTTTTGGTCTCTAATAGGCCCTACTCTTTCCTTAGTTATCCTCTTGCTCTTAATGTATTTATAAAACATCTTTGGGTTTTCCTTGATTTTACTTGCCAATATTTTTTCATGCCCTCTCTTATAATATAAACTAAAGGGCATTATAAACTAAAGGGTACAATTCTAAAGGACATGCAGAAACAGAGAGACCTGAGGGTATATGTGCACAAATCGTTGAAGGTGGCTGGGCAGGTTGAGAAAGCAGTTGAAAAAGCATATGGGATCCTGGGCTTTATAAGTAGAGGCATAGAGTACAAAAGCAAGGAAGTCATGATGAACCTTTATAAAACATTGGTTTGGCCACAACTGGAGTATTGTTTTCAGTTCTGGGCACCGCACTTTAGGAAAGATGTGAAGGCCTTATAGAGGGTGCAGAAAAGATTTACTAGAATGGTTCCAGGGATGAGGGACTTCAGTTACATGGGTAGACTGGAGAAGCTGGGGTTGGTCTCCTTAGAGCAGAGAAGGTTGAGAGGAGATTTGATAGAGGTGTTCAAAATAATGAGGGGTCTAGGCAGAGTAGATAGCGAGAAGCTGTTCCCATTGGCAGAAGGGTCAAGTACCAGAGGACACAGATTTAAGGTACTTGGCAAAAGAACCAAAGGTAACCTGAGGAAGCATTTTTTTACGCAGCGAGTGGTTTTGATCTGGAAATCACTGCCTGCAAGAGTAATGAAGGCAGATTCAATCGTGGCTTTCAAAAGGGAATTGGTAAGTACTTGAAGGAAAAAAAATTGCAGGGCTACAGGGAAAGGATGGGGGAGTGGGACTCATTGGATTGCTCTTGCAGAGAGCCGGTATGGGCTCAACGGGCCGAAAGGCCTCCTTCCATGCTGTAAACATTCTATGATTCATGATTCTCTTTGCTTTCCTAATTTCCTTTTGAATTTCACCTCTTCACTTTCTATACCTCTCTAGGCTTTCTGCAGTATTGAGCTCTCGATATCTGACATAAGCTTCCCTTTTTTACCTTGTCTTACCCTGTATGTTCCTTGACATTCAGGGGGCTCTAGATTTGGGAGTGCCACCCTTTTTCTTTGTGGGAACATATTTGCTCTGGACCCACACTATCTCCTCTTTGAATGCCTCCCACTTCTCTGACAGTGATTTACTTTCAAGTAGCTGTCTCCAGTCCACTTTTGCTAAATCACTTCTCAGCTTAGTAAAATTGGCTTTTTCCCAATTGAAAACTTTCCCCATAGCCCTGCAAATGTATCCTTTTCAAGTATTTCTCCAATTCCCAATTCCCTATTGAATCTGCTTCCACCACTCTTTCAGGCAGTGAATTTCAGATCATAACAACTCACTGCCTAAAAAATATTCTCCTCATCTCTCCTCTGGTTCTTTTGCCAATTATCTTAAAACCAAACCTACACATTTCATGTCCACTAATCCTTCTGAGGGGAGAGGTGAAAATGCCCACCTCACAGTGGTAATTTTAACTGTCCGCAAAGTAATCTGATTTTGGTACAAGACTTTTTGAAGTTGCCCGATTGGAATCTTTGCCATATGACACAGTATATGCACTGAACTGTAAATTGATAACATCCCGACATCTGCCTGGGCCCAGACATAACCATTAAAGTTACTTTTACACACATTTTCCTTCTGCTCTGTGCATCCAGTGTACATGCAGATGTTCTGCAGTTGAATAGATTTTTTTTAACAGTGGGATTCATCAAGAATGTGTGCAGAGTCGTGTTCAGGGATCTTGCAAACTGAGGGGTTGTGTACACATGTGTAAAAGGGAGTACCCCGCACATACAAAATTCCAGTGCATGTTTTTATACTAATTAACTCTATTTGGCCAGAACTGCTCTGCTTGTGGTAATATTATCACCTGATTGCCACTTAAATCAATTTTTTATTTTGTTGCTGTAGCCTTACGTTTGGCCTGATTACAGGAACACTCATATTTTCCACAATGAATTAACGCAGAATAACTGCAATGCCAGTTAAACTAATCATTGAGGGATAGACCTGAGCAAGATAAGGCAAGCTACCATTTTCCATAATAATTCTTTACGCAATAAAGATGTGTTGCTAAAAGGCATTTACAATCGATTTTAATACCTGCCAATCTGTTAAACACATGCCTAATTAGAAATTACATATACAAATTGCTAGACATAAAAATATTGATTTTAGGAAGTATTGAGCTAAAAGGGTTAAATTATGAGGACAGGTTTTAAAGACCAGGCTTGAATTTCTTTGCGTATGAAAGATTTAGGGTTGATCTAATTAAGGTGTTGAAGATGATTAAAGGATTTGATAGGGTAGATAGAGAGAAACTATTTCCTCTGGTGGGGGAGTCCAGAACAAGGGGGCGTAACCTTAAAATTAGAGCTAGGCTGTTCAGGGGCGATGTCAGGAAGCAATTCTTCACACAAAGGAGAGTGGAAATCTGGAACTCCGCCCCAAAAAAGCTGTTGAGGCTGGGGGTCAATTGAAAATCTCAAAACTGAGATTGATAGATTTTTGTTAGGCAAGGGTATTAAGGGTTCATAGAATCATAGAAAATTTACAGCACAGAAGGAGGCCATTCACCCGATCATGTCCGCGCCGGCCGAAAATGAGCCACCCAGCCTAATCCCACTTTCCAGCACTTGGTCCGTAGCCTTGTAGGTTACGGCACTTCAAGTTCACATCCAAGTACTTTTTAAATGTGATGAGGGTTTCTGCCTCTACCACCCTTTCAGGCAGTGAGCTCCAGACCCCCACCACCCTCTGGGTGCAAAATCTTTTCCTCAGCTCCCCTCTAATCTTTCTACCAATCACTTTAATGCCCCCTGGTTATTAACCTCTCTGCTAAGGGAAATAGGTCCATCCTATCCACTCTATCTAGGCCCTTCATAATTTTGTAAACTTCAATTAAATCACCCCTCAGCCTTCTCTGTTCCAAAGAAAACAACCCCAGCCTATCCAATCTTTTCTCATAGCTAAAATTCTCCAGTCCTGACAACATCCTCGTAAATCTCTTCTGTACCCTCTCTAGTACAATCATATCTTTCCTGTAATGTGGTGACCAAAACTGTACACAGTACTCAAGCTGTGGCCTAACTAGCATTTTATACAGTTCTAGCATAAGCTCCCTGCACTTATATTCTATGCCTTGGCTAATAAAGGAAAGTATCCCGTACGCCTTTTTAACCACCTTATCTACCTGTTCTGCTACCTTCAGAGATCTGTGGACATGCACTCCAAGGTCCCTCTGTTCCTCTAACCTCTCAGTATCCTTCCATTTATTGTGTATTCCCTTGCCTTGTTTGCCCTCCTCAAATGCATTACCTCACACTTCTCCAGATTGAATTCCATTTGCCACTTTTCTGCCCACCTGACCAGTCCAATGACATCTTCCTGCAGTCTACAGCTTTCCTCCTCACTATCAACTACACGTTCAATTGCCCCCTACATTTAAGTCCAAATCATTAATACAAAAAGCAAGAGACCGAGTACTGAGCCCTGCGGAACCCCACTGGAAACAGCCTTCCAGTCACAAAAACACCCGGCAACCATTACTCTTTGCTTCTTGCCACTGAGCCAATTTTGGTTCCAACTTGCCACTTTCCCTTGGATCCCATGGGCTTGTACTTTTTTGACCAGTCTTACCAGTCTTTTGAGGGGGCGGACATATGAGGAGAGGTTGAGTAGATTGGGACTCTACTCATTGGAGTTCAGAAGAATGAGAGGCGATCTTATTGAAACATATAAGATTGTGAAGGGGCTTGATCGGGTGGATGCGGTAAGGATGTTCCCAAGAATGGGTGAAACTAGAACGAGGGGGCATAATCTTAGAATAAGGGGCTGCTCTTTCAAAACTGAGATGAGGAGAAACTTCTTCACTCAGAGGGTGGTAGGTCTGTGGAATTTGCTGCCCCAGGAAGCTGTGGAAGCTACATCATTAAATAAATTTAAAACAGAAATAGACAGTTTCCTAGAAGTAAAGGGAATTAGGGGCTACGGGGAGCGGGCAGGAAATTGGACATGATTTTAGATTTGAGGTTAGGACCAGATCAGCCATGATCTTATTGAATGGCGGAGCAGGCTCGAGGGGCCGATTGGCCTACTCCTGCTCCTATTTCTTATGTTCTTATGTTCTTATGTACCAGGGTTACAGAACCAAGGCGGGTAAATGGAGTTAAGATACAGATCAGCCTGATCTAATTGAATGGCGGAACCGGCTCGAGGGGCTGAATGGCCGAATGGCCTACTGCTGTTCCTATGTTCCTATTGAGATTTAGTATCATTCTCTAGGGAGCTTTAAAAATTTATAGACAATGTCTTTTTACAAATTATCTACTCTGACAATAACATGTAAAGGGATACTAACAAATATGACACCAATTGCACTTTGCATTCTCCTAAAGTTACTAGCACAAGGTAAATGAGCTTTTAAATGTATATGATAAAGAAACGAGGACTCTGAGGAGCAAGGAATAGTACAGACAGTGCAAGTGCACTGGGCCACTCCATCAACTTTCTTCGAAATCATTTTGAAAATAGTAATTTGTTTTTTTTCTGTTTGGGTTCATGGAAAAGGACCTCTATGCAGAAGTATTGCAAGACGTTTTATTTAAAAACAAAAAATGCTCTTCAATTAAAAAATTAATAAAGTTATCAGTTAAATTAATTGCAGGCTACCTTTGTAGAAAGAGTAAACATCATTTGAACGCACAAACTAAAATTTCCATACCTAGATCTTCCATATAGTCACCTTCTGTCACGAGGGGCAGTCAGAATCAGGGTTGTACAATCTATTCATCTTTCTCTTTGTTGAGCATGAATCCTCTCCTCTTCCCTCCCAAAATTTGAAGAAACAAAATTCATACCAGGTCAGCGGTCAATGGACACCAAAAAGATCTGATTGATGACGTTTCAAAACTGTGAAGAAAGAAATTGCAAATAAAAGAAAGAACTTGCATTTATATTGCGTCTTTCAGACGTCAAGATGTCCCAAAGCACTTTACAGCCAATGAAGTTCTTTTGAAGTGTAGTCACTTTTGACGTATGCACAGCAAGATCCCACAAACTGCAATGTGATAATAACCAGATAATCTGCTTTTTTTTAAGTGGTGTTGGTTGGGGAATAAATGTTGGCTAGGACACCAGGGAGAACTCCCTGCTCTTCCTTGAAATAGTGCCATGGGATCTTCTACGCCCATCTGAGAGGGCAGCTGGGGCCTCAGTTTAATGTCTCACCGCAAGACGGTACCTCTGACAGTGCAGCACTCGCTCAGTACTGCACTGGAGTGTCAGCCTAGATTCTGTGCTCAAGTCTCTGGAGTGGGACTTAAACCTTCTGACTCATAGGCGAGAGTGCTACCCAATGAGCTATGGCTGACACCTTAAATAGCAGATTTATGCATAGATTTTCAATCTAGATCTGCAAGCGACTTCCGGGTTGTGCTTTTTATTCATACTGAGGATACGGGTGATGCTCACATTCACTCTCGCTCTCTCTTTCTGCAGGACAAGATTGTGCATAATGCCAGGGAGAGGACCAAGACAGGCGGAGGAGCCTCCAACACCTTTGCCCTCACACAGAGGCCTGGAGGTCACTGATCCAGGCGGAGTCATGAATATCAGGGAAGGAGAGGCTGGCAGCATACCGAAACAGGGTGTCTGTATGTTACTTGAATCCCTTCATCTCACTCAGCAGATATGCAGCAAGCTTAACAACTTCAATCTGCATTCTCAAGACTTACACCTGCTAATGTGCAGCTTCTAACTCCCACCCTAACTCTTCTCCCTTTTCTCTTTCTTATAGGTCCTTCTCAACAGCAAGAGGGTGCTGCCGAACAAGACACCTCAGAGGAGGACAGTGCTGCTGAGGACGCAGCGTCACGCGCCCGACCAGGCGCCAGCTCAGACATTGGCACTCTGCGCAGGGTAAATAGTGAGCTTACTGAAGCCTCCTCGCTGCAATACATGTTCCATCAGCTGCCCCAATCAAACCGCCACGGTGGCGGTGTGGCCCTTATCACCAAATCGCACCTTGGTCTCAACCTCAGTGCTCTAGTACCTCCTCCTTCAAGGGTCTCACCATGTTCCACCGTTCTCGCCTCTTTTAGAATCCATGTCCCCCCCCCTAAGTTTCTCACCAAGATATCCTCCCTCCTTTCCTCTCTCAGCCTTTGCACTGAGCACCTCATCCTAAGTGATTTCATTTTCCATCTCAGCTCCTCCTGCCCTCCTCTGAGTTCACTGCCTAGCCTTTGGTCCTCAGTTCACCAATATATTCTTGCAGTTGTCATTTTGCTCAACTGCTCCCTCATTTCCATCTCCGATGCTCTTGTCCCGAATAAAACCTTTACTCTCTCCTATCCATGTTGTTCGCCTTGGAATGGCCCCCCCCACCCCCCCATCTTTGCTTCCTTGAGGCTTGACACAGACTTAAGCGCACCTAGCGCACAGCTGGTTTAGCCATCCGTCACCACATCTGGCTGGACCACATCAGGCACTATTGGGCTCTACTCTCCTCAGCCAAAGCCACCCCACTACAACAGCTTCATCCTGGAATGCAAAGACAATTCCCGGCTGCTTTTCTACACTGTGAACTATCTCCATGAACTTCTCCCCAATGCCCCCTCCAGCAACAAGTGCAAGGACCTTTTATTGAGACCGTACATTTAGCTGCCCCAGCTGCCTTCTTCCATTTCCCTTGCCCACCAAACCAAACCTCCCCCCCAGGCTTCCCCTCTGCCCCAGCCCTGAATCCGAATCTTTCGAGTTACTCTCCCATCTCCCCCTCATGCCATCTCCAAGCTCATCTTGTCCATGAAACCCACCTCCTGCTCCCTTGACCTAATTTCTACTAAACTGCTGACCACTCAACTTCAGTTCCTAACTCCCATGCTAGTTGACATTACGGGCTCGATTTTCCAAGTGAAGTAGCGGGTGCGTTGGAGGCAGGAGGGGCTCCGAAAATTGTGGAAATCTGGAGCGGGTTCAGAACTCCGGCTCCAACTCGTAGTCTTCCGGGTTCCCCATTGGCACGTCTGGGTGCGCGTGTGCCTCCTGAATGCGGAAGTCTCAACGGCAATTAAAGCCGGCAGCACGATAGTTAAGACACTTATTTAGATACTTAAAGTACTTAATTTTGTCCACATTAAGGCAGGGGTCCGATTTTGAAACATCCCCAGCGTGTTTCCCGTGCTGTGGGAAACACTCCATATTCTGCCAGATGTGCTTCAGCCAGCAGCCAGTGGGACATTCAAATGCTTGTTTGACAGATGGGGAGAAAAAGTGAGTTCTTGCTGCAGGGCATTCAGTCCTTTCACACAAACTTTTGGCTGCGAGATCTTTGTGTTTTCACTGAAAATTCTTACTTTCCACTCACAATTCTTCTGTTCACACATATTTAACAACTTCTCGGACCCCCTCGAACTTACACCATCAGGATAGGGGGCAGCATGGCTGCATTCACCACTACATCCGAGGACGAGCAACATCACCAGCCTCGCCAGGCACGGCATGCACTTCCGTCACTTGCAGCTCCACAACACAGTGCTGCACCACAGGCACCTGCACAAGAGCACAGAGGGCAACAACAGAGAGGGGTGTCGCTTGAGGAGGCCCCATCCACATCTGCCACCCAAATGGAGGAGGAGGAGGAAGAGGAGGACGAACCCATGGCCAGTGCAGAAGCTCACCTGGCTGCTCGTGATGCCAGCGGGTCACTGATATGTGAACAGTTCTCCTAACATCAGAAAGTGTGAAAAGTCCAGTCATCACACCAGCTGGAAAGAGCAGCACCAACACCAGCAACCCCCCTGCCCCACCCAAAACAGTCCTGCAACTACACATACACCCACTGTAAAGTGACCCAATGGGTGGCATCCAGTGTCGCTGTTCATGGTGAAGCTCATGAAAGGGCCCTATCACAAAAGTCAGTCAAGAATGGGCAAGACGTGGCAGTAGTGGTGGGAATGATAACATTTAATATGAATATAACAAAAACTAAATATAAATGGAAAACATGACAGTCTGTCAGACACCCTTGTGCAAACCCTTCGTGCTCACAAATACTTAGCCTTTCTCTTCCTACCGCTTCTACGTGGTGCATCCCCTGTGGCTGCAGCAGAGGTAGTGGCAGGTTGCTCATGTTCATGCCCTGACTGCCCTCTGGGTTTTGGAGCCCGTGAGCTCTCCTCCAAAGACTGCTCCACCTGCACCTGTGCAGGGGCAGACTCGGCCACCTGGAGAGGAGGCAGCGTTGCAGGTACTGGTTGAGAGGGGGGCAACGGGTGAGTTATGGGAGCGCGTTGAGTGGCGTCCCCACTTCCATGTCCCCTTTCGCCATCACCCCTCCCCTGGGCCAGGGCCACATCACTCCTACCACTCTGCTGGACAACAGTTTGGAGGACATGTGTGATGCCTTGTAAGGCCAGTGCTGGTGTATCTGCCTGCCTGTTTAAGGCGGCAGAATGTTGTTAACCCTGAGTCCGAATGACCGTTGTCAGGGCCTGAATGGACTCATTTGTGAGCCGTGCTTGAAGCTCAATGGAGGCTAGCCTTCTCTCCATCGCAGACATTCCCACACTTACCTGTGCTGCCATTCCACTAATGCAGGAGTTGGACTCCTCTATCCTCTGCACTATTGTGGAGAGTGCGCGTGGCACCTGTTCCAGTACCTCGTAAATGTGCTGCTGTCCCTCGATCATTCTCCTTTAAAAGGATCGCCTCCAGGGTGCAGCATCTGCTGACTGACACAGACTCTCTGCAGCTGCCCTGTCACCAGTGTTCACTTGTGTGTGGTGACTCACCAGGTGCCAACCCAACTGCTGGAGTACTGGGGCACACCGAGGCGTGAGTATCTGCGCTGGTGGATGGCTCGCTAAGATGTGACGGTGCACCCTCAGATGCCAGGAGCTCCTCTGAGGAATCGCCCTCTGCCATCACTGCGGTCCTTGAAGGGCCTGTAAGAGAACAGAAGGCAATATTAAGCATCATCACAGATGTGTCATGTTGCGATGAGCATACTGAGGTGCTGAAGATGGCAAGGCATGTTAACAGCAATTCATATTGTGTGTGATGAATGTTAAATTTGTGTCACTAGATGTTTGTGGGGTGCCAGTCTCGACATCCCCGACGGACAGCACTCGAGGGTTCAGCTGAGCTCCAGCGCCTCTGGCTCTCCCTCTGTGAGGACAACAATTTGTTGTGGCTCCCCTCCAGTCCTGGCCCTCTCCCGTGCATATTACATTCTCTTCTCCTAGAAGGGGAGAAAGAACAGACATGTGAGTTATTAATGGTGAAGTGGCCAACCAATTAATGCATTGGTTTGGGTGAGGCTGACCGTGAAAGAGATGCATCAGAGGGTGAGTATGAGACAGAGACATCACATTGGATGAGGATTGGGTTGAGTGGTAGTGGTTGGGTGACTAATGGGTAGGTGAGGAAGTGCCGAGGAAGTGCAGGTAAGTTGAGGATGAGCCTTAAGTGGGTGTGCGGAATGATGTGATAGAGTAATGTTGACACTGCAGAATGAGTTGGTGGGTGGGGGCGGTGATGTGGAAGACGGAATGTAGGAGAATCAGTAAGTGTACTCACTTTTGCTGACCTAGTTAGGTCACTAGATTGGACAAATCAAATTGGCAAAAATAGCCCTGAGGAGGAGTTCATAGAGTGTATCAGGGACTGTTTCTTAGACCAATACATCGGGGAACCAACCAGGGAACAGGCCATTTTGGATCTGGTAATGGGTAATGAAACAGGATTAATTAATGATCTCAAGTGAAGGATCCCTTGGGAAGCAGTGATCATAACATGATAGAATTTCACATCCAGTTTGAGAGCGAGGATCTTGGGTCTGAAACTACTGTATTGAAGTTAAATAAGGGCAATTATAAAGGAATGAGGGCAGAATTGGCTAAAGTGGACTGGATAAACAGATTAGATGGTATGATGGTGGATAAGCAGTGGTAAACATTTAAAAAGATATTTTATGACTCGTCACAAAAATATATCCCTGTGAGGAGGAAAGATTCCACAAAAAGGGTGAACCAACCATGGCTAACTAAGGAAGTAAAGGATGGTATCAGGTTAAAAGAAAAAGCATACAACGTGGCAAAGATTACTGGTAAGCCCGAAGATTGGGAAAACTTTAAAAAACAGCAAAGGATGACTAAAAGAATAATAAAGAGGGAGAAAATAAATTATGAGAGTAAACGAGCAAGAAATATAAAAACTGACAGTAAAAGCTTCTACAAGTATATAAAAAGGAAGAGGGTAGCTAAAGTAAACATTGGTCCCTTAGAGGATGAGACTGGGGAAATAATAATGGAAAACAGGGAAATGGCAGAAGAATTGAACAGATATTTTGTATCTGTCTTCACAGTAGAAGACACTAATAATATATCAATAATAGTTGAAAATCAAGGGGCAAAGGGGAGGGAGGAACTAAAAACAATCACTATCACTAGAGAAAAAGTACTAGGTAAACTAATGGGTCTAAAGGCTGACAAGTCCCCTGGACCTGATGGCTTGCATCTGAGAGTCTTGAAGGAAGTGGCTACAGAGATAATGGATGCATTGGTTGTAATCTTCCAGAATTCACTAGATTCTGGAAAGGTCCCAGCAGATTGGAAAACCGCAAACGTAACACCCCTATTCAAGAAGGGAGTGAGACAGAAAGCAGGTAACTATAGACCAGTTAGCCTAAGATCTGTCACTGGGAAAATGCTAGAATCCATTATTAAGGAAGTAGTAGCAGGACATTTGGAGACTCATAATACAATCAAGGACAGTCGACATGGTTTTATGAAGGGGAAATCGTGAGTGACAAATTTATTAGAGTTCTTTGAGGAAGTAACAGACAGGATAGATAAAGGGGAACCAGTGGATGTAGTATATTTGGATTTCCAAAAGGCATTCGATAAGGTGCCACATAAGATTACTGCACAAGATAAGAGCTCATGGTGTTGAGGGTAATATACTGGCATGGATAGAGGATTGGCTAACTAACAGAAAACAAAGAGTCGGGATAAAAGGGTCATTTTCAAAATGGCAATCTGTAACTAGTGGGGTGCCGCAGGGATCAGTGCTGGGGCCTCAACTATTTACAACATATGTCAATGACTTGGATGAAGGAACAGAGTGTCTTGTGGCCAAATTTGCTGATGATACAAAGATAGGTGGAAAAGCAAGTCGTGATGAGGACACAAAGTGTCTGCAAAGGGATACTGACAGGTTAAGCGAATGGGCAAAAATTTGTCAGATGGAATATAATGTGGGAAAATGTGAAGTCATCCACTTTGGGAGGAAAAATAAAAAGGCAAAATATTATTTGAATGGAGAAATACTACAAAATGCTGCGGTACAGAGGGATCTGGGTGTCCTCATACATGAAACACAAGAAGTCAACATACAGGTGGAGCAGGTAATCCAGAAGGCAAACGGAATATTGGCCTTTATTTCTAGGGGGATGGAGCATAAAAGCAGAGAAGTCATGCTACAACTGTACAGGGTGCTGGTGAGACCACACCTGGAGTACTGCGTACAGTTCTGGTGCCCTTATTGAAGGAAGGACTTACTTGCATTGGAGGCAGTTCAGAGAAGGTTCACGAGGTTGATTCCGGGTATGGAAGGGTTGTCTTATGAGGAAAGATTGAACAGGTTGGGTCTATACTCATTGAAGCTTAAAAAGGATGAGAAGAGATCTTATTGAAACATACAAGATTCTGAGGGGACTTGATCGGGTAGATGCTGAGAGGATGTTACCCCTCATGGGGGAATCTAAAACTAGGGGGCATAGTCTCAGAATAAGGGGTCGCCTGTTTAAGATGGAAATGAGGAGGAATTTCTTCTCCCAGAGGGTCGTGAATCTTTGGAATTTTTTACCCCAAAGAGCTGTGGAGGCTGAGTCATTGAATACATTCAAGGCTGAGTTAGACACATTTTTGATCAGCAAGGGAATCAAAGGAATATGGGGGAAAGGCAGGAAAGTGGAGTAGAGGTAAAAATCAGATCAGCCATGATCTCATTGAATGGCGGAGCAGGCTCGAGGGGCCGAATGGCCCACTCCTGCTCCTATATCTTATTGTCTTATTGAAACCCTTGCTGCACTGGTCCCAGGCGTGTGAGATGTTGATGCTGCTGGTGACCTCCTCTGCCACCTCAAGCCACGCCTTCTTGGTGGCAGAGGCAGGCCCCTTCCTCCCGTCCGCCTTGTAAAACAGATCGCTCCTTCTCCTCACCCCATCCAGTAGCACCTGGAGTGAAGCATCGTCGAATCTCGGAGCAGCCTTGCCCCTGTGCTGCTCCATTGTGGCGTGTGGGTGTTTGCTCCAGGAAAAGCCAATGGAGCAATGGCCCTTTAAATGGAGCTCCTCCAGCTGACAGCCTGTGATGCGGGTGCGCAGTCCGCCCTCTGTGCAGCTTTCAGACAGCAAACCTGGAAGCCACGTTAAGTGGCACCAATTGAATCACGGTCGCGTGGGAAACGCACATTTTTTATTGGCCGGGTTACCCGTACGCCAATCACCCCCTGCTTCCATTCAGCCACCACTCCAATATCAGGGCCTATAAGTGGCCCCCTCTCCTCACGTACTGCCTCCCTCTCTTTCAAAGCCGCCACTATCACCATTCTCCCCATCTGCCCTTGCAAATGACCTCTCCAAAGTCCGTGAGCATATTGGGCCAGAAATCACTCCCTAAATAACCTGATCAACAGCGCTCTCAGTTTTTAGTGGTGAATTGAAGGAGCAAGTTCCTGCGTTTGAACATGTGCGGAAAAACGCAGAAATCCGGAACTCGCTCCTAGCGCTTCGTCGGCGATATGACAACTTCGAATTAAAGGGCCATCGCACGCTGCAATCAGAGAAATCACTGAGAAAATGCCAACTTGCTTATCTGCCCAGCTGGAAAGTAACTAATTACCCCACCAAACAGATACACTAAAAATACCAGGTTGAAATTAAATTTTAAAAGCCGGTAAGTCTTAATGACTGCCAAACAACTAAAAATTAACTTTTAAAAATGTGGAGCCTCAAATGACTCCTTATTTAAATAGTTTTTGGTTATTAAAAAAAATGTTAAAAATTTAAAAATTATTTTTTTTAACTTTTCCCTTCTGTCTCTTTAATTTAATTCAATTAATTTCTTTGGGTTTTTTATTTTAAAAAATTAATTTTTTTATTTACAATAACATCCAGAATACCAACTTTAAATGAATGAAGTCTGCTTACCTGCTTGAGCAATGCAGCCTGAGTCTGTGGGTGTGACCATAAGACTATAAGACCATTAGTGATAGGAGCAGGAGTAGGCAATTCGGCCCCTCAAGCCTGCTCCGCCATTTAATGAGATCATGGCTGATCTGATTTTTACCTCAACTCCACTTTCCCGCCCTTTCCCCATATCATTTGACTCCCTTGCTGATCAAAAATTTGTCTAACTCAGCCTTGAATGCATTCAATGACTCAGCCTCCACAGCTTTTTGGGGTAAAGAATTCCAAAGATTCACGACCCTTTGGGAGAAGAAATTCCTCCTCATTTCCGTCTTAAACGGGCGACCCCTTATTTTGAGACTATGCCCCTTAGTTTTTGATTCCCCCATGAGGGGTAACATCCTCTCAGCATCTACCCTATCGAGTCCCCTCAGAATCTTATATGTTTCAACAAGATCTCTTCTCATTCTTCTAAACACCAATGAGTATAGACCCAACCTGTTCAATCTTTCCTCGTAAGACAACCCTCCCATACCCGAAATCAACCTCGTGAACCTTCTCTGAACTGCCTCCAATGCAAGTGTATACTTCCTTAAATAAGGGCACTGGAACTGTACGCAGTAGTCCAGGTGTGGTCTCACCAGCACCCTGTACAGTTGTAGCATGACTTCCCTGCTTTTATACTCCATTCCCCTAGAAATAAAGGCCAATATTCCATTTGCCTTCCTGATTACCTGCCGCACGAGTATGTTGACTTTTTGTGTTTCATGTACGAGGACACCCAGGTCCCTCTGTACCGCTACATTTTGTAGTATTTCTCCATTCAAATAATATTTAGCTTTTTTATTTTTCCTCCCAAAGTGGATGACTTCACAATTTCCCACATTATATTCCATCTGCCAAATTTTTGCCCATTCGCTTAACCTGTCAATAACACTTTGCAGACACTTTGTGTCCTCATCGCAACTTGCTTTTCCACCTATCTTTGTATCATCAGCAAATTTGGCCACAAGACACTCTGTTCCTTCATCCAAGTCATTGACATATGTTGTAAATAGTTGAGGCCCCAGCACTGATCCCTGCAGCACCCCACTAGTTACAGATTGCCATTTTGAAAATGACCCTTTAATCCTGACTCTTTGTTTTCTGTTAGTTAGCCGATCCTCTATCCAGTATATTACCCCCAACACCATGAGCTCTTATCTTGTGCTTTAATCTTTTATGTGGCACCTTATCGAATGCCTTTTGGAAATCCAAATATACTGCATCCATTGGTTCCCCTTTATCCACCCTGCCTGTTACTTCCTCAAAGAACTCTAATAAATTTGTCAGACACGATTTCCCCTTCATAAAACCATGTTGACTCTCCTTGATTGTATTATGAGTCTCCAAATGTTCTGCTACTGCTTCCTTAATAATGGATTCTAGTATTTTCCCAGTGACAGATGTCAGGCTAAGTGATCTATAATTACCTGCTTTCTGTCTCACTCCCTTCTTGAATAGGGGTGTTATGTTTGCAGTTTTCCAATCTGCTGGGACCTTTCCAGAATCGAGTGAATTCTGGAAGATTACAACCAATGCATCCACTATCTCTTTAGCCACTTCCTTTAAGACTCTCAGATGCATGCCATCAGGTCCAGGGGACTTGTCAGCCTTTAGACCCATTAGTTTACCTAGTACTTTTTCTCTAGTGATAGTGATTGTTTTTAGTTCCCTCCCCTTTGCCCCTTGATTATCTACTATTATTGGTATGTTATTAGTGTCTTCTACTGTGAAGACAGGTACAAAATATCTGTTCAATTCCTCTGCCATTTCCTTGTTTTCCATTATTATTTCCCCAGTCTCATCCTCTAAGGGACCAATGTTTACTTTAGCTACCCTCTTCCTTTTTGATATACTTGTAGAAGCTTTTACTGTCAGTTTTTACGTTTCTTGCTAGTTTACTCTCATAATTTATTTTCTCTCTCTTTATTATTCTTTTCGTCATCCTTTGCTGGTTTTTACAGTTTTCCCAATCTTCGGGCTTACCAGTAATCTTTGCCACATTGTATGCTTTTTCCTTTAACCTGATACCTTCCTTGACTTCCTTGGTTAGCCATGATTTGTCTTCCTAACAGATTTTGTGGGCAAGTCTTCTCCTCACAGACGTTTCCAGGCCACTCACGCTGCTCAGAGGCTGGGTTAATAGCGCACAATTTGTTTAAAGTTCAAATTCGAGCAATTCGACGCCACAGAGCCCGCAGTAAATATTTTTGTTAATTTAATTCACAGGAGTTGCGGTGAGCGCTGCCTCATCGCTCGGAGAGATTTCTGGCCCTTTGTCATTTTCTAAATCCATGGCCAACTTTCCCACAACTCCATGTTTGAATCTCTCCAATCAGGTTTCTGCCTGTGTAACACTACTGAAACAGCCTAAAATAAAGTCAGAAACAACATCCTCCATTGGCTAACCCCCGAAAACGGGCGCTGGGATCGCACTGTGCGATTAACCCGCGCCTGGTCGTAATGATGCAGGCAGCAAGAAACATTCATGCTGCCTGATGATTTAAATGATAGCTGCGCTGTTGATTGGCTGCACGCACCAGCAGAGGGCCCCGATATCGGGAGTGGCTTGCACTACTTATAGGCAGCCTGCACCTCTTAAAGGGGAGGTGCACTCTGGCTGCAGGAAGTGCTGGAAGTCCATTGGGAAGTAAACCTGTGCTGGGATATAGTTAAGGATGGTTGCGCCCGCGAGAGAGCATGCATCAAGGTTCTCGGATGCACTAGAGGCCTTGGTAGATAGAAGGAGGGGCATTCTATTTCCGCAAGGGGGCAGGAAGCCCTCCAGACATTTGCTCAAGAGGCAGTGGGAGGAAGTCGCACATGAGGTCAATGCCAGGAGCATAGCGCCAAGATCATGGATGCAACACAGGCGAAGTTCAATGATTTGACATCTGGCATCAAAGGTCTGACTGCTGCATTTGGAGTTCAGACTGCTGCTATCATGGCTCTGGGGACCACTGTAGAAAGGGGCTTCCAGGGCGTCACAGCAGTCCAGCAATCTGTTCTCCAGCAGATCACCAGGATTGCTGAGGTGCTGCCCCGGGAGAGTAGCAGTGGCGCCCTGGAAGACGAACCTGATCTCCTCTCTCAGGATGACAGCGTTCCTGCTCCCACCCCTGCAACTCCACCAGTGCCCTTGCTGTTGCCTGTCAGCCAGCCAGGCCAGACTGCTGCAGCCCAGGCCAAGATGGTACAGTCTGAAGCCGGGCCCTCCCACTCCTGGCCCAGAGCTGCTCGAGGTCGTCCTCCAAGGCCATCTGCACTCTCCTTGATTGAAGGTCAGCAGCCTTCCACCACCCATGCTCCAGCCACTGGGGGATGCTCCTCGTAGGAGCACTAGGACAGGTAAAGGCACATGGACAACACACTAATTGTGCAGCATGCAGCATACAATGACAAATCTTGATATCCGCTCAGTTGAGTGCTGCAGGGCTCCTCCAGAGCGGCCCAGGCAGCAGAAGCATTGCTTGAGGACACCTATGGTGTGCTCGATGATGTTCCATGTGGTAGCATGGCTCTCGTTGTATGCCTGCTGTGCACGTATGCTTGCGTCCCAGACTGGAGTCATGAGCCATTTCATGAGGGGATCATCCTTGTCGCCCAGCCTTTGACTTGCCGTGCTGGTTGAAATATAGGCGGCAAGTTGGACTGCCGCAGAATGAAGGAGTCATAACTGCTGCCAGGATTAGGGGCATTGACCTGCATGATGCGCTGCTTGTGGTCACACATCAGCTGCACATTGAGGGAATGGAACCCCTTTCTGTTCATCAATATGGCCAAGTTCATGGCAGTATGCTTGCAGTCAATGGTACTCGGCACCATAGGGAAGCCTGCAATGCGAGCAAACCCTTGTGCTCGCTCCTGCTGCTTGTCTCTGGCAAGCAGGAATGAGATGAATGTGTTTCTGAGTGCCTCAGTGACCTCCCTTATACAGCAGTGCGCTGCAAACTACAAGATGTTGCTTATATCACCGGCAGCAGCCTGAAAGGAGCCGAAGCCTTAAAAATTAAGCGCCACAGTTACCTGGACAGCCATAGGCAATGCTAGAACTAGGGGCCACAGTTTAAAAATAAGGGGTCTCCCATTTAAGATGGAGATGAGGAGATATTTTTTCTCTCAGAGGGATGTGAGTCTGTGGAATTCCCTTCCCCAGAGAGCGGTGGAGGCAGGGTCACTGAATATTTTTAAGGCTGAGTTGGTTAGATAGATTCCTGATTAACAAGGGAGTCAAAGGTAATGGTAGGTAGACAGGAAAGTAGGGTTGAGGTCATAATCAGATCAGCCATGATCTTATCAAATGGCAGAGCAGACTCGAGGGGCCGAATGGCCTACTCCTGCTCTTAGTTCGTATGTTCGTATGTCCTTGCATAGCTCTGAGGCTGCAGTTGTGGTTGCAGCAGTTGACAAATCTCAGTCACAACCTCTTTTGTGGACCGTTGTCACTGAAGTTGAGGTAGGAGAATTGGTCCCTGAAGGCCCTCGTTTGATATGGCCTCCTGCTGAGTGTCCTGCACCTCTTCCTCCCCCCTCTTCTGGCAGCTTGTCCTGCTCTGCGTGGCCTCCCTGCATACTCCCAGTCATGTTCAATTCCCAGAGGAAGCCCTAGCAGGCCACCCATGTCTGGCAGCAACGTTGTACGTCACAAAATTGTAAATGCCGCTAATAGTACTGCACGACCAGCCAGACCACTCTCTATATAATATTGCAACTTTCTCCAAGTATAGGAAACTTCCAAAAACACATACAATTGTATCAGCAGCCTGAATAACTAATCCAGCAACTAACCTGTAACTTCTGTAAGATCCCTTTAAATAGCACTGGTCGGGGGGGTTCTTCATGCCATTTAAGTCCTGTTCAGTTGTGCGAGCTTTGGACAGGGCATTGACTGGAGCATGGAGGTCCCAAATGCTGCCGGCTGCTTCAAATCAGCGTTGCACACTGATTCACATTATAATCTCCCTACTGACGGCGGTTGTTAGGTGCGCATGCACAAATGCCTTTACCAAGATGGTGTCCTGCGCACTTCATGCCGGAAGTGTGCACGCGCATCTCGAACGCCATTTTTGGGGCCGCATTGCGTGTCCACATAGCGTCTACAAAATGGGCACTGCACGGCCCAATCTCGCCCCCCCCTTGTGTCTGTGACTGTGATGCATTATCCTTCCCCATCTTCTTTGGCCCCTCTACAACATTGGATGCAGTCAACCACATCATCCCCGTCCAGCATTTCTCCTCAGTTGTCCAGCTCAATGGAACTGCCCTCGTTTGGTTTCAGTCTTATCCACCTGATCATAGCCAGAACATCTCTAGCAATGGTTTCTCTTCCTACCTCAGCACCTTCCCCTCAGAAATCCCCCAAGGATCTATCCTTGGCTCCCTCCTCTTCCTTACCTACATGCTGCCACTTGAAAACATCATACGCACAGATCTATGCTGAAGACACCCAGCTCTACTGGTCCAGCACCTCTATCAGCCCATCAACTGCTGTCGTCAATCTGCTTACCCAACATCCAGTTTTGGAGAAGCAGCAATTTCCACCAGTAAAGCATTGGGCACAGGGGCAGACTGGCCATATGAGAAATTGGGGTATTTCTCGAGTGACCCCATGAAGGGTTCCGTAGCACTGTATTATCAGTCCCCTTCTTTTTTCTGTGACAATCCTTCTTTCGGGAGAGCCAATCCCCCCCCCTCATTAGGAAGACTGAAGCCATTATCTTTGGCCCTCGCCACAAACTCTGTACCCCTGCCACCAATTCCAACCCACTCCCTACTGTCTCAGACTGTTCATAAGCTCAGCATCCTATTCGACCCCAAGTTGAATTTCCAGCCCCATATCCTCTCCATCACAATGTCCACCTACTTCCACCTCCATATCATCGCCCAACTCTACCTCGCCTCAGCCCATCTGCAGCTGAAACCCTCATTCATGCCTTTGTCTCTTCCAGACTCAACTATTCCCATTGCTCTCCTAGCCGCCTCCCATCCTCCACGCTCTATAAACCTCAGCTCATCCAAAACTCTGTTGCTCATATCCTTACCCACACCAAGTCCCGCTCACCCATCGGCCCTGTCCTCACTCGCCTATCCAAGTCTCTGGAGTGGGACTTGAACCCACAATTCATTGACTCAGAGGCGAGAGTGTAACCAACTGAGTCATGGCCGACACCTTTTCTTTTCATTGATATGTGTGTGTGTGTGTGTAGTCATAATCATGCTGATTCACAAGCACTGTCACACTGCTACGGTGTAACAAAGAGCAGGGTGCTCATGTGACACTCTTGTGTAATGCAAAGTCCGGGGGGAGGGAATGGGGCAGGAAGCAAGAGGAAAAAGATGAGTTGTAAATGCTGCCATTCTGAAATCCAAGGAAATAGGAAAACAGCACCACCCTTGAGCACAGACATCCAAGTAGCGCCTGCCTTTGTCAGAGGATATCAAACATATGTACGCCAGATGTACTAAGGCTGAGCTGGATGCAAAGGCCTTCAATAATCTTAACAATAATGGGAGGACAGCAGGTGTGAACTTGAGCTGAGCCGACACCTCATCAGCCCGCACAGCTAATTGATTTCCAAATTAGGTCTTTTTTTTCTCTAACTGTAATCTTAAAAGGCAGCAATAAAATACCTCAGAATTCACTGAGCTTTCAACGAACTTGCTCATTACCAATGGACGGCACACCTGAGCAGAGGCCTAGATGACCAGATGCCAAAAGAAAAGCTGCAAATGGAAACCATACTTGATACTTAAAAGCTTTGTCATGCGGGACGTAGCTGAGATCTGCTGTGGTGGATGTAACAAGATATATCCAAATTGCTGCGTTTGAACCATTAGTGAATCGTTCATTTCCAGCTTGTAATGTTGACATCTGTGATTTATTCAATAAAAATATGTGCCCTCCATTCGCATGTGTAATAATTACTCCAGTGTTCTCATGGTCTTCAGTACAAGTAGTCAAAATACAAAACAGCGCTGCCCTCGGCCTGCCATTGGCGGTTCACTCTTTCCTTAACCGGATGGCTTTAAACCTCGGAGCAGCTCTTCTGTGAGGGTTTGGGCTCGGCTCTAGGAAGGTCCAAGCAAAATAAACTTTATTCAGAAAATCTCTTCAACCCGACAGAAAATGTTTGGAACTACCCCCCTCCCCCACCCCCACCTTCCCCCTTCCATGGCTTTGTTGCCTCTAGACTTGACTATTCCAAGGCTCTCCTGGCCGGCCTCCCACCTTGTGCCCTCTGTAAACTTGAACTTATGCAGAGGCAGAGGTCATTCTACAGGCCATACTAGTATATGGTGCACACTTGCATTCCTCTGAAGTACATACTTACATTCGGTTTGGGTTCTGGAATTGCAAGAATCTAACAGGTTGATAAGAAATTGATTTTGAAAATCAAGCCAGCATAAGGTTCTACACTACCTGCTTCCTCTTTGCCCAAACACTGGGGTAGATCTAGATTTTGTGCGATAGTGTAAAACGGGTGATAACGGATCAGCAATCCATTTTACATCTCTCCTGATTTTTATTTCCAACTCGCTATTACCTGTTTTACACTATCAACAACAACTTGCATTTATATAGCGCCTTTAATGTGGTAAAACATCCCAAAGCACTACACAGGAGTGTTATGAAACAAAATTTGACACCGAACCACATAAGGAGATATTGGGACAGGAGACCAAAAGCTTGGTCAAAGAGTTAGGTTTTGAGGAGCCTGTTAAAGGAGGAGAGAGAGGTAGAGAGGCGGAGAGGTTTAGGGGGGGGAGTTCCAGAGCTTAGGGCCTAGGCATCTGAAGGCATGGACACCAATGGTGGGGCGATGAAAATCAGGGGTGCGCAAGCGTTCAGAATTGGAGGAGTACAGAGATCTCGGAGGGTTGTAGGGCTGGAGGAGCTTACAGAGATAGGGGGGTGGCGAGGCCATTGAGGGATTTGAAAACAAGGATGAGAATTTTAAAATCGAGGCGATGCCGGATGGGGAGCCAATGTAGGTCAGTGAGCACAGGAGTGATGGGTGAACGGGAACTGGTGCGAGTTAGGGTATGGGCAACAGAGTTTTGGATGAGGTCATGTTTACGGAGGGTGGAAGGTGGGAGGCCAGCCAGGAGAGCATTGGAATAGTCGAGTCTAGAGGTAACAAAGGCCTGGATGAGGGTTTCAGCAGCAGATGAGTTGAGACGGATGCAGAGACGGGTGATGTTACGGAGGTGGAAGTAGGCGGTCTTGGTAATGGAGCCGAAATAGGGTCGGAAGCTCAGCTTAGGGTCAAATAAGATGCTACCGTTGCGAATGGTCTGGTTCAGCCTTAGACAGTTGCCAGGGGAAGCGATGGAGTCGATGGTTAGGGAACGGAGTTTGTGGTGGGGACCGAAGATTATGGCTTCAGTCTTCCCAATATTTAATTGGAGGAAATTTCGCACAAAGTCAAGATCTAACACAGTGAATTTGATAATGGCCTTGTTCAAACCCATAAGTATATGATAGGGTATCATTGGGATATTTTTCAGTCACGAAAATCTATCTTTATTTTAATTTATTGTTTGTACAGAGCCGCAAGAGACAAACAATACAAATCTTATTGAACTTCAAAGAGGAAATCCCAGCAGAGCCAAAGGTCCATTCATAACAGGCCACTGAAGTTACTCATTTTCTTTCTCGAAGATCTCAATATTTATACAATAAAGGGGCAGATGTTCCTGTTGCTGTTTTTTCCTAACTCTTTCTGTGCGCTTGTGTCACTTTTCCAGCTTAAGACAGCCAACTCACAAATCCAATTGTTGGGGCCATAATTTGCAACCCCATCCCACTTGGCCGGCCTAATTTCAAAGTACATCAAGGTAACTGCATTAAGGCTCATGAGCAGGTATCTGGAGAATGTCACTACTCATCTACCAGTACTGAATAACATACTACGCTCCTTGTCCTGCTTGTTTGCCAGCAGTCTTGACTGAAGATGGCCATTTGCTGGAACTACGTAATGCCAGCAATTAACGGAGGCTGGTAGCTGGCAAATCAGGTTACAGGGAGACAATGAGCAATGAAAGAGCCGCGTGATCTAATTAGCTACGACAATCAGTGCTGCAACTTGTGATTTATTGTTTCCTGTTTCACTGCTGCTCACCAGCCGTGGGTACTGTATGCAATGCACATCATACGAAACCAACCTCTTATCACTGGTAGCTATCAAGAGTTCAGCCTTAACAATATTTATTTAAGCACACATTAATGCTTCCTTCAGCAATTAGGAAATTGCCCTTGGGGGGGGCGGGTAGTCTGGTAATCAGACGCACATCACTCATTAACAATATTTCTTCATTTGCAGCGTTCTAGTCTTGTGTACCAGATAATTGGTTGCCAGTGGAATCGGATTATTGTAACCCAAAAAGACATGACTGTTCCCATTAAATAAGAGCTTTAAGGTTAAATTCAATTGGAAATTTTAAACTGGAAGGCCTCAAAATTATGCTGTGCAAATACTAACATCCGAATTCTTAGCGCATTTGTTCGAAATCCCTTTGTCCAATATTTTAGGAGGACAGTTAATGCATTTAAAACGGCAGACAAAGGAACTTCATACGCCTGTTTCATGCTTGGTTCACTGGACAATAAGATTTCAATGGCCAATGCTCAATTTTTACATTTTCAATCTGTGATGTGCATGGCCATTGATTGACTCTCACATTTCGCTCTTTATTTTAAGATTTCAAACCATTGATTCCCCCAGTACTATGTGCGTCAGATTACAACCAAGGGGGTAGCAAGAGTGACTGGCCCTTGAATTTTCAACAAAGAAGGGGAGTGAGACTAAATGGATAGCCTTTTCAATGAGCCCGCATAGGCACGATGGGCTGAACGGCCTCCTTCTGTGCTGCATGATTCTATATGATTCTAATAGTTGCATCCCTGACCCCATCCGGCCCCCTGGTGTCAGGAACATTCTCATGGATCAGGCGAGCACCCGCGCCAGTAATGGCACAGCTGGTCAGCCTGCCTCTGGAAACCGCGTGGGCCACTCTGCAGCACAAGAGCGCCAGCCCAAAGATATTATTAAAACAAATTACCTGGGGTTTCATTTTTGGAGAGGCTGGTGTCCGTACCAGAATCAACTGCTCCGCAGGCCTTTTACAATATTAAATGCCTCTGATACCTTAGCGGCAGTGGGTGCCAGAAACTTAACATCTCTTGACACCAGCGTTGCTAAGGACACAAATGCGGGAATGACATCGGATAGCAGCATTCCTGAATGTGGGCGGTCCTATCACGTGCCAGCCGTCAAACAGGCTAGAAGTGAAGACGAGGTGGGACTGGGGCCCAGAACCTTAAATAATTGGGTGTGACATCAATCTAGGATCCCACGGTTCCCACCAGCCCTGAATGAGGGTGTTATCTCACCGAAAGGCCAAGGAAGTTTGGCTCCAATAATTCGGTTATTTTCAATGATGTTTTAGACTTGTCGCCACCCACTTGGCTTTTTTTTTTGGTAAGAAACTTCTGAGAAAAAGATGAACTCAAAAGAAAATATTCTTCAAGAAATTTAGGAATTAAATAAATAGGAATAAGAAGAAGGGAGGATATGAAAGGATGGAGTGAAAGGGCAGCGAAATGGGATCAGGGTGGATAGCACCATCTGAAGAACCAGCACTGGGACATGAATGATTTGTTTGAATTCTATGCTGTAATCTCTATGGTTCGAAGAAAATATATACCACAGCTTATATTTCGAGGACAATTTTTGTGCTCGTCAACACTGGGACTGCATCAAGAACTCACAAGTCAACAACGCCAGGTCAGCTGAAGAGTTCGGCTCCTTCTACTTAGTACCAGCAATTTACTGTGCCTCTGACTGGAATTATACTTCTCGGAACATAGGTACAGGAGTAGGTCATTCAGCCCCTCGAGCCTGTTCCGTCATTCAACTAGATCATGGCTGATCTTTGACTTTGTCCATGTATATTGACACTAAAGGCCCGATACAAGTGGACTCTTAGATACAATCTAAGAGTGTCCTCCAATGCTCCAGTGTGAATCTATCCGCTTCCCATGGCAGCCATCCTGATGATCTTTCTGAGTGCGATTGGTAATTTGGCAATTTGGTACCAATTTGTGCAAATGGGGGGTGGGGGGTGGGGGTTGTTTTGCACTTTGAGGTCATATCTACTAGGAAGTGGTTTGAGGCTGCCCAAGTTCATTTCAAGAAAAAAAAAGAGTGAATATGCATTTATGCAGCATCTTATCACATTCTAAAGATGTGCTGAAATGCTTGCCATCATATGGATTACTTTTGAAGTGGTTATGTTTATAGCATCTTTCATCACCTCAGGATGCTCCAGAGCGCTTTACAATGAAGTACTTTTGAAGTGTAGTCAATATTGTAATCTAGGGAACACGGTAGTCAAATTGCACGTAACAAGGTCCCACAACCAGCAATGTGATAAGGACCAGTTAATCTGTATTAGTGATGATGGTTGAGAGATAAATGTTGGCCAGAAAACCGGGGAGAACTCCCTTGCTCTTCTTCAAAATAGTGCCATGGGATCATTCCTGTCCACTTGAAAGGGCAGAAGGGGCCTCGGTTTAGCTTTTCATCCAAAAGACGGCACCTCTGTACTGCACTGGAGTGTCAGTCTGGATTGTACGCTCAACTCTCTGGAGTGGGGTTTGAACATTTTGACTCAGAGGCGAGAGAGTGTTGCCAACTGAGCCATGGCTGACATATAGGTAACCATGGGAACCAATTTACACACAGCAAGGTCCTACAAATAGCAAAACAAATGAATGAATGACCAGTCAGTTTGTGTTTGGTATTGTTGGTTGAGGGAGGAACGTTAGTCAAGAAAATGGGAAGATTCCCTGCTCTTCTTCAAGTAATGCTGCAGAATATTTTACATCCAACTGAGCGGGCAGATAGGAGCTCACTGTCAGCAGAGAGAGGAGACCTTTAACCAATCAGTCTGGGCTGAACTCTAATTCAAGTACCAGGGGTGAAAGGACATGGTGTTAGCCCATTATATCACTCAGTACTCCAAAGTTTATACTTAAATACTTGTTGATAAACTTACCTTGTTACATTAACACCCACTGAGGTCATATGGTTTGTTCTGGTCGGTCGCTTGCAGTGTTATTTTCTACCCTTTGGGACGCTGCGATGAGACAGTGGAGTGAGACAGGCCAGAAGAGTTTAGCCTCAGTGCGAATGATTGGGCCATAAATTTTCATTTTGTTTTGTTTATTGCATTTTGAGTTTAATTTACTTTATTTTAGCTTTTCAATACTCGAAGATTTGCTGCCTCAACAGTGGACCAATTTAAGCTACTACTAGGTAATAAATTGGGGACAAAATGTTTAATTAGCTCTTCGCTAGTTGTTTATTCCTGTGGCAGCTGCACTATTGTGTAAGTTAAGACGGTATAAATTTGAGCTAAGTAGCGAGAGACCAATCGTGAGCTGCAAGAGGCCGGTGGAGTAAAGGACAACCAGGGCATAGACATTAGCCTCAGTTGGAGGTCAGTCTTTGAGCGAGTTCAGCATTGAGGTGCAGTTGGAATGGAGACTTTTCTCCTATAATTAATACTTGTGTGAAGTGAGTAAGCAGAATTTGATTCTTGTCAGAGTTTGGTCCTAATGGAAGTTCAGGCTCACGCTAGCTACATTTGTAAGTTGGACACAGAAGGGTAGGTCACTGGGAACCCTCCCCATGTATGTGGAGTGAAACATATGGGCGAGCGTAGACCCTCAGTGCCCTAGATTGTCAAAAGAAATCAAAGCGGAGATAGCAGAGGCTTTGGCCACAATATTTTAATTTTATTAATATATAAATTGTGCCATTAGATTGGAGAGTAGCCAATAAAACACCTTTGTCCAAGAAGGAAGAGAAGGGTGAACTGGGTAACTATAGACCAGTTAGTCTAATGTCAATGGTGGACAAACTCTTAGGGTGTGAAATTGATGTTAGGGGTAGCGCAAAATGGGCAATAGTTAATTGGTATCCCGTTTTACATCCTTCCCGATTTTTTTTTCCATGGGTATAAAACGGACTGCTGATTGGTTATCGCCCAATTTGCATTACCATCAAAGACCAACTTCACCCTCATAGAACCCATAGGATTCGAGATAAAATTAGTAAGCATTTAGAAATGCATGGGATAGCCAGCATGGAGGGTTCGTTAAAGACATGTCATGTGTGATAAATGTAATCAAATTTTTTCAAGAGTGAATGATTGGATAGATAAAGGGAATGCAGTGGATGTGGTGTACATGAATTTTCAGGAGGCATTTAATAAGGTGTTTCACAAGAAACTTGCTGGAAAATTTCAGGCATATGGTATAAGAGGAAAAGTAGCAGCATCAATAGAAAAATTGGTTGATGGACAGGAAGCAAAGATTTAGGGTAAATGGGTGTCACTTGAATTGGAGAATGGTTGGAAAGGGTATACCCCAAGTGTCAGTACTGGGCCCAATTTGTTCTCAGTATAAACCGGTGATTTGGACTTGGGCTTGGGGACCACAATCTCATTTATTAATACCTCGAAAGTAGGGGGTTTGGTAAATAGTATGGGGAACTGTAAAAGGCTTCTGTAAGGTATTGACAGGGACTGGCCAACAGGAGGTAGATACAAATTAATGCGAATGAGTGTGAGGTAGTACATTTTGGGAGGAAAACAAAGAACGTGAATATACACTCAATGGAAAGACACTGTAGGGTGTGGATGAACAGAGAGATCTACGGAGTCAAATACATAATTCTCTGAAAATTTGAGTGCAGGTAGATACAATTATAAAAAGGCCAACAGTTTTTTTTGGTTTTATAATTAGGGGCATAGAGTAAAGAAGTAATGATAAATTTGTGTGATATATTGGTCAGGCCACATTTAGAATACTGTGTGCCGTTTTCAGCACCCCATTAGAAAAGGGGCATTAAAGCTGTGGAGAGCATATGACATAGATTCACCGGGATGTTGGATCTGGTGGGAAACTCAGGTTTTGAGGAGAGACTTGAGATACTGGGGTTATTGATACTGAACCAGAGAAGGCTAAGAGGAGATTTAATAAAGATTTTTATCAATGGATTGACAGTGAATAGGGAAGGACTATTTCCTCTGGTTGAAGAGTCACAAATGAGGGGTTATCAATTTAAAATTGCTGCTAAGAGAGTGAGGAGAGAGATTAGAGAAATGTCTTCATGCCGCAGGCTAATGGAGCAGAGAATGCTTTGGGACGGGAGTGGTTGAGACGAAGGCCATTGCATCTATGAAGTGAAAGTTTGATAAGGTATGGAGCTATGGGGAGCGGGCAGGGCAACGGGACTCATTTTTGACTGCTCCAGCCAAGGGACAGCAAAGGCACTGCAGACAAATGGCCTCCTTCTGTGTCGTAAAGTCCAATGGTTCTAACTTACATATCATTCCATAATTCCTGGTAAGAGTAGGAATGTCATGATTTAATATGAATATAGAATATAATTGCCTGAATTACTGCAAAAACACATACTTACAGCAAAATCACAAGGAAGAGGTGGTTACGTCAGAGCTTTGAATAGAAGGTACAGGATGTGTACAATTTTCAAAGCAGTAAGACCGGTCACCTTTGAATATCACAGTGATATTATAGAGTTCACCCAGTTGCTCTTTTTGGAATCGCCTTCACTGCAACAGTGACCGCACTTGGGAAATAATTCCGTGTCTATGAAGTGCTGTGGGACATCCTGAGGACATGATGAAGTGCTGTATGAAGATAAGCAGCTTCTTTCTCAAGGCCATATAGCTTGTAGTCACATGGGGGGCAACTATAACCTAATCCGCCCACTGGGAAACTGATGGGATCGGGTGCCACACTGGTTTTATACCCAGCCCGATTTTACTCCCCATTCAAGTCAACGGAGAGTAATATTGGGCGAGGTGTAAAACCAGCATTCCACCCGATCCCATGGGTTTCCCACCCACCGAGATCTCTGCTGTGAATTTTACAGTGGGGATGTTGCGTGGAGTACATAGTCTGACCATTGCAATTCCTGTACAAACGCTCAACATCCGAGTACTAAATTCCTCTCGGCACTTTCATAACCCAGACTGTTGATTCTGATCGGTGCAACTCGCATTGGAAACGGATCCAGACCAGCTAAAGTGACCCTGCACTCCCTTCAGATGTAGATCGATGCAGAGAAAGATACAGGGCTACGTGGAGAAAGCAGGAGAGTGGCTTTAGTTTCGGATTGCTCTAGCAAAGAGCCGTCACAGACTCGATGGGCCGAACGGCCTACTTTATGTGCTGTAAACCTTTACGGTTCTTTGGCTAATGTTAGTGGTAGCTAAACAGAACCAACAGCGCCATACCTAAGGGTGACAACCTTTAAAACCCTGGGCTGTCCGTGTGTGCCCAGCTTGTATAATTCTAAGGATATACTTGAGGCACCCAGCTTGTGAAATCTAAAATGTCCCACTAAAGCTCATTGTTGCGGGATTTCCTAACTCTAATGTGGTGAAATCGTACAGTGTGACGTTAGCATACGATTGCACTAACACGTTTATGTGAACTCCCTCTGACTGATTTTTTTAATGAAGGTGTGAACCGAGTTAATAGCACATGGCTCAATTCCACCCCATAACAGCTGCTCCATTTCAAGTACTGAGATTTTTTTTTAAATTCGTTCATGGGATGTGGGCGTCGCTGGCGAGGCCGGCATTTATTGCCCATCCCTAATTGTCCTTGAGAAGGTGGTGAGCCGCCTTCTTGAACTGCTGCAGTCCGTGTGGTGATGGTTCTCCCACAGTGCTGTTAGGAAGGGAGTTCCAGGATTTTGACCAAGTGACGATGAAGGAACGGCGATATATTTCCAAGTCGGATTGGTGTGTGACTTGGAGGGGAACGTGCAGGTGGTGTTGTTCCCATGTGCCTGCTGCTCTTGTCCTTCTAGGTGGTAGAGGTCGCGGGTTTGGGAGGTGCTGTCGAAGAAGCCTTGGCGAGTTGCTGCAGTGCATCCTGTGGATGGTACACACTGCAGCCACTGTGCGCCGGTGGTGAAGGGAGTGAATGTTTAGGGTGGTGGATGGGGTGCCAATCAAGCGGGCTGCTTTATCTTGGATGGTGTCGAGCTTCTTGAGTGTTGTTGGAGCTGCACTGTTCTGTACTGAGATGTAGGAACCAAAGTCTTATTATTACCGGACCCACCAATTTTTATCCAAAAGTTATACAGAGAATAGCACACAGGTCCTGCTCTGATAACTCAGTGATCACATTACACAGGAGCAGTGATATCATAGAATAATCCAGCACCGAAGGAGGCCATTCGGTCCATCGTGCCTGAGCCGGCTCTTTGAAAGAGCTATTCCAAATAGTCCCACTCCCCTGCTCTCTCCCCATAGCCCTGCAAATTTTTTCCCCATCAAGTGCTTATCCAATTCCCTTTTGAAAGTTACTATCGAATCTGCTTCCACCGCCCTTTCAGCAGTGCATTCCAGATCAATACAAATTGCTGTGTAAAAAAGAAATTTTCCTCATCTCCCCTCTGATTCTTTTGTTAATTATCTTAAATCTGTGTCCTCTGGCTACCGACCCTCCTGCCAGTGGAAACAGTTTCTCCCTATCTATTCCATCAAAACCCTTCATAATGTAACGTTGTATCACACTGGGACTTGTGGAATACCGTTTATACAACAGCTAAGCAATGCTGGTTGTTAAAGTCTGAAAAGTAATGGCATAAGAAAAATAAAATAAACACACCTATCTTTTTTACGGACACAGTATAATAAAGGATGGCATTGTATGTGGTGATTTAGTCAGCGTCCTAGTAGTTGTAGCTCAATGCTCATGGTGTGCAAACATTTCATAGGCTGTAGTTTTGTCATTTACGAGGTATTTTTATGTAGCATTTCCACATGTTTAACTACAGTTAAGTCTTGCTGCAATGGGGCAGCTGTGTTCAGTGGTGTAGCTGTTTTATTTACTCTAGAGAAGCTGGGATTGTTCTCCATAGAGCAGGGAAGGTTAAAGGGAGATTTAATAGAGATGTTCAAAATTACGAGGGGTTTTGATAGAGTAGATAGGGAGAAACTGTTCCCACTGTTTTAAGATAATTGGCAAAACAACCAGAGGAGAGATGAGGAGACTTTTTTTTGACGCAGCGAGATGTTATGATCTGGAATGCACTGCCTGAAAGGGTGGTGGAAGCAGAAACAATAGTAATTTTCAAAAGGGGAATTGGATATATTCTTGAAAAGGAAAAATTTGCAGGGCTATGGGGAAAGAGCAGGGGAATGGATCTAATGGGTAGCTCTTTCAGATAGGCACAGGCTCGATGGGCCAAATGGCCTCCTTCTGTTCTGTATGATTCTATGACTCCAGAGTCGAGCAACAACCACAGTAATAAATCTGGCACAGAGTCCCTCTCGACACAAAGTGTGACCTTAGACGCGGGCACGGATCTCAAAGCGCCAAATGTGTGGCAATCCTGATTTTCTAATTAATTTTACTGCCTGTTTTAATGATTGTACACTCAGAAGTGCTGTAAATTGGCCACACTGACTCCCACACCCGATTCTCCAGTCTGTGCTCCAGCCGAGCAAGGCTCGGCACCAGGAGCAGAGTTTCCAAAATATGTACATTAGCTGTTTCGTCTGTGAAAAAATAGTGCCTTTCACGACCACAAAAAGTGCTTTACAGCCAATGAAGTACTTTTGAAGTGTAGTCACTGTTGTAATGTAGGCAAACACGGCAGCCAATATGCGCACAGCAAAGTCCCACAAACAGCAATGTGATAATGACCAGATAATATGTTATAGTGATGTTGGTTGAGGGGGTAAACATTTGCCAGGACACCAGGGAGAACTTCTCTGCTCTTCTTTAAAGTAGCACCATGGGATCTTTTACATCTAACTTGAGAGGGCAGATAGAGCCTTGGTTTAACTTTTCATCTGAAAGACAGCACCTCCAACAATGCAGCATGCCCTCAGTACTGCATTAGAATGGTAGCCTACATATTGTGCTCAAGTCTCTGCAGTGGGACTTGAACTCACAACCTTTTTGACTCAGAGGTAAGCATGCTACCACTGAGCCACAGCTAACAGCTATGGGTAATGGATGGTGGAAAGTAGTCCTGTGAAAAAGAGGTATTCCCAGTTTGGTTCTAAAACAGGTGTTAGGCCCCTTATTGGGAAAGCTCAAGTGGCCTAATGCCTGTTTTAGGTGGCCACCAGGGACGCCTCGACAGCGCTCGAGCCAATATGGCATCGGTTGTGTTTCTGACACTAATGGAGCATGGGAGCTTGCCTCCCTAAATTTTACCTTTTTTGCACCCATTTTCTGCCCGGAAAATGGGTGAAATGAGGTCCAATTTTACCCCCACAATGCCTGTTAACCTTTTCCCTTATAAATTCCGCATTTATAATGGGAATCGCCTCTGAAAACTTGTCACGCTGTAATTACATCCTCCTGCCAGTGGTGGCACAGTTTTTGTCTCCCAGCTTCAGTTTTTGTCTCCCAGCTTCTCAGCCCGTGCTGCAGAGAAACTCTTGTGCTCCAGGCAACCCTACTGCTCTCCTTCCCAAATTGCTGTTAAGTTTTGCCATTTAACTGTAAATAAAATATCAAATCAAAGGGCAGAAAGCATGACTTTAAAATGGGGACATGAATTACCCTGATCCAATTACTCCCCCCACCCCTCTCTAGCCTCACTTCACCTGAGTATAACAATCGGTCTTGAACCCCTCCCTGTGCATTGCATGGTCTGGAAATTACGCCATGCAATAAGACTATCAAAATGCTTAACACATTCATACAAAATTCCTTTGTACATTATTATAGCAGAGGTGTTAACCAGTCAATTTGAAACAGATTAGCACCTCCATTAATATAACGGACGAAGAAATTTCATACGAAGGTGTTCATTCGCTATTACTCAAGGCATGGTTTCAGGTCTAGGAGTCTTTCTTACTCCTGGAATAAAACTCAGCAATATCAAGCTCCCTTGGTGCCTCAGCTGGTAAAAGTATTGTGTAGCTGAAACCTTACAGGCCAAAAGGCTGCAGGTTTGATCCCAGATCTGTGCTGACTTGTCTACCCTCAGCCAATGCAGTGGTAAGGTGCTGCCAGTCAGGAAGGGAAAAAATCAACCAGGATTCCTGCTAATGATTTTCCGTTCTGTGGCTTTTGGGAAAAATGTACAAGTGAGAACAGAATCAGGCTTGGCTGTCACACTCTGGAATTCCCTCCCTGAATCCGTAGATACCGGGGTGGTGCCAGAGGACTGGAGAATTGCAAATATTGCACCCTTGTTCATAAAAGAGTGTAAGGATAAACCCAGCAACTATAGGCCAGTCAGTTTAACCTCAGTGGTGGGGAAACCTTTAGAAATGATAATCTGGGACAGAATTAATAGTCACTTGGATGAGTGTGGATTGATCAGGGAAAGCCAGCACGGATTTGTTAAAGGCAAATCGTGTTTAACCAACTTGATCGACTTTTTTGATGAGGTAACAGAGAGGGTAGATGAGGGCGATGCAGTTGATGTGGTGTATATGGATTTTCAAAAAGCATTTGATGAAGTGCCACACGGTAGGCTTGCTATTAAGATCATGGCTCATGGAATAAAAAGGGCAGTAGCAACATGAATGCAGAATTGGCTAAATGACATGAAACAGAGAGTAATGGCGAATGGTTGTTTTTTGGACTGGAGGGAGGTGTGCAGTGGTGTTCCCCAGGGGTTGGTGCTGGGACCATTGCTTTTCTTGATATATATTAATGACTTGGACTTGGAAGTACAGGGCACAATTTCAAAATTTGCAGATGAAACAAAACTTGGAAGTGTAGTGAACAGTGAGGAGGATAATGATAGACTTCAAGAGGATATAGACATTCTGGTGGCATGGGCGGACATGTGGCTGGTGAAGTTTAACGTGGAAAAATGCAAGGTGATGCATTTCGGTAGGAAAAATTAGGAGAGGCAATATAAACTAGAGGGCACAATTCTAAAAGGGGTAGAGGAACAGAGGGATCTGGGGGTATATGTGCACAAATCGTTGAAGGTGGCAGGGCAGGTTGAGAAACCGGTTAAAAAGGCATACGGGATCCTGGGCTTTATAAATAGAGGCAAAGAGTATAAAAGCAAGGAAGTCATGAAGTGGATGGATGCCTTTGCGAATGGAAATCCATTTCCAATGGTATGCCACAGGGCTCAGTGTTGCGTCCCTTGCTGTTTGTGGTATATATTAATGATTTGGACTTGAATGTAGGGGACATGATTGGCAAATTTGTAGACGACACAAAAATTGGCCGTGTAGTTGATAGTGAAGAGGCTAACTGTAGACTCCAAGAAGATATCAATGGGTTGGTGGAATGGGCGGAAAAGTGGCAAAAGGAGTTCAACCCGGAGAAGTGTGAGGTAATGCACTTAGGGAGGGCAAACAGTAAAAAGGAATACGCAGTAAACGGGAATATATTGAGAGGGGTAGAGGAAGTGAGAGACCTTGGAGTGCATGTGCACAGGTCCCTGAAGGTGGCAGTACAGGTAGATAAGGTTATGAAGAAGGCATACGGCATGCTCTCCGTTATTAGCCGAGGTATAGTATACAAAAGCAGGGATGTAATGATGGAACTGTATAAAACGCTAGTAAGGCCACAGCTGGAGTATTGTGCGCAGTTCTGGTGACCACATTACAGGAAGGATGTAATTGCTCTGGAGAGAGTACAAAGAAGATTTACAAGAATGTTGCCAGGGCTTGAAAATTGCAGCTACGAGGAGAGATTGGATAGGCTGGGGTTGTTTTCCTTGGAGCAGAGGAGGCTGAGGGGAGACTTGATTGAGGTGTACAAAATTATGAGGGGCCGAGATAGAGTAGACAGGAAGTACCTGTTTCCCCTATTGGAGAGTTCAAGAACTAGAGGACATAGATTTAAGCTGATTGGCGGAAGGATTAGAGGGGACATGAGGAAAAACCTTTTTACCCAGAGGGTGGTGGATGTATGGAATTCGCTGACCGAATTGGTGGTAGAGGCAGGGACCCTCAACTCTTTTAAAAAGTACCTGGACCTGCACCTAAAGTGCTGTAAGCTGCAGGGCTATGGACGGGTGCTGGAAGGTGGGATTAGAATGGGCACCAGGTTGTTCTTCGAGCCGGCGCGGACACGATGGGCTGAATGGCCCCCTTCTGTGCTGTATCTTTTCTATGGTTCTATGGTTCTATGATGAACCTTTATAAAACACTGGTTTGACCACAACTGAAGTATTGTGTCCAGTTCTGGGCATCGCACTTTAGGAAGGATGTGAAGGCCTTAGAGAGGGTGCAGAGGAGATTTACCAGAATGATTCCAGGGATGAGGGACTCAAGTTATGTGGATACACTGGAAAAGCTGGGATTGTTCTCCTTGGAACAAAGAAGGTTGAGAGGAGATTTGATAGAGGTGTTCAAAATCATGAACGTTCTAGACAGAGTAGTTAGAGAGAAACTGTTCCCATTGGCGGAAGGGTCAAGAACCAAAGGATGTAGATTTAAGGTAATTGGCAAAAGAACCAAAGGTGACATGAGGAAAAAATTTTTTACACAGCAAGTGGTTGGGATCTGGAATGCACTGCCCGAGGGAGTGGCAGAGGCAGATTCAATCATGGCCTTCAAAAGGGAACTGGATAAGTACTTGAAACGAAAAAATGTGCAGGGCTACAGGGAAATGGTAGGGGAAGTGGGACTATCTGGATTGCTCGTGCATAGAGCCGGGGCGGACTCGATGGGCCGAATGGCCTCCTTCCGTGCTGTAACCTTTCTATGATTCTATGAATCCCTCCTCCTCTCCATCACCCTTTCCTCCTTTAAGACTCTCCTTAAAACCCATCTCTTTAACCAAGCTTTTCGTCACCCCTTGTTTAGCCATCTCATTGTTTAGTGCGGAGTCCATTTTTGTCTCATTACCCACCTGTGAAGTATTTAGGAATGTTTTCCGACAGCAAAAGGATTATATAATGGCAAGTTCTTGCGTTGATTGATTCCAATGTTTTTCCTTTATTACCTATAGATTATTTCAACTGTCAATCACCCTCTAAGTAGTTTATCCTGAGGTTGGGTATTCTGCGGCGAGTGACTCACCTCCTGACTCCCCAAAGCCTTTCCACCATCGACGAGGCACAAGTCAGGAGTGTGATGGAATACTCTCCACTTGCCTGGATGAGTGCAGCTCCAATAACACTCAAGAAGCTCGACACCATCCTGGACAAAGCAGCCCGCTTGATTGGCACCCCATCCACCACCCTAAACATTCACTCCCTTCACCACCGGTGCACTGTGGCTGCAGTGTGTACCATCCACAGGATGCACTGCAGCAACTCGCCAAGGCTTCTTCCACCTAGAAGGTCAAGGGCAGCAGGCACATGGGAACAACACCACCTGCACGTTCCCCTCCAAGTCACACACCATCCCGACTTGGAAATATATCGCCGTTCCTTCATCGTCGCTGGGTCAAAATCCTGGAACTCCCTTCCTAACAGCACTGTGGGAGAACCGTCACCACACGGACTGCAGCGGTTCAAGAAGGCGGCTCACCACCACCTTCTCAAGGGCAATTAGGGATGGGCAATAAATGTTGGCCTCGCCAGTGACGCCCACATCCCATGAACGAATAAAAAAAAATCCATTCTGAATTTGCTTTTCACCAATGTCCTATCTAACTCATCTTATGCAACCTGAATCATTTTCCATTCAATACGATAACTGCTCTGGCACTTTGTTCCTATCACCTCTGTACCTTTAACTATACTTATTATAACAGGAAGGTGCTAGCAGAGCCTAATGAATCTGAAAAGGGCCTCACAACCCAACAGTGACAAAATCTCGAGTCCTGATGCCCTTCATGGAAAGGTCAGACTCAGCATCCAGCTGCACCCATGTATTTATACACCATTTAAAAGGCCCATCCTTTAGTACCTCAACAATTGATGCATAGAAAGCACGGGCTTACTCATGGAAGCTTTGCGTTGAGTGCAAGCAGAACATATTGGGAATAAGCCTGAACTGTAAACCACCTGTACTCAGTAATTTGCTCGCACTATTTGTTTCGTCAGTCCAGCACTGCTATTACAGAGGGCACACTCTCTTTCCCTCTTTCAGATCTGATGAAACAAATTTTTTGAAAAAGTGTCAAATGAGCCAAAAGATTCTTGCTGGTGCGTGAAATTTGATCTGTTGTATATTCTGTGTCGCAGGATAAAATAATTGAGAATTTTGCCCTCATGAAGGTGAGGGACGACGTTGACAATTAAAGCATCTTCGACTTCTTGCACCCAGTCAGAGCACCAGGCACTGTTGTATTGGTCAGATTAGAGGCTAAAGCTGCTGCATTGCCCCAAGGATGCATTGCAGTATCCTGCTGGTAGTAAAAGGGAGTATTATAATTATATTATATTATGGAGAGAATGTGGAACTCTCCACCACATGGAGTAGTGAGGTGAACAGCATGGATGCATTTAAGGGGAAGCTAGATAAGCACATAAGGGAGAAAGGACAGAAGGATATGTTGAGAGGGTTAGATGAAGTAGGGTGGGAGGAGGCTCATGTGGAGCATAAAGACCAGCATGGACCTGTTGGGCCGAAGGGCCTGTTTCTGTGCTGTAAATTCTATGTAATTGCAATGAATAATTTCAACTTTGCCATAAACAGCAGAAGCCAGCTGGAAGCATTCTGCCTTTGTTTAGCATCAGTGAGATCCCAGAACTCGTATCTAAAAGGCGGCAGGTCAGTAATATTCACCTGCCCACCCAAATTTTCATTGCAAGTGGAAACGTGACCGACAGAGGATTGAGTACGTTGCTCATATCTCCTCTTTCTACGTTATCACCAGACGAGGACGTCATGCTGTTTTTTTGCTCTTGCCGCCTAAGGTACACAAGGAAGCTGTAAACATCAACATAGGAGGGCTTTTTTTAACTAGAAGATTGCACGGGTTTCAACAGCTTTTACTAGTTATTAAACAGAAGAGCGGCTTTCTCTGTGTTAATGGCCGTACCGTGCTCTGGTGAGAGAAGAAAATAAAAAGCACTTAAAAAGTAAAACAAAAAAAATATATATTTTCATGTCACCTCAGCCAGCAGTGTCCCCTCGTGAATCAGTGACAAAAGGTTTGCTAATGATCTTTCCACAGCCACCAATCACTCCACTCAGTAAGTGGAAAAATCTCCACTTTATAGATGGTTTTTACTGCATAGAGGAAATGATAAAAATTAATTAGTGCGAGGACCTAGATAGTGAATGAGTGTTCTGCGCACTAAAACGCAAGGCGTTCGGCGCCTGGCGTCTCCCTTTAAAATAAAAAATAATAACATTCGCCGCTTGTCTGGGCCTGTCTGGGTATCGCAAGTCGCTGCAGTAAAGGGGGGGAATAAATGGCCACCATAGTGCATAGCGTCTACAAAATGGGCCCAGATTACACCTATAAACCGTGTGTGGTACGGTGCCACCAGCTGTGAGGGGCAAGTGGCAGGATTTGGGCAGATGCAGAGATTTACGCTAATGCCATCAGCAAGAGACCTGCTGTGGCTCTCCGAAGGTGGGGGGGAGGGAAACCTGCCTGTTGGCCAGGGGCTGCAGAAAGCTACTGGGTTTATTTCGAATTGTTGACACTCAGGCAAAGAGACTAACTTTTGAACTGAAGTGACCTGGAGTTCAGTCACTGGTCTGGGCTGGCCGGAACCGGTTTGAATTAGTTCCGCTTCTAAGAGACAAAGGGGCTGTGATGAGACACCAGTCTTTATTTAGAAAAGGAGTAATGAGGTGATGCTACCTAACCCCTTGGAACAGAGCCAATCAGGGGATGACACCGACCACTCGAGGAAATCTAAGCCAACAGGAGAAAGACAGCATCATTCGAAAAAGACAGACTTTGAAATAAGACTGAAGAATTGCAGGCTTGGTGCCAGTGTGTGTGTGCGAAACTCCGGAGAATAACCATCGCGGAAGTGGGAGACCCTACGTCAGGGACGTAGAGACGACGTCAAGAGAGAGAGAACAGAACGCCTGGCCAGCGTCAGCTCTCCTTTCCGGGTAATATAATATCTTTTCTATTCTGTGACCACTCAGGGAGGGTCAGAGAAACCTAGTGGGTGTGCGTTTAAATCCTAGTTTGGGTATAAAACTGTATAACCTGCTGTAAAATGCATGCCTATATCTAACCAGACGTACAAGCGGTATGTACATGATCTAATAACGTTAATAAACAAATTGAGAATTAAAAGAGAATTGACTCTCTCCTCTTTGTACTAAGCCAATAACCGTAACCGGTGACCTCCGGTCAACATGCACTATTATGCACCCTAACTCCAGATCTCAGACAAACGTGCCATATTGCACCAGGATGGTGTCCGCATCTCTCACAGCAGCTATACTGAACAGGTCTGATTGAGATTGTCCTAATTAGTTAGGAACTATAGAACCATAGAAAACATACAGCACAGAAGGGGGCCATTCGGCCCATCGTGTCCGCGCCAGCTCGAAGAACAACCTGGTGCCCATTCTAATCCCACCTTCCAGCACTCGGTCCGTAGCCCTGCAGCTTACAGCACTTTAGGTGCAGGTCCAGGTACTTTTTAAAAGAGTTGAGGGTCCCTGCCTCTACCACCAATTCGGGCAGTGAATTCCATACACCCACCACCCTCTGGGTAAAAAAGTTTCTCCTCATGTCCCCTCTAATCCTTCCGCCAATCAGCTTAAATCTATGTTCTCTAGTTCTTGAACTCTCCAATAGGGGAAACAGGTCCTTCTTGTCAACTCTATCTGGGCCCCTCATAATTTTGGACACCTCAATCAAGTCACCCCTCAGCCTCCTCTGCTCCAAGGAAAACAACCCCAGCCTATCCAATCTCTCCTCGTAGCTGCAATTTTCAAGCCCTGGCAACATTCTTGTAAATCTTCTCTGCACTCTCTCCAGAGCAATTACGTCCTTCCTGTAATGTGGTGACCAGAACTGCGCACAATACTCCAGCTGTGGCCTTACCAGCCTTTTATACAGTTCCATCATTGCATCCCTGCTTTTGTATTCTATACCTCGGCTAATAACAGAGAGCATTCCGTATGCCTTCTTCATAACCTTATCTACCTGTACTGCCACCTTCAGGGACCTGTGCACATGCACTCCAAGGTCTTTCACTTCCTCTACCCCTCTCAATATATTCCCGTTTACTGCGTATTCCCTTTTACCGTTTGCCCTCCCTAAGTGCATTACCTCACACTTCTCCGGGTTGAACTCCTTTTGCCACTTTTCCACCCACTCCACCAACGCATTGATATCTTCTTGGAGTCTACAGCTATCCTCTTCACTATCAACCACACGGCCAATTTTTGTGTCGTCTACAAATTTGCCAATCATGTCCCCTACATTCAAGTCCAAATCATTAATATATACCACAAACAGCAAGGGACCCAACACTGAGCCCTGTGGCATACCACTGGAAACGGATTTCCATTCGCAAAGACATCCATCGGCTTTTACCCTTTGTTTCCTGTTACTGAACCAATTTGGGATCCAATTCGCCACATTTCCCTGTATCCCATGGGCTTTTACCTTTCTGACCAGTTCTCAGCAATGAGACTTTTTTTTGTGGTGGATTCACATCTTTACTGCCCAGACCTATTTTTTTAATTCATTCTTGGGATAGGGACGTCGCTGGCAAGGCCAGGATTTATTGCCCTTCGTTAGTTGCCCTTGAGAAGGTGATGGTGAGCCTTCTTCTTGAACCATGTGGTGAAGGTTCTCCCACAGCGCTGTTACGTAGGGGAGTGCCAGGATTTTGACCCAGCGACGATGAAGGAACGGCGACATATTTCTAAGTCAGGATGGTGTGTGACTTGGAGGGGAACGTGCAGGTGGCAATGTTCCCATGGACCTGATGCCCTGGTCCTTCTAGGTGGTAGAGGTCACGGGTTTGGGATGTGTTGTCGAAGAAGCCTTGGCGAGTTGCTGCAGTGTAATATGTTTTTTGCTAGACTCAACATTTAATTTTGATTACATGGAAACTCGATATCAAAGACAAGCAAATGGAAACTGGTAGCTTTCAAGTTATAAAGAAATAAAAACAGAAAATGCTGGAAACACTCAGCAGGTCAGGCAGCATCTGTGGAGAGAGAAACAGAGTTAACGTTTCAGGTCGATGACTTTTCATCAGAACTCTGTTATAAAGTTATGACGAATTCCCTTTAGGTGCAATATGACTTTATTTCCTACATTGATGATAGTTTTGTGTAAGTGGTGAGTATGATTGGGCCAAATGATTTGTTGTGATGAGATGTCCAACCACAAACCCCTCGGATTTTCCTGGGTACAGCTCAATTCGTTGCCCGAGTACCACAGTTATGCACTACAAAAAAAGTCCCAGAGACGGTGAAAAATGACGGTTTCTGACAGATATACGTGCCAACAAATCAGTTGTAGCAACAAGGTCGCTCATCCCGAGAGTGATAAAATTGCCAGGGGAGCTCACTTGAATGAGCTGGATACAGTGGGAAGACAGACCATTGTCGAAAATGCTTCAGCCTCAGGCCAATACAGAGACTTCATTTCACAGGCAGTGGAGGAATACGTTCCCGGTGGGAAGGAGATGAAAATGGTCGGTGATATGCTGAATTGGATTTGTCTCCATCCTACCGACTTGTATTTAGTTGTGTTCAGTAATTCATCCCTGTCACATCGTCAGGCTCAGAAGTCTTTTAATGTAAGAGGATAAGGGGAAAGAGCAGCGAAATGAGGTTAAACAGCTCCAGTTGAAGATCTAGCACAGGCAAAATGGGCTGAATGGCCTCCTTCGCTGCTATAATTCCTAACTCCTCCAAATCAGTTATCCCAAAAGCGTTGTCATTGCTAAAATGTTGAAATGTAAGTTACTCAGTATTACTGATCTTCAACATGGTATACAATGATTGTTATTGAACAGGCTTGTATTGTATGGTGGCCTGGAATTTCAAAACACATTTACAACAACGCACATGAAAATGTTGAAATAAAAAGAGGGGGTTTTAACGGCGGAAGGCATGGGCAGACCAGCTGGGGGTGCAGCGGGAGGCTTGGTCCATTTTAACAGCCGGACCTCATTTGACGAGCTACATTGAGTTACATCGAGTCTACAACAAAGAAAGAGGCCATTTGGCCCAACTAGTTAATGCTCCACACAAGCCTCCTCCCACCTTACCTCATCTAATCCTATCAGCATACCCTTCTATTCCTTTCTCCTTTGTGTGCTTATCTAAACATCTTTAAATGCACCTATACTATTTGCCACAACTACTCCTTGTTGTAGCGAGTTCATAAAACCATAAGACCATAAGAGATAGGAGCAGGAGTACGCCATTCGGCCCCTCGAGCCTGCTACACCATTCAATGAGATTATGGCTGATCTGATTTTTACCTCAACTCCACTTTCCTGCCTTTTCCCCCTATCCTTTGACTCCCTTGCTGATCAAAAATTTGTCTAACTCAGCCTTGAATGTATTCAATGACTCAGCCTCCACATCTTTTTGGGGCAAAGAATTCCAAAGATTCACAACCCTCTGGGAGAAGAAATTCCTCCTCATTTCCGTCTTAAACAGGCGACCCCTTATTCTGAGACTATGCCCCCTAGTTTTAGATTCCCCCATGAGGGGTAACATCCTCTCAGCATCTACCCTATCGAGTCCCCTCAGAATCTTGTATGTTTCAATAAGATCTCCTCTCATTCTTCCACATTCTTACCACTCTTTGGGTAAAGAAGTTTCTCCTGAATCTCCTATTGGATTTATTAGTGACTATCTTATATTGATGACCTCCAGTTTTGACCTTCCCCATGAGTGGAAACATTTTCTCTACGTCTACCCTATCAAACATTTCCATTGTCTTAAAGACCTCTATCAAGTCACCCCTCAGCCTTCTCTTTTCTAGAGAAAAGAGCCCCACCCGCCTGCCCCAAATTGGCATTCCAGAGGCAGCTCGCCTGGTTCTGCATGGTGCCATATGGAGCAGCCTCTGGGCCATCTGGCCAGGAGCCAAGAAGGGGAGTGGAGTGGAGAGGGAGAGGCGGGGAGCCCGGAGTGTCAGGGGCACAAACTTTATCTATGTGGCTCACTCCTGTTCCTCTGGGGCTCACAAAAAAATAGTTTTGAACTTGACTTTTGGTGCCTCTGCTAGGGGTTCCACAGCTGCTAGTGTGTAGAGCATCCATGGCAGACACCCAGCTCAGTAGGTCATTAAAATGGCCATAGGGTCCTGACCAAGTGATAGGGCACCGATTCACATCAAGGCTTCTGCTCGAGTCAGGCCGACGTCTCTCCTCAGCCACTCAGCCAGTGTTGGAGGGAGAGGGTGTCTAAGGTGGTGGATCCACCACCTCAAACATCCACTTCCTCTACCGCCGGCGCACTGTAGCTGCAGTGTGTACTATCTACAGGATGCACTGCAGCAACTCGCCGAGGCTTCTTCGGCAGCACCTCCCAAACCATCAGTCTCCACCACCTAGAAGGACAAGGGCAGCAAGTGCATGGGAACACCAAGTTGCCCTCCAAGTCACACACCATCCTAACTTGGACATATAGCGTCATTCCTTCATTGTCGCTGGGACAAAATCCTGGAACTCCCTACCTAACAGCACCGTGAGAGCACCATCACCACACGGACTGCAGCGGTTCAAGAAGACGGCTCACCACCACCTTCTCAAGGACAATTAGGGATGGGCAATAAATGCCGGCCTCGCCAGAGACGCCCGCATCCCCAATCACACTCTGTAATGTATTAAAGCCAAGGGATGTGAGTCTCCTCTAGGAGGCCCTCTCACACCACTCAAAGCTGGCACCGCATGGAGCACAGCTCCAGTGCAGTCACGGTCCGTACTCCGCGGTTGCCGGTCTCCAATGAGAAGTTGCGATATAATTTCGGTCTAAAATGGGCGAGCTAAACAAACGGTGTATCTGAGGTTCCGATTTTTTTTAAAAAATCAGTCTGAGAAGCAAAGTGACACCGAACCTGGTTCGAGCAAGACACGTTTTTTTTTTGCTTTTGACGCCTGTTTTTACTTTCTCCCTGCTGTTTTGATTGCTCCTGACAAGAAGAACCACTCCATTGAGCCACACAGGAGCAAGAGCAGGCACATACATAAATAATGACCATCAAAAATAATGAGCAGAGACTCCAACACTTGCCAATAAAAGAGAGGAGCATTTCATACTGGTAACAGCTCCCTCTGAAGCGTGGTTGTCCTTCAAATGCCGTGAAAGCTTGACTTACAACAGCTAGATGTAACAATTCACAACTCGCTGAAAACTTTTGGCAGGTAGCAAACCCTTGCACGTGCTATGTCACCGGGACTAATATCAGTGAAGGGTAACAGAGGATGACACTGTGAACCATTCACACGTCAATCTGTGTTACACAGGTGGTAGGATGACTGTCAGTGTTAATCCAGACAGTTGAGCAGGAGTTAATCCTTCCCAAGATAAGGCGTGTCATTCATAGAAATACATTAGAATTGGTATCACCTTGGTCACAGGTTCAATAATGACCTTAACAGGGCTTCATTGCACAATAAATTTTAGGTTATTCCTTCTCTTTGCGTCACTTTCTCGCATGTTTGTACAACCGAAAAATAAAATGATTTCCCAGAACAAGTCTTTTGTGCTTTATCAGCTCTGAGTGTCAGCTTGGCTCAGCTGCTAGCACTCTTCGCTTCTGAGTTAATGGTTGTAGCTTTGAGCCCCGCTCTAAAACTTGATCACATAATCTAGGCCGTTGCTCTAGTGCATTGCTGAGGGAGTGCTGCTTTGTGGGAGATGTTGAACTTAGAACGAAGGGAATTGTCCCCAGGATCTGGCTAACATTCCTCCCTCGAACAACATAACCAACAGCAGATGTCCTAGTCATTGTGTTTGTGGGACCTTGCCGTGTGCAAACTGGCTGGTGTGTTTACCTACACGACAAGCCACTACATTTCTAAATTAATTCATTGAATTTGAGGCACTTTGAGTTGTACATCTGCTTTTGGCGGTGTTGTTGTACTGTCGGTGGTGCTGTCTTTCGGATGACATGTTAAACTGAGGCCCTGTCTGCCCTCTCGGGCGGACATAAAAGATACCACGGCAACTATTCGAAGAGGAGCAGGTTGAGTTCACCCAGGGTAAAGGTGATGTCATAAACCGTAAGGGTGATTTATAGAGTGATTTATAAATGTTATGTGAACTCAGAAGTTGTACTGCGATCCTCGAATACATTCCAAGCCATCCTTTCTTCATAAACCATACAATACGATCTATTAGTATTATAGAATCATAGAATCTTACAGCATAGAAGGAGGCCATTCGTCCCATCATGCCTGTGCCGGCTCTCTGAAAGAGCTATCCAATTAGTCCCACTACCCTGCGCTTTCCCCGTAGCCGCGCAAATTCTTCCTTTCCAATTCACTTTGGAAAGTTATTATTGAATCTGCTTCCACCACCCTTTCAGGCAGTGCATTCCAGATCATAACAACTCGCTCCATAAAAAAATGTCTCCTCATCTCCCCCCGGTTCTTTTGCCAATTGTTTTAAATCTGTGTCCTTTGGTTACCGACCCTCCTGCCAGTGGAAACAATTTCTCCCCATCTACTTGATCAAAATACTCTACTGGCTTCACTTCCTGGTTACTCTTGCAGTGCTAGTGTTTGGACGAATCATGTCACAGGAAGGACAGTGCTACAAACTATGGTGACAAATAATACCAATAGCCCCATTAACCTTCACTGTTTCCTTTTGTAGAACGTTACTTGGATACTGACTATGTGGCTATACTATAAAATAACTTAATCAGCCATTAAAGTTTCAATTGTGTCACCAACTCTGCATCATTGCGAAGTGGCTTTGAGTGTTCATCGCAATGAAACTGCTAGTATAACTCAAGAGCAAGGTCGCCCAGAAGTACCCAGGCCCTTCCAATGGACCTCCAGGGGATGTTATAAACTTACTCTGTCAGCTGTGGCTCAGTTGGTAACAGCCTCACCTTAGAAGGTGTGGGTTCAAGTCCCATGGCAGGGACTTGAGCACATTAAATCCAGGCTGACGCTCCCAGTGGTGCACTGTTGGAGGTGCCTCCTTTTGGATGAGACCCAGGATGCAGCGATGGAGGAGCCTTAGCCTTTGACCTTGCCCAACAGGTACGCGGTGCTTACTACCTGTGTGCATGAGAACAAAGAATGCAGGGAGGAAGGGCAATTTAACCACAGCATCGTGGTACAGGAGGCTATTCAAGTAGGGAAAGTAAAAAGGAATGAGATCGTGGTCGGGGATTGTATAATCAGGGGGATAGATAATGTCGTCTGCGGCCTCAACCGGGAGTCCCGAAGGCTGTGTTGCCTGCCCAGTACTAGGGTTAAGGATATCTCCTCGTGGCCGGAGAAGAATTTGAAGCATGAGGGGAAGGAGCCAGTTGTCGTGGTCCATGTAGGAACCAACGACATAGGTAAAATTAAGAATGAGATTCTTCTGAGAGAGTTTGAGGAGTTAGGGTCCAAATTAATAAGCAAAACTTCAAAGGAAATAATCTCTGGATTGCTACCTGAGTCACGAGCAAATTGGCATAGGGACAAACAGATCAGAGAGTTAATGCGTGGCTCAAAGAGTGGCATGGGAGACAAGGGTTTCAATTCATGGGGCACGGGCATCAGTACTGGGGAAAGAGGGAGCTGTTCCGTTGGGACAGGGTCCACTTAAACCAGGCTGAGACCAGTGTCCTGGTGAATGGAATAACTAGGGCAGTAGATAGGGCTTTAAACTAAAAAGCGCGGGGGAGAGGGTTCAGGTAAGGGTAAATTTATAAATCTAGACAGAAAAGACCACAGAGCAGTGTAACGATTTGCGTAAAGATAAGCAGAGTGTGTCAGGAAGGGACAGAGAGTTTAATGGTAATAGTGGTCAAATAAGGTCAAATCAGGGAAAAGCAATAAAAGATTAAAATTAAATGTGCTTTATCTGAATGCTTGAAGCATTCCTAACAAGATAGATGAATTAATGGCACAAATAGGGATAAATGGGTTTGATCTAGTATTCATTACTGAGACGTGGTTGCAAGGTGACCAAGGTTGGGGACCAAACATTCCAGGGCACTTGACTTTATGAAAAGACAGACAAAATGGAAATGGAAGGGGTTAGCCCTGATAATAAAGGATGAGATAAAGACAACAGTGAGAAAGGATCTTGGCTCAGAAGATCAGGAAGTAGATTCAGTATGGGTGGAGAGAAGAAATAACAAGGGGCAGAAAACACTGATGGGAGTAGTTTATCGGCCCCCGAACTGTAGTTATTACTCAAGAAATAAGAGGAGCTTGTAACAAAGGTAATGCAATAACCATGGGGGACTTTAATCTTCATACAGACTGGGCAAATCAAATTGGCAAAAGTATTTTGGAGGATGAGTTCATGGAATGCATTCGAGACAGTTTCCTAGAACAATGCATCATGGAACCAACCAGGGATCAGGCCATTTTAGATCTTCTCTTATGCAATGACAGAGGGTTAATTAGTAATCTCATAGTAAGGGATCCTCTGGGGAAGAGTGATCATAATAAGATAGAATTTCATATTGAATTCGAGAGTGACATACTTAAGTCCGAAACTAGAGTCTTAAACTTAAACAAAGCCAATTACATAGGTGTGAGGGGCAAGTTGGCTAAGGCAGATTGGGGAATTAGATTAAAAGATATGATGGTAAATAAGCAATGGTGAACATTTAAAGAAATATTTCACAATTCTCAATAAATATATATTCTATTGAGGAATAAAAATTCCATAGGAAAAATGATTCATATGTGGCTAACTAAAGAAGTTAAGGATAGTATAAGATTAAAAGACGAGACTTATAATGAGGCTAAGAGGATTAGTAAACCTGAGCATTGGCAGCATTTTAGAAACCAGGAAAGGATGACCAAAAAATTTATCAAGAGGGAGAAAATAGAATTATGAGAGTAAACTAGCAAGAAATATAAAAACAGATTGTAAGAGCTTCTACAAGTATGTAAAATGGAAGACAGTTGCAAAAGTAAATGTGGGTCACTTAGAGGCTGAGACAGGATAATTTATAATGGGGAATAAGGAAATGGCAGAGGTGTTAAACAAATATTTTGTATCTGTCTTCACAGTAGAAGACACAATAAACATGCCAGAAATAGTGAGGAATCAGGGATCTAATGAGAGTGAGGAATTTAAAGTAGTTAATATTAGTAAAGAAAAAGTACTGGAGAAATTAATGGAATTAAAAGCCGACAAATCCCCTCCTGATGGCCTACATCCTAGGGTTCTAAAAGAGGTGGCTGCAGAGATAGTGGACGCAATCGTGTGATTTTCCAAAATTCCCTAGATTTTAGAACGGTCCCAGCGAATTGGAAAGTAGCAAATGTAACCCTGCTATTCAAGAAAGGAGGGAGAGAGAAAACAGGGAACTACAGACCAGTTAGCCTGACATCAGTAGTCGGGAAAATACTTGAATCTATTATTAAGGACGTGGTAATGCAACACTTAGAAAATCATAATATGATTAAGCAGAGTCAACATGGTTTTATGAAAGGGAAATCGTGTTTGACAAAACTACTGGAGTGTTTTGAGGATGTAACTAGCAGGGTAGATGAAGGGGAATCAGTGACTGTGGTATATTTGGATTTTCAAAAGGCATTCGATAACATGCCACACAAAAGGTTGTTGCACAATTTAAGGGCTCATGGGATTGGGGGTAATATATCAGTTTGGATAGAGGATTGGTTAACGGACAGAAAACAGAGAGTAGGAATAAACGGGTCATTCTCAGGTTGGCAGGTTGTAACTTAGAAACATAGAAACATAGAAAATAGGAGCATGAGTAGGCCATTCGGCCCTTCGAGCCTGCTCCGCCATTCAATATGATCATGGCTGATCCTCTATCTCAATACCATATTCCCGCTCTCTCCCCATGTCCCTTGATGCCTTTTGTGTCTAGAAATCTATCTAGCTCCTACTTAAATTATTCAGTGTCTTGGCCTCCACAGCCTTCTGTGGTAGAGAATTCCATAGGTTCACCACCCTCTGAGTGAAGAAATTTCTCCTCATCTCAGTCCCAATTGTTCTACCCCGTATCCTGAGACTGTGACCCCTCGTTCTGGACCCCCCAGCCAGGGGAAACTTCCTCCCTGCATCCAGTCTGTCTAGCCCTGTCAGAATTGTATATGTTTCAACGAGATCCCCTCTCATTTTTCTAAATTCGAGTGAATACAGGCCTAGTTGACCCAATCTATCCTCACATGATGGTCCTGCCATCCCAGGAATCAGTTTGGTGAACCTTCGCTGCATTCCCTCTATGGCAAGTATATCCTTTGTTAGTTAAGGAGACCAAAACTGCACACAATACTCCAAGTGTGTCCTCACCAAGGCCCTGTATAACTGCAGTAAGACATCCTTGCTCCTGTACTCAAATCCTCTTGCAATGAAGGCCAACATACGATTTGCCTTCCTATCTGCTTGCTGCACCTGGATGTTTGCTTTCAATGACTGGTGTACAAGGACACCCACGTTTCTTTGTACATCAACATGCCCCAATCTATCACTATTTAAATAATACTCTGCCTTTCTGGTTTTCCTTCCAAAGTGGATAACTTCACATTTATCCACATTATACAGCATCTGCCATGTATTTGCCCACTCACTCAACTTGTCTAAATCGCCTTGAAGCCTCTTTGCAACCTTCTCACAACTCACAATCCCACCTAGTTTTGTGTCGTCAGCAAACTTGGAAATATCACATTTGGTTCCCTCATCCAAATCATTGATATATATTGCGAATAGCTGGGGCCCAAGCACTGATCCCTGCGGTACCCCACTAGTCACTACCTGCCACCCTAAAAAAGACCCATTTATTCCTACTCTCCGTTTCCTGTCTGTTAACCAATTATCATACCATGCCAGTATATTACCACCAATCCCATGTGCTTTAATTTTGCACACTAACCTCTTATGTGGGACTTTATTAAAGGCCTTCTGAAAATCCAAATAAGCCACGTTTACTGGTTCTCCCTTATCTATCCTACCAGTTATATCCTCAAAAAACTCCAATAGGTTTGTCAAACATGATTGCCCTTTCATAAATCCATGTTGACTTTGTCTAATCCCATTGATATTTTCTAAGTGTCCTCGTGGGGTGCTGCAAGGATCAGTGCTGGGGCCTCAGCTATTTACAATCTATATTAATGACTTAGATGAAGGACGGAGTGTAATGTATCCACGTTTACTGACGATACAAAGTTAGGTGGAGAAGTAAGTAGTGAGGACACAAAGAGTCTGCAAAGGGATATCGACAAGTTAAATGAGTGCGCAAGAAGGTGGCAGATGGAAAATAAGGTGGGAAATGTGAGGTTATTCACTTTGGTAGGATGAATAGAAAAACAGAATATTTTTTAAATGGTGAGCAACTATGAAATATTAGTGTTCAGAGAGATTTGGGTGTCCTTCGACATGAAACATAGAAAGTTAACATGCAGGTACAGCAAGCAATTAGGAAGGCAATGGTAAGTTGGCCTTTATTGCAAGGGGGTTGGGGTACATGAGTAAGGAAGTCTTGCTGTAAATGTATAGGGCTTTGGTGAGATCACACCTGGAGTACTGTGTACAGTTTTGGTCTCCTTTCCTAAGGAAGGATATACTTGCCTTAGAGGCGGTGCAATGAAGGCTCACTAGATTGATTCCTGGGATGAGAGGGTTGTCCTATGTGGAGAGATTGAGTAAAATGGACCTATACTCTTTGGAGTTTAGAAGAATGAGAGGTGATCTCATTAAAACATATAAGATTCTGAGAGTGCTTGACAGCGTAGATGCTGAGAGGCTGTTTCCCCAGGCTGGAGAGTCTAGAACTAGGGAGCATAGTCTCAGGATAAGGGGCAGCCATTTAGGACTCAGAGGGTTGTGAATCTTTGGAATTCTCTACCCCAGAGGGCTGTGGATGTTCAGTCATTGAATATATTCAAGGCTGAGAGCGATAGATTTTGGACTCTAAGGACATCCCAAAGTGCTTTACATTGAATTATGTACTTTTGAAATGTAGTCACTGTTGTAATGTAGGAAACGTGATGGCCAATTTGCACACAACAATGTCCCACAAACAGCGATGAGATAATGACCAGATAATCTGTTTTGCAGTGATGGTTGAAGGATAAATATTGTCCGGGACACTGGGGAGAACTCCCCTGCTATTCTTCGAAATAGTGCCGTGGGATCTTTTACGTCCACCTGAGAGGTGAGAGTGCTACCAACTGAGCTGCAGCTGACACCTGAAAAATGACCTTCACGTTCCCATTTTGTAGGAACAGTGACTTTCCTTCCCAGTACCCAGTGTGCATGTTTGCCCGTAGGAAATATTGCTCTATCTCAATGCACACACCAAATAAAGCTGAGTTTTTGGATACAAAGTTTAGACAGTCCTTCCTCCATCCAGTCAAATCATACAAGCGAGGATTTCAAGCTAGGTACTGATCGATTACCTTGGGCAATGTGGAGTCTGATTTTTTTTTAGGAATTTATACATTACCACCGAGGTGCAAACTTCCCAAATAATAAAACTGGCTGAAAGATTGAGTCATTCCTACCTCCCCACTCATCTACTATGAGTAAAAAGCCAGAGTAATTGCACTCGATGAACCACATATGGTAATAACAAAAAATAAAGTGAAGTTTGATTGCAACAGTTCCTTGAGGCAAAATGAAGTCTGGCCCGTTCTATTAAGGTGCTCGTGTTTGACGGCTGTCTCCAATTATACATTTTTTTGGTCCGATTTCTGATTTATTTTTGCCTCCCCTCTCTCCCCTTGTTTTGAACATAAGAACATAAGAAATAGAAGCAGGAGTAGGCCATATGGCCTCTCAAGCTTGCTCTGCCATTCAATAAGATCATGGCTGATCTTTGGCCTCAACTCCACTTTCCCGCCCAATCCCCATACCCCTTGATTCCCCGAGAGTCCAAAAATCTATCTATCTCAGTCTTGAATATACTCAATGACTCAGTATCCACAGCCCTCTGGGGTAAAGAATTCCAAAGATTCACAACCCTCTGAGTGAAAAAATTCCTCCTCATCTCAGTCCTAAATCCAACCCCTTATCCTGGGACTATCCTCCCTAGTTCTAGACTCGCCAGCCAGGGGAAACAACCTCTCAATATCTACCCTGTCAAGCCCTCTCAGAATCTTTTATGTTTCAATGAGATCACCTCTCATTCTTCTAAACTCCAGAGTATAGCCCATTCTACTCAATCTCTCCTCATAGGACAACCCACTCATCCCAGGAAACAATCTAGTGAACCTTCGCTGCACCGCCTCTAAGGCAAGAATACCCTTCCTTAGATAAGGAGACCAAAACTGTACACAGTACTCCAGGTGTGATCTCACCAAAGCCCTGTACAATTGTAGTAAGACTTCCTTACTCATGTACTCCAACCCCCTTTGCAAGAAAGGCCAACATGCCATTTGCCTTCCTAATTGCTTGCTGTACCTGCATGCCAACTTTCTGTGTTTCTTGTACGAGGACACCCAGATCTCTCTGAACACCAACATTTCATAATTGCTCACCGTTTAAAAAATATTCTGCTATTCTTCCTACCGAAGTGAATAACCTCACATTTCCCCACATTATACTCCATCTGCCACCTTCTTGCCCACTCACTTAACCTATCCAAATCCCTCTGCAGATTCCTCATGTCCTCCTCACAGCTTACTTTCCCACCTACTTCTGTATCATCAGCAAACGTGGATAGATTGCACTCGGTCCTTTCATCTAAGTCATTAATATAAATTGTAAATAGCTGAGGCCCCAGCACTGATCCTTGCAGCACTGAAAATGATCTGTTTATCCCTACTTTCTGTTTTCTGTCCATTAACCAATCCTCTGTCCATCCTAATATATTACCCCCAACCTCATGAGCCCTTATCTTGCGTAGCAACCTTTTACGTGGCACCTTATCGAACACCTTTTGGAAATCCAAATATATTACATCCGCTGGTTCCCCTTTATCTACCCTGCTAGTTACATTCTCAAAAAACTCTAATAAATTTGTCAAACACGATTTGCCTTTCATAAAACCATGTTGACTCTGCCTAATCATATTATGATTTTCTAAGTGCCCTGTTACAACTTCCTTAATAATGGATTCCAGCATTTTCCCGATGACTGATGTCAGGCTAACTTGCCTGTAGCTCCCTCTTTTCTCACTCCCTCCCTCCTTTGGGTTCTTTCTCTCAGGGCAGCGCCTTCTGATTAAGAGGACTGGCAGCTGGCCTACTCCCTCCCAGGCCTCTGTTTGTGCCACCTTTAAACTGGGCACTATGTGGGCACTAGGACATAGCCCAAGTTGCCCTGCTTTCCGTTTTTCTCAGCCCCTAGGTAGACAATCACCTCACCTCTGCTCATTGCCTTGTTTTTGGTGGTCCAGCGAAGACCAGGAGCACTGATTTCTTGGAAAAGAATGGATTACAGACTTTGATCCTGAAAACACTGGTAAGGATCTCGGAATTCCACGTAATAAAAACAGACTCATCCGTTTGCTGCAAACCACAAGCAACCTCTGCCATCAAGAGGTATCACCTCCAAGTTGCCCTCCAAGTCATACACCGTCCTGACTTGGAATGTATACCGCCGTTCCTTAATCATCGCTGGGTCAAAATCCTGGAATTCCCGACCTAACATCATCGTGGAAGGGCCAACAGCACAAGGACTGCAGCGGTTCAAGAAGAAAGCCCTCTGGCAAAGGTCATCGAGCTGAAACGTTAACTCTGTTTCCCTCTCCACAGATGCTGCCTGACCTGCTGAGTGTTTCTGGTATTTTCTGTTTCTATTTCAGAAGGCCCACCATCACCTTCTCAGGGCAACTCGGCACAGCCAATAAACCTGAGAACAAATAAAGAATTGGTTGGAATCATGGAATGTAATGCCGTGATCCCAGCACTCCTAGTGGAGAACCACATTCGCAAGGCGCGCGCGGGTAGCAAGTATCAGGGCTGCAATCTCGTAGCTCTGCCTCCAACTCATGCTCCCCGCAGACGTGGCTTTCCCGCTGGAGCACTGGATCACAGAATTTTCCTCAAAATGCCAGTAAAACAATTCCCGGAATCCCCTATAACAATATTAGTGGCACTGGTTCTGACTCCTTGTTGAGGACGAGTTTCAGGGGCGTTGGTCACTCTTCAGGACGTCGGTCAACCTGATTCAAGTGTGAACTTGGACAGTGAGGCCCTGAGTTACCATGGAAGTGATCTCAATCTCCTGCCATAACTTAGCGATCCAATATTCGTGTCGAAAAAAAATCGCAATGACTAAGCAGCAAAGGTTCACTCGGCTAAAGAAGGTTCACTCGGTTAATTCCGGGGATGAGGGGGTGGACATATGAGGAGAGGTTGAGTAGATTGGGACTCTACTCATTGGAGTTCAGAAGAATGAGAGGCGATCTTATTGAAACATATAAGATTGTGAAGGGGCTTGATCGGGTGGATGCGGTAAGGATGTTCCCAAGGATGGGTGAAACTAGAACTAGGGGGCATAATCTTCGAATAAGGGGCTGCTCTTTCAAAACTGAGATGAGGAGAAACTTCTTCACTCAGAGGGTAGTAGGTCTGTGGAATTTGCTGCCCCAGGAAGCTGCGGAAGCTACATCATTAAATAAATTTAAAACAGAAATAGACAGTTTCCTAGAAGTAAAGGGAATTAGGGGTTACGGGGAGCGGGCAGGAAATTGGACATGAAACTGAGTTCGGATCGGTCAAGGCCCTGTGGGTGGCGGAGCGGGCCCAGGGGCTGAGTGGCCGGGTCCTGCTCCTACTTCTTGTGTTCTTTAGATTTGAGGTTAGGATCAGATCAGCCATGATCTTATTGAACGGCGGAGCACGCTCGAGGGGCCGATTTGCCTACTCCTGCTCCTATTTCTTATGTTCTTATGTTCTTATGTCCAATCGTTCAGGGATTGCAGGAGAAAACCATTTCTGTGGCCAAGCGATTCTGGCTGAACTTTCAGTTTAAAATTGCAGTGCTGTCACCTTCTTAAAAGGAAAGGTATTTTCAGCCAAGATTTCATTGCTGTCTGGCAACACTACAGGACTGCGGATTATCTCATTTAGGTTTCTTCTTGGTGGCCGTGACTTTTTTCTGGTAATATTTCACTGATGTAAGCTAGACTTGAGCGCCAAATGCAAGCTGACTCTCCCAGTACAGTACTGAGGGAGTACTGCACTGTCGGAGGTGCTGCTTTCGGATCAGACGTTAACCCGAGTCCCCGTCTGCCCTCTCAGGTGGACGTTTCAGGATCCCATGGCACTATTACGAAGAAGAGCAGTGGAGTTCTCCCCGATGTCCTGGTCAATAATTATACCTCAACCAACGCCTAAAAACACATGATCTGCTCATTATCATATTACTGTTTGTGGGATCTTGCTATGCACAAAATGGCTGCCGCATTCCCTAAATTGACTGCACTTCAAAAGTACTTTGTTGGCTGTAAAGCGCTTTGGGACGTCCTGAGGTTGTGAAAGAAAGAAAGACTTGCATTTATATAGTGCCTTTCGTGATAAGGAGTCGGCCTCTTAGGACCAAGATGAGGAAACATTTCTTCACTCAGAGAGTTGTGAATCTTTGGAATTCACTACCCCAGAGGTTCTGTGGGTGCTTAGCTGTTGAGTATATTCAAGACTGAGATCGATGGATTTTTAGGCACTAAGGGAATCAAGGGATTATGGGGATAGGGTGGGAAAGTGGAGTTCAGGTAGAAGATCAGCCACAGAATAATAGAATCATAGAAAGTTACGGCACAGAAGGAGGCCATTCGGCCCATCATGTCCGCGCCAGCCGAAAAAGAACGATCCAGTTTAATCCCACTTTCCAGCACTTGGTCTGTAGCTCTGTAGGTTACGGCACTTCATGTGCTCATCCAAGTACATTTTAAATGAGTTGAGGGTTTCTGCCTCTACCACCGTTTCAGGCAGTGAGTTCCAGACCCCCCACCACCCTCTGGGTGAAAACATTTCTCCACACCTCCCCTCTAATCCTTCTACCAATCACTTTAAATCTATGCCCCCGGTCACTGACCCCTCTGCTAAGGAAAATAGGTCCTCCCTATCCACTCTATCTAGTCCTGTTATAATTTTATACACCTCAATTAAATCTCCCCTCAGCCTCCTTTGTTCCAAAGAAATCAACCCCAACCCGTCCAATCTATCCTCATCGCTAAAATTCTCCAGTCCTGGCAACATCCTCGTAAATCTCCTTTGCACCCTCTCTAGTGCAATCACATCTTTCCTGTAATGTGGTGACCAGAATTGTACGCAGTACTCAAGCTGTGGCCTAACCAATGTTTTAAACTGTTCCAGCATAACTTCCCTGCTCTTATATTCTATGCCTCGGATAATGAAGGAAAGTATACCGTATGACTTTTTAATCACCTTATCTACCAGTCCTGCTACCTTCAGGGATCTGTGGACATGCACTCTAAGGTCCCTCACTTCCTCTACACCTCTCAGTATCCTCCCATTTATTGTGTATTCCCTTACCTTGTTTGCCCTCCCCAAATGCATTACCTCACACTTCTCTGGATTGAATTCCATTTGCCACTTTTCTGCCCACCTGACCAGCCCACTGATATCTTCCTGCAGTCTACAGCTTTCCTCCTCACTAGCAACCACACAGCCAATTTTTGTATCATCTGCAAACTTCTTGATCAAGCCCCCCACATTCAAGTCCAAATCATTGATATATACCACAAAAAGCATGGGGCCTAATACTGAGCCTTGCCGAAGCCCACTGGAAACAGCCTTCCAGTCACAAAAACACCCGTCAACCATTACCTTTTGCTTTCTGCCACTGAGCCAATTTTGGATCCAACTAGCCACTTTCCCTTAGATCCCATGGGCTTTTACTTTTTTGACCAGTCTGCCATGGGAGACCTTGTCAAAAGCCTTGCTAAAATCCATGTACACTACATCAAACGCGTTACCCTCATCGACTCTCCTGCTCAAAAAATTCAATCAAGTTAGTCAGACACGACCTTCCCTTAACAAATCCATGCTGACTGTCCTCGGTTAACCCGTGCCTTTCTAAATGACGATTTACGCTGTCCCTCAGAATTTTTTCCAATAATTTGCCCACCACCGAGGTTAGACTGACTGGCCTATAATTACTCAGTCTATTTCTTCCTCCCTTTTTAAACAACGGTACAACGTTAGCAGTCCTCCAATCCTCCAGCACCATACCTGTAGCCAGGGAGGATCGAAAAGTGATGGTCAGAGCCTCCGCTATTTCCTCCCTTGCTTCTCTTAACAGCTTGAGGCACATTTCATCCGGGCCTGGTGATTTATCTACTTTAAAAGCTGCAAAGCCCCTTAATACTTCCTCTCTCACTAAGTTTATCCCATCCAATATTTCACACTCCTCCTCCTTAACTACAATCTCTGCATCGTCCTCCTCTTTTGTAAAGACAGACGCAAAGTATTCATTAAGAACCATACTCACATCTTCAGCCTCCACACATAGGTTACCTTTTTGGAGTCCAACAGGCCCTACTCTTTCCTTAGTTATCCTCTTGCTCTTAATGTATTTATAAAACATTTTTGGATTTTCCTTAATTTTATTTGGCAGTATCATTTCATGCCCTCTCCTTGCTTTCCTGATTTCCTTTTTAATTTCACCCCTGCACTTTTTATACTCCACTAGGCTTTCTGCAGTATTGAGCTCTCGATTTCTGACATAAGATTCCCTTTTATGCCTTACCTTATCCTATATGCTCCTTGTCATCCAGGGGGCTCTAAATTTGGCTGTCTGACCCTTTAGCTTTGTGGGAACATGTTTACTCTGAACCCCTTGAATCTCCCCCTTGAATGTCTCCCATTGCTTTGACACTAATTTACCTTCAAGTAGCTGTTTCCAGTCCACTTTTGCTAAATCACTTCTCAGCTTAGTAAAATTGGCCTTTCCCCAATTGAAAACTTTTACTCCTGTTTTATCTTTGTTCTTTTCCATAACTATGCTAAATCAAACTGGATTATGATCACTATAATGATCGTATTGAATGGCGGGGCAGGCCCAAGGGGTGGTATGGCCTACTCCTGCTCCTATTTCTTATGTTCTTATGTTCCAATAAGCTTCATCGCTGAGACTACAGATTTATGTCATACTGAGAGGTAACACAGCGGGATGCTGTTGAGTTCCCACCTTGAGTGTAAATCACAATTAAGTTTACTGTAAAACTGCTTTTGGTATTTTAATGTTTTGATATTTCTCCCTGAGCTCCCCGAAACCCCACTGATTCTACCTTTGATACGGATTAGTGGGCACCACCTTGTCCTGTATCCTGGCTTTAGCGGCTCCGTCAGAAGCAAAGCAACACGGGGACAGATGTGACCCTTGGGGCAGGGCCTCTCTGCCTGCTGTCACCCACGGAGAGCTGAGGCTGTTAATTACCCCGATCAGCTGCAGCGTAGCACCTCTGGGTCTGCCAGCTGGCCTACTCTCTGAAGGCTGGCCACTTTCAAAGATTTAGGAACAGAGACATGGGTCTGGAATGTCAACGGGTTTCTGGAGGATGTACGGAGAGGATCGCAGAGCACAAACTCCAGTGGAAATCAAGTGCTCGCTTCTTTTCAATCTACATGGACAATCCTAGGCTGTCCACGCTAATGATTACATTATTCTTAATGGTGATTTATTTGTACGAACGTTTGCTTCGTTGTGAGTTCTCTCTGCTTGCTTCACTACAACACTGAATGGAAGATTTGACGGTGCCCCCAGCAGAATGGATGGGAGCTGCAGAAATAGTTTCCTTAATGGATCTCAGCCTCTTCAGCAGCTTTGGTGAAACTCAATGACATCCATGTTACCAGGGGCTCACAGGTCAAGCTCTGTGTATCTCACTCTAGTGATGAGGATTTAAACACTATTGTTATAGATGACACCACTTCCTCATGTAAGAATCTTCAGGCTTATGCAGGCTGCAAGTAATTCACTCTCGTTTCACTTTCATCTAATACGAAATCCTTTTCTTTTTACAATCACTGAACCGCACACGGGCCCAGGAATTCAAGCGAGCCCGTTATCGGGCACAAGTGGTGGGGGGTGAGCGGGGCGGGGTGGACACAGGCTTCATATCCTGCGGCAGAATGGTGAAGCCCAAGGCTCCCCAGATATTGGGCCTTGGGCCTCATGATAATCGAGCCAGACCAAATGCCAACAAACCACCAGCGAAAAGTAGAGAAATATCAGGCCGCAGGTAGCGTCAGAGCGGCCCGCAATGTGGAGCTGGGGGTCCGGGGATTGATGTGGGGGGGGAACAATGAGGGGCTGGGGATCAGGGTGTGAGGCGTCCGGAGATTGGTGTCAGGGATCGGGGGCTAGGTGTCGAGGATTGGGTCCTTTAATGTGAGGTCTGGAGGAGCACTGCTACTACACTACTAGTGCACTATGGCTGCAGTGTGTATGATCTACAGGTTGCAGTGCAGTAACTCACCAAGGTTACTTTCTCATCAGTTCCTTCCCCAGCGACCTCTACCACCGAGAAGGACAAAAGCAGCCATGTCACGGGGCCACTATCACCTACAATTTTCTCTCCAAGTCACACACTATTCTGACTACATAACCATTTCATCGTCACTGGATTGATATCCTAGAATCCCCTACCTAGCACCATCGTGGCAGCATCAGCAACACAAGGACTGCAGCAGCTCAACGAGAACCCCGCTGCCACCTTCTCAGGGCAACTAGAGAAGGGCAAATAAATGCTGGCCTTGCCATCCTGGTCCACATCCCGAGAACAAACATTATGAAAGGTTTTGATAGAGTAGACAGGGAGAAACAGTTTCCACTGGTGGGTGGGTTGGTCACCAGAGGACACAGATTTAAGATAATTGGCGAAAGACCCAGGAGATGAGAAAAAATGACTTTACGCAGCGAGTTGTTATGATCTGGAATGCACTGCCTGAAAGGGCGGTGGAAGCAGATTCAATAACAACTTTCAAAAGGGAAGTGGATATATCTACTTAAAAAGGAAAAATTTGCAGGGCTACGGGAAAAGAGCAGGGGGAGTGGGACTAATTGGATTGCTCTTTCAGACAGCCGACACAGGCACAATGGGCCGAATCTGTGTTATACGATTCTATGATTTAAAAAAAGATTGTGGTTAGAACCTCTGCTGTTTCCTCTCTGGCTTCCCTCAGCACTCCAGGATGTCTGCCATCAGCGGTCAGGGCCAGTAGGAGTTCCACCAACTTTTTCAGTAACTAATCAATATTCCTTATCTATAGCTATCCTATCTAATTGCTCCATCTCCTCCTCTTCTACCCTTTGATTCTTACTATAACGCTCTTTGAGAAAAACCAAGGAGAAGTATTCATTCAGTATTACTGCCATTCCTTCATTCTCGAAATGGTCTTTTTTTCATTTCTAATCAGCCCTGTCCTTTTAACTATTTTTTTTATCCTTTATACATTTGTAAAATCCCTTTCTATTTCTTTCTGCTCTCTGCCAGTCTTTCTGCATACTTTGTCTTAGCCTTTCCCATGTTTTATGTTTCCCTTCTGTATTCCTTTTGGTTTTCTCTTGCGATATTAGCCCTCAATTTGTTACCTGGTTTTTACAAGACTCATTTTTAATTTGAATTTATTTACTCAGCCAAGGAACTCCAACTTTTGCTCCATTGAATATTAATGTACGAACACATAATGAATTCGGATTAGTCTGCGACTTCAACAGAGACTTTGGCGGAAAGTCTCCAGGTGCCTTGCCCCGGGATGTGGGGACAAGATGACTACAGCATCTCTGACCAATGGTAGAGTGTAGAGAGGAAAGAATGCCTCCAATAAAATAAGAGAGCAAGGAATTTCACCCAATCATGCTAAGTGCTTGTTCACTAAAATTGCATATCACGATTTCACCCCTGCATGTTGCTAATTCACAATTCCCGAGATCCTTGCGTCATGCTGTTTACATGTGATATTTCAATATTCTTAGTCGCGTCATTTGTCCTGGTTCCACTTGAATTTATCTGCTCCGTCGATCTACTTTCAGAGCGTCCGTTGTCTGCAATTGTTGTCTCGCACTTACCTGTGGGACTGGGGATTTACCTGGGGGGCTGATCAAGGCAGCAGGATGTTTAACCACACTGCCCTTCCATCTCCTGGGGCCAGGATTCAAAGCCGGCCCAGACCGATGGGATGAAAGTCTCCTCATTCTCCAACAGCTGTCAAGGATCCTAAGTGAAATGCGTTTAGGCAGTCTGATCACAGTTCCCAATGGACGCAGGTCAACAGCACAAAACTATCCATAATGTGGCACTAATTGGGCAAGCTTGCTCAGAGAGGCCATAAATAAGTTTGGTCGGTGTGGGAAACGGATATGTCACACTGGTGCAGTAGGGTGTGGCCTTCTGAGGATTGGGTTAACCCTGCGATCAATTTTTTTTTCCCACAGACTACAAATAAAGTTTTAAAGCACTTGAAGTGCTTAGGTTCGATTTATAAAATCATAGAATCATAGAATGACACAGTATAGAAGAAGGTCATTTGGCCCATCATGCCTGTGCCAAGCTCTTTGAAAGAGCTGTCCAATTAGTCCCACTCCCCGCTCTTTTAAAAAAACGTTTTGTGTTGAAATTGTGTTGAGGTTTGTTTGTGTGAAATCTCTTTGTCCGCCAATGGAGATATTGATTTTAAATGGGTTAACGCCCTTGTGAAAATATCAAACAAAGGAATTGCGTAGTAACACATCATGCATATGTTATTAATATTCCACAGTGCAATTTGAATCCATGCATCCTTTGTTTGAATTAAAAACTCAATGGCACAAATTTAACAGGGCAATTACTATCTCCAGACTATTTGATATTATTGCTCAATCAGTATCGCACACATATGTAGCATGTCTAGTAACACCCTATGGGGCCATGAATATAAGATAGTCACCAATAAATCCAATAGGGAATTCAGGAGAAACTTCTTTACCCAGAGAATGGTTAGAATATGGAACTCGCTACCACAAGGAGTCGTTGAAGCGACCGGCTTAGATGCATTTAAATGGAAGCTAGATAAACACATGAGGGAGAAAGGAATAGAAGGATATGTTAGTAGAGTTAGATGAAGAAGAGTGGGAGAAGGCTCACGTGGAGCATAAGCACCGTCATAGACCAGTTTGGCCGAATAGCCTGTTTCTGTGCTGTAAATTCTATGTAACTCTATGTAACTCTCCCCCAAAAAGTTGTTGAGTCTGGGGGTCAATTGAAAATTTCAAAACTGAGTTTGATAGATTTTTGGTAGGCAAAAGTATTAAGGGTTACGGAACCAAGGCGTGTAGATGGAGTTAAGATACAGATCAGCCATGATCTAATTGAATGGAGGAACAGGCTCAAGGGGCTGAATGGTCTACAGTGTTCCTATGTTCCTACACATGCAAGGAGTAGTGAAAGCTTAACTATACTGATCTAAACAGGAAGAAGAAAGACCTAACATACTGCCGATAATAAACACACGTTGAGGAGACACTGTGTAATATTTGCAGAGCTTCGATTAAGTCCATTTCACTGCTGTAGCAGGGCATACTTCGGACTGGAGAGAGGAGACAGGGAAAGGTGAGTTGAGATGGAGATTGAAATCACTGAAGAGGAGCTGCTCAGTGGCCTCAACAGAATATACTACGTATCAGAGCATCACATCCTCAGAGATGTCCCATGAGTACGTACACTGGGGATGTACGAGTGTTGGTGGTGTTTGGATGCTGAGTGTGTGATAGGGGATCCCCATGAGTTGCAAGGTCAGATAAAGTGTTTAGCATCGTTGTTTGAGAGGGGAAGACTGCTGCTGTGCATGGTGCCTGGGTATTCTTGGAAGATGTGATCAGAGTTGGCGTTATATGGATTGTCACTATGGAGCAGGGGACCTCCTGCTCTACGCACCAGGTGGTCAGCAGTAATGGAGATTTTTTTCTGTGCTGGTCAGCGAGTGGGTTTGGCGATATCCCCAGGATTTTTGTAAATGTGCTTTATTCGCAGTTATAAGTATTCCCAGCTGAGACTTAGGGCAGAGGAACAGGAGTGGGCCTCTCGAGCCTATTCCACAATTCAATTAGATCACGGCAAATCTGTCCCTAAACTCCATTTACCCGCCTTTGCTCTATCTCCCTTTATTCCCTTAATTAACAAATGTCTATCAATCATCAATCTCAGTCTTGAAAATTTCAGTTTTCCCAGCATCCACAGTCTTTTGGAGAAGCGAGTTCCAGATTTCCATTAACCTTAGTTTGAAAAAGTGTTTCCTGATTTCACACATCGCCTTAGGCATCTTGGTGCACGTTGAAGTGGCTGAGAGGAGTGCAGGTAGTATTAGGAAAATGGCTCTGGGTGCATCTATCCATTTTTCTCATATTGAGGGGAGGAGACTTAGTTTATTTTCATGGTCTAATAGATTACTTGCAAGTACACCAAGGCAACAGCACAAGAGGGCATAGGTAAAGGGCATGTTTAGAACAAATGTCAGAAAACATTTCTTCACATAAAGAGGGTGATCAACAGCTGGAATGATTTGCCAGGAAGGGTGGTTGAGACCAGGACATTGAAATCATTTAAGAAACAGCTGGATGCCATAATGGGAAGATGCGGGGTTGGTACTGTGGAAAGATGAGACCAGATGGGCGAAGAACTTTCTTTGTCTGAACCCATCGTGTGATCTTGTGGCCATTTTATTGAGACTGCTACCTACCTGTTCTTGATATGGAGGGCACCTGAGGAGACATGGAGACTGCAGTCAGTGGTGGGATTATGGTGCTCTTTGGTCAGACTGCCATTCCATGGGTGATACCATTGGAAGTCGCTGAGTTTATTCACACTGATGTGTAAGTTTTGATAATGATACAAAGGACCGGACTACATGCAATGCCATGGAGTCAGTTTGATGATCTTCTCATGTGCGTAAGATGACAGCTCGGATTACCTGGGCAGTTTGTTTGATTGGTTTACAGGATGTACTGCAGCAACTCACCAAGGTTACTTCCAAAGCACCTCCCAGCCTTGCAGCCTCTACCCCCGAAAAGGACAAGAGCAGCAATGTCATGGGAACAACATCACCTCCAAGTTCCCCTCCAAGTCACACACCATCCTGACTTGGACATATACCACCTGTTCCTTCATCGTCACTGATGAGGGAAATCAAAATCCTGGAATTCCTTACTTAATACAATTACAGGAGCACTCTCACCAGCAGGACTGCAACAGTTGAAGGAGAAGGTCCACCACCATTTTCTCAAGCTTTGGAAAGGGTGAAAAGGAGATTTACAAGAACGATACCAGGGGTGAGGGACTTGAGTTATGTGGAGAGACTAGAGAAGCTGGGATTGTTCTCCTTAGAGCAGAGAAGGTTAATGGGAGATTTAATAGAGGTGCTCAAAATTACAAAGGGTTTTGATAGAGTAGATAGGGAGAAACTGTTTCCATGGCAGGAGGGTCGGTAACCAGAGGACACAGATTTAAGGTAATTGGCAAAAGAACCAGAGGGGAGATGAGGAGAAATCTTTTTATGCAGCGAGTTGCTATGATCTGGAATGCACTCCTTGAAAGGGTGGTGGAAGCAGGTTCAATAGTAACTTTCAAAAGGGAATTGGATAGATACCTGAAGGGGAAAAAATTGCAGTGCTATGGCGAAAGAGCAGGGGAATGGGACTAATTGGATAGTTCTTTCAAAGAGCTGGCACGGGCATGATGGGCCGAATGGGCTCCTTCTGTGTTGTATGATTCTATGATTTTATGGCCCCAATACTAATGAGGAGGCGGGAAGGGGGTGGGGCAGATTTAACGGCTGGGAAACCCGAAAATACAGGTTTCCCAGAAGTCCTGCAGAATTTAACGGCAGAACCTATTTTAAATTTTTCAAATCTGTTTTCTGCTTGCAGTTTGAGAGGCTGGCTGGCTGTCGAGCCGGGAAGCTGCAGCTGGGGATCGGAGAGGAGGGAGGGAGGGAGAGATCCTGGGCCATCGAGGACTTGTGGGGGGGGGTTGGGGAGAAGGTCGAAAGCCGGGAGGAGGAGATGGGGAGTCGAGTTGGACATCGGAGGTCGGGGGACAGTTGGACATCGGAGGTTGGGGGACAGTTGGACATCGGAGGTCGGGGGACAGTTGGACATCGGAGGTTGGGGGACAGTTGGACATTGGAGGTTGGGGGAGTTGGAGATCAGCGGTCGGGGGGAGTTGGAGATCGGAGGTTGGGGGAGTTGGAGATCGGCGGTCGGGGGGAATTGGAGATCGGAGGTTGGGGGAGTTGGAGATCGGCGGTCGGGGGGAGTTGGAGATCGGAGGTTGGGGGAGTTGGAGATCGGCGGTCGGGGGGAGTTGGAGATCGGAGGTTGGGGAGTTGGAGATCGGCGGTCGGGGGGAGTTGGAGATCGGAGGTTGGGGGAGTTGGAGATCGGCGGTCGGGGGGAGTTGGAGATCGGAGGTTGGGGGAGTTGGAGATCGGCGGTCGGGGGGAGTTGGAGATCGGAGGTTGGGGGAGTTGGAGATCGGCGGTCGGGGGGAGTTGGAGATCGGAGATTGGGGGAGTTGGAGATCGGAGGTCGGGGGAAGTCGAAGATTGGAGGTTGAGGGGGGAGTTGGACATCGGAGGTCAGGAGGGGAGTTGGAGATTGGAGGGAGAGTTGGACATCGGAGGTTGGGGGGTCATTGGAGTTGGACATCGGAGGTCAGGATGGGGAGTCGGACATTGGGTATTGGGGGGAATGGGACATCAGGGGTCCGATCGCAGGGATGGAAGCAGGTAAGCTTGGTGGGCCGGGGGTGGGGGAAGCACTCCTGCTCCTCCCGGCCCACAAGCAGTGCTGAAAAGGCACTTACCTGTTCCAGTCAGCCGTTCTCGCCTCCCTTCAGCTGTCGGGTTTCCCGAGGCCTGGAAAACCCAGACTTCAGTAGTTAAATAGGAAACAGAAATTAAATTTACCCCCCGTGATTCTATGATTCTAACTAGGAATGGGTAATAAATGCCATTGTTGCCCGCATCCTGAGACCGAATTTTTAAGAAGTAATTAACTGCTGTGAATGATGTGAACTTGTTCCAGGTGGGTGAAACGGCAATGGAAGTAGACTCACCAGATGGCAGAGGCAGTGTAACCACAGCACACTACAGCAACGGCCGCTGGTGACTATTATGTCCGCTCTCTGATCCTCCTGTCCTTCCTGTGCATATTTCGCACACCCACTCTTACTTCCTTCCCTACTAAACCTCAAATTCCATCTGCCATTGCAATAAAAATTCACCCAAAGCCGCCACTCTTCAACCTCCCCAAAATACAGCCCGTCCTTTGGCCATCTCTTCTCGAGCTTCGCCTCGGTCTGCCTCCCTGTGGTCCTGTCAGCCTCCTCTCCCACAAAACCCTGCCTTGGCTCCAAAGACCATTCCTCGGAGTGGAGGAAAATTGCGTCGCGAATGATAAACAGCTGGGGCTGTATTGATGAAATTATATTTAATTGACCCAACATTATGCTTCACTACAAAAAAAAAACCTCCTGGCATCTCGCGTTTCACGGGCAAATTCTAGATGGAGGTAAGGAAAACAGGAAGACGTAATCATGGTGCAGTGACAATTTATATGAGATAGCAAATTGTTTCAATCGGCTATACAAGTCAGGTTGCAAATACAGTTCTAAATGCAACAATAACAAGTCACAGTACTTTCCAGCCCGACTTTAAAGGTTGCACATGTGAAAATAATTCTCAAACTTGGTCATCTGCCATACTGTGCAGCTGCTTTTTAATAATATAATTTCGTATTAAATTACCCTTACAGTTCCATCGTCAAGCCGTACGCAGTGAAGTATAATATCATAGAATCACACAGCACAGAAGGAGGCCATTTGGCCCATCGTGCCTGTGCCGACTCTTTGAAAGAGCTATCCAATTAGTCCCACTCGCCCCACTCTTTCCCCATAGCCCTGCAAATTTTTCCCCTTCCTTTTCATGTATTTATCCAATTCCCTTTTGAAAGTTACTATTGAATCTGCTTCCACCACCATTCCAGATCGTGACAACTTGCTGCATAAAAAAAATTCTCCAATCTCTAATTTGCCAATTGTCTTAAGTCTGTGTCCTCTGGTTACCAATGCCCCTGCCAGTGGAAATATGCAAAGTGCAGGTAAATGCTGCACAGAAAGTTAGCTGTTGCTCTCTATCAGTTGCTTTACGTACAGGAAGCATAGTGCCAGGTAGAGTTGTGAGGACCGAAAAGTTAAGGCTGCATATAGTGACACCACCAGTTCCTGCCAGGATGGAGATGATTGAGTAATTCCCTCATCAATCACACCTGGAGACTGCACTGCTGTAAGTAACTGGGATTGATTTTATGTGCATAATTTGTATTATGTAACTATCCTCCACTCACTGCATTCGCTGGAGGAATAATTTTGCTTTTATCAGGAGACTTTACTGTAGTTTCGGTCATAGGATCTGTTTGCTGCAGTTTGTAGACACTCTGTTTGAGGAGTGATACTAGAAATTCATGAATTTATTAATTGTGCCCCCTCAAAGAAGGATACCGGAGATAGATTTTGACATAATATATTTTGTTAACCAATTGCATGTAACCTGCAAAATAACTGAGCGCAAGTCACTGTGTGTTATTCCTATTGTAAACACAGTGGGAAGGTTTCCTCTGGTCACTGCGTGTTAGTGATATCGTAAACACAGCGGGAAGGTTTCCTCTGGTCACTGTGTGTTAGTGATATCGTAAACACAGTGGAAAGGTTTCCTCTGGTCACTGCGTGTTAGTGATATCGTAAACACAGTGGGAAGGTTTCCTCTGGTCACTGCGTGTTAGTGATATCGTAAACACAGTGGGAAGGTTTCCTCTGGTCACTGTGTGTTACTCATATCGTAAACACAGTGGGAAGGTTTCCTCTGGTCACTGTGTGTTACTCATATCGTAAACACAGTGGGAAGGTTTCCTCTGGTCACTGTGTGTTAGTGATATCGTAAACACAGTGGGAAGGTTTCCTCTGGTCACTGCGTGTTACTCATATCGTAAACACAGTGGGAAGGTTTCCTCTGGTCACTGTGTGTTACTCATATCGTAAACACAGTGGGAAGGTTTCCTCTGGTCACTGCGTGTTACTCATATCGTAAACACAGTGGGAAGGTTTCCTCTGGTCACTGCGTGTTAGTGATATCGTAAACACAGCGGGAAGGTTTCCTCTGGTCACTGCGTGTTAGTGATATCGTAAACACAGTGGGAAGGTTTCCTCTGGTCACTGCGTGTTAGTCATATCGTAAACACAGTGGGAAGGTTTCCTCTGGTCACTGTGTGTTAGTGATATCGTAAACACAGCGGGAAGGTTTCCTCTGGTCACTGTGTGTTAGTGATATCGTAAACACAGTGGGAAGGTTTCCTCTGGTCACTGCGTGTTAGTGATATCGTAAACACAGTGGGAAGGTTTCCTCTGGTCACTGCGTGTTACTCATATCGTAAACACAGTGGGAAGGTTTCCTCTGGTCACTGTGTGTTAGTGATATCGTAAACACAGTGGGAAGGTTTCCTCTGGTCACTGTGTGTTAGTGATATCGTAAACACAGTGGGAAGGTTTCCTCTGGTCACTGTGTGTTAGTGATATCGTAAACACAGTGGGAAGGTTTCCTCTGGTCACTGTGTGTTAGTGATATCGTAAACACAGTGGGAAGGTTTCCTCTGGTCACTGCGTGTTAGTGATATCGTAAACACAGTGGGAAGGTTTCCTCTGGTCACTGCGTGTTAGTGATATCGTAAACACAGTGGGAAGGTTTCCTCTGGTCACTGCGTGTTAGTGATATCGTAAACACAGCGGGAAGGTTTCCTCTGGTCACTGCGTGTTAGTGATATCGTAAACACAGCGGGAAGATTTCCTCTGGTCACTGCGTGTTAGTGATATCGTAAACACAGCGGGAAGGTTTCCTCTGGTCACTGTGTGTTAGTGATATCGTAAACACAGTGGGAAGGTTTCCTCTGGTCACTGCGTGTTAGTGATATCGTAAACACAGCGGGAAGGTTTCCTCTGGTCACTGCGTGTTAGTGATATCGTAAACACAGCGGGAAGATTTCCTCTGGTCACTGCGTGTTAGTGATATCGTAAACACAGTGGGAAGGTTTCCTCTGGTCACTGTGTGATAGTGATATCGTAAACACAGTGGGAAGGTTTCCTCTGGTCACTGTGTGTTACTCATATCGTAAACACAGCGGGAAGGTTTCCTCTGGTCACTGCGTGTTAGTGATATCGTAAACACAGTGGGAAGGTTTCCTCTGGTCACTGCGTGTTAGTGATATCGTAAACACAGCGGGAAGATTTCCTCTGGTCACTGTGTGTTAGTGATATCGTAAACACAGTGGGAAGGTTTCCTCTGGTCACTGCGTGTTAGTGATATCGTAAACACAGCGGGAAGATTTCCTCTGGTCACTGCATGTTCGTGATATCGTAAACACAGCGGGAAGATTTCCTCTGGTCACTGCGTGTTAGTGATATCGTAAACACAGCGGGAAGATTTCCTCTGGTCACTGCGTGTTAGTGATATCGTAAACACAGTGGGAAGGTAGCCTCTGGTTGCTATTTCTACTAAAACCATCAACATACATTTTTAGAACTGCCCATTTCTCTGACTCTGGCCTCTTGTGCATGCCCCCTCTTTTCACTCCACCTTTGGGGGCTGTGTCTTCAGCAGCCTAGGCCCCACTCTCTGGAATTCCCTCCCTAAACCCCTCACCCTCTCCTCCTCCCTCTCTTCCTTTAAGACCCTCCTTAATGCGCAGCTTTTTGCCCAAACCTTTGGTCACCTCTCCTAACCTTTCCTTCGGTGTCCATTTCACCTCACACCTTTGTGGAGCATCTCGGGACATTTATTGACTTGAAAGACCCTATAAAGCTGTTACTGCTGTTGTTATAATTTTCCAAAGATAGGGGACCTTGCTACTATGCTTACAACATCACCATCACTTAGCAACCAGAGGAAATCTCCACCCATGATGAACGGAAGACAAATGGAGAAATGCATTGCCAGCGGATGACTGTCTTTTCAAGCTGCTAACGCTGTTGTCTACCAGTTGGTCATCAGTGTTACTATTCACATTATGTTCACCGATAACCAAACCTTTCTTGTTCTGAGTGTGGGAAAACCATTTGGACAATTACAAGTGACGGCTGGCCGTGCTATTCCCAAGCTGCCCAAGAATTGAACTAAACACACAAATTCCAGACTTTCACTAAAGGTCATGGGGTTCCACAGTACGGATGTGATAAACCAGGGGTCAGATGCCGCTGGTACTGATACACTATCAGAGAATGGGCCCGAGTACAATTCAGCAAAAAACTGAGCGTGCCTAGTCTAAATGCCATCATTCTACTTACACGAGGATAATAGGCAATTGTAAGCACTTCACAGTGTGCTCATAAAATGCACACATTCACGTAACGCACCGTTTGCTTTGTAGCTGTAAAAATTGACTCACGCAATGTGCTCACACATTTAGCACATCGGACGTGAGCAGCTGCGGTTTTATTTCCGAACTCTGCAATCTGGACTGGTCCAAATTTAAAAGGTCGCTACGCGAGGGGAAGGGCTGTCGCTCCGCAGTAGTGTCGGCCCCCGGCTGAGTTGATAGTGCTCACGCCTCTGGGTCCCAAGGTGGTGGGATCTCGGGCCTACCACGTCAGGACTTGATTGCATAATCTGGACTGACATTCCAGTGTAGCGGGGAGTGAGTGCCATACTGTCAGAGGTAGTGTCATGAGCTGTGAAAATAGTGGTGGTGGATGTTAAGGCTGTAATGGGAAGGGTGGGGGTGGGGTTTGGTATATTGGATCAAATACAGCTTTCATCTGAGCCTAGAGAAAGAAATGAAAGGACTTCATTTAATATAGAGCCTCCCACAACCTCAGGTCATCCCAAAGCACTGCACACCCAATGAAGTACTTCTGAAGGGTCGTCACTATTTTAATGTAGGAAACATGGCAGCCAATTTGCGCACAGCAAGATCCCACAAACAGCAATGTGACAATGACCAGATAATCTGTTTTTTTTTAGTGATGTTGGTTGAGGGATAAATATTGGCCAGGACACCAGGGAGAACTCCCCTGGCTCTTCTTCGAAATAGCACCATGGGATCTTTTACGTCCGCCTGAGAGGGCAAACGGGGCCTCGGTTTAACATCTCATCCAAAAGTTGGAACCTCCGGCAGTGCTGCACTCCCTCAGTACTGCACTGGAGTGTCGGCCTGGATTTTGTGCTCAAGTCTTAGGAGCAGGGCTTGAACATCTGAGCATCATTGCCTTGTTCATTGTTGCAGCATTAACTTTTGTACAATGTGTAATTGGTACCCTGTTGAAATAAATCATCATCTTTATGCATGTATTTTATAAAATTGTTTGGTCAATGATTTCTTGTTTGGGGAATTGAGGATATTTATTGATTAATATTTTGTAAGATTTTTTTTAATTTTAGTTTAACAACAACTTGCATTTATATAACATCCCGAGGCGTTTCACAGGAGCAATTATCAAACAAAATTTGACACCGAGCCACATAAGGAGATATTAGGACAGGTGACCAAAAGCTTGGTCAAAGAGGTAGATTTTAAGGAGCATTTTAAAGGAGGAAAGAGAGGTAGAGAGGTTTAGGGAGGGAATTCCAGAGCTTAGGGCCTAGGCAGCTGAAAGCACATTCGCCAATGGTGGAGCGATTAAAATTGGGGATGCGCAAGAGGCCAGAATTGGAGGAGCGCAGAGATCTCAGAGGGTCGTAGGGCTGGAGGAGCTTACAGAGATAGGGAGGGGTGAGGCCATGGAGGGATTTGAAAACAAGGATGAGAATTTTAAAATCGAGGCGATGTCGGACCGGGAGCCAATGCTGATCAGTGAGCACAGGGGTGATGGGTGAATGGGACTTGGTCCGAGTTAGGATACGGGGCAGCAGAGGTTTGGATGAGCTCAAGTTTATGGAGGGTGGAAGATGAGAGGCCAGCCAGGCAAGCATTGGAACAGTCAATGGGATTAATGGACGAATAGTGCAGCTCGAGGGGCTAAATGGCCTACTCCTGTTCCTATGTTTCTATAGACAAGAGGAGGAAAAGCTGCCACTGAGTTTGAAACCACAGCTATTGATGACAAGCAGATTGCACCAATACTCCAAACTCCTTGACGGGCTAAGAGGATTCTGAGGTTCATCTTCTAAATAGTGCCGTTCAATTGAAGTCATTTGGTTGGCTAACCAAATAAAAGTGCCAGTGGCCTGATCCAAATGAATACTTTCCTTTTTTTTATGAACGCCCAGCTGGAATAAGTGACTTAAGAACAAAGCCTTCCACTTTGCGAGAGCCTTTTGCCAGTGTATTTAGCCCCACGTTGAGTCTGTGGAAACACAAAGAAGCAATATAATGGCTCATTGCCTTTTATGTACCATTGAGGCGAGAACTAATTCTAAGACCTCAGTTTAATGGGAGATTGTGAAACAACAACACATTCGTACTAAGTGCCAGTAATTTGTTCCAAAAGTTTATAAAATACCTGTGACTGCCGATGTCTGTTGTTACAGATTTTAATTGATTTTATCCAGTTCTTTGTTCTCTGTCAAACACAATACCATTACTATTCTGCAATTTATATTAAGGGACATTAATAAACGTTTTCTTTCAGGTTTCCTCTACCTTCATTTCTAATGGGGTGAAATTGCTCTCAATCGTATTTATAACAAATTGTATAATAGAGACCCTGGGGTTTACTTACACAAATCTCCAAAGGTGACAAGACAAGTTGATAAGGCTGTTTTAAAAAAAAGCATAAGGGATCCTTGGCTTTATACATAGAGCAAAGAAGGTTAAGGGGAAATTTAAAAGAGGCATTCAAAATTATGAGGGATTTTCATAGAGTAAATAAGGAGAAACTGTTTCCACTGGCAGGAGGGTCGGTAACCAGAGCACACAGATTTGAGATAATTGGCAAAAGAACCAGAGGGGAGATGAGGAGAAGTATTTTTACACAGTGAATTGTTATGATCTTGAATTCACTGCCTGAAAGGGTGGTGGAAGCAGATTCAATAGTAACTTTCAAAAGGCAATTGAATAAATACTTGCAGGGCTATGGGGAAAAGGTGTGACTAATTGGATAGCTCTTTCCAAAGAGCCGGCACGGGCACTATGGGCCGAATGGCCTCCTTCTGGTGCTGTATGAATCTATGTTTCTATGAAAAGAAAAACTCGCATTCATCCTCTCACTATCATCATTCAGTGAATTTACTTTTGTTATGTAGCCTAGCAGTGCACTGGCTTTAAAGTGAACAGGTTAACGCAGGCATTAAAATAGCAAGCGTAGGAATTTCACAAGAGCACTGCGACGTGCACATTACAGCTACAGCTGAGGGCAATTTCACCCCATAAATTCCCAACAGCACTGAGCTAATTCTCTCCCGTGCTTTCCTTCAGTATCACTGACTGCAATGAGAAAGGAACAAAAAAGATTACTGTCATCTGGAGTGATCTGCCAAACTGCTACTGGAGGTTTTGCTTTTTAGAAATTTGCCATGCTGTGGCAGGCGGCTCTCTCTCTCTTATTCATTGCGTACAAGAAGTTTATCCCCACAACTTGTAATTGTACAGGAAAGATAAATTTCTGATTTGAAGAGCCAGTCCTTTTAAAAGTCAAAGGGGTAGATCTAGACTTTGTGCGATGGTGTAAAACAGGTGATAGTGAATCGGCAGCTCGTTTCACAGCTTTCCCCCTTTTAATTTTCATTGACTCCAATGGAAATGAAAATTGAGAGAGATGTAAAACAGGGCTGCCGATTCACTAATAACTCGGTTTACGCCATCGCACTAGGTCTAGATCTAACCCAAACAGTTGTAAGTAAAGTATGAGGAACACTGACATGTCCCAATAAAAACAGAAAATGCTAGAAATACGCAGCAGGTCTATCAGCATCTGAAGACTTCTGGAACTGAAACTGAGCGAATCCCACCTGTAACATCAACCTGTCTCTTCTCTCTCCAGACCTTGTGTGTTTCCAAAGATTTCCAACACTTGTGGGGTTTTTTTTCTTTTTATTAGGAACATAGGAACATAGGAACAGGAGTAGGCCATTCAGCCCCTCGTGCCTGCTCCGACATTTGATAAGATCATGGCTGATCTGTGATCTAACTCCATATACCTGCCTTTGGCCCATATCCCTTAATACCTTTGGTTGCCAAAAAGCTATCTATCTCACATTTAAATTTAGCAATTGAGCTAGTATCAATTGCCGTTTGCGGAAAAGAGTTCCAAACTCCTACCACCCTTTGTGTGTAGAAATGTTTTCTAATCTCGCTCCTGAAAGGTCTGGCTCTAATTTTTAGACTGTGCCCCCTACTCCTAGAATCCCCAACCAGCCGAAATAGTTTCTCTCTATCCACCCTATCTGTTCCCCTTAATATCTTATAAACTTCGATCAGATCACCCCTTAACCTTCAAAACTCTAGAGAATACAACCCCAATTTGTGTAATCTCGCCTCGTAACTTATTAATATGCTTTGTTCTATTCTGTCCCTTTCTGATGATTTTGTGATACTGGCCCGAAGAAATAACTGAACCCGACTATTAGGAGACTGAATCACCGTTAATAACTGACCGGCGTGAACCCAGAGGTGATTTGGCATCCCTCGTGCTTGTTAATTCAGCTTTCCAAATTGATTGACCAATATTGTCGACAATTGTCGGAGATATCCAACTAATTGACTGATATGGGCACCATAGACTATGTCTTTTAAACACAAAGTTTCGCAACTATTTAATTTTTAAAAGACGCTCTCATGATGAGACTTTCTGATTTTGACAAGAATCAACTGCTGCTCAGATTTCCCTCTTACGTTGCTTGGTGGGTACGAAACCAAAATCCGTAAAGATGAAGGTATATCGTGGCCCTGTGTTCTGGCTGTTGGACTGTGGATAGTTTCAAGGAGAATATTTTCAATCGGAGCAGTTAATACACGAATGCTCAACACCGTGACTGCCTTGCTCTGTGCGTGAGTTTTAGGCAGTTGTTAACCCATTTAAAATTAAATTAAAATAAAATTTAAATTAAATTAATAGCTGCCTAAAAATAGCCCACTGAGGAAACTAGAACGAGCGCATTAAGCATTCGGTACACGGACTTCACTGAATGTACCCCAGAGTCAAAAGATCGGCTGCATTTTAAAACCATCTTCTTATTAACTTCAAGACACTGAGATCTCGTGAACAGACGCCAATACCTTCAAACTGAGCTCGTCAAATAGTAGCAGACAAATGCTGAGCAATTCTTATGAAATTACTTTATCCATTATTTGAATCGAGGTATTAGCCTGTTTAAAATACTCTGTGACATGAAGTGCATCTCATTTACTAAAGTGTCTTTGAGAATGGGCCAAACAAGCTAAGGATTGGTTAAATAAATTCATGATCAATAAAATGATCAGACTTTTATGGCTTTGACCAAATCTTTATTTTTTTTTAATAGTTTTAATCAATGCTAATTCGTGTTAATAAAACCTGCTGCGATCTGTACTGTTTAATGTTTAATTTTTTTTTAAAGTCTTGACGAATCTCTCATCTCTCTTAATTTTTTCAATTAAAAATGAAGCTAACCAGAAATGCGGCTTTGCTGTAAATATTTCAGTGATAAAACATCGTTTATCAATTCTGCCACAACAATAAAGTTTTGTTTTAGTTGATGAAGTACCCTTTGACCTAAATATAGTGGCACAAACAGGAAATGCTTAGAATTATGGGAAGTCTGAAGAGCTGAACAAAAAACGCCAGAAACTGGACAAAGAAAATCCATTCATTTTTTTTTTCGAAAAGTGAAAATGAAAACTTGACAACTTGAATCTTAACTGCCTGAGTATGGATTTTAGACAACTGACGGGAAACAGGATCTGAGATGTGGATGATCTTCTCTCTAACCCTAAAGCTACAACAATAGGGGTAATCGTTTAGCATCGCTTAAGAACGTCCGAAATGCTGACATTCTGAAATATAACTCCCAGTGCCACGAGTCAAAATCAGTCTATTTGAAATTGGCTCCCAGATTACCATAACACAGTTCCAGGTATCATTCAACCTTAGAGGAGCGCATGTACAGAAATAAGCAGCAAGACCTGATAATATTCGAAGGTAAAATTAGGCACTTGCAAAATCAGACATGGGCAGTCATTAATTTCAATATCCGATTACTAATCGATTTATAAATGGTCCGTGTCCGTTGGCTGAGGCAAGTTTTAAGAGAATTCTTGAGTTTATTCTGCTTTGGCAGAACATTAGCTGCACTCTGTGTAACATGTGTTAGCTGCGTTTTTTTTTTCTGAAAGGATTTTTTTTTTGTCGAAGGAAAGCTCTAGGGAAAGTTTTAGCCCACAGAGGAAACACTGAAAGCTGCAGGACCTCTGGAGCTGGGCGTGTTACAGATTTCTGCATCGGGCAACCTCTCTAATAATAACCATCGTGCCAGAAAAAAAAAAGAGGAGGAAATTGCTTTGCACTCTTGAGGAAAATTGACTCGGAACGTTTGTGTTATTAAATAAAACAATATTAGCAATTATTTCATTTCTCTCAGTTAAAACCAACCGTTGAAAGAAAAAAAATAATTGTTTGTTTTTCCTTTTTTTGGCCCGGTAGCATAAAGCAATCGTTCTTTTCTTTCTCTCTGAGAGAAATATTACTGCGGTCAAGGAGAAAAAAAAAGGCAAGCTTTGCCCCCTTTGTAGTTGACCACCGAAAAGAGAGAGCTGCATCTGCTTATTCTCAGATATTAAACTCAGTAAAGGAAAAGACATCTAAGGCCTGTGAATGGGAAGGCCTTTTTAAAGCTACTCCTGTATCTACCTTAACTGGCTCGGAGAACAGAGCCCATGGCACCAAGTGACCCATTAGAGGGAGACTGATAGTGATCAGCTCAGACAAACTGTGGGCTCCTGACACAGTCACTTCAAAGGCTTACTTGCTTAATCAACATTAAGTCATCATTTTACCTCAGATAGTGACAGCTGTCCACAATCTATTTGTTTCCAAACAGATTTAAAATCGTATGTTTTTCGTGTCAGAAGTTGGCAAGCTTTGATGCTCCTGCCCGATTAAAAAAATACCGGCATATTTTTGGGGGTTAAAAAAAAATAAATGATAAACAAAATGATCGCCTTTGAGAAAAACAAACACAATTGACCTGAGGGTGTTTTGGCCTAACTCTCAGGCCTTTTATTTTCAACTGCACCAGACTCTAGTATCTTCTAATAGGCCTCTTGGGACAAGGACAGGACATACTGTTGTTCTGTAACCCAAGTAAAAAAGATATGGGCAGATCCATTTGTTGTGTCGGTGCTCAACTCAGCTTCCATAAAGAATTGGCTGCCCAGAACTTGGCTTCAGCTGTTGGGTGGCCAGGCATTGTAAAGAGGGGGGTTAGTACAAAGAGGTTTGTTGGTAATTTGTACTAAAACACACAGACGGAGGCATAAACTTCAAAAGAACTGAAATCCCAGCACTCTTTCATGTTTTCAAAACCTTAAATGTTTAGATCACAAAAAAAACCTGTATTGTTAAATTAGAGGATGTTTAAAGAGTGTGCGGTACATTTAATCCTATTTAAGCTGTGCAGTATAGAACTGTGGAATTTCTTCCCCAACAATTATTGCACAAATCTTTAGCTGGATACGCACAGAAACTGGAAGTTTATTGCATCACCTCATTACATGACTGTGAAGAGAACACTTTGTGAAAATTAACTTCTGAGCACGAAGTATTTTGTGCAAAGCTTTTTGCATTCAGACCGCAGAGTATTTACTAAGCGATCAGTCTGTTCGATGACTCGTGATGGAAGCCAATGCATAGCTCTAGCAAACTGCTAAAGTATCAAACTAAAGTACAGAACTTAGAGGATGAACAGGAACTCTGAAAATATGAATTAAAGGGATCGCTTCAGTTTTATTTCTCGTTACTTCAGAACTTGCATTGAATTTAATATTGGGACCAGCATAATTTCTTTTTTGCTTTATATTTTCTGGGTTTAATTTATCAGTTATTATCAGGAAATTGCATGCTCCATTTATGTGTGACTCTGCAAAAAGTGCACATCAAAAATTAACCAGATTTTCACATTTCTTCTTAGGAGCCTAACAAATGTACGGAAGAAACTAAATATCAATTGGGGGAAAAAAATCATGAGAATTCTTTCACTGATATTTGGTGAGAAAGATAACCAGTTGACATTCAGTTTATCCTTGATTTAAAGTCCATATTTTTTGACTTAAGCGGTGCATGGAATATAGTAGCAAATTTGCAACGAAGTCCGAAAGTAACAGATTAGTTCTTCGTGATGTGAACTTTGCTTTAGCCAAGTCTCCCCAGAAAGTTTGAGGTTATTTTGATATACATTTAGTCACATAAAGGGTGTAAAGGCCCACGAAAATCACTGACATAATTCACACGCAGGCTCATGAACTGCTTCTCAGAAATTGAACTGAATTTGGAGATACTAGCCAGGACTTTGAGGAGACAGGAATTTTTTTTTTCAAAAAGAATTACACTCAATTTTTAACATTTTTGGATGACGTTAGCAAAAGGACTTACACTTGCGTAGCTTGGCAAACAAAAGTGATCTACTGTACCTTAAAACACTGCCAAAATATAAAGTGGCTGACCCTCGGTCTTGAGAATGGATCAATATCGCGCCATCATTGTCTTTAAGTTGCGTGAGGCACAGCTTCTTGAAAGAACATAGGAACAGGCGTAGGCCATTCAGCCCCTCAAACGTGTTCTGCCATTCAATTAGATCATGGAAAAAATGGAATTCAAATTCTCATGGTGGAATTTGAACTCACATTCTACTGGATTATTAGTCTTGAATCTCTGGATTACTAGTCCAGTAACATGACCACTATGCTACCGTACCCACACTATTCATTCTTTAAAAAAAATATTTTTTACTTAAACTACTAATAGATTTTTTTTTTAAATTCCCTCGTGATCTTCTGGGACCAACCTCCAAGAGGTTTCCCCTAGACAATTCTGTAGTTATATCGTCATGAGCTTCTTAAACCAGCCCATTCTGAAAATTGCTGGCAGGAATTATTTTGGGGGTTATTTGACGATAGCACTTTTCTCCTTCACAAGACTTTCAAACCTCAAAAAAAACCAACAGGAAAATAGCAACCGTTCCAAACAAGCATTAAAGAGCAGCTTTCCGCACAATTCAGAAAAAGAAACCAGAAAGATGGAATCTCGAATTCTAACCAGAAAATGGTCACCACATCTGGGTCAGAATCTTTGCCCTGGAATGTGGGATCGTGGGGAAAAAAGAAGCGATCCAGATGAACTTCCAAAATCTTAACTGCTGAAAATATAATTTCATTAAAAAAGGATGCTGGTTCCAATTAGGAAGTTTTATTTATTATATTATTTTGGTAATTAAAATGCATTACCAAAGTCAAAAGGACCCTTAGCAACATGTCATAGCTACAGAGATCATCGGACTGCAACACTGGATTGTGTCAGATTCTACTCCACCTCCATAGATGTGTGCCCCCAAACTATATATAAAATATAAAAGAAAGACTTGCATTTATGTAGGGCCTTTCATAACACCCCAATGAAGTACTTTTAAAGTGTAGTCAATGTAGGAAACGAGGCAGTCAATTTGCACCCAGTAAGGTCTCACAAACAACAATGTGATAATGACCAGATAATCTGTTTTAGTGATGTTGGTTGAGGGATAAATATTGGCCAGAACACCAGGGAGAACTCCCCTGCTCTTCTTCGAAATAGTGCCATGGGATCTCATACGTCCACCTAAGAGGTCAGACAGGGCCTTGGTTTAACATCTCATCCAAAAGTCGGCACCTCCGACAGTGCAGCACTCCCTCAGTACTGCGCTGAAGTGTCGGCCTAGATCTTGTGCTCAAATCTCCGGAGTGGGACTTAAATCCACAACCTTCTGACTCAGAGGCGAGAGTGCTAGCCACTGTGCCACTAATGATATTGCTCAGCACCAGAGCATACAACTTGTCAGCCCAATTGGACAGTCTGTGACTTTTGCCATTCATGTTATGGGGTCAGTTCCACTTGTTATGTAAATACCGTCATCCACCAATAGTTGCTAGGAGACATTCCTCTCCATGAGGGGCACTGAGAAAATGCAAGATGCTTTTGCTGTTGTTTTTTTTTTGTAGCCACAGGACATCATCTGGGACTAGAGCTAAAGTGGCATGGAAAGTGTTTGGCACACCTCCTCTCTGTTTGCAAGTGCTCGACACAGGAACGCAAACCGCACTGAAACACTTCATTGTGCTGATTCGTGCATAACACCATCGAGATGAAATGGCACAGGGCCCTTTTGGACCCCTCCAGAGAGAAAAAAAAAATTGCCAAAAGCTTTTTTGTGAAGATAACAACCCTTTAAAAATGTCAGCAGCATTCAGAACGTACGCACAATCAATCTTCCTTAATAAGCTAAAAGATTTCCAATTAATTTTCTACGCCATGAGTAACCTGCCCTTTGATATTATAATGCTGTAATGTAGAAAATATTTAACGATCCATAAATATTTGGTGGAGAGACATAAGTAGGAGTTCAATGATAGACATGAACTTGAGAGCGATTTACAGTGAAGCACTTTGAGACTGACAACATGTGATATATGACACACGCAAAGCAAATGTTTTGTGAAATTATAAACTTTTATATTTTTAGGAGCATATTTCCAATTTGTTGAGAAGAACAGTTGATTCATCAGAGGATCATACAAGTGAATGCCTACATTTCAAATAAAACTATTCACAGGGCATTTAGAAGACACTTTTTATTTTTAGACAAAAATCTATTTTTTGTATATTTTAATTTAAATGAATGACACTTTTTTTCCCTCGCGTTTTAAACCCTGAGATTCTCGAGTAGTGTACTTCCTCATGTATTTGGAACAATGTTACAGTCCAGTTTTTGTTATAATAAGACAAAAGCAAAATACTGCGGATGCTGGAAATCTGAAATAAAGACAGAAAATGCTGGAAAAGCTCAGCAAGTGAGGCAGCGTCTGCGGAGAAAGAAACGGAGTTAACGTTTCAGGTCGAAGACCTTTCGTCAAAACTGTGAGAATTGTTAGAATAAGGTTCAGTATTATTGGAATATGATTCATATAAATGCGAAATTAGAAATATCTATATTATACATTAAGATCCATGACCCATGGTTTGTCTCGATTGTGACACCAATCCATTGAAATGGATGGCTAACATTTATCAAAATGGGTAATGCTGTAAATGGTAACGGCAGTGCCTGCTATTCTTACCACTTCCAGAGGATGGCTCTGTAACCTCCAAACAAAATAAATATCGCTGGAACAGCTGTTATTCTTACTCCCTCCAGGTGTGGTGCTGTAATCTCACTCAGCCTGTTACAGCAAACACAGCTCAAAAGATAAACTGGGTGGGGTTTGTCCACTTCTCCGCTCAACAGCCTCCTTTTAAAGGAAAATTGTGGGTTGGAGAACACAGAAGGACTGATAGCAGGGCACGTTAGCATAGCGGTGACGTTATCGAGCAAGTAATCCAGAGAGCATGAGTTCAACTCCCAGTATGAGAATTTGAATTCAGTTTAAAAAGTCTGGAGAAAGTCAGTAAAAAGTGACCATGAAGCTGTTGGATTGCCGTAAAAACGCAATAGTTTCACTAATGTCCAGTGGGGAAGGAAACCTCCCGTCCTTACCGGGTCTGACCTAAACGTGACCCCAGTCCCACACCAACGTAGTTGACTCTTGACTGCCCTCTGAAGTGGTTTAGCAAGCCCCTCAGTTGCGTCACCACATTCTCAGAGCACCTAGGGATGAGCAATAAACACTAGTCCTGCCAGCGATGCTCACATCCAGCGAATGAAGAAAAGAAGCAGACGATTTTGGCCGCCGTTCCTTCTGACTAACCCACAGGAGCTTGACTTGAATTATTTTTTAAATCGGGTAGAATTTCCATGGTGGTGACGGGAAGGGGAGGGGAGGGGAGTTCCCTGATCCATAACTTTGACAGAAGAGTGGCGGATTTCCCCTAGAAATGGCGTAATCGGCCGATTACCCACCAATCTTACACCGGACCAATGGTAGAAATCCCCTCCGCCGCTGGAAATTCTCGGCACTCGTCTTCTCCAGTGACTCTTACGGAAAGCGATCTTCACCTTTTTTATACAATGGTTATGAGCATCTCCCAGCAGCGATTGCTTCGTAGTTGTTTAAAACCCAATTCCTTTCCCGTTTCAACACCGACAATACAGCCTTGGAATTCTTCTATGTGACACCGGGTGTACGGATGATTAACGCATTCATATAAAATCCCTTTGTCCACTATTTAGTGGAGGTTTTATTCCCCTTAAAATAAATAGGTTAACGCCACCATTAAAACACCGGACAGAGGAATATTCCACGCAATGTTCTATCGTAACATCACACAATGAAGGCAGATACTGTCGGCAGATTTAAGACAGAGAAAAACGGTTACGTAAAGTGCTGATGAAAGATCATCGAACTGAAACCGTAACCCTGCCTTCCTCTCTTACATTCCTTTCTTTTCTACATTACAACAGTGACTACATTTCAACAAGTACTTCACAGCCAATTTGCACACAGCAAGGTCCCGCAATGTGATAAGGACCAGATAATCCAATTTTTAGTGATGTTGGCTGAGGGATAAATATTGGCCAGGACACAGGGGAGGACTCCCAGTGAAACATCCACCTGAGAGGGCAGATGGGGGCCTCGGTTTAACCTCTCATCCAAAAGACGGCACCTCCAGCAGGGTAGGACTCCCTCAGTACTGCGTTGAATTGCCAGCCTGGATTATGGGCTCAAGTCCCTGGAGTGGGATTTGAACCCATAACCTTCTGACTCAGAAGGGGAGCGTGCTGCTACCAGTATACCAAGGCTGACACATTGCAAGGATGTCCAAACTGCAGCCCCCTGGCAATCCGGGCCTTGAAGCCCAGGCAACTCAGTTCTATTTACGCTTATATTTCTTACTCTTTAGTTTATCCCTGTTTTCATTTTGTGGGCCTGTAGACTTGGCGAGGATTGCTTTTGGCGCTGTTGCCTCATAATTGGTTAAATCCTAAATCAGAACACCAAGATCAGTTATCATGAGCAATTTCAGGCATATTAAAGTTAATCTAGGCTGATTATTGGGGACGTAGTTGTAAACATTATATTTGGCCCTGGTGCTCGAGGGTAGATCCCTATGAGGCCAACAGAGACAAAATGCCTGGGCAAATCCTTGGAGTATAGTGTGGTATGTTGTGAAATTTGGGTTAGGCCAGATTGACAGCAATGCCCATTCCTATATCCTTACGTAAGTCCAAGTTCGACACTCTCGTAAGTGCAAGGAATCGTAGGGTTCTTCAGTAAAACCGTACGAGCCGAAACATTTCACGGAGATTTGTCTACCTGTTGCCAGGGATGGAGGAGGAGGAGGAGGAGGAGGAGGGGGGGGAGGCACTGGGCATGCCGTACATCTCTGAAAAGAGGGGGTTACACCAGAACATCGGCAGTCGGCAAGGCCACAGGAGCTGGTCTAATAAATAAAATAAGGCGGGTGGGGGTTCGGATTCTTTAAAAATGTCTTTAAAAAGTACATGGGTAACTGAGCACAAAGCTGGTGGTTCCTATCAGCGTTGTGGGTAAACGACAACTGCTCGTATACATCACTACCTCAAAGAGTATCGGCAGGAACACACGCTGCTGATTCCTGCCCTTATTATATGTAACGCATTCCTCGGTTGTGCTGGGGTGGGGGCAGTGGGGGAGAGAAGGATCAAAACACGCAATCGACACTAATCATTGCAAAGGAATGCAGTGTGAGGTTATGTTTGCAGCAACTACAAAGACCCAGCTCATGAAACCAGACCGCAGAGTTTTTGTTTTTTTCACTTCACAGCTTTTATTCAAAGGAGGCTCCCTCGTCACCCATGTAACAGTCCCTCGTTCAAAAGAGCAAGGGAGGGTGTGTCAATGTGGCTGGCCAAACATTTGCATACCCCCCAATATGCCCGTTAATTTAATATTTTATGCCTTGGGCTAGTATTAGCAAAGAATCACATTGCTGCAGGTTTCTGTTACAGCAGGTAGAGAGCATCTGTGGAACTGAGGGAACGCTGCACTGTCGGAGGTGCCGTCTTTCGAGCGTCTGCCCTCTCAGGTGGACATAAAAGATCGCATGGCACTATTGGAAGAACAGCAGGGCAGTGCTGCCCGGTGTCCTGAAATTTTTTTTTACCCTCAACCAACATCAGTGAAAAAACAGATAATTTGCTCGTGATGTCATTGCTGTTTGTGGGATCTTGCTGTGCGCAAATTTCCTGCTGCGTTTCCTACATTACAACAGTGACTACACTTCAACAGTACTTCATTGGCTGTGAAGCATTTTGGGACATCCTGAGGTCATGAAAGGCGCTATATAAATGCAAGTCTTGCTGCAGCTGTGATGGAGCATCGTTGTGTTGGCAGCAGTGCGCAGGACAATAGTGTGTTCGGAGCAGTGTGCAGGACAATAGTGCAATCAGAGCAGTGTGCAGGACAATTGTGTGTTGGAAGCAGTGTGCAGGACAATAGTGTGTTCGGAGCAGTGTGCAGGACTATAGTGCAATCAGAGCAGTGTGCAGGACAATTGTGTGTTGGAAGCAGTGTGCAGGACAATAGTGCAATCAGAGCAGTGTGCAGGACAATTGTGTGTTGGAAGCAGTGTGCAGGACAATAGTGTGTTCGGAGCAGTGTGCAGGACTATAGTGCAATCAGAGCAGTGTGCAGGACAATTGTGTGTTGGAAGCAGTGTGCAGGACAATTTTAGCTATGAGAAAAGATTGGATAGGCTGGGGTTGTTTTCTTTGGAACAAAGGAGGCTGAGGGGAGATTTAATTGAGGTGTATAAAATTATGACGGGACTAGATAGAGTGGATAGGGAGGACCTATTTCCCTTAGCAGAGGGGTCAGTGACCAGGTGACATAGATTTAAATTAATTGGTAGAAGGATTAGAGGGGAGCTGAGGAGAAATTTTTTCACCTCGAGGGTGATGGGGGTCTGGAACTCACTGCCTGAAAGGGTGATAGAGGCAGAAACCCTCAACTCATTTAAAAAGTACTTGGATGAGCACTTAAAGTGTTGCAACCTTCAGGACTACGGACCAAGTGCTGGAAAGTGGGATTAAGGATAGCTCTTTTTCAGCCAGCACGGACACGATGGGCTGAATGGCCTCCTTCTGTGTCATAACTTTCTATGATTCTATGATTCAATTGTGTGTTCAGAGCAGTGTACAGGAAAATAGTGTGTTCGGGGCAGTGTGCAGGACAATAGTGTGTTGGGAGCAGTGTGCAGGACAACAGCCTGTTTGGAGCACTGTGCAGGACAATAGTTTGTTCAGAGCAGTGTGCAAGACAATAGTGCAATCAGAGCAGTGTGCAGGACAATAATGTATTCATAGCAGTGTGCAGGACAATAATGTATTCATAGCAGTGTGCAGGACAATAGTTTGTTCAGAGCAGTGTGCAGGACAATAGTGCGATCAGAGCAGTGTGCAGGACAATAGTAAGTTGGGAGCAGTGTGCAGGACAATAGTGTGTTCAGAGCAGTGTACAGGACAGTAGTGTGTTCGGAGCAGTGTGCAGGACAATAGTGTGTTTGGAGCAGTGTACAGGATAATAGTGTGTTCGGAGCAGTGTACAGGGCAATAGTGTGTTCGGAGCAGTGTACAGGGCAATAGTGTGTTCGGAGCAGTGTACAGGGCAATAGTGTGTTCGGAGCAGTGTACAGGGCAATAGTGTGTTCGGAGCAGTGTACAGGGCAATAGTGTGTTCGGAGCAGTGTACAGGGCAATAGTGTGTTCGGAGCAGTGTACATGACAATAGTGTGTTGGGAGCAGTGTGCAGGACAATAGTGTGTTTGGAGCAGTGTACAGGACAATAGTGTGTTGGGAGCAGTGTGCAGGACAATAGTGTGTTGGGAGCAGTGTACAGGACAATAGTGTGTTGGGAGCAGTGTGCAGGACAATAGTGTGTTGGGAGCAGTGTGCAGGACAATAGTGTGTTGGGAGCAGTGTACAGGACAATAGTGTGTTGGGAGCAGTGTGCAGGACAATAGTGTGTTGGGAGCAGTGTGCAGGACAATAGTGTGTTGGGAGCAGTGTACAGGACAATAGTGTGTTTGGAGCAGTGTACAGGACAATAGTGTGTTGGGAGCAGTGTGCAGGACAATAGTGTGTTGGGAGCAGTGTACAGGACAATAGTGTGTTGGGAGCAGTGTGCAGGACAATAGTGTGTTGGGAGCAGTGTACAGGGCAATAGTGTGTTCGGAGCAGTGTGCAGGACAATAGTGTGTTGGGAGCAGTGTACAGGACAATAGTGTGTTGGGAGCAGTGTGCAGGACAATAGTGTGTTGGGAGCAGTGTACAGGGCAATATTGTGTTTGGAGTAGTGTACAGGGCAATTGTGTGATTGGAGCAGTGTACAGGACGATAGTGTGTTCGGAGCAGTGTACAGGGCAATTGTGTGTTGGGAGCAGTGTGCAGGACAATAGTGTGATTGGAGCAGTGTACAGGACAATAGTGTGTTGGGAGCAGTGTACAGGACAATATTGTGTTCGGAGCAGTGTGCAGGACAATAGTGTGTTGGGAGCAGTGTGCAGGACAATAGTGTGTTGGGAGCAGTGTACAGGACAATATTGTGTTCGGAGCAGTGTGCAGGACAATAGTGTGTTGGGAGCAGTGTGCAGGACAATAGTGTGTTGGGAGCAGTGTGCAGGACGATAGCGTGTTCGGAGCAGTGTGCAGGACAATAGTGTGTTGGGAGCAGTGTGCAGGACAATAGTGCGATCAGAGCAGTGTGCAGGACAATAGTGCGATCAGAGCAGTGTACAGGACGATAGCGTGTTCGGAGCAGTGTGCAGGACAAGCGTGTTCGGAGCAGTGTGCAGGACAATGGTGTGTTCGGAGCAGTGTGCAGGATGATAGTTGTAAACAATTTTACAACACCAAGTTATAGTCCAGCAATTTTATTTTAAATTCACAAGCTTTCGGAGATTTTCTCCTTCCTCAGGCAAATGTTTGCCTGAGGAAGGAGAAAATCTCCGAAAGCTTGTGAATTTAAAATAAAATTGCTGGACTATAACTTGGTGTTGTAAAATTGTTTACAATTGTCAACCCCAGTCCATCACCGGCATCTCCACATCAGGATGATAGTGTGTTTGGAGCAGTGTGCAGGACAATAGTGTGTTGGGAGCAGTGTGCAGGACAAGTGTGTTCGGAGCAGTGTACAGGACAATGGTGTGTTCGGAGCAGTGTGCAGGATGATAGTGTGTTGGGAGCAGTGTGTTCTAGGTAGTTCCACAGTCTGTGGCCTGTCTGGAAACTTCCCCCATCGAGGTTACAAGACCCTCCTTAACCCGTTCTCAGGCCATCCGATTCCCCAATGCTTCATTCCCCAACTGGCAAAGAACACTTAAAATTATCACTTAGTGCCTCGAACTCCCTGCAGATTTGACTGAGATAACATTTAAACATCAATAACAAGCCTGCGATATTTGTAGTCCCCTGGGTCCGTTTGTTACTGAAATCCTTGTCTCATTTCTGCAAAAAAGGAAAATGCACCAGCATTAGTTGGGGGGGGGGGGGGAGGAGGAGGAGGGGGGCTGTGCACGGGCAATTCTAACACGTCTTGCATTACTGTTCACTTTTTATAAATTTTTAGGGGTTAAAAAAAAAATTTAAATCCTCTGTGGCTTAGCAACGCAGACTGTCAGGGTAAGTCTAAGTCCGTCAATTGACAGAGTTCAGGCTAGCAGAAAAATTAAATATCATCTGAAAAAGTTTCCCATCTAAATCAGAACAAGGGCTGTTCTACCCATTGGTATTAAAAGGACGTAGACTTGGGGGGGTTTCAGTACCTGAAACACCCAGCTCCCACAGCGTCGGCACGGCAACCAACTGCGGGAACCTTCAGCTGTGGGACTTGCTACAGTACAAACTTTTGTGAATGAATTTGTCTTTCTAGATCCGTTTTTTTTTGTTTAATTTATGGATTTAATTTACAATTTCAGGTGTCCGTCATCGCTCAGTGGGTAGCAGCCTCCTCTCTGAGTCAGAAGGTCTTGGATTCAAGTCCTGCTCCAGAGACTTGAGCACAAAATACAGTACTGAGGGAGTGCTGCACTGTCAGAGGAGCTGCCTTTCGGATGAGACGTTAAACGTCTGCCCGCTCAGGACCAGTAAAAGATTCCGTGGCACTATTATGAAGAAGAGCAGGGGCGTTCTCCCCTGGTGTCCTGGCTAATAATTATCCCTCAATCAACATCACTAGAACAGGTTATCTCGTTGCTGTTTGTGGGACCTTGCTGTGCGCAAATTGGCTGCTGTGTTTCCTACGTAATAAATGACTACTCGTCAAAAGTACTTCATTGGCTGTAAAGCACTTTGGAACATCCTGAGGTCATGAAAGTTCTCTCTTAAGCGTATTCCGAATTAGATGATACCATCTATGTAATGGAAGGGACACTACAGTCAGCGTCAGTGCCACTGAGGTAAGAGGGGGGTGGAAATTAGCCAGCGATGCTATGCAGCAACCCCTGTCTGGAAGTGCAGGTGTGTGAATGTCATGGTGAGGAGGACAAGATCAGGCTACATTGCGATGCCCTTCCAGTTCAATAGCCTGGCAACACTCACCGTTTAGGCTCGCACAAGAAACAGTGGTCACTTGGGCAAGGTACAGGATGCTGCCTGACAGCTGTGGAATCATGCGCCCGCAAGGCGTTCAGCAAAGGAGGAAAAATAAATACGTGAATAAATAAATACCTGGTAAACTCCCTGACGACAGACACGTTTAAAAAATTATAATTCATTTTAAAACTTCCTGAACATAAAATAAGTTGTCTGACAAATCGAATGTAAATTTGCCCAAAATTTGCCTGTTACTATGTAATAGCACTCAGACTCCTTACTCAATATTCTAGTCAACACTGATAAAAGTTGGTCAATATTAATGAACTTTATAGAATCGTACAGCACAGAAGGAGGCCATTCAGCCCATCATGCCTTGCCGGCTCTTTGAAAAAGCTATTTCAATTAGTCCCACCTCCCTTGCTCTTTCCTCATAGCCCTACAAATTTTTACCTATTCAGGTATATATCCATTTTATATTCAACAAAAGTTTCCTTCTTTTTTTTAATGCGTTTTGCAATTAAAATTAAATGCTTTGACTATCTTGTGAGAGAATCCATTTACATTCATTCATCATTTAAATGTTTGACACGTAATGAACGATCCATATTGGGAGGCAAAGGGCCATCAAATGATTGAGCTGCACTCGTTTCTGCCTTGCACTATGTTTCCTCCTTGCGGGTGATTCTCTGGGGCGGGTATTATGTCTTCTTCTAAATCAGGAGACTTGCTCTGGCCCTGAACGGGGAGATGATGAACGGGTATGCACCAAACAAGCCAACCCCAGGCTTGTACCCTGAACCTGCTCATGGAGGAATTCCTGCCACCTAGTGGCGGCTAACATTAGCTACATGAAGCTGACAACTTTTCTTTCAAACAACCACCACCGAGCACTCAAATCATAGATGCTGACACATTAGAGGTCTGTCCTTGGCAGTCGTACAAAAGGCGTTTTATGTATTTAAGGAGATAAAAAGAGATTGTGTTTGTGTACTGGCTGCGCTCTTTGTGATTCTACCTTATAACGTAGAGCGATTGTGAACAGATGTTGCAGGTGGACAACTGGCACGCTGGAATAATCAACCCAGCTATAAAATAAGCAGAGAAAATCCCTTCAAAGGGAAGGGGAGAAGATAACTGAAACACGAGACACAACTATCTCATCCCATAAACTGACTTCAACAATCCCAAACTCAACACACGGGCTGGGGAGAGGCCAATGAGATTTGTTTTTAACCATCGACTGCCCTGTGGCCTCCACTGTTCAAAATGCACGAGGATTACGGTTACTCCAGAGCTGCCTCTCTCCTACCTGGTGTCGCTGAGCTTCATTCCCAAGCCCTGCTGGTTTTTTGACCACGAGACCATTCAAAGTAGGTTCTGTTTTGATATTCTGTGCGTAAACCCCACACTACCAGATCATAAACTGAAAACTGGACAACAAAAACTCAGACTAAATGATAAAACGGAAAACCGGGCTTTTGCGTTGGTTTACATTTATGATAAATATAAACGGATAGCCTGCTCCAAAAATGGACAGGTGGCAACTCCAAACTGATGCGAAAATAATTTAGACAATACAGAGACCATGAAACAGTTACACCTAAACAGTATAATCCAACTCAATACCCATAATTAACACGATAGTAAAGTTTTTTGATATCATGACCAAACGCCAGCTAGTGTTACCAACTCTGGCTGGACGTATTCCTGGAGGTTTCATCACATGACCTCCTGCCTCCAATTGCCCCGCCCATGTCAAACAGCTTTCTCCCCCCCCTCACCATCTCCAATATTTTTATAACTAATAAATGAAAAAGTTGAAAGAAGTTGGAAAAAAAAACTCATGACTGTTTTAATGCCCCTGTGATTTTTCTCCTGGGCTGCCCGCAGCAGTGTCCTGGAGATTAATCTTCAATTCCTCGAGACTCCAGGTCAATCCTGGAGGGTTCACAACCCTAACGCCAGCTAACAGAACTGATGCGATCTCCTCAATGACAGCCCCAAACCGCTGGCCCCCATTCCCCATACAGTCACTACTAAAATTCGCTCGTCACAAGGACCCAACACAAGGAACCCAGATTACTGACTGAGCTCACACAACATCAGCTGCCCTTTCTGTCTCCATAACATCCTCGTCAGCTGAGTTAGCGCACTTAGCTTTTGTTTTTTTTTCTCTCTCCTCACTAACATTTTTTTTTAAATGTTAAAACAGTAAATGCCAGCAAAGCACAATAGGGGTGGCTTTAAGCCCCAAGTTGGGGGCGGGTGGGAGTTGAAAACAGTTGTTTTTTGGGTCGCGACTGCAACCCGGCTTTATTTCCGGGCTGATCGTGGGTGTGTAAAAGTACAGGCTTCCCACTGGGAATGCAAAGTCCGAAAATTTTGCAGTTGCGACCCAAAAAAAACAACTATTTTCAACTCCCACCCCCCTCCCAACCCACCCGTTCTTGGGGGTTAAAATCACCCCCATTGTCTGAAAAGTGAAGAGACACATTAAAGTTGTGAGTGTCTACCTGCAAGCTTAACTTATATTAATTTCTACTGCGCATTGCAAGTATGTTGTGGTTTGTTTTATTTTAGGTTTACGGCATTTGCAGCTCTTGATGTTTAATCTCCAGAGCTGATGAAATGCTTTGTGTCTCTTAACAGCAATTTATAAACAGAATACCAGTGGGGCAAACTCAAGGAGCTCCAACATAACTGATTATGTATTATAGAGTCGGCCATTTGGGCTCCTCTCAGACAAATGGCATGTGACACATTGGAACCTGTGTGGCATCCTCTATTTATAAGATGTCTGGGTTAATGGGGGGGAACCGTAAACAGCAGTCGCAGTGTATCAGGGAACGGTGTGATAAGGACCTGCTCCTTTCTACAGGCCAACCACCAGTCTGACACTTCCAGGACCCATTTTATATTACTGTCTCTGGTACAAACAAGTTTCTGAGCCTCCGCCGATTAGGGTTTTCTGTCAATGCTGGCATCGCAAATATGCGCGATGATTTGGGAGCAGGAGGTTTTATATAGTTTAAATTGGTCCAAATTTCCTTATTCCCCCCCCTCAACCCACCGTCCCCTAAAATACCGACGTTATCACAACAAGCAGAACTGTGAGGTCTCCTGTAGTGTGTTCCAATTCTTAAACGATTGAAAAAAATCTTGTAACATTAGATCATTGCAAGATCGATTTCAAATAAACCCTTAAAATTAGATCGTTGCGAGATCAATTTCCAATAAACCCTTAAAATTAGATCATTGCGAGATCAATTTCCAATAAACCCTTAAAATTAGATCATTGCGAGATCAATTTCAAATAAACCCTTAAAATTAGATCATTGCGAGATCAATTTCTAATAAACCCTTAAAATTAGATCATTGCGAGATCAAGTTCCAATAAACCCTTAAAATTAGGTCATTGCGAGATCAATTTCACATAAACCCTTAAAATTAGATCATTGCGAGATCAATTTCTAATAAACCCTTAAAATTAGGTCATTGCGAGATCAATTTCAAATAAACCCTTAAAATTAGGTAATTGCGAGATCAATTTCAAATAAACCCTTAAAATTAGGTCATTGCGAGATCAAGTTCCAATAAACCCTTAAAATTAGGTCATTGCAAGATCAATTTCAAATAAACCCTTAAAATTAGATCATTGTGAGATCAATTTCCAATCAATCCTTAAAATTAAATCATTGCAAACATAGAATCATAGAAAATAGGAGCAAGAGTAGGCCATTTGGCCCTACGGGCCTGCTCCACCATTCAAAATGATCATGGCTGATCATCTAACTCAGTACCCTGTACCCGCTTTTTCCCCATGTTCCTTGATCCCTTTAGCATTAAGAAATATATCTATCTCCTTCTCGAATACATCTAATGACTTGGCCTCCACTGCCTTCTGTGGTAGAGAATTCCACAGGTTCACCACCCTCTGAGTGAAGAAATTTCTCCTCATCTCGGTTCTGAATGGCACACCCCGTATCCTGAGACTGAGATCCCACCATTTCCAATAAATCCTTTATTTTTTCCATCCCAGTTAAACTTAGTAATGAAATATCCTCTTAAGCTCCCGGGTTGACAGAAAGCGTTCTGCTGTTCCTCAGATGGGAACCTGCAGCCTCTGCGGTGGTTATTGCTGAAAAGCACACATTATAGTTGCACTTACATGTAGAATACGGCCGCTCCATGTTCCACTTTTACGCTGTGATCTGAGTTAATTTTAGTGCATGTGCAACCTCCTCACAGCAAACACTGAGATTACACCAGCAAATGGCGTGAAGTTGTTATGATCTGGAATGCGCTGTCTGAAAGGGAGGTGGAAGCAGATTCAATAGTAACTTTCAAAAGGGAATTGGATAAATACTTGACAAGGAAAAATTTGCACTACCGCTTCACTCTTTGCATTGAAAAAAAACCCAGTTCCTGACATAAGTTCTAAATTTACCTTTGCACCCCTGATTTAAAATGTACGGCACAACTTTTGTTTCACGAAATAGCTGCCCTGGCTGGCTACATAAGAACAGGCACTGGCACTTCAAAGTAACTCACTGTACGAGACTTTTGAGAGACAAGAGAAGGCATGTTTATAAATACAAGTCTTTCTTTTTCTTTTAAATGAAATCATACAATCGTACCAACAACAACAACTTGCATTTATATAGCGCCTTTAACATAGTAAAACGTCCCAAGGCGCTTCACAGGAGCGTTATCAAACAAAATTTGGTCAAAGAGGTAGGTTTTAAGGAGCATTTTAAAGGAGGAGAGAGAGGTAGAGTGGCGGAGAGGTTTAGGGAGCTTAGGGCCCAGGCAGCTGAAGGCACGGCCACCAATGGTGGAGCGATTAAAATCGGGGATGCACAAGAGGCCAGAATTGGAGGAGCGCAGAGATCTCAGAGGGTTGTAGGGCTGGAGGAGGTTACAGAGATAGGGAGGGATGAGGCCATGGAGGGATTTGAAAACAAGGATGAGAATTTTAAAATCAAGGCATTGCCGGACCGGGAGCCAATGTAGGTCAGTGAGCACAGGGGCGATGGTTGAACGGGACTTAGTGCGAGTTAGGATACGGGCAGCAGAGTTTTGGATGAGCTCAAGTTTACAGAGGGTGCAAGAAGGGAGGCAGACCAGGAGAGCATTGGAATAGACAGTGGTGCGAGTGCTAGCACTGAGTCAGGACAGCCCTATTAATTGGCCCCAAGTAACCACAGCTTCATATAACTTAAAAAAAAACATATTTTGCCCAAAAATGTGATCAAATTTCTAAAATGTGTTCCTGAAGGCAATTGGCTGCATGCCTCAAAAGCTTGAGCAATAAAAGTAGGAGAATTGAGTCAGCATTATACTTGAGTCGGGATTGTGTGTGCTTTAAAGAGGAAAAGTCTTATTTTTTTTAAATCATTTTTATTTTTGAATAACTTTTGTACTGGCTCAGAGGAGCTACTGAATCTAAGAGTTTGATGGAGCTGAATTGGTACACCCCATGTCTAAATGACACGGTCACTCAAGCATGCAATGTTAATAACGGGATTTATTTCTTATGTTCTTACGGTCATTCAGTTCCCTCCCACCACTTAGCTCAGATCCCCAAATGCATCTCATCAGCACTTACCATTTATACAGAAATCTCTTTATAAATCTTAAGCTTCGGGAATGTTAGTCATTTTCAGCATCGCATTTTGGGTGAGGGAGAAGTGAACAGCATGTTGAGCGTCACAACATAGGGTAGGTACAGGGAAACTATTTCCTCTGATGGGGGAATCAAGAACGAGGGGGACAGAATCTTAAAATTAGAGCTAGGCCATTTGGAGGGAAATCAGGAAGACATTTTTCACACAATAGGTATTTAATATCTGGAATTCTCTCCCTCAAAAGGCGGTGGGATGCTGGGACAATTGGAGCTTTCAAGACTGAGATCGGTAGATTTTTGTTAGGTATCAAGGGATATGGAGCAACGGTGGGTAAATGGGGTTGAGGTACAGATCAGCCATGGCGGAGCGGGCTTGAGGGGCTGAATGGCCTACTCCTGTTCTTATATTCCTCATAGAGTCATGCTCCAACAGCACAGAGAAAACTCCAAGTACGGGGGATTTCACACTGCAGGATCAGTTCAGCCCATTTGATCTCCGAGTACCAACCCTACTGTTTTCCCAATTCAACCTTTTAACATCCACCTCAGGAGGCAGATAGGGCCTCAGTTTAACATCTCATTTGAAGGGTGGAACATCTGAAAGTGCAGCACTCCGAAAGTGTTAGAGCAGCAGTGTGTTTACATAGTAAAATGTCCCAAGCTGCATTAAAGAAGCACCTAAATTGTTTGCTCAAATCACGCTGTGGGGCTCAAACACACAATCTTCTGACCTTGAGGAGAGAGTGCAACCAACTGCACTAATATCAAACTGTAGGAGTAAGACAAAGGGAGTCAGGTTCAAACTAGTAAAATGCAACTTTAGGATTGATATCAGGAAGTTCTTCTTCATGCAAACAGTCATCAATGTGTGGAATAGACATCCAGATAGAGTTGTGGATGCAGAGCCCTGGAACCATTCAATAAACAATTGGACGCTACAATGAGGGGATATTGGACTCTGGACGGATGATCTAACCAAATGGGCCAAATAAACTTCCTCATGCGTAATTATATTGTGATCTTGTGACACTGATGATTTTAGACCTGGCAGATTCATTAATGTTACTAGTAAGTTCTGTTCAGTTGTATCTGAATATCCATTCTGAAGTAGTCCCTTAGTCTTATGTATGAATCAAGTTGAACTCTCCATCAAGACAGGGAGCAGGAAGTGGTTTAGTGCACTGTAAATCTAGGCTTCGATCAGCTGTGTATTTTTCCAATCAGCTGTACAAGCAAAGGAATCAGGAACAAGAAGGAAGTGGAAAGTGCAGTGCACACTTGCTGCACTGTAACAGCAATGCCAAGACAATCATGTGACTGCTGACCTTTGAACTTTCAATACCACTTTCTTCCAGAATTCAAAACAACAAATAACAAGATGTCTTGGCTTAAGTGCAAACTCCATTACAAAGCTTCACTGAATATAAAGTTATGTCACAATACCAGAATGAAATGTTTCCACCTGAATAGGAGCCAAAGAGAAGCTCTTGCTGTGAAATCAGAGTGCAAACGAACTGGACTGAGAGTGAATTACCTCAAGCATTCTCATGATGGGCAAATAAAGATGTATAAAACAGTCCATTTAGAATCCCATAGTTATTGCAGAAACAGGACTCTGCCTCACGAAGTAAACCGCGCTCAGTTTTTAATATCTTCTGCCAGTATTGTCTGAATGGAAATAAAGGCCTTGAAATTATGTTGTGCAACAAAGGGGCATAACCTTAAAATTAGAGCTGGGCCATTCAGAGATGAAGACAGGAAGCACTTCTTCACACAAGGGGTAGTGGAAATCTGGAACTCTCTCCCCCAAAAAGATGTTGAGGCTGGGGGTCAATTGAAAATTTCAAAACTGAGATTGATAGATTTTTGTTAGGCAAGGGTATTAAGGGTTATGGAGCCAAGGCGGGTAGGTGGAGTTAAGATACAGATCAGCCATGATCTAACTGAATCATAAAATCATAGAAATTTACGGCACAGAAGGAGGCCATTCGGCCCATCGTTTATGTGCCGGCCGAAAAAGAGCTATCCAGCCTAATCCCACTTACCAGCACTTGGTCCGTTGCCTTGTAGGTTACGTCACTTCAAATGCATATCCAAGTACTTTTTAAATGTGATGAGGGTTTCTGCCTCTACCACCCTTTCAGGCAGTGAGTTTCAGACCCCCACCACCATCTGGGTGAAAAAATTTCTCCTCGGCTCCCCTATAATCCTTCTACCAATTGCTTTAAATCTGTGCCCCCTTGGTTATTGACCTCTCTGCTAAGGGAAATAGGTCCTTTCTATCCACGCTATCCAGGCCCCTCATAATTTTATATACCTCGGTTAAATCTCGCCTCAGCCTCCTCTATTCCAAAGAAAACAACCCCAGCCTATCCAATCTTTCCTCATAGCTAAAATTCTCCAGTCCTGGCAACATCCTCGTAAATCTCCTCTGAACCCTCTCTAGTGCAATCACATCTTTCCTGTGTGCAGTACTTAAGCTGTGGCCTAACTAGTGTTTTACACAGTTCTAGCATAACCTCCCAGCTCTTACGTTCTATGCTTCGGCTAATAAAGGAAAGTATCCTGTATGCCTTTTTAACCACCTTTAAAAAGCATAAAACCTGTCCTGCTACCTTCAGGGATCTGTGGACATGCACTCCAAGGTCCGAGGGGCTGAATGGCCTACTCCTGTTCCTATGTTCCCTTTGTTCCTTTACACCTCTCAGTATCCTCCCAATTGAATGGTGGAACAGGCTCAAGGGGCTGAATGGCCTACTCTTGTTTTTATGTTCCCAATGCTAGTTTGAAGTGTTTAACGCCTTTGAATGAAATTCCTTTGTCTGCTACGTTAACTGAGTTGTTAACCCGTTTATGTAACATTAAAATAAAAGGAATTTTATATCGATGCATTGAACATTCATACGCTCATGTATCGCATAGAGTAACTTCAAGGTGAAAATCTCCTCCTCTCTATGTGGAAAGTACATCTGCAATTCGTTGCAATAGTACATTTTTTAAGTGTGATATTAGCAGCACAGAGGCGCAGGGGCTGAGAAAAGAACACAAGTTTTTTGGTGCTAATTAACAAACTGTGTGCATCTGAGCAGTGCAGCGGGAATGCAGCCCCTTCTCTGTTGTCTGGCACTGATTTGTGAATACGCAGCTACTAGACTTGGTTGTCTTGGTTTTTGGAACTCTTTTGTGAAACTAAGCAGAATAAATGGAGTCCGGGTGACAGGGCAAACCTGACTTCTTGTGACACAGAACATGTACACAGAGTCTGCACATGCAGTTCAGGAAACTCTAGATCTGCTCTATTTGTGTCATCTGTTCAGTAGCTCTATCCATATTCCCGTTTTTTTTTAAAATGCAGATCAGACGATTTATTACGAAAAGGCAGATATTTCCCACAATTTTGCAGAACGCCATAGAGAAATTGTGAAGAACATGGGGTTTTAGAACTCCTTCCACGTCATTTTGTTTAAAGAAAGCCTTGCATTATTATAACGTCCTAATACAACAACAATCTACAACAACAACAACTACAACTACTACTACTACTACTACTTACTACTTACTACTACTACTACTTGCATTTATATAGCACCTTTAACGTAGTAAAATGTCCCAAGGCACGTCACAGGAGACGATTATCAAACAAAATTTGACACCGAGACACGTAAGGAGATATTAGGACAGGTGACCAAAAGCTTGGTCAAACAGAAAGGTTTTAAGGAGCATCTTAAAGGAGGAGTGAGGGGTGGAGAGATGACGAGGTTTCGGGAGGGAATTCCAGAGCTTAGGGCCTAGGCAGCTGAAGGCACGGCTGCCAATGGTGGAGCGGTTAAAATCGGGGGTGTGCAAGTGGGCAGGATTGGAGGAGCGCAGAGATCTCGGAGGGTTGTAGGGCTGGAGGAGGTTACAGAGATAGGGAGGAGGGAGGCCATGGAGGCATTTGAACACAAGGATCTCTCAGAAACACCTCTTAGCCCTTCACATACAATGCAAAGCAGTAACTGTTGTTGTGTAGGCCATCGTGTCAGCTATTTTTCTCACTGCAAGATCCCACAATTAGGAATTAGATGAATGATGAATTAAATTGGTAGTTTTGCTGGTATTAGTTGAGGAAGGAATGGTGTTGAGGACACCAGGAGAATTCCACATGCTTCTTCCAATAATCACGGGATCTATAAAGTCCACCTGAACCACCAGGACAAGCAGAGCGAACCTTGGATTAACGTTTCATAGGAACATAGGGATATAGGAACAGGAGTAGACCATTCAGCCCCTCGAGCCTGTTCCGCCATTCAATTAGATCATAGCTAATCTCTGTCTTAACTCCAAATTTTGTTCCATAACCCTTAATACCCTTGCCTAACAAAAATCTATCAATCTCAGTTTTGACATTTACAATTGACCCCCAGCCTCAACAGCTTTTTTGGGGAGAGAGTTCCAGATTTCCACTGCCCTTTGTGTGAAAAAGTGCTTCCTAACATCGTTCCTGAATGGGCTAGCTCTAATTGTAAGGTAATGCCTCCTTTGTTCTGAACTCCCCCACCTGAGGAAATAGTTTCCCTCTATCTACCCCATCAATAGGAGGGGCGGGCGGGAATATAGGCCGGGAAAGTGGAGTTGAGGTAGAAGATCAGCCATGATCTTATTGAATGGTGGAGCAGGCTCGAGGGGCCGTATGGCCTACTTCTGCTCTTATTTCCTATGTTCTCACATTCTTATCAACTCCTTTAATCATCTTAAACACCTCAATTAGATCACCCCTTAATCTTCTATACTCATCCAAGGAACGACACCTTTACCAATGCAGGACTCCCTCAATACTGTGCCGTGGTGTCAGCTTAGATTATACCTTAACCCTCTTAGTATGGAGTCAAACTCATTACCTTCTGGCCCAGAGTTGAATGCCATCAGCTCAGTCGAGCTCATCCCTTTATTAGGGATGGGCAATAAATGCTGGCCTCGCCAGCGACGCCCACATCCCGTGAACGAATAAAAAAAAATGCACAATAAGGGTGATTGTGAAATCTGGTGCTCCCAGCGAGGAGTGGTGTTCACAGGGAGCGCATCTCAAGAAATCGCAGGTGGGCAGTCCTTGATTCTCTCTTCATGGTTGGAAAAGCACGGCCATGATTTCATGAGATGCATGTCCTGTGAGCACTGCTCCCTATTGGAAGCTGCAGATTGCAGAATCACCCGTGGCGGGACCCACTAAACCCTGAGTAGGCCATTCAGCCACTCGGGCCTGATCCGCCATTCGTTTAGATCATGGCTGATCTATTCCTCAACTCCAATTTCCTGCCTTTGCTCCATACGCCTTGATACCGTTACCTAACAAAAATCTATCAATCTCAGAGTTGAAAACGCCAATTGTCCCAGTATCCACAGTCTTCTGGGGGAGAGAATTCCAAATTTCCACTACCCTTTGTGTGAAAAACTGCTTCTTGATTTCCCTCCTAAATGGCCTAGCTCTGATGTTAAGATTATGTCCTCTTGTTCTTGATTCCAGCACCAGAGGAAATAGTTTCTCAGTGTCTACCCTATCAAATCCTTTTAACATTTTAAACACCTCGATCAGACAACCCCTCAATCTCCTATACTGCAGGGAATACAAGCCTAGTCTATGCAACCTATCCTCATAATTAAACTGTCTAAGCCCCAGTATCATTCTGGTGAATCTGGGCTGCACCCCCTCCAAAGCCAATACATCCTTCCTGAGGTGCGGTGCCCAAAACTGAATGCAATACTCCAGAAGTGGTCTGACCAAGGCTCTGTACATCTGAAGCATAACCTCCTCCCCTTTGTACAGTCTTCTATTTTGTAAAATATAGTGGATCTTCCATTACGTTGCTTGCAGGCAAGTTGTACGACATGCTGTTTCAACTGGACAGGACCATTATACCATGCGATGTACGATTCTGCTGCAAAGATAAAGCTCTGCTTGAGCCTTCCTGTCCCTTTAAGAGCGCAAATTCTGATCACTTCAAGTCCCGGGATCAATGAGAGGTTAATCGAGGGGGTGAGAGAAGTCTGCAAATTGTTCAGGTGCTTGTAAATACCCAGCTCCAGCTTAAAAGAAGTCAGCATGAAATGGCTGTATTTCTTTTTTTTAAATACTTTTCATACCTTAAAGTCTGACTTCCGAATTGTGATGAATGATGCTAGACACAAGATTCTATATACATACTAGTCAATCTCCCATGATTTTGTGCACGGGGGTGGCCGGAGGGGGTGGGGGGAGTCATTTTGACTTAGGGCGAGAGTGTAAAACAGCCGATATCGGATCAGCCGCCCATTTTGCATCTCTCCCGATTTTCATTTACGTCGAAGTGAAAGGAACTGAAAATCGGGAGAGATGTATAACGGGCGGCTGATCCGATATTGCCCGTTTTACATTCTCAAAGTCAAAGTTACCCCCGGGGGAGTCGAGTTCAAGTCCTGTCTTCAGGTGAAGCAGGGTTAGAGGGCGGGGCAGAGTTGGACCAGGGCGTCCCAGACGTCATTTTGTCCCCATTTTAAAGCCAAACATTCTGTCCTTATATTTGTTTAATACTTTGATTTCCTATTACTATTTATAGTTGAGATAGCAAAACTCACAGTAATTTGGGAAGCAAAGTTGTTTGGAGCGTAGGAGTTTCTCTGCAGTACAGACTGAGGAGCTGAGAGATACAACAGCACCAGCACTGGCAGGATGTATGTGTCAACCTTGGCTCTGTGGTAGGACTCTCACCCCAGAGTCTGTTTTTTTAGTGCTGTTGGATGAGGAATAAATGTTAGCCAGGATATCAGGAGAACTTCCCCAGCTCTTTTTCAAAATAGTGCCATGGGCTCTTCTTCAACAACAAAAACTTGCATTTATATAGCGCCTTTAATGTAGTAAAACGTCCCAAGGCATCTCACAGGAGCGTTATCCAACAAAATTTAACACCAAGCAACATGAGGAGATGTTAGGACAGGTGGCCAAAAGCTTGGTCAAAGAGGTAGGTTTTAAAGAGCGTCTTAAAGGAGGAGAAGTAGAGAGGCGGAGAGGTTTAGGGAGGGAATTCTCTAGTTTAGGGCCGAGGCAGCTGAAGGCCCAGCCACCATAGGTGGAACGTTGAAAATCGGGATGTGCAAGAGGCAAGAATTGGAGGAGCGCAGAGATCTCGGAGGGTTGTAAGGCTGGAGGACGTTGCAGAGATAGGGAGGGGCGAGGCCATGGAGAGATTTGAACACAAGGATGAAAATTTTAAATTCGAGGCACTGGGAGCCAATGTAATTCAGTGAGAACAAGGACGATGGGTGAACGGGACTTGTTGCGAGTTAGGACATGGGCAGTTGAGTTTTGTACGAGCTGAAGTTTATGGAGGGTGGAAGGTGGGAGGCGGACCAGGAGAGCAGTGGAATAGTTGAGTCTGGAGGTAACAATGAGGGTTTCAGCAGAAGATGGGCTGAGGCGCAATATCATGAAGGTAGAAGTAGGTGGTCTTGGTGAAGGAGAACATATGGGGTTGAAAGTTCAGCTTTTGATTTTTGCTGAAATTATGCCATAATGTAATTTTAAGATCTACTCTGTGAGACAACACACAGGAATGAATCCCAGGAATAGGCCTTACTGACAAGCATTGGGGTTATCTTAGGATGCAGGCTTAGCTTACTGTCACATTGGCTTCAGGTGCCAAGTATCCCATAATTTTCTTTCCATCCCAGGGTTTAGTGGGTCCTGCCGCTGTTTTATTTGAGACAGGTTAGGGCAGCAAGCAGTTGCTATTCCTGATTTTCTGTATTAAGTTACAGAGCAGTTTTGAAACAAACTCAGAGAGAGGTTTCAACAGCCTTTCAAATCGATTGGCAGTAAATATTTAAATAATCGGATCCTAGAACCATGCAGAAAATAGCCTGGGCCGAGACCCAGAATTACTTTCCCAGATGGCAAGGCCTTGTTCCTACTGATGTGCTAAATATAAGGCCGATTGTCATTAGGTAAATACTGAGTGTCTAATGCCCAGAGAAAGCCTGTTTCCAATCAGACTGGGGCAAACTTGGCAAACCTGAAAACTAGAAGCATATTTTTCATATTACTTATATACATATGACATTATTCACTTTAATATGTAAACATAGGAACAGGAGTAGGCCATTCAGCCCCTCGAGCCTGTTGTGCCATTCAATTAGATCATGGCTGATCCAAATCTTAACTGCATTTACCTGCCTTCGTTCCTTAACCCTTAATACCCTTACCTAACAAAAATCTACCAGTCTCAGTTTTGTCATTTCCAATTGACCCCCAACCTCAACAGCTTTTTGGGGGAGAGAGTTTCAGATTTCCACTACTCTTTGTGTGAAAAAGTGCTTCCTGACATCACCCCTGAACGGCCTAGCTCTAATTTTAAGATTATGCCTCCTTGTTCTGGACTCCCCCACCAGAGGAAATAGTTTCTCTCTATCTACCCTATCAAATCCTTTAATCATCTTAAACCCTTCAATTAGATCACCGTTTAATCTTCTATACTTAAACACAAGTATTATTTAAACGCAAGTATTACTTAAATGCAAATATTATTTAAACGCAACTATTACTTAAATGCAAACTTCGAACTCACTTCCACGTGATCACTTACAGTGTGCAGAAAAAAAGCCCCGAAAACTGCTGCGCTCGTCGCTGTGTCTAAAAATCCTGCCTTCTAGTTCTGTGCACACAGTTAATTGTTTCGTCCTCCACTCTTACACTGCCTGGGTTGACTCTAGCACCAAGTTGGCATCGTAGTCAATCCAAAAGCTTTTCAACAATTTATTTTTTCTTAATCTTTGTTTTTATTAAAACCAAGATAAAAGCCATAAATTAGTAGTGGCAGACGCGGTTACATCATCGCAGTGCCAATGGCATTATCGCGGTCTCACTTTATCATGTGTATTTATATAAAAAAGGAAAAGTGCACAGCAAAACTTTTTACCCTCATGACCTTCCGCCTTTAAAATAAACTTTAATAACATTGAGAAGAAACATGTCTTTCGTTAAATAGTAGTTAGAAATGAAATTTAAAGGATTGGGTGATGCAATGTGTTGCGGACTGGAAACTGGGTTTGATATCTAGTCGACTGATGGAATGAAATTTGTCTCTTTGCCAGCTGTAAAGGTCTTGTGAAATGTGATTGTCTAGTTTCAACAGTGTACATGCATTCAATACACAAATTCAGCTCTAATTGCCATTAAATTATTAGTTGACCTTGGGCAGATCAAAAGGATAACAACAACAACTTGCATTTATATAGTGCCTTTAACATAGTAAAACGTCCCAAGGCGCTTCACAGGATCGTTATCAGACAAAATTTGACACCGAGCCACGTAAGGAGATAATGGCCCAGAATTCCCTGTCAAAATAAGGGTGAGGCTAACGACGCTCACCGTTATTTCCGCACAAATTGCACAGCAACTTCAGGCGAGGGCAAATGCGGAGTTTAACGCGCAAAATCCGAAAGTTGCTGTCCGAGATGCGTTGTTCCGCCATTAGCTTCATGAAAACATCATCTCGCTGTCTCCCTCACCATTGAAATGCATTGAACGGCGTGAAGTTGCTGTATTTGTGCAGTAGATACGAACTAAACTCGTCGCAGAAAGTTAGGGCTTGTCCATTTCAGTCTAAGTACCCTTTTAACAGCGTGATAAGTGTTAAATACTTCCAGTCAATCTCTCTAACACTGAAAATTAACTATTACCAGCATGGCGTCTCATTTCTTCAGGTTTTAATTGTTATTGGAGATTTTTTTAAAAATTTTAAATTTTAATTTTTAAAAACTTTTTTCTGTCTCTTTTATCTTGCTCTCTTAATCCAATCTTTCTTTCCCTCTCTTTATTTCTTTTTCTGTACCTGATTTGACATTAAATTCACCCACTCTATCTTCTACTTCCTCCTCAGTCATTGCGCTGTTAATTTCACAATCCTTCAATCTGCTTGTTTAAGGAGATACACAGTTACTTGCCCTGTTCACTCAGGTCCTGGATGCCCAGTTTCCCTCAGCTCACACTTTCAGCTACTTCCAGCTCAAAATATCATGGAGATTAAATGGACAAGGGCAAGTCTAACTAATGGTGGGCACCATTCATTGCCCTGCTACAGCAAATTCTGGGCCATTAGGACAGATGATCAAAAGCTTGATCAAAGTTTTAAAGGACGTCTTAAAGGAGGAGAGAGAGGTGGAGAGGTTTAAGGAGGGATTTCCAGAGCTTAGGGCCTAGGCAGCTAAAGACACGGTCGTCAATGGTGGGGCAAAGGAAATCGGGGATGCACAAGAGGCCGGAATTGGAGATTTCGTGGGTTGTAGGGCTGGCGGAGGTTATAGAGCTAGGGAGGGGTGATCCCATGGAGGGATTTGAACAAAAGGATGAGAATTTTAAATTCGAGGTATTGCTGGAGCGGGAGCCAATGTAGGTCAGCAAGTACAGGGGACTTGGTGCGAGTTAGGATACGGGCAGCAGAGTTTTGGATCAGCTGAAATTTACAGAGAATGGAAGATAGGAGGCCGACCAGGAGATCATTGGAATAGTTGAGTCTGGAGGTAACAAATGCATGAGAAGCATTGCACTGGTGCAGTAAGGTTGCGATGAAGGGATAGTATAGGGTTTGTGGAGAGTACTAGGTCTTATTTTAACCTGCATCACCTTTGACCTGGGAGTACACAGGCCTGGTGAATATGGTACTAGACTAGCAACCGAGAGGTCACTGTGAAATTTAATTCAATAAATCTGCTAATTTGTGGGCTAGCACCAGTAAAGTGACCACGAAAGCTGCCGGATTGTTGTTAAACACCCAAATGGTTCACTAATATCCTTCAAGGAAAAGAATTTGTTCCCTACCAGGTCTGGTTTACACATAATTCTAAAAGAGAAAAGAAAGACTTGCATTTATATAGCGCCTTTCACAATCTCAGGAAGTCTCAAAGCGCTTTACAGCCAATGAAGTACTTTTGAAGTGTAGTCATTGTTGTAATGTGGGAAACACGGCAACCAATTTGTGCACAGCAAGACCCCACAAACAGCAAACGTCTGATAATGACCAGATAATCTGTTTTAGTGATATTGGTTGAGGGATAATTATTGGCCAGGACAACGGGGAGAACTCCCTTGCTCTTCTTCGAATAGTGCCATGGGATCTTTTACATCCACGTGAGAGGGCAGATGGGCCCCCGTTTAACATCTCATCTAAAAGACAGCACCTCTGACAGTGCAGCACTCTCTCAGTGCTGCACTGGAGTGTCAGACCAGATTATGTGCTCAAAGTCCCTGCAGTGGGACGTGAACCCACAACCTTGGTGAGAGTGCTACCCATTGAGCCACAGCTGACACCAATTCTAGTCCCACACTATGGGATCATTTTTAAAAGGGCGGCGGATGGCAGGAGGGTGGGGTGGGGGGTGGGGTCAATGGGTATGCGGCAAACCCAACCAATAAAAACTTACAGTTCCCCACGCCATCGCAACTTATTTGGTGGCCCTTAAACCCGCATGACAGGCTGTCAGCTGGAGCGGCTCTATTTAAAGGGCCATTGCTCCAATGGATTTTGCTGCAGCAAAGACCAAGAAGACCCAATGGGGCAGCACAGGGGCAAGGCTGCTCCAAGATTCAGCGAAGCCTCACTTCAGCTGCTACTGGCCGGGGTGAGGTGGTGGAGAGAACTATTTTACCCGACCAACAGGAGGAATCGCCCTGCCTCTGCCACCAAGAAGGCCTGACTCGAGGTGGCAGAGGAGGTCACCAGCAGCAGCAACATCTCCCACACCTGGATCCAGTGCAGGAAGCGTTTCAATGACCCAACTAGGTCAGCAAAAGTGAGTACACTTACTGATTCTCCTGCATTCCGTGTTGCACATCACCGCCCCCACCCCCTCAACTCATTCTGCACTGCCAAGACTACTCCATCACATCACTCCTCACACCCACTTAAGGCTCATCCTCAACTTACCTGCACTCCCTGAGCACTTCCTCACCTCCCCATTTGTGACCCTACCACTACCACTCACCCCAATCCTCATCCAATGTGATGTCTCTGTCTCATACTCACCCTCTGATGCATCTCTTTCACGGTCAGCCTCACGCAAACCACTGCATTCATCGGCTGACCACTTCACCCTCACTCACTCACACGTCTGTACTTTCTCCCCTTCTAGGAGAAGAGAGCACAAAATGCATGTGAGAGAGTGAGGACTGGAGGGGGGGCCACAACAAATAGTGGTCCTCACAGAGGCGGAGGAGGAGGCCCTGGAGATCAGCCGAACCCTCAAGTGCCTGTCTGTCAGGGATGCCGAGACTGGCACCCCACAAACGTCTGGTGACACAACTTTAACATTCATCACACACAATATGAATTGATGTTAACAATGCTTGGCATGTTGAACACCTCAGTATGCTCATCGCAACAAGACATATCTGTGATGATGCTTAATATTGCCTTCTGTTCTCTTACAGGCCCTTCAACGACTGCTTTGATAGCAGAGGGCGATTCCTCAGAGGACCTTTGATAGCAGAGGGCGATTCCGCAGAGGGCGCACCGTCACATCTTAGCGAGCCATCCACCAGCGCAGATACTCACACCTCGGTGGATCCTAGTAGTTAGTTAGTTGGGTTGGCACCTGGTGAGTCACCACACATAAGTGAGCACATGCAGACACTGGTGGCAGAGGCAGCTGTGGAGAGTGCGCGTCGGTGGGCGCACTCCTCTCCAGGCTCTGCTCAACTGGGCACAGATGCTGAACCCCGGGGCCATCCTTCAAAAGGAGAATGACAGCAGCACATTTGCGAGGTGCTGGAACAGGTGACACACGCACTCTCCACAATAGCCCAGAGGATGGAGCAGTCTAACTCCTGCATTAGTGGAATAGTGGCACAGGTGCGAGAGGGAATCTCTGAGATAGTGTCGCACGTAACTGCGGAAATGTCTGAGATAGTGTCGCACGTAACTGCGGAAATGTCTGAGATAGTGTCGCAGGTAACTGCGGAAATGTCTGAGATAGTGTCGCAGGTAAGTGCGGGAATGTCTGAGATAGTGTCAGAGGCACCTGAGCAACTGTCTGAGATAGTGTCGCACGTAACTGCGGGAATGTCTGAGATAGTGTCGCAGGTAACTGCGGAAATGTCTGAGATAGTGTCGCACGTAACTGCGGGAATGTCTGAGATAGTGTCGCACGTAACTGCGGAAATGTCTGAGATAGTGTCGCAGGTAAGTGCGGGAATGTCTGAGATAGTGTCGCACGTAACTGCGGAAATGTCTGAGATGGTGTCGCACGTAACTGCGGAAATGTCTGAGATAGTGTCGCACGTAACTGCGGAAATGTCTGAGATAGTGTCGCAGGTAAGTGCGGGAATGTCTGAGATAGTGTCGCAGGTAACTGCGGAAATGTCTGAGATAGTGTCACAGGTAAGTGCGGGAATGTCTGAGATAGTGTCAGAGGCACCTGAGCAACTGTCTGAGATAGTGTCGCACGTAACTGCGGAAATGTCTGAGATAGTGTCGCAGGTAAGTGCGGAAATGTCTGAGATAGTGTCGCACGTAACTGCGGAAATGTCTGAGATAGTGTCGCACGTAACTGCGGAAATGTCTGAGATAGTGTCGCACGTAACTGCGGAAATGTCTGAGATAGTGTCGCAGGTAAGTGCGGGAATGTCTGAGATAGTGTCGCACGTAACTGCGGAAATGTCTGAGATAGTGTCGCACGTAACTGCGGAAATGTCTGAGATAGTGTCGCACGTAACTGCGGAAATGTCTGAGATAGTGTCGCACGTAACTGCGGAAATGTCTGAGATAGTGTCGCAGGTAAGTGCGGGAATGTCTGAGATAGTGTCGCAGGTAAGTGCGGGAATGTCTGAGATAGTGTCGCAGGTAAGTGCGGGAATGTCTGAGATAGTGTCGCAGGTAAGTGCGAGAATGTCTGAGATAGTGTCGCAGGTAAGTGCGGGAATGTCTGAGATAGTGTCGCAGGTAAGTGCGGGAATGTCTGAGATAGTGTCACAGGTAAGTGCGGGAATGTCTGAGATAGTGTCGCAGGTAAGTGCGGGAATGTCTGAGATAGTGTCGCAGGTAAGTGCGGGAATGTCTGAGATAGTGTCGCAGGTAAGTGCGGGAATGTCTGAGATAGTGTCGCAGGTAAGTGCGGGAATGTCTGAGATAGTGTCACAGGTAAGTTTGGGAATGTCTGCGATGGAGAGAAGGCTAGCCTCCGTTGAGTTTCAAGCACGGCTCACAAATACATTTAGGCCCTGACAACGGCCGTTCAGACTCACAGTGAACAACATTCTGCCGCCTTAAACAGACGGACAGAAATTTTACAACTGGCCTTACAAGGCATCACACATGTCCTCCAAACTGTTCTCCAGCAGGGTGGCAGGAGTGATATGGCCCTGGCCCAGTAGAGGGACGATGGCGAAAGGGGACATGGAAGTGGGACGCCACTCAAAGCGCTCCCACGTCTCACCCGTTGCCCCCCTCTCAACCAGTACCTGCAACGCTGCCTTCTCTCCAGGTGGCCGAGTCAGCCCCTGCATAGGTGCACGTGGAGCAGTCTTTGGAGGGGCCCTCACGGGCTCCAAAACTCATAGGGCGTAGGCCCAATCATCTAAGCAGTCAGGACATGAACATAAGCAACCTGCCACTACCTCTGCTGCAGCCACAGGGGATGCACCACGTAGAAAGGCTAAGGATTTGTGATCACGAAGGGTATGCACAAGGGTGTCTGACAGACTGTCATGTTTTTCATTTGTATTTGGTTTCTGTTAAAGTCACATTAAATGTTATCATTCTCACCACTATTGCCACGTCTTGCCCATTCTTGACTGGCTTCTGTGATAGTGCCCTTTCATGTGCTTCACCATGAACGGCGACACTTGATGCCACCCAGTGGGTCACTTTACAGTGGGTGTATGTGTAGTTGCAGGACTGTTTTCGTGCAGGGGGTGGGGGAGGGGCTGGTGTTGGTGCTGGTCTTTCCGGGTGGTGTGAGGACTGGACTCTTCCCACTTTCTGATCTTACGAGAACTGTTCACATATGAGTGACTCCCTGGTCTCACGATCAGCCAGGTGAGTCACTGCTCTGCCGATGGGTTCGTCCTCCTCCTCCTCCTGCTCCTGCTCCTGCTCCTCCTCAATGTGGATGGCAGATGTGGATGGTGGATGAGGGCATGGGGCCTCCTCAACCGGTACCCCTCTCTGTTGCACCATGTTGTGCAGGACACAACACACTACAGTAATGTGACCCACTCCCGCTGGTGCGTATTGAAGCGCTCCCTCAGAATGATCGAGGCACCGAAATCGCATCTTCAGCAACCCTATCACATGTTCAATTATAGACCTGGTGGCGATGCGGCTGTAATCGTATCGCCGCTGTTGCTCGCTGATGGGGTTCCTCAGAGGTGTCATGAGCCACGTGTGCAGGGGGTATCCCTTGTCCTTGAGGAGCCAGCCCTTAAGGGTGTTCGGTGCGTGGAAGAGGCCCAGGATGTTGGAGGGGGACAGCTCTAGCAGAAGAGTGGGACCCGTTGTATTGGGAGGCCTGCCTACTAGAGTTTATCAGCCGCAAGATCCTTCTAGGAATAAGTACCCTGAGGGGAGCCACACAACCCAGTGATGTTATGTGTGGGCCTGTAAACGTGTCATGTCCTGAGTGTAGCACGTCTATGGCAAGTATCATAGGGTCCAAGCTGCTAAGATGGTTAGAATGTGGAATTCGCTACCACAAGGAGTAGTTGAGGGGAATAGCATAGATGCATTTAAGGGGAAGTTAGATAAACACATGAGCGAGAAAGGAATAGAAGGATATGCTGATAGGGTTAGATGAAGAGGGGTGGGAGGAGGCTCGTGTGGAGCATAAACACCGGCATAGACCTGTTGGGCCAAATGGCCTGTTTCTGTGCTGTGAATTCTAAGTAATATCTATGTAAAAAAAACATTTAGACGTTATGCACTGCCATGACTGCACAGTAATATTAACATGATCTCTGTTGTCCTGCGTGCTCTCTTCCCAGGTGAAGCATCCATTAGTCCAGTTGCTGGTGGATCCCAGGGACAACAGGAACAGCAGCAGGAGGAGCGTTCACCCCTATCGCATACACTTTAGCAGCATGGAATCACAGCATAGGGACGCACAGCAGGCTTCACTCAGTGAAGGTAACAGTGCAATTAGTGAGAGGTTTACTCCACAGGAGACTTCCAAGAGGCTTGAAAGTGCTAAAAGGAGACCCAGCTGCAAACCCTCTCTAGACATGTTGGGCGAAACAAGTCTCTCAGTGCACCCACTTGAGCTGGGTTATGTGCATGGCATATCCACTTCATTTGGCTCCATGGAGGACCCAGGACAGCATCTGATCTGTTTTCAGCATCTCAAGCAACCTGAATGACTTAAATAAGGTAATCGATTACAGATTTGTTTTCTCACTCATTCTTGGGATATGGGCGTCGCTGGCAAGGCCGGTATTTATTGCCCATCCCGGATTGCCGTTGAGAAGGTGGTGGTGAGACACCTTCTTGAATGACTGCAGTCCGTGTGGTGAAGGTCTCCCACGGTACTGTTAGGTGGCGAGTTCCAGGATTTTGACCCAGCGACGATGAAGGAATGTCGATAAATGTCCAAGCTGGAATGACTTGGAGGGAAACTTGGAGAAGAAGCTGCCCTTGTCCTTCTAGGTGCTGGAGATCCGGGTTTGTGAGGATTACTCCAACATCACTGCAGAAAATGTCAGCCACTGTGGCAACCTGCTGCAGTAACCTCAAAAGTGGGCAACAGTGTATGCATCTCACATGGATGCTCACACTACAGTTCATATTACAGCTTTGGGACTCTCGGGTGAGAGTAATCTTAGACTCATTAGGGGCAAGATTGAGGACTTCCCTGCAGTTGCTCAAACAGCCGCATCATTCTGTGCTCCAGCAGACCAGTGAGCCTCGCGAGGACATTGTCTCCTATAATGGGAGACAAGACCATCCACAGCGATTGCCAGTCGCAATGGAGGCAATAGGGAGGTCGAGAGAGGCGGTGAAGGAATCAGGAATTGAAATCTAGATCAGCAGCAAAATTAATAAGGATTTGTTCAGTAGAAAGTCTAACAGGTCCTCTCCACAGGTGGTCATAAAAGACCTTGTTGAGACTGCAGAAACAGAATGAACATGAGCAGTATCTAAAAAGAGCCTTATCAGGATACTGCTGCAGATTCCGCATATTAGTCAGACACCTTTAAAGCCGTAACGAGACAATGGTCTGGGGTCAGCTCCACGTGAGCGGATAGGAAGAGGTGAAAGGGCTTTGACCAATCAGTCTAAAGCTAAAGAATTTGTGATTAGAAGAGCATCACTATAAGATTGTGTGTTGCCTGGAGAAGGGGTGCAACCCACGGTCAGGGGGCCTGAAGAAAAGACGTCAAGGAACACCGGTGAAGAACGTTTCTCTTTCCACTACGAGGCCTGTTCCCCCTCCATGGTCAAGTCACATTCCCTACTTGAAGGTTGTGTTTGTTTATATCTGGGTTTGGGTTATAATAAACTTGAGTAAAAAAGAAACAATCCTGTGTTAGTGCTTCTCATTTCTCAGGTGCTGAACATAAGATACCTGTGGGGAGAAGTATCTAAAACATAATTTCTCTTACATTGGTGAAGAGGTAGAGCTGGGTGTCATCAGCCTACATGTAGAAGTTAACCCCATGCCTGCAGCTGATGGGCAGCATGTTGATGAGGAGGAAGACGGAGCCAAGGATAAATCCTAAGGGTACTCCAGAGGTAATGGTGAGGGTGGAAAGAGAAACCATTGCTGGAGATGCTCTGTGAACTCCAGAGGTAACTCTAAAGTTTACAACTAAAATAATGTTTAAAAAAAACTTCCATTTCACAAAATATTAGTTGTTTATGAGTTGCTTGCAGAACCAGTGGCACATCCATTGCACAGGAATAAGAGGATCACCAAAGAGCTAAAAGGTATGAATTGAAATGCCTTTTATGACATTTCTGTCAAGTTACGCTACCTTTTGATTGTATTGTTTTACACCAGTTACTCACTTTGTCCTACTTACTTTCACTGCACTTGTTGACCTTTCCATTGTCTGCAGTTCACTGGATTCTTTCATTTCTCTCCTCCCGGTAAGGAAATCTATTGTAAATCCTCGGGAAAGTTTGCATTCACGTGAAGATCCATTTCTTCATCGGTTGCTTGTCATGATTTTAATGCATTGCACAAAATTGCACAAAGGTGATCATAAGTGTATTGGTGTATTGCTAGGTCGAAAGACCTAATTAAGCAATTAAAGAGTTACTTTAGCCCTTTTCCGCTGTGCAGCGGTCCTGACCAAGAGCGGTGCTCTCTATTCCCCTTTAGACAGTAAATTTATCATAATTAATTCTAGTAAGTTCTAAATTTACTAAGTCGATTACCATTAAATAAACAACGTCTGGCATCTGCTCCAGTCAGACTCTGAGCTGCCGCTTGTTCGAGTGTTTTCACAGAGCAGCTTCAGTTTGCTGAAGTAGGTGAAACATTGGTATGGTCAAAAGTTCATAGAATCATAGAATGATACAGCACTGAAGGAGGCCATTCGGCCCATTGTGCCTATGCCAGTTCTTTGAAAGAGCTATCCAATTAGTCCCATTCCCCTGCCCTTTCCCCATAGCCCTGCAAAAGTTACCTCCAACAATTGTCCCAGTGATAAAATGGAGCTGTTTTCCCACATTTATGGTTGATGACCCACTTACTCAAATGTATCTGTTCTAAATGGCAATGGTCAAAGAACTCTAGAAAGTGTTTTATATCAAGACAATTTATACCTAGACATGGGCAAAAAGCAAAAATTCCCTTTTAGAATGGTCTTTGAATGTGTTTTTGTCCCAAGCTGTATTGCCATTAATAGGATCCCTAATCATATAAAACGACTACCCCCAAAGACTGAACTGAAAACAATCCATTACTCTTCCATCAAATGAGAGAATTGCATATATACAGCAGCTTTCACAACCTCAGGATGTCCCAAAGTGATTTTACAGCCAACATTTGAAGTGTAGTCACTAATGTAGGAAAAGGCTGCAGTCAATTTGTGCACAGCAAGCTCCCACAAACAGCAATGAAATAAATGACCAGATCATCTGTTTTAGGTACTGGTTGAGGGATTAATTTTGGTCCAGGACACCAGGGAGAACTGCCCTGCTCTTCTTCGAATAGTGGCATGGGATATTTTACATCCACCTGAGAGGGCAGATGGGGTCGCGGTTTAACATCTCATCCGAAAGGCGGCACCCCCGAGAGTGCAGCCCTCCCTCAGTACTGCACTGGGAGTGTCAGCCTAGATGTTGTGCTCAAGTCTCTAGAGTGGGACTTGAACCCACAGCCTTCTGACTCAGAGACGAGGGTGCCACCCACTGAGCCACGGCTGTGGGTCAGCGTTTTTTTTTTATTCGTTCACGGGATGTGGGCGTCGCTGGCAAGGCCGGCATTTATTGCCCATCCCTAATTGCCCTCGAGAAGGTGGTGGTGAGCCGCCTTCTTGAACCGCTGCAGTCCGTGTGGTGACGGTTCTCCCACAGTGCTGTTAGGAAGGGAGTTCCAGGATTTTGACCCAGCGACAATGAAGGAACGGCGATATATTTCCAAGTCGGGATGGTGTATGACTTGGAGGGGAACGTGCAGGTGGTGTTGTTCCCATGCGCCTGCTGCCCTTGTCCTTCTAGGTGGTAGAGGTCGCGGGTTTGGGAGGTGCTGTCGAAGAAGCCTTGGCGAGTTGCTGCAGTGCATCCTGTGGATGGTGCACACTGCAGCCACAGTGCGCCGGTGGTGAAGGGAGTGAATGTTTAGGGTGGTGGATGGGGTGCCAATCAAGCGGGCTGCTTTATCTTGGATGGTGTCGAGCTTCTTGAGTGTTGTTGGAGCTGCACTCATCCAGGCAAGTGGAGAGTATTCCATCACACTCCTGACTTGTGCCTTGTAGATGGTGGAAAGGCTTTGGGGAGTCAGGAGGTGAGTCACTCGCTGCAGAATACCCAGCCTCTGACCTGCTCTCGTAGCCACAGTATTTATATGGCTGGTCCAGTTAAGTTTCTGGTCAATGGTGACCCCCAGGATGTTGATGGTGGGAGATTCGGCGATGGTAATGCCGTTGAATGTCAAGGGGAGGTGGTTAGACTCTCTCTTGTTGGAGATGGTCATTGCCTGGCACTTATCTGGCGCGAATGTTACTTGCCACTTATCAGCCCAAGCCTGGATGTTGTCCAGGTCTTGCTGCATGCGGGCTCGGACTGCTTCATTATCTGAGGGGTTGCGAATGGAACTGAACACTGTGCAGTCATCAGCGAACATCCCCATTTCTGACCTTATGATGGAGGGAAGGTCATTGATGAAGCAGCTGAAGATGGTTGGGCCTAGGACACTGCCCTGAGGAACTCCTACAGCAATGCCCTGGGGCTGAGATGCTTGGCCTCCAACAACCACTACCATCTTCCTTTGTGCTAGGTATGACTCCAGCCACTGGAGAGTTCCCCCTGATTCCCATTGACTTCAATTTTACTCGGGCTCCTTGGTGCCACACTCGGTCAAATGCTGCCTTGATGTCAAGGGCAGTCACTCTCACCTCACCTCTCTCCGCCAAAGCTCCCACTTTCGTGTTACCCACAAACACATTTTCCCTCTGTTCTTTCTTATTTCACCCAGCCCATCTCTACCAGCCACAGCCCTGCTCCTTCAGCGCTCTGCTATTTAAATGGCGGCTATTCCTCCCGGCATCAGTCCAGCAGTTCACACTGCTCATTCTAAATCTCCTCTCCCTGTATTTATCCCCTTGGGCAGTCCCTTATTTCGAATCAGAAGCTGACATTTAAATATCACAGTGCTGGAGGAAGAACCCAAAACTGACTGCAATCGCTGATGGGAATGGACGGGGATGGTGATACTTTTGGACTCACTGTCTTTCATGAAATGGCTTCCCTAGGAGGGGAATCAGCCACGCAGGATATCTGGGGGAGGTTATGATCTCCTATTAACGTGACCCCCCTCCCCTACATCTTTAGCAGGGACATACATTTCTACAACAACAACTTGCATTTATATAGCGCCTTTAACGTAGTAATAGGTCCCAAGGCGCTTCACAGGAGCGTCATCAGACAAAATTTGACACCGAGCCACATAAGGAGATATTAGGACAGGTGACCAAAAGCTTGGTTAAAGAGGTAGATTTTAAGGAGGAGGGAGAGACAGAGAGGCGGAGAGGTTTAGGGAGGGAATTCCAGAGATTACAGCCTAGGCAGCTGAAGGCACGGCCGCCAATGGTGGGGTGAAGGAAATCGGGGAAGTGCAAGAGGCCAGAATTGTAGGAACGCAGAGCTCACGAAGGAGTTGGAGGAGGTTACAGAGATAGCTGGTTTATACTGGAATAAATCGAGTATTTCCTTTTATTGAGTTGAGAAGTGAATCTACATTTGGAGTCTGTCTGTCATCATTCACCTTTTTAGTGTCATACTTACTATGAGCGCCATCAGCAAAGTTCACATCATCAATTACTGGCGTTCTTAGCTGCAGGATTGGATGCAGGACGTACTTAAGTCTGAAGTCAGCAGATTCTTCAACACCCAACCTGTTTGCTTGGGATTTGCACCAAATCATTGAGTTCAAGAGCTAGGTCAATTTATAATGAAAGGTAAAACCTAGGCGAAATCTCCTGATTTATGTGCCCTGAGACGTGGTACTTAAGAAGCTGTAACTCACCTCAGCAACAAAAAAAAAAGCTGGAGCCAATAATGTGGATAGATGGTTGGAATTTCATTTTTTTCTCTCTCTCTCTCTCTCCGGAGTTAAGTGGACGCCTAACCTGCACTTTGTCAGTAGGGTCGGGATGGCCTTGTGGGAGCCTGTGGGAAATGCCCAGGCTTTGACCTGCTGTAACTACAAGATGGATAACTCATCAGCCAGTAGTAATCAGAGTAATAAGGGATTGTGACGAACACCCACCTCAAACACTTGTAGCCTCAATCCGGTGGCAGCGAAAAGCTGGGCTGGTAAGCATAGGCATGCATCAGTCGCTAAATAGAATTTAATTTTCCATGCGGCTACAATACAAATGTACCATAAAATTTGATAATTCGTTTACTTATGAGGCGTGGCTACCAATATGACATTATAAACGCCGCACAGATCAAATCTGGCATTGTATAAAATAACCTGGGAAGGTCGCAGACTGTAACCCTTATAATTCTATTCCTCCCCCCACCCACCCCATCCCAAGTCTGACTGAGGCAAAATGTATTGTTGTCTTGTTTCAATTCCACGATAAACACTTTAAATTAAATGTTCCTAAAACGTCGTTCCATCTTGAGTTCTCCAACCACTCCCCCCCCCACCATTGCCATCCCCTCGAACATTTCACCCACAGATCAAACGGCACTAAAAAAAACCCAAAGAGTTAAGAAATAAGTCTGACTGCTGGATGCTGGCCGGGTAATGTTTGACCGAGTAATTATGGCTTCTGGACAGATGCATTAAACAGGCTTGAGGCTGGAGCCACTGAATATTATTTTAGTCCGAAGGCCAGAGGAACTGACTCATTTTCAGAGTGCTGGGAGACCGCGTATGTCGTACAACTGGTGCTTGATCCAAGATCTTGTTGGCAGCTCCCTCCAATATTGCACTTCTGACTTGATAAACAAATATCATGACTGCTAAACCTTGCATCCTTAATGGCCGCACAAGACAGCCAGATCTTACTTGGGACCATCATCATGTGCTGCTTATAATCTCTATGGACGGAAAGCTTTTATTAACTCTTTGAGGGCGGCTCCAATATTTCTAGAACAAGAGGGCATAATCGTAAAATTAGGAGCCAGGCCATCCAGGGGTGAAGTCAGGAAGCATTTCTTCACACAAAGGGTAGCGGAAATCTGGAGCTCTCTCCCCAAAAAGGCTGGGCCAATTGAAGCTTTCAAGACTGAGATCCGTAGATTTTTGTAAGGTAAGGGTATCCGGGGCTATGGGTCAAAGGCGCGTAAATGAGGTTGAGGCACAGATCAGCCATGATCTAATTGAATCATGAAATGGGTTTGATAGTCTGAATGGCCTACTCCTTTTCCTTTGTTGTACATTGTATCTGAAAATAGTAAAATACCTTGAGATTTTGGTGGGGGGCAGAGGGAGAGTCCTCTCAGGGCAAATTTCCATTGGGACAGGTCCTCCACCCATCCCTCCATATCCGCTGCCGTCCCGACCCATGGAGGCACTTCAGAGACGTGACCAACTCTTCCCAGGGCCCACCACTACCTTCCCAATGTTGACCTCAGGGAGTAGTGCTAACATGGATGGAAAGAAGGAAAATCCACAGGAGACTCTGGCCCTAATCCCCCTCCCCATTGCCATTTGCACGCGGCAGGTAGGGAAAGCACAGGCAGTGACAGTCCCTGCAGGGGCGGGAGGAGCAAAATCACAGTTGTGGCCGTGCGGCTGGGGTAGACCGCACCACCCCGTTTTCCCACTGTTGCCCCCATGATCCTGCCAATAATCAGGCGGAATCGCAGAAGAAATCGCACCCCCCTCAGACTGAGTTTCCTCAACGTACTGTCAATGTAAATACTCTACGTTTGGTTCTGAATGTGTTCTGTCAAACTCATTGTTACATTTAAATGTCAATATAAGAAAGAAAGACTTGCATTTACGTAGCGCCTTTCACAACCTCAGGACGTCCCAAAGCGCTTTACAGCCAATTAAGTACTTTTGAAGTGTAGTCGCTGTCGTAATGTAGGAAACGCGGCAGCCAATTTGCACACAGCAAGCTCCCACAAACAGTAATGTGATAATGACCAGATAATCTGTTTTTAGGTGTTGGTTGAGGGATAAATATTGGCCAGGACACTGGGGAGAAATCCCCGCTCTCCTTAGAATAGTGCCGTGGGATCGTTTACATCCATATTGTAACAAACGTGCCATTTATCACCATTACAAAAGCTTTGAGCTGCTATTAATGGTTAACTATTCCAACGCTGACTTTTGCTGGAATTGTGTAACCGCGTTTGTTTTTGCACTAGGCTAACCGACCAGGACGTTTAATGGAAGTGGGCCAGCAGCAGGACTTGATCTTAAAGCTTCAGTCCCAGGCTCCTTGAGCTAAGACTGTACAAGATTGAAAATATTGTGTGATTTTACTCCTTATGAGAATAAAATTGGTGATGCAATGAGTTCGACACGGCTGAAAATATTCTATCAGAAATAAAATGTCAGGGGTGGGGGGAGATCACTCAAAATCTCAAGTACTGACCTGAGAAGCATTGTATGTTGATCTAGAAAGCCGGAGTGACTGATATGGAAGACTTTGGGCACTGACCCAATGAAATCTTGTTAACCTGGCGACCCTGGAGTGTCCGACAAGGAGTTTAAAGCCACTGTGCCCTGCAGTAGCTGATAAGAGGAGGTTGGAGCCTCAGTCAAAGATTTCCATATTTAGGAATTTGCTCCAGTGTACTATCGTGAGGTGTGATTTGGATTGTTGGCTTCTTTTTCTGCGAGTCACAGTGTCCTCGGCATGTTTCGTAACTTAGAACTGTTTCCAGTTTGTTTACGCTCGCATGGCGGAAGTTACTTTGTTACCGTAGTGACCAGAAAGAAAGCCTGAAAAATCCGTATTAAAGCAGTCGTAGCCCATGGGGAAATAGGAAGAGTGACATAAATAATAACAACAATAATAAATCAAAAGCAAAATGCTGCGGGTCCTGGAAATCTGAAATAAAAACAGAAAATGCTGGAAATGCTCAGCAGGTCAAGCAGCATCTGTGGAGAGAGAAACAGAGTTAATGTTTCAGCTTGATAACAAAATAACTTGCATTTATATCACACCTTTAAAGGTAGTAAAACGTCACAGGAGCGTTATCAAGCAAAATTTGACACAAAGACACATAATAGGACAGGTGACCAGAAGCTTGGTCAAAGAGGTAGGTTTTAAGGAGCATCTTAAAGGAGGAGAGAGAGGCGGAGTAAAAGTCAGGTTGAACCAGACTGTTTGCAACCTTGGCCTTCTATTTGACCCTAAACTGGTCTTCCGACCCCATAGTGTCTCCATCACAAAGACTACTGACTTCCACCTCCGTAATATCGCCTGTCTCCACCCCTCCCTCAGCCCATCTGCTGCTGAAAGCCTCATCGACCTCCAGAGTTGACTATTCCAATGCTCTCCTCGCTGGCCTCTCATCCTCCACCCTCCATAAACTTCAGCTCATTCAAAATTCTGCCGCTCATATCGTATCCGCACAAAGTCCGACTCACCCATCACCCCTGTGCTTTCTGATCAGCATTGGCTCCCGATCACCCAACGCCTCAAATTTAAAATTCTCGTCCTCAGGTTCAAATCCCTTCATGGTCTCACCCCTCACTATCTCTGTAATCATCTCCGGCCCTACAACTCTCTGAGAACACCAAGTTCCTCCAATTCTGGATTCTTGTGCATCTGGAAATCTTTTTGCTCCACCATTTTAAGGGCAACCCTCTTTTCCTGGGCTATTTGAAGGAGGAGGCAAAATGAAAGGATGGCTCCTAGGAGACCGATACAACCTTCAACACGTGACAGTGTTGTGTAGCCCCTAACAACAGACCCAACTGCACCCATACAGCTGCCAGTATCATTATCAAACATACTATAGGCACCTAGAAGTAATGTTTCATATGCCTGGACAGATCAAGGACAATCTTATAATACAACCCTGTAGTTTGCTGTAGGCTGCACAATGTTTTCATCCAGTGAGGCCTAAAAATGGACCAGGTATAAGAGAAGGGGACCCATCTGCAGCCAATGGCAGACCAAAACCTATACAATGAGCCAGAAGATTGCTCTGCTGAAACCTCTTTGCAGGCAGTAAGAATCATACGCTAGGCTGTCATAAATGAGACCTTTAGCTAAGTGGAACATCCATCAATAAGTTAACAGTGCTCTCCACACGGGATTGATGCAGTGGGACTATATACCTTCAGCAACATTGACCTCTGCACTAAATCAACTATCACAGCATGATAAGGTAGGTAGGGAGAAATTATTTCCTCTGGTGGGAGAGTCCAGAACAAGGGGGAATACCCTTAAAATTAGAGCTAGGCTGTTCAGGGGTGATGTCAGGAAGCACTTCTTCACACAAAGGGTAGTGGATATCAGGAACTCTCTCCCCCAAAAAGCTGTTCAGGCTGGGGGTCTATTGAAAATTTCAAAACTGAGATTGATAGATTTTTGTTAGGCAAGGGTATTAAGGGTTATAGAACCAAAGCAGGTAGATGGAGTTAAGATGCAGATCAGCCATGATCTAATTGAATGGCGGAACAGGCTCGAGGGGCTGAATGGCCTACTCCTGTTCCTATACTCCTATGTCCACTACATCTGCTGCTGCGGTGACTGCCTGGTTACTGCCATGTTCTAACATGTGAACTATCACTTGAGCGGCATAGCTGGGTAGTTTGCATCACCTTGAGAGACAGCAGCGCCATCTGTATATGCTCTAACCATGTCCATGCTTCCTGGACACTGCCTCAGCATGACAACCGACCTATATGGGAGCAGCCTTCCAACCAGTAATAAGGGCAATTAAGTCCTACAAAACAGTTCTCTCCATCACGATCCCCGGGATTTTAAAACTGAATAAGTCAGCTGCTTGGAGATTGCAGCCCAAGGCATATGAGCATCCATGAGAGATTCACCCACTCAAAGTACCTCTGTCACTGGTGGGTGCAATGAAGGTGTCCCTGAAGTTGTCACACATTCCACGGTGGACCGCATTTCAAAGACCTGCTTAACTGCACAGATGCTGGTATTGGGCTCCTCCTTTGTCAACACACATTGCAGGGTGTTGGGCACACTCTGTGACAGAAAAAACCCTCACTGATGCTCAGGAAGCAGCCTTCTTCTAAATGCAGGCCTCATGTGGTCTGAATAACAAGTCTTTGCGGCTGAGGAAGGGTTGAGAGCTGGTCCTCTGACCACCAGGTTTCCTGCTTTTCCTCCGCCGCCACTGTATGCTTCTCTTCCCTCGTGCTCTGTGGCTCCCCTGGTGCACTTTCCCTAAACTGACCGTCTAAATCACCAGGGGTGGATGCTCCTATGCTGGTGCTTGGTACGGGTTCAGTGCTTCATACAGTTGTTTTGTGGTGCTGGCTTGTTGGCTATCTGGGGTGGGCTGAACTGATTCTTGGAGGTCCATTATAGAAGCAAAAGAGGAACTTATGTTAGAATGCTAACGAGAAAGCACTGGTTCAAACAGTGCTTACATAACTAGAGCATGTATTGTGGCGGTGTGCTGATGTCCATGTAAGTGCCTGAGTTAGGAGAGAAAGGATGATGATGATAATGGTTTGTCCGTTGTTCATCTATCACTCATCTCCAATTTAACACAGCTTGGGGGCTCTCATATGACTGTCAAGTCCATTTTTCACGAGGAATGTTTTCCCCACATGTCAGATTGATCTGTGGGCTGATCTTTCCATCAAAGGAGAGAAAGGATAACTGGAAAAGGATGACACTAGCCCTTGGCTTTGGGAAGCCCTCTGGCCAACTCATGCAGTGTTCTCTAGCCCCACAATGTCCAGCATGGCCGGTTTGAAAGGACATAAGGCTTTCAAATTACAGCGCCCTCCTCCTGTTTGGGTTTGTTCCCATCTGTTAGGCACCACCTTGTCCTGCAAGGAGCAAAGTAGTGTTGAGATGTTGAAAGTTTAAGAATACATGCAGTGTTCACCAAGTGTCCACTTTCTGTTCCATGTTGTATGTGAGTAAATGGACATACATCATGCAACTGGTTTATGTTGTGAGCTTGCTTTATGTGCTCACATTTCCAAAGGCAAATGGAACAATAGTTTCCTCTGGGAGTTGAACACAGCATTAACTCATTGCTCCACTTCTTTCCGAGTTGAGTGCACATTTGCATTGTCAACATTTATTGGAACAGACATTGAAAGCTTTAACAGGCGAATAAAGTCTCGATTGTCATTCAAGCCCCAGTTCATAATCTTTCAGTATTTCTCGTGAATTGTGCGAAACAGTTTTTTTTTTGAAACCTTATTAATTTTGAAAAAATGATCATGAAAATACCAGAAGGAAAATATGAAAATCACAAACTAAACTTTTCACTCAAGAATAAAACTAAAATGTGAGTAAAATTTGGGAATGGACGACTAGACTAAAATCAGGATACGTTTCCTCCAAAGAGGGTGGGGTAACTGTTCGTCTTTATCGCACGGGTGGAAACCCGTCCAATATTTATTCCATCGATTGTCAGTGGAACAATAAATCGGACTGAGTCTATAACGGGCATGTGATCCACTTCGCCAGGTTACTGCCCATGTGGTGAAGATGAAAATTTACCCCATTAGTGAAATAAGGCAGGGGGCCTGAATTTGTTGAAAACTTGCGCAATAGCAATGGCGTATCTACGGCGTACATCATTCTTATGGTACAGAAGTTCCAGGAAATTATGGTGTGAGTGACTTACGCCATAACGTATCCCACGCCATAATTTGTTGGGACTCTTACACTGCTCCACAGAGACCTACGCCGAAAAAGTTTTAACAGCTAGTTATCAAAGCTCCGCCCACAATTGAAATCAACGGCGAGATTAAGTTTGTTGAATTAAGGCCACTGTGAGCACCACAGGCACTTAGACCATTACAGAATGGCGCTGGAGGGCCCAGGATCAGGAAAATTGTTCAGCAAATTGCCTGAGGATAACATTTTTATGATTTGTTCTAGGAATTTCATTGAAATCTTAAACCTTAAGTAAGTGATAAAATAAGTGTTTTGACAGCCAGTCATGTTCTGATTTTCCCTCGACTGATACTATTTTTATATTAATATTTATTGTGCTTGTGCGCTAAGCACGGAATGAAATATGGCTAGGGATCACACGCAGTTCAGGAGACAACCCTATGCCTATGGGTCCCTTCTTAAAGCCGATTTATATGGTTTCAGCACAAACTCATCAATCAAATTAAACCCGACCTGGACATTCTGCCCATACATACTGTGACCCATCCCCACATTCTCAGATTGTAACCATTGCTGCTAAACGTGTCCCTGTTAAATAACCTGCTGTTCCGTTCTACGTCAGGCCCCGGTACCTTGTATGTGTATCAGACATTGGCCGCGTCGTCCTCCATCCACCGCTATGCTCGCTGTGGCGTATTCTAAATATTTTTCCAGCAAATCATGGCGTGAATTCGCCACTCGAGGATCGGGGAGAGCAATGGTCTAACTTATGGCATTCGTCACCAATATCGCCATTGCAGAGAATTCCGGGCCTAAGCATCAAGGTGCACAGATGAGACTAAAACTAAAATATTTCAGGTAGTAAAACTCTGAATTAACAATGAATTAAAGATTGCTACATGAGTTAACCCAATCTTTCACTGTTATTCTGCAGAAGTGTACTGGACTCATTCTAAATTGGACTAATGTGAGTACAACAGAATTGTGTCCTTTGAAGTGCACATACCAAGATTCCTGCCATGGTGATATACTGTTATGTTTCTGGAGCTGCATATATGCATCATAAATAACATTTAAGCTACCTTTTTAATCGCCCATTTTCCTTTCATCAACTGACACCTACATAATCCTGCATTCCATATTTTTTACTGATTTCAACCATCGCTATTTGCTTTAGAAATTAGCAACACTAAAAAAGCATTGTATCAGTAACACAATCTCTCCTTTATAAGTTGGGGAAAATCAAAGCATTGTTTATCATTAAGGCGCATTTTCTGCATTCATTTCAGATTTCCAGCATTCACGGTTTTCCTTTTCCTCCAGCTCTTTGTAGATCATTAATATTTAAATTTGTTGTTGAATGATATGAAAGCTATGTGATTGGCCTGCTGTGGTATTTCCAGCATTCCTCCATTTATCTCTTAAGAATGATTGTAGCTGTAGTGAGAAGTGGCTCGGTTCTTAATCCTGTTGTGTTTTTAAGCAACAAAGTGAAACTCAACACTTTGTCTCCACCCATTCTGTTGCAGGTCATTAATATTTAAATTTGCCGTTAATATTTTGGACATGCTGCCTGAAAATGGAGATCCTTCTGCTGTGGCACGACTTCATGCATCCGATTATATTTTTGTGCCTCAGACGCCAGAAGATATTTCTGTGTGCTGCAAGCCTGGAAATTAGAGCGCACGTGATGTTATTTTACGAATGCTTAATACATTGATATCAAACTCCCCTGTCTGCCATTTTGACACCTCCCTTAAAATGGTGGACATAAGATATCAATACAGCTGCATTAAGCATTCGTTTCATGACATTATACAGAACAATTTTCAGCCTAGGGTTACTTGTTTTCAGAAGCTAAGATTTCAAAATGCCATCACTGGCTCAACGCATCAGTCACACCAACAAAATTCTGCTGTGTAACAAAGATGTAAATCTAACGTTTTGTTACAAAGTGTGCTGGAGACAGGGCATCAACTCGCACCTATTTTAGGAGCAATTGACCCTGTTTTCTTTTCATTTGCTCCTTGTTTTTTAAGTACTGGTTACAAAAATCACCACAGTACAAAGTACATTAGAGGCCAGTGTTTGTGTAAGAAACAATAACAAAAAAAAATAAAAAAGGAAGATCAAGGCGCAGATTTCTAACTATAAATGATCACTGTGTTGGGTAAAACATGCTGGCCAAATCATATTTTATGTGAGGAAGAAATTCGACTTCTATGGAAAGAGGAAGACAAGCAGCAAGATTGTTTGGAATAGCAGATCATAGTTAAAGAGTTACTTTTGGATTTTTCAGTCAGAAGCAATTTGCTGTTTGCTCGTTGAGTACTTTTAATCCCTTGGAGAAGGAATGTAGCATAAATCTGAAAAATGCCACAACCGAGAATAGGAACTAAAAAAGCAGAAACCCAAGCGCAGTTCCACTCATTTTAAGAAGAGGTTGAAAGATTTTTCGTTACAGAAATTTGTTTATCGTAGGATCGTAGAAAATTTACGGCACAGAAGGAGGCCATTCGGCCCATCGTGTCCGCTCCGGAAATGACTTATATGGGTTTGGATTTGGAGCTATTTTGTTTCCATTTTACTACACACACATTTGAAATAAAGCTGTAGGCCTTTAATTATGTTTTGTGAATATTAACACACAAATGCTTAATCCAATCGTATGAAATTTTTCTCTCTGCTTTTTTAACGGAGTTATTTTTCCTCTTAAAATAAATGGGTTAACATCACTGTTACAATAGTGACAAATGAATTTAATGTGAACATGCTAAGCTAATATTCACAGAGCATAATTTCAAGGTCACAATAACTAAACTGTAGCAATATTAATAGAAATGAACAACTCCACGTACAATCAGCATGGGTTCCAATTGTTCATCTTGTGCTCTATGAAGGCAGCAATGATCAGTTAAAAGTGTTTAATTACAACAGTGACAACACTTCTAAAGTACTGCATTGACTGTAAAGCACTTTGGGACGTCCTGAGGCAGTCAAAATATAAATGCAAGTTCTTTCTTTTCTTTCCTTAGACAAGTGATCGTGAAATTAATTATTACTTCACGAATCATCTTAAAATATACCAGACAACAACTTGCATTTATGTAGTGCCTTTAACATATAAAATGTTGCAAAGCACTTCATGGGAGGGGCGGGGGAGGGGGAGGGGGGTGTTAAAGGGGCAGTGGGAAGGAGAAAAATAAAGGAATTGATAAAGAGATGGGCCATAGAGAGAATAATAGCTTGATTGAAAAGATGGGTTTTGAGGTTTTGAGAAGGTTTTAAAAGAGGGAAAGAGAAGAGGAGAGGCAAGGGGGTTTAGGAAGGGAGTTCCAGAGAATAGGGCCGAGGCATTTGCTGGGTCTACTATCAATGGCAGGGCGAAGAGAGGGGGTTGTACACAATTCTAGAGTCAGAGGACTAAAGAATGTGGGAGGGAATATAAGGCCAGAGCAGAGGAAGGGCAGGGTGAGGATTTGGAGGGATTTGAAGATGAGGATAAGGATTTAAAATTTTATACATTGCATGGCAGGGAGCCAGTGAGAACCAGAGTTAATAAAGTTTATTAATTTCATATCTATCCTGGATGTTGTGACCTATGAGGAAACTTCAATATTATTGAACAAAATAATAACAGACTATTTCCTGTTGATGATATTTTCTGGTGAAACTGATAAAGTTCAGCAATTTTCATTTCCATTTGGCTGAAACTTTCAACAGTCAACATATTCATAGAATAACATAGAATCTACAGAACAGAAACAGGCCATTCAGCCCAACAGGTCTATGCTGGTGTTTATACTCCGCACAAGCCTCCTCCCACTCTAATTAGCTCTTCCCATCCTAACCATTTATGCCTCTATTCCCTACTCCCTCAAGTATGCATCAAACCTCCCCTTAAATGCATCAAAACTAACTGCTTCAACCAATGCATGCGGCTGCTCAACACTCTCTGTGTAAAGAAATTCCTCCTAAATTCTTTATTTGATCTGTTAGTGGCTATCTTATATTTATGCCCCCTCCCCCTTGTTCTGGACTCACCCACAAATGGAAACTGTTTCTCCACATCCACTCTATCGAACCCCATCCTAATCTTAAAGAGCTCTATCGGGTATCCTCTTAGTCTTCTGTTTTTCAGAGAAAAGAGCCTCAGCCTGCTCAATCTTTTCTAATAGTTGTATCCTCTCAATTCTGGTAACATATGTGTAAATCTTTTCTGCACTTTCTTCAGTGCTTCAATATCCTTATAATAACATGGAGACCAGAACTGCACACAGTGCTCCAAGTGTGGTTTAACTAAGATCCAACACAAATTTAACATTACTTCCCTGTTTTTGTATTCTCTTCCTCTAAAAATTAACTCCAGTGCTTTGTACTATTTATCAATCTGTGTTGCTACTTTTAGTGATTTATGTATTTGTGTTCCCGGATCTCTTTGCTCCTCTGCCCCATTTAGTTTCTTACCTTCCAAGGAATAAGTGGCCTCCTTATTCCTCCTACCAAAATGAATCACCTCACACATCACTATATTGAATTTCATTTGCCATTTATCCGCCCACTCTTTGGCTAGTTTGTCTAGTATCTCCTTTCTTTCTTTCTATATTAATTGTTATAATATCCCTCTTGACCTTCTACTGCTGTCAATTACTCTTTGTTAGCTTCTTCAGTGAAAATTGAGGCAACATATCTATTCAGTATGCCTGCCATTTCAGTATCATCTCCTGTGAGTTTGTCCTGCTCATCCCTTAGTGCTCCTATCCATATCGTAGTTATCTTTTTGTTTCTTAAGTGCCTGTAGAATACTTTACTATTTCTTTTTATATTCTTTGATATTTTCATTTCATATTTTCACTTTGCCCTGCTAATTGTCTTTTTAACCTCTTTCCTAAGCTTATCATATTCCCTTTTGTCCACCTCTCCTTAATGCTTACATACTTTGTGTGTATACCTTTTTCTTTAGATTCAATAAGAATTCAGATGATATACTTATCGACAGAGGTATTTTATTTTTGTCCAGCAATCGTTTTATGAAAAACTGGGCACTTTAGGTGAAAATTGTTACACTATCTTCATCCTATGCAATGGGCAGATTGTCACTGGTTTGCCAGCCAACCTCTTCATCCTCCTTATCTACAAACATCTTCTGGGTCTGTCTGTCAACTTAGTCCCAATTTATGCCAAATCATAGTCATTTTTGTCTTGCAGACTCATGCGCACTAAGTACTGGGTTAAGACCACCCAAATTAATTAAATTTAGATCTCTTACAGAGACTCTCTTCCTGTCAGTCCAAGCTGGCCTTACTGAACCAGATTCCAGGTCTGAGAGTGTTGTATTCCAACCCACTGCATCACTCAATCTCACTCATGAAAGGGATTCTTGGTAATCATTTTCTTTTTGTATAGCAGACAGCTTTAGCTATGTTCTGAAAGAATTACACAACAATTAAACTGGTAAAGAAAAAACTAGATGATGTATGAGAGAAGATTTTTTTTTTGTGATTTCACAGTTTGTCAAGAGTTTGAACCATTCTGAAGTAATCCGGCTTCAACACTAAAAGATAAGAAAACCTTTGGAAGGGTGATTTTTGTTTCATGGAGACTAATGTTTGGATGAGACGTTAAACTGAGGTCCTGTCTGCCTATTCCAGCCATTTAGATGTCTGTTAAAAAACCTATGGCACTATCCAAAGAAGGCAGTGAGTTCTCTCAATGTCTGGCCAACATGCTTCCCTCTGTCAACACCACCAAACAGAAACCTCTTTTCATGAGTTGATTAAGATCTAGTATAGTGACTTGAAATATAGGCCTGGAATTTCCTCGGAACTTAAGTGTGCACGTATGAAGTTATGCCAATTTTCAGCGTAAAAGATCAAGGAAATTCAGGTGTAAATGACTTAGACCCGTTTTTATGCTACTGGGATTTCCACAATCATTTTGTGCTGATTCATTGAAACCTCCACCGAAACCCTCTTCTGTTCATTAACATAGTCCCGCCCCTCCATTCAGAAGACCAGAGAATCCGACTTTCCTGCATCTACGCCTGTTTTGAACGAGTGTAAATATACACCCAAAATTTTAGATGCAGCAGGACCCAAAGTCGTATTTCTGGTGTTCTATTGTGACGTTTTAAGCAATTTTTTGATTTCTCCTCACTGAGACCTGCACTGTATTTTCTGGATCTTTGAATACATTTTTATAGAAACAGAATTAGTTACATTAAAAATCGAAGAGGTTTCTTGATTGCATTTTCTTCACCGTGCTGTGCTTAATATGCATAAATGATGGCTTCATGGTTTAACATTTTTATTTTCTTAGATAAGGAGGGACTTGGCAAAGGAATATGTGCCCTTTCCTTGAGCCCCAATTGGTTACACTGCTTTCTGCTGGTTTATGGTGGTTTTTACGTTTCACCATATGCTAATGAGATAGGCGGGAAATTTCGATGCAAGTACCTGCTGACCGTATCGATGCATAAGAGCGGGTGTAAATTTTGGCATAACTGCCGACTACCAGGCCATGGTATCCTGAAGTGCAAAAGTTGAGATTTTATGCACATATATTCAAAGTTTTCCATCTTCAGTGTTGTCGATACTCTACCGTGAAGTCCTACTTCAGTAACCACTGAAATGAGAAGCATTTAAATAGCATGCTATCGATGTAGTGCTGCTCCCCGCATCGTTTTACTCTGCAGACGATCTCTCGCTGAAATTAAAACATCCAAAATAAATAGATTTACAGATTTTGAATTCAGCATCCTTTAACTGACGGTGAATTTAATTTTTTTACTGCAGCCTGCAGGCCAGGGAATGAGTTTTGGGGGCATTTAATAAAGCATTGCACAATTGTACTGATTATTTTCAAACCTGTAAGGTTTGTCAATAAGTTGATTCAATTGCTCTGACAGAAGAGGATACAGCACAGATATATCAGCACCATTCCCTCAGAATGGAAGTTGGGAAACCAAATTTGGGACTGCACTAATGAATGGTCACCTACACATTGCGATTTTCTTGCTCTGTGGGTTATCTTGAATACTTCTTTTGAGAAAATGAAAGTGACATGAAGCTCCAGTATTCTTACCTGCCGCTTATTGTGGCTGTTTGATAGAACATCAGAAATGAGAACAAAAGCAGTTCACAGCACCATGAACACAACTGGGATGTTACCCTTTTAATGCTTTCTAAACACCGCCTGTGTATGCCAAGCGAAGCAATATTATCTCTGACAGCCTACATCAGCCTACCTTTTAAATATACTTTGGATTATCTGTATTAAACAAGAAAAGCCCTTTTTTTTTTAATATCCCTGTCTTCCACCAAGCACCTGGAAAATCTCCTGAAGCAATTTAATAAAGGAAGACGGCAGTTCAAAGATTCGTCTCAAAATATGTAGCAAAATCACTTCAGCAGATAAAACAACTTAATTTTTTGATTTATACAAGAGAGCAAATAAAAAAGTGGATTTATAGAGTGGATTTACGTGCTGCCCTGATACCTCTTTTATGATTGTTGTTATATTACCAATTTGGTGTTGGATTTATGCCGGTATCAGTGTTAATCTGGCGCCAAACTCGTGGCATATCACCAGGTTATACAGATTGATCTGCAATTGGCGCCTCTGTGCTGCTTCAGGTCAGAGGCTCAGAAAGTGATATAGCTGGAGCAATGTGCAATGGATCAATGTGAACGCACTCCACTCAATCCACTTATCAACATGCGTCTGATCCCATCATCCTGGTACTCGCACCAGCAAACTGAATGCTTACACAGCCAGTTGAAGCAGGCCGTACACAGGGACAGTCTTGTGCCCTTCAAAAATTGGATCACCGCTTTGTGTATGCACACTAAGATATACAGTGACACACCAAAGATCAGAAGAAACCAGACTACCACTTAAAAAGAAAGAAAGACTTGTATTTCTATAGTGCCTTTCAAGATCTCAGGATGTCCCACCGCACTTTACAGCCATTGAAGTGTAGTTACTGTTGTAATGTAGGAAACACGGCAGCCAATGTGCACACAGCGGGGTTACAAACAGCAACGTGATAATGACCAGATAATCTGTTTTAGTGATGTTGGTTGAGGGATGAATATTGGCCAGGACACTGGGGAGAACTCAAAATAGTGCAATGGGAAAGACAGCATAGCACTCCCTCAGTACTGCTCTGGAGAGTTAGGCTAGATTTTGTGCTCAAGTCTCTGGAGTGGGAATTGAACCCATAACTTTCTGATATCAGAGGCGAGAGTGCTACCCACTGAGCCACAGGAATAATTGGTGAGTGCCAGTGAGATGGTATTGCATCCTTTGATGCCACCTCACTCATGTGTCACTTGTGCTGTTACATTTATAACAGCATAAGGATTAAAGCGATTCATTGCTAAGCTGCCCTTGTGATTATAGACAAGGAATAAACATTACCGTTTAGGTAAAGTATTACATAGTACTGGCATGACTAGCACAAGCTGTTATTCTGATATCAAGTTTGGAAATGAGCAATATGATCCTACAGGACAGGAAAAATGCCAAAGGTGCTTTTGCTTGTGATCTGTAACCTGTGTATGGACTGCAGTGTAGGTGGTCAGAACAACAATGTATCCTAGGAGACCAACATATATGAAAATATTTGTACCAACACTAAACATAAAAGTGCCAAAAAAACAAATTACTGTAGATGTTGGAAATCTGAAGTAAGAACAGAAAATGCTGGAAACTCTCAGCAGCACAAGCTGCGTAAGACCTGAAACGTCAACCCTACCTTCCTCTCTCCGCAGATGCTGCCTGACCTGATAAAGCATCCACTGGTGCAAAATCCTTTGTGTATTTTATAGATGAGTTGGTGATGTAACGTCACAGTCTGAAGCTCTGGCCAAAGTCCTTTACAATTTGACCTGAATTCCCAATCTTTGATACACTTGTATCTGATGCAGGGATTCTTTCCAAAACAAACCTGAAAATAATAAAATGTGGACTCTGTCCTCTTGTGCATCCCCCCAATCCATTCGCTCCAGAATTGGCGGCCGTGCCTTTAGTCGTCTAGGCCCTAAGCTCTGGAATTCCTTCCCTAAACCTTTTCGCCTCTCTATCTCTCTCTCCTCCTTTAAGACCCTCCTTAAAACTCTTTGACCTCTTTGACCAAGCTTTTAGTCACCCATCCTAATATCTCTTTCTTTGGCTCAGTATCAATTAATATCTTGAAAATGTCAATCAAATCACCCCTTAATCTTCTAAATTCCACAGAATACAAACCTAGTTTGTGTAATCTCTCCTCGTAATTTAACCTTGGAGTCCAGGTATCATTCTAGTAATTCTACGCTGCACTCCCTCCAAGACCAATATATCCAAATCCGAAACTAGGGTCCTGAATCTAAATAAAGGAAATTACGAAAGTATGAGGTGCGAGTTGGCTATGATAGATTGGGGAACTTTACTGAAAGGGATGACGGTGGATAGGCAATGGCTAATATTTAAAGAACGTGTGCAGGAATTACAACAATTATTCATTCCTATCTGGAGCAAAAATAAAACAGGAAAGGTGGCTCAACCGTGGCTTACAAAAGAAATTAGGGATAGTATTAGATCCAAAGAGGAGGCATATAAAATTGCCAGAAAAAGCGGCAAGCCTGAGGATTGGGAGCAGTTTAGAATTCAGCAAAGGAGGACAAAGAGATTGATTAAGAGGGGAAAAATAGAGTATGAGAGTAAACTAGCAGGGAACATAATAACTGACTGTAAAAGCTTCTATAAATATGTCAAGAGAAAAAGATTAGTGAAGACAAATGTAGGTCCCTTACAGTCAGACATGGGGGAAATTATAATGGGGAACAAAGAAATGGCAGAAAATTAAACACATACTTCGGTTCTGTCTTCACAAAGGAGGACACAAATAACCTGCCAGAAATAGGAACATAGGAATATAGGAACAGGAGTAGGCCATTCAGCCCCTCGAGCCTACTCCGCCATTTGATAAGATCATGGCTGATCTGTGATCCAACTCCATATACCTGCCTTTGGCCCGTATCCCTTAATACCTTTGGTTGCCAAAAAGCTATCTATCTCACATTTAAATTTAGCAATTGAGCTAGCATCAATTGCCGTTTGCAGAAGAGAGTTCCAAACTTCTACCAACCTTTGTGTGTAGAAATGTTTTCTAATCTCACTCCTGAAAGGTCTGGCTCTAATTTTTAGACTGTGCCCCCTACTCCTAGAATCCCCAACCAGCGGAAATAGAGGGAATGTTAGGGAACCAAGTGTCTAGTGTGAGGGAGGAACTGAAGGAAGCCAGTATTAGTAAAAAAAATAGTGCTAGGGAAATTAATGGGGCTAAAGACTGACAAATCCCTAGGGCCTGATAATCTACATCCCAGAGTACTAAAAGAAATGGCCCTGGAAGTAGTGGATGCATTGGTGATCATCTTCCAAAATTCTATAGACTCTGGAACAGTTCCTACAGATTGGAGGGTGGCAAATGTAACCCCACTATTTAAAAAAGGAGGGAGAGAAAACACAGGGAATTACAGACCAGTTAGCCTAACATCAGTAGTGGGGAAAATGCTAGAGTCTATTATAAAAGATATGATAACAGAACACTTGGAAAGCATTAATGGGATTAGACAAAGTCGGCATGGGTTTATGAAAGGGAAATCATGCTTAACAAATCTACTGGAGTTTTTTAAGGCTGTAACGAGTAGAATAGATAGGGGAGAACCAGTGGATGTGGTTTATTTCAGAAGGCTTTTGATAAGGTCCCACACAAGAGGTTAGTGTGCAAAATTAAAGCACATGGGATTGGGGGGAATATACTGGCATGGATTGAGAATTGGTTGACAGACAGGAAACAGAGAGTAGGAATAAACGGGTCTTTTTCTGGGTGGCATTCGGGTGCAGCAAGCAGTTAGGAAGGCGAATGGTATGTTGATCTTCATTGCAAGAGGATTTGAGTACAGAAGCAGGGATGTCTTACTGCAGGTGTATGGGGCCTTGGTGAGACCACATCTGGAATATTGTGTGCAGTTTTGGTCTCCTTATCTGAGGAAGGATATCCTTGCCATGGAGGGAGTGCAACGAAGGTTTACCAGACTGATTCCTGGGATGGCAGGACTGACGTATGAGGAGAGATTGGGTCGACTAGGCCAATATTCACTAGAGTTTAGAAGAATGAGAGGTGATCTCATCAAAACATATAAAATTCTAACAGGACTAGATGCAGGGAGGATGTTCCCGATGGCTGGGGAGTCCAGGACCAGGGGTCACAGTCTCAGGATACGGGCTATGCCATTTAGAACTGAGATGAGGAGAAATTTCTTCACTCGGAGGGTAGTGAACCTGTGGAATTCTCTATCGCAGAAGGCAGTGAAGGCCAAGTCATTAGATGTATTCAAGAAGAAGATAGATATATTTCTTAATGCTAAAAGGATCAAGGGATATGGGGAAAAAGCAGGAACAGGATACTGAGTTAGACGATCAGCCATGATCATTTTGAATGGCGGAGCAGGCCCGAAGGGCCGAATGGCCTACTCTTGCTCCTATTTTCTATGTTTTTATATTTCTATATCCTTCCTAAGGTGCGGTGCCCAGAACTGAACACAGTACTTCAGGTGTGGTCTAACTAGGGCTTTGAATAGCTGTAGCATAACTTCTACCCCCTTGCATTCTAGTCCCCTGGATAGAAAGGCCAGCATTCCATTAGCCTTTTTGATTATTTTCTGTACCTGTCCATGATATTTTAATAATCCATGTACGCGAACCCCTAAAGTCCTTTTGGACCTCCACTGTTTCAGGCTTTTCACCATTTAGAAAGTACTCTGATCTATCTTTTTTAGGTCCAAAGTGGACGACCTCACATTTGCCTACATTGAAATCCATTTGCCACGTTTTTGCCCATTCATCTATTAATATCTCTCCATAATTTCATGCTTCCATCTTTTACACTGCTTAAAATGCTGCCTATCCTTGTGTCATCGGCAAATGGGATATGTGGCTATGTGGCTCCTGTGCTGTATGATTCTGTGTTTCTAATTTTTTGGAGTAGTAACTGATTGAATATATAAGTGGAATTTGTACATGGATTTTCAGAAGGCATTTGATAAGGTGTTATAAAAATTCAAGCATATGCTATGAGAAAATGTAGCAGCATGATAGAAAGCTGGTTGACCAGCAGGAAACACAGGGTTAGGGCTAATGGGTATTTCTCAGATTGGAGAAGGGTTCGAAGTGATTACCCCAACCATCATTTCTGGGTCCAGTTTTGTTCTCAGTTTTATGGATAATTTGGACTGGACATAATATCAACATTGTTGGCAACACAAAAATAGGGGGCGGGCGGCAAAGAGCAAGGAGGACGGCAAAAGACATCTGGGAGACATAGCCAGGCTAACAGAATGGACAGGCAGCAACAACAACTTGCATTTACATAGAATTTTAATGTAGTAAAACATCCCAAGGCGCTTCACAGGAGCATTATCAAATTGACACTGAGCCACATAAGGAGATATTAGGACACCAGGTTTTAAGGAGCGTCTTAAAGGAGGAAAGAGAGGTAGAGAGGCGGAGAGGTTTAGGGGAGGAATTCCAGAGCTTAGGGCCCAGGCAGCTGAACGTACGGCTGCCAATGGTGGAGTGATGAAAATCGGGGAATGCGCAAGAGACCAGAATTGGAGGAGCGCAGAGATCTCGGAATGGTGTAGGGCTGGTGGAGATTACAGAGATTTTAATACGGAGAATTGGGAGGTAATACATTTTAGGATGAAAAACAAGGAATGGGAGCAAACGTTCAATGAAAAGACACCGGAGGGTGCGGATGAATAGAGAGTCTTATGGTTCTATTCATCCCCCTCCCACCCATCCCCCCCACCCCACCCCACTGAGGACACAGATTTAAGGTGATTGGCAAAAGAACCAAAGGCGACATGAGGAAAAACTTTTTTACGCAGGGTGTAGTTATGATCTGGAAAGCACTGCCTGAAAGGGTGGTGGAAGCAGATTCAATCGTAGCTTTCAAAAAGGGAATAGAATACTTGAAGGGAAAAATTTGCAGGGCTACGAGGAAAGAGCGGGGGAATGGGACTAACTTGATTGCTCCTACAAACAGCCGGCATGGGCTCGATGGGCCAAAAGGCCTCCTTCTCTGCTGTAACCATTCTATGATTCTAAATAGCTAATTCCCTGAAAATGTGAGTGCGGGTACTTGAAGCCATGAAAACAGCCAATAGCATTTTGGCTTTGTAAATAGGGGGCGTGGAGTAGAAGTGCAAAGAGATAAAGATAAATTTAAACATGCTGGCCTTAAAATCTTTCACCAATCCTCACTCCACGCTCCTTTGTCTATTTTAAATACATTCCTTACTGTTTTAACTGCATGGGTTTTCGGGCTAAACAGAGAGAGGGCTGTGTAGCTTCAGACTGGTACAGTTGCTGACCCAGAGGACGGTATGACAGTAGTTTGTTGCTGTCAAGGAAATGATTAAACGGGGCAACTCATTCACCGGCTGCTGTTGGATTTGGGGAGATTGTTGAGTCGCTGAGTGTCTCTGACGCCTAGATCCCAAATCTCCCTCCAATCTCGCCATCTGGTTGGCGTTTGTATTCAGTGATCTTTCTAGTGAGACGACCAGCGTAAATAAATCTAGTCCGTGGGTTCAAAATTTACTGTTAAAAAATAGTCCAACAACCTAGACCCTAGAATCACGGAAGGAAAACAAGCTGGATTTTCCATTAATGATTTCAGCAATATTATGATGGCTAGGGAGAAGCAATTTGAGAGCCTCTTTGAATTGTACAAGAATTTATGAATTACCATAAAAGGATTGATGTTGAAATTGTAGCGAATGGACGAGTTATTACCTTCGGCTGATCCCAAAATCTGTTCTATAAGATTTCAGTACCACCGAAAGAAATGCCAACAAAAACAAGGGAATTTAATTGAAGTATTATGTGTCTCGTAGAATGACTTAGATTACACTGCCAAACACGTGATTATTTTTTCTAAATTGACAGATGCTAAACATTGACGTATTAAATGTGATTATATTTACAAGTGAAGTACATTATATTTCAAATATGTATGGTATAGGTAGCCTTGCCATTCAGGCTCGGCTTGCCAGCTTAGGGTAGATGAGCGTTCACAACTGGAGTATGTGATGCCGATTGCCATTCACTGAAAAGTTATTTAAGGCACGACAGAGAGGCAAATAAAATTGAAAAGGGGAATTGGGGGGGGTTCGTCGATAAATTAATAATAGCTATCACTATTTTTAGAATTTCGTTTTTTGCACCACGCAAACTTGAATAGAGTGATGGAGGAAATTAACACTTCTTTTGCCACGTCTTGTGTCCTGTGATCTACGTGTTGATATTTAACAGGAATATGTGACTACACTTCAGACAAACCATGCTCTGTAATGTAAACTGTTATGGCAATGTCTGATTAAAATGTCAACTGGCGTATATGATGCAGGGAAATAAGTACCGCATTGCACGTTACAACCGATGAGGACTTATTACAACAGGAAACTTGCAAGTATGAATTTCCAGCGACAGATTCACCTTTCCCTGTATTCCCTCCGAAGATGTGCTTGCTAAAGGTGATAGCAGATGCCAAGATGTAATTCGAAATTTCAGTGATGTTTAGCAAGACAAGGAAACACAGGCCAACAACTAAAACGTGGCAGGGTGGATAGATTCCAAAAACCTTGAAACAAGAACGATATTATAAATTCGTGCCTTCATAGAATCATAGAAAATTTTACAGCACAGGAGGAGGCCATTCGGCCCATCGTGTCCGCGCCGGCTGAGAGACGAGCCACCCAGCCTAATCCCACTTTCCTGCATTGGTCCGTTGCCCTGCAGGTCACGGTTCTTCAGGTGCACATCCAGGTATTTTTTAAATGAGTTGAGGGTTTCTGCATCTACTACCCTCTCAGGCAGTGTGTTCCAGACCCCCACAACCTCTGGGTGATTTTTTTCCCTCATTCCCCCTCTAATCCTTCTACCAATTACTTTAAATCTATGCCCGCTGGTTATTGACCCCTCCGCTAAGGGAAATAGGTCCTTCCTAACCACTCTATCTAGGCCCCTCATAATTTTGTACAACTCAGTCAAATCACCCCTCAGCCTCCTCTGTTCCAAGGAAAACAACCCCAGCCTATCCAATCTGTCATCATAGCTAAAATTCTCCAGTCCTGGCAACATTCTCGTAAATCTCCTCTGCACCCTCTCTAGTGCAATTACATCCTTCCTGTAATGTAGTGACTACAACTGTGTGCAGTACTCAAACTGTGGCCTAACCAGTGTTTTATACAATTCCAGCATAACATCCCTGCTTTTATATTCGATGCCTTGGCTAACAAAGGAAAGCATTCCATATGCCTTCTTAACCATATTATCTACCTGTCCTGCTACCTTCAGGGATCTGTGGACATGCTGTCTAGTCCTGTTGGGGAAGGTTTAAACTAGAATGGCAGGGGGATGGGAACCTGAGCAGGGAGGCAGAGGAGGGGGAAACAAGGAGAGAAACAAAAGACAGAAAGGGAAGAAGCAATAGTGGAAGGCAGAGAAAACAAGGGCGAAAAACTAATAGGGCCATAGTGCAAAATAAAACTAAGATGACTAGCAATCTTTAAAAGACAAGTCTAATTAACAGCGCAGATAGATATTAACGGTTTTGATATAGTTGCGATTACGGAGACATGGCTGCAGGGTGACCAAGGATGGGAACTGAACATCCAGGGATATTCAATATTTAGGAAGGACAGGCAAAAAGGGAAAGGAGGTGGGGTAGCATTGTTAGTAAAGGAGGAAATCAATGCAATAGTGAGGAAGGATATTGGCTCGGAAAATCACGATGTGGAATCTGTATGGGTGGAGCTAAGAAACACCAAGGGGCAGAAAACATTGGTGGGGGTTGTCTAGGCCCCCAAACAGTAGTGGAGATGTAGGGGAGGGCATTAAACAGGAAATTAGAGACGCATGCAAGAAGGGTACAACTATAATCATGGGTGACTTTAATCTACATATAGATTGGTCAAACCAAATTAGCAATAACACTGTGGGGGAGGAATTCCTGGAGTGTGTACGTGATGGATTTCTAGATCAATATGTTGAGGAACCAACTAGAGAACAGGCGATCCTAGACTGGGTATTGTGCAACGAGAAAGGATTAATTAACAATCTTGTTGTGCGGGGTCCCTTAGGGAAGAGCGACCATAACATGATAGAATTCCTCATTAAGATGGAGAGTGAAGTAGCTGAATCCAAAACTAGGGTCCTGAATCTAAATAAAGGAAATTACGAAAGTATGAGGTGCGAGTTGGCTATGATAGATTGGGGAACTTTACTAAAAGGGATGACGGTGGATAGGCAATGGTTAATATTTAAAGAACGTGTGCAGGAAATACAACAATTATTCATCCCTGTTTGGCGCAAAAATAAAACAGGAAAGGTGGCTCAACCGTGGCTTACAAAAGAAATTAGGGATAGTATTAGATCCAAAGAGGAGGCATATAAAATTGCCAGAAAAAGCGGCAAGCCTGAGGATTGGGAGCAGTTTAGAATTCAGCAAAGGAGGACAAAGAGATTGATTAAGAGGGGAAAAATAGAGTATGAGATTAAACTAGCAGGGAACATAAAAACTGACTGTAAAAGCTTCTATAAATTTGTCAAGAGAAAAAGATTAATGAAGACAAATCTAGGTCCCTTACAGTCAGAAATGGGGGAAATTATAATGGGGAACAAAGAAATAGCAGAACAATTAAACACATACTTTGGTTCTGTCTTCACAAAGGAGGACACAAATAACCTCCCAGAAATGTTAGGGAACCAAGGTTCTAGTGAGAGGGAGGAACTGAAGGAAACCAGTAAAAAAATAATGCTAGGGAAATTAATGAGGCTAAAGACTGACAAATCCCCAGGGCCTGATAATCTACATCCCAGAGTACTAAAGGAAGTGGCCCTGGAAATAATGGATGCATTGGTGATCATCTTCCAAAATTCTATAGACTCTGGAACAGTTCCTACAGATTGATGGGTGGCAAATGTAACCCCACTATTTAAAAAAGGAGGGAGAGAAAAAACAGAGAAATACAGACCAGTTAGCCTAACATCAGTGGTGGGGAAAATGCTAGAGTCTATTATAAAAGATGTGATAACAGAACACTTGGAGGGCATTAACGGAATTGGACAAAGTCAGCATGGGTTTATGAAAGGGAAATCATGCTTAACAAATCTACTGGAGTTTTTTGAGGATGTAACTAGTAGAATAGATAGGGGAGAACCAGTGGATGTGGTGTATTTGGATTTTCAGAAGGCTTTTGATAAGGTCCCACACAAGAGGTTAGTGTGCAAAATTAAAGCACGTAGGGGGAATATACTGGCATGGATTGAGAATTGGTTGACAGGCAGGAAACAGAGAGTAGGAATAAATGAGTGTTTTTCCGGGTGGCAGACAAGTGGGGTACCGCAGGGATCAGTGCTTGGGCCCCATCTATTCACAATATATATCAATGATTTGGATGAGGGAACTGAATGTAACATTTCCAAGTTTGCAGACTGGAGTGGAATGTGAGCTGTAAGGAGGATGCAAAGAGTCTCCAATGTGATTTACACAAGTTGGGTGAGTGGGCAAGAACATGGCAGATGCAGTATAACGTGGATAAATGTGAGGTTATCCACTTTGGTTGTAAAAACAGAAAGGCAGATTATTATCTGAATGGTGATAGATTGGGAAAAGGGGAGGTGCAACGAGACCTGGGTATCCTTGTACACCAGTCACTGAAAGCAAGCATTCAGGTGCAGCAGGCAGTTAGGAAGGTGAATGGTATGTTGGCGTTCATTGCAAGAGGATTTGAGTACAGGTGCAGGGATGTCTTACTACAGTTACACAGGGCCTTGGTGAGACCACATCTGGAGTATTGTGTGCAGTTTTGGTCTCTTCATCTGAGGACGGATGTCCTTGCCATGGAGGGAGTGCAACGAAGGTTTACCAGACTGATTCCTGGGATGACAGGACTGATGTATGAGGAGAGATTGGATCGACTAGGCCTATATTCACTAGAGTTTAGAAGAATGAGAGGTGATCTTATCGAAGCATATAAAATTCTAACAGGACTAGACAGACTAGATGCAGGGAGGATGTTCCCGATGGCTGGGGCGTCCAGAACCAGGGGTCACAGTCTCAGGGTACGGGCTGTGCCATTTAGAACCAAGATGAGGAGAAATTTCTTCACTCAGAGGGTGGTGAACCTGTGGAATTCTCTACCACAAAAGGCAGTGGAGGCCAAGTCATTAGATGTATTCAAGAAGGAGATGGATATATTTCTTAATGCTAAAGGGATCAAGGGATATGGGGAAAAAGTGGGAACAAGGTACTGAGTTAGACGATCAGCCATGATCATTTTGAACGGCAGAGCAGGCCCGAAGGGCTGACTGGCCTACTCTTGCTCCTATTTTCTATGTTTCTATGTTTCTATGCACTCCAAGGTCCCTCACTTCCTCTACACCTCTCAGTATCCTCACATTTATTGTGTATTCCATTGCCTAGTTTGCCCTCCCCAAATACATTACCTCACACTTCTCTGGATTGAACTCCATTTGCCACTTTTCTGCCCATCTGACCAGTCCATTGATATCTTCCTGCAGTCTACAGCTTTCCTCCTCACTATCAATCACACGGCCTATCTTTGTGTCATTCACAAATTTCTTAATCATACCCACTACGTTTAAGTCTAAATCATTAATGTATATCACAAAAAGCAAAGGACCTAGTACCGAGCCCTACGGCACCCCACTGGAAACAGCTTTCCAGTCACAAAGACACCCGTCGACCATTACCCTTTGCTTCCTGCCACTGAGCCAATTTTGGATCCAATTTGTCACTTTCTCTTGGATCCCATGGACCTTTACTTTTTTGACCAATCTCTCATGTGGGACCATGTGAAGAGCCTTGCTAAAATCCATGTAGACTATATCAATTACGCCATCCTCATTGATCCTCCTTGTCACCGCCATGAAAAAGTCAATCAAGTTAGTCAGACACGATCTCCCCTTAACAAATCCATGCTGACTGTCCTTAATTAGTCCATTGATTAGTGACAATTTATTCTGTCCCTCAGAATTGATTCCGATAATTTACCCGCCACTGAGGTTAGGCTGACCGGCCTTGACCACTAATGCAGAACTCGGATTTACTTAAACTAAAATTGAAGTTAATAGTATGGAAAGAAAGAAAAACTTGCATTTATGTAGCTCCGTTCATGACCTTATGATGTCCCACAGCCCTTTACAGACAATTAAGTGCTTTTGAAGTGTAACCACTGTTGTAATGTAGGAAATGTCTCAGACAATTGGTGCACAGCAAGATCCCACAAACAGCAATGACCAGATAATCTGTTATTTTAGTGATGTTGGTTGAGGGATAAATATTGGCCAGGACACTGGGGAGAACTCCCCTGCTCTTCTTCGAAATAGTGCCTTTGGTGATCTTTTACATCCATCTGAGCGGGAAGACCAGTCCTTGGTTTAACATCTCATCAGAAAGACGACACCTCCTACAGTGCAGCACTCCCTCAGTACTGCCATTTAAAACTGATATGAGCAGGAATTTCTTCAATCAGAGGGTTGTGAATCTTTGGAATTCTCTACCCCAGAGGACTGTGGATACTCAGTCATTGAGTATATTCAAGGCTGAGATAGATAGATTTTTGACTCTAGGGGGATCAAGGGATATGAGGATGAGCAGGAAAGTGGAGTTGAGGTTGAAGATCAGTCATGATCTTATTGAAGGGCGGAGCAGGCTCCAGGGGCAGTATGGCCTACTCCTGCTCCTGCTCCTATTTCTTATGTTCTTATCGAGTGTTAGTCTGGATTTTTGTGCTCAAGTCCCTGGAGTGGGATTTGAACCTACGACCTTCTGACTCAGAGGGAGAGTGCGACCCACTGGAAGGGAGAGTTTTTGAATATATACTTAAGTATGAACCTGAGTTGAGCGTTTAATATTTTATTGTAGTTTCCTTCGACATTCAGTCCTCCAACATACAATGGACTGAATGTGACAAGTTGTTTTCAGCCTTACAGATATTACAGAAACCATTGCAAAGAATGTTATTAATCTGTAGATATAGCCAGCGTTGGATACAACGGTGACCTAAGGTGTTTATTCCCTCGACCAATCTTTCAAATGAAATTATAAATGCATTGCGTATTTAGCTAACGTCTGGCACATGGAAGATTGGCCCTGGCGATATGTTATCTGCCCTAATTATCTTATTCGGGCTCTTCAATGGCCACAGGCACAGTGTTCTGAGGCTTATCTAATGCTGGCACTCACATATCTGTCCAACCCCAATTGTGTTAAAGGTCTTCTTATCTAAACCCTGATGTGGAGATGCCGGTGATGGACTGGGGTTGACAATTGTAAACAATTTTACAACACCAAGTTATAGTCCAGCAATTTTACAACACCAAGTTATAGTCCAGCAATTTTATTTTAAATTCACAAGCTTTCGGAGGCTTCCCCCTTCGTTCACCTGACGAAGGGGGAAGCCTCCGAAAGCTTGTGAATTTAAAATAAAATTGCTGGACTATAACTTGGTGTTGTAAAATTGTTTACAATTATCTAAACCCTAGTGCCGTTAGGTTCAAAGATGTATAATTTTAAAAATGAAAGCCGTAAAACATTTATTTATATAATTTCGTTTTGTAGATTTGGCAATTAATTCTAAATTTCTAGCCAAATAGAGTTACGTCTACGCTAATAGTGTACGTGACACCTGGAGTTAAGCTTTGAAACATATCCACGCATATTTAATCCACTCAGAAAAGAAGGATTATATTTGGGTGTCAATTTCAGTTAACACAAGTCACTCATTTGACGAAACTTAATTGTATCTATTGTGGTGTCACATCTTTTACCGGTGAGCATTTCCCAATCCATGGAAAGTTATGATGTGGAGATGCCGGTGATGGACTGGGGTGGACAAATGTAAGGAGTCTTACAACACCAGGTTATAGTCCAACAGTTCTATTTGAAATCACAAGCCTCCGAAAGCTTGTGATTTCAGATAAAACTGTTGGACTGTAACCTGGTGTTGTAAGACTCCTTACATGGAAAATTACACGGCAGAATCAAAACTGGCGGGCGTGTTTGAACATTTCTTGAGCATCTGAATTAAAGTGGGAAACGATACAATGAGCGAGTCAGTGCTTTCAGGAGAGGAAGAGGCAACGTGGGGTGGGGGAGGGGGGGGGTTACTTACAGCGAATGGGAAAGTGAGGTTATTTTGACGGGAGTTGCTTTGTCAACAAAAGTTAGTTTTGAAAGCGGCGGACAGTAAGACTCTGGAATGTGTGATAGAATATAACTAATTGGTGAACCTATCTGAAAATGCGGGGTAACTCAGTGAATAACCACAATCACGCGAATACAACATCCAAATCAACGGGCAGTGCTTCGCAAAGTTTCATAAACACCGATTTCAGCAGTTTTTTTTTAAAAAAGCTTAATTTTAGAAATACCGAACAGCAAACGCTTACCGCTCTGTTATAACAGTTGGAGGGGAGTAGGGGTGCGCCAGATATTGACTGGGAGTGTTGAAAAATCCGTTTCTGATTAACATAATTTGATTAACAAGTCGATTTTAACTCATATATAGTAACACATTGAAATCGATGACACTAATTGGAGTGCGGTTATTAGTTAAAACAGCGAGGGATGGTAATCGAAACGTTTAAGCAGAAATATACAACTGTTTTATTTACAAAATCTAGCTCCACGGGGAACCCAGATCGTCCGCAAACAGTAATATTTTTCACAAGACTTTGGATCGGTTGCTGTCTGTCGGTTGGAGGTACACAGCTTTTCTTTCACGCATACACTGACGGCTGGGATTTACCTTACAGCATCCCCTGGCTGTTTCTGGGCTACATGACAAATCTAATTTATTTGTCCCTGATATAAAAAAGCCAAGTGGGTGGAGCACAAATAAACATCCCCTGCGAGGCTTCAGGTAATGGAGCTGTTTGTTTTGTTTCGAGCTGGTGATATATCTGCCAATCCACCCCAGAGCTTAAATCATGCTCTCTCTACCCACCGCCCGTTTCACGTTCTCTGCATTTTTTTTGCCGATATGAGTGATCCAGGAAGGACAGTGTGATACAGACCCCGTGAACGATTAACTATAAGGTTATTTACGAGGTCATTCCGCCTCTAACTTTCACTGTAGTACATGCAGCACTTACCAATACTGGCATGTTTATTTGTTAATATAACGCAAAAACTGAAATTTATAACAAGTAATTTTGACTTCGGAGAGGGCTGATCTCTCTTACAAGTATTTTTAAAGAGAGGATCCACATAGATATTTCTCAAAATAATAATTTTTAAAAGCCAAAATAATGTTGACAGCAGAGGACGAATATTTCCAACTTTTCTTTTCAACCATTTCTCCCTTTCTTTATTTTACAGTCCCATTATTTGCAGTCTGGATAAAGATTTCTCCTGTGGCAGTATCGAAATGGTGTAAACACACAGATAAAGAACAGCGTCACCATTCCTCCAACGTCTCGGGCAGAGAGTAAAACCTTCCCTCCCCATCCCCGAGTAAATGCCAGAAGTGCACGGTGGGTCTGGTAGCATCTGCGCGCAAAGATGGGTTAAATATTTCGGGTGTAGATCTTTCTACCAGTCACGATGAGGGGGTCTCTGGCCGGAATGTTAACCTGTCAGCATCTGCATCCACCAATGTTAGCACATCTGCATTAGACAAAGTCCATGCTGTTGGGTGAATAAACCCAAAATTGTTCTCCAGCACACCACCCCATGAGCTGCATATTCGCAGAGAACAACTCCCCCCTCCCCACCCCACAGAAACAAGTGGGAGGAGACTCGTGCGGAGCATAAACGCCGGCACAGACCAGTTGGGCCGAATGGCCTGTTTCTGTGCTGTAGACTTGAAGTAAGTACAGCATGGGAAAAAAAAACCCTCCAAAGCAACCACGTCACGCCCCAACCCCACTTTCTCTTCTGCACCATTTAACTGTAGCATCTGTGAACGAATTCTTTGAGTTGGTTTAATGAGAGGTAAAATAATGCAATAACGCGTTTAATGCGTTCCAGATGGGGTTTACTAGCAATTGTTTTCAATCTCCTGATAAACAGGTACCAGAGAGAAGTGAAATATGAGCACAGAATACTCATATTGCAAGTGCGTGTTTATAGGGGGAAATTCTTTACATAAAAAAATTCTGTGAGTTGCATCTGGCCAATAAAAAGAAGCACAATACAATACTGGAATCTAACAACTGCATAAGCATATTTTTCCCTTCATGTACTCAAGTTTCGCCTCAAAGAAATGACAATCAAATCCTCTTAATATGTTTTACTTGGGAGAAATAACCCCTTTTTACTCCAGGCCGTCTCTCTGGATTCTGCTATGTAATTGTTATGGACAAGAAGGTAAACAGGACAACTAGTTTCGCAAGTGTTGTTTTAGGTCTTCGCTGGTGGACTTTAATTGTTTTGACTGCGCGCAAGGTAGAGAATGAGTGCAGAATCGGAGGTTAATACAAAGATTCGGGGGAAGGGAATGTCACCACACACAACAAAATTCAGAATCTCTTCGAACACGATCAAGCAGTGTAAAAAACGAATACTTAGTCCGGTGAAAACAAATTTTTGTCTTTCATTGCGCGTTTTTTTTACACAAACCTTAATCACAAACACACAATCAAATGTGTGTTCTATTTCCCAGCAAACGAAGCAGTTAGAAGGGGTTTCTTTCGTGTAGTAATTGACAAGAATGTGCCCAATAAAGTGTGGGTGTCCTCAGCCACTTAACATTCAGAGAGGAAAATAAATTCACCCCAGTCTAAACTGAGCTACATTAGTGTGCAGACTGGAGAGTTAGATTAATCTGCTGCAAACATGAAATATATTGCGTGTAATTTTGGCTTCAGAGAGGGCTGATCTCTTCTACCAAATATTTTAAAAGCGAGGATCCGTTTAGAATTTGTTCCTTAGCGCCAAAGTAATTTTAGTAAAAAAGCAAAAGACGAAGATTTGGAACTCGAGTTTTCGTCGAGAAATCCGCTTCCACCGTCGTATTACGAGCATTTTAATTTCAATTAATCCGCCTGGAACCCAGTAAAATGAGTCCATTTATACTATTTGAGAACTGATGGGGAACGGGACAATGGCAAGAGATACACGAGTTAAAAACTGTGGAATCACTGATCAACGATAGTTAATAAAACCAACTGCATAAACTATATCCTCAAGAAATTCTAATTGATAGGAACACAGCGTACGTATTTGTTGGTAAATTGAACACTCTCGTCCAATATTTGTCTCGTATTCGTTCTTTTTTACGTCTGAAATATAATTATTTTAATAGAGTTAGTACAGTAAAGTTGGTTTAATTCCAAGGTCACCTGTTTTGACTGGGCAACATTCGGATAGCAACAATAAAACAATCTCTGTAATAATGCAACGTGCCTTCAAACGTTTCCCGATAGCACGTTACGACGAGCGGCAGGCTTTTATTTGTAAAATGTGTTAAACACCCATAATGTGCCTGCAATTAATTTTATTCCGAAAAGAGGCAGCTTCGGGCGACAGTGTGGCGTCGCGATTTCCCCAAGTCCTTGTGTTGACAAACTGCAGTGTGAGTCTGACACAAGTCTCATTAATCATTGGGCCACAAACTTACCTTCTCGTTTGGCACTGCTCAGCCATTCGAGAGAGGAAACCTTCTGTACTCCCCAACAATCGCCTCTCACGTACCGTATTTCTCCTACGCGGTTTACATCGTATTAGGAAGATTAGCGATAGGTAAATTATAGGCTCCTCCTTCCAGCAATTTGACAATAGATTGGGATTTTTTAAAATGCGCATTTCCAATTGATATGATAAATACATTGAACAGCAGCAGTAGGACACGAACAACCTATCGCAATGGCCGAGTGTGTGTGTTTTTTTTTAATGTACGAGTTTTGTAAAATATCTTTCTGACTTGCAATTTTATGGAAAGCAAACTTTCATTTAAAAAAAATAAATTCTATTTATCAAACATATTTCTTACTCGGTTATTTTTCTCAGACATTTGAAACACAAGTGCGCATTGACATCATTTTTTAAAATATATACTTCAAACCAAGAGAAGTGGTTTAAATGAAGTTACGCCGTTCAGTTTGCCCACTTAGCAGCAGTCGCTGTACTTGAAGGCGATTGATTCGTTTCTGCAAGGTGCGATGAAGCTCTAAATAAATGCAAATCTCTAACTAGTAGAAGCGGTTAAATACGAGTCTGCTACAAATCGTCTCTTTATTTAATTTCTTTTTCGGGCGGGGGGAGAACACAGATTTCTAATTTTTTTACACTGCATTTCTTAGAACTGCGAATAAATGGCGAATTCGGCTTGGGCAGTAGGGACCTTGAGAGGGATTAGGTGAAAGGTACGTATATGTTTAATTAATTATATATGCGTTAATGTGAAACTCTGCAACCGTGTACGATAGTTCTGTGTTCAGAACTTTTAGAAGCAGGTGTTTTATACCAATAATATCAAAAACTTATTTCATTAATAATCGTAAAGTCGAGTTACCAAAACTGGCACTGTAATTTTGCACATTTATTAATCTAATTCGCCAACATGCAGCAAGGTATATTGAACCGTATTTCTCGTGCCTTTTTTTGAGAGGAGGAAACTTTAAAAGCCTGAAGAGTTTACCTTAAGTATTATTAAATGCACATATCCTGTTTTGTTAGTTGAGTTTTAAAATTACAGGCGGTAGCTTCTTGAATGAAATGTAAGCGGGTGATCAATCTAGGACGGTGCATGATGCTACAGTGTAGTCCCACAAGGGGCGCGGTGACCATCAGGTTAGACAGCGCTACCCAATGTGTTCCAACCGTGGCTAATTAAGGATGACATTCTCACTGAAATGTTAACCACCCTGAAGACATTATTGCAGGTTCAATCAAGCGATGAATCGCTTATTATTAAAAAAGGGATTTAAAAAAAAAACACGAATAAAACACATTTAAAACGTCGACATTTTAAGAGCCTGGGTCAAATTAACCGCAAAAATTACCCAGAAGTTGTTTGAAAGCAGTAATGTAATTTTAAATGCATGATGAAAAATGACTTGAGAAGGGACTTTGACTCTTAGGATTAATTATAATAATTTCGTTGTCGATATTTTTCACTGTGGAGTTTGTGACTGGGATTATTTGGTATTGGATCCTTGTTTTCCCTGGAACTTTTTTTCCCCCTCAGGCAAAGGGTTATTGAGCTCTGGAATGCAAGTGACAATTTAAATCGAATCAGTAACAACCTTTAAATGGAAGAAAAATAATTTCGGATTACTTTATTGTGCGAAAAATAAAGATGAATAAAGGGCTAAAGATAAAGACGTGATCATTAATCTGAAGGTAAATCTTTGGATATAAATCCATGCATAGGTTTGAGATTCGACTGATTTCGAGCTGTTACACCCTGCAGTTTATCCGGTAGTGGATAAAGTTGCCTTTAGTTTGTTATGGGGCGTCAGTAGGCAATACACTAAATTTCTTGTCCACACGATCACCAGTTATTACAAACAGGCAGCAACGTGTACCGTAAAGGAAGAGGAGGATCTTCCTAAAGCAAAGAGCGGGTCTCAGCATAAAGATGTGCTGGAGTCCAACTAAATCCCAGCCTATAGAACATAGCAAAGCTATGAAAAGTGATGGAAGGAGACCATCAAGATAGAAGAGTATAGATGGACTGGAGAATTACAGTGTATCTCTCTGATCACTAATAATATAGCATTTATAAAGCCTCTTATGTTTATTGGATCATCATCTCAGTACCAACTAAGCAAGTTCAATTTGCGATGAGTCCCCTTTCTCCTAAATAGTTAACGATTTAGTTTAGGTACTAATCTAAAGAATCACCTGTAGGACAAACGAATATGGTAGCCATCAAATTTAGTATTTCCAGACCCGTTCAGTTCGGTTGTGGGGATGACATCTGCCACACCGGGTAAACTAGTTTTTAAAACTAAAACCCACCCGAGTAGAGCTACAGATGTAAGTTACTGCTCAGATACATTTATTCAATCGCGAATCATCACATTCCAGCCTCTGGAGTTGCTCCAGTAGAATATTACACTTCTGCTTGCTGGAGTCATTCAATGATTAACTGACCTGGTGTGCGCAACGTAACGACACGTGTAATCGAGGCATAAAGCGAATACCCACCGTAAAAAAAAGGAAGAAACTTCGGTTCAAACGTGTAATTATGCTACGCACGAATTTCCTTGATCTTTTATGCCCGTAGATCGATCCCTGAGTCCTGTTGCATCTCGGCTTATCAGAATAGCCCCGCACGGTACGCAGGAATTTCCTGCAATTACGCTGGGTCAAAATAGGTATAAAATTCCGCCCAGAATTTTAGGCGCAGCAGGAAGCAAAGCCATTTTTCTGGCGTTTTTGTTTAGCGAATTTTTACACTGGCATGTTAACGAGATTGGCAGGAAATTTGGGTGTATGAAGACAAAATGGCCACACGAATGGGCGTAATTTCAGGTGTAATTTCCCGATTCTATGCTGCTCCACCCCCCCCCCACACACACAGGAAGCAAATTCCACCCTCCTATAATCAATATTTTGAAGCTCAAGTTTTGCTAATCAAATTTACGTTATTTAAAGCACAGTGCACCAAATGACAGTACATCGCAAGATACAAGACTATTTGCAACCGTTAAGTAGGGCTATCTCCAATTAGACAACTCCTACATTATTTTAATATAAATATTTTGAAAATTTAGGGTTGTACCCAAGGAAATACTTTTCTTGCTATATACTATAAACATTCAACTATCTCCCCTCTCCAAAAAAATGATTGACTGCTATCACACCATATAACATATTTGCACTTTGATTGCAAAGCGTGCAAATTTGTTGAGCATTTCAATACAAATGGTCCATCTCATATTTTTCAACGAGTAAAGATTAAAACGGTACTATTCCTATAAAATGAAGCAATTCTCCTGATAAGCTTTAGAGCAGCAATGTACTCTAGATTAGGATGGGGGTGTTCAAGCTTTTGCCATTGAAGGACTACCTAGGTATCTACCATAAGCTTCAATAAAGCCTGCCATAAAGTTTAAATTCAGTCTAACAACAGTCATTTTAAAAATCTCCAGGTCCCAGAATTACAAACAAACAAATAATACAAGTGTAAATAAGATTGAGTTGGCTGGGAGGGCGAGATTGCTGGGGGTTAGTGCCACAGATTGGATAGGCCTGCTCAAGACAGAAAGTGTAGTTGGTCTTTCTGTTAAAAGGAGTTAAAAGCCACTAGGGACAGCTTTTAATTCCCCATCCTAGTTTAAAAGAAATCAAAAACTGAATATTGGTGGAATTATGACCTTCAATGTGTATGTGTTGTGGGAAGAAAACAACTTTACGTTGAGAAAACTTTCATATATTCCTGAATAATTTGGTATCTCATTCTTCAGTGGTCCTCTGTTTTTGTATGTTGTATGGGACTGTTGTGAGCTCAAATGTCCTCTTATTATTATTAGCAAGATTATAGCTATTGGAATAGCACACAGAAAAAAAAGCATACACTAGGATAGGAGATAAACCACTTCAAGATCATCTTTAATTATGTGCAACTTGTGCTCAGCAGTACAATGCATAAAATTCAACCCAAGAAACCATAAAGCATCTTCTCTGTCATTACCCGATGAAAGCCATTAATAGATGGATAGCTTGTGTATTTACCGAAATTAACTCCCAGCCTTTTTTAACCTAATACACTTTGTTTTGACAATGAATGTTTCTCTTTCTATTGAAACATTATAATTCTGTGCTAATTTCTATACTAATGAAGGTACATTAAACTAAAATGTATTTTGCTAATAAACTTTAAACGTGCATCTTAAAGTTATTCAAAATGAGCAAGTTAAAAAACTGTGAATATAATGCAGAAGAATGAGACCTGAGCTGCAATACATCACAATTTCACTTTTGTAGAGATTTCTTCTTTTTAGTAATTTTATACAAAACATGGAACACAATACTGATTATACACACCTCACAAAATAAGAAAATCACTAGTTGCATAGTGAAGTTGCTAAACAAGTTCCAATATCATTGTCCTTTTTGTCAAAGTAATTCTCTCCAATATTCTTAATGTTAAAAGTTCAAAGTAATTAAAATTCCTATGTAAACATTCAGAAATAATGCTATAAAGTTGTACACGGTTTGACTTTTACTGCTGAATGCAAGATATTTTTGTATCACACAGAAAACAAAATGATATCAATTTAACACGTTTTTAATAAAAGTTATAAACTTCAAAGTACAGATCATAATTGACAGGAGGTGTAAAAAACAAACATTTAATGCCATTAAATTAAGCATCATTTCAGTCATTTCCACCCCCCACCCCACACACACACACACACACACACACACATTCATCGCCTTGAGTGAAAGATCTTTAGGTCAGTTTGTACATATAGGCGGATGCAAACACATTGAAAATGCACACACCCTGAAATACCTCATAAGATTCAGGCAACTTCAATCTTCTCTGGCATAAAACAGCAGACTTTAAAGGGGAGGGTGGGAAACAAAAAGTGAAATATTCCACTCTGGAGGAAAGTTTCCGATGGGTGTGATACTTGTAACAAAGATCATAACCATTTATATAAAGAAAAAGTCTATGATTTTGCTACACCCAGTCCACAGAGGAAATCTTCCTCAACATTGCTCATATCAACTTCGAAAAGGTGCAAATAAAAATTACTTCAAGCTCATAAGAACAGGGTTTGCAATGCAAGTAAATCTATTTCTTCAGAGACTGTGACTAACCATAAACATACAACTATCTCCAATCAAATATCAAAATACATGAATAGCTTATTGCCACTCAGATACAAAGGAGTATAAAATAGTAATTTTTTGATACAAAAGACTAGTTAAAAATGTAAGATTGGGTACTGATGCACCTTTAATAAACATGATTTTTCGAAAAGCTAATGGTATGCACATTATTTTATGAATAACTTCCAGTCTATAGAAGATTTTTCAAGAAATGGTGTTCTGAAATAACACATGGGATTTAATAAAAATTGTTGCAGCCTATGTCTCAAATACATTGTCAGCTTTTTCACCCCTTTCCTGTTACTGTTAATCACACAGTAAAATCTGCAAATTCTGTTGGTACTCGATGATCAGATTTCCTGTGCAGCCGGTCTCATATTGAAGTTTTCTGCTTTTTAACTCACCATCATTTTCAGTAAAACCCATAAAACATCACACTGGATATCTATTTTTTTTTAAAAATATGAACCAAGAAACATACTATACAGAGAACATCTCTTTATGTTGCAATAAGGTCCTCTGTTAATAGTAAGGACAAAACGGATTTTTTAAAAAAAAAAGAAGCCATACAATGTGCAATCAACTTCATGTGGAAATTTCTAGGGTAAAAGTAAAAAGAAACAAAAAACCTCAATTAGTTTCTCAAAACTTTCTACTAAAAAGATGCAGTAGTTTTAAAATGAATGCAGTAGCTTTCAGTGCATTAATATAAAATGAGAACTGGAGATGGTTACACTTAGTTTAAAATTTATATGCATGTTTAAAAAAATGCATTCCCTACATTGTAGTCAGTATTACTGAACCCTGAATCTTGCATATAGCAGCAAAATGAAACTGTAAAACAGGAAACTCAACTCCCAGAAATGTGGTGAAATGAATGGGTTTATTATTTCTGATGGGCAATACGGTACCGGGACATGCAGCATTCTTGGGCCTATCACACTGCTTCTACTCCAGGTACGATGATTATGGAATAAATAATGATGGATTGGAGTTCCCTGTTCTAAGTGTTTTGTTTAATATTTGCAATAAATGCAATTTGTAGCTTGAAAGAGCTGCATCTAATTTTTGGATCTTTCAGTTCACCAGCAGTTTTCAGTTAAAGTTGATTGCACTTCAACTTAAGACACTGGAAGTTAATTCTAGAGTCTTTTACCAAACTTCAAACTAAAATAGAAAGCTTACTTCTCTACCATGAAGCACAACAGTGCCGTAATTGGAAGATGGACGCACTGGATTGGAGTAAAATCCTGTTTATATTATTGATAAAATAAATTTTAAAAATTGATCAGTTCTTTCTCTATTCGATTACAGCCAATCCTATGAGGGTCGAAATTATGTTAAGGAAGTTTTCCTGTGTGTGCCATGTGTAGCAAAATTGTAAATGCATTCTTTTATAAACTCATTTACTATTTTGCTATACGTCGTGCACACAGAAAGGCTGGCTTTCTCCGCTTGTTTTCAACAACCCATGATTTTCCTCCAAATTATTTTAATGAGTGGAAAATCACAGGCTGGCAAGCACAGAATGGAAAACATTGTCCAAAGGCTTCTCCAAAACACTATTTTGACAATCAAGTGGAAGGATATGCTTGGGAGGAACCAAGGTGACTTTGGACCTATGGTTCCCGAAGCTTTCCGCCTCTGGGGTTTTTTTCTAGTGTCATGTCTCGGTCTGTTGTGGACTAATTGATAGAGATTGATTGCTATGATTAGTCAACAACTCTATTATTGTCGAATCATGTGATTACCAGGATGTACAGTTTTGGTCCATTTATCTAGGAAAGGATATACTTGCCTTAGAGGCGGTGCAACAAAGTTTCACTAGATTAATTCCTGGGATGATAGGGTTGCCCAAGAGGAGAGATTGAGTAGAATGGGCCTATACTCTCTCAAGTTTAGAAGAATGAGAGGTGATCTCATTGAAACATATAAGATTCTGAGGGGACTTGACAGGGTAGATGCTGAGAGGTTGTTTCCCCTGGCTGGAGAGTCTAGAATTAGGTGGCAGAGTCTCAGGATAAGGGGACGGCCATTTAAGACTCAGATGAGGAGGAATTTCTTCATTCAGAAGGTTGTGAATCTTTGGAATTCTCTACCCTACAGGGCTGTGGATGCTGAGTCGTTGAATATATTCAAGGCTGAGATAGATAGATTTCTGGACTCTAGGGGAATCAAAGGATTTGGGGATCGGGCGGGAAAGTGGAGTTGAGGTTGAAGATCAGCCATGATCTGATTGAATGGCGGAGCAGGCGCAAGGGGCCTAATGGTCTACTCCTGCTCCTATTTCTTATGTTCTTATGCAGAGGGTGAACTAGATAGACCCTGTTTTTTTTTCATCCAGCTCCTAATAGAAAACTAACCTTATGGTAAGGTTATATACCATTCATCAACAAAAGATTTAAAAAATAAATTTATTCAAAGGTAACTAAAATTCTATTTAAAAAACAACCTAAAAAGCACTTTATTCCTCCCTCTCTTATTTTGCATCCAAGGGCTAGATTTTCAGAAGGCTGCTGCCTGTAATGTATGACAGCAGCAATTGTCAGAGACAAATACAGAATAACTTATATACACAATATTCAGACAATGGCTAATTCTACAATGAATCCCTGTGCAAAAGAGCAGTTACCTACTTACAATTCAACTAAAATAAATTTTATTTACAGCAACATTTATATTAACTTTTTTTAGAGTCTGTAAACAGTACTGAAAAGATAATTTTTTGATTACAAATTTGTTCATATTGAAGCGAGAAGTCAGTCAGTTTAAAATTTGAAAAAAGTAGCATAATGAACATATTCTGTTATCTTTTGAAGCACCAAGTCACTATGAATCCCGAATTATGTTTTAGTGACTTCCCTGAAAGTCCCACTCCATGGCTGATGCAAAGCACTCTCAGATCAATGTTTTGGCCAATGGAATTATATAGGTAAGTAGGGCTTTGCCCAGACAAAACAGCAACCATCTTCCACCATCGCTACTTCTCAAGGCTACAATGTTGTGTCAGCTTAAATCTTCTACCATTTGCCCTTTCAATTCAACCCTTACACTGAGGTGACCAGCATGTACTATACCGATAGAGCTCAAAAGAGTGAATTTGTCGGAATTTGAAAAAATACCTGGGAAAGTTATCTAAATTTAAAACATTTTAGGCTCATCAAGGTGAGGGTACTGATGAAACAAATTATTCTTTCCCTCCAATTTTTGCAAAAAGCATTCCTAGTTCAGAAACAAATAAAGCTCTGATGAAAATTTTCCACGACCTTACAACAGCTACCCTATCTCACGGATGTGAGGTTTTCCCCATTCCTGCAGTCAGTTTTCTGACACAGCCGAGTGATATTGCCAAGTTATTGCTCAATGTGGGCTGAATCGTGGCCATTTCGTGCTGTAGGCCTGTGCTCACTAAGAACTAGGTTAAAGCTGCCAAAACCCACCTTCCATAGAACCCATACAGCCAATCAAAAGACTTTCACCCCACTAGTTTGGGCTAGATATGAACCCAAGTCCCAGCGAATGTACGGTGTGTCAGCCAAATGTACTGCCCTAAATATCATTTTTCCATTAGTCTGTTGATGCACTGTGTCATCAAAACACTAATTTATCTACTTTAACCTGTAAAGTGCACTAATGATAAATACTCAGGAGTCCATTGGAACGCTAGAATGATGTTGGGAATCTCATTATGGAAATGGAAACATGGAAAGAAAACAGAGACCATTTCCAGCCCATTATAGAGAAGCAATTAAAAAGACCATTTTGGACCCCAATCCAATCAGAGTGTATATGTTTTTCTTAAATCATGTAACTCTGCACTACATAAATCACTTCTCTATGGAATATTTACCAGTGACATGTGCAGGAACTAAAATCCAGGTGGTAAATATCTGATCCACACTACTTGTAAAATCCTAAATTACTTTTTGTCTTCCTCCCTTCAAGTGACTGTAGAATTATCTTGCCTTGTGTGCACATGTTGTTAATGGAAGACATTTAAAGACTGATGCCGGAGCAATGGGCATTTTAATATAGGGATTTCTGTGATACACATCTGTTTGAGTTTCTGCTGCACCCCTCATCTGATAAAATGTGATCTTTAGAAACCAGAGCTCAACTTTTCTCAATAACAAATATTTTTAAAAACAGAATTTCTTCTTCTTTCAACAAGTCTCACCTTTCACTGATTCCATGCGGAAGTATGGTTCCTTGAATGATGGCTACCTTCTGGTACCCTGTCCAGGCAGCCATTATTTATGTGCGAGGCATGACTGTGACTGCAGGCAGGCTACTTGACTGCATGGGCCACACACAGCCAAGTCTGATCCTGTCCTCACCCAACATTCAGGTGCACGTATTGCAAGAATCACAGGGCTGCACCAGTCATGGGAACTCTGGCTGATTTTCCCCTTGCTAACTTAAGACCACTAAGGCCAATTTTAATGCTCTCAACTGACACCGTGGCGGAGAACAGCTAACCCAGCACAGTCCAGGCATTAAATGTGGAACTCTTTATGACCTGTATGGTTCAGCTATTCACTGCACAAAAATTAGGGAGTCTGGTAACATGTATCTTTTCAAAAACTGCATCGAACAAGAACCAACTTGAATAATAACTGGGTTAAGCACTACAAGATTGGTTCGAATTAACCTCTCTATTTCCTAGCATGTCAAATACCTCAAGATAACTTCCTATCAAAGTAGGACTAAAATGAAAAGCTAATTTAATCAAAGTAGATTTTTAAATAAGAGTACAAGAAAAGAAAGCAGAGGAAAGAAGGTATGTGTTTCTATGATACTTTAAAAAAGTTTTAAACAGGATTTCATAAAAATTACAAAGTAAATCATTCATGCGTCCTTTAAACCAGCACACATAAGTTGATAATAGTTTCAAAGGTGTTTTGATAACAGCTAAAATAGTGTTCGTTCATGACTGGATACTAAGTGTGAAAATAGATATTTTGTTGCTACAATCTGGTTCTGAGATCAACCCATAGAAAAGGTATTGGTGTTCTAACCACAAAGACCGCATTACAAAGTGCTTTTTCTTTTGCTTCTATAGCATAAAAGTTCAAATTCAATAAAGAGAAAATAGTCACCTAATTTGCACAGAGAAAAATCTTTTAGTTAAAATACTTTACAATAAAATAATTATATGATTATAAATCTCTCTTATTTTGCAATATTTACACACATTACATGCATTAAAAAAGGAAGAAAAAAGGTTAGGGGGTTCGTAGTCCCACTTAATTCATAAACCCAACCATCAATTTCTAATGCTTCTGTAGTCCTTATACTTTATGCCAGTTTTAGATTAATCTAGTTCCCCAAACTGCTGCTTCAGACCATTGGCACTACTATGTGCAACTCATGATAACTAAATAATATAAAACGCAAACTGGTATTCAGTTACCAAAGTGCTAACAACGGCAAGATGGAAACAAAAGGGATCTGATTGTACACAGAGGTTACAATGGCCAGCACTAAAATAATCCTCGTGTTTACAAAAGGTCAATATACTTCATTGTGCAACTTTATAAGTTTGACCTTAATGTTCTGTCAATGTTGTTAATGGTGCTTTTAGGCAGCTACGTGGCCAACAAGGTAGATATTGTCATATAGGTGTCCTACAAAATCCTCACTGATATTCTGGGCAGCACGACGAGTGTTCCGGATGAATTCCCGCTTGGACATCTTGTTCTTCACATGCGGACTATTCAAATCGATCGAAAGCAGGATCAAAGAATAGCAAAGTACGTAAACAGCATCTGTATAAAAGAAACAGAACTTGCAGTCAATTTACGTAACGATGTAATATTAGATAGGATTGTCCAAATTATATAGAATTGCTGTCTTGCTAATGACAACATTGGGCATTTGGATCTTTACAAAAGCATTTTAGACGAAGGCAGATTCTTCCCTTTTAAAATCGACAGATGCCACCTGTTCATATTGGTAGTGGAAGTCAGATCTAACAATGCAATAAATCGATAGGATTCCAGTTATTTTTTTTACCGCCACTTTAAAAACAACTCTAACTAATTTCAATAGAATTTAAAAAAACATCTTTTGTCACTTTTGTTTAAATTATGCAAGGGTAGGAATAGACTGGGTGTTGGGCGGTTCTTCTTTTCCCAGACAGTAGTGAGCCTCTGGAATATACTGCTGTGGTGGGTGCTGACTCTCTGCATGCCTTCAAGAGGGCGCTGGATTGGTTCTTGACTGGGGCAGAGATCACATCATATAGAAAGTAAGAGTCTTTATAGAAACACTTGTGATCTCCTGGACTGGTTTCGATGGCCTGAGGGTTGGAGAGGAATTTTCCAGAGTATTTTTTCCCTTATTGGTCCTGGGTTTTTGCCTTTCCCTGGAGATTACATGGCTGCAGGAAGGTAGGAAGTGTCTAGTCATGACGCTCAACCATCATGAAGTGTGGGGCAGGCTAAATGGACCAACTGGTCTTTTCCTGTCCTTCAATTTCGTATGTACTTCCGCTCTGATGTGAATTATTGCCTACTGTCACTCAAGCGTGTAAGGTGTGATACATACGAACATATGACAATGACGGACAGAAAAAGACCCACTGGTACATCCAGCCTGTCACACACAACTGCAATGCCTTGTGCATCGCAATATATATATACCATCCACCCCAACCGAAAGCCATGTAATCTCCTGAGAGAGGCGAAAAAACAGATAAAACCCAGGCTAATTATGGAAAGAGATCTAGGAAATTCCTCTCTGACCCCTTTAGATAATCTAAACAAATCCAGGAGACTACTCTGGTCCTGATTAATGTTATACAGTACCTACCTTTTATACAACAACTTGCATTTATGCACTCACCTTTAATGTTTTAAAACGTCCCAAGACATTTCACAGGAGCATTATCAAACAAACTCTGACACCGAGCCACATAAGGAGATGTAGGACAGCTGACCAAAAGCTTGGTCAAAGAGGTAGGTTTTGAGGAGCGACTTAAATGGTGGAGAGAGGTGGAGAGGTTTAGGGAGGGAATTCCAGAGACTAGGCAGCTGAAGACATAACATACGAGATGTCATAAAGTGTTTTAAATAAACACTACATGGCAGATTTCACACTCCGGATGGAGAGCAATGCTCGCAATGAGGGTCTCGCGGAAAGTCGAGGGCACACAGTGCGTGATTTTGCGTTCAGCATTTTAGTGGGTGAAATATCATGGGCTGCGTGCCTGGGATGCACTTCCTGTGAATGCTGTTCCCCACTAGAAGTGTGGAATTGAGCCTTATATACCTTCACATGTACACACACCTGAGGGAGGTTTAGCTCATCCGAATTCAGCAACGTACAATCGTAGAATCAAACAGCATAGAAGGAGACCATTTGGCCTGTGCCGGCTCTCTGAAAAGAGCTAGTCAATTAGCCCCACCCTCCTGCTCTTTCCCCATAGCCGTGCAACTTTTTCCTTGATCAAAATTCTAGAAGAAAACTTAAGTAACAGTACAAAATGTGACTTATGGTATAAGAATTATCTACATAACAACAGTCACCACACTCCTAGGGTAATTCATTATGTGAAGTGCTTTGAGACTTTCTAATAACGGGATAAGGTGCTACATAAATACAAGTATATACTTCTTCAATTATTTTTTATATCATTAAATATATTGATACTGATCATAAAAATAGACACACGGTAATATCACAGATGATGGCATAAGCTAAAGGGTAAAGTTAAAGCAGTTTATCATCATTTGAACCCTGAGAAGCATCAAATTCTGAGCCATGGATGCGAGCTAAATGCCAGAGGAAAGGCAAGGGCAACTGTCCTTAACATCAAGGCAGCACTCAATCGAATAGGGTAAACATAGAAAATAGAAGCAAGAGTAGGCCATTCGGCCCTTCGGGCCTGCTCCGCCATTCAAAATGATCATGGCTGATAGTCTAACTCAGTACCTTGTTCCCGCTTTTTCCCCATATCCCTTGATCCCTTTAGCATTAAGAAATATATCTATCTCCTTCTTGAATACATCTAATGACTTGGCCTCCACTGCCTTCTGTGGTAGAGAATTCCACAGGTTCACCACCCTCCGAGTGAAGAAATTTCTCCTTATCTCGGTTCTAAATGGATACCCCATATCCTGAGACTGTGACCCCTGGTTCTGGACTCCCCAGCCATCGGGAACATCCTCCCTGCATCTAGTCTATTTAGTCCTGTTAGAATTTTATATGTTTCGATGAGGGTACCAAGGCACCTAGCAAAGCTGAGATCAATGTGGGTCAAGGGGAAAACCCACCAGTGGCTGGAGCCATACATGACGTACAAGAAGAGAACTGAGGTTGTCAGAGGCCAATCACTGCAGCCCCAAGACATCAATCGATGCAGGAGTTCGTCAGGACTGGGTCATCAGCGCAAAACATCTTCAGAGGCTTCATCAATGATCTTCCCGCCATCATAAGGCTAGAAGTGGGCTGTTTGCTGATGAGCCTGAGTGTCCATAACTTCTCTGGTATTAAACAGCCCATGTCAGCCTACAGTAGGACCTGGACAATATCCTGAACCGACGACTGGCAGGCAACATTCATGCCATAAAGAAAAATTCTAACCTGTGATACTATTCGTAATACACATCAGGAGTCATGGCAACCAGCTTTATTCTATTTTTGTTGTCACTTTTTAAAAAAATTATGGTATTTATCTGCCATGTCGTTTACCATGACTTGAACTGTTGCGATACTGAAAATGTAAAATAGAATGAAAAACAGGGTGGCTTTAAACTCTCTGGGCTGATTTTACATAGAATTTACAGCATAGAAACAGGCCATTCGGCCCAATTGGTCTATGCCGGTGTTTATGTTCCACACGAGATTTTGAAGTTTTATTGAAAAAAGAAAAAAACTCAAAATATTGTTCAGTACAGAATCTGAACATCGTTTCTCAATTTTACACTGAGTGAAGTGCTTAGATTAATGCAATCCCAATGTTTGACATCGTAGGTTTAATAAATAATTTTTAAAAAACTCAGCAATTACAATATTGTCGTGTAATACAACATGACACTATTGTAATGCTTCACTACTTGGCTCTGTTGCCAACACATCAGTCCTACTACTTTAGTTGAGCTGGTAGCTTGTGACACATTTGCCTTCTAGTCCTTCCACATGAAGGGCAGAATTTTCCGAGGCCTGGGCAATAGTCACGATTCCCCAATAAGCTTCCCACAGCGTACGAGATCCCACGTTGGTGACCTGGGTCCTCAGAAAATTCAGTCCATATTCCCTGCGTATTTAACTGCTCAGCGGTGCTCACTCCTTACTATTTTAATGCCGCGCAACAATCGCCAGACAGGAGGGTTCCCTCCCAGTCGGGGAACACTTCAGCAGTCAAGGACATTCAGCCACCAATCTTCGAGTAAGCGTTCTCCAAGGCGGCCTTCAAGACACACGACAACGCAAAATCGTCGAACAGAAATTGATAGCCAAGTTCCGCACCCATGAGGACGGCCTCAACCGGGATCTTGGGTTCATATCACGCTACACGTAACCCCACCAGCGAAAAAAAGTTATCTGTTTTTAACACAACGGGTCATTCTCTGTCTTTCTCTTCCTTTCGGATGTTTCTCTCCCTCTCTCTCTCTGTTTTGTGTTCTGGCCGTTTGTGTATTCGGTGGTCCTGTAGGTAACATCACTCTGTCTGAACACTTTGATTGCCTTGACAACGGGCAGTTGGAAAGATTATCTGTAATCACCAGGTATTGTTCTCTGATTATAAATGCGGTAACCTTCCATGGAATCCCACACTCGCTCACCTGACGAAGGAGAAAGCCTCCGAAAGCTTGTGATTTTCAAATAAAACAGTTGGACTATAACCTGGTGTTGTAAGATTCCTTACACTTACTATTTTAAGTTGACCGAGTATGTTCATAGCAAAATGCTATACTCTAAACAATTCAACAAATTGTAATTCGTCTGTTCTTTGGGTTTCAGACTTGCAGTTTAATTTAGACGATAAAAAAAAAACTTGATCTACTGCCACATTTGCACTGATGTGAAGGAATCTGGTTGCACATTGCCAGACAAATAGTAATATAACTCCAGATACAGGTCCTGATCAGGTTCCAGAACACACTAAAACCAAGTAGCGTGAAAACCCTCATATCGGTTGAGCTTGATATTGTGTGGAGTGCAACCGTTGGGCACTTTCAATTGCACTTTATAAATTTACTTCAGGATCTTTTTAATGCTGTATACACAACAAAGCAGACACTCCCCATTTGTACCCACAAACCATAAAAAATTTACCTGGAGGGAGCTTTCCGCCCCAAGTGGAGAGTTCTGAGCCCAACACACAAGTGCAAAGCTCTCTCTTGGCAGAGTGTAGTATGCAACACAACTTGGGCATTGGCAACTGACTGGTAGCGCAGTGTAATCACAGAGTAAGAATCAAATTACACATCTGAGATGTCCATGCATTTGGTTATTTAGTATGATTTGTGCCACCATTGGTATACATTGAACACTATAAAAAAATAGTATAACTTGCTTTACCCTACTTCCTTATTATATATATAAATAATTCAATGAATGCTGATTAAATTGTCACAAAGCTTAATCACTCTCAACTGAGTCCTGGAAAAATATACATATATCATGCTCAGTTTCTCCAATAAGGCAAAGTTTAACAAACTAAAGCATCAAGCTTGAGTGCCTTTTCCTTGTTTCTGAGATTGCAAAATGTCATCTGCATCCTGCACTCTTGTGCATTCTTTTCTTTCATTAATGAATTGCTGGGCCGAATTCCAAAAACACTCGGGAGCTGTAACTAACTGAAGAGATCATGTTTATACAATCTCAGCAGGAATTCAAGCCAAATTCTTTGGCCCTGGTCTTTGCAAAGTCTGATGTAGCTCTACAGATTAAGATAGGTTGTAAAAGGTCAAAAGGAGATTATTACCTGGGCTCAGGCCAAGCTCTCTGGTCACGGCTGGGTTACAAGCACAGAATCGGTGCGAGAATTTGGTGATTAGAGTCTCCAGGTACTCGCCGCGTTCTTCAGGAGCATGGATGTGCTGAAAGAACTCTCTTAGTGCATTAGGCAGGAACTGGTTGTTGAAATTGTGCAGCGTTACAAGCTCATCTAATACGTCCCTCCTAGAAAATGCAAAGGATAACAGCGGTAAGAGGAACATTCTATGAAATCATATACCTCTGTCAGCTCAGACAATTGCTCGCATCAGGACTGAAGAGCTAGCTGAGTTAGCAAAACAGAGATGCGCAGCAAGAGAAATTAAGGTAGAGGAAGGAAAAGGGACAGTAAACGCAAAGGGAAAGGAAAGATCTCAAGCTTGTGCAGAATTACTGTTGAAGTAACTGAAGGTAGGAACATAGGAACAGGAGTAGGACATTCAGCCCCTCGAGCCTGTTCCGCCATTCAATTAGATCACGGCTGATCTGTATCTTGACTCCATCTATCTGCCTTGGTTCAGTAACCCTTAATACCCCTGCCTACGAAAAATCTATCAATCTCAGTTTTGAAATTTTCAATTGATCTCCAGCCTCAACAGCTTTTTGGGGGACAGAGTTCCAGATTTCCACCACCCTTTGTGTGAAGAAGTGCTTCCTGACATCAGCCCTGAATGGCCTAGCTCTAATTTTAAGGATATGCCCCCTTGTTCTGGACTCTCCCACCAGAGGAAATAGTTTCTCTTTCATGAGCTGCATTGGTGAAATAACTCCTCATTGTCATCGAAATAGTGTGGAAAAAGCATATCAGGTTTGGAAACTACAGGTAAATAACTCCATTATACCAGAAATGTGACAGAGAGGATTGTAAGAATTTCAGAGGCACTGTTCTGCTATTGGGCCAGGAAAGGACAGTGCTCCCGAACGGAAAGCAGGGATACACCGATGGAAGGCTGCAGTAAAGCCTGTGTGGCTTGAGAAGGGAATGTGGATGTGCTGGTCAGATGCTCGCACTGAGATGAAAAGTGCCAGGAATATGCAAAAAAAAGTCTGCAGATTCTTTTGGCAAACTTTAAGTAGGTGTGTCAGTTTAAAAGAAAAGATGGTGTTTGCAAACTTTGTGTAGTAGCTGAGAAAGCCAAAGTGCTATAGATAACATATGAGGGAAGGAAGGCTATATATGGGTGAAGAAATGATTGAAAGAAAAACGTCAATGATTCAAAGTGAAGATAACAGACTTTCAGAGCTGCATCTACTCAATGTTGTAATGGACTGCATCATGTACAGGGCAATGAGAATTAGACGCACTGAAAGCAGAGAGCTTAACATACATAAAAGGAAGACTAGAACCTTTTAAGGGTCTCAAAATATACAGTATGGTCCCAATACATGATAAAAGCACAGAAGGAGGTGAAGGTGTTGAAAGAGGTTGTATAACCAGGCAAAGGAAGAAGTGAGAAAGAGATGAAGTGATAAGGTGCTTTAACTGTTAGTGTTTATTGAAGAACAGTGGAAAGCGTCCTGGAAGATGAGAGACATGTCAATGGCTAGGGATGAGAGAGTGTATGAAGCTAGGGCCCAGTCAACACTTCAATATGGTGCCGAGAGCTGGATTGATGATGGTACAGAACCAGAGGCTGTATGCCTTTGGCACGTACTGTGCAAGGAAGCTTCTGGGTATCAGTTGGGAGGACAACATGACCTCCTCTGAAGGGATGAGTGGTTTGTGTGCAACAACAGAGCTGGTTAAGGTGAAATATTGATAGATAAGTGTGTTTATTGTATGGTTGAAGATCAATATCCTCAGGAGGAATGGGTGTCAGCTGGGAAAAGACCAAGCAGAAGACCAAAGCTGAAATGATGAGACTGTGTATGGGAATATTTGAATGGAAGAGTGACGATGGGCAGGTTGCTGGTGGAGATGGCACACAATTTGATGGCAAGTAGCTTTATTACTGTAATATTAACTCAAACGACAAAAATCAAATAACATTTTTTAAATTAAAAGAAACTTTTACTCACCCCATTTTCCTTCTCTGCCCCCATTATTTCGTACTCTAATTTAGAATACCTTTGTTACTGTAATTAATATTTCAGCATTTCACTATATGAACTGAAAACTTAAAAACTGGCAAAACACGTAATTTCCTGGGGCCTGTCTTGTATCTGTGGATGAAAAGATTATCTAAACCAACCAAAAGTCTCGATTAATTTTAAATCGGGAGAGAAGCTAACCAGGAAGGTTCCAGATTCAATTTCTGGTCCTGAGATAGCCAATGGATGGATGCTATAATTGGCCTCAGTATGCCAGATCGAAAATCAACCAGGGTTTCTGCTCCCAACTGGTATTCAGCAACTCTTGCAGGCATTGTGTGCACATGTGCGTATGCATGCACATACGTGCACAAAAAAAAAACACAGGTCAGGCAAGAACAGAATCAGGTGTGCTGCGACGTCTCTGGGGTCAAATACCCTATTCATACTCACTGTCAAGACATACACAAGAGTAATGACATTTGGGTGAGATACTGGAGTATGACTAGAAACCATCAAGAGGGGAGAGCAGGAGTGAAAATTGGTGAGGTGGGGTACAAAGGTAAATAACGATAGATCAACTTGTGTTGATAATTGGGTTGAATTTAAAAAAAAAATCAGACCTTGTGTGTTTGAAAGTTAAGAAAGTTGGCAATGGAAGGCAGATTTGTTCAACAACAGTTGGGTAGTAGGCAGAAGGCTGGAAATTATAGACCAGTTAGCCTAACATCTGTGGTGGGTAAAATTTTGGAATCTATTGTTAAGGAGACAGTAGCAGAACATTTGGATAAACATAATTTAATAGGACAAAGTCAGAATGGCTTTACGAAGGGGAAGTCATGACTGACAAATTTGCTTGAGTTCTTTGAGGACATAACGTACAGGGTGGATAAAGGGGAACCAGTGGACGTAGTGCATTTAGACTTCCAGAAGTCATTCGACAAGGTGCCACATAAAAGATTATTGCTCAAAATAAAGAATCACTGGATTGGGGGTAATATTCTGGCATGGGTGGAGGATTGGTTATCTAACAGGAAGCAGAGAGTAGGGATAAATGGTTTATTCTCGGACTGGCAACCAGTGGCCAGTGGTGTTCCGCAGGGGTCGGTGCTGGGTCCCCAACTCTTTACAATCTATATTAACGATTTGGAGGAGGGGACCGAGTGTAACGTATCAAAGTTTGCAGATGATACAAAGATGGGAGGGAAAGTGGAGAGTGAGGAGGACATAAAAAACCTACAGGGGGATATAGACAGGCTGGGTGAGTGGGTGGAGATTTGGCAGATGCAATACAATATTGGAAAATGTGAGGTTATGCACTTTGGCAGGAAAAAAATCAGAGAGCAAGTTATTATCTTAAAGACGAGAAACTGGAAAGTACTGCAGTACAAAGGGATCTGAGGGTCCTAGTGCAAGAAGATCAAAAAGTTAGTATGCAGGTGCAGCAGGTGATCAAGAAGGCCAACGGAATGTTGGCTTTTATTGCTCGGGGGATAGAATATAAAAACAGGGAGGTATTGCTGCAGTTATATAAGGTATTGGTGAGACCGCACCTGGAATACTGCATACAGTTTTGGTCTCCATACTTAAGAAAAGACATATTTGCTCTCGAGGCAGTACAAAGAAGGTTTACTCGGTTAATCCCGGGGATGAGGGGGCGGACATATGAGGAGAGGTTGAGTAGATTGGGACTCTACTCATTGGAGTTCAGAAGAATGAGAGGCGATCTTATTGAAACATATAAGATTGTGAAAGGGCTTGATCGGGTGGATGCGGTAAGGATGTTCCCAAGGATGGGTGAAACTAGAACTAGGGGGCATAATCTTAGAATAAGGGGCTGCTCTCTCAAAACTGAGATAAGGAGAAACTTCTTCACCCAGAGGGTAGTAGGTCTGTGGAATTTGCTGCCCCAGGAAGCTGTGGAAGCTACATCATTAAATAAATTTAAAACGGAAATAGACAGTTTCCTAGAAGTAAAAGGGAATTAGGGGTTACGGGGAGCGGGCAGGAAATTGGACATGAATTTAGATTTGAGGTTAGGACCAGATCAGCCATGATCTTATTGAATGGCGGAGCAGGCTCGAGGGGTCGATTGGCCTACTCCTGCTCCTAGTTCTTATGTTCTTAACAGATATGACCAATAATCACATGAGAAATGCATTGCTATCTGTCAACTTAACCAATCATATAGATTTTTTTAAAAACTGCCTTTAAAGACGATTAATTAATAGATTGTGCACGATGTTCATGTTTTTCCTCTGTGCTGTTAAAAAAATAAATACAATTGCTCAGCTTTAGCACTCAGTTGGTTTGTTTTTATGCCTCATTTTCTGTTGCTTTGATTTTCTTTTGTTAGTCTGAATTATATAGAAGATAATTGAAGGAACACTGTAGGGATGACTCACAAAAAAATGTATTTTAAAGCCATGACCTGGGATCAGTTCAGCAAGTTTACAGATTACATTTTGTACGTACCCCAGTTTTATACGTAAAATTCACGTTTTAGGATTGTTGCAGTGAGTCAGAGAGATACAATGCCCAAACCTAAGATGTGGAGATGCCGGTGATGGACTGGGGTGGACAAATGTAAGGAATCTTACAACACCAGGTTATAGTCCAACAGTTTCCAACCTAAGATGGCAGTCCAGCACGCCTTAATGTCCCAGATTTACCTTTTCTCTGTAGAGGTGCGTAAGTTATAAAACTGTAAAGTCCCCTCTCTGTCACTTCCTGTGAAGGTTGAAGAGCTTAAGTTTTTCTATGTCTTTCCTCACAACTCAGTCTTTGAATACCAGGGATCAGTCTCAAGATTCATTCTGGGGATGTGGGAGTCGCTGGCAAGACCAGCATTTATTGCCCATTCCTCGTTGCCGAGAAGGTGGTGGTAGGCCTTCTTCTTGAACTACTGCAGTGTAGCGGTTTGACATAACTAAGTGGCATGCTATGCCAATTCAGAGGGCAATTAACAGTCAACAGCGTTGGTGTGGGACCGGAGTCACATATAGGCCAGATCAGGTACCCAGTCCGGCCTATATGTGACTCCCATTCCACATTACGTGGTTAACTCTTAATACCCTCTGGTTTGGAATCAGATATATTTATAAGAATGTTACCTGTCATCTAAATAAATTCGAAGTTTCTTCCAATTTAGTGTTCTTGTGTAGAAAATAAACTTTGCAATTTCCTTCGGAACATTGTCCAGTATGCCTTTGCGAAAAAAGTAGCCTATTCCCTATAAGGAAAGACATATTCAGTAATATGTGCTTAAACATTATAAAATTGCCAAAATGTTTCTCAACGTGATAAATAAACATTCCATAAAACCGGTGGAGTAGATTGCTAGCAACATTTACAAATTGAGCAGATCAAAAGAGCAGTGGGTTGTAGGTGGGATGTGTGAATTTACATACGCAAGGCTACTTGGACCACAGCATTGAAGCTGAGGCACTCATCATCCCGAGCTGTCATGTCCAGATAATAAAGATTAGTGAAAGCTTGCAAATTAGGTAGTTGCCTTGTAGGTGGCCCCAAGAGGGTCGCTCTGTAGGATCATCCAGGACATTACCACTGCTCAAGTAGAATGCACAGATGAAGATGATCAAATGCTATGTGGAACATGATGGCTTCTGAATTGTGGGAACTGTGAAAATATCATGCCAAGGAAGGCAAATGCCAGAGATGAGAAATATAAAGTTACATAAATTCCTATGGGAAAATTCTAACTTGGCCATAAGTAGAAATACATGTTTTTTTTCGAAGAAGGGTAGGGAGTTCTTCCGGTATTCTGGCCGACATTCATCACTCAACCAACACCACCAAAATAGATTAACTGGGCATTTAGCTCCTTGTTATTTGTGCAACCTTGCTGTGCAAATTGGCTGCTGCATCCACCCAAACAACAAGTGGCCATCCTTCAAAAGTAATCCATTGGCTCTGAAGCACTTGGGATGTTCTGAAGATATGAAAAGCACTATATAAATGCAATGTCTCTCTCTCTCTCTGGTGCTTACAACAACCGTCAGCATGCCTTTCAATTCCTCAGAGAGGCACTATGTTCATCAAGAAATGTCTGACGAACCTTGTTTTGTTTGTGTCTAAAATCCAGAAAAAAAAGTTTATTTCACAACTTGCAGACAGCACAGGCAAAATCTGGCAGGTTGGCAGGCAGGATTCTGCTGATGTCTTTCCTACTTTTTCCCAAAAGAGATTCACTCCAGCCTGGTCAGATTTTTTATTAAAAAGTTTTTTTTTCAGAATAGGGAGTCAGGAGTAGATGAAGCCTGAATTGAAAAAAAATGTTTTAATACTGGGAATCAGCAATATCTATGCACCAATAAATTTAAAAAAAAATTGTATTCTGGGTGGCTGTCATTATCATGCCACAGTGTAAAAAAAGCTTACAAACTGTTAAATCTCTAACTTCTTTCAGTTTTGATGAAAGATCATCAACCTGAAATGTAAACTCTGTTTCTCCCTTTCAGATGCTGCCTGACTTGTTGAGTATTTCCAGCATTTTGAGTTTTTATTTCAGATTTCCAGCATCCACAGTATTTTGCCTTTGTTCTAGTGCGTAAAAAAACAATCAGGTACAACATGATGATGTCAGAAGCTGGGCAGGCTGATTCAGCTGATAGAAATGTTGGGGGAACAGAGTGAAATTACCAGTGGTGATATGAAGCTCTCTGTGAAGCATATAACACTTGAAAGATCTGACCATCTGGATCAAATGTGTGAGACATATGTCCTGGTTACAGCTAACTCCAGCTCTACCATTTTAATTTCACCCAGTATTAAAAAGCAAAAAGAAAACAAAACGCACGTCACACTTGCTGAACCTTCCTTTGCTTCATTACTAACTCACCCGTAGCTCTAGTTTCACTGGGGCTCAAATAATTGGGAAGGATTTTTTTTTTTTGATAACCTCTGTTCCACACCTCATATAAGAAGGAAATCATTTTTGGATCTATGGAAAAACCAAAAGTCTTCAAGTGGCCTGGTATTTCTATCACAGGAATGTGATGAAGGGAGCTATATTGGCTACTGCATCGGCCTTGCTTTAGGTTAAAGTTACCCTTTAAAAGATCAGGATGTCAACATGGAGTATGAACCACTGCCCTAAAACTGTAAGTTGAATCCTTTCCATTAAATGTTGCAAAGCTATGTTAGTGAATGTCATATTTAGAGATAATAGGTGGCACCAGCCCATGCGCATGCAAGATTTATAAAGTTCAAGCTGGATGGACAAAAGTCAGTCTTCCAATAAATAACTGAATTCCCAAAATAAGTTAGATAAAATCAAAATCATTGCAATAGTTCTTGCATCAGCTGTTAGCACCGTTGAAATTTCTGACAGTAAGCAATCTGAGCACCCTGTTCCAGGAACCACACTGCTCGAGTTGTAAATCCACTCTAGCCACTTTGCACTTTGCAATCAAGTAGCTAATTTCTTAACTGAGTGTCCTTTCATTTTATTTTATGAAGGCATACTCTGAAGTGCAAGTCCATTAATTTACTGTTCATTCCTACTATGTACTGTGCAGCTTTATACTGTATGTCCTGTGTCATATGATCAGGGCATCTTAACGGGCATTATCCGTACACAGGCATTTTAGCATCTAGTAACGTACCACTAGATTAGCCCATTAATGTGTAGCAGTAGTTCTTTCTGATGGTTGAAGATTGAAGCTGTATTTTCAGTGGCTAACCACTCCTGTCCTGCCCCAACAGTAGCAGCAGTAAGGAGTGTAAAAAAAAAATCCACTTCATTCAACACAACACTCTGTAGTAAACCTCAAACCGCCAGTGGTGCAATTGTCACATTTTGGAAAGTACTACTTAGGGGTTGTTTACCCACATACTAATGGCTCATGAATCCAACTGGCCCAGTTCCAATTCTTCTTAACTGAGTGGTTCCATGGCATCATTTTGTAACCATAGAGGTCACTGCCTTTGGCTGGTGTGGGAGCCAAGTAGAGGACAAAAACATAAAGCCAGAAACATGTTAACCCTGCTTAAGATGAGATGGATCTGCTTCTGCACCCAAGTATTGGGCCTTTGAAGCTATTGCTAGTGCTTCTATTCAGTACCCCTTTTACTTAATTCACAGTTTCTTCACATCAAAAGGGAAATTTGCATGTCACAGTGCGGCTCTCCTGGTGAATCCCAAATCCACAGATAAGAAAAGTTGCTTACTGAAATCATACACATTTCAATTTTTGTGGTGCCTATTGTTTTACTTTTCTCATGCTTTATCTTTATAATGAAAGGTGTTGTCTTTGTTCGTTGTGGGGGTGGGGATGATTTATGGTGCAATCTTTATTTCTTGTGTTGGTGGACCTCAGCATGATCACTTTTCTCTTTTTATTTTTCCTCACCTGAAGGAGCTGCTGCTTCTTTATGGTTCTCTTGGAAGTGTGACAGAAACAAGCTACAAAATTATGGTTGACAGTTAAGTACTGACTGTGGTTTATAATGATAGAGAAAGCCTTCATTTAATCAACACTGATTTTACACTGGGACTTGGCACATGTCTGCAGAGGATTACAACACAGAACATATAACTTTCATTTGCAGAGGGAACAATACATAATGGCCAGTGGCAAAGTAGTCATGGGGAGGTGTCAAATGGCACCAATCTAAAAAAATTTTTTTAAAAAAGGGTTAAGCATCTTTGATCTTTTGGCTGTAAAACTAACTTGTCCAGTGGTATATAGAATCATATCAAATCAATCTCATTTTCATAATTCTTCAGCTACAACTTTATACACATAAAAACTGTGTATAGAGTATGAACACATCTCAAACCTCAGTATGTTCTCATGAATGAGGGGAAAAATAATTTTAACTCAAACCATATAATAAATTATGAACCATTTATACATCCCATTACAAGAGCTGAAATGCATTTACACTGCTATTTTTATATCGTAAAATGCTTATTCAGCAGAAAATGGTACTTTAAATGGCATAAATGAAATCAAAGCATAGTATAAAAGAAATGTGGTTTCAGTTATAAAATACAGACCACGTTTAAAATGACACTTTCTGCACATTGTTATTATTAAGTATATTGTTAACTTGATAATACAAGACTACTTCTACCAAGAACATTGTCCTAGCGAAGAGGCCGCAGGGAACAATCCCTGCTCTGGAACGAGCAGGCCCGAGGCACACCCGTTATTGGGCCTCAGGCCTCATCTACATGAGACCGGCGAGCTGCAGACGCCTTTTTGGATGTCCCCAGGCAACTCAGCGGCAAAGAAAATTTCAATTTTGGGCTGCTGCTGTCGCCGACAGATAGGTCCTGTGAGAAGGAGTGAAAGCAATTGGGAGGGAGGGAGCGACCGGGAGCCGGCAACAGTCTTTGGCATTGCAGTGGGTCCAGGAGCTCCTGCAGCTCCGGGCTCCACATTCAGGTAAGTATTTTTAAAAACATTTACTTTTTTGGTGGCGGCCTCCAGCGGTCCCTTTAAGGTTAGGCCGCATGTAGACCATGTTTTCCTGACTGCAGCTGGCCCGTTCAGGGCAGCCCAATTTTGCAACGGAGCCTCAAACAAATGTTAGGTGACATATTTGTATATGCAAATATGTAACACTCTGGACTTCCCTTTTTCTGTCTTCACAAATATGGCAGGCGGCGCACTACTGGCGCATAATGAGCACATGCGCACCCCGCCCGTCATATTGGCTGCTTGGGTGCCCATTTTGCACATGAAAAACAAGCACAGCGCCATCGAGTTTCTAGGCCATTATATGAGCCTCACAGAATTAGCAGATTACACATAAACTAATAAAGTTCTGGCAGTTGACTAGTTTACCTCCATTCAAGTGCAAAAGGCACTATGGATTACAAATAGAAACCTTCACAGATTACACAACGAAATTTTACATTGTATTCAGTAACATGGACATGTAGCATTTAATTACCTCATGAGGATTAGCATTGAAGGTAAGGCTGCCTTCATCTAGTTGCATGTAGAGTTTCCTGTAGTTAAAATTTGAAGGATGGTCTTTATAGTATATGGAACAGTGACCCCAGGTGGACTTGCACAACCTGAAACAAAATCCATGCTGCCTGTTGGAAGTTTATCAACACTTACTTTTTACCCATCACTTTTTTTGTTCTGTTTAAGCAGAGTTTCCAGTCTGAATTTACACATATTCAATCCTAATATATAGAGATGCAACCATTTGATGGATCTTCATCTAAAATTACGGAAACCCATGTAATGGTCTCAGGTTTCAAGATAAATAAGGTTGTTATTTCACCACCTCTACAGTATCATTAATAATATTCATAACTGAGGTGCATGATATTTTGACACATCCATCATTCAATTCCTTTTAATGCTATCTTGGACTATAGGTGGATGAAGATTTTGCCTTCCTTTAGAAAAACCTATCGTGCATTGATCCTTGAGTACAGTAACAGTACCATACTAAAATAGAAAAGTAAAACTGTTGAAACTCTTCAAATTATCTATAAAGCTTACTCTTTATTTAAGAAGTTTTGTATTTTTCTGAATTTCACTTTTATGATATTCATAATTAGAAAAATGAATTCACAAGTCTTATTTAAACCAAATACACGTTGGGCCAGATTTTGCTGTGGCCTGCCATTAGTTTGACATGCCCCTGCATCCTTCAGCTCAAAAATTTTTTGCCTACAAAGTTTCTAACAGTGCGAGCTGATAACGTCGCAGCAAGGGAAAGAAGGCATTTGGGAGCTGAGTGAACAGGGCAATCAACAGTCTATCTCCTTAACCAGATTTAAGGATTGGGAAATTATCAGCGGAAGGACTGAGAAGGAGGGTGAATTCAAGGAGGTGAATTCAATGCCAAATCAGGTACAGAAAGAGAAATAAAGGGCTCGATATTACCAGGGCTGCGGGGTGACTGGGCGCGTGGGTAACTCGCCCGGTGAAATCAGTCTGCCCCGCGCGCGATCGCAGCCTTATTGGATCCACTTACCTGGTCTTCCGGGTTCCCCGCTGCTGAGCTGCGTGTCGGGCGGGCTGCGCATGCGCAGTAATGTCTGTCAGCTGGAGGAACTCTATTTAAAGGGGCAGTCCTCCACTGACTGATGCTGCAAGAAATAGGAAAAAATACAGCATGGAGCAGCCCAGGGGGAAGGCTGCTCCCAGGTTAATAACACCTCACTCCAGGTATAATTGGATGGGGGGGGGGGGGGGGGAGGAGGAGGAGGGGGGAGGACAGAGATCTTCCCCCCAGGCGGGCGGGAGGAAGCGGCCTGCCTCTGCCACCAAGAAGGCCTGGCTCGAGGTGGCAGAGGAGGTCACCTGCACCACCAACATATCGCCCACCTGCATACAGTGCAGGAGGCCCTGCAATGACCTCAGTAGGTCAGCCAAAGTGACTACACTTACTCATTCCCCTACACTCCGTCTGCCACATCACCGCCCCATCCCACATCTCCTTCTGCACTGCCAACACTACTCTGTCACATCACCCCTCACACCCACTCAAACCTCATCCTCATCTTACCTGCACTTACACACCTCGCCAGTACTCATCCCGCCACTACCACTCAACCCAATCCTCATACAATCTCATGGCTCTATCTCATACTCACCTTCTCATGCATCTCTTTCACAGTCAGCCTCACTCAACCTGCCACTACCTGTGCTGCAGCCACAGGGCATGCATCACATATGTGCAGTAGGCAGCGTAAGGCAAACGTGTCATGAGCATGAAGGGGATGCACAAGGGTGTTTGAGAGTTTGTCATGGTTTTTTACTTATATTTAATTTCTGACCAACTCACATCACATAGTATATTGGCACCACTACTGCCACGTCTTTGCGAATCTTGTCTGGTTTGTGCAATAATGCCCTTTCCTGAGGATCACAATGAAGACCCACACCTGATGCCACCCATTGTGTCACTGCAGGGTGGGTGTAAGTGTATTTGCAGGGCTCTTTTGTGCAGACGACTGAGAGACATCGGCAATGTCCCCGGTGGCACCCTGGAAGGATGCGGAGGAGAAGTTGTTGAGGGCAGTGGTGACTTTGACAGCGACAGGTAAGATGGTGCTCGGGCCAGCCGGGAGCAGCTCGGCATGAAGGAGGCTGCAGATGTCCACGACTTCATGTTGAGTGACTCTGAGCCTCCGTGTGCACTGCTGCTCAGAGAGGTCCAGGAAGCTGAGCCTCGGTCTGTGGACCCTGTGGCGAGGGTAGTGCCCTCTGCGAAGCATCTCTCTCTGCGGTTGCCCTCCCTGCTGCTGTACAGGTCGATGTGTCACAGCACTGTGTTGTGGAGCTCCACGTGTCAGAGGTGGACGGTGTGGCCGGCGAGGCTGTTCGCCCTCCGAGGAGGTCATGACTGCAGCTATGGAGGCCCCCATCCGGAAGATGTACATCTGAGGGGGTCCGCAAGGTAGGTACATGTGTCTGGACACCGGGGTAAGTGTGCAAGTTGGTGAATTTTATTGTTAGGAGGAGGGTGGTGGAGGCCAAACTTTGTCCAAAGTGACAAAGTGGCCTCCTGCAATGAGTGAGGGTCTCCCCCACCCCCACCTGTCAAATGGACCTTTGCAGCTGCCACAGGCTGATAGCTGCAACACGTCCATTTCAACTGGGAGTGTTTCCCCCAGTATGGGAAACAGTCTCACCCCTCCTGAAATATTCTCTTAATCAGGTCTGTAAATGACCTGAAATAGCAAGAAAAACATTGTTAAGTGGCACCCCGCCGGCTTTAATTGCCTGCGGGAGTCCCACATGCGGGGGCTGCGCGCGCACGTCGGCGCGTCTGTGGGGAACCCGGAAGTGGGTGGGTTGGAGCCGGGCTCCGGACCCGCTTCGGGATTCCCCGATTTTTGGAGCCCCCCCCCCCCCCCACCAGGAACGCACCCGATAGCTGGTGCTAATATCGGGCCCAAAGAGAGGGAAAGAAAGATTGCTTTGAGAGAGAGAAAAAAAGAGACAAAGGAAAAGCAAGAAAAAAAATTTAAAATTTAAAATTTGACATTTTTAAAATCTCTCAAAACAATTCACAATCTGCAGGAATGAGACTCCACACTTATAATAGTTAATTTTCAGTGCCAGAGAGGTTGATTGGCAGTCACTAACACTTATCACGTTAAAAGGGTAATTGTGCTTAAATATCTGCGGCGAGTTTAGTTTGTTTCTACTGCACAAAAACAGCAACTTCATGACATTCAATGTACGTCACTGGAAGCAGTTTATGTAAAGCTAATGGTGGAGTGGTGCAACTTGGACAGCAACTTTTGGATATTCGCATTTAACCACGCATCTGCCCCTCCCCTGAAGTTGCTGTACCATTTATGCATAAATAACGCCAAGCACCACTAGCCTCCCCGTTATTTTGACAGCAAAATCTGGCTCTTTAACTTTTAAAACGCTTAACTTTCAATGGATGAATTTTCATTTGCATGTTTAAAATAATTACAAATAGAAACCCTCACAAATTAGATTGTGAAATTTTACATTAAGTATTCAGTAACATGGACATATAACTTTTAATACGTCATGAACATCAGGGCAGCGAGATTAATTTATGGATTGCCCTAGCAAAGACGGCACAGGCACAATGGGTCGAGTGGCCTCCTTCTGTGCTGTAAACCTCTATGATTCTATGGTAATTGTCTTATGTTTTTAAAAGACTGCTTTTGGCGTTAACAATAAGCTAGCCTAGTAAAGACATGTTTCTTCAGAGTAGCTGTATTTCCTGCAGTTACTTCTCATTTTCTCCCCTTCTCCTTCAGGGATAATCTTTGTAGCCAGTCACATATTGAATTACAGTATTGTTGAATTCTACATCCCCAAATAGTTCTTCTTGTTGTTACTATATCAAAGAAGAGGGTGGTTTCCTCCGGCACCATGCCATAGTGGCTATTTTTCATGTCTGGGACTAATCATTGAACTTATGGAGGCTATTTGGCTTCAGAGGACTCAAAGCCGAGCCTAGTCCTGTCCTCACTAAACATCCACACTGATACTTTTTACCAAGGAATCAATGTGTAGCGACTCAGGCTGGGAACCCTGACCGTAATTTTCTCTAGGGACAGTGACACCATATCATTTTATACATAAGCCAGGAATAGAAACCTGGGAGTTTCGTAGACTTTGTGGCCAAGTATCAAACCATGTGACAATTACTAATTGAGCTGTCAGGGGTACAACCGCAAATGTGCTGGCACTATAAGCCTAAATCTGATTAGACATACAGCATCTGCTGTGCTTGTGTCTGAAATCCATGAACCTTTTGACTATGAAGAGGATTATTTCTTCAATCATAATTTCTACAGCAACAACATGTAGGAGCAGTTTGGGAAAGTAGAATTCTACTGCATTGTAACTGAATATGTGACTGACTATAATGATGACCCTTTAGGCAGTAGAGATAATTTCACCAAGATGTATGAAAAAGATTAACCTGAAACTGCATGGAGGACAGTTCAATGGCAGATATTATAATATTACAACTGGCACGTTAATAAGAACATAAGAACATAAGAAATTGGAGCAGGAGTAGGCCAATCGGCCCCTCGAGCCTGCTCCGCCATTCAATAAGATCATGGCTGATCTGATCCCAACCACAAATCTAAAGAACACAAGAAGTCGGAGCAGGACCCGGCCACATAGCCCCTGGGCCCTCTCCGCCACCCACAGGGCATTGACCGATCCGAACTCAGCTTCATGTCCAATTTCCTGCCCGCTCCCCATAACCCCTAATTCCCTTTACTTCTAGGAAACTGTCTATTTCTGTTTTAAATTTATCTAATGATGTAGCTTCCACAGCTTCCTGGGGCAGCAAATTCCACAGACCTACCACCCTCTGAGTGAAGAAGTTTCTCCTCATCTCAGTTTTGAAAGAGCAGCCCCTTATTCTAAGATTATGCCCCCTAGTTCTAGTTTCACCCATCTTTGGGAACATCCTTACTGCATCCACCCGATCAAGACCCTTCACAATCTTATATGTTTCAATAAGATCGCCTCTCATTCTTCTGAACTCCAATGAGTAGAGTCCCAATCTACTCAACCTCTCCTCATATGTCCGCCCCCTCATCCCCGGGATTAACCGAGTAAACCTTCTTTGTACTGCCTCGAGAGCAAATATGTCTTTTCTTAAGTATGGAGACCAAAACTGTATGCAGTATTCCAGGTGCGGTCTCACCAATACCTTATATAACTGCAGCAATACCTCCTTGTTTTTATATTCTATCCCCCTAGCAATAAAAGCCAACATTCCGTTGGCTTTCTTGATCACCTGCTGCACCTGCATACCAACTTTTTGATTTTCTTGCACTAGGACCCCCAGATCCCTTTGTACTGCAGTACTTTCCAGTCTCTCGCCATTAAGAAAATAACTTGCTCTCTGATTTTTCCTGCCAAAGTGCATAACCTCACATTTTCCAATATTATATTGCATCTGCCAAATCTCCGCCCACTCACCCAGCCTGTCTATATCCCCTTGCAGGTTTTTTATGTCCTCCTCACTCTCTACTTTCCCTCCCATCTTTGTATCATCTGCAAATTTTGATATGTTGCACTCGGTCCCCTCCTCCAAATCGTTAATATAGATTGTAAAGAGTTGGGGACCCAGCACCGACCCCTGTGGAACACCACTGGTTACTGGTTGCCAGTCCGAAAATGAACCATTTATCCCAACTCTCTGCTTCCTGTTTGATAACCAATCCTCCACCCATGCCAGAATATTACCCCCAATCCCGTGATTTTTTATCTTAAGTAATAATCTTTTATGTGGCACCTTGTCGAATGCCTTCTGGAAGTCTAAATACACTACGTCCACTGGTTCCCCTTTATCCACCCTATACGTTATATCCTCGAAGAACTCAAGCAAATTTGTCAGACATGACTTCCCCTTCATAAAGCCATGCTGACTTTGTCCTATTAAATTATGCTTATCTAAATGTTCCGTTACTGTCTCCTTAATAATAGACTCCAAAATTTTACCCACCACAGATGTTAAGCTAACTGGCCTATAATTTCCAGCCTTCTGCCTACTACCCTTTTTAAATAACGGTGTTACATTAGCAGTTTTCCAATCTGCCGGGACCTCTCCTGAGTCCAGGGAATTTTGGAAAACTATCACCAAAGCATCCACAATCCCTACTGCCACTTCCCTCAAGACCCTAGGATGGAAGCCATCAGGTCCAGGGGATTTATCCGCCTTGAGTCCCATTATTTTACTGAGTACCATCTCTTGAGTGATTTTAATCGTATTTAGCTCCTCCCCCCCCGAGAGTCCCCTGTTTGTCCAGTGTTGGGATATTCTTAGTGTCCTCTACTGTAAAGACTGAAACAAAATATTTGTTCAGCATTTTTGCCATCTCCATGTTTCCCACCATTAATTTCCCGGTCTCATCCTCTAAGGGACCTATGTTTGCCTTAGCCACCCTTTTTCTTTTTATATAACTATAGAAACTCTTGCTATCTGTTTTTATATTTTTTGCTAATTTCTTTTCATAATCTAACTTCCCTTTCTTAATCAATCCTTTAGTTACTTTTTGCTGTCTTTTGAAGAATTCCCAATCTTCTATCCTCCCACTAAGTTTGGCTACCTTATATGTCCTTGTTTTTAGTCGGATACTATCCTTGATTTCTTTACTTAGCCACGGGTGGCTGTCATTTCTTTTACACCCTTTTTTCCTCAGTGGAATATATTTATTTTGAAAGTTGTAAAATAACTCCCTAAATGAACACCACTGCTCATGTACCGTCTTACCCTTTAATCTATTTTCCCAGTCCACTTTAATCAATTCCGCTCTCATACCATCATAGTCTCCTTTATTCAAGCTCAGTACGCTTGTTTGAGAATCAACCTTCTCACCCTCTAATTGGATATGGAATTCAACCATGTTGTGGTCGCTCGTTCCAAGGGGATCCTTAACTAGGACATTATTAATTAATCCTGACTCATTACACAGGACCAGGTCCAAGGTTGCCTGCCCCCTTGTAGGATCAGTTACATACTGCTCAAGAAATCCATCCCTGATGCACTCAATGAACTCGTCCTCAAGGCTGCTCTGCCCAATTTGATTTGTCCAGTTAATATGATAATTAAAATCCCCCATAATTATGGCTGTTCCCTTATTACATGCCCCGACTATCTCCTGATTAATACTTCTTCCAGCAGAGTTGCAACTATTAGGAGGCCTATATACTACGCCCACTAATGTTTTTTTTCCCTTATTATTCCTTATCTCCACCCAAACTGTTTCATTATCTTGATGCTTTGTCCCAATATCATTTCTCTGTATTACAGTGATTCCTTCCTTTATTAACATAGCCACCCCACCTCCCCTTCCTTCCTGCCTGTCCTTCCTGATTGTTAAATACCCTGGCATATTTAATTCCCAGTCGTTGTCACCCTGCAGCCATGTTTCTGTAATGGCCACAAGATCATACCCATACGTAGTTATTTGTGCCGTTAACTCGTCCATTTTATTACGAATGCTACGTGCATTCAGATAAAGAACTTTCAAATCTGTTTTGTGACGCTTAGTTCCTGCTTTTTCCTTTTTTAACACTTTACCTATTACTCCATACCTTCTGTCCCTTCCTGTTACGCTTTCCTCTCTCTCCCTGCTCAGGTTCCCAACCCCCTGCCACTTTAGTTTAAACCCTCCCCAACAGCACTAGCAAACACTCCTCCTAGGACAGCGGTCCCGGCCCTGCCCAGGTGCAGACCGTCCGGTTTGTACTGGTCCCACCTCCCCCAGAACCGTTTCCAGTGTCCCAGGAATTTGAATCCCTCCCCCTTGCACCATTCCTCTAGCCACGTATTCATTTGAAATATCCTCCTATTTCTACTCTGACTAGCACGTGGCACTGGCAGCAATCCTGAGATTACTACCTTTGAGGTCCTATTTTTTAATTTACCTCCTAACTCCCTATATTCTGCTTTTAGGACCTCATCCCCTTTTTTACCTATATCGTTGGTGCCTATGTGCACCACGACAGCTGGCTGTTCGCCCTCCCCCTCCAAAATGTTCTGTAGCCGCTCCGAGACATCCTTGATCCTTGCACCAGGGAGGCAACACACCATCCTGGAGTCTCGGTTGCGGCCGCAGAAACGCCTGTCTATTCCCCTGATTACAACTCTTAAGTTAAAGTAGTTTCTCTAAAATGACTGGGATGGTTTAATTATTATGAGTTGTAAAATTCTATTGTTGTCATGTGTATAGAGTTGGGATCTGTGGTGGTTAGGATACTCCGATTACATCTCAGATTATTAACGTTACAGTTAGACACGCCTCAGAAAATTGAGATATCTCCTGTTCTTGGTTTACAAAGATTTTTTCTAGGATTTTGCCTCAGTTTTGACTGTAGACATTAAGCTGACTCCTATCTGCTGTACTGCACTTCACAAAGCTATCTTTCACTTTCTAGCAACAAAGCTTTAAGTTTCCACATGGTCAGGGCCATGAGTGACAGCGCAGAACAGCACTTACCCTTGCCAGAGGACATCATCGTTAGCCAAGTCCTGCCAGACACATGAAGCCAGACAGAGGTCAGTAGCATTCAGGTACGACAGAATGGTTAAGCTGAGCTCAGGGGGCAATAGTTCCAGGTCTGGGAAGCCGTGCTCTTCCTTTGATCTTCCAACTCTCAGAATGTGGTACATGTCAATCCCAACCTGAGCCTGCTTGCGATTCGCAGCAGCGATCCTTCTATCCTGCTCCCCAAGGTAGTAGCCTTCCTCACTGTATCCTCTGTGTTGCAACTGCTGGTTCCTTGCAACTCTCCACAGCCCCTGACCCATCTGTAAACGTGAAACACAAACAGAGCACTGATGACAGCAAATAGTAGTGACTGAAAGAAACTGCCTCCGCTGTACCGGGGTGGGGGGGGGGGGGGTGGGAAGAGGGAAAGAGCAGTACTAAAGTAAGTGATTTGATTGAGGTATATTTGTTATGTTGTAGTCAAGAACAACCATTATGAGTTTGTTAACTTAGATATTGGTGTAACATTAAATCTACAGTAGCAGGATGAGTTAGAATGGGGTGCTGACTGCCTATTGATTACAAAGGATGTCCCCATTATAAAAACCATCACATGCTGATTAAAGGCTTACTTATTGTGGTAGGATGTTGTATTCTAGTATACCTATTTGTGACTTCAGTTGCAAAGTTAGTTCCTCCATCAGGAATAACTGGAATCTATTTATTAGTGTGAGTAAACTGAAAAGAGAGCTCCCACAATTGCTTGATGGATAAATGTACTGTGCAGTGTTGTTCTAAAGCCACACAGTCTATGACATTCGTTTGACTCCCAATCTGTGTTGAGTTACCTGAACTTGAGGGGAGGGAATCAATACAATATCCTGCTCTTGATAGGTATCCAGTGAAGACTTCTGGAAAATGTACACATGTGGATGCTGGGTGAGGACAGACAGGGTAGTGGAAATCTGGAACGCTTATCCCCAAAAAGCTGTCGATGTTGGAGGTCAATTGAAAATTTCAAAACTGAGATTGATAGATTGGGCAAGGTATTATAGGTTATGGAACCAAGGCGGGTAGATGGAGTTAAGATACAGATCAGCCATGATCTAACTGAATGGCGGAACAGGCTCAAGGGGCTGAGTGGCCTACTACTCTTCCTATGATAGGATCGATGATGTGGAGATGCCGGTGATGGACTGGGGTTGACAATTGTAAACAATTTTACAACACCAAGTTATAGTCCAACAAATTTATTTTAAATTCCACAAGCTTTCGGAGGCTTCCTCCTTCCTCAGGTTCACATTAAGTAAAAATGTAGTCAAAAACACATCTCTTTTATTATACAAGCTACAGAAGGTTGTATTTAAAAGCCATTAAGTCAAAGTTGTCCCTATATGACTCGAATGCTGAAATTTGCATATAAAAAGAGCATTAAAAGTGTCAGCCATGGCTCAGTGAGTAGCATGTCGCCTCTGAGTCAGGAGGTTGTGAGTTCAAGTCCCACGCCAGAAGCTTGAGCACAAAAATCTAGGCCGACACAGTGCAGTATTGAGGGAGTGCTGCACTGTCAGAGATGCCGTCTTTGGGATGAAACGTTAAACTGAAGCCCCGTCTGCCTCTCAGGTGGATGTAAAAGACCCCATGGCACTATTTCGAAGAAGAGTAGGGAAGATATTACCACGTATTCTAGCCAATCTTTATCCTTCAATCAACATCATTAAAACAAACTATCTGGTCATTATCACATTGCTGTTTGTGGGAGCTTGCTGTATGCAAATTGGCTGCCACGTTTCCTACATTACAACAGTGACTGCACTTCAAAAAGTACTTCATTGGCTATAAAGCGCTTTGGGACATCCTGTGGTCCTGAAAAGTGCTATATAAATGCAAGTTCTTTCTTTGTAGATATGAAAAGATTTTTGGATGAAAACCGGCAGCTACCAATTTCAAATTTTTTAACGAGAGTGATTTACAAAAGCATTTCTAAAAGATTAAACTGGATTGATTTTATTTTAAATTTGGAATTCTGTAATGGTAACAGCAATACAGAATCTTTGTCACAATGAAAACTCCTCTGTACTCTAAGTAAAAAAAATTGGCAAAGATCTATATGATATGGGGTTTTATGTTGGTAACAACAACTAATTATGAATGTAAGCCCAGTACCATAAGGTTCAATGTCCTTTTCAATGCAAAGGCAAGTAGAACATTAATTAACAATACATCTGCCTGGGTCAGTGAAAAATATTAAATGAGGAACAATTTAATGGATCTTCGCCAAGCACTCTAGTACTTTAGCAGTTTAGTGATTAACAATAACAAATAACAATGTATGGTAGTCACAATGAAATATTTCTTCTACATCTACTCTGCTATTTGAAATGCCAAGTTTATTAGCCAGCAGCTCGCAGCTACTGCACCATCACTGACTGCTTGCAGCTTAGTAACCTACAATACATCATAGAGAATAGCTTAACAAATGATTTCTGCACTCTATAAATTAGCACTTTTCCCAAACAAAACACACTCTGTTACCAAACACTAACATTTCCATAAACACACTGGGGTACATTACATGCCAAACAGTGGAAAGGCCTCTGCACTCATCCAATGCATCACTCTGGAGACCTCGCCTCCTGAAAGAGAGAGGGTTCAGCAGTGTTTACTAAAGCAACTATACTGGTTCGATGATGGTGCAAGGGCTAGAAGCCAAAAAAGGTATAGCACTGTATACATCTTAAGCTCGGAGACTGATAAATAGCTATTCAGGCAGAGCAGTCAAAGTATGCAGCTCTCAGTGCAACTGCAAAAATATCTGAAGGATTATAAACAAACTTAAATGAGAATTTACATCATATACTAATATTGTACTAATAAATTACAATAACTAAGGCAAGTCATATACACTGCAATCTTTATTCAGCAGGCATATGGATTGACATATATAGGCTAAGCACATGATGGACAGAATGGTTAAGAAAAAAGGTTAGTGAAGGTACAGAAAGTGGCCCTAACCAACTGCAGTGTGCATGATGGTGATGGTGGTGGTGGGGTGGTGGGGGGGGAGAATATTTGCTCTGTGCTGTATGTATGTTATAAGGAATGGGTTTACCATTTTGTTACACACAACACCAAGAGATAATTTTCCTCCATGGTGAGCTGGAGGCTCAGGATGGTCTTTTCTAATTACTATCCATATTTATGAAAAGAGAAGAAAGCTCACTTCTACACAGTTTGTGCAAAGGAAAGGCTACAATAGCACCACTGAAAAAGATAAAGATGCAGCAACTGTGGCAAGTATTATGTGATGTTCCGGTGTGATGTTTGCTGATAATCACTCTTGGAGAAGTAGCAAATGGGATTATTACTGCAAACCTTACATTAACGTACCTCACTCCTGAAATGTCATAAATTCAGTTCCAAGAACAAATCTTGCTTTGTTCCTCTCCTCCAATTTTCTCCATTTATTCCCACCTTTTCTGAAAGTGCAACTCATTTTTGGGTAGAGTTAGACCTCTGGGGGCAATCTACTGATAAGTGACAATTCTTCGGGTATTTTTAAAATTTGCTCTTGGGAGCGGACTACACTGGCAAGGTTCACTTATTGTCCATCCTTAGCTTTCTGAGAAGATGGTGGTGGGCTGCCTTCTTGAAGGAATTTTGTTACAACTGAGTGGCTTGCTAGGTCACTTCAGAAAGCATTAAAAGTCAACCATGTAATGTGGGATTGGAATCAAGTGTAGGGCAGACCAGGTAGGGGTGGAAGGTCCCTTTGCCTGAAGGAACTAAGTGAACCAGATGGGTTTTTATGACAATCCAGTAACTTTCATGGTCATTTTCCTGGTGCTATCAGATTTATTGAATTCAATTGCATAACTTGCCATGCCAAGATTTATATTCATGATCTCTTACTAGTCCAGTACCACAACCACTACCCTATCGTACCTGTGTGTGAGCCTGAAACGAGAGAGTTTTGGTGAGTTGTTCAATCTTGGGATCCATTACAGCGCAACCAAATTACAAAGAATGTACAGCACAGAAACAGGCCATTCGGCCCAACAGGTCTATGCCGGTGTTTATGCTCCGCGTGAGCCTCCTCCCACCCTTCTTCATCTAACCCTATCAACATATCCTTCTATTCCCTTCTCCCTCATGTGTTTAGCTAGCTTCCCCTTAAATGCGTCTATGCTAGTCACCTCAACTACTCCTTGTGGTAGCGAGTTCCACATTTGTACCACTCTCTGGGTGAAGAAGTTTCTCCTGAATTCCCTATTGGATTTATTAGTGACTATCTTATATTTAGTTCTGGTCTCCCCCACAAGTGGAAACATCTTCTCTACATCTACCCTATCAAACCCTTTCATAATCTTAAAGACCTCTATCAGGTCACCCCTCAGTCTTCTCTTTTCTAGAGAAAAGAGCCCCAGCCTATTCAATCTTTCCTGATAGATATAACCTCTCATTTCTGGTATCATCTTAGTAAATCATTTTTGCACCTTCTCCAGTGCCTCTATATCCTTTCTATCGTGTGGCGACCAGAACTGTTCACAGTACTCCAAGTATGGTCTAACCAAGGTTCTGTACAAGTTTAACATAACTTCTCTGCTTTTCGATTCTATCCCTCTAGAAATGAACCCCAGTGCTAAGTTTGCTTTTTAAAAAAATGCATCGCTACTTTTAGTGATTTGTGTATCTGTGCCCCTAAATCCCTCTGTTCCTCTACCCCATTGAGACTCTTATTTTCCAAGGAATATGTGGCCTCCTTATTCTTCCTACCAAAATGTACCACCTCACTCTTATCTACATTGAAATTCATTTGCCAATTACACACCCATTCTGCAAGTTTATTAATGTCTTCCTGTATTTTGTCACAGTCCTCCTCAGTATTAACAATACCCCCCAATTAGGTGTCCTCTGCAAATTTTGAAATTGTACTTCCTTTTCCTGAGTCCAAATCGTTTATGTGTATGGTGAACAATAGTGATCCCCGCACCAATCCTGTGGAACATCACTTCCCACCTTTTGCCAGTTTGAGTACTACTCTCTGTTTTCTGTTTTGTAGCCAGCTTGCTATCCATTCTGCTACTTGTCCCCTGACTACACATGCTCTGACCTTAGTCATGAGACTTCTATGCGGCACCTTATCAAAGGCCTTTTGAAAATCCAGATATATTACATCTACTGCATTGCCCTTGTCTACACTTTCTGTTAATTCTTCAAAGAATTCAATAAGGTTGGTCAAGCATGACCTTCATTTTTGAAATCCGTGTTGACTATTCTTTATTATATTTTTGGTTTCTAGATGTTTCTTTGAGTAAGGATTCCATTATCTTTCCTACCACCAACATTAAGCTAATTGGTCTATAGTTCCCTGGACTGGTTCTATCTCCCTTTTTAATTATAGGAATCACATTAGTATCAGCCAGTCCTCTGGCACTATTACATGTAAAAATTCATTAGAAAAGGTATGTAATAGTGCCTCTGCTATCTCTTCCCTAACTACTTTTAGTTTACACGGATGCGATCCATCTGGACCTGGGGTTTTATCCTCTCTAAGTTTCATTAGTTTATCAATTATCTCCCCCTTTTCTATCTTAAATGTCCTTACATCTTTTTAAATCTCTTCTTCTAATGTCATGCCCACCATATAGTCTCCTGGCCTCACCTGACATCCACACATGATCACTTCAAGTAGTGGATCAGAAGCATAAAAATCCTAGCCAAATTCGCCCATCTCCAGCTCTGGGGATACTGAAGAATAAGAAAGAAGACTTGCATTTATATTGCGCTTTTCATGACCTCAGGATATCAAAATAGTGCCATAGGATCTTTTACATCCACTTGAGAAGGCAGACAGGACCTCGGTTTAACATCTCATCTGAAAGACGGCACCTCCGACAGTCCAGCACTCCCTCAGTACTGCACTGGGAGCGTCAGCCTAGATTTTGTGCTCAAGTGTCTGGAGTGGGGTGAGAACCTACAACCTTCTGACCCAGAGGCGAGAATGCTACCTTGGAGCCATGGCTGACACAGACCAGGGGTAGAAATCAGGGATTTTCCTGATCTGTATGCTTCTGTGCCATACTAAATGGTGGACACGCCCACTGTGCCAATTTCAAGCAAATATAATGGTTCTGACCATAACACAAGGCCATGATTTGTTACAGCAAAGTTGGGGAAGGGAGAGGGAAAGAGAAACAAAAAAATACTGAGTTTATACTCTTATGAAAAAGATGTTGGTGTGGGAAATGGAGCAGTCTGGGTTGCTTTCTGAGGTTGGGACTGTGAAGAGGGAGCTTTGCTTTGTATTTAACTGGGCTACATCTGACTGGGAGTGTTTGATGCTGATATGGGTGCTTAGAATAGAAAAGGTCCCATTTCCCAGCAGGACATCCCATAGGTTGAAAACCACAACAAAGCCATAAAATAAAACCTCAGGATTTCTATTTTCTTTTAAAAAGTTGGATATTTGATACACTAATTCACTTAGTAGAGAGGTTTATTTGAAACTTTTCTATGAGTGACCTAAATGATTATTAATTTTTCTGGGAGAAAGAAACAGGGTCAGATTCACAATTGGAAATCTGTTGATACAAGAAGAATGTGTGCTGCTGAAGCAGGTGTTTAAAAATGCCATTCGAACTTCCTCTTGGGAGGAGGTGATACAATCAGTGAACAGGAAGTTCCTGCTGCAAGTACTTTTTGTATTTTAAAACCGTGCATCAAATTCAGTAAATTAAACACTTTATAATTTGGCTCTGTGACCACTACAAGAAAACTTTCAGTCATGTAAAATGATGGAAACTAGATATTCCTGTCTTTAGTTAAATTTCCTATGGGCACAACACTTAATTTTTTATTGCTTGTTAATGTGTTGATGAAGCCAAGTCATTCATCTATCATCAATGAGTATGGAGGCGTTACAGATGAACAAGTTTAAAAACTGAGGCATAAATTCTCCATGTTCACCTGGAGGGGATGGAAGTGGCTTTTGAACTATAGTTGTGAATCTATTACAGTTGTAATGTATCAGAGAGAAAAAGGTAAATTTTAAGTAGTAGATCAGGAAGATCCCAAATTCAAACCCAAACTATGCTGAGTTAGTTGATCTCAGCTGAGATTTGGGGGGGGGGGGGGAGGGGGAAGAGCTACAGATGACCTCTGCACCATTTTGAGCTGGGGCAAGTGCAGAAATCAGTTTGGGTTCCCACTCCCATTCACTGTCATTGGCCCTGCTTGAAAAGGTAGAAACGTGTGAACATCAGGTGAGAGCGGGATTGGGCCGCTGTGATGCCCTCCAAGATCAAATAGTTGTTGACACTCACTGTCTAGGTTCACTCAAGATTGACTACTTGGGGCAGATACCGTATGGCCGTTGTAGAAAAAAAAGCAAAAGGAGATAGCTAGAGGCAGGGAAGGTCGAAAGACTAATTAGAATAAAACTGTTAAACGTATCATTATGTTTCTCCCTCCCTATACCCCTCCTTTCTTGAAGGCAGTTTTGATAACATTTTTGTGTAAACTACTTGAAGTCACTTTCTGTAAGCAAACTGAAATTGACTTCTTTAGTCTGTGCCATTCTGAGGTAGTGGAGGCCAGATCTGACAACCCCAAATATGATATACTGCTTACTGGAGAATATGTAAGAGGTCCACTATGCCTCCAGTCAGTTTTGAAGGCAGAAAATATTATAACCTCCTTATGCAGACTAAACTGCAGGTAAGATTTATTTTTTAATTAAAAATGATTTGCAGAAGCAAACACAGACGAAATAACAAGGAGCGCAATATTTGTACAAAAGGTTAATATATCCTTCTCAGAATGCTGCCTTCAACGCTTAGAGTTTCTTTGGTTCAATCAGATAAGTCTTCTTTTAATCCTTGGTAGATAATATGTAGTCTCAATAACAGTAACTTGCATTTATATAGCGCTTTAACATAGAAAAACATCCCCCCAGGTGTATTACAGAGGATTAAGCAGACAAAAATGGACACCGAGCCAAAAGAAAGAACTGTTAGTGGGGCTGACAAAAGCTTAGTGAGAGGTAGGTTTTAAGGAGGGTCTTAAAAGGAGGAGAGGGAGGTAGGTAGAGATGCAGAGTGGCTTATGGAGGAAATTCCAGAGCGGTAGGGCCTAAATAGCTGAAGACGGCTGCCAAAGTTAGAGCAAAGGGGGTGCGGGATGCAGAAGAGGCCAGAGTTGGAGGAGCGCAGAGTTATGGGGGGGGGGGGGGGAAAGAGGGATGTAGGGCTGGAGGAGATTACAGAGATAGGGAGGGACAAGGCCATGAAGGGATTTAAACACAAGAGTGAGAATTTTACATTTGAGGCGTTATTGAACTGGGAGCCAATGTAGGACAGTAAGAACAGGGTTGATGTATAAGTGGGACAGGATGTGGGCAGCAGAGTTGTGAACGATCTAAAGTTTATGGAGTGTGGTGGATGGGAGAGCATTGGAGTAGTCGAGTCAGTAGGGGACAAAGGCATACAAGAGCTCAGCAGTAGATGGGCTGAGGTAGGGATGGAAGTGTATCATGTTAGAGGTGGAAGTACGTGGTATTTGTAATGATGATGTGGAGATGCCGGTGATGGACTGGGGTTGACAATTGTAAACAATTTTACAACACCAAGTTATAGTCCAGCAATTTTATTTTAAATTCACAAGCTTTCGGAGATTTTCTCCTTCCTCAGGTAAATGTTTCAAGATCTCCTTGAAGCCTACGCATTTATACATAATTGAATAATACATGGTGTTTACAGACTGCCCCTGCAACTGCCCGTTGCCAAGGCAATCACCGTGTTCAGACAGAGAGGTGTCAGCTGCAACCAGGAACACTACAGACGGTTACCCGCAGATCCGACCAAAGAACACACCCACCAGCTCAACAAACTGATCAAGACCTTCGATCCAGACCTTCAAAGCATCCTACGCATTCTCATCCCACGTAATCCCCGCGTGGGAGACTTCTACTGCCTCCCAAAGATACACAAAGCCAACACACCCGGACGTCCCATCGTATCAGGCAACGGAACCCTGTGTGAGAACCTCTCTGGATACATCGAGGGCATCCTGAAACCCATCGTACAGGGAACCCCCAGCTTCTGTCGCGACACTACAGACTTCCTACAAAAACTCAGTACCCACGGACCAGTTGAACCAGGAACACTTCTCACCACGATGGACGTCTCGGCACTATACACCAGTATCCCCCACGATGACGGCATCGCTGCGACAGCATCAATACTCAACACCAACAACAGCCAATCTCCGGAAGCCATCCTACAACTCATCCGCTTCATCCTGGATCACAATGTCTTCACCTTCGATAACCAGTTCTTTACCCAAACACACGGAACAGCCATGGGGACCAAATTCGCACCCCAATACGCCAACATTTTCATGCACAAGTTCGAGCAGGACTTCTTCACTGCACAAGACCTCCAACCAACACTATACACCAGATACATCGACGACATTTTCTTTCTATGGACCCACGGCAAGGAATCACTAAAGAGACTACACGATAACATCAACAAGTTCCATCCCACCATCAAGCTCACCATGGACTACTCCTCAGAATCAGTCTCTTTCTTGGACACACGAATCTCCATCAAAGACGGGCACCTCAGCACCTCACTCTACCGCAAGCCCACGGACAACCTCACGATGCTCCACTTTTCCAGCTTCCACCCTAACCACGTCAAAGAGGCCATCCCCTATGGACAGGCCCTGCGAATACACAGGGTCTGCTCAGACGAGGAGGAACGCGATGGACACCTACAGACGCTGAAAGACGCCCTAGTAAGAACGGGATATGACGCTCGACTCATCGATCGACAGTTCCGACGGGCCACAGCAAAAAATCGCATAGACCTCCTCAGGAGACTAACACGGGACGCAACCAACAGAGTACCCTTTGTCGTCCAGTACTTCCCCGGAGCGGAGAAACTACGCCATGTTCTCCGCAGCCTTCAACATGTCATCAATGAGGACAAACACCTCGCTATGGCCATCCCCACACCTCCACTACTCGCCTTTAAACAGCCACCCAACCTCAAACAGACCATCGTTCGCAGCAAACTACCCAGCTTTCAAGAGAACAGCGTCCACGACGCCACACAACCCTGCCACGGTAACCTCTGCAAGACATGCCAGATCATCGACACAGATACCACCATCACACGAGATGACACCACCCACCAGGTGCATGGTTCATACTCCTGTGACTCGGCCAACGTTGTCTACCTCATACGTTGCAGGAAAGGATGCCCCAGAGCATGGTACATTGGCGAGACCATGCAGACGCTGCGACAACGGATGAACGGACACCGCGCAACAATCGCCAAACAGGAGGGTTCCCTCCCAGTCGGGGAACACTTCAGCAGTCATGGACATTCATCCACCGACCTTCGGGTAAGCGTACTCCAAGGCGGCCTTCGAGACACACGACAACGCAAAATCGTCGAGCAGAAATTGATAGCCAAGTTCCGCACCCATGAGGACGGCCTCAACCGGGATCTTGGGTTCATGTCACGCTACACGTTACCCCACCAGCGAACAAATGTTGTCTGTTTTTAATATAATGGGTCATTTGCTGGCTCTCTCTGCCTTCCGGATGTTTCTGCCTCTCTCTGTGTTTTTTTTTCTCTGTTTTTTTTCCCTGTTTGTTTTTTTTTGTTGAATTTGTATTTGTAATGGAGAAGGGATTGGAAGCTCAGCTTGGGGTCGAATAGGATACAGAGGTTGAAACTGAGAGCGTGGGTGGGGAAAGGGATGGAATTGGTGGCAAGGGTACGGGGCTTGTGGCAGGGGTTAAAGATGATGGCTTCAGTCTTCCCGCTGTTTAACTGGAGGAAATTGCGGCTCATCCAAGACAAGATGTCGGACAAGCAGTCTGACAACACAGAAGCAGTCGAGGGGGTTGAGAGTGGTGGAGGAGAGGCACGGCTGGGTGTCGTCTCAAGTTGTATCTTTCAGCATCTGGAATATGTGGCCCTCATGGAGCCCAAGCTAAAGACTAGCAGCTAGAAGTGGGGTAGAAGCCTTTGAAAGTCAGCAATCACCCTTGAGGAAGTCACGGAAACAATCTTAATAGTCTTCGCAACCTGGCAGACAATGGGATAATGACCTGTAACAATTGTATTTTTTCCCCCGGATTTCAACGACACTATCTTCACACATGACAACAATTGAAAATTACACATGAGTCTGATGAAAGTTGCATCTATTCACATTTAAAACCTTACCGCCCTCTCTAAAGTACGGTTCCATGGGTTGAGGCATTACTCTGATACCTATCTCAGGTGGCCATTCTTGATGTGTGAGGCTGGTCAGGGGGGTGTCCGTATGTTACTTGACCATAGGGACCATCACAGCTGAGCACCTGTCATCCACAGAGATTCCTAGCAGGATTCACCAAATACCAGGAACTCTGGCTGATTATTTCTAGGGAGAGTGGGAGTAGTCGGAGACACTGAGATGAACTGTAGCACAGCACTGCTGCTTACATTGAGATTGACAACTCAGCACACACCAAGGATTAATGCCTCACGTGCTCAGAGTGATTTATTTATTGGTACTATTTAATATTTTCCTTCTTATACATATTTCTTTTAAACTGAAGTTTAAAAACTATTAGCCAATATTCAGTTTGTTCCAAGGCATTAGCATATCGACTAGTGAAGCTAGTCCAAGAGGGCAGCTGGGAATACAGCATGAAAGGCCGCTAAAGGAGCAAGATTGGAAAAGGTTGGCATAGAGGAGGTGTGGAGATAGAGTAAGATAGCATGTGGGAAATACTGCTGTAACTCCACTAAACACTGCAGTACAGAAAGATTTAAAATGAGACCGGAATATAGTAAACGTAACACCCAGGCTCCACAAGAGAGTACTGCCTTACTTGACCTGTAATGGCCAACAATAAAGATGGTTTGGGAAAGTTCCCGTGATATTTTGGCAGGGCTCTCTAGGGCTCCTGTTAAAAAAAAAATGGGAGACTGGCAGAACTTATGAAAAAAAGGCAGAAACCTGGGAACACCCCTGCAGAATTTAAGGCCAATGTGTTTGAAGTCCTGTGGGTAGGGAAAATGAGGATAAGGACAAAGGATAAAGGGCCTGTGTGTGTTTTAAGACTGTACTGACTTGTTCTACAAAAAAGATTTTGCCTTTATACAATATTGACTGGATTCCTAAACAAGACCGCTCTTCTTGTGCTAGAAGAACATTTTCCAGTAACCGCACAACAATTTCACAACAGCACATGGCAGAAAACAGACTGTGTATGTCCAGCAGAGGATTACAACCCTTAATTTATCTAATTAATGGACAAACCAAATAAGGGCAGAACGATGGAGTTGCAAGTCTGTTTTGATGGATCTGTCTGTTGGAATAACCACTGCAACAGCATGAACAAAAAGCAAAACAAAAACTGCAAAATGCTGGAAATCTGAGACAAAAACCAGAAAATGCTGGAAACACTCAGCAGGTCAGGGAGCCTCTGTGGAGAAAGAACCTGACGAGTTCATGTTCTGGATGTGGACCCTTCATCAAAGACCCGAAAGCGTAACTCATCAGTTCTCTCTACAGATGCTGACCGACCTGCTGAGTGCTTCCAGCATTTTCTATTTTTCTTTCACTGCATCAATGTGTTCTTATTGAGGTTTTCGTAAGTGGGTGCAAATAGACAATTAAACACATTGGGCCAGAATTTGCTGTCAAAATAACGGTGAGGCTAATGGCGCTCGCTGTTACTTATGCGCAAATGCTGCAACAACTTCAGGCGAGGAGCAAATGTATGGTTAAACGCGGATATCCAAAAGTTGCTGTCCGAGGTGCTCCGCTCCGTTAGCTTTGCGCAAATGTCATCTCGCTGTCTGCCTCACCATTGAAACGCACTGAATGGCATGAAGTTCCTGTATTTGTGCTGTAGATATGAACTAAACTCGTCGCAGAAAGTTAAGTCTTGTCCATTTCAGTCTAAGTACCCTTCCAACGACGTGATCGTAGTTAATTACTGCCAGTCAACCTTTCTAGCATGAAAATTAATTTTTACAAGTATTTTTTTTAAAATTTACTTTACCTTTCTCTTTTTTTCCCCCTCTCCCTTCATCCAATCTTCCTTTCCCTCTCTATTTCTCTTTCTGTACCTGATTTGACATTAAATTCACACACTCTAATTTACATTTCTTTTTCAGTCCTTGTGCTGTTGATTTCACAATCCTTCAATCTGATCGGTGAAGATGATACACAGTTGCTTGCTCTGTTCACTCAGGTCCCAGATGCCCTGTTTCCCTTGTTGCGACATTATCAGCTCACACTTTCAGCAACCCGCCACCCAAAAACATTTTAAAATCTAAACATGCAAGGGCAAGTTTAACTAATGACCGACACTGTTCGATGCCCTGCTACAGCAAATTAGAGCCCAATAAAATTTGTGCCACATCCCACCCACCCTAAATGGGTGGGAAGTTGGACAGCGGCATTTAAACAAGGCCCAGGAGTTAAAATACCCCGGGCCTTATTTTTGCTGCAAAACTGTCCCCTCAGTTAAAATCGGGGCCTTCATGACCGTCTCTTCATCCTTCCTAATGCCTTCTTCGTGGCGAGCAGTGATCAGGAAAATTGTCCTGCATCACAAAGCAGCAAAAATACTACGCAAGTTGGTCATTTCATTATTGCTTCTCCTTGAATCAAAAATATGACCCACCCCAGCTATTAAATAGATTACTTCTATCCCATGAGACAATAGAATTATATCATATGGCACATCTGGAAATGGGACAAGTTCCTCAACAATAGAAAGCTCCTGTGCCTCATTCTTTCAAAATGTTATGACCTTCTGGTGATTTTAAAACTTTCAGATTAATTGAAGTTGTTGTTGATTGTTTTGCTGTTCCTCTATGGAATCACTGTTCTGCCTCAAGCTGCTTGCCATTTGAATGGTGTATTTTGTTATACCCATACATGGAAATAAATCTTGTAGGCTGAACAATGCAATGATGGTATAAAGTGTTCAAACTCATACACTGAACTTCATATTGTGCTGTGTTCAAGGAGCTCGTTAATACATGTCAGTACAACACTGCAGAAATTTGTTTTAAAATATAATATACATAAATGAGCCGAGATTCAACATTTCTGGTCTGTATGACTAGCTTAATACACTATTGAAATTAAGATACTTCCCAAACAGGTTAGGGGTATGTATCTTAGAATAATACTACATAATATTCCCTAAATCCATTTCTTTTCGTAGTCCTAATTAAAAGTCTAGACCCATGATCGTTTTTATTTAATGCAAAAAAAATCTGGAAAATCTAATCTCCAGCTCTAATGTGTTGTTATCACTTCAAGTAGAAAATACAGTCAATTCCTAAACTTAATGCTTTCTGCTGAGAAGTCACTTTGTGCTTCAGAGATCAACAACCCTCTGTTACTACTTCACACAGCTTATTACTGCTAATTATGAGAAGCCTTTGCCTCTGAATTTTTTAACATTTGATTTTTAACCTTCATGCTTTAGGTCACCCAAGCTATGTGCCATTTGCTCAAAAACAGGATGGGTTGGTGTCCTACTCTCAGACTCCAGCCAAGGCCACTCTTCAGCTTAATTTCTTTAATAAAAGAATAGGGTGGATTGGATTGATTTCCCTTCCTTTATATAAAAAAAAATTGAGAATCCAAGTCAAAGAGCCCATGATGCAAATTTACTAAAAGGTTGAAGAGTGACACAGAAGACAAGGTAAATTGAGGGAGTAGTGATCAGGTGATACCAAGTTTGGATATTAAAAACCTGAAGACTGTGGAGGGAAGGAGGGAAATTTACGCACAGCAAGCTCCCACAGATGACAATGTGATAATGACCAGATAATCTGTTTTAGTGATGTTGGTTGAGGGATAAATGTTGGCCAGGACACCAGGGAGAATTCCCCAGCTCTTCTTCGAAATGGTGCCATAATATCTTTTACGTCCACTTGAGAGGGCAGACGCGGCCTCAATTTAACGTCTCACCTAAAAGACGGCACCTCCGATGGAGTGCTGCACTCAGTTAGTACTAAACTTAACTTTTAGCCTAGATTACGTGCTCAAGTCTCTGGAGTGGGACTTGAACCCACAACCTTCCATCTCAGAGACTGAGCCATTTAATTTAATAGGGTTTAAAAGTTAATTTAAAAGTTATGATTTTATAGGCAATGAGGACACTAATTCTATGAGATTAGCCTGGGATCTTCCCCTAAACTATTGCTAAAATCAGGAACTTGCTGTTTCTTGAGCTACAAACTCACGTCTGCCTCTTACACTCCACAGCACTGCAACACCATGTTGTCCTAAGGGGAACTTGTCCAATTAGGAGTATTAAAAAACAGATTTTTGCAAGCGATTAGACAGAAGAGTTTTGTGTTAGTATCTTACACTGTGATGGGGGGAGTGGGGCAGGGGGAGAATGAGGTTAGTTAAAATACAGTATGGTGAGATTTGTCTGGAACCAATAGCAATTAGCATGACATTAACGATCTGAAGACAAGGGCTGCTAATGTTCCCTCCATGGTAATCAAGGTGAGCTCTCTTGGAAAACATCCACTTGGAAGCTTATTTTTCCTGCATACAAGAACTTTTAATCGTTGATGGTGCACGGAACTAGATACTGAAGGAGTGATGTGTCTGCATTAAATAGAAATTGTTTGGAACCTCGAGTTCCCCTTTGAGAATTGCAACAGTTTACCCATTACATCAACATAAACCTGCAAATGAAATTGCGATGATCAGAGGTAGCAAATCACATTTAAGCTCAGCAGCCAGTTAACATGCATAGTACGCAAATTTGTATACCTCTCCCCATCTGCTAAGAATTTCCACATAGCACTTCATCACTATCGTACACTTCTGCCTGGGAAGCCAATTAGAGAATGTCAGGCCTTACTGAATATCAGGTTCAAAGTACAAATAGCACTAATAGGGCTGCAACAGACTCAGAGCCTCAAGGCTTCATTGAAACTGAAGCTGAAATGTTGGCTTCAAAAGAAGGTTTGGCAGATACGCCACTTAAAAAAGGAATTCTAAAATCATGCAAAGAAGTAATTATTTATGGCAAAGACAACAGAAGGAAGGATTTTGTAGGAGACAGGTAGGATTTGGATACTTCATCAGCAGCAGAGGTGTCCTCCAGTTCTTTTGTAATTGAACTCCTGATACTAAAAGAGGATCTAAAGATACCTAGGAAAAAATGGTATCCTTTGCACTATCCAGGTTTATGTTACAGTGAAACTAATATTAAAGGTCACCTGTACAGCAACTAATAGTCAATAAAGTCCCAGCAAGGTGTATTAGTTCACATGAAATCTTCCCAAAAGTTGGTCAACACACAATATTTATGTTTTATGAATATTTACAAGAAGTAATTTCAGTCCTTTCTCTCATAACCCACCCCCTCAACAACAACTTGCATATATATAGAACCATTAACGTAGAAAAAAACATTCAGAGGCTTAATAAAAAAAAAGGATGCCAAGCCAAAAGGATGGGGGTGACCTGTGGTCAGAGAAGGGTTTTAAGGAGGGTTACAAAGAGGGAAGTGCAGAGGTGTAGGGGTTTAGGAAGGGAATTCCAGAACGTGGGAATGAGGCAGCTGAAGGCAAGGAAGCCAATGGTGGGTCACAGGTATTGAATGCACAATAGGCCAGAATCGGAAGAACGGAGAGTTCGGGGGAAGGGGAAGGGGGAGGGGGGTGTAGGAGGTAATAGAATTAAGGAAGGGCGAGGACATGAAGGTATTTAAACGTGGAGGAAGAGAATTTTAAATTTGAGGCATCGGGGGAACGGGAGGCAATGTAGGTCAGAGAAGACAGGGGTGATGGGTAAGCTGGACTTCGCAAGGGCTAGGTTAGGGAAGCAGAGTTTTGGATGAGCTAAAGTTTACGGAGAGTAGAGGATGGGGAGTGGCCAGGAGACCACTGGAATAGTTGAGTCCGGAAGTGACAAAAGCATCGTTGAGGGTTTCAGCAGCAGGTGGGCTGAGGAGCCTAACACTTTAAAGGACCCATTCGTGCAAGGCAGGTATCGCTCACGATTCTTCAGCAGCCTCTGCGGCCACCAATCACAGGTTGTCTGCTCCAAGCCCAACTCCCAGGACTTACCTGGGGGTCACTGCCAGCGAGGCAGGCAGACCAAAATTAGTTTCTCCCGTCGCGCTTCCCGTGGAGGCGTGACCAGCGATTGCAGCTCGCCACGGGTTTGCAGATGAGTCCCGAGGGCCAACAATGGGCCCAGAGTAATTTCTACACCCAGGAGTCCAAACGGTAGGCCCAAGTCCCTAACTCGACTTTTTTGCAGCTCTCCAAACGTTTCAACAGGTTGCGCTACATGCAAATCTTTAACGCAGCTTTAATATATACTGCTAATAGACCTCAAGCAAACTCTTACAATTGTAAACAATTTTACAACACCAAGTTATAGTCCAGCAATTTTATTTTAAATTCACAAGCTTTCGGAGGCTTCCTCCTTCGTCAGGTTCACCTGAGGAAGGAGGAAGCCTCCGAAAGCTTGTGAATTTAAAATAAAATTGCTGGACTATAACTTGGTGTTGTAAAATTGTTTACAATTGTCAACCACAGTCCATCACCGGCATCTCCACATCAAAACTCTTACAAAGTATTCTTTTAACCCAAAGGACCCCCACCAAAATTCGTGTGCATCCCTGACCTGCAGAGAACACATACAGTTGATCCAAGTGATGGAAAAAGAACACAAAATGAAAATAACTAGGCACTCAAAACACCAAGGAGGAATCATGGCAAACATGAATTTACTTTAGTTCAAATATGAATGCAAATGCTGTGCAACTACAGTAATGTCCTGGGAATCAAGAAGTAGATTGCCATTCCGATACAGCACCGGGTTAAAATAAGCGTGTTAACATAAAAGCACAAACACAATAGAAAGAGACTAATGCTGTAGGTCTGACCACTGACGGCATAAATCAATTGTAAACAATTTTACAACACCAAGTTATAGTCCAGCAATTTTATTTTAAATTCACAAGCTTGCGGAGGCTACCTCCTTCCTCAGGTGAACGATGTGGAAATGAAACCCTCGAAAAAAAAAATTGCTGGACTATAACTTGGTGTTGTAAAATTGTTTACAATTGTCAACCCCAGTCCATCACCGGCATCGCCACATCATGGCATAAATCAAAGTTCAGAATACATGAGGATTATAGATACACGTCATTTTGCTGATCACTGATAGGATTTGCATGCTTCCGTTTTAACCACGGAACATAGAGTGAAAACTGTATAGCAAATTACTGATCAGTATGCAGTGACCAAGGATATCAGTTGTTTTGCATGACAATACTGCTCATGCAATTTTAGAAACCCAAACAGGTACATACTGCTGGATTGCTTCTGCTGTATGCATGGGGATTGCTTTCCCCCTCATTCTTGCTTAAAATGTGCTCAAGTAATATTCCAGAGAAGGCTCACATACACATGATCAAACAGTTAGTGCAGCGGTTCAAGAGGGCAGCCCACAACCACCATCTCAGGGCAACTAGGGATAGGCAATCAATGCTGGCAATTGCCAGCGACACCCACATCCCAAGAATGAAAAAAAAACCCTCTCGTCTGAGTCAAAAGGTTGTGGATTCAAGTTCTACTCCAGAGACTTGAGCACATAATGCAGGCTGACACTTCAGTGCAGAACTGAGGGAGTGCTGCACTGTTGGAGGTGCCATCTTTCAGGTGAGACGTTAAACTGAGGTTCCGTTTGCCCTCTCAGGTAGACGTAAAAGATCCCATGGCAGTATTCGAAGAAAAGCATGGGAGTTCTCCCCGGTGTCCTGTCCAACATTTATCCCTCAACCAACATCACTAAAACAGATGATCTGGTCATTTATTTGATTGTTGTTTGTGGGACCTTGCTGTGTGCAAATTGGCTGCCACATTTCCTACATTACAGCAGTGACTACATTTCAAATGCACTTCATATGTTGTTAAGCACTTTGAGACGTCCTGAGGTCATGAAAGGCGCTATATAAATGCAAGTTTTCTTTCTTTCTAACAAGTCATTCATCTCGTTATTGCCGTTTATGGGACCCTGCTATGTATCAATTGCCTGCTGCATTTCATTCATGCTTTACAGCATTTCACCATGTATAAAATAAAAACTTGAGCCTCAAACATTGTTGAACTGCTCAACAGCTTCTTACTGTACCGACTGCATCATTCTGGCTGATGATATCTTCCATTGCAATCAGTGAATAGGCACCAACTCTTTGCAGTTGTTTGATGCAAACACTTGTATTCCAGGTTTTAAAAAATTCAGTCGTTTAACTTTAACTGTGGCACTGCCACAGCACTGAAACAACCCTAATCAAAGTCACAAATTACATCCTTTGTGACTGACCATGGTAAACTATTCCTCCACGACCTGTCTGCAGCCGTTGACACGGTTGACCATACCATCCTCCTCCAAGGCCTCTCCTCCGTCGTCCAGCTGGATGGGACTGCCCTCGCCTGATTCCATTCCTATCTATCCAGTCGTAGCCAGAGAATCACCTGCAATGGCTTCTCTTCCCGCTCCGGGACCATTAACTCTGGAGTTCGCCATGGATCTATCCTTGGCCCCCTATTTCTCATCTACATGCTACCCCTATGCGACATCATCCGAAAACACAATGTCCGGTTCCACATCTACGTTGATGACACTCAGCTCTACCTCACCACCTCGCTCGTCCCCTCCACTACCTCTGGTTTGTCATGCTGCTTGTCCGACATCCAGTACTGGATGAGCAGAAATTTCTTCCAACAAAATATTGGGAAGACTGAAGCCATCGTCTTCCATCCCCACCACAAACTCTGTTCCCTATCTACCGACTCCATCCCTCTCCCTAACCACTGTCTGAGGCTGAACCAGACCGTTCGCAACCTTGGTGTCCTATTTCACTCCAAGATGAGCTTCCGACCCCTTATCCGCTCCATCACCAAGACCGCCTACTTCCACCTCCGTAACATCGCCCGTCTCCACCTCTGCCTCAGCTCATGTTGCTGAAACCCTCATTCATGCCTTTGTTACCTCTAGAATCGACTATTCCAATGCTCTCCTGGCTAGCCTCCCATCGTCCACCCTCCATAAACTTGAGCTCATCCAAAACTCTGCTACCCATATCCTAACTCGCAACAAGTCCCGTTCATCCATCACCCCTGTGCTCGCTAACCTACATTGATCCCCGGTCTGGCAACGTCTCGATTTTAAAATTCTCATCCTTGTTTTCAAATCCCACCATGGCCTCGCCCCTCCCTATCTCTATAACCTCCTCCAGCCCTAAAACCCTCCCAGATATCTGCGCTCCTCCAATTCAGGCCTCTTGCGCATTGCCGATTTTAATCACTCCACCATTGGCGGCCATGCCTTCAGCTGCCTAGGCCTATAGCTCTGGAATTCTCTCCCTATACCTCTCCGCCTCTCTCTCCTCCTTTAAAACGCTCCTTAAAACCTACCTCTTTGACCAAGCTTTTGGTCACCTGTCCTAATACTTCCTTATGTAGCTCAGTGTCAAATTTTGTTTGATAATCGCTCCTGTGAAGCTCCTTGGGACATTTTACTAGGTTAAAAGTGCTATATAAAAGTGCAAGTTGATGTTTAAGCACAGCATTATATAATGCTAGGTTGAACTATGTAGATTATGTAGGAATAGAATAGCAACCTGATTATTTTTAACCAGAGTGTATGACTTTGTGAGATTTATATTGGTAGTACTATTACCAGAATGGAAAAAGAACAAATAAATGCTTTTATTAAAAATGCTAATTTAATCTATATTACCATATAAATATTAGAATTTTAAACTTTTTCAATTATTAAAAAATATTTTCCAGAAACTAACACAGTACATTAGAAAGAACATGATATTTCTTGATGTATAGTATATGTGGAATAAACTATTTTGGTGCAGAAATATTTTTGCAGTTCTCAAACTATTTAATGTCATACTCTGGTCAGACTACACCTCGAGTACTGTGTTGAGTTTTCGTCACCAGGATATGAACCCCAAATGTGGTACAGAGAAGAGGCATGGAGCTGATCCCTAGCATCAAAGAATGGAGGAAAAAATAGAGAAAGTTTGGCTTTTCAGTATTGAAAGTAGGTGATTAGAAGGCAATCTGGAACAATACTTCAAATTAAACCATCGTAATGAGAGAAGAAGGTTTAAATTTAAATTTATGCTGTTAGGATTAGATGAAGAGGGTGGGAGGAGACTCGTGTGGAGTATTAACACCAGCATAGACCAGTTGGGCCAAATGGCCTGTTTCTGTGCTGTAAATTCTATGTAAAACTGAAACTTAGGATCAATGCCAGGAAATTCTTCTTCACCCAAACAATGACTGACAATTGGAATGGACTACTGGCTATGACAATGGAGGCAAAACTCTTGAAATCATTTAAGAAATTTTTGAATGATGTGATGGGGAGGGGGAAACTAGAGGTTTTTTTCTGAATAAATAAGTTGGGATAGGCCATATCATCTTTTAAAACAGTGAAATAAAATAATAAACATCCTTTCATTAATTTTTGATTTTAATAGTCCAGTAACGTCATGTTAGGCTGCAGTTAGACTACACCGGTATCTGTACAGTGTGATATACAGTCAGCAGACCTATGTTATTTTGCAACTGTGCTTCTCACCGAGCTGTTCAAAAAAGGAGCCCTAAACATGCACATGTGTGGAGTTCAGCTCCCTGGGCAGCCAAATCTAATATTAGGACAGCGTGGGTGGGACTGTTGAGTCTGTCCCAACATTAAAACAACTGAAAAATAAGTACAAGTTCCCAGAGCTGCCCAGCATTTTTTACAATCTGGCAATGCCCCGGGCCTGAAGTTACACTACACCCAGTCTCAAGCAGTGCAAAACTACCTACCAGTTGGTCTCACATCTATTACTTTATTGTACTTGATAGTCAACCAGATTCCCAAGTTATACTGCTATTTATGCACAGATATGTACACAAAATCGATCAGTGTTAATGTAAGAGTGGCAATAATTGTCAAAGCCAAAGAAACTGATTTCTTATTTCTTTTAACAATTACTACAGCGGAATTTAGTAATAAAAGAATAGTAGTATTCAGCACTTAATTATGTACACTTATTACCTTTCTATGAAAGTCTATAAAAGTAGGGAGACCTAAGAAACTAATGTAAAAGTCCATAATATCATAAAGCGATTTCATGTTTAGTGGTGTTTAACACTACAGCTCATATTTTACAACATTTTCCATAACAGAAACACAAAGACCACAATCCCTGATGCCGTTCTTAACTCCTGTTGAAACAAGTACTTTGCACCTAACAGGCGTGGGAAAATATGGGTTTACATAGTTAAATAATGTTCAATTTGACAGATGTGAATAATGCTGGAAACAATGCACGTCGGACTACAAAATATGTTTTAACAACATAATGCTTCTCGGGGGAGAGTACATTATGTGAATAATAATCTAGAGGTATGGGAGATCAAACTTCACCCGATTCTACTGCACTGTCATTTTCTGAGCCCCATATGATTTATCGTACCAAAACAGAACAAGCGTCATGCGTAAATAGAATGCAGATGGCATTATCCAGAACCGAAGTAGTTCCGAGTTTATGCTACATAATCACGTTGGAAAATGGCTCATGATATGGAAGACTTTCTCCCCTGATAGTTAATCTGCCTTGTTTATATTTCAGGATTAGCATCTAAATGGATGGCAGGAAGGAAACAGGGTGGTAGCACAAAACAAAAAAGTCATGACTGCCGTCAGCTTGCCTTTTATAGGTCTGACCTGTCAGTGTGTTGGTACCTAATTCATTTTAAAAATGTTTTAACACATCTTAAAAATAAAAATTGCTCTTTTTTAGAGCAACAACAAACCATGCCCCGGGTGTGTCGCATGAAACTGCTTAAAAAGAGCATGGAGATAGAAAGACTGGAGGGCTGATCATCATCACTAATTCTCCCGTGGAGCTCATTTATACTCATACCAGCCGAACTTTAGAAAATTCACAAACAAAAGCCACCAGAAAGATGATCTCCATCTAGCCCTACTTCCTTATGTTTACGTGGCAAATGAAAGCTGAATCATTATTTTTTTTAAAAATTGATTCAGCTCGTTTGTCGCCCTAGTATAAACCATAATCACATAGTTCATTTCATCAATTAACAAGGTAGGCTCTCTGATGAAGAAGGACTATCAGCCCATCTACGCTTATCCTTCCAGAATACCAACTCTATTGTCTTCCAATTACAGCATCAGTTTCTTAAATTAGTCCAGTGTCCAAGCCTCAACCTATTCCAGCAGCTGTTGGAACATATTTCATCATACTAACCACTGTTCTAAGTTTGCCCTTCACAATCCTGCACCTGCTCTGCCAATCTGAAATTTATTTTTGCTGCCCCATTCTGTATTTTATATAATCACTGCAAGTTCCTCCCCGAGAAGTCTTTTTGAAGCTGAAGAGCCTTAGCTAATCAAGCATTCCTCCAAGTGGAGACACTTGCGGTGAGGCATGATTTAGCCTTGGAAAGGTTGCATCTTCAAAATGCTTGGCAAGAGTTCTGGAGGGCCAATTGTGAAGATACAGAAGATGAAATTCTGTAATGTCAATTCTATGGTCATGTACAGACAATGAATGACAGATGCTACCGACATAAACCTTGCTCTGGCCATCTCAGGGAAGAAGGCACTCTGGTAGAACAATTTTGAGATGTAAAGAAGCATAATCTTAACACGAATGAAATATCAAGAAGAGCTCAGGACAGAAATGGCTAGCATCAACTCACTGCTGATGTAAAGACCATTTGAGGTTGTAGGGCTGAAGGATGTTAGAGATAGGGAGGAGCGAGGCCGTGGAGGTGATTTGAAAACAACAATGAAATTTTTAAAATCAAGCTGTTGATGGACCAGGAGTCAATGTAGGTTAGCATGCAATAGGCTCATGGGTGAGGGGGATTATGTGTGGGTTAGGATATGGGCAGCAGAGTTTTGGATGAACTCAAGTTATGGAGGGTAGCAGATGGGAGGCCGGCCGGGAGAGCATTGGAATAGTGAAGCCTGGAGGTAACAAAGAAATGGATGAAGGTCTCAGCAGCAGATACGCTGAGGCAGGGGCGGAGGTGGAAGTAGGTGGTCTTTGTGATAGCGAGGATATGGCGTTGGAGGTTCAGCTCAGGGTCAAATAGGACATCGAAGTTGTGTACAGTCTGGGACAGTGGCCAGGGAGAGGGATGGAGTCGGTGGCGAGGGAATGGAGTTTGTTGCAGGGGTCAAAGACATTAGCTTCGGTCATCCCAATGTTTAATTGGAGGAAATTGGGGCTCATCTGGATTGAATGTCGAACAGGCAGTCTGACAACACAGAGCCAGTGGAGGGGTCGAGAGAGGTGGTGGTGAGGTAGAGCTGGGTGTTGTCAGCATACATATGGATCCTGACTTCATGTCTTTGGATGATGTCACCGAGGGGCAACATGCAGATAAGAAATAGGAGGGAGCCAAGGAAAGAACATTGGGGGACTCCAGAGCTAATGGTGAGAGGGTGGGAAGAGAAGCCATTGAAGGAGATTCGCTGGTTACGAGTGGATAGATAAGAGTGGAATCAGGCAATGGCAGTTCCACTCAGCAGGATAACAGAGGAGAGGAGTTGGAGGAGGACGGTATGGTCAACCGTGTCAAAGGCTGCAGAGAGGATGAAAAGGATGAGCAGCGATAGTGCATCATGGTCACAGTTATAAAGGATGTCCTTTGTGACTTTGACTGGGGCTGTTTAGTGATATGGCAGGAGTGGAAACCCGACTGGAAAGGTTCAAACATGGAGTTGCGGTTCAAACACAGTCAGTGCCCCTCTATGTATTTCTATGTTTACCCCAAGTGCCAAAGATTGTGACGCAATCAATGCAAGTTTAACAGAGGGTTGTGAATCTTTGGAATTCTCTAGCCCAGAGGGCTGTGGATGGTGAGTTGTTGAATATGTTCAAGGCTGAGATAGGTAGATTTTTGGACTCTGGGGACTCGAGATATGGGGATCAGGCAGGAAAATGGAGTTGAGGACGAAGATCAGTCATGATCCTACTGAATGGTGGAGCAGGCTCGAGGGGCCGTATGGCCTAGTCCTGCTCCTATTTCTTACGTTCTTATAATAACCCACAAGTTATTATGAGGGAATATCCCAGTCAATCTATTCTGATACTTGTGTGAATCACATGCATCAATTCCAGTTACTTCATTAAACAAACCCTATGGTGGCACAATTAAACCTGTGTATTTTTCTGCAGATTGTTGACCCTGATAAAAATATCAAGCCTGAAGTAATGAGAAAAATAAAATCTTATTTGACAGTGACAGTCAAAATACTGTTGCAATATTCTAGCTTTTTCAAATATTTGTATTCATATGGGATACAATATTCTGTATCGTATTACAAGACCCTCATCCATGCCTTTGTTACCTCTAGACTCAACTATTCCAATGCTCTCCTGGCCCGTCTCCCACCTTCCACCCTTTGCAAACTTGAGCTCATCCAAAACTCTGCTGCCCGTATCCTAACTCGCACCAAGTTCCATTCACCCATCACCCCTGTGCTCGCTGACCTACATTGGCTTCCGGTCCAGCAACGCCTCGATTTAAAAATTCTCATCCTTGTTTTCAAATCCCTCCATGGACTCACCCCTCCTTATCTCTGCAACCTCTTCCAACCCTACAACCCTTCAAGATCTCTGCACTCCTCCAATTCTGGCCTCTTGCGCAGCCACGATTTTCATCGCTCCACCATTGGCGGCCGTGCCTCTTCAGCTACCTCAGCCCCACGCTCTGGAACTCCCTCCCTAAACCTCTCTCTCTTCCTTTAAAACCTACCTCTTTTACCAAGCTTTTGGTCACCTGTCCTAATATCTCCTTACGTGGCTCAGTGTCAAATTTTGTCTCCTATGAAGCACCCTGGGACATTTTAGTATATAAAAAGGTGCTGTATAAATGCAAGATGTTGACATTGTTGTTAATACTAGTAACTGATTTTTAAAAAATCACAAGTTATAAAAATATTAAATGGGCAGCAGAGGGTGAGAGACAATAATTCAATCTCAGCATTCATATGGCAAAGAATGTGATATCTGTGATGTCATCTGAACACGTCAATCAGATTATTGCTTTGTAATCCACTCCCATCTGTTCTGTACCTTCTGAATCCAGGGTGTGCAAACTGCAATGTGCTGGCTTTATCCAGCTCGTGAGCTCTGCTTATCCAACCTACTAATCCCTGGTGGCTCATTTAGTCTGTGCACATTTGCATGCAAAAACTGTTGGCTTTGCCTTTTTGAACTTTGCAGATGTGGTGTTTTGGAAAATACCACTACTTCACTGAGGCCCTAAAACCAACAATAAGCCTTTTCAAGTATACCTTATTTTTTTTTGAGGGAGCAAGGTGATGAATGTTTATGCTCAGAAAGATAAGGGATGTTAGCACTGAGGAATTAAACCACATTGGGCATGCGGTGTCAGAATAAAGCACTCCCAAGTCAGCTGCAAATGAACAGTGAAACTCCGTCTACTCTGACCTAACCCCAGAAGGGTACTAGTTGTAAGGGAATATCTTTTATAATAAGGGCTTTTAAAATGTATTAGAAGTTTAGTTTAAGTTACTGCATTTATTCAGTCATCTATCCAGCATTTAATGTTTTTCTAAGAGACTCAGTATTTTTCCACAACTAGCAGATGGATTGACCCCATTCCACATAGACTGTGGAAAGCATCCCATGTCTTCGAAGATATGCTAATGTTGGAGATTGACCAGAACAATGGAAGGACAGAAACTGGCCGATAGACCATCCCCATGATCATATTTAACCATCTGGGATGGGTCTAAGACACTTCATGTTCCTTTGAAATGCCTGGCAAGGAACATCAGGTTAAATTAGTTAGACAAACAGGATGACCATTATCTGTTGAAGGGAGATTAAAGTTGGGGTGGTGCTAACCACGACAGTTTTGATGACTCAGGGGTGGGGTTTCTAAAAGGGGTGTATATGAACCCAGCACAAACCAACACCTAGTTGTAGAGAAGTGTGTGCAGAAAAAGAAGCCAGCTCAGTGAGCAGGAAGCAGGCAGGATTTGAGGCAGTGGCAAAGTTACGATCTCTACCCAGAGGACAACGGGGCAATATAATTCCCTGTTCTTGGATAATTACCGCTTAAATACTTGCATGTATTAATCCTTGCTTATGTTCAAATAAAAGATCAGCACTATAACCCAATTGGTGTCAGGTCGAAATAGTCTTACACTATTGGGCTATGATGTCGAGATGCCGGTGATGGACTGGGGTGGACAAATGTAAGCAATCTTACAACACCAGGTTATAGTCCAACAGTTGGACTATAACCTGGTGTTGTAAGATTGCTTACTATGGGCTAGAGTGACAATTTCCACTTACCGCACCAATTATCCTGTGGTTCCTCAATGAGATTGACAATTTGTCCCAAATTAAGTCAAGTCCTACTAGGAACTGGGTTGAAACTGCCCAAATTCAGTTCACAGAGGATCCTCACAGCTAGCGAACAAAGCAGACTTTAATCCCATCAATCTGTGCTGGGTTTAAGTCACTGTCCTAGAGGTGAAAGTACAGCATCAAACCCACTGCAACAATCAGAGTCCAGTCTCCTTTTCACTACAGCATTTTACAGAATCACTGTGGCCTCTACTGTAATGCAAGAATACCACGTTTTTTCTCCACAGGACTACATTACACAATCACATGGTGCACGTTAAAGCTTCACCAAGAGACCTGATTTCATACAGTTTCCGCCACTTTCTTCCAGTCACAATTTAGTTAAGCTAAAAAGCCAAAGCCAATTGAACCACAAAACTTGGAGGGGCAAGTCACTGAGGGTGACAGAATTTTAGCCTAGACTAAGATGCTCTGGGATTCAGCCTACGAGCCCAAACACTCCCAACAGACTATTACTGAACCAGCAGGAATCACAGAACAACCAGGAGAATCATTTTAGCAAACATTTGTTAAACAAACCATAAAATGGAGGCCATTTGGCCCATCGTGCCTGTACCAGCTCTTTGAAAGAGCTATCTAACTAGTTCCATTCCCTTGCCTTTTCCCATAGCCATGCAAACTTTCCCCCTTCAAGTATTTATCCAATTCCCTTTTGAAAGTTAATACTGAATCTGCTTCCACCACCCTTTCAGGTATTGCATTCCAGATCATCATTACTCACTAAGTAAAAAGATTTCTCGTCATCTCGCCTCTGGCTCTTTTGGCAACTATGTTTACTAAATTTATACTAAACTGTAAGACACATAGCAGCACATATTTGTATGTAATACAGTTGTTAAACTGTGACACACAATATCCAGCAGAAGGGATTCGCCAAGGAGGGGCGGGGGGAGCAACGAAATAAGGACGAGTCTCCGCCACTCTACAGTAGATTGGCGCTCATGATTCCATCCTGGCCTCTGCCTCCTAAAATACAGACATCAGAGGTGGCTCCCAGGCAGCTGAAACGATGTTGATAGGAGCTGCTGTTCATGGAGGCGAGGTACCCGCAGGAGGAACAGTCGCAACCATGCAATCTGTCGTCACAGGAGGACATATATAAATGACTAACATTTGCCTTGCAATTGGTAAAGTCTCAACTTTTGTGCTTTGCAATGTATATCAAACAGAATGTTAAAGCAGAATATGAATAATATTGTATGTTAAAACAGCTTATGTATATTATGCTAATTTGCTCTTATGCATCTTAGTTTACAAACTGTATTACATATAATATGTGCTGTTACGTGCCTTACAGCTGAGTAACAATATTTCTTTGACAGTTGCTTGGGAAATGTTTGTTAGAATGAATCCTGTTGAAGTCAGATCTTCACATGGTGGCATGTACACACAAAAAACAAAATCTGGGCCTCTGGCTGTTTTGCCGATCAACTTAAATCTGTGTCCTCTGGTTACTGACCCTTCTACCACTGGAAACAGTTTCTCCTTATTTACTCTATCAAAACACTTTGCTACTGTATATTAGCAGCCAACAGTAAATGCCAGGGGAGAGCACAGGTTTTGGTCTAACTTCAGTTCTTGACGTAAGCCATGCAAAAGAATGACGTGACCAGTGAAAGTTTTGCTGGCTCCCAGCCAGGGATTTGGGGGTGGGAGTGGAGTGGGGTTCAGGGTGGGAAGGATTGAAGGGGGAAAATTTGCAAAAAGGCACGCCATGGTACTTTCTAACGATTGGCCTAGAAGCCAGACTGTGCACAGCCCTCACCAAGCAAATGAAGAATAGGATAGAATTACAGAGAAGAGTGTTCAAAACTGTCCCCTTCGAATAACAGTTAAACTACACACTAAGAGAAACTGTTTAGTCTAAAGTGAATACACTCCATCAGTAGTTGAGAATTAACAAAAAACTATATATTCACAAAATGACAAGGTCAATTCACCTCCCACACCAGTGATCAGTGACAGGGCCATCTCCACTCCTCCCCCACCCACTACAGTATCAGCTGAATCACTGCATTTAATGAAAGTGTTCATCTACAGTATTGTACATGAAGAGAAGGTAAAGCCTACATTTACTTCTCTTCACCTAGACAAATATTTCTTCAAACTTAAACATGAGTAGCACATTGTATATAAAGTTAAACAACTTGTAGACCCTGGTAGGTAAAATAATCAATTTTGTCATATCATAGTATGGTTCTGCATGAGGAGGCCATTCGGCCCATCGTGCCTGTGCCGGATCTTTGAAAGAGCTATCCACTTAGAGCAGAGGAATGGGACTTTCTCCATAGCCCTGTAATTTTTTTCCCTTCAAATATTTATCCAATTCCTCTTTGAAAGTTACTATTATATCTTCCACCATCCTTTCAGCCAGTGCATTCCAGGTCATTACAACTCACTATGTAAAAAAAGTTTCCTCATGTCGCCTCTGGCTGTTTTGCCGATCAACTTGAATCTGTGTCCTCTGGTTACTGACCCTTCTACCACTGGAAACAGTTTCTCCTTATTTACTCTATCAAAGCCCTTCATGATTTTGAACACCTCTATCAAATCTCCTCTTAACCTTCTCTGTTCTAAGAAGAACAATCCCAGCTTCTCCAGTCTCTCCACATAACTGAAGTCCCTCATCCCTGGTACATTCCAGTAAATCTCTAAGGCTTTGATATCCTTCCTAAAGTGCAGTGCCCAAAATTGAACACAATACTCCAGCTAAGGCCTAATAAGTGTTTTATAAAGGTTTTAGCATAACTTCCTTGCTTTTTGTACTCTATGCCTCTATTAATAAAGCCCAGGATCCCATGTGCTTTTTTTTAAAAAAAAAACAGCCTTCTCAACTTGTCCTACCTTCAAAGGTCTCTTTGTTCCTAAGCTCCCTTTAAAATTGTACCATTTAGTTTATATTACCTCTCCTCATTCTTCCTACCAAAATGCATCACTTCACACTACTCTGCGTTAAACTTTATCTGCCTTCTGTCTGCCCATTTCACCAGTCTATGTCCTCCTGAAGTCTGTTAATATCCTCACACTGTTTACTACATTTCCAAGTTTCAGGTCATCTGCAAACTTTGAAATTATACCCTGTATACCCATGTCCAGGTCATTAATGTATGAGATATTTAACTGGTACCACATGTTTAAAGGGGTCATTACACCAGACTCTGTGCAGTCCCCTTTAAACATTGTTTTTGTGCTGTGTGCCAATTACATCACCATATCATTTTTGATATTTAGAATACTTCTAAACTTTGGTTAGGCCACAGCTTGAGTACTGCATACAGTTCTGGTCACATCACAGGAAAGATGTGATTGCACTAGAGAGGGAACAGAGGAGATTTGAGGATGTTGCCAGGGCTAGAGAATTTTAGCTATGAGAATAGATTGGATAGGCTGGGGGTGTTTTCTTTGGAAAAAAAGGAGGCTGAGGGGAAATTTAATGGAGGTATATAAAATTATGACAGGACTAGATAGAGTGGATAGGGAGAACCTATTTCCCTTAGCACAGGGGTCAGTGACCGGGGGGGTATAGATTTAAAGTAATTGGTAGAAGGAATAGAGGGGAGCTAAGGATACTTTTTTTCACCCAGAGGGTGGTGGGGGTCTGGAACTCACTGCCTGAAAGGGTGGTAGAGGCAGAAAGCCTCAACTCATTTAAGAAGTACTTGGATGTGCATGTGCACTTGAAGTGCTGTAAGCTACAGAGCTATAGACCAAGTGCTGGAAAGTGAGATTAAGCTGGATAGCTCTTTTCCGGCTGGCATGGACATGATGGGCCAAATGGCCTCCTTCTGTGCTGTAACTTTCTATGATTCCCTGACTTCCTGAAGTGGATTAAATAACCTCAGCATTGTAGTTTCAACATTTGTCACCAGACTTATTTACTACAAGAAACATCACATTCAGGCTTAACGTGCTTCTTAGAATCACTTCAAATTTACTCCCAGCACCACTGACCACCCTGTGTTATATACACACACCTCAAAATGCTGTCGCTAGGCCATACACTGTAACTCAATCTAAATAAAAAGCACGACATTGCAAATACTGGAAATCTAAAACAAAAAACAGAAAAAGCTGGAAGCACAGAGAGCAGATCAGTCATCAACTGTGGAAAGAAGACAGTTGACATTTTGGGCTTGTACCCGTCTTCAGACTGAAAAATAAAACAAGCCCATCACTGACTGGCCTGCTGCTGCTGCGTGTATCCATATTCTTTTTTCGCACTTCTTTCTATAAAATCAATGCATTTGTTTTTTTTCCCCCTCGCCCAAGTTGGATAAAACACCAATAGTCCCAATTCCAAACATTTCACCAAAATCATAGCAACAGCATCAACTTGCTAAAACTTTGCAGATGGCACGTTCAGAGATGCAATGTTGGGTTTCTTCAGCTGCACATGAAGTTTTTTTTAAAATAAATACCAATTTGTAGTTAAATTTACCCCTCTCTTCACATCCCCCCCAACAACAGCCTTAACAATTTAAAAGCCTCTCACACCCCCACTGCTCGAACCCATTGCGCAACCTAACTTGCTACGCGTTACAAAGGACCCGCCTTTCCCACTCGGTCGCCCGCTGATTGGCTGCCGCTGCGCCCGCCGCGGCTTCTGAGTGACCGCCGCCCCCTGTCAATCGCCTGACGTCAGGCGCCGTCAAAGTTAGGTAGGCTCAGCGGGCGCTTGTTGACTCCACCTACCTGTTGGAGCCGCAGTTTTTTCCGATTTCCACGACGGCTCCTAAAACAACAATAACAGCGGCGGCGGAGGAGGAGGAGGAGGAGGAGGAGGCAGGGACAAAAAGAAAAGGGTCCGGGTGAAGAAAGGATAGAGGATGAAATTACAACCGACCTAAAACAAAATAGATCAGCTGCTAAAAGTCTTCATTCAAATCCATCCGAGTGCGGCACTAAGAAGAGGAGGAGGAGGAGGAGGGGGGGAAATAAAATCAACATATTAAAAACCCGCGGCGAGACTTTCACTTTAAACCCCCTCCTGCGTCTAATTAACTTTTTTTTTAAGCGACTTGGCGTGCAAGCGCTGTCGGACGTAAAGCCGGTGACGCCACCACGCTGGACGTTTGTTGTTGGTGGAAGTGACGTAATCGCTCTCCACGGCCATTTGGGAGGGAGGGAGGGAGGGGGCGGGGCTCGTAGCTCACGTGATCTTTAATGGCAGCACTTTTCTCCTCTCCCTCTCTTGAGAATCAGAAGGTTGTGGTTTCATGTCCCACCTTCCTCCCCCCCCCCCCCCCCCCCCTCCAGGGCTTTAAGCACAAGTTTCCAAACAGATACTGGCAGTGCCATACTGAGGGAGCGCTGCACTGTCGGAGGTGCTGCCTTTTGGAGGAGATGTTAGACTGAGGGCCCCACCCACCCCAGTCTGCATTTCTCAGTTAGGAACAGGAGTAGGCCATTCAGCCCCTCGTGCCTGCTCCGCCATTTGATAAGATCATGGCTGATCTGTGATCTAGCTCCATAACACCCGCCTTTGGCCCACATCCCTTAATATCTTTGGTTGCCAAAAAGCTATCTATCTCACATTTAAATTTAGCAATTGAGCTAATATCAATTGCCGTTTGCGGAAGAGAGTTCCAAACTTCTACAACCCTTTGTGTGTAGAAATGTTTTCTAATCTTGCTCCTGAAAGGTCTGGCTCTAATTTGGATCCAAAAATCTCACTGCACTATTTCGAAGAGGAGTTCTCCCCCGGTGTCCTGGCTAATATTTATCCCTCAACCTGGGTCACTAAAAACAAATTATCTGGTCATTTACCTCATTGCTGTATTCTCTGGAGTTTAGAAGAATGAGAGGTGATCTCATTGATGCACAAGATTCTAAGAGGGCTTGACAGGGTAGATGCTGAGAGGCTGTTTCCTCTCTTTGTAGAGTCCGGAACTAGGGGTCATAGTCTCAGGATAAGGGGTCGGACATTTAGGATTGAGAGAAGGAGGAATTTCTTCTCTCGTGAATATTTTGAATTCTCTACCCCAGAGGGTAGAGAATATGTTCAAGACTGAGATTGAGAGATTTTTGGACTCTCTGGTGAATCAAGGGATATGGGTATCGGGCGGGAAAGTGGAATTGAGGTCGAAGATCAGCCTTGATCTTACTGAATGGTGAAGCAGGCTTGAGGGGCTGTGTGGCCTACTCCTGCTCCTATTTCTTATGTTCTTATGTTTGCTGTTTGTGGAACCTTGCTGTGTGCAAATTGACTGCTGTGCACAACAACAGTGATTAAACTTCAAAAGTAGTTTGGGATGTCCCGAGGACATGAAAGGTGCAGCTATTCTTGCAGCAATGCAAGTTCTTTCTCTTGTATCTGAACAAGCTTTTGGATTTTTTTTAAAAAAATGATATATTTTCTGGTTATATGGTCCACCAAACTATTTTAATTATATTACCCTACAGTCTACAGATTAAAAGTGACCTGCCTGCTATTATGCCCTGCTCCCTTAGGGTGCATTTACACTGCAATTTTGGCATTGGTGCAAAATGATTTCCCACCAGCACTAAAGAGATTCAGGACTTAGAGCAACAACAACTTGCATTTATATAGCACCTTTAACATAATAATCGAGACCTTGGAGGCCTCATTTCACTTTGCTCTGAATCCTCACTGGAATTTGATGCGGTGAGGATTGAAAATCTAAAGAGTGATCCAACCTGGTTTACAAAGTTTTCAGGGGTATGTTTGTAACAACAGCTTGCATTTATATAGCGGCTTTAATGTAGTAGAACATCTCAAGGATCTTCACTGGAGTGATTATCAAATAAAATTTGACACCGAGCCACACGGGGAGATATTAGGAAAGGTGACCAAAAGCTGGGTCAAAGAGGTAAGTTTTAAGGAGCGTCTTAAAGGAGGAGGTAGAGAGGCAGAGAGGTTAAAGGAGGGAATTCCAGAGCTTAGGGCCTAGGCAGCTGAAGGCCCTAAGTTCCTGCTTTCAAAACTATGCCAACCAAGGAAACCTCCAGACGCTGACCAACAGCTTCAAACAGCTGGCACAGCATCTGAAGATGACAACTGAAGAATAGCTGCGATTATAAGCCCATGACATATGAAATCAAGTAGTCACACAGGTGTTGTAATTTAAACTGAAGGTATGTAAAACATTGCTTCATTTATATTGAAGGAAACAAAACATGAGTACATGAAAGGCTGAAAGGAGAAATGCAAATACTAAAGACACAAATTGGTGGTGCATTTCTAAGGGGGCAGGGGTGGCTGGTAGCATGCTCCCCTAGAAATACTGAACTTTCACAATAAAAATGGTGCATTCTGGTTCATTTTAAGCATTTTATACTTCATGTAATTAATAGATTTTTAAACTAAATAAAAGGGAAAAAAATAAAGTGACATTGGGATTTTCAATACCCCAACCAGACCATCATTTCCCTGAAGTTACTTCAACAGTCACTCCCCTATTTCAACTCCACACCCCATTTTAGAGAAGTATAGAAGTATAGTACCCCATCCAACTCCCCAGCCTTCACAGAGACACTCTCCCCAACTCTTGCAAATCAGACTGGCACTGTTCTTCCATTCTCCCCTCAATTCAACCTTGCGCTCCTCCCCCCCCCCCCCGAGTTCAAACTGCACTCTTCCCCTCCAATTCACCTCTTCCACCACCCCTTTAATGCTGGTATTCTCCATTACCTTTTGCCCTCAGTTAATGAAGGTGCTCGCCTTCCACCTTCACCCCAAGGAACTGCTCCAGCTCCTGCTCCATTCCCTCTATGCTTCATTTTTCTCTCCTGACTATTCCAATGCATGGCTGGAGGGCCTCCCATCTTCCACCCTCCATAAACTTGAACTCATCCAAAACTCTGTTGCCTGTATCCTAACTTGCACCAGCTCCCATTCACCCATCACCCATGTGGTCACTGATCTACATTGGCTTCCAGTCAGGCGACGCCTCGATTTTAAAATTCTTATCCTTGTTTTCAAATCCCTCCATGGCCTTGTCCCTCCCTATCTCTGTAACCTCCTTCAGCCCCACAACCTTCCGAGAAATCTGTGTTCCTCCAACTCTGGCCTCTTGTCCACCCCTCACTCCGTTTGCCACACCATTGGTGGCTGTGCCTTCAGCTGTCTCGGCCCTAAGCTCTGGAATTCTTTCCCCAAACCTCTTAGCCTCTCTCTCCTCCTTTAAGACCCTGCTTAAACCTACCTCTTTGACTAAACGTTTTGTCACTTGTCCTAAAGTCTCATTCTTTTGGCTCGGTGTCAATTTTTGTCTGATTATGCTCATGTGAAGGGCCTTGGGATATTTTACTCGGTTAAAGGTGCTACATAAATGCAAGTTGTTCTGTTCCCTTTCCTCTTTGTTGCCATCCATTTATCCTTATGCTTCTCCTTCATTGCCATCCATTTATGTTTTCCCTCTCCTTCATTGCCATCCATTTTCCTTTTCCCTCCTTCCCACTCCTACTCGATTGCTGCTGCTAATGCACTGGACAGGCCCTTCTACCCTCAAAGCCACTCCTACCACTCAGTGGGATTCATGCCTCTGAATACTGAAGTCATGCACTCTGGTTGTCTTGAGAATCTCTGCCTACATATTCAGAGACCTAATTCTTTCCATTAAGTGGCAGGAGCAGTGTTGAGGGGAGAATGGTCTGTTCTGGTTTATTTGCAGTAGGAGAGGGACTGAGAAAAGAGGGGCCTTGTCTGCACTGATTTTTTAAAAAAAAAATCAGCAAATGATGCCAATGCTGATGGTGCCTCAAAACTCAGATGGTGGGCATATATGTAAAATCAGGGGTCTTGAGTTGCCAGCTTTCAGGTGGAAGCAGATTCAATAATAACTTTCAAAAGGGAATTGGATAAATACTTGAAGGGGAAAAAATTACAGGGCTATGAGGAAAGCAGGGGAGTGGGACTAATTGGATAGCTTTTTCGAAGAGCTGGTATAGGCACGATGGGCCGAATGGCTGCCTTCTGTGTGGCAGCTGTGGCTCAGTGGGTAGCACTCTCACCTGAGTCAGAAGGTTGTGGGTTCAAGTCCCACTCCAGGGACTTGAGCACAAAATCCAGGCTCACACTCCAGTACAGTACTGAAGTAGTAGGGGAATTCTCCATAGTTTCCTGGCTAATATTTATCCCTCAACCACCATCACTAAAACAGATTATCTGGTCATTATCACACTGCTGTTTGTGGGAACTTGCTGTTTGCAAAGTGGCTGCTGTGTTTCCTACATTACAACAGTGACTACACTTCAAAAAAGTACTTAGTTGGCTGTAAAGCGCTTTGGGATGTCCTGAGGTTATGAAAGGCGCTATATAAATGCAAGTCTTTATGAATCTGTGTCAGCTCTTTTTCCCTGAAGCTCTTTGTTAGCTTTTGCATTGTATTTCCAGGTTGGCATATCTGCATAAATGTGACTACCCAGTTATAAAGCTAAATGTGTGTGTGTGTGTGTGTGTATGTATATATATATATATATATATATAATATATACATTCCAAGTTTGTGGTATCAGGAGCAATATCCCTATTTTTGAAGTAGAAGGGGCAAATTCGATCAACGAAAGAAATATCCTGACAACGTGAGGAGCGACTTATTTTTTTTTTAAAAACTGTACAAGAGGACGAAACCCGAACTGTTGATAATTAAACAAGTTTTGAGATGCACAAAAAAACTGGATACCTAGCAGTTTTGTGGCTCTTGAATGTGCGGCGCGGAACCACGAGCTGCTCGAGCGGACACCGGACGCCAGGTCCGCGCGCGAAAGGCGGAAAAACGAGAGGGTTTTTATTTGTTGGAGGACGGGGAGCGCGAGGCGGCAGTTGGCGAGAGGGAACCTGTCAATCACATTCAAACGGCGGCGCGAGGACCCCCTCCTTCAGAACGGGCGCGCGGGGGGTGGGGGGAGAAAGAACCTGTCAATCACATTCAAACGGCGGCGCGAGGACCCCCTCCTTCAGAACGGGCGCGCGGGGGGTGGGGGGAGAAAGAACCTGTCAATCACATTCAAACGGTGGCGCGAGGACCCCCTCCTTCAGAACGGGCGCGCGGGGGGTGGGGGGAGAAAGAACCTGTCAATCACATTCAAACGGCGGCGCGAGGACCCCCTCCTTCAGAACGGGCGCGCGGGGGGTGGGGGGAGAAAGAACCTGTCAATCACATTCAAACGGCGGCGCGAGTAACTGCCAGTCCCGTTCAGAAACGGAGAGAGCCCGTTAACGTTCAAACCAGGTCAAGAAGGGGAAGGGGAAAAAAGCAGCAAGTGAGGTAAGGAGGGAGTTTGTCACCACCGTTGTCAGCTGGAGTCTCCATTGACAGGTTTATAATGTTGTGTGTTTTAAATTTTAAATGTTACTTCTGTTGCTCTTGTCTTTGCCAGGTACGGTGCAGAGCTCCTGAAAGAGAACTGAATCAGTCAGGTGGTCACCCATCATCCCCATCTCTCCTCCCGCCTAGCCTCTATTGATAGGTTTGAACCCCGCTCCCCATCCCTTCCTCCTCCATTTACCTCTATTGATGGGTTTGAACCCTGCTCCCCATCCTTTCCTCCTCCATTTACCTCTATTGATAGGTTTGAACCCCGCTCCCCATCCCTTCCTCCTCCATTTACCTCTATTGATGGGTTTGAACCCTGCTCCCCATCCCTTCCTCCTCCATTTACCTCTATTGATGGGTTTGAACCCTGCTCCCCATCCTTTCCTCCTCCATTTACCTCTATTGATGGGTTTGAACCCCGCTCCCCATCCCTTCCTCCTCCATTTACCTCTATTGATGGGTTTGAACCCGCTCCCCATCCCTTCCTCCTCCATTTACCTCTATTGATGGGTTTGAACCCCGCTCCCCATCCCTTCCTCCTCCATTTACCTCTATTGTTAGGTTTGAACCCTGCTCCCCATCCCTTCCTCCTCCATTTACCTCTATTGATGGGTTTGAACCCCGCTCCCGTTCCTTTCCTCCTCCATTTACCTCTATTGATAGGTTTGAACCCCGCTCCCCATCCCTTCCTCCTCCATTTACCTCTATTGATGGGTTTGAACCCCGCTCCCCATCCTTTCCTCCTCCATTTACCTCTATTGATAGGTTTGAACCCCGCTCCCCATCCCTTCCTCCTCCATTTACCTCTATTGATGGGTTGGAACCCCGCTCCCCATCCCTTCCTCCTCCATTTACCTCTATTGATGGGTTTGAACCCCGTTCCCTTCCTCCTCCATTTACCTCTATTGATAGGTTTGAACCCTGCTCCCCATCCCTTCCTCCTCCATTTACCTCTATTGATAGGTTTGAACCCGGCTCCCCATCCTTTCCTCCTCCATTTACCTCTATTGATGGGTTTGAACCCCGCTCCCGTTCCCTTCCTCCTCCATTTACCTCTATTGATAGGTTTGAACCCCGCTCCCCATCCTTTCCTCCTCCATTTACCTCTATTGATAGGTTTGAACCCCGCTCCCCATCCCTTCCTCCTCCATTTACCTCTATTGATAGTTTTGAATCCCGCTCCCCATCCTTTCCTCCTCCATTTACCTCTATTGATAGGTTTGAACCCCGCTCCCGTTCCCTTCCTCCTCCATTTACCTCTATTGATAGGTTTGAACCCCGCTCCCCATCCTTTCCTCCTCCATTTACCTCTATTGATAGGTTTGAACCCCGCTCCCCATCCCTTCCTCCTCCATTTACCTCTATTGATAGTTTTGAATCCCGCTCCCCATCCTTTCCTCCACCATTTACCTCTATTGATAGGTTTGAATCCCGCTCCCGTTCCCTTCCTCCTCCATTTACCTCTATTGATAGGTTTGAATCCCGCTCCCCATCCCTTCCTCCTCCATTTACCTCTATTGCTCTTAGGTTTGAATCCCGCTCCCGTTCCCTTCCTCCTCCATTGATAGGTTTGAACCCGGCTCCCCATCCCTTCCTCCTCCATTTACCTCTATTGATAGGTTTGAACCCCGCTCCTCATCCCTTCCTCCTCCATTTACCTCTATTGATGGGTTTGAACCCCGCTCCCCATCCCTTCCTCCACCATTTACCTCTATTGTTAGGTTTGAACCCCGCTCCCCGTCCCTTCCTCCTCCATTTACCTCTATTGATGGGTTTGAACCCGGCTCCCCATCCCTTCCTCCTCCATTTACCTCTATTGATAGGTTTGAACCCCGCTCCCCGTCCCTTCCTCCACCATTTACCTCTATTGTTAGGTTTGAACCCCGCTCCCCATCCCTTCCTCCACCATTTACCTCTATTGTTAGGTTTGAACCCCGCTCCCCATCCCTTCCTCCTCCATTTACCTCTATTGTTAGGTTTGAACCCCGCTCCCCATCCCTTCCTCCTCCATTTACCTCTATTGATGGGTTTGAACCCCGCTCCCCATCCCTTCCTCCACCATTTACCTCTATTGATGGGTTTGAACCCCGCTCCCCATCCCTTCCTCCACCATTTACCTCTATTGATGGGTTTGAACCCCGCTCCCCATCCCTTCCTCCACCATTTACCTCTATTGATGGGTTTGAACCCCGCTCCCCATCCCTTCCTCCACCATTTACCTCTATTGTTAGGTTTGAACCCCGCTCCCCGTCCCTTCCTCCTCCATTTACCTCTATTGCTCTTGGGTTGGAGCACTACTGTGGTCCTATTTTAATTGGACCAATAGGGGTGACACTGAGTCACCCCAATGTAACCTAATAAGAGTCAGCACCACAAGTGCCCCCCTTCAAGGGCACCACTAATATAATAAACAAACTTGTGGTCCAATCAAACTGAAAGATGCTAAAATAAGCAACAAAGTTGCAACAAAAACAAAAGGAACTTTACCAACTCATTGACTCTATAAGACACTCACATATTTCACAGATCAGCCATGATCTTAGCAAATGGTGGAGCAGGCACGAGGGGCTGAATGGCCTACTCCTGTTCCAATGTTCCTGTATGATATTATGTTATTCCCAGTGTGTATAAGACACTCATTATTATCTATTATTATGTTATGTTATTCTCGTGTCTAGAAGACATGTGTTATATTTTATTCCCAGTGTCCATAAGACATTATTATTACTATATTATGTTATTCCCAAGACATTATTATTATATAATTTTATTCCTGGTGTCTGTAAGACGCTCATTATATTATATTATTTTATTATGTTATTCCCGGTGTCTATAAGACATTTATGCTATGTTATTCCTGGTGTCTATAAGATACTTCTATTATTATATTATTGTTATTCCTGGTTACATTATTATTGTGTTATGTTATTCTCGGTGTCTAGAAGACATTATTATTGTGTTATGTTATTCTTGGTGTCTAGAAGTCACTTATATTATGATATTCCTCGTGTCTATAAGACTTATATTATGTTATTCCTGGTATCTCTAAGACACTTATTAAATTTTATTCCCAGTGTCTAGAAGACACTCATTATTATTGTGATATGTTATTCTTGGTGTCTAGAAGACACTTATAGACACCAGGAATATCATAATATAATAAGACTTATATTATGTTATTCCCGGTATCTGTAAGACACTTATTATGTTACGTTATTCCCAGTGTCTAGAAGACACATTTTTGGTTCGCGGAAGGAGCTCCTATGTAGGACTTGAGCTTGCAATTAGGGTGCCCCAGCAAAGTACTCAGGGCGTGCTCCAGATGCCGTCCTTTTCAGGTGAGATGCTAAAACCGAGATCCCCTTTCCCTGTCCTCTTGGTCCAGGTGGAAGCTAAAGATCCCAATGTGTTTTCCCGCAGTACAACAGTCACTGCTATCCAAAGGACTTTTTTTTATTCATTCATGGGATGTGGACGTCAAGGCCAACATTTATTGCCCATCCCTAATTGCCCTTGAGAAGGTGGTGGTGAGCCGCCGTCTCGAACCGCTGCAGTCCGTGTGGTGAAGGTGCTCCCACAGTACTGTTAGGTAGGGAGTTCCAGGATTTTGACCCAGCGACGATGAAGGAACGGCGATATATTTCCAAGTCGGGATGGTGTGTGATTTGGAGAGGAACTTGCAACATGGGTGGTGTTCCCATCTGCCTGCTGTCCTTGTCCTTCTAGGTGGTAGAAGTTACAAGTCCCCAGATGTTAGTGAGGAGGACTTTGCAGGGTCGGCTGGGCTTGGTTTGCCTTTGTCGTGTCCGGTGCCTAGTAGTCCATCCGGTTTTATTCTTATTGTGACTTTCTGTAGTGAGATTGTACAACTGAATGGCTTGCTAGGCCATTTCAGAGGGCGATTAAAAATCAATCACATTGCTGTGGGTCCAGAGTCACATATAGGCAGATCAGGTAAGACGACAGGTTTCCTTGCCCAAAGGACATTAGTGAACCAGATGGGTTTTTACGACAATCCAGTAGTTTCATGGCCACCATTTGATACTAGTTTTTTTTAATTCCAGATTTTATTAAATTAATTGAATTTAAATTCCCCAGCTGCCGTGGCGGGATTTGAACTCATGACTCTGGATTACAAGTCCAGAAACATAACCACTGTGCTAGAGGCATTGGAGAGAATGCAAAGAAATTCACAAGGATGATACCAGAACTGAGAGGATATACTTATCAAGAAAGGCTGAGCAGGTTGGGGCTCTTTTCTCTAGAAAAGAGAAGGCTGAGGGGTGACCTGATAGAGGTCTTTAAGATAATGATAGAGTTTGATAGGGTAGATGTAGAGAAAATGTTTCCACTTGTGGGGGAGTCCAAAACTAGATGTCATAAATATAAAATAGTCGCTAATAAATGTAATAGGGAATTCAGGAGAAACTTCTTTATCTAAACAGTGGTAAGAATGTGGAACATGCTACCAGAAGGAGTAGTTGAGGCAAATAGCATAGATTCATTTATGGGGAAGCTAGATAAGCACATTGAGGGAGAAGGAAATAGAAGGGTATCCTGATAGGGTTAGATGAATTAAGGAGGAGGCACGTGTGGAGTATAAACAACGGCATGGACCATTTGAGTTGAATGGCCTGTTTCTGTGATGTAGTCTCGGTGTAATTAACTGTGAAGTGCTTTGGGATGTTCTGAGATGTGATCGCACACACGCCTTTCTTTATATCTTTTTTATTTCCACCTTGCTTATCAGTACTGCTGAAGAGCTGTGGAGTTCACTGGTTAGCTAAAGTGACTGAGTTCCTGAACAACTTTTAATAAATTGCAATAAGGTAAGATGGCCCCACATATTTTTAGCTCATTTAAGTGACCCTGTTGCTCACGTTGCAGGCCCAAGATGACAACTGGCGATTTGAAGGGATCCCTTCGAAAATTAGAACAAGGACTTCGTTTCTTGAATTATCCTCGAGATATTGATTATAATGGGTAAGAGACCATAATACATCAGTGTGATGGTTTAAATGGGCCAGCAGTTTTAAAAAAAGAAATTAGGGTCATTTTTTTTTTAATGCTCTTCGATGTGAGTGATGTTTGTGCTTGGAAATGAAACAGTTTGGCATTTCAGGCAGCCAGGGTTAGTATTGAGCAGTCTCGGATCAAATATAGAAAGAAAGAAACAAAGAACTTGCATTTATATAGCGCCTTTCATAACCTCAGGACGTCCCAAAGCGCTTTACAGCCAATGAAGCATTTTTGAAGTGTCGTCACTGTTGCAATGCAGGAAACATTGCAACCAATTTGCGCACAGCAAGATCCCACAGACAGCAATGCGATAATGACCAGATAATCTGTTATAGGGATAAATTTTGGCCAGCACGCTGAGAACTCCCTTGCTCTCCTTCAAATAGTGCTGTGGGATCATTTATGTCCACCTGAGAGGGCAAACGGGGCCTCGGTTTAACGTGGCATCCGAATGATGGCACCTTCGACAGTGCAGTGGTCCCTCAGTACTGCACTGAAGTGTCAGCCTAGATTCTGTGCTCAAGTCTTTGGAGTGGAACTTGAACCCACAAACTTTTGTGATTTAGATGCAGATTATGTTTTGCTCCAAAAATATGCCTTTATTACCAAACTGACAAGAGTAACCCTTATGACAAGCAAGTGAAGTAGTGGCTATGTTACTGCACTAGAAATTCAGAGACCTGGACTAATAATCCAGAGAAGTTCAGATCTCACCACGCCGGTTTGAGAATTTGAATTCATTTTTTAAAAAAAAAATCTGGAAATAGAAAGCTGGTATCAGTAAAAGTGACCATGAAGCTGTCAGATTGTCGTAAAAACCCAACTGGTTCACACATGTTCATTTGGGAAAGAAAACTGCTGTCTTTACTCAGTCCAGCCTATCTGTGGCTCCAGTCCCACACCAACATGGGTGACTCTTAACTGCCCTCAGAAGTGGTCTAGCAAGCTACTCAGATGTATCAAATCACTATAAAGAATTCAGGGCAACTATGGATGGGCAGTAAATGTTAGCCTTGCCAGTGTCATAAGGATTTGGGATAACATGGGGCTTATGGTGCAGAAATAGTCCATGGGCTGTAGTTTAGACTGCCTTGCTGTACACAGATCCACCAGGCCTCTCTTGATCGCCTGGCTATTGAACAGAAAGAGATAAAGTTTATTAGCCTTTGTAATGGGTTATAGGAAACCTTCCACCAATAGTGTCAAGTGGAAGAAATTTGTCCTCCTGGTACTAATCCAAACATTTGGATGCATTCTTGTATGCGAAACCAGGAATTTGAACTTGAAATCAGACGCTATCAAAGTCCATAAAGCAATATCTTACATATTTCGCAGAAAGGCTCTCTTGGGAAATCTTATAATTCGCTTTATGAAAGGAGCATGGCAATAGCCAGCTTGATTTCCTGTCTGTGTCTCCGTGAGATCTGAACTTTGTTCTCTATCTATTTATCATATTTTTCAAACTTCTTCATTCTTGTGACTTGAAAATGATTACATTGCAAGCTACCTTTTCAGTAATCTCCAGCCATTGATAAGTCATTGGCCCACTCATGGTATGGCATGATGACCAGGTGGTTCTTAGACCATAGAATGCTTAATGCTGATGCTAGGCACTCAAAGTAGATTTCCAGCACTAACATTCCTCACCTTAATGAGAACAAAAAAAAATCTAAATTTGAAAAAGGGACAAAATACAAGTTGCGGTTTCTGCTGGATAAAGTTCCATGCAAAAAAAATCCATTTGAGAACTGTCCAACTTCCAGTTGGTCAAGAGTTATGTATAGTAACTAATTTAGTGTGTTTTACTTAGAAATCATTTTTTTGAACTGAAAAAAGTTGAAAGGAGACATAATCCAGGTATTTAAAATGTCGACAGACACAGATAATGCAAATGTAAGAAGTTTATATAAAATTACTGATCCCAGGGCTGTCGAATATAATCAGCCCAAGCGATATGAAAAGAATGTTTTTCAATAGGGCAGTGGATATGTAGAATAGTCGCCCAATAGAAGCAGTTCATGCTGCAATCTTTAATTCCTTTTTTTAAATATAGGTGCATAGAAGTTTACAACAGAGCAGGAAGCCATTCAGCCCATCTCAACTGTGCTGGCTCTTTGCTAGAGTAATCCAAAACAAATCCAACTGTCCCACACTCTTTCCATAGCCTCGTGTCTTACTTTGTTTATGACATTTGTCCAATTTTTCTGTAAAAGGTGCAGTAGTTTCTGCCTCAATCACTTCCTGTGGCAAAGCATAAATCACCAATAATCCTCTGCGTAAAGAATTTTCTCCCAACCTTTTTCCTTACTCTCTCGGTGACTATTTCAAATTGATGAACCCTTGTCACTGACACCTTCTCCCCACCCCCATCCAGAGGAAATAATCTTTCCCTTTTCACCCTATCAAAATCCTTCATAATTTTAAAAACCTCTATTAAATCTCTTCTAAACCTTTGTTCCAGTGGTGCTAGTCCCATTATTCCAAATCTCTCCTCATAACTATAGCTTTCCATCCCAAGCATCATTCTGGTGAATATGCTTTATGCTGTGGCTTTATTGTGTTTTCTATAATGGGCATGCCCATAGTATTCTAATTCGTGGTCTAATCATAGAAAATTTACCGCACAGAAGGAGGCCATTCGGCCCATCGTGTCTGTACATAAGAACATAAGAACATAAGAAATTGGAGCAGGAGTAGGCCAATCGGCCCCTCGAGCCTTCTCCGCCATTCAATAAGATCATGGCTGATCTGATCCCAACCACAAATCTAAAGAACACAAGAAGTCGGAGCAGGACCCGGCCACATAGCCCCTGGGCCCTCTCCGCCACCCACAGGGCATTGACCGATCCGAACTCAGCTTCATGTCCAATTTCCTGCCCGCTCCCCATAACCCCTAATTCCCTTTACTTCTAGGAAACTGTCTATTTCTGTTTTAAATTTATCTAATGATGTAGCTTCCACAGCTTCCTGGGGCAGCAAATTCCACAGACCTACCACCCTCTGAGTGAAGAAGTTTCTCCTCATCTCAGTTTTGAAAGAGCAGCCCCTTATTCTAAGATTATGCCCCCTAGTTCTAGTTTCACCCATCTTTGGGAACATCCTTACTGCATCCACCCGATCAAGACCCTTCACAATCTTATATGTTTCAATAAGATCGCCTCTCATTCTTCTGAACTCCAATGAGTAGAGTCCCAATCTACTCAACCTCTCCTCATATGTCCGCCCCCTCATCCCCGGGATTAACCGAGTGAACCTTCTTTGTACTGCCTCGAGAGCAAGTATGTCTTTTCTTAAGTATGGAGACCAAAACTGTATGCAGTATTCCAGGTGCGGTCTCACCAATACCTTATATAACTGCAGCAATACCTCCTTGTTTTTATATTCTATCCCCCTAGCAATAAAAGCCAACATTCCGTTGGCTTTCTTGATCACCTGCTGCACCTGCATACCAACTTTTTGATTTTCTTGCACTAGGACCCCCAGATCCCTTTGTACTGCAGTACTTTCCAGTCTCTCGCCATTAAGAAAATAACTTGCTCTCTGATTTTTCCTGCCAAAGTGCATAACCTCACATTTTCCAATATTATATTGCATCTGCCAAATCTCCGCCCACTCACCCAGCCTGTCTATATCCCCTTGCAGGTTTTTTATGTCCTCCTCACTCTCTACTTTCCCTCCCATCTTTGTATCATCTGCAAATTTTGATATGTTGCACTCGGTCCCCTCCTCTAAATCGTTAATATAGATTGTAAAGAGTTGGGGACCCAGCACCGACCCCTGTGGAACACCACTGGTTACTGGTTGCCAGTCCGAAAATGAACCATTTATCCCAACTCTCTGCTTCCTGTTTGATAACCAATCCTCCACCCATGCCAGAATATTACCCCCAATCCCGTGATTTTTTATCTTAAGTAATAATCTTTTATGTGGCACCTTGTCGAATGCCTTCTGGAAGTCTAAATACACTACGTCCACTGGTTCCCCTTTATCCACCCTATACGTTATATCCTCGAAGAACTCAAGCAAATTTGTCAGACATGACTTCCCCTTCATAAAGCCATGCTGACTTTGTCCTATTAAATTATGCTTATCTAAATGTTCCGTTACTGTCTCCTTAATAATAGACTCCAAAATTTTACCCACCACAGATGTTAAGCTAACTGGCCTATAATTTCCAGCCTTCTGCCTACTACCCTTTTTAAATAACGGTGTTACATTAGCAGTTTTCCAATCTGCCGGGACCTCTCCTGAGTCCAGGGAATTTTGGAAAACTATCACCAAAGCATCCACAATCCCTACTGCCACTTCCCTCAAGACCCTAGGATGGAAGCCATCAGGTCCAGGGGATTTATCCGCCTTGAGTCCCATTATTTTACTGAGTACCATCTCTTGAGTGATTTTAATCGTATTTAGCTCCTCCCCCCCGAGAGTCCCCTGTTTGTCCAGTGTTGGGATATTCTTAGTGTCCTCTACTGTAAAGACTGAAACAAAATATTTGTTCAGCATTTTTGCCATCTCCATGTTTCCCACCATTAATTTCCCGGTCTCATCCTCTAAGGGACCTATGTTTGCCTTAGCCACCCTTTTTCTTTTTATATAACTATAGAAACTCTTGCTATCTGTTTTTATATTTTTTGCTAATTTCTTTTCATAATCTAACTTCCCTTTCTTAATCAATCCTTTAGTTACTTTTTGCTGTCTTTTGAAGAATTCCCAATCTTCTATCCTCCCACTAAGTTTGGCTACCTTATATGTCCTTGTTTTTAGTCGGATACTATCCTTGATTTCTTTACTTAGCCACGGGTGGCTGTCATTTCTTTTACACCCTTTTTTCCTCAGTGGAATATATTTATTTTGAAAGTTTTAAAATAACTCCCTAAATGAACACCACTGCTCATGTACCGTCTTACCCTTTAATCTATTTTCCCAGTCCACTTTAATCAATTCCGCTCTCATACCATCATAGTCTCCTTTATTCAAGCTCAGTACGCTTGTTTGAGAATCAACCTTCTCACCCTCTAATTGGATATGGAATTCAACCATGTTGTGGTCGCTCGTTCCAAGGGGATCCTTAACTAGGACATTATTAATTAATCCTGACTCATTACACAGGACCAGGTCCAAGGTTGCCTGCCCCCTTGTAGGATCAGTTACATACTGCTCAAGAAATCCATCCCTGTACTGGATATATAATCAATATATTGTACAAATTTATCGTTGCTAATTTACTTTTGTTTTATGTTTCTGTTTATGAAATATGTGCTTAGAAGCAGGTAGGAAGGTCATATGGATAGTTTGAACTGATTAAATATTCCATGGAGCTCCATGATCTTTGTGCCAATCAAATTTTCTTGTCTAAAAATGTCATCTGTGAAAAACAACTAGCCAGGCTTGAGTAATGGAGGTATATAGATACAGAGTTTTAGTCAACTATCTTTGCGGCAGGAAGTGGTGCTTTACCTTGGGGTAAAGTCGAAGGTACGGTAGATTTCATGTGGTTTGTGAAAGGAAATGCTTCATGGGTCAAATGGCCTATGTTTTTTTAATATTCTGGTGCCCTTATTTGCTTAAGGAGAACTTCCCATTGCCAGGGTTTAGATAAGTTAGTTACATTTTTTAACCCAGTTTTTTCCCATCCTCTTGAAGGCAACAGCTTGTGCTGGCAACCCTCCAGTACCTCATCTAGATGCCCATTCTTCGTAGTGTGTATAGACAGCGAGTGCCGGCAGACCATTTAATCACTTGAAGTCCGTACACATGCATTTTGCAGTAGAGCTTACTGGTTGACAATCAGGAGTGGGAACCCAGATTGATTTCTTCCCCCTCCCCCCTTCCAGCCCAGAGGCACTGAAGTGAATTGCAGTAGCTGTCCCAATGAAGATCTGGTAATTCAGGGCAGAAAAATAATCAAATCTAGGACTTTCAGGTCTTTGTGGTTTTGTTACAACAATAATAAGGTGTAATGCGTTTAGTCACTAGGAGGAGCTTTTGATTTTTTTTTCACAAACATCTTACTGTTGCATGGGATAGAAACAGAAAATTCTGGAAAAGTCAGACAGTATATGTGGAGAAAGAAACAGAGTTAACATTTCAGGTGGATGACCTTTCGTCAGAACAGATTCACCACAGATGCTGCTTGACTTGCTGAGTCTTTCCAGCATTTTCTGTTTCAATTTCAGATTTCCAGCATCCGCAATATTTTGCTTGATTTACTGTTGCGTGGTATCACTTAGCAGCTGGAGTAGCAGATGTACCGTCTGGACAATAGGGGGTTAATCATTTGATTCTGGTTGTTTCTGTTAATAGAGATGTCCCTGTAGTGTATTTATGGCAGATGCTTTCTGTTTGGCTCTAGTAAAGAAAATGTCAGCTGGTATCATTCACGTTAGACAAAGCCAAAACTTCGCTGACAACTTTCCCTTTCATAGCTTAGCCTCAGAATGTTTTTGTTGAGGGAGGGGGAAGGATTACGGCCTCTGATAATTATAGGATAGTTTTTGTAAATAAGCTCAGGATTACATTAACCAGCACTACAAATAAAATAGACAGAATTAAACATCAAATATCTAATGCCTTTGAAGTTCACATCATTTGAAGTTGATTTTGCTTTTATACACATAGTTAATGACTGCAGAGTAGAAATTTATTGCTCAGTAACTGGATCTTCAGATTGAACTAAAGGCCAGCCACAGTAGCAAATGTAATACTTTCAGAAAAAGAGTTGGTAAAATTTTAATTGGATATTTAGACTAAGTTTATAAGACAACTGTTGCCAATGCAGTGGACCAATTATATTAAAATGTCAAAATATCCAATATCAAAATAAATTAGAGCAGAACTACTGAGTATAGCCATTTTATTGTAGCATCCATTCTGGTTAAATTGTTGTTCCGTGTGGAGGTTTGCTTTCAGTTGATGTCAAAGTTGAAGCATACAGCTATAATTATATATCAACTTAGATTTTTTTAATGATATACATGGTCCTTTAAATTTTATATTTTGTTTCTTCAACAGAACGATCTTCCTATGCTAATTGAGTTCAAGTTTACTGCCCTAATGTAAAATTTCTTTTTTTAGTGGAAGAAATTGAAGGCGAATGAGTTAAACGTCCATACCTATTATCCAGGCACAATTTCAAGGCCTTTCTAATGCAGTGTTAGTGCACTTCAAAGCTCTAACCTCTAGTATCTTGAGTTTGAATTCTTTGGCCTTGGAATTATGTTGTGGGGCAGATTTGTGCTTAAGATAAAAGGGTCAAAATATCTACTAAAACAATAGAGAGAGAAATTGAAGGCGAATGAGTTAAACGTCCATACCTATTATCCAGGCACAATTTCAAGGCCTTTCTTTTTTTTGATGGCTGTATATTTGCTTGCGTCATTCATGCATGACATATACTGAGAATGGGAGAGATCAGTTCAGAGGCATGGGAATTTTCTTTTGAATGAGAAGCTGCTTGATAGACTGGATGAAATTTGCAGCGTGGGCTAGATTCAGCCTACGGATGGCAGGCACCCCAGCTCTAGGCTCACACATGAAGACATACTGAATGGTGCCTATGGAACTGTGCCACAGCACAAGTTTGAGCCTTCACAAAGTAGGAGTGAAGGGGAAAAAAAACAACAATCAAGTGGGAACCTTGGCTAATTTTCTTCATACCCCCACTAGCCTACAGGCACTGAGGTCAATTGTTGCACTACTCCAATCAAAAGCAAAATACTGCACATGCTGGAAATCTGAAATAAAAACAGAAAATGCTGGAAAAGCTCAGCAAGTGAGGCAGCACCTGTGGAGAAAGAAACAGAGTTAACGTTTCAGGTCGAAGATCTTTTGTCAGAACTGCACTCTGACTGCATTATTGTTGCATTCTACCATTGTCCCTTCTGAACTACCCAATCTGCATAGCTGCAGTGTTCATTTTTTGAACACGCACATATAATATAGCATGGGGTCAGGAAGAATGCTCAGCTAACATAAAATTACAATTGTTATACAGTTGAAAACATTTACATGACACCAATATAAATTTATCAGAAATAATAAATTACACCAGTGGTAGAAATCTGATTTTGCAATTATTGAGTACACATGTAGATTTTATTTCCAGACCTGAACGTTTTGTCACGGTCAGGTCCAAGATCACTTGGCACATTTGAGCACACAAAAACTCATGCTCAATGTAGTTACAGCACCAGGTTGATTATGTAAATTGTCATTTCTGAATGAAGTGCAAATTACCAGACAGTTTAGATCCAGGCAGTTGACTGTGTTCAGTGAGATCAGTGTGGGAAGTCAGCTGGCGGAATATAAACTGTATGCACTTACAATTTTATTTTATTTTTTGCAGTCTTGCTAAGGGTGATCCTGCTGCCTTTCTGCCAATCATCAGCTATGCTTTCACCTCATATTCCACATATGTGACCGAGCAGCTAATAGCATGTGGAGTAGAACTTACAGGAAAAAACGACTTGCGTTTTCTTGATGCTGTTTATAAGGTACAACTTTTTTTTTGCTGGTGAGCCAACTTAAACACTGAAGCTTGTGGGTGCTAAATATAATAAATTTTAGAAAGATAATTTGTTTAGTCTATTTGTAAATTAACTTCTGTATACATGTTTAAATGATAATGAAATCCTGAGCATGTGCTGAGATCAGGACAATATTCTATGTGGAAATACAGGTGCATGTTACATCTGCTATTCTTTGGTGCCCTTTGAATTATTTTTTTCCTCCAGTTTTCTTTTCTTTCCTTTCTCCCCCCACTTCTCTTGAAGGTGGTGGGCTCGCAATCTCTGGTACCTCTCTCAAAATAGCCTTTCGTTATGCGTGACCAAAGGCAGTAGGTGTTGTGCTTCCTGATTGGCAGTGGGTGAATGCACCCACTCGATCTTACAAACATGGAAAGTCACCAATCTGTACAGAGTTAGCTAATCTCAGCCAATTTTACTGGCCTGGGTTGGGAAAGAGGAAAAATCAGAGATGGATGCAGCTCCTGATCACGATCCATCTCTATGCTGCTACAAAGTGAGCAAGTGTGGTTGTCTCGGACGCCTCAATAATTAAATAGCCTGCCTACAGTTACAGTTTAGAGTCATGAAGAATGCCTGCTTAGATGAGGTATTGGAGGGCTGCAGCAATCGTGCAATTGTACTGCAATGTAAGTCAAGGAAAAATACAGTGAACGTTGGCAGGCTACTTGACTGGGGATGGGGGAGAGGGAGAGGGGGGGAGGAAGGGCATAAAATTGGAGCCTAATTCTGTCGATACATGAGTCAAGTAAGTTTGTCAGTTGGGAACAAAAGGTCTGACATTTTTATTTCCATCCTCCCCTAGCTTGGGGATGCTGTGGCCATTTATAATATCTTCACTGCCACCCTGGCTGAGATCAGCTCACTTTGCCCAAATCAAGGACTAAACCTGGGACATTCCTGGCCTGTGCATTTACTCACTGAGCTACTGGGGAGTGTTCCCCCCTAGCAAATGTAGTATATGTATGCATAAAGGTTTACTAATGGTGAGACACACTCATACCTTCGTTCTCACTCACCCTCATTCTCACATTCTCCTTCATTCTCAAACTCTCTCTCACACTCACACTCACTCTCACGCATGGTTTAGTGTAGTTTGGAAATGAAAAATTTCTAAGTTTTCTCTTGTACAATATGTCTTGAAGGGGCTATGTTATTTCAAGGTAATTAAGCCATTTATGAACATGATGATTATTGAAGTTAATGAATGGAGATTACTGGATAAAAGTTGAGTGCAACATAAGCTCTAACTATCCCTTAGTGATTTATGGCAATCTAGGTGACGTAACCCCCTTTAAATTATGTAAAGCTGAGTAAGTGCAAAAAAAAATGCTTTTATATAGTGTCTTATCACATCTCCAAGACAAATGTGACAGCTATTTTGCACATGACAAGTTTCCACAAACAGCAATGAGATGCATGGTCAGCTAATCTGTTTTTGGTGGACTTGACAAGAGGGGACTGTTGGTCCTTCTTCAAATCTTTACTGTTCACCTGAATCACAGGAAACAAGATATTAACTTGATATCTCACTCAAAGAACTGCACCTGCACCAATGTAGCACCAGAGTTGCAACTTAGATTATTCCTGAAGTGGGGCTTGAACCCACAACCTTTTGACTCAGTGGTAAGGATGCTACAAACTGAGCCAAGCTGATACTTCAATTCACTGTGAAGTAGGTATTGGGACCGAGTGATCTGATGGGTTAGCAAACTCTCATTTCACCTGTGGCATTGTACACCAGAGGCAAGACCGAGTATAGTCTTCAGGATTGGAGGGTGGAGGATAATTTAACCGGGACATGCAGAAGTAATACAGTCTCCATTTTAAAATTATGTATTCTGTCCTTATTTTTATATTTCCATTATAAATTTCTATGTTTACATTTATAATGGAAGCTGCCTATGCAAGTTTGTTTGTACTGTAATTATACCCTCCTGCCAGAAATGGCGTTACAAATGTGGACATTGGAATTTTTAATGACTGGAAGTGTGCACAGATGTAAGATTTTTAATACATTATTATATAGATAGGTTAATAAAGAACTAAGTATATGTTATATTAACTTACATTGAAACTACAACACAGAAACAGGACATTCGGCCCAACTGGTCTATGCCGGCGTATGTGCTGTACACTAGCCTCCTCCTTCCCTACTTCATCTAATACTATCAGCATATCCTTCTATTCCTTTTTCCCTCCGCTTATCTAGCTTCCCCATAAATGCATCTATGCTATTTGCCTCAACTACTCCATGTGGTAGTATGTTCCACATTCTTACCACTGTTTGGTTAAAAAAAGTTTCTCCTGAATTCCTATTGGATTTATTAGCGACTATTTTATGTCAATGACCTCCAGTTTTGGACTCCCCTTCAAGTGGAAATATTTTCTCTACGTCTACCCTATCAAACCCTTTCATTATCTTAAAGACCTCTATCAGATCACCCTTTTCTAGAGAAAAGAGTCCCAGCCTGTTCAGCCTTTCCTGATAAGGATATCCTCTCAGTTCTGGTATCTTCCTTATGAATCTTTTATGCACCCTCTCCAATGCTTCTATATCGTTTTTATGTATGTATTTTCCTCTCTCCTCCCTTTTGCACATTGTCTTTTATTTCTGATGAGGAGTTGCTGATTTATTTTCATAGATTTAAAATACTTAGTAACTGGGTTAGGCCATTGTGTCTGTCGAAGTATTTCCCCTGTTTACATGTCTCTGAAATACCTGTTGTCAAATATGGAGCGTAAAGTGACTGCAAATGAATCCTTTTCATCATTAACATCCTGTATAACTACTTCAGTAAGTCAAATAAGTCCTTTTAGAGGATTTGAGGATTTGTGACAGCTTTACTAAATGGTTGTTTATTTTTCTTGAATCCACTGATTCTTTTTGTATACCTTGTTCTATGTCACATACTTTTTATCATTGCAAATGAAATAAGCAGATTAAATAGATAGAAATAGTAAATTATGCAGAAGCTAGTGTGCGTGCTGCTGTGCCGGTAGAATATAGTTGTTCAATGCTGGTTGATGGAATGTCAGCAACCAGTCTATAACTGCAGAATTTTTGAATTTCTAACAGTGGCATAATTTAGCAATTTGTTATTTTGGAACTAGTACTGCCTGGCCAGAACAATTCCATGTTTAAATTTTATATTTCTTTTAGTTAGAAACTAGCACTGAAGATTTCAATAAAGTTATCTGCGTCTACAGGACAAGAGCACTTTCATCTTTCTTAAATGTTATATGTATTTGAGTTGAACTGAACACAAATGTTTTTCTTTTGATTAGTAATGAATGCTGTTTTAGAACAGAATGCTCTTATGAGTGTCCAAGTTTGAGACTCTTGTTTAAGTTGAATACATTTACAAAGGCTATTGCATTTATCCCTTACTGGCAAAGTCGTTTTTCAGAGTAATACAGACCAATTTGTCAAAACATGCTCCATTAGTGAGATTCTGTATGCTTTTAACTTTGAGTCATTAATTACCTTAATATGAAATGATGAAATTGTGCTGCCACCAGTACAAGCTTTTAAACTTTCAATTGTGAAAGGTCACTGGCACAGAACGGTTCCTCTCGGGGCACTTAAAATTACAGAAAGTTGTCATCATCTTCTCCTGAATAATTCTGCCCTGTTGGTTACGTGCATGTGTTGGTAGTACATGAACAGAACAGCGTACATTGACCTGGGAAATAAAAATGGAATATTAGAAAAAGTTTTAACTATTTACAGTGAGGTCCACATTGTCATTTTTGGACTGCAGCTAATGTGAGTCAGTGAAACTTGATTGTTCTGTACGGTATATATTTCTTACATAAGTTACCAAATGATTGTCAGGGAACAGTCTCTTGTCAGTTTCTTAACTTTTGTAATTTGAAAATGAATTGCTGTCTTGTAGAAATACAACCTAAAAGGGAGGCCATTTGAATCCATTGTACCTTTACTGGAACTTGCCCCATATTGGGGTTACCTACGCTAATCCCATTTTTCTGCTTTTGCCCCCTACCTTATCTTCCCCACTAATTCAAAATGTATTTCCCTTTGTTTCCAGTTCACCATCCATTTACTATTTACCCCAGGAAGCCTTTTCAAAAATTTGAACACATAGAATCATAGAAGTTACAACATGGAAACAGGCCCTTCGGCCCAACATGTCCATGTCGCCCAGTTTATGCCACTAAGCTAGTCCCAATTGCCTGCACTTGGCCCATATCCCTCTATACCCATCTTACCCATGTAACTGTCCAAATGCTTTTTAAAAGACAAAATTGTACCCGCCTCTACTACTGCCTCTGGCAGCTCGTTCCAGACACTCACCACCCTTTGAGTGAAAAAATTGCCCCTCTGGACCCTTTTGTATCTCTCCCCTCTCACCTTAAATCTATGCCCCCTCGTTAAAGACTCCCCTACCTTTGGGAAAAGATTTTGACTATCGACCTTATCTATGCCCCTCATTATTTTATAGACTTCTATAAGATCACCCCTTAACCTCCTACTCTCCAGGGAAAAAAGTCCCAGTCTGTCTAACCTCTCCCTGTAAGTCAAACCATCAAGTCCCGGTAGCATCCTAGTAAATCTTTTCTGCACTCTTTCTAGTTTAATAATATCCTTTCTATAATAGGGTGACCAGAACTGTACACAGTACTCCAAGTGTGGCCTCACCAATGCCCTGTACAACTTCAACAAGACATCCCAACTCCTGCATTCAATGTTCTGACCAATGAAACCAAGCATGCTGAATGCCTTCTTCACCACCCTATCCACCTGTGACTCCACTTTCAAGGAGCTATGAATCTGTACTCCCAGATCTCTTTATTCTATAACACTCCCCAACGCCCTACCATTAACGGAGTAGGTCCTGGCCCGATTCGATCTACCAAAATGCATCACCTCACATTTATCTAAATTAAACTCCATCTGCCATTCATCGGCCCACTGGCCCAATTTATCAAGATCCCATTGCAATCCTAGATAACCTTCTTCACTGTCCACAATGTCACCAATCTTGGTGTCATCTGCAAACTTACTAACCATGCCTCCTAAATTCTCATCCAAATCATTAATATAAATAACAAATAACAGCGGACCCAGCACCGATCCCTGAGGCACACCGCTGGACACAGGCATCCAGTTTGAAAAACAACCCTCTACAACCACCCTCTGTCTTCTGTCGTCAAGCCAATTTTGTATCCAATTGGCTACCTCACCTTGGATCCCATGAGATTTAACCTTATGTAACAACCTACCATGCGGTACCTTGTCAAATGCTTTGCTGAAGTCCATGTAGACCACGTCTACTGCACAGCCCTCATCTATCTTCTTGGTTACCCCTTCAAAAAACTCAATCAAATTCGTGAGACATGATTTTCCTCTCACAAAACCATGCTGACTGTTCCTAATTAGTCCCTGCCTCTCCAAATGCCTGTAGATCCTGTCCCTCAGAATACCCTCTAACAACTTACCCACTACAGATGTCAGGCTCACTGGTCTGTAGTTCCCAGGCTTTTCCCTGCCGCCCTTCTTAAACAAAGGCACAACATTTGCTACCCTCCAATCTTCAGGCACCTCACCTGTAGCGGTGGATGATTCAAATATCTCTGCTCGGGGACCCGCAATTTCCTCCCTAACCTCCCATAACGTCCTGGGATACATTTCATCAGGTCCCGGAGATTTATCTACCTTGATGCGCGTTAAGACTTCCAGCACCTCCCTCTCTGTAATATGCACACTCCTCAAGACATCACTATTTATTTCCCCAACTTCCCTAACATCCATGCCTTTCTCAACCGTAAATACCGATGTGAAATATTCATTCAGGATCTCACCCATCTCTTGTGGTTCCGCACATAGATGACCTTGTTGATCCTTAAGAGGCCCTACTCTCTCCCTAGTTACCCTTTTGCCCTTTATGTATTTGTAGAAGCTCTTTGGATTCACCTTTGCCTGATCTGCCAAAACAATCTCATATCCCCTTTTTGCCCTCCTGATTTCTCTCTTAACTCTACTCCGGCAATCTCTATACTCTTCAAGGGATCCACTTGATCCCAGCTGCCTATGCATGTCATATGCCTCCTTCTTATTTTTGACTAGTGCCTCAATCTCCCGAGTCATCCAAGGTTCCCTACTTCTACCAGCCTTGCCCTTCACTTTATAAGGAATGTGCTTACCCTGAACCCTGGTTAACACACTTTTGAAAGCCTCCCACTTACCAGACGTCCCTTTGCCTGCCAACAGACTCTCCCAATCAACTTCTGAAAGTTCCTGTCTAATACCATCAAAATTGGCCTTTCCCCAATTTAGAATTTTAACTTTTGGGCCAGACCTATCCTTCTCCATAGCTATCTTAAATCTAATGGAATTATGATCACTGGTCCCAAAGTGATCCCTCACTAACACTTCTGTCACCTGCCCTTCCTTATTTCCCAAGAGGAGGTCAAGTTTTGCCCCCTCTCTAGTCGGGCCATCCACATACTGAATGAGAAATTCCTCCTGAATACACTCAACAAATTTCTCTCCATCCAAGCCCCTAATGCTATGGCTGTCCCAGTCAATGTTGGGAAAGTTAAAGTCCCCTACTATTACCACCCTATTTTTCTTGCAGCTGTCTGTAATCTCCTTACATATTTGCTCCTCAATTTCCCGTTGACTATTTGGGGGTCTGTAGTACAATCCTATCAAAGTGATCTCTCCCTTCTTATTTTTCAGTTCTACCCATATAGACTCAGTGGGCGAACCCTCGGATATATCCCCTCTCACTACTGCCGTGATGTTCTCCCTAATCAAGAACGCAACTCCCCCTCCTCTCTTACCTCCTGCTCTATCTTTCCTATAGCATCTGTACCCTGGAACATTGAGCTGCCAGTCCTGCCCCTCCCTTAGCCATGTTTCAGTAATAGCTATAACATCCCAGTCCCATGTACCCATCCATGCCCTGAGTTCATCTGCCTTGCCCATCAGACTTATGCATTGAAATAAATGCAGTTTAATCTAGACTTCCCTTGGTCTTTGCCCTGCTTTCTCAGACCATCTGTCTGGTCATGTTCTGTACACTCTCCCTTACTGCCTTTTGTTTCTGTCACCACTTTATTTCCCACTGACTTCCTGCATCGGTTCCCATCCCCCTGCCACATTAGTTTAAACCCTCCCCAACAGCACTGGCAAACACTCCCCCTCGGACATTGGTTCCAGTCCTGCCCAGATGCAGACCGTCCAATTTGTACTGGTCCCACCTCCCCCAGAACCGGTTCCAATGGCCCAGGAATTTGAATCCCTCCCTCTTGCACCATCTCTCAAGCCACGTATTCATCTTAGCTATCCTGTCATTCCTACTCTGACTAACCCGTGGCACTGGTAGCAATCCTGAGATTACTACCTTTGAGGTCCTACTCTTTAGTTTAACTCCTAACTCCCTAAATTCAGCTTGTAGGACCTCATCCTGTTTTTTACCTATATCGTTGGTGCCTATATGCACCACGACAACTGGCTGTTCACCCTCCCCCTCCAGAATGTCCTGCAGCCGCTCCGAGACATCCTTGACCCTTGCACCAGGGAGGCAACATACCATCCTGGAGTCTCGGTTGCGTCCGCAGAAACGCCTGTCTATTCCCCTTACAATCGAGTCCCCTATCACTATAGCTCTGCCACTCTTTTTCCTGCCCTCCTGTGCAGCAGAGCCAGCCACGGTGCCATGAACCTGGCCACTGCCACCTTCCCCTGGTGAGCCATCTCCCCCAACAGTATCCAAAACGGTATACCTGTTTTGGAGGGAGATGACCGCAGGGGACCCCTGCACTGCCTTCCTACTCTTCCTCTGTCTGTTGGTCACCCATTCACTATCTCCCTCAGTAATTTTTATCTGCGGTGTGACCAACTCACTGAACGTGCTATCCACGACTTTCTCAGCATCGCGGATGCTCCAAAGTGAGTCCATCCGCAGCTCCAGAGCCGTCAAGCGGTCAAACAATAGCTGCAGCTGGACACACTTCCCGCAGGTGAAGGAATCAGGGATACAGGAAGGAGCCCTGAATTCCCACATCCCACAAGAGGAACATGACACGGCTCTGGGATCTCCTGCCATGACTTAACCCTTAAATTAGCTTAAGAACAACTACAATGTCAAGAGAAAAAAAAAAGAAAAACTACTTACCACTCCCTTTAAGGAGTTTACTCCTTTAAATTGTTCTCAATTTAGAGAATGTTAACTACACTAGGGACCTTGATTCACTAAAAAATAAACGCTACTTCCTATAAGACCTGCAGACCTTCCCTTTCCTTTTACTTTAGTTACTGTAGATAAGTAGAAATACTCACCTGAACCTACTCACCAATCAGGTGCCTCCCCTGTGTCGCGTCCCGATCTGATTCCTGACGTCACTTCGAACTCGGTCGCAGCTCCGCTCGGCTCGGCTCCTCTCAGCTGTTCTCAGCGCTCTGAAATCCCGCCTTTTATCGGACGCTCCCTCCGCTCGGCTCGGCTCCTCTCAGCTGTTCTCAGCGCTCTGAAATCCCGCCTTTTATCGGACGCTCCCTCCGCTCCGCTCGGCTCCTCTCAGCTGTTCTCAGCGCTCTGAAATCCCGCCTTTTATCGGACGCTCCCTCCGCTCCGCTCGGCTCCTCTCAGCTGTTCTCAGCGCTCTGAAATCCCGCCTTTTATCGGACGCTCCCTCCGCTCCGCTCGGCTCCTCTCAGCTGTTCTCAGCGCTCTGAAATCCCGCCTTTTATCGGACGCTCCCTCCGCTCGGCTCGGCTCCATTAACCTTCTCTGCTCCAAAGAATAGAGCTTGTTTTTCAATTTTGTCACTAAACGTATCCTCCCATTCCTAATACATAGAAGTTGCAACACGGAAATAAGCCATTCAGCCCAATCAGTCTGTGTCGGCATTTATCCTCCACGTAAGCAAATAATTCTCATCATATTTATCCACCCTGTTCCCATAGTCCTTCAACCCCTTTTCCTGCATCCAGCTATCAAATCTAATCTTGAATGTTGACAAATTTTCTGCCTCAACCACTAACCCTGGAAATGAATGCTACAGGGGCACTTTTGATTTGCTGGCCGCCCTGAAAAACAGGCGGCTGGCACAGGAAAATGGAGGTGGGAACTTCAGCCCTCTCTTGTATGCCCTAAGCCTGCCTGATGCAGTTTAGTCCTATCAGGTTATAATTTTGGGCTATTTTTCACTGGAACAGAGAAAGTTAAGGGGGGATCTAATAGAAGTTTTCAAAATTCTGGGAGGTTGGTGAATAAGCTTGATCCTGTTTGCCATCCTGCTATCAAAGTTCTGTGTATCTGCATCCCTAGATTTATCTATTCCTTGACTCCCATTTATAATTTTTTATCGTTTAAGGTGTATTTTCATTTTTTGTACTTTTTTCCCAACATGTCTGACTACTTAACATTTATCTATATTGAGCTGCATTTACTATATATCTGCCTCACAGTTTTCTGATTCTGAATTTAGTATAATCAGCAAATATTACATTTTCTGTATGCCCACATCCAAATCATCTTTAATAAATTGTGATAGACAAGGTTAGTGGCAATGTGAGTATGAAATTTCCACTGAATTCTATCTATTTGAGTTTTCTGCAAATTTAATAAAGCTATGAATCTTGAGCTTTAAATGGTGATTGAACTCACCTACCAATGAGCTGGTACAGAATCCTATTGTATGTCTGCAACGGCTAACTAAAGAAGTGTTATTTTTTTTCAGTTACAGGCTCAATCAAAGGACTCTATTTGCATTTATTATCCTTCAATTACAGTCCTTTCTTTAATTAAATCCAATGCAATCTGTATACAAGTAATTGCTTATATTTATTGCAAGGGCTCATTATTTTTATGAGTATTCCTAATTAAAAACAAAATGTTAATGTCATGCAGATTCAACAGTCTATACAAAGATAAAACTGAAAAACATTTTTCAATTTAAAAAAAACTTTTTTTTCAGTGTTTGATCTTTCTTTTGATGTGACATTTATTTTTACACAATATATCTAAAGTTTGTAGAACAAAAAAAATGCTACGCTATTTTGATAAATTAAATATGCCCAGAAACTAATCTGTTTTTGTCAGAATGGATGTTTGACATCAAACATTTTTTCTTGGAAAAATCATTGTCTCCAAGTCTCTCTTTTTTAAAAAATGGAACAATCTGAATGGTACTGATATGTTTCTAGTGTATGTCCCATCTGTATATTTGCAAAGCATGTGCTGAAATTTAGTGATGGAAAATATATGCCAGGAGACATGATTCATTCATATTGTACTTATAGAATTATAGTCTTATGTTTTCATTTGCATATTCATGCCTGGAGTTTTGTGATGGCCCCTTCCTGGCCCCCATGTTAGCTGATATAGTTAACGGTTCCCTCTCCTCGGGTGCTGTTTCCCCCACCCCCTTCAAATCTGCTGTCATCTCCCCCTCCTCAAAAAACCCACCCTTGATATCTCTGTCCTGGAAAACTATCGGCCCATCTCCAACCTCCCTTTCCTCTCAAGTCCTTGAGCCTGTTGTTGCCTCCCAAATTTGTGTTCTTCTTTCCCTCAACTCCATGTTTGAACCCTTACAGTCAAGTTTCCGCCCCTACCACAGCACTGAAATGACTCTTATCAAAGTCACAAATGACATCCTATGTGACTGTGACCATGGTAAACTCCCTCCTCATCCTTCTTGACCTGTCTGCAGCCTTTGACACAGTTGACCCTACCATCCTCCTCCAATTCCTCTCCTCCATTGACCAGCTGGGTGGAACTGCCCTCACCTGGTTCCATTCCTATCTATCCAGTTGTAGCTAGAGAATAACCTGCAATGGCTTCTCTTCCCACTCACACACAGTTACCTCTGGAGCCCCCAAGGATCTGTTGTTGGTTCCCTCCTATTTCACATCTACATGCTGCCCCTCGGCGACACCATCTGAAAACACGACGTCAGATTCCACATGTACTCTGATGACACCCAGCTCTACCTCACCACCACCTCTCTCAATCCCTCCACTGCCTTTGATTTGTCACGCTGTTGGTCCGACATCCACTACTGGATGAGCAGAAATTTTCTCCAACTAAATATTGGGAAGACCGAAGCCGTTGTCTTCGGTCCCCACCCTAAACACCGTTCCCTAGCCACCGACTCCATACCTCTCCGTGGCCACTGTCTGAGGTTGAACCAGACTGTTCGTAACCTTGGCATCCTATTTGACTCGGAGATGAGCTTCCGATCCCATAGCTGCTCCATCACCAAGCCCCCCTATTTCCATCTCCGTAACATCGTCCGTCTCCGCCCCTGCTCGTCTGCTGCTGAAACCCTCATCCATGCCTTTGTTACCTCTAGTTAATAGGGGGACTATTCCAATGCTCTCCTGGCCAGCCTCCCTTCTTCCGATTTAAACCATCCATAAACTTGAGCTCATCCAAAACTCTGCTGCCCATATCCTAACTCGCACCAAGTTCCGGTCACCCATCACCCCTGTGCTCACTCCTGGTTCGGCAATGCCTCGATTTTAAAATTCTCATCCTTGTTTTCAAATTCCTCTATGGCCTTGTCCCTCCCTATCTCTGTAACCTCCTCCAGCCCTACAACCCTCTGAGATCTCTGCGCTCCTCCAATTCTGGCCTCTTGCACATCCCTGATTTTCAATGTTCCACCATTGGCGACCATGCCTTCAGCTGCCTAGGCCCTAAACTCTGGAATTCCCTCCCTAAACCTCTCCTTCTCTCCACTTCTCTCTCCTCTTTAAGATACTCCTTGAAACCTGCCTCTTTGACCAAGTTTTTGGTCACCTGTCCTAATATTTCCTTATGTGGCTTAGTGTCAAATTTTGTTTGATAACGTTCCTATGAAGCACCTTGGGATGTTTTACTATGTTAAAGGTGCTTTATAAATGCAAGTTGCTGTTGTTGAAAGATACTTAAATAGCCAGTTTATGCTACAGAAATTTTAAACTAGTTACTTCAATGTGCAGAAATATACCTGAATGAAGTCCTGAAATTCTAATTTTAGCACAAACTTTTTGTTAAGCAAACTAATAATTCAGTTTGAAGTATAATATTTACCATCTCTTGTTAATATGCCTTTTTATAGATACTACGAGACCAGTTCCAGTATAAACCATTACTGTTAAAGGACCAATTTCTACACTGTGGGTTTGCAGAACGAAAGATGCAGCTTTCGTGTGACATAATAAGTATTGTAACAAAGAAGCACAAGGAATTGAGCAGCCTCCACAAGGTATTTGGCTAACAAGTATTTAAAAGTAAAGACTTTTCAGAGAGTTATAATGTATATTCTGGGGCGTTGCTCACAGTAGCTCTGATGACGTGGCTTCTTTCTTGCCTTACTGTGCTGTGTTCATATTGCTGATCGCATCGCACCGCCCCCCCCCCCCACCCCGGTCTCTCCTGTTCTGGTTCCATATGTCTTTCTGTCTGTGTCTCTATCTTGCTCGCTTTCTCTCTCTCGCTGAGGATATGCTTATAAGGAAAGCCTGAACAGGCTGGGGCTCTTTTCTCTAGAAAACAGAAGGTTGAGGGATGACCTGATTATGTACATTAGATTATGAAAGGGTTGGATAGGGTAGACATAGAGAAATTGTTCGCACTTGTGGGGGAGACCAGAACTAGAGGTCATAAATATAATATAGTCACTAATAAATCCAATAGGGAATTCAGGAGAAACATTTTTACCCAAAGAGTGGTAAGAATGTGGAACTAAGGAGTAGTTGAGGTGAATAGCATTTAAGGGGAAGTACATGAGGGAGAAAGGAATAGAAGTGTATGCTGATGGGGTTAGATGAAGAGGGGTGTGAAGAGCGTCATATGGAGCATAAACACTGGCATAGACCAGTTGGGACCAATGGCCTGTTTCTGTGCTGTAGACTCTATGGGGTCGATTTTGCAATGGTGACGGGTTGGCAGCGGGGGGGTGAAGGTGCGTGTGGCAAACCCGCATGAACAAAACTTACTGTTTCCGACACGATCGCACGTTGATTGCTGATGATTAACGTCCTCTCTGGGTTTCGCGCCTAGCAGTCAGCCTGATTGACAGGCTGGCTGCTTTCAGGGCGGGGGGGGCGTGAGAAAGAGAGAGAGCGAGACGTCATCCGGCGCTGGAATGGAAGACCAGGGGGAGGGGGGAGTGGAAGATCAGGGGTGGAGGGGGGGGTGGGAGAGGGGAAGATCAAGGGGAGAATGGAAGATCGGAGGTGATGAGGGGGACATTGGGGGAAGAGGGGAAGATCAGTGGGGTGAAGGGAAAATCGGGAGGACATCGGGGTATGAAGAGGGGGACATCGGGAGGACATTGGCGGGGGGTGAAGAGGGGGAGATTAGAGAGGGACGTCGGAGCAGAGTGCAAATTTAGGTTCATTTTGTGTTTTAACTTCCTTCTATGGTGTTTTATATAATTTATTTAGTTTCTTTTTCCCTGATCTGGCCCTTCACACCTGGTTTCACCAGGCGTGAATCAGAAGTGGTGGGCAAGCCACCCAGGTAAGTTAAAAATCGTTACAAGTACTTCATCTGTCACAGGTAAAGTGCCTTAAATACCTCAATGAGTTACATTTGGCTCTTTAACTGTCATCCCGCCGGCTTTAATTGCCGGGATTTCCGCGATTTTCGGAGCCCGCCCCCCCCCCCCCCCCATCCCCATACACCCACACACCCACAGTTGCCCCCTAAAATTGAGCCCTATGTAACTCTCTCTTTTCAACTGACATATATGTTTCTCTTCTTACTTCTCTGCTTTCTTTTCTTTCAAATGGGAAGTGGTGGGTGTTATGGCAGGGAATGCAGCTGCTGGGGACTGTAGGCCACATTTTTTAGCGCTGGGTTTGGGACATAGGCAGTTGAAGGCTTTGTTGCTACAATCCATCCATTGCTCGGCCCGTCTCTTAGCTGAGATGAGTTTATACTGTGCTTGCAGTCGTTTTGTCACTATGTCCTTCCTCCTTTTGCACCCTGGCCTGTTTTCCTTTGTGCATCATATCTTTCATGTAAACAATTATAGCTCCAGTAGGGGTGCCAGGTGGCAATGAGGAGCAGATGCCTTGGCTTATATTTTTCCACTCCTTAACTAATGGGCACTGAAGCCAATTGCAGTGTCTCCATCACCACCCTAGCTGATATTAGCTAACTCAGCACAGACAGAGGATTAAAACTGGGACACTCTTGGTCTGTATGGCTGAACTGCTCACTGTTTTAAACAGCTGAACTGTCAAGAAACAATGTCCATAGTCTAAGTGTAACAGTCATACAACTTCAGGAAGTGGAAATTGTTGGCTGAGATGGACGTGGCAAAACTGCTTATTTTCATCTGTGGCACTGCACAGGTTAAATTTGCAATCTTTGCAGTTACTCTGACCCTACCCTATGGCTGCGGCAGTACGTCACTTACCTCACAAGTGAAAATCCAGTGGCTGACAACACAATCGCCATCAAGTATGCAGGATTCACTCCAGCTCCTCCTGGACAAAAATAGAAACTTAACAAAAAAAGTGAAACTTATCTTACTGGGCCTCTTCTGGCCCCTCTATCCAGCTTTTGACAGGTTTGGTCAGGGGGGGAAGCCAACACTGCACCCCCGCTCAGGCCTCAGGTTAAAATAGCACACCAGGTCATGGTGATGTCATTGGAGTCCATTCTGCATATTTAAAGAGGACCCCGCCAGTTTGGGGTGGGTGTCCTTGCTGCCTGCAATTTAAAATTGCAGTCAGTCAGATCGGGGTGGGAAAGAAGTGGGTAAGTTTCCCGCTTCATTTTAACTACTCCCACCCCCATCCCCCCGCCCGGCTTCTGTGGAGAGTTAAAATTGAGGTCAATGTCTCACAATATAAGTATTATATAACTTTTAAAATTTCCTTTTGTGCCCAGGAGGAGCCGGAGTGTATCCCGCAACTTCCTTCAACCAATAGACTATCACGTGTCTGGGTTAGAGTTCTATAGATAGAGGTGTGAAGCTTTGCTGCATGTATTGATAGTTTGAACAAAATGTATTCCCTGAACTTTTGACTTTCCTTCCCCTCCAAGTGTTACATGGCTGTTTCTAAATATAACCATGTTGTGGCAGATTAGAGACTAACATCTACAATGCATTTCATATAACCAACATTTTCATTGTGCTAAAAAATTGCTCTGCATTTCCTCAATGGTGGTCATGATGGGTTGAAGACCGCACTAAGCCAACAACTTTATTTAACAAATACTTTGGTTTTCCTCTTGCAATTATTATTCACTTTATAATATGTATAACCCTGTTAAAAATATATATAGTGCATGTATGCCACAATGTCACTACTTATAAGTGGAACAGTAACTTTAATATAGCAGGATACTAACCATTAGAAAACAATTCTATTTTGTTGTTTATTTTAGGTCAAGGTACAACCAAATAAAAATTCAAGTTTTCCTGTAAAAGTTCAATCACGAACAAAATATGAAACACTATTTCCTGATAACTTGCCATCTGAACCAAATATAACAGTAAGTACCCGAGTGTATTTTACTTACAGAATCAGAGACTGTTACAGCACAGAAACAGGTCATTTGTCCCATCAAATCCATCCTTGTGTTTTCCACTACGTGAGCAACCTTATCCATATCCACTTACCTACTTGATCCTTTTTAATTTTATAACTATATAATTCCCTTTAAAAGAATTTATGGACTGCTTCAACAATTGTTTGTAGCCGAGAATTCCAAATCCTAATCGACTTCTGTGTAAAGAAGCTCTTTAAAACCTGCCCTTTAATTCTTTTTGTTATTATCTTAAATTTATGCGCTCTCATTACCGTCTCACCAACCAGTAGAAACAATCTACCGTTATTTATTTTATTATAACCCTTCATTATCTGTCTCCGTCCTTGTGAATAAAAATCCATAACTTCTTAAATCTCTCTTCATAACTGTAATTCCTTGTCACTGGTGACAGCTTAGTGAATCTATGCTGAAACTTTTATATTCTTTCCATAATAAAGTGCCCAGAACTGTATACAATACTCCAACTGCAGCCTAACTAAGGCCTTGCCATCCATGACCTCATTGTGGATGATTGCATTGATATCCTGGCTTTAAGTGAAAATTGGCTTACGGGTGGTAATACCTTGCCTCTTACTGAGTCCTCTCTATCTGGCTATACCATACTCCCACGGTGGTGGTGTGGCTTTTATCCGTAAATTGCACCCTGGTCTCTCCCCTTCCGCTGGTCCTTTCTCCTTTGAGCACCTCACCTTGTTCTACCCCTCTTGCTTCACCTTTAAAATCCTTGTCTACCATGTTTCCAAGCCCCACTCTAAGTTTCTGGCCAAGATATCTTCCTTCTTTCCCCTCTCAATCTCTGCACTGAGTGACTCCTCATCCTCAATGATTTTAATCTTCATCGCAACCACCTTGCCTTCTCTCTAATGAGGTTTGATACTAGCACCTCCAATAATCTTATCTATCACTGTTTGGTTCAGTTGCATTGGTTGCATTTGAAATAGGTATTTTATCTTTAATTTAAAAAAAGATTATTGAAGTATACTAATAAATCTCCTATGGCATTGTTCAAGAGGAGTCTGACGCAATGATCGTGCATGCATGGAAAATTGGGCCAGTAGCCATGCATGTGTAAAAGACACAATTTTAAGAGACTGCCAGCAAAGTCCAACAGAACAATTAAGCCTATGAGCCAGCATTGCAATTCCAATCCCAGGCTTCTGAAACATAAACAGCCATCTTGAAGAAAAACATGATTTTGAGGGATTTAAAATAATTTATAGCCAACTTGATAGTTTTAAAATAAATAATTTTGGTATGAATTATCTTCTTTTTGCATTATGTTATAAATTTAATTTGGTTGGCTGAGAAAATAACATGGCTGTTGAAAAGATTTGTTTTGCGCAGTTGCTAATAGCTTTTCCCTGTCTAATGAATGCAGGTGGTATTTGAGCGAATTAGTTAACTTGAAAAACAGAACTTTGTGATCGATGTCTTTTAAATCAATGCAAATTGAACTCCTGTGGAATTGGTCATGCACACATTTCCATTTTTCTTACATTACCAGTTGATCTCCAGTGGTGTTACTAGCAGTGAGTTGGAGGTTACAGTAGAACAGGAGCACGATTTTGTTTTGGCAGCACTGGAGGAGGAGGAGGAGGAGGAGGAGGAGGAGGTGTTGTGGTTTTGTAACATTGGGGAGGGAGTTCTTGGCCTAACAGTAGTGTGGAGAGGGGAGATTTTGGAATACTAATATTTGACCATGAGCTGAGCTTCTGACTCCATATCCTCTCCTTCAGCAAGACCGCCTATTTCCACCTCCGTAATATCACGTCTCCACCCCTACCTCAGCCCATTGGCTGCGGAAACCCTCATCCATGTTTTTGTTATCTCCAGGCTTTACTATTCCAATGCTTTCTTGGCCGGCTTCCCACCTTCCACCCTTCGTAAACTTCAGCTCATCCAAAACTCTGCTGTCCATATCCTAACTCGCTCCAAGACCCGTTCACCCATCACCCCTGTGCTCGTTGACCTACGTTGGCTCTCGGTCTGGCAACTCCTCGAATTTAAAATTCTCACCGTTGTGTTCAAATCCCTCCATGGCCTCGCCTCTCCCTATTTCTGTAACCTCCTCCAGCTCTACAACCGTCCAAGAACTCTGTCTTCCTCCAACTCTGGCCTCTTGTGCAACCACCACTACCTTCGCCACACCATTGGCAGCCGTGCCTTCCAGCTGCCTAGGCCGTAAGTTCTGGAATTCCGTCCCTAAATTTTTCCGCCTCTCTATCTCTGTCTCCTCCTTTAAAACACTCCTTAAAATCTGCCTCTTTAACCAAGCTTTTGGTCCCCCTGTCCAAATATCTCTTTTGTGGCTCGGAATCAAATTTTGTTTTATCACGCTCCTGTGAAGCCTTGGGCCGTTTTACTAAGTTAAAGGTGCTATATAAATGCAAGTTGTTGTTGTTGTTAGAAGATCCTGGGTTTTGGCAGTATCGGAGGGGGTGATGTAGTGTGGTTTGGCAGCACTGAAGAGTGAAAAGATCTTGGCATATGATTATACTGGGAAGAAGGAGAGTTGGAAAGGGATGAAGTAGGTAGCATGGCTACATAATCAAATATTTATATAAACAATAAATGTTTTAGAATTATAAGTATAAACCACAGAAAGCACAGGTGATGCCTGCCCCTCTGAGCTAGACTCTCTGTAAAATGAAAAAGTCAGAAATTGAATATAGTTTTAATGTGAAACTTATACTACAAAAAGCTTATTAAATTTGTCTTCCAATTTGTTTTCAAATCATTTGGAAAACAAAAACTCAGAAATTTTGTTACAGCAAGAGATTTGGCATAGTTCCGCTTGCACTGAAAAACATGCTGGTGCATCCTGATAACTCTCTTCAGCTAACAGAGTAATAGCTCTGAGAAAAATTGCAACTGCGAGCCAAGGCTTTTGAGGGAGGTCAAGGCCTCAACATAAAATCATAAATTAAGGTACTCTAAGACATAAAGGACAATCTTATATGTTAGTTTAATCATGCTATAGGGAAATATGTCATTTTTACTGTCTTTTTATGTTACAAATCTTATTTTGAGCCCATAGTTGACCGGTTTGAGTTGGGCAGGGGGTTTAAAATGGCAGACCCATTTTTTTTTTCAAAAAGTATTTTGAGTGATCTTGATTGATTCACTCGCTCATTTCTATTATTGGTATGTTTTCCTGACAGGTCATTCAATTTTTTTTAATATACAAGTCCTTAAAATTTCTTACTGGTAGATTTCTACTTTTTCTTGCTTTTGATTCCTACAATCCTCGACCTGTTCAGTTATGTTTGTTGCTGTTTTACTTTACATTGTGATACTGTGAAAGTGACAAACAGAAAGTGTGGGCAAACATCTTGATTTAAATAATACAGATAAAATATATATATAATTAGCAGATCTCCTATAGCATAACTTGCATTAATTAGAAGGATGCATTGTTTTAGAAAGATAGGCATATTAGCTCATGTAGCTGAAAACCTTCAGTAGAAATTTACTTAATTGTATTTAGAATCATAGACTCGTACAGCACAGAAAGAGGCCATTCAGCCCGCCTTGTCTGTGTTGGCTCTTTGAAAGAGCTATCCAATTAACCCTATTCCCATGCTCTTTCCCCGTGGCCCTGCAGATTTTTCCTATTTAAGTATTTATCCACTTCTCTTTTAAAAGTTACTATTGAATCCGCTTCCACCACCCTTTCAGGCAGTGCATTCCAGTTCATAACAACTCGCAGAGTTTAAAAAAAAAATCTCCTCATCCCCCCACCCCCCCCCCCCCCCCTGGCTTTTTTGCCAATTTGTGCTTAATTTTTGTTATATAATGCATTTATTGTGACTATGGTAAGGATAGAAACCCTGAAAATCTGGAAGCACTGTCTGCCTCTATAATGACTGGGAGAATAGTGAGTGCCAAAGGTATTTGCAACTGTAGCAGGTGTTGCCCTGCTTGTTGTGTCAGAAATCAGGTCAAACTCTGTATTAGCTTGGCTACAGCCTATATATTATACTGATTAATCTCCTGTGGCGTTGCACATGGAGAATTAAGACCAAGTGTAGTCTTCAGGCAATGTAGGGTTGTGGGCAGATAATTGCATCACAGCTTGAAATCATAATTCAGTACTAAAATTAATTAATTAACTACACCCAATGTGACTCCATAATTGTGCCACTCACAACTCGGGTGACAAAGGAGCAGATTATAAAAATTTAGAGCATATATAAAAAATGTTTCTTAGTAAATTTTTCTTATCTACAAAGAATTATTTTAAAATATATTAAATTTATACACTTATGTACAGGAGTGTAAACCTTCAAAAATAAATATTGAAACCACACAAATTGAGAGGATTCGGTTTGTTCCTTATCCAGCAGAAAACATCTGGGGATTGGTAGGGAAGCAGCAGCCAGTAGACAGAATGGCACCAAAAACATAATGTAATCTGCCCAGCAACAGCCAGGCACCATTTTCACAACGCGAAACTTTAAACACAGGGAAAATCTGCAAAAATAACCTCAAATGGGTACAAAGCTAATCTCCAGACATTAAAAACAGGCCAAAAAATGAAAATATTTATATCTTTGGTACTAAAATAATTTTTTCATTTATCCAGTCTACCCACTACAATTCCATAATCATTTGTGGTACAAATCGAGTGATAAAAACCAGATTCTTAAAAAGGAGAAAATTATAAAAGGCTTTTTAATAAATTTTTATCTACAAAGAAATATTTTAAATATCTTAAATTTCTACATACATTTATTGGAAAGAAGACATGGAAAAATTTAAGAGATATTGAACCCACACAAATTAACTGGAGAGAGGCAAACTTTACTTAATGCAAAGATATATATATATATATATATACACACACATTCTGGGAACCAGCATTGAAAGGAGGTACCAGAGCGTTGCATCACTCCTGCATTTTGTTATTGTGCAGAGCTGAGGTGGAGTCCCAGGAGAGTGGTATTCCGTGCCATAAGTGTGCCGCCTGCCATATTGGACCCTTAGGTGCCTATTTTACGCATGTGAAACAGGCGGAGCACGACCAAATTTCTAGGCCTATGGATCACAAAACCAACAGAGATTAGCTGCAGTTCAACAAACTGACCACATACATACCTGTACAAATAGCTGCTGCTGCTGTGGGACAGCAGGCTGGATATATCTGATAGGCAGTGTGTGACACCCTTTAACATTGAAAACTTGTATCACACCGCCATCTACAGGTAGATCCGGTAAGTACAAGATTCCCAAGCAAGTTTTTGATGAAACACACACTATACAACAGATACCTGTTGCAGTTGTATTTGTCAATAAAATTGTATTCTGAGTTAAAGATAATCAGCTTTGGTTGTAGAATTGTTAGAATATGTTCATGGTCAGGGACGGGTAAGAAAAATTCAAGTCGCCTTAGGAAGCGGTCATGCCACAAAAGGACTCGGTCGGAGCACATTCAGGTGGGCTGATTAAGGAAGGACTTGGACCCTGGGAAGGGACCCAGGATGCACCCTTAAGAGGGAAAGGATTTTTTTAATATCAGAATGCAGCTGTAAATTGAGCCTCAAGCTCTTGACTAAGGAATATGTCTCTTATGAAAGACATGATATGATGGACACATGCTATATGCACAGCGTTTAAATATACAGATAATCTTAGTTCGTGTGCCGTCTCTTATGGTATACATCTATAAGGATCTGTCACAGTTACTTCATGTGCTCTCTATGGTATTTTCCCCCAAATTATGCTATACTACTAAGCTGATATTCTTTATGCAACTGTTTTGTGTCAAACGCTTCTAATGTAATAATTTATGATGTGGAAATTCTCTTCTGAATTTAAAAAAAATAAACCTAATTCTGTAGCAAACTATTGAATTTTAAATGCTTAAATTTGTATTTAAGTTGTATATTACTGAAGAACATGAGGGCAGATTTCATGGTTGGTCGTTCCCGGCACAGAACGGTGCGCGGAAGTTGTGCTGCCCAGGAAATTGTGGGCCCGAGTGCCTGATTTTTTCCATCCATTTAAATTAGCGAACAAAAAAAAATCAGACATTGCAGGCCTGTGATTTCTCAACAAGCACTCCCTGCAAGTGCCATTCAGTGCTGGGAGTGCCAAACCATGGATCAGCCCTTTAGAAGTAGCACCGTTGTGTGTTTTGTTTTGTGTTTTGTGTTTTGTGTGTTGTGTGTTGTGTGTGTGAAAGTGAAGGGGAATAAATGTCTCCATTTCCTTTTAGATAAAACCTCTGGTAGAACGTCATTTATCCTGTGATGATATGAAAACAATTCTCACTTCATCCAGTCCTGAAAATGAAGTTATTGATGACAAACCTCTTGTTCTTAGAGAATATACTGAACAACCCACTTCATATGAAGTAAGTGTTTTTTTTTATTGAACAAAGTAAATGAAGGGCAAATCTGATACAACATCAAGGGGGAAAATAATAGGAGGAAAGACCAGATAAGGCAGTTAGTCATGCTTGTCAAGCTTGGGTGTCAAGCTTGGGTTTTAAAAGCCTGTAGGTTGTAGGAGGATGGGAAGACTGAGGAAGGTGACCAGAACTTGAGTATTTGAGATGGAGTATGACCAGTGCATTATGCAAGATTACTACAACTTATTTTGACTTGTTCTGTAAGTAGTATTATTAGAAATTGTTGATAAAGCTTTAAGTAATCCATAGGCAATTTCCTCAAAACCTTAACGAGAGTATTATGTCAATGATGCTGCAGACTTTGGTTCTGATTACACAGTTTTAATGGTTGGAAAATCATGAATGCAGCGAATCAGCGAGCTGACCTCCACGCCTGACTCTCTAATCTGCACTCCTGTCAAGCGAGACTCCGCACCGGGAGCGTGGTGTCATAATTTCAAGGCTTATACCTTGAAAATAGTGTTAAGTAGGTTCCTCGCTTCAGAAATCACAATGTATGAAGGATTTTTCAGCCTTCTGAAATTTAACATTGACGTTGAGCATTTTCAAGTTCCATTATTGAGTGCTCAGTTATCTTTGATTTAATTTTATGTTTACTGTGAGATTTTTATTTTTAAATTCTGGTGGGAAAAATTTATATTTTCTGGGTAAGAATTTGGAGGAATGCAATTCAACATTACAAAAGAAACTCAAGAAAAACTCTCATTCACTTTGTCCAGTGGAATCAGAGAGGCATTTAGTGCAAAATGAGGATAAATGATCCAGGTGCAATTTTAAGTGTAATTGAAATGGACATACAGAAGTAAATGAGATTTGGACAGGTCAGATGAGTTGAAAGCCTGTTGATTTTCAGGTGAAAGAAGGTAAAAACTAATTGGAAAATAAAATTAAAAATCAGTGAAAACTGAAAATGAAGCTTTACAAATGCTTCAGCAATGCTCTGGTTGACAGTCTATATGTAAATCAGTATGGTAAGCACAAAGAAGTTAATTTGTTAAACTTAGTTCCTGGATCATTTATCCTCATTTTGCACTAAATGCCTCTCTGATTCCACTGGACAACCTCTTCCCAGCTCCTTTGCTGATACTGTACCCCTTGAACAACTTCTGGATCCATGCCCTCGCCACAGTTGACTTCATACCTGGTCATTGGTTTGTGGATACTCCAAGCTGAAGCTACACTGTCTACAAATTGACTTCATCCCAGCACAGAGCCTAAGACTTTAACTTTGGATTGTTTTATACATCTCCTCCCTAAACTCTGTTTACAACCATGACATTTTGTGCCTAATATCTACCTTGCCTACGTAACACGAATTTACTTTAGGGCCATTTGCGTGTGTATTTTGGCTGACACTCTGGACTCGAGCCCATTACTTCTGTTCCCTTTTTGTTGCTGTTCTCTTTCCGCCCCATCTGTCCTCCTCCCCTCCCTCACTCAGCCATGCCATCATTCATTTATCCCATCTCAGATACTTTGCCCTGCCAAATCCCTACCTCAATACATCACTACTTTTCTGCCTTCCTGCTCTTGAATTCCACTTTAATAAGCCTATAGCTAACCTCTGTGCCTTTCTCATCATTCCCTGAAGAGCCCAACAAGGCTGCTGCTTCTTTACAGCAACCCCAACTGCTCCATCTTCCTCTCTCGCTAATCTTCCCACCCAGCACACCTGGGGCCAAACTTCAACTCCTTCCTGTCCCACTCACACCACCTATCACTGATCCCTTCGACATTGTTGGGGATCAACAATCACTGTCTGTTTTGCATTTCCTTTCAGAATGTCCATTCACATGCAAGTACACTATAGGAAGGATATTGAGGCAAAAGAGAGGGTACAGTGCAGATTCACTAGGATGCTGCCTGGTGTGAGGAACTATAAATATGAAGAAAGATTTGGAAAAATTGGAGCTTTTTTTTGTGAGAACAGAGGAGATTACGGGGTGATTTGATAGAGGTGTTTAAAATTATGAAGGGATGGGATTGGATGGATAGAAGCAGACTGTTTCTAGAAAGAGGGGAGCAGGGGGACCATTTTTATGCAGAGGGTGGTGAGGCTATGGAGTGCACTACTGTAGTTAATGTCAATTTATATGTCAACATTTAAGAATAAGTAGTTGAAGGGAAGAGGCATATGGGAACAAGACAGGCACGTGAGATTAGGACTGCTATTTGCGTGGAGGATAAACACCAACATGGAATGGTTGGGCTGATCGGCCTGTTTCCACGTTATAATTTCCATGAAATTCTGTGTGAAAGGCTTTTGGTTTCTGTGACCTTTTTGTTTTGACATTCTTCTAATATCTCATTCTTTGGCTCAGCATCCAATTTTTTCCTCTAGTGCGCCATGGAATGTTTTTCTATATTAAAGGGGCTGTACAAATGCAACTTCTTGTAGTTGTAATAGTAGTAGTAGATTAACCTTACCATTTCTTACCCAGAACTGTGATTTTAGTTGTGTACTATTATAGTAGCAGCTATCTGAGCTGGAGCACAAATGAAATATGAGATTATCTTCTTCCTGATGTATATGTGACCCACAAATATGGTATCAATTTTTTGTTGAGGGAACTTCGAGAAGTTGCGAAGATGCAGTTTTAACTATTGCTACTATAAACAACAATTAAACTATTGTTATCAAAACTTGCTATGTTTTTTAAGTTGAGCTATTTGTTTCTTGCTTGACAGTCACAGGCACTAGAGATCGGAATGCTTAAGCATCAGATTGCCAAATGCCAGGAGAAGCTCCAGGTACTGGATGTGGTACAGAGTAAGCTGCAGGCTTTAGAATGTGCGACAGCTGGAAAAGTGATTATAGATGCGAAGGACTGGAACAATCTGGTGAGCCGTGTTGTTCTGCTAGAAACTCAGCTGTTGCTGCATTCCAAAAAGGTGAGTCAGAGTTTTATTTCTGGATGTGCTTTGTTTGTGAGCCTAGACAATAGGCTAGCTATTTGACTACAGACAGCATCACAACTAAGCCTGAACCTGTTCTTACCCAGTGTGAACACTTCTAAGATGGCTCACTGGATAGTGACCAGGAGTGAGAAGTCTGGTTGATTTGCCTAACCCCCCCCCCCCCCGCCCCCCCAAACTTCCTAGTCCTTGGGCAATGAGGCCAGGTGAGATCAGCTAGATCAGCAAAGCCCAGAAATCAAACCTGGGAGCTCCATGCTATGGCTCAGCTGCTCCCTGTGTAAGCCTATTAAGCTACAACAAGAGCTCTGCTTAAAATATGTTATTTTTGATCTTGCCATATTTCATTTTTCATGAGAATTTTCTTTCCCTGTCTTTAAATATTTCTATTGAATTTCCTTTCTCATCTGTTTTATTTTCTAGTTCTGCTTCTCACTTTATCCCCCCTAGCTCCAAAGCATGCTCTTCTAAAGTTGTACACCTTTGTGTTGTAATTTTTGACTTTAGCCTTTAATAATCTATACACTGATCACTAAAACCAAACTGTCCACCTGAATCTAAGTTCTGAACTGCTGAACACTAAATCTAATATTGCAACAGCTCTAGGATTCTGATTGATGTGTGTTGTAAAACCAGTCACTAAATATCTTTATGAAATTACTTGCACTTTCACCCTTTCTGGTTTTTCCTGATCTTTGCACTTTATTTTGAGGCACTGAAAGCCCTCACAATTATCATGACAATTTCTTGCAAAGTTTCTTACATGCCTGTTTGTTCAGAATGAGCTACTGGTCAATTGCAAAATTCTGTTTGTTGCCTTTATTATTACTAATTTCTGCCCTTGTATCCACTCAACAACAATGCCTGCATCATAGGTGTATATATGCAAAACACTCTTTATCCCTTTCCTGTCCATTTTCAGTTTCCATGATATTAATATTGCCAGTATTTTCACTTGCTGCACATATTTCTGATACTAAGAGCTTATTCCCCTTGTCACTATGTTAGTATAGAAACTAACTTTGCCTACATTACAAGTGGCTACACTTAAAACATGCGTCATTGAAGTGCTTTGGGATGCTATATAAATGCATGTTTGTTCTTTCCTCTTTCTAAACATTGTAGATTCATCTTTCAACAGCCTCTGTTCTCTGTTTAGACATTTTGTAATGTTTGCATTTTGCTTTTTATTCTTAACACCATCATCACCCCATATCTACCGATCCAGTTACAGTCCTTTGCTTCTCCACATTCCTCAAAGCATTAACCAAGAAGAAAGTTACATTGACTACCTTATACAGTCATCTTTATTCTTTGAATGAAGGCATCCTGTACGTATCATGCAGATCTCTTGTTCAGGAAGATCAGTACTGTGTGCTGCTACTATTATTCATTGAAATAGTTACTGCTGTTTTTCATATATTCCTGCTACAAATTTCTTTGCTTTTCGTGGGAATAGAACAAAGCCTCCATTTATTTGAGGATTTTTAAGAGCCACTTCGATGACACTGACACAAATATCATAGCAGCACATGAAGAATGATTTTATTTAAAAGAATAAAGTATTATTAGGAGAAAGCGATTTTATGTGTTTAACATTTTAGTGCAGTTTTTCAAACCAAGATTTAGTGTGCTCCAGACTGAATATAATTTCTAGTGGATCCACTGTGGTGTTGCTCACAGTGAGTCAAAAAATATGATAAATGTTTGAGAACGATGGGACTAATTGGTAGCTCTCTCAGAGCTGGCACAGGCACATTGGGCCGAATGGCCTCCTTCTGTGCTGTATGATTCTATGTGATGGGAGACTGTGAAGTAAATGAAAAGTGGTAAAGTGGAGGAACCAATTGGTAAACTGACATTTTTTTTGTTCTATGGGCATATTTAAAGTGCGACATGTACTATACACAATGCTTTTTAAATATATAATTAAAATAAAACATAATCTTTCCAATAATTTCTAAAGCATGCAGTTTTCTCCAAAACACCACACAATAAAGCTTTGTGCAGACATGAATAATTTCATAACTTTAATGTCAATTTTCAGTAAAATTGCCACTAAGCAGGTCAGTAATAGAACATAAGAAATAGGAGCAGGAGAAGGCCATACGGCCCCTCGAGCCTGCTCCGCCATTCGATAAGATCATGGCTGATCTTCGTGCTCAACTCCACTTTCCAGCTCAATCCCCATATCCCTTGATTCCCCTAGAATCCAAAAATCTATCTATCTCAGCCTTGAATATACTCGGTGACTCAGCATCCACAGCCCTCTGGGGTAGAGAATTCCAAAGATTCATAACCCTCTGTGTGAAGAAATTCCTCCTCATCTCAGTCTTAAATGGACGACCACTTATCCTGTGACTATGACCCCTAGTTCTAGACTCTCCAGCCAGGGGAAACATCCTCTCAGCATCTACCCTGTTAAGATCCCTCAGAATCTTTTATGTTTCAATGAAATCACCTCTCATTCTTCTAAACTCCAGAGAGTATAGGCCCATTTTACTCATTCTCTCCTCATAGGACACCCCTCTCATCCCAGGAATTAATCTAGTGAACTTTGTTGCACTGCCTCTAAGGCAAGAATATCCTTCCTTAGGTAAGGAGACCAAAACTGTACACAGTACTCCAGGTGAGGTCTCACCAAAGCCCTGTACAATTGTAGTAAGACTTCCTTACTCTTGTACTCCAACCCCCTTGCAATAAAGACCAACATGCCATTTGCTTTCCTAATTGCTTGCTGTACCTGTATGCTAACTTTTTGTGTTTCTTGTACGAGGACACCCGTCTCTCTGAACACCAACATTTAATAGTTTCTCAACATTTAAAAAAATTCTGTTTTACTATTCTACCTACCAAAGTGAATAACCTCACATTTCCCCACATTATACTCCATCTGCCACCTTCTTGCCCACTCACTTAACCTGTCTATATCCCTATTGAACATATTCAACAACCCAGCAGCCACAGCCCTCTGAGGTAGAGAATTCTAAAGATTCACAACCCTCTGAGTGAAGACATTTCTCCTCATCTCAGTCTTAAATGGCTGACCCCTTATCCTGAGACTGTGCCCCCCTAGTTCTAGACTCTCCAGCCAGGGGAAACAACCTCTCAGCATCTAAGAGCTGAAAAGAAAAACATATTTTGGCATTTGCCCATAATGGTTTTCAAGTTACTATATATTTTTTTCATCTCTCCAGAATGATATATCTTCTGTTTCCACCATTGGCAATGAAGAATGTACCTCATATCAGATGATGCACCGTAATTCTACAGGTAAACCAGCACTGTGATGGCCAAAGGGTTATGTTGTACTGTGGAGTGCAGAATTCGGGTTTGTCCCCCACAGCACACTCAGAAGTTGGCTCATACCATGTGGGGCAGAAGGAGGGGGTAGGTAAGGAGCTACTGAGTCAAGGATATGGCTTCCCATAGGAAGGGAGGCTCTTGTGCATCTCCCAGAAGTCAAATCAGAAGCAGTGTTGGCTGTCGTCTGGGCACAGATTTTCTGCCCATGTTCTTTGACTGAAAATAGTGATTGGAAAAAAGGGGAATACCAAATATGAAAGTGGGTATAAAAATGTATTGTACCTACAAGTTAAAGTAATGTGCTTCACTGAACACAAAATGATGAAATACTACTCATTATACATGTTGGTGATTCTTCACAGTTCCAAGTCATGCTGTTTCACAGTATTGAAAATAAAAACAGCAGGTATATATTAGATTAAAGCTCAGTCCGTGGAGAGAGGGGCGGGGGTGGTGGGGTGGTCACAGTTGAGCCTAATTGTCTTTACCCAAAGCTCCCCCAAATACACTTCCATTAGGGCCATAATCAGGAGTAGGAACCCTGGTTAATTTTCCTCTTCCCTTCCCCCTCTCCAAGCTGATGACATGAAAAGCAGTATAACAGCCTCACTCTCCCCTTAGCTACCATGGATGAGGTATGCAAGCACTGTACAGATTAAGAAATGGACCTGGAATCTTCTAGATTTTTATGCTAAGTACCACACCATATGGTACATTTAATCACTGATCCACTAAAAGAGCCACCTTTATTATAATTAATTGCATTTCATCATACATAATTTAAAGTTTATTATTATTTATTAATGGTTTTGTACTTTTGTATTGTATCTGAAGACTAAGGAAATGCATAACTTGCTAATAACAAGTCATTGCAGGAATGATTGGATTTTATCCTAGACAGACTTAGCATTAATGTCTACAACAATGTGTAGGAAGAGCTGTGGTTTACAGTGAAAGATATATGTGCCATTATAGTCACTGTGCTCTTGCTTTATAACACAATTGTAGTGCTTATGGTTTGCCTGTACTCCACAAACTTAGATATTCATACTTCTGTAAAGTGTCATCCTTGGCTCAAACTACGATAAGGCTGGAATTCTGGAGGTAATCCTATTTCGCAATGCTATGCAGGAGGTGTCAACCGAGTTTGCACTCTAAATATTGGCAAGAGGCATAAACGACCCGATATTGGAGCTGAACCAGTAATGTCTGCAGTTCTAAACAATGCCTGCCCTACTTTTTCTGTGCACTGTAAATCACAATGTCTGGTATCTGACCCTGCATAGGCATGCCGAAAAGCAGAGGTTGACCAAAGATGAATATTTCTTTGCAGATAAAGAGATGAGAGTTGAGACGCCAGAGAGTCTTAGTTATCAGTCATCTGGATACAACTCTCTGCTATCAGCAGACGAATCGCCCAAAGCAGTGAACATCAATTCATTATGTCTGACAGAAGTCACGAAGGTAAGCAAAATTGGCAAAGATTTCCTTCAGTTCTTTATAAGGTCAGGAGGCCATGCTAATATTAAATGCACTTTTATTCAGGGTGTTTATGTCAAAAGTGGAACCAGTTCTAAGATGCTAGATTATGAACTGAACATTCAAGGTGAATAGACTAAGAAATATTCTGAACACAGCTTGTCAACTCAAGGGCATTCATTCAACCTTGTCTTTTTAAACAAGAAGCAAAAAAAAAATCACTGAACATTTATATCTTAGTTTGATGCACACACATATAGATAAAAATAAAATATGATTTCCTGTGACATTGCACACAGGGAGTCAAGGCCAAGGACATTTTTAGGTCAAGCAGGGTTAGAGGGTAAGGAGATAATTGAACCAAGGTGGTGGAGGGAAGAGAAAGCAGATGGGAGAGGAGGAATGATTGGGAAAGAGGATGGGGACAGGAGGAAGAAGACTGGGGGTGGGGTGATGGAAGAGATGAAGTGGGAAAGAAGTTAGAGGAAGAGGGGAGTGGGAGTGGCAAGAAGAAGGGGATGGAGAGGAGGGGAAGGGAGTGGGGGTGGAGATGAGGAGGGAAAGGGAGTGGGGTGGAGATGAGGGAACGCGAGTGGGGTGGAGGAGGAGGAGAAGGGGGTGGGGATGAGGAGGAGAAGGAAATGGGAGGGGAGAGGGGATAAAAGTTGAAGACAGAAAAGGAAGAGGAGGAAAAGGGTTGGAGGGGAGAGGAGCAAAGGATTAGAGGGGGTGAGAAGAGAGGACTGGATCAGAGAGAAAGTAGATATGAGGAGAGAATGACGAAGGGGTGAGGGAACAGTGTAGAAAGGGAGTAGAGATGGAGAAGAAGGGAGGGGAGTGGAGGAGGGAGGGAGGATAAGGGGTGAAGCAAAGGACAGAGTGTCAGGGAGGAGATTGAGGGGAGGGGGAAAGGAGGAGGAGAAAAGGCAAGTGGGATTTTGCCTTAGCCAGCAGGGGTAGTCCTGAGTTTGAATTTTGCCTGTGGTGCTGGGGAGCTATTTTTGCATCAGCAGGGGTGGGGTTTGTTGTGTTTTTTTTGTCTCAGGGGGAGGAAGGGAGAGGGGAAAAAGGTTGGAGGGGAGATAGGATAAGAGGGGAAGTACTGTTGCCTGATTTTTTGCATTAATGAGGGGGGATCAGCGATAAAAGGAGGAGTGAGAGAGAGAGAGAGAGCAGAGCGCGGGATCAGCGATAAAAGGAGGAGAGAGAGATTGGAGCGTGGGATCAGCGATAAAAGGAGGAGAGAGAGTGAATGGAGCGTAGGATCAGCGATAAAAGGAGGAGAGAGAGAGAATGGAGCGTGAGATCAGCGATAAAAGGAGGAGCGAGAGCAGAGCGCGGGATCAACGATAAAAGGAGGAGAGAGAGAATGGAGCGTGGGATCAGCGATAAAAGGAGGAGAGAGAGTGAATGGAGCGTGGGATCAGCGATAAAAGGAGGAGAGAGAGAGAATGGAGCGTGGGATCAGCGATAAAAGGAGGAGAGAGAGAATGGAGCGTGGGATCAGCGATAAAAGGAGGAGAGAGAGAATGGAGCGTGGGATCAGCGATAAAAGGAGGAGAGAGAGAATGGAGCGTGGGATCAGCGATAAAAGGAGGAGAGAGAGAATGGAGCGTGGGATCAGCGATAAAAGGAGGAGAGAGAGAATGGAGCGTGGGATCAGCGATAAAAGGAGGAGAGAGAGAATGGAGCGTGGGATCAGCGATAAAAGGAGAGAGAGAGAGCGGAGCGCGGGATCAGCAATAAAAGGAGGAGAGAGAGAGAATGGAGCGTGGGATCAGCGATAAAAAGAGGAGAGAGAGAATGGAGCGTGGGATCAGCGACAAAAGGAAGAGAGAGAGAGAGAGAGAGAGTGGAGCATGGGATCAGCAATCAAAGGAAGAGAGAGAGCAGAGCGGGGGGTCAACGATAAAAGGAGAGAGAGAATGGAGCGTGGGATCAGCAATAAAAGGAGGAGAGAGAGGGGAGCGCGGGATCAGCGATGAAAGGAGGAGAGAGAAAGCGGAGCGTGGGATCAGCGATAAAAGGAGGAGAGAGAAAGCGGAGCGTGGGATCAGCGATAAAAGGAGGAGAGAGAGAGCAGAGCGTGGGATCAGCAATAAAAGGAGGAGCGAGAGAGGAGAGAGAATGGAGCGTGGGATCAGCGATAAAAAGAGGAGAGAGAAAGCGGAGCGCGGGATCAGCGACAAAAGGAGGAGAGAGAGCGCGGGATCAGCGACAAAAGGAGGAGAGAGAGAGCGCGGGATCAGCGACAAAAGGAGGAGAGAGAGAGCGCGGGATCAGCGACAAAAGGAGGAGAGAGAGAGCGCGGGATCAGCGACAAAAGGAGGAGAGAGAGAGCGCGGGATCAGCGACAAAAGGAGGAGAGAGAGAGCGCGGGATCAGCGACAAAAGGAGGAGAGAGAGAGCGCGGGATCAGCGACAAAAGGAGGAGAGAGAGAGCGCGGGATCAGCGACAAAAGGAGGAGAGAGAGAGCGCGGGATCAGCGACAAAAGGAGGAGAGAGAGAGCGCGGGATCAGCGACAAAAGGAGGAGAGAGAGAGCGTGGGATCAGCAATAAAAGGAGGAGTGAGAGAGGGGAGAGCGGGATCAGCAATAAAAGGAAGAGAGAGAGTAGAGCGACAGAAGGAGGAGAGAGAGAGAGAGCAGAGCGCGGGATCAGCGAGAAAAGGAGGAGAGAGAGAGCGGAGCGTGGGATCAGCAATAAAAGGAGGAGCGAGAGAGGAGAGAGAATGGAGCGTGGGATCAGCGATAAAAGGAGGAGAGAGAGAGAGGGGAGAGTGGGATCAGCAATAAAAAGAGTGGAGCGTGGGATCAGCAATAAAAGGAGGAGAGAGAGAGAGCGGAGCGTGGGATCAGCGATAAAAGGAAGAGAGAGAGCGGAGCGTGGGATCAGTGACAAAAGAAGGAGAGAGAGAACGGAGCGCAGGATCAGCGATAAAAGGAGGAGAAAGGGCATACAAAAAGGCAAAAAATGGCACAGATCCTGGCGAATGGGAAAGATACAAAGATCAACAAAGGGTCACAAAACATAGTAAGAGCTACAAAAAGAGAGTATGAAAAGAAACTTGCAAGGGATATCAAAACCAATACAAAGAATTTTTATAGTTATATTAGGAAAAAGAGGGTGGTCAGGAGCAGTGTTGGTCCCTTAAAAACTGAAAATGGGGATATTGTCATTGACAATGGGGAAATGGCGGACATGTTGAATAATTACTTTGCATCAGTATTTACAGTAGAAAAAGAGGATAGCATGCCGGGAATCCCAAGAAAACTAATATTGAATCGGGGACAGGGACTCGATAAAATTAACATAAATAAAGCAACAGTAATGAAGAAAATAATAGCACTAAAGAGTGACAAATCCCCAGGACCAGATGGTTTCCATCCCAGGGTTTTAAAGGAAGTAGGTGAGCACATTGCAGATGCCCTAACTGTAATCTTTCAAAGTTCTCTAGATTCAGGAACTGTCCCTCTAGATTGGAAAATTGCACATGTCACTCCGCTTTTTAAGAAAGGAGAGAGAGGGAAACTGGGGAATTATAGACCAGTTAGCCTAACATCTGTTGTGGGGAAATTGCTGGAGTCTATAATTAAGGATAGGGTGACTGAACACCTCGAGAATTTTCAGTTAATCAGAGAGAGCCAGCATGGATTTGTGAAAGGTAGGTCGTGCCTGACAAACCTGATTGAATATTTTGAAGCGGTGACTAAAGCAGTGGACAGGGGAATGTCAATGGATGTTATTTATATGGACTTCCAGAGGCATTTGATAAGGTCCCACATAAGAGACTGTCAGCTAAGATAGAAGCCCATGGAATCGAGGGAAAAGTACGGACTTGGTTAGGAAATTTGCTGAGCGAAAGGCGACAGAGAGTAGGGATATTGGCAGGATGTGACTAGTGGAGTCCCACAGGGATCTGTCTTGGGGTCTCAATTATTCACAATAATTATTAACGACTTAGATGAAGGCATAGAAAGTCTCATATCTAAGTTTGCCGATGACACAAAGATTGGTGGCATTGTAAGCAGTGTAGATGAAAACAAAATTACAAAGGGATATTGGTAGATTAGGTGAATGGGCAAAACTGTGGCAAATGGAATTCAATGTTGACAAATGTGAGGTCATCCACTTTGGATCAAAAAAGGATAGAACAGGGTACTTTCTAAATGGTAAGAAGTTTAAAAACTGTGAATGTACAAAGGGACTTAGGGGTTGAGGTACATAAATCATTGAAGTGTCATGAACAGGTGCAGAAAATAATCAATAAGGCTAATGGAATGCTGGCCTTTATATCTAGAGGACTAAAGGACAAGGGGGCAGAAGTTATGCTGCAGCTATTCAAAACCCTGGTTAGACCGCACCTGGAGTACTGTGAGCAGTTCTGGGCACCGCACATTCGGAAGGACATATTGGCCTTGGAGGGAGTGCAGCGTAGGTTTACTAGAGTGATACCCAGACTTCAAGGGTTAAGTTACGAGGCGAGATTACACAAATTGGTGTTGTATTCTCTAGAGTTTAATAGGTTAAGGGGTGATCTGATCGAAGTTTATAAGATATTAAGGGGAACGGATAGGGTGGATAGAGAGAAACTATTTCCTGTGGTTGGGGATTTTAGGAGTAGGGGGCACAGTCTAAAAATTAGAGCCAGACCTTTCAGGAGCGAGATTAGAAAACATTTCTACACACAAAGGGTGGTCGAAGTTTGGAACTCTTTTCCGCAAACGGCAATTGATACTAGCTCAATTGCTAAATTTAAATGTGAGACAGATAGCTTTTTGGCAACCAAAGGTATTAAGGAATATGGGCCAAAGGCAGGTATATGGAGCTAGATCACAGATCAGCCATGATCTTATCAAATGGCGGAGCAGGCACGAGGGGCTGAATGGCCTACTCCTGTTCCTATCTTCCTAGAGAGCAGAGCGTGGGATCAGCAATAAAAGGAGAGCGCGGAGCGCAGGATCAGCGAGAAAAGGAGGAGCGAGAGAGGGGAGAGAGAGAGCGGAGCGGGGATCAGCGATGAAAGGAGAGAGAGCAGCGCGCGGGATCAGCGATAAAAGGAGGAGAGAGAGTGGGATTAACGATAAAAAGAGGAGAGAGCAGAGCGCGGGATCAGCAATAAAAGGAGAAGAGAGCGGAGCATGGGATCAGCGATAAAAGGAGGAGAGAGAGAGCGGAGCGTGGGATCAGCGATAAAAGGAGGAGAGAGAGCAGAGCGTGGGATCAGCGATAAAAGGAGACAGCGGAGGGCAGGATCAGCGAGAAAAGGAGGAGCGAGAGCGCGGAGCACGGTATCAGTGATAAAAGGCGGAGCGAGAGTGCGGAGTGCAGGATCAGTGATAAAAGGCGGAGAGTATAAAGAGTTTGGGGTTTCAAGGCGCGAGGTAAGAAAATTAAGAGTGACGTCAGCACAAGGGAAGGAGCTGATTGGCTGCTAGCAGGTGAGGGTTGTTTTTTACCAGTGAGTGTTTTTTTTAGGTCTTTAAGTTTAGTTAATCTAATAAATCGAGGTGTGGCAGGGCAGCTCACACCCGTGGAATGCACATCTTGTGCCATGTGGGAACTCCAGGATGCTTCCTGTGTCCTGGACCACCACAGGTCCAGGAAGTGTCGCCAGCTGGAAGAACTCAAGCTCCGGGTTTCGTGGATAGCACGTTTCAGGAGGTGGTCACCCCGCAGCTTAAGAGAGTGCAGGCAGAGAGGGACTGGGTGACCGCCAGACAGACAAGGAGGAGCAGGCAGGTAGTGCAGGAGTCCTCTGAGGGCATCTCGCTCTCCAACCAGTATTCAGTTCTGAATACTGGTGGGGGAGAGGGTCCCTCTGCGGAGTGCAGCCAGAGCCAAGACCATAGCGCCATGGCTGGCCCAGCTGTACCTGGGGGGGGGGGGGGGGAGGAGGAGAAAGGTCAGGAGTGCAATAGTGATAGGGGATTCCATAGTTAGGGGAGCAGATGCAAACGTGATTTCAGGATGGCATGTTGCTTCCCTGGTGCCAGGGTCAAGGATGCCACTGAGCGGCTGCAGAACATTCTCGGGAGGGGGGCCGGGGGGGGGTGAACAGCCAGAGGTCGTGGTCCATGTCGGTACCAACGACATAGGTAGAAAGAGGGATGAGATCCTGCAGGCAGAGTTTAAGGAGATAGGAAAGAGATTAACAAACAGGACCTCAAGGATAGTAATCTTTAGAAGGGTAGGAGTAAATGGGTATGATCTAATTACCATTACGGAGATGTGGCTGTAGGGGACCAAGGCTGGCAACTGAATATTCAACATTTAGGAAGGACAGGCAAAAAGGAAAAGGAGGTGGGGTAGCGCTGTTAATAAAGGATGAGATCAGTACAATGGTGAGAGAGGATCTTGGCTTAAAAGATCAAGATGTAGAATCAGTTTGGGTGGAGCGAAGAAACACAAAGGGCAGAAAACATTGATGGGAGTTGTTTATAGGCCACCAAACAGTAGTGGTAATGTAGGGCACGGTATAAAGCAGGAAATTAGAAGTGCATGTAACAAGGGTAATACAGTAATCGTGGGGGACTTTAATCTATATGTAGATTAGGCAAACCAAATTAGTACTAATACTGTGGAGGATAAATTCCTGGAATGTATACAAGTTGGTTTTCTAGATCACTATGTTGAGGAACCAACTAGAGAACAGGCTATTTTAGACCTAGTATTGTGCAATGAGAAAGGGTTAATTAATAATCTTGTTGTAAAGGAGCCCTTAGGGAAGAGTGACCATAATATGATAGAATTCTTCATTAAGTTTGAAAGTGATGTAGTTCAATCCAAAACTAGGGTCTTAAATCTAAACAAAGGAAACTACGAAGGTATGAGGCGCAAGTTGGCTGTGGTTGATTGGGGAACTACATTAAAATGTATGACGGTAGAGGGGCAATGGCTAGCATTTAAAGAATTAATACATAATTTGCAACAAATATATGTTCCTTTAAGACACAAAAACCCAACAGGAAAAGTGGTCCAACCGTGGCTAACAAGAGAAATTAAAGATAGTATTAAATCAAAGGAAGAGGCATATAAAGTTGCTAGAAAAAGTAGTAAGCCTGAGGATTGGGAGCGTTTTAGAATTCAGCAAAGGAGGACCAAGAAATTAATAAAGAAAGGGAAAATAGAATATGTGCGTAAACCAGCGAGAAACATAAAAACGGACTGTAAAAGCTTCTGTAGGTATATAAAAAGGAAAAGACTGGCAAAGGCAAATGTGGGTCCATAGAGACAGAGATTGGAGAATTTATAATGGGGAATAGGTAAATGGCAGAGAAATTAAACAAATTCTTTGGCCCTGATATTAGCGGGGAGGCGGGATGGCAGCGGGGGGCACAATTGGGCGCATGGGTAAACCGCCCAAAAAAATCTGTCCGTTCTCCACGCGATCGCGGGTAAATTGGAGCCGCTTAACGTGGCTTCCGGGTTTGCCGTCCGAAAGTTGCGCAGCGGGCGGACTGTGCATCCGCATCACAGGCTGTCAGCTGGAGGAGCTCCATTTAAATGGGCAGTCTTCCAATGGCTGCTCCTGGAGCAAAAACACAAACAGCACAGTGGAAAGACTGCGTCTAGATTTAGTGATGCCTCGCTCCAGGTGCTACTTGATGGGGTGAGGAGGAGGGATGTCTTCTACTCGCAACCCCTCAGATAATGAAGCAGTCCGTGCCCGCATGCAGCAAGACCTGGACAACATCCAGGCTTGGACTGATAAGTGGCAAGTAATATTCGCGCCAGACAAGTGCCATGCAATGACCATCTCCAACAAGAGAGTCTAACCACCTCCCCTTAACATTCAATGGCATTACCATCACTGAATCCCCCACTATCAACATCCTGGGGGTCACCATTGACCAGAAACTTAACTGGACCAGCCATATAAATACTGTGGCTACAAGAGCAGGTCAGAGGCTGGGTATTCTGCGGCGAGTGACTCACCTCCTGATTCCCCAAAGCCTTTCCACTATCTACAAGGCACAAGTCAGGAGTGTGATGGAATACTCTCCACTTGCCTGGATGAGTGCAGCTCCAACAACACTCAAGAAGCTCGACACCATCCAGGACAAAGCAGCCCGCTTGATTGGCATCCCATCCACCACCCTAAACATTCACTCCCTTCACCACCGGTGCACAGTGGCTGCAGTGTTTACCATCCACAGGATGCACTGCAGCAACTCGCCAAGGCTTTTTCGACAGCGCCTCCCAAACACACCTCTACCACCTAGAAGGACAAGGGCAGCAGGCACATGGGAACAACGCCACCTGCACGTTCCCCTCCAAGTCACACACCATCCCGACTTGAAAATATATCGCCGTTCCTTCATCGTTGCTGGGTCAAAATCCTGGAACTGCCTTCCTAACAGCACAGTGGGAAAACCTTCACCACACGGACTGCAGCGGTTCAAGAAGGCGGCTCATCACCACCTTCTCAAGGGCAATTAGAGATGGGCAATAAGTACTGGCCTTGCCAGTGATGCCCACATCCCATGAACGAAGAAAAATAAAGGACAGGAGGTGAACGAATAAAAAAAAGACAGGAGGAAGTGGCCTGCCTCTGCCACCAAGAAGGCCTGGCTTGAGGTGGCAGAGGAGGTCACCAGCAGCAGCAACATCTCCAGCACCTGGATCCAGTGCAGGAAGCGCTTCAGTGAACTAACTAGGTCAGCCAAAGTGAGTACACTTACCATTCTTCTACATTCCGTCTTCCACATCACCACCCCCACCCCCTAACTCATTCTGCACTGCCAACACTACTCTTACCACATCACTCCTCACACCCACTCAAAGCTCATCCTCAACTTACCTGCACTTCCTCAGCACCCCCTCACCTCCCCATTACTCACCCCACCACTACCACTCAACCCAATCCTCAGACAACGTCATGGCTCTGTCTCATACTCACCCTCTGAGGTATCTTTTTCACGGTCAGCCGCACTCAAACCAATGCTGATGACACAAAACTAGGTGGGAATGTGAGTTGTGAGGAGGATGCAAAGAGGCTTCAAGGGGATATAGACAGGCTAAGTGAGTGGGCAAGAACATGTTATTTTCTTAATGGCGAGAGACTGGAAAGTACTGCAGTACAAAGGGATCTGGGGGTCCTAGTGCAAGAAAATCAAAAAGTTGGTATGCAGGTGCAGCAGGTGATCAAGAAAGCCAACGGAATGTTGGCTTTTATTGCTAGGGGGATAGAATATAAAAACAAGGAGGTATTGCTGCAGTTATATAAGGTATTGGTGAGACCGCACCTGGAATACTGCATACAGTTTTGGTCTCCATACTTAAGAAAAGACATACTTGCTCTCGAGGCAGTACAAAGAAGGTTCACTCGGTTAATCCCGGGGATGAGGGGGCGGACATATGAGGAGAGGTTGAGTAGATTGGGACTCTACTCATTGGAGTTCAGAAGAATGAGAGGCGATCTTATTGAAACATATAAGATTGTGAAGGGTCTTGATCGGGTGGATGCAGTAAGGATGTTCCCAAAGATGGGTGAAACTAGAACTAGGGGGCATAATCTTAGAATAAGGGGCTGCTCTTTCAAAACTGAGATGAGGAGAAACTTCTTCACTCAGAGGGTAGTAGGTCTGTGGAATTTGCTGCCCCAGGAAGCTGTGGAAGCTACATCATTAGATAAATTTAAAACAGAAATAGACAGTTTCCTAGAAGTAAAGGGAATTAGGGGTTATGGGGAGCGGGCAGGAAATTGGACATGAAGCTGAGTTCGGATCGGTGAATGCCCTGTGGGTGGCGGAGAGGGCCCAGGGGCTATGTGGCCGGGTCCTGCTCCGACTTCTTGTGTTCTTTAGATTTGTGGTTGGGATCAGATCAGCCATGATCTTATTGAATGGCGGAGCAGGCTCGAGGGGCCGATTGGCCTACTCCTGCTCCAATTTCTTATGTTCTTATGTTCTTATGGCAGATGGAATATAATGTGGAAAAATGTGAAGTTATCCACTTTGGTAGGAAAAACAGAAATGCAGAGTATTTTTTAAATGGTGAGAGATTGGGAAATGTTGATGTTCAAAGAGACCCGAGTGTCCTTGTATATGAGTCACTGAAAGCTAACATGCAGGTGTAGCAAGCAGTTAGGAAGGCAAATGGTATGTTGGCCTTTATTACAAGAGGATTTGAGTACAGGAGTAAAGAGGTCTTACTGCAAATATGTAGGGCCTTGGTGAGACTGCACCTGGATTATTGTGCACAATTTTGTTCTCCTTACCTAAGAAAGGATATACTTGCCATAGAGGGACTGCAATGAAGGTTCACCAGACTGATTCCTAGGATGGCTGGATTGGTCGTATGAGGGGAGATTGAGTGGACTAGGCCTGCATTCTCTAGAGTTTAGAAGAATGAGAAGTGGTCTCTTTGAAACATACAAAATTCTTACAGGGCTTGACAGGGTAGATGCAGGGAGGATGTTTCCCCTGGCTGGGGAGTTTAGAATCAGGGGTTACAGTCTCGGAATAAGGGATAGGCCATTTAGGACTGAGATGAGGAGAAATTTCTTCACTTAGAAGATGGTGAATCTTTGGAATTCTCTACCCCAGTGGGCTGTGGAGGCTCAGTCATTGAGTACATTTAAAACAGAGATTGATAGATTCTAGATATTAAAGGCATCAAGGGATAAGGGGATAGTGCAGGAAAATGGCGTTGAGGTAGAAGATCAGCCATGATCTTGTTGAATGACAGAGCAGGTTCGAGGGGCTGGATGGCCTACCCTTCCTATTTCTAATGTTCTTATGGAAGGCCAGATTTCTGTCTCATTTGTAGGATTGGTTGGAGTTGGGTGTTAGATTTTTAGCTTGCGGGGTTCTGGTATACTATTTTTGCTTCAGCATGTATAGGAGGGGTCATCGTGGGAACTTTGTTTCTGTAGGGGTGCAGTTGCCTATAATTTCCTTCAGTATGGGAGGCGCCGTACATGCACCATATTTTTGCTTTAGCAGGGAATGAGGACTTTTTATTTTAAATAACTTCAAATTGTTATCTCTACAACTTTCATTGTAAGCTCTTAAGCTCTGTTTTGATATTCGAGCTTTGCCTCTTTGTATAGGCCATGTTTGACTCTAGAATTTAGCTGCCTTTTAACTGGTTTGTTATACTAGTTTTCGATTTTGTGTTTTCTGAAGCTAGGCATTTTGCTGGTTTTTTTTGGTTCCTTACTTTTCTTAAATAGATCTTGAATTTTTTTTCCCCTGCTTCATGAATCCAAAGGTAAGTTAATGCTTTCTCCTGATTCCTGGCTTTGTTACGTAACATTGGGCCAGAATTTGTTGTCAAAATAATGGTGAGGCTAATAGCGCTCGCCGTTATTTATGCGCAAATGCTACAGCAACTTCAGGCGAGGGGCAGATGCGCGATTAAACGCGGAGATCCAAAGGCTGCTGTCTGAGATGTGCTGCTCCGCTGTTAGCTTCGCGAAAACGGCATCTTGCTGTCTGACTGTTGAAATATATTGAACGGCGTGAAGTTGCTGTATTTGCGCGGTAGATAGGAAATCAACTCACCACAGAAAATTAAGTCTTATTCATTTCAGTCTAAATACCCTTTCAACAACGTGATAAGTGTTAATTACTGCCAGTCAACCCCTCTGGCATGAAAATTAACTATTACAAGTGTGGAGTCTCATTCCTTCAGCTTTGAATTGTTGGAGATTTTTAAAATGTCAAATTTTAAATTATTTTTTTAAACTTTTCCTTTCTTTTTTTCTCTCTCTTAATCCAATCTTTCTTTCTCTCTCTTTATTTCTCTTTCTGTACCTGATTTGACATTGAATTCACCCACTCTAATTTACATTTCCTTTTCAGTCCTTGTGCTGTTAGTTTTACAGTCCTTCAGTCTGATTGGTTAAGAAGTTACACAGTTGCTTCCCCTGTTCATTCATGTCCCAGATGCCCTGTTTCCCTCACTGTGCCATTATCAGCTCGCACTTTCAGCAACTTGCTACGCAAAAATTTGAAAAACCTAAACGAGCAAGGGCAAGTCTAACTAATGGCAGGTGCCGTTAGATGCCCTGCCACAGCAAATTATGGTTGATTATATTCATAGTGCTACCTTCAGGTACAATACCGTTGGAATGTTGAGACCTCTGCATTTTTAATGTGCTGAAAATGCAGTTAGAAATAGCCTGAAAGAAAAGTAATGACAAAAACAAGTTAGCTAGCTCTCAAAAGGGACAAGGCATATAGTTAATTATTTTTTCCCCATGTTTTCGAGGAGAGAAGTGAAATTGCGCTAAGTGGAATTTGCTTTGAATGTTATTCTGTACTTTCATTTGCTGTCTATGAAGTAAAGCCACTTAATGGCCTCGTCTCACCAAGTATTTCTCTGTCCGTCACCAAAAAGATTGGAGATGCGCATGTGGAAAAGACTCAATATCAAGTTCAGATCACAAGGGATCCTACGAAGTCCTATTGTTACGTCTCTGGGTTATGCTATCATATAATTAGATATTGGGCAATGCAGGCATACCCCTGAACATAAGACACTCTGGCTCCTTCCTGAAATGACCAACATCTAACACTTGTAATCCCCACGTTCCTCTATTTATAGTTCAACTATGTTAGACAATGTTGAAATAAAGCTAATTGTATAAGTTAATGTTAGTACAAGAAAATTAACAATATTTTGCTTGATGGATGAGCTGGTCTTTCCCTGTCCGTCATTTACATATGTTTGTAAGAGATTTTTATGCTTCCCCATTTGAAGCCATATCTTGTATTTTACAGACAGAAACAATGAAACATAAGGTGGAAAGAATAAGCAAGATGTAAGTACTTTCCTTTTGTCACTGAAATTATGAATCATAGAATCATAGAAAGATTACAGCACGGAAGGAAGCCATTCGGTCCATCGAGTCCGCGCCAGCTCTATGCAAAAGCAATCCAGCTAGTCCCACTCCCCCACCCTTTCCCTGTAGCCCTGCAAACTTTTTCCTTTCAAGTACTTATCCAGCTCCCTTTTGAAGGCCATGATTGAATCTGCCTCCAACAACCCCACCGGGCAGTGCATTCCAGATCCTAACCACTTGCTGTGTAAAAAAGTTTTTCCTCATGTCACCTTTGGTTCTTTTGCCAATCACCTTAAATCTATGTCCTCTGGTCCTTGACCCTTCTGCCAATGTGAACAGTTTCTCTTTATCTACTCTGTCTAGACCCTTCATGATTTTGAATACCTCTATCAAATCTCCTCACAACCGTCTCTGTTCCAAGGTGAACAACTCCAGTCTATCCACGCAACTAAAGTCCTTCATCCCTGGAATCATTCTGGTAAATCTCTTCTGCACCCTTTCTAAGGCCTTCACATCTTTCCTGAAATGCAGTGCCCAGAACGGGACACAATACTCCAGTTGTGGCCAAACCAGTGTTTTATAATGGTTCATCATGACTTCCATACTTCTGTACTCTATTCCTCTATTTATGAAGCCCAGAATCCCGTATACTTTTTCAACCACTTTCTCAACCTTCAATGATGTGTGAGGAACAGGTGACTTTGGACCAGTGGTTCCCAAAGCTCTCCACCAATGGGATTTTACCTCACCTCATGTCTTTTTTATTCATTCATGGGATGTGGGCATTGCTGGCGAGGCCAGCATTTATTGCTCATCCTTAATTGCCCTTGAGAAGGTGGTGGTGAGTCGCCTTCTTGAACCGCTGCAGTCCATGTGGTGAAGGTTCTCCCACCGTGCTTGTGAGGTAGGGAGTTCCAGGATTTTGACCCAGCGACGATGAAGGAATGGTGTGTGACTTGGGGAACGTGCAGGTGGTGTTGTTCCCATGTGCCTGCTGCCCTTGTCCTTCTAGGTGGTAGAGGTCGTGGGTTTGGGAGGTGCTGTCGAAGAAGCCTTGGCGAGTTGCTGCAGTGGTTCCTGTGGATGGTACACACTGGAGCCACTGTGCGCCGTTGGTGAAGGAAGTGAATGTTTAGGGTGGTGGATGGGGTACCAAAGGCTGCTTTGTCCTGGGTGTTGTTGGAGCTGCACTCATCCAGGCAAATGGAGAGTATTCCATTCCCTTTTTCTCCATGAAAGCTTCCAATTTTATATTGTGTTCCAAATATCTATCACATTTTTGTTTACAATTAGAAATTAGGAAAAGCTTTCGGAAATATGAGAGCATTGTCCTTAATTGCTATGTTTCTCCTACATTACAACAGCGACTACACTTCAAAAGTACTTCATTGGATGTGAAGTGCTTTGGGACATCCTGGGGCTTTTCACGACTTTATAAATGCAACTTCTTTCTTTCTCCCGATCCCTTTCTCCCTCTTTCTTTCTATCTCCTTTCTCTCTTTCTTTCCTTATCCCTCTTTCTTTCTTCCTATCAAAAAGCGTGTCAGGTTAAAATCAAATTCTTCGTCATTTATTTAACCACCATATACTATTGAGGATTGCTGTCATTCCAGCAGGGGAAATCACCTGCAGCCACTTTCTGCAGTAATCCTCTAGTATACAAGATCTCTTTCGGGGATGCACCCTCAGTTTTTCCTGTGATCAACAGGTCCTCTCTTGTTTCTCGCAGTAGAAAAAGTGCAATCTCTTGGATCAATGTTATGTTATCACAAGTTTGAAATTCTCTTCTGTGGGTCTAGGACTAATGGGGAGAAGTTATCATTGAAGTTTTTTGAGTTTACTTTTTTGTTTTACTCTACAAATTTCTCATGTCATTTGCATAGATGCCATTTTGACTGATAGCCCATTTTGATTGTATTGACCGCTATTAACTCCCGCTGTGGTTACCAGCACGTGCCAGGTAATCCTAGGGTAGGGGAGCATCCAGGAAACAGCAACCATATCAACAACAACGTGCATTTATATAGTGTCTTTAACATAGAAAAATGTCATGAGGCATAATCAGACAAAAATGGGCATCTTTCTTTTGCTCTTCCTCCTGTGTATACAATTTTAGATAAACTGAAATTACTTTGAAGCCTGAAGACAATGTTGGCCACGTTTCTGTAGTATTCGATTATAGCCACTGGGTAGCACACGTACTGAAATGTCATTGTAGTTAACACAATCTCCAACAAGAGAGAGTCTAACCACCTCCCCTTGACATTCAACGGCATTACCATCGCCGAATCCCCCACCATCAATATTCTGGGGGTCACCATTGACCAGAAACTTAACTGGACCAGCCACACACATACTGTGGCTACAAGAGCAGGTCAGAGGCTGAGTGTTCTACGATGAATGACTCACCTCCTGACTCCCCAAAGCCTTTCCACCATCTACAAAGTACAAGTTAGGAGTGAAATGGAATACTCTCCACTTGCCTGGATGAGTGCAGCTCCAACATTACTCAAGACGCTCGACACCATCCAGGACAAAGCAGCCCGCTTGATTGGCAGCCCATCTACCACCCTAAATATTCACTCCCTTCACCACCGGTGCACCGTGGCTGCAGTGTGTACCATCCATAGGATGCACTGCAGCCACTCGCCAAGGCTTCTTCGACAGCACTTCCCAAACCCGCGACCTCTACCACCTAGTAGGACAAGGGCAGCAGGCACATGGGAACAACACCACCTGCACGTTCCCCTCCAAGTCACACACCATCCCGACTTGGAAATATATCGCCGTTCCTTCATCGTCGCTGTGTCAAAATCCTGGAACTCCCGATCAGCACTGTGGGAGAGCCTTCACCACACGGACTGCAGTGGTTCAAGAAGGCGGCTCACCACCACCTTCTCGAGGGCAATTAGGGATGGGCAATAAATACTGGCCCTGCCAGCGACGCCCACATCCCATGAACGAATGGAAAAAAAACACAACTCGCTGATGCCTTGCAGTATATTGCAATTCTGTTTCAACACAGCACCACCCTGTGGAAGAAATCAAATAGTACAACAGAAGTTTGTTGCACCATTCATTTTTTGTTATAATCTGACATTAGACCACCAGGTTTCAAACATACCTGATTCTCGGGGGGGAAAAACAGATTGGTATCAGACCAGTGAAATTTCTGATAAATTTATGGGTGAGACATTGGCTGAGGTGAGGCAATTCCTGAGAAAAAAGATTGGCATGGTGAAATGGTGCAGCCACATGAACCATGTACCTTTTATGGCACATGAGGAGAAGCATCTGCCACCTTACAAGACAGTTCTGTAATAAAATTTGAAGGACATACTGTTTGGAACTACCTTCAAGACAAAATAAAGTGTTCCGTAACTGCAGAATTTGATGTATGCTGACCCAGAAGATATTTGTTCAAAAAATAGTTATAAACCATTATGGTTAGATACTTCTGGTTTTGTTCTCACGACACCTTGACTCACGACCAAAAACTAATTTGACTTGGCCATATTTCTAAAGCATGCAAAATCCGAGAGAGGGAGGGAGGATTCGTATTAATTGAACTTTTTATTTTTTCCCCAGGATTGAAGAAACTGCAGAATTGCTGAAGTGTACAGAAAGTTCAGCTGACACTAATGTAGTAGGCTCTTTATTGTCACAAAAGCAATATACTGCAGATGCAGGAAATCTGAAATAAAAACAGAAAAAGCTGGAAACATCAGCAGGTCAGGCAGCCTCTGTGGAGAGAGAAAGAGTCAACGTTTCAGGTTGATGTCCTTGATGAACTGGTGATGCTCACTTTATTGTGATGGTTTTGTTTTTATAAACTATAGTATCCATTGTTGATAAAAATGAGAATATATTTTTGTGATCTTTTAATTTAATTGTATGTTCAACTTCTTCACCAATACTGAAATACTTCTGAGTGAGGTATTTGTAATATCAATGTATACGGGTAATTTCAAACCGTTAGAAGCTCCAATATCAGATGTCTGCGTAAATGTAAGCTATGCGAAGAGATTAAATGTTTAACCAGTATAAAGTTGTGTAATATGAATAAAGATGACCTTTCCTTTTCTGTAGATCGTGCTTTTTGTACTATGGCCATCGTGTATGTTTTGCACCATCTAGTGCTGATTTATTGTACAGTTAGAAGAAATGAACTGCAGATTAACCCTGCACAAATGAGTGTTGTCTTTTGTTTTCCCCTTTCAGATTATCTTCTCTTTGCTTGATGTTTGCAATAGAATTCCTTATTTTACACTGGTCTAATCTCCCGATAACATCCAGAGGTATTGACCTTGACCACTAAGAAGGAGCTAGATAGATTTCTAAACACAAAAGGCATCAAGGGGTATGGGGAGAGAGTGGGAATATGGTATTGAGATAGAGGATCAGCCATGATCATATTGAATGGCAGAGCAGGCTTGAAGGGCCGAATGGCCTACTCCTGCACCTATTTTCTGTGTTTCAAAACCATGTTTATTTTTTAATGACCAGTTTCAAACTTAGCTCAGTGGTAGCACTGTCAGTGCAATAGTGAGGAAGTCCTGCGCTGTTGAAGGTGCCATCTTTCCGATGAGATGTTAAAGTGAGGTCCTGCCTGCCCTCTCAGGTGGACATAAAAGATTGCACCGCACTATTTGAAGAAGAGCAGAGAAGTTCTCCTGATGCCCTGGCCAACATTTATCCCTCAACCAACACCACCAAAACAGACTATCTAGTTATTTATCTCATTACTGTCTACTCAAACTGGCTGCCACGTTTTCGTAAATTACAACAGTGACTGCACTTAAACTACTTCATTGGCTGTGAAATACTTTGGGACGTCCTGAGGGCGTGAAAGGTGCTATATAAATGCAATCTCGCTTGTAGTTTCTGTTTTTTCAAAGCAAACAAGTTAATGATTTTGAGAACATAATATACGCTGTTTAAAATGAATAGGTGCACTCTGATCACAGTTAACTTTTATTTCACTTTATTGTCTATGTAAACATTTAGAATAGTATACAGGAATAATAGGTGGCTTTATCTTTACCCCAGTATATTATTGGATAGTAAACATAAGTGACAAAGGACAGAATTTTATAGTGTATCAGAGACTGCTTTTTAAATCAGTATAGTCAAAAGATAGTGGCATTGCTGGATTTAATTTTAGGAGATAAATTGGGGCAAGCAGGTAATTTAAGCGATGGGGAACATCCAGGAACCAGCGACCATATCAGCAACAAAGACTTGCAGTTGCGTAGCGCCTTTAATGCAGAAAAGCATCCCAAGTCACATCACAGTGGTGTAATCAGGCAAATATAGACGTCGAGCCAAAGCAGGAGACATTAGGAGGGGCTTGATCAAGGAGGTGGATTATAAGAAGGGTCTTAAGGGAGGTATAGACATTTAGGAAAGGAATTCCAGAACATGGGGCCTACATGCATGAAGGCATAGCCCCCAATGATGGGGTGAAGGGAGGGGGATGCAGAAGAGACCAGCGTTGGGGGAATGTAGAGTTTTGGAGGTGGTGGTGTAGGCTGGAGATTGTTATAGGGAGGGGATGAGGCCATGAAGGAATTTAAACAAGGGTGAGAATTTTAAATTTGACGCGCTGAGGGATCGGAAACCAATGGAGGTCAGCAAGGACAGGGGTGACGGGTGAGCGGGACTTAACGCAGAGTAGGATATGGGCTGCAGAGTTTTTGATGAGTTTAAGTTGACAAAGAGAGCATTGTAATAGTGGAGACAGGAGATTATTAGGTTCAATTTAAAAATTGAAAAGGGGAGGGAACAATCAAAGGTGAAGATACTTGGGTAAAAAGAAAGCCAATTTCAAGGAGAGAAAATGGGAACCAGTTTAGATAAACTGAAAAGCAAAACTGGCAAATAAGAGTGTACAATCCGAAGCATTCAAAACAGGTGATTGTTAGGGTAGATTTTTTTATATATATATGTGTGTGTGTGTGTATATATCATTATTTATATATTATAAATATATGTATATATTTAAATAAGTTAAGAGGTATGACAAATCCAGGACTAATAATACAAAAGAAAAGTTGAAATATAGAGAGGAAGCAAAAAAAAGACTAGAAAAGTTAAGGGAATGTATGAAGAAAGACTTGGAGTTAACATAAAGTGATGTAGTAAAGGCTTTTTTTTTGAAACATAAAAAGTAAAAGTAGTTATAGAAATGGTAGGGCCGATTAGAGATGAAAAGGGAAACCTTATGGATGATGAAGGAATGGTAGAAATGCTGAATGAGAACTTAGACTCAGTGAAAAACTAGGCAAACAGTGGAAATGAAAGGGTACAAGAGGAGGATGTGAAACATTTAGATAGCATAACTAGAAATGGAAGTAATACTGAAACAATTGGTAAAACTTTAAAGTGGAAAAGGCAGTGGCTCTGATGTTAAGTATTCTAGAGGGAAGTCAGAAAGGGAAATAGCAGATGTTTTGAACACAATCTTACAAACATCTGGACAAAAGCTGTGCCAGAGGACTGGAGGGTTGCTAATATAACACCTTATTCAAAAACAAAGGGATAAACCAGATGGGATAGATAGGAGCTATTCCGCAAGGATGAGCTACATTCTGAACAGGGAGGTTAGCAACATAGAAACAGCTTCAGGCAGGTGAATATATTTGGTCCATTTAGCCTATCCAGCTTATTGCTTTGTGCATTTCTAATAAAAATAGATTGACTACCCTGGGGCTTTTCTCTCTTGAAAAGAGAAGGTTGAGAGGGGATATGATAGAAATGTTAAAATTTTGAAAAGGTGCTAATGTGCTGACAAAATGGTTAAATAGAGAAGTAACAAGCTATTTAAACTAGGACGAGAAGGGGGGGCTGGGAAAATAAAATCCACCAGGATTAGCTAATAATGAAGGGAGAAAATGATGAGGATAATATGCATGCAGAAGACTTATCAAGAGGGATATGGAATAGAGGAATAAAAGGAAATAGACTATGGAAAAATGGGAAAAAGACAAGTAAAGGTAGTAGTAGGGTCAACTCTCCAAGAACTATGTGTTCCTCCCATTCTGGCCTCTTGTGCATCTCCCACTCCGCTCGCCCCAGCATTGGCGGCCGTACCTTCCCCCTTGTAGGCCTTAAACTCTGGAATTCCCTCCCTAAACCTCTCTACCTCTCTCCTCCTTTAAGATACTCCTTAAAATCTACCTCTGTGATCGAGCTTTTAGTCACCTGTCCTAATATCTCCTTTGGCTTAGTGTCAATTTTTTGTCTGATTACATTCCTGTGAAGCGCCTTGGGACATTTTACTATGTTAAAGGTGCTATATAAATGAAAGTTGTAGGTGATCAAAGATATTGTTATGGCCCTGGAAAGAGATGATGTGCTTAGAGTGTTCAAAGGCAATCTATTTGGGTAGAGTCAAGGAACAGAAGAGGAGCTGTGATGCTGCTGGGTGTGTACTATAGGCCATCAAATCATGGGAAGGAGATAGAAGAGCCAATTTGCAGGCAAATTTCAGAAAGATGCAGGAACAATAGAGTAGTGATAATCCTAATGTTGACTGGAAAAATAACAACGTAAAGGGCAAAGAGGTGGAAGAATTCCTTAAATGTGTACAAGAGAACTTTCTTAATTAGTATGTTTCCAGCCCAACAAGGGGGGAGCAATATTGGATCTAGTTCTGGGGAATGACGTGGGGCAAGTGGAGTCTATTTCAGTGGGAGAGCATTTGGGAAACAGTGATCACAATATCATTAGATTTCGAGTAGTTATGGAAAAGGACAAGGGACGATCAAACGTAAAAGTACCCAACTGGAGGAGGGCTAATTTCAGTGAGTTGAAAAGGGATCTGGCCCTGGTGGATTGGAATCAAAGATTGTCAGGTAAAACAGTAAATGAGCAATGGGAGGCCTTCAAAGAGGTGATAGTTCGGGTACAGACTAGACACATTCCTACGATGGGGAAAGGAAGAACATCCAAAGCTAGAGCTCCCTGGATGACTAAAGGTATAGAGATTAAAATGAAACAGAAAAAGGAGGCTTATGATAAATATCAGGTTCATAATGCAGTAGTGAACCAATCTGAATACAGAAAGTGCAGAGGAGAACTGAAAAAGGCAAAAGAGGGGCAAAGAGAGTATGAGAATAGATTAGCGGGTAAAATAAAAGGGAACACTAGTCTTTTATAAACATATAAATAATGAAAGGATATCCAAAGAAAGGGTGGGGCGATTAGGGACCAAAAGGACATGATCTTGTAGAGGCAGAGGGCATAGCTGAGATACTAAATGAGTATTTTTCATCTGTCTTCACAAAAAAAAGGACGCTATCAATGTCACAGAAAAGGAGGAGGTAATAGAGAAATTGGATAGGATAAAAATAGATAAAGAGGAGGTACTTAAAAGGTTGTCAATGTTCAAAGTAGAAAAATTGCCCAATACGGATGGGATGCATCCTTGGTTGCTGAGGGGAGTAAGGATGGAAATAGCCAAGGCTTTGGGCACAATCTTCCAATCCTCCTTGGATATGGGATGGTGACAGAGCACCTCTGTTCAAAAAAGAGGAGAGGGATAAACCCGCAACTACAGGCCAGTCAGCCTAACATCGGTAGTGGGGAAACTTTTGGATATAGTAATCTGGGACATGATTAATTGTCACTTAGGCAAACATGGGTTAATAAATGACAGCCAGCATAGATTTGTTAAAGGCAAATCATGTTTGACTAACTTGATTGAGTTCTTTGATGAAATAACGGAGAGGATTGATGAGGGTAGTGCAGTTGATGTTGTGTATACGGACTTTCAAAAGGCGTTTGTTAAAGTAGCACGTAATAGACTTGTTAGCAAAATTGAAGACCATGGGATTAAAGGGGCATTGGCAGCGTGGATATAAAATTGGCTAAGAGACAGAAAGCAGAGAGTAGCGGAGAACGGTTGTTTTTCAGATTGGGGGGAACTATAGAGAAGTGTCCCCCTGGATTAGGCATTGGGCCATTGCTCTTTTTAATACATATTAATAATATATTAATGATAAGGTGCCACATAAAAGATTGTTACGCAAGATAAGGGCTCATGAGGTTGGGGTAACATATTAGCATGGATAGAGGATTGGTTAACAGACAGAAAACCGACAGTAGAGATAAATGGGTCATTTTCAGGTTGGCAGGCTGTAACTAGTGGGGTGCCGCAAGGATCAGTGCTTGGGCCTCAGCTATTTACAATCTATATTAATGACTTAGATGAAGGGACCGAATGTAATGTATCCAAGTTTGCTGATGATACAAAGCTAGGTGGTAAGTAAGCTGTGAGGAAGACACAAAAAGTCTGCAAAGGGATATAGACAGGTTAAGTGAGTGGGCAAGAAGGTGGCAGATGGAGTATAATGTGGGGAAATGTGAGGTTATTCACTTTGGTAGGTAGAATGTTTTTAAATGGTGAGAAACTATTAAATGTTGGTGTTCAGAGAGACTTAAGTGTCCTCGTACAAGAAACACAAAAAATTAGCATGCAGGTACAGCAAGCACTTAGGAAAGCAAATGGCATGTAGGTCTTTATTGCAAGGGTGTTGGAGTACAAGAGTAAGGAAGTCTTACTACAATTGTACAGGGCTTTGGTGAGACCTCACCTGGAGTATTGCATACAGTTTTGGTCTCCTTATCTAAGGAAGGATATTCTTGCCTTAGAGGCGGTGCAACAAAGGTTCACTAGATTGATTCCTGGGATGAGAGGGGTGTCCAATGAGGAGAGATTGAGTAGAATGGGCCTATACTCTCTGGAGTTTAGAAGAATGAGAGGTGATCTCATTGAAACATATAAGATTCTGAGGGGGCTTGACAGGGTAGATGCTGAGAGGTTGTTTCCCCTGGCTGGAGAGTCTAGAACTAGAGGGCATAGTTGCAGGATAAGGGGTCGGCCATTTAAGACTGAGATGAGGAGGAATTTCTTCACACAGAGAGTTGAGAATCTTTAGAATTCTCTACCCCAGTGGGCTGTGCATGCTGACTTGTTGAGTATATTCAAGGCTGAGATAGATAGATTTTTGAACTCTAGGGGAATCAAGGGATATGGGGATCGGGCAGGAAAGTGGAGTTGAGGTCAAAGATCAGCCACGCTCTGATTTAATGGTGGAGCAGGCTTGAGGGGCCGTATGGCCTACTCCTGCTCCTATTTCTTATGTTCTTATGACCTGGACTTAGGTATACAGGACATAATTTCCAAGTTTGCGGATGACATGAAACTCAAGAATGTAGTAAATAACGTGAAGGATAGTAACAAACTTCAGGAGGACATAGACAGACTGGTGAAATGGGCAGACACATGGCAGATGAGATTTAATACAGAGAAGTGTGAAGTGATGCATTTTGGAAGGAGGAATGAGGAGAGGCAATATAAACTAAATGGTACAATTTTAATGGGGGTGTAGGAACAGAGACTGGAGGTCTACATACAGAAATCTTTGAAGGTGGCAGGACAAGTTGATACGGTTGTTAAAAAAGCATAAGGGGTCCTTGGTTTTATAAGTAGAGGTATAGTGTACTAAAGTAAGGAAGTTATGCTAAACCTTTATAAATCACTGGTTAGGCCTCAGCTGGAGTATTGTGGATGTTAGGATCTTGGAGAGGTTGCAGAGGAGATTTGCTAGAATGGTACCAAGGATGTGGGACTTCAGTCATGTGGAGAGACCAGAGAAGCTAGGATTATTCTCAGAGCAGAGAAGGTTAAGGGAGATTTAATAGAAATTTTCAAAATTATGAAGGGTTTTGACAGAGTAAATAAGGAGAAATGGTTTCCACTGGCAGGAGGGTCGGTAACCAGAGGACACGGATTTAAAGTAATTAGGAAAAGAACCAGAGGGGAGATGAGGAGAAATTTTTTGATGCATCGTGTTGTTGCGACCTGGAATACACTGCCTGAAAGGGTGGTGGAAGCAAATTTACTCATAACTTTCAAAAGGTAATTGGATAAATACTTGAAGGGGAAATAATTGCAGGGCTATGGGGAAAGAGCAGGGGAATGGGACTAATTGGATAGCTCTTTCAAAGAGCCAGCACAGACACGATGGGCCGAATGGCCTCCTTCCGTACTCTATGATTCTATGAAAAGAAATAAAGTATAGATCAATAGTTCTGTTATATAATTCTATTTTTAATAGGGCTCTTTCACTTTGTAGAAGCTGGAATAACCCTACCTCCTAATAGAATTCCCTTGTCTTCTTTTGCTGAACAGCAAGAAAAAGGCATGAAATAGCGATAAATCCTAACTTGGTCAACATCCCACAGCTAGGCAGGCCATAATAGGAGGCCCAGGGAGGAGTAAGTCTGACCAGGGCCACAGGTAAATGGGAAGTAGGCTGCAAATTGCCCCTAGCCATGTTTTAATACTAATGCTTTAAAGCACAGTGCTTACTTTGCTCTTCAACATCCATAGACCAATAACAATTACTGTCATCCCATCAGCCGCAGGTAATAATTACATGGGATACTGACCCTTTAAGAAATTTGTATCCAGGCCAGTCAGGTAATTTCCACCACTTTGCTGTTACATACGGTCACATCCTGGTTTGTTCTCTTAGCTGTTTTTGTTACCGCACTAAAACAAATTCCGTTGCCATTTAATGACATTGTCTTTATAACGAGTTGATACTCTCTTGTTGATTCTACAGGAAGGATATCTTCGTCAAAGTTTATTTTGTATATTTTGCAACTTTAGTCTGCAACGTTTTTGGGCGTTATATTAGATAACCCCTGAAAACAGGCGCTGGGAACGCAGTACATAATTAACCTGAGCCCATTCGTTGCAATGCAGGCAGCACGTAACATTCGTGCTGCGTGCTATTTTAAATGATTGCTGCGGCAGCCAGCTCTTCCTGCATTGTTAATTGGTTGCCCGCATCAGCAGGGGGCCCCGATATCACGAGTGACTCGTGCTTCATAAAGGCAGCCTGCACCTCTTAAAGGTGCACTGTGGCTGCAAGAAGTGGTGGAAGTCGATTGTGAAGTGAACCGTGCTGCAATATATTGAAGAATGGCTGCACCTGCGAGAGAGCGTGCACCAAGGTTCTCTGCTGATGCACTAGAGGCCTTGGTGCAAGAGGTGGAGAGAAGGAGGGGCATCCTGTATCCGCATGGGGGAAAGAGGCCCTCCAAACACATGCTCAAGAGGCAGTGCGAGGAAGTAACGGAGGAGATAAATGCCAGGAGCATAGCGCCAAGAACATGGATGCAGCGCAGGAAGAAGTTCAATGATTTAACACGAGTTGTCAAGGTAAGTGAGTTCAAGTTTCAAGTGGCATATCCTACCAACTGCACCACTAGCGTCATACACTGTTCAAAGCACTACACCCCCCATCACCCACCTACCAACAATCTGTTTCAATCAGTACTCAACCGTTCAAATCATACACTTCATCTCACCCTCACACATTACCACTGTTGCAAGCCATATGCCCACAACTCACTGGTCACACACACTGGCAGCTATTCAATCACCCAAACATCTTGCAGGGCACTCACAACACATTTCCCTCTTTTTTCCAGGAGAACGTGGGGCACAACAGTAGGCAGCAAGAAAGAACTGGAGGAGATAGTGCTGGCCATCATCGGAAGGACTATCGCTGAGGCCGAAGCCACTGGCGGTGCTGGAGGTATCGATGATGAGGGTCTCTCTGCATACCTAATCCTCCTTCTCTCTTCCAACTTCTCCCTCATCCCAAAATCTTTTCTGACTCACGTGCTGCAGATGGTGTGAGCACAGTCGTCTTACTTTCTCCTCTCCCCACACCACAACTCAACCTGTGTCCCTTTGTCATTTCAGATATTCCAGAACTGGAACCTTCCCAGTCAGAGGAGGCAGAGGAAGAAGACAGTGATGATGAAGAGACAGCGTCACTCGATCTTACACTCGCAACCACCAGCTCAGAGACTGACACTGCGTGTACTTTAGAGGCTAGGATAGAGGAGGGATCTGCACACGGTGAGACACCAGGCACAAGTGCGCAGGATCAGGTGCGGGGGGGAAAGGATATCACAGGTGCCAGCTCGTCAGAGGATGACTAGTTCTGCTGCAGAGGATTCAGATGATGACTTCAATGGGCCAGGCTACAGAAGAATGCTAATGGGCGTACACAACCAAATGCTTGGTGCACTGGAAAGCCTACCAGAAAGCCTGCGCACAATGTCAAGGGGCATGGAGGAGTCCAGCTCCAACTTGGCACAGGGTTTTGCGCAGAGCTTGGAGCCTATCCTTTCCAACATGGAACCTAATCAGCACACGTGTGGAACCCACCATGATCCAGTGTCTGATGACCGATGTCACAGCTTTCATTGCAGCACAAACATCTTCCATCAAAGGTCTGACCGCTGCATTGGGAGCTCAGACTGCTGCTATCGTGGCTCTGGGTTCCACAGTGGAAAGGGGCTTCCAGGACAACACAACAGTCTAGCAATCTGTTCTCCAGCAGATCACCAGGATTGCTGAGGTGCCGTCCTGAGAGAGTGGCAGTGGAACCATGGAAGACGAACTTGCTGCCCTCTCTCAGGATGACAGCATTCCAGCATGCTTGGCCCATCGAAGTCATCATCTGAATCCTCTAAAGCAGAACTAGTGTGTGATACCATCCTCCGGCGAGCTGGCACCTGCAATATCCTTTCCCCCCTGCCCCGGCTCCTGCCTTCACCCCTGCCATTCTGCCAGTGCTCTTGCTGTTGCCTGTCAGCCAGCCAGCCTGGACTGCTGCAGCCCAGGCCGCGATGGTACAGCCTGAAGCCAGGCCCTCTCAACCCAGAGCTGCTCGAGGTCGTCCTCCAAGGCCATCTGCATAGTCCTCAATTGAAGGTCAGCAGCCTTCCACCACCCATGCTCCAACCACTGGGGATACACCTCTTAGCAGCATTAGGAAAGGCAAAGGCATATGAAAGACAGGCACTAAGGAAATACACAAGGGTGAATAGTCTCAGTTTGTTTGCATAATTCATGTGTTAATTTATAAATGTGCATTTGAATTTGCATTTGGTGGTGGTTTTTATTTCTGCAATGAGCTGAGAGAGGAGCCAATGTGTAATCATAAGGATGACGATTTGATGGTCATGTGAAAGAGGAAAGGTAAGGAGTGGGGGACTTTTGGTGAACGGGGAGGTGTCATTGAGGTTACTGGTATCGCTCATTAATAATCTGATCATGTAGAGCCCTGCCAGAAAGGGCCTGTCAACGTTGTAGTCTCCCTTCTCTTCCTCCACTTCCTCCTCCTCCACTTCTTCCTCCGCCTTTTCCTCTTGCTCAGGTTCTTGCCTGATAGGCGGTGACATGGGCTGTTCCCTCATAATGGCCATGTTGTGCAGCATGCAGCAGACATAAGAACATAAAAAATAGTAACAGGAGTAGGCCATAGGGCCCCTCGAGCCTGCTCCACCATTCAATAAGATCATGGCTGATCTTCTACCTCAACTCCACTTCCCTGTCCTATTCCCATATCCCTTGATGCCTTAGTGTGCAAAAATCTCTCAATCTTAGTCTTGAATAAACTCAACGATTGAGCATCCACAGCCCTCTGGGGTAGAGAATTCCAAAGATTCTCAACCCTCTGAGTGAACAAACGTTTCCTCACCTCAGTCCCAAATGGCCGACCCCTTATCTAGAGACTATGACCCCTAGTTCTAGACTCTCCAACCAGGAGAAACAGCCTCTCAGCATCTACCCTGTCAAGCCCTCTAAGAATTTTATACATTTCAATGAGATCACCTCTCATTCTTCTGTACTCCAGAGAATATAAGCCAATTCTACTCAGTCTCTCCTCATAAAGGAAATTACGAAAGTATGAGGTGCGAGTTGGCTATGATAGATTGGTGAACTTTACTAAAAGGGATGACGGTGGATAGGCAATGGCTAATATTTAAAGAATGTGTGCAGGAATTACAACAATTATTCATTCCTGTCTGGCGCAAAAATAAAACAGGAAAGGTGGCTCAACCGTGGCTTACAAAAGAAATTAGGGATAGTATTAGATCCAAAGAGGAGACATATAAAATTGCCAGAAAAAGCGGCAAGCCTGAGGATTGGGAGCAGTTTAGAATTCAGCAAAGGAGGACAAAGAGATTGATTAAAAGGGGAGAAATAGAATATGAGAGTAAACTAGCAGGGAACATAAAAACTGACTGTAAAAGCTATGAATATGTCAAGAGAAAAAGATTAGTGAAGACAAATGTAGGTCCTTTACAGTCAGAAATGGGGGAAATTATAATGGGGAACAAAGAAATGGCAGAGCAATTAAACACATACTTTGGTTCTGTCTTCACAAAGGAGGACACAAATAACCTCCCAGAAATGTTAGGGAACCAAGTGTCTAGTGAGAGGGAGGAACTGAAGGAAATCAGTATTAGTAAAAAAAAATAGTGCTAGGGAAATTAATGGGGCCAAAGACTGACAAATCCCAGGGCCTGATAATCTACATCCCAAAGTATTAAAAGAAGTGGCCCTGGAAATAGTGAATGCATTGGTGGTCATCTTCCAAAATTCTATAGACTCTGGAACAGTTCCTACAGATTGGAGGGTGGCAAATGTAACCCTACTATTTAAAAAAGGAGGGAGAGAAAACACAGGGAATTACAGACCAGTTAGCCTAACATCAGTAGTGGGGAAAATGCTAGAGTCTATTATAAAAGATGTGATAACAGAACACTTGGAAGGCATTAACGGGATTGGACAAAGTCAGCATGGGTTTATGAAAGGGAAATCATGCTTAACAAATCTACTGGAGTTTTTTGAGGATGTAACTAGTAGAATAGATAGGGGAGTGCCAGTGGATGTGGTGTATTTGGATTTTCAGTAGGCTTTTGATAAGGTCCCACACAAGAAGTTAGTGTGCAAAATTAAAGCACATGGGATTGGGGGGAATATACTGGCATGGATTGAGAATTGGTTGACAGGCAGGAAACAGAGAGTAGAAATAAAGGGGTGTTTTTCCGGGTGGCAGGCAGTGACAAGTGGGGTACCGCAGGGATCAGTGCTTGGGCCCCAGCTATTCACAATATATCTGAATGATTTGGATGAGGGAACTGAATGTAACATTTCCAAGTTTGCAGATGACACAAAGCTGAGGTGGAATGTGAGCTGTGAGGAGGATGCAAAGTGGCTCCAATGTGATTTAGACAAGTTAAGTGAGTGGGCAAGAACATGGCAGATGCTTTATAACATGAATAAATGTGAGGTTATCCACATTGGTTGTAAAAACAGAAAGGCAGATTATTATCTGAATGGTGATAGATTGGGAAAAGGGGAGGTGCAACGAGACCTGGGTGTCCTTGTACACCAGTCGCTGAAAGCGAGCATTCAGGTGCAGCAAACAGTTAGGAAGGCGAATGGTATGTTGGCCTTCATTGCAAGAGGATTTGAGTACAGGAGCAGGGATGTCTTACTGCAGTTGTACGGGGCCTTGGTGAGACCACATCTGGAGTATTGTGTGCAGTTTTGGTCTCCTTATCTGAGGAAGGATATCTTTGCCATGGAGGGAGTGCAACGAAGGTTTACCAGACTGATTCCTGGGATGGCAGGACTGACGTATGAGGAGAGATTGGGTTGACTAGGCCTATACTCACTAGAGTTTAGAAGAATGAGAGGTGATCTTATCGAAACATATAAAATTCTAACAGGACTAGACAGACTAGATGCAGGGAGGATGTTCCCGATGGCTGGGGAGTTCAGAACCAGGGGTCACAGTCTCAGGATACGGGGTATGCCATTTAGAGCCGAGATGAGGAGAAATTTCTTCACTCAGAGGGTGGTAAACCTGTGGAATTCTCTACCACAGAAGACAGTGGAGGCCAAGTCATTAAATATATTCAAGAAGGAGATAGATATATTTCTTAATGCTAAAGGGATCAAGGGATATGGGGAAAAAGCGGGAACAGGGTACTGAGTTAGACGATCAACCATGATCACTCCATGGCGGAGTAGGCCCAAAGGGCCGAATGGCCTACTCTTGCTCCTATTTTCTATGTTTCTATAGGACAACCTTCTCATCCCAGGAATCAATCTAGTGAACCTTTGTTGCACCCTCTCTAAGGCAAGTATTATCCTTCCTTCGGTAAGGAGACCAAAACTGTACACAATACTAGAGGTGTGGTCTCACCAGAGCCCAATATAATTGCAGCAAGACCTCCTTACTCTTATACTCCAACCGCCTTGTCTTCCTAATTGCTTGCTGTTCCTGCATGTTACCTTTCTATGATTCATGTACAAGGACACCCAAATCCCTTTGGATACCAACATTTCTTAGTCTCTCACCTTTTGAAAAATATTCTGCTTTTCTATTCTTCCTACCAAAGTGGATAATTTCACATTTCCCCACATCTGCCATCTTCTTGCCCACTCACTTAACTTGTCTATATCCCTTTTCAGCCTCTTTGCGTCCTCCTCACAGCTTACTTTCCCACCTAGCTTTGTATCGTCAACAAACTTGGATACATTATACTCGGTCCCCTCATCTAAGTTAATGATATAGATTGTAAACAGCTGAGGCCCAATCACTGATTCTTGCGGCACCCCACTTGTTACAACCTACCAAGCCGAATATGACCCGTTTATTCCTACTCTCTGTTTTCTGTCCTTTAACCAATCCTCAATCCATGCTAATATATTACCCCCAATTCCATGAGCCCTACTCTTGTGTAACAACCTCTTGTGTGATACCTTATCAAATGCCTTTTGAAAATCAAAATATACTACATCCACTGGTTCCTCCTTATCTACCCTGCTAGTTAGACCCTCAAAAAACTCAAGAGATTTGTCAAGTATGATTTCCCTTTCATAAAAGCGTGTTGACTCTGCCTAATCATATTATGATTTTCTAAGTTCCCTGCTACTACGTCCTTAATAATAGATTCTAGCATGTTCCCTACTACTGATATCAGGCTAACTAGCCTATAGTTTCCTTTTTTCTCTCTCCCTTCTTTCTTGAATTGCGGTGTTACATTTGCTACCTTCCAAACCACAGGGACCGTTCTGGAATCTAGCTAATTCTGGAAGATCAAAACCAACCGATCTCTGCAGCTACCTCTTTTAAAGCCCTAGGATAAAGGCCATCAGGTCCAAGGGATTTATCAGCTTTTGGTCCCATTAATTTCTCCAGTACTTTTTTTTTTACTAATCTTAATTACTTTAAGTTCCTCACTTTCATTAGAATCTTGGTTCCTCATAGTTCCGGTATATTTTTTGTGCCTTCTACTGTGAAGATAGATACAAAATATTTGTTTAACGTTTCTGCCATTTCCTCATTCCCCATTATAATTTCTCCTGTCTTTGCCTGTAAGGGACCCATGTTTACTTTCGCTAATCTCTTCCTTTTTACATACTTGTAGAAGCTCTTACAATCTGTTTTTATATTTCTTGCTATTTTACTCTCATATTCAATTTTCTCCCTCTTCATCAATTTCTTGGTCAACCCTTGCTGATTTCTAAAACCCTCCCAATCCTCAGGCTTACTACACGTTTTGGCAACATTGTAAGTCTCTTCTTTTAAGCTAATACTATCCTTAACTTCTCTAGTTAACCACGGTTGGATCATTTTTCCCATTGAGTTTTTATTCCTCAAGGGAATGTATATTCGTTGAGAATGATTAATTATTTCTTTAAATGTTCGCCATTGCTTATCTTTTACCATCATATCTTTTAATCTAATTTCCCAATCTACATTCGCCAACTCGCCCCTCATACCTCCATAATTGGCCTTGTTTAAATTTAAGACCCTAGTTTCGGACTTAACTACATCACTCTCAAACTCAATATGAACTTCTATCATATTATGATCACTCTTCCCCAGAGGATCCTTCATTATAAGATTACTAATTAACCCTGTTCTGTTACACAATACTAGATCAAAAATAGCCTGTTCCCTAGTTGGTTCCTCGGCATATCATGCTAGAAAACCGTCTCGGATGCTTTCCATGAACTCGTCCTCCAAACTACTTTTGCCAATTTGGTTTGCCCAGTCTATATGAAGATTAAAGTCCCCCATGATTATTGCATTACCCTTTTAACATGCTCCTCTAATTTCTTGATTTATACTCTGTCCAACACTATAACTACTGTTAGGGGCTTGCAAAGTACTCCCACCAGCGTTTTCTGCCCTTCGTTATTTCTTAGCTCCACCCACACTGATTCGACATCCTGATTTTCTGAACTAAGATCCTTTCTCACTACTGTCTTTATCTCATTCTTTATTATCAGGGCTAAACCCCCAACCCCCACACCTTTTCCATTTTGTCTGTCTTTTCTAAAAGTCAAGTACCCTGGAATATTTAGTACCTAACCTTGTTCACCCTGCAACCACATCTAATTAATGGCTACTAAATCAAACCCATTGATCTCTGTGCCATTAATTCATCAATCTTGTTAGGAATGCTTCGTGCATTCAGATATAGCGCCTTTAATTATAACTTCTTAATTTTTTTCCCTGATGTGACCATAGTCACTAATGCCCTATTTGGTTTGCCCAGTCTATATGAAGATTAAAGTCCCCCATGATTGTTGTTAAACTCTCTGTCCCTTCCTGACAAATCCTACTTGTTTTTACCCAAATCACTACTCTACAGCCTTGAATTTTCTCTTTTGAGTTATAAATTTAACCTTACCTGAACCCTCCCCCCTTCTTATCAGTTTAAAGACCTATCCACCGCCCTAGTTATTCAATTTGCCAGGACACTGGTCCCAGCTCAATATTAAGTGGAGCCTGTCTCAACGGAACAACTCCATCTTCCCCCAGTACTGGTGCCAGTGCCCCATGAATTAAAACCCATGCTTCCCACACCACTCTTTCAGCCACACACTTAACCATCTAAACTGTTTGTCCCTATACCAATTTGCACGTGGCTAAGGTAGTAATCTAGAGATTATTACCTTGGAGGTTCTGCTTTTTAATTTGGAACCGAGCTCCTCAAACTCCCTTGGCAGAACTTCATTCCTAGTTCTACCTATGTCGTTGGCTCTTACATGGACCATGACAACTAGATCCTCCCCCTCCTCCTCCAAGTTCTTCTCCAGCTGTGAGGAGATGTCCATAACCCTGGCACCGGGTAGGCAACACAGCCTTCGGGATTCCCGCTCGTAGCTGCAGAAAACAGTATCTGTCCCCCTGACTCTACTATTCCCTAATTCTACCACATTGCTTTTTACTCCCCCCACTTGAATGGCTTCCTGTACCACGATGTCATGGTCAATTTGCCCATCCTCCCTGCAGTCTTTGTTCTCATCATAGAATCGTAGAAAGTTACAGCACAGAAAGAGGCCATTTGGCCTATCGTGTCCGTGCTGGTCAAAAAGAGCTATCCAGCTTAATCCGACTTTCCAGCGCTTGGTCCGTCGCCCTGTAGGTTACGGCACTTCAAGTACTTCCATGTACTTTTTAAATGAGTTGAGGGTTTCTGCTTCTACCACTCTTTCAGACAGTGAGTTCCAGACCCCCAACACCCTCTAGGTGAAAAAAAATTCTCCTCAGCAACCCTCTAATCCTTCTGCCAATTACTTTAAATCTATGTCTCTGGTCACTGAGCCCTCTGCTCAGAGAAATAGGTTCTCCCTATCCAGTCTTTCTAGTCCCGTCATAATTTTATATACCTCAATTAAATCACCCTTCAGCCTCCTTTGTTCCAAAGAAAACAACCCCAGCCTATCCAATCTTTTCTCATAGCTAAAATTCTCCAGCCCTGGCAACATCCTCGTAAATCTCTTCTGTACCCTCTCTAGTGCAATCACATCTTTCCTGTAATGTGGTGACCAGAACTGAACGCAGGACTCAAGCTATGGCCTAATCAATGTTTTATAAGGTTCTAGCATAACCTCCCTGCTTTTATATTCTATGCCTCAGCTAAAAAAGTAAAGTATCCCGTATGCCTTGTTAACCACCTTATCTACCTGTCCTGCTACCTTCATGGATCTGTGGACATGCACTCCAAGGTCCCTCTGTTTCTCTACACCTCTCACTATCATCCCATTTATTGTGTACTCCCTTGCCTTGTTTGCCCTCCCTAAATGCATCACCTCACACTTCTCCGGATTGAATTCCATTTGCCACTTTTCTGCCCACCTGACGAGTCCATCAATAACTTCCTACAGTCTACAGCTTTCCTCCTCACTATCAACCACGCGGCCAATTTTTGTATCATCTGCAAACATTCAAGTCCAAAACATTAATATGTACCACAAAAAGCAAGGGACCTAGTACTGAGCCCTGTGGAACCCCACTGGAAACAGCCTTCCAGTCACAAAAACACCTGTCGACCATTACCCTTTGCTTCCTGCCACTGAGCCAATTTTGGATCCAACTAGCCGCTTTCCCTTGGATCCTATGGGCATTTTTTGACCAGTCTGCCATGAGGGACCTGGTCAAAAGCCTTGCTAAAATCCATGTACACTACATCAATCGTGTTACCCTCATCGAACCTCCTCGTTACCACCTCAAAAAATCCAATCAAGTTAGTCAGACACGACCTTCCCTTAACAAATCCATGCTGACTGCCCTTGATTAACCTGTGCTTTTCTAAATGACGGTTTATCCTGTCCCTCAGAGTTGATTCCAATAATTTGCCCACCAACGAGGTTAGACTGACTGGCGTATAATTACTCGGTCTATCCTTTTCTCCCTTTTTAAACAATAGTGCAGCTTTAGCAGTCCTCCAATCCTCTGGCAACATTAATCATCCACACAGGTAGCAAGTACTTTGTACCTGTTGGACAAGGACAAAGGCTTAGGCTCCTCCATCACTGCATCTGGGGTTCCCATACCTTCCTGACTCACAGTCAAGTCCTCCTGTCCCTGACCACTGACCAAATCTAAACCACTACCTAATATAAGGAGCGTGACTGCCTCTTGGGTCAAAGTGTCCAGGTAACTCTCCCCCTCCCTGATGCGTCGCAATATCTGCAGCTCGGACTCCAGCTCAACGACTCTGAGCCGAAGTTCCTCGAGCTTCAGACATTTACTGCAGATACGGTTGCCTGGGATCATGCTGCTCTCCACAAGGATCATAGAATCATAGAAAGGTTACAGCATAGAAGGAGGACATTGGGCCCATCGAGTCCGCGCCGGCTCGATGCAAGAGCAAACCTGCTAGTCCCACTCCCCCGCCCTATCCCCATAGCCCTGCAAATTTTTTCCTTTTAAGTACTCATCTAGTTCCCTTTTGAAGGCCATGATTGAATCTGCCTCCACCTCTCCCTCTGAGGGTCCATTCCAGATCCTAACCACTCACTGTGTAAAAAATATTTCCTCATGTCACCTTTGGTTCTTTTGCCAATCACCTTTAACAAACTCCCACATGCTGCAGTTATGTCATACCATCTGCACTCCCATCTCCAACTAATCTTGTTTTATTTATTTATTTAATTAAAGTTTTTATGTATTAATTAATGGATTAATTCACTTGCTTTATTTTTAGTTTTTTTTAAACCAATTAATTTATCTAGTTTAAGTTATTAATTTAATAAAGTATTAGCAAGTTATAAGTTCCTGGTTTAAACCAATCCCCGAGCTTAGAGAGCAAACAATGTATCACACATCAACCAGTCTCCGCCCTGCTGCCCTCTGATGTCACTCTTTCAAACTTCTGCCTGTGTTTGAGTTGGTCTCAGCTTTATATCCCCGCCCTGCTCTCGGTCACTGGTCCCTCTCCTTTATATCCCCGCCCTGTTCTCGGTCACTGGTCCCTCTCCTTCATATCCCCGCCCTGCTCTCGGTCACTGGTCCTTCTCCTTTATATCCCCGCCCTGCTCTCGGTCACTGGTCCCTCTCCTTTATATCCCCGCCCTGCTCTCGGTCACTGGTCCTTCTCCTTTATATCCCCACCCTGCTCTCGGTCACTGGTCTCTCTCCTTTATATCCCCGCCCTGCTCTCGGTCACTGGTCCCTCTCCTTTATATCCCCGCCCTGCTCTCGGTCACTGGTCCCTCTCCTTTATATCCCCGCCCTGCTCTCGCTCACTGGTCCCTCTCCTTTATATTCCCGCCCTGCTCTCGGTCACTGGTCCCTCTCCTTTATATCCCCGCCCTGCTCTCGGTCATTGGTCCCTCTCCTTTATATCCCCGCCCTGCTCTCGGTCACTGGTCCCTCACCTTTATATCCCCGCCCTGCTCTCGGTCACTGGTCCCTCTCCTTTATATCCCCGCTCTGCTCTCGATCGCTGGTCCCTCTCCTTTATATCCCCGCTCTGCTCTCGGTCACTGGTCCCTCTCCTTTATATCCCCGCCCTGCTCTCGGTAGCTGGTCCCACTCCTTTATATCCCCGCCCTGCTCTCGATCACTGTTCCCTCTCCTTTATATCCCCGCCCTGTTCTCGGTCACCGGTCCCTCTCCTTTATATCCCCGCTCTGCTCTCGGTCACTTGTCCCTCTCCTTTTATCCCTGCTCTGCTCTCGGTCACTGGTCCCTCTCCTTTATATCCCCGCCCTGCTCTCGGTCACTGATCCCTCTCCTTTATATCCCCGCCCTGCTCTCGGTCACTGCTCCCTCTCCTTTATATCCCCGCTCTGTTCTCAGTCACTGGTCCCTCTCCTTTATATCCCAGCCCTGCTCTCGGTCACTGGTCCCTCTCCTTTTTATCCCTGCTCTGCTCTCGGTCACTGGTCCCTGTCCTTTATATCCCCGCTCTGCTCTCAGTCACTGGTCCCTCTCCTTTATATCCCCGCCCTGCTCTCGGTCACTGGTACCTCTCCTTTATAGCCCCGCCCTGCTCTCGGTCACTGGTCCCTCTCCTTTATATCCCCGCCCTGCTCTCGGTCACTGGTCCCTCTCCTTTATATCCCCGCCCTGCTCTCGGTCACCGGTCACTCTCCTTTATATCCCCGCCCTGCTCTCGGTCACTGGTCCCTCTCCTTTATATCCCCGCCCTGCTCTCGGTCACTGCTCCCTCTCCTTTATATCCCAACCCTGCTCTCGGTCACTGATCCCTCTCCTTTATATCCCCGCCCTGCTCTCGGTCACCGGTCCCTCTCCTTTATATCCCCGCCCCACTCTCGGTCACTGGTCCCTCTCCTTTATATCCCCGCCCTGCTCTCGGTCACCGGTCCCTCTCCTTTATATCCCCGCCCTGCTCTCGGTCACTGGTCCCTCTCCTTTATATCCCCGCCCTGCTCTCGGTCACTGCTCCCTCTCCTTTATATCCCCGCCCTGCTCTCGGTCACTGCTCCCTCTCCTTTATATCCCCGCCCTGCTCTCGGTCACTGCTCCCTCTCCTTTATATCCCCGCCATGCTCTCGGTCACTGATCCCTCTCCTTTATATCCCCGCCCTGCTCTCGGTCACTGCTCCCTCTCCTTTATATCCCCGCTCTGCTCTCAGTCACTGGTCCCTCTCCTTTATATCCCCGCCCTGTTCTCGGTCACTGGTCCCTCTCCTTTATATCCCCGCTCTGCTCTCAGTCACTGGTCCCTCTCCTTTATATCCCCGCCCTGCTCTCGGTCACTGGTCCCTCTCCTTTATATCCCCGCTCTGCTCTCAGTCACTGGTCCCTCTCCTTAATATCCCCGCCCTGCTCTCGATCGCTGGTCCCTCTCCTTTATATCCCCGCTCTGCTCTCAGTCACCGGTCCCTCTCCTTTATATCCCTGCTCTGCTCTCGGTCGCTGGTCCCTCTCCTTTATATCCCCGCCCTGCTCTCGATTGCTGGTCCCTCTCCTTTATATCCCCGCTCTGCTCTCAGTCACCGGTCCCTCTCCTTTATATCCCCGCTCTGCTCTCGATCTCTGGTCCCACTCCTTTATATCCCTGCTCTGCTCTCGGTCACTGGTCCCTCTCCTTTATATCCCCGCCCTACTCTCGGTCACTGGTCCCTCTCCTTTATATCCCCGCCCTGCTCTCGGTCACTGGTCCCTCTCCTTTATATCCCCGCCCTACTCTCGGTCACTGGTCCCTCTCCTTTTTATCCCTGCTCTGCTCTCGGTCACTGGTCCCTCTCCTTTATATCCCTGCCCTGCTCTCGGTCACTGATCCCTCTCCTTTATATCCCCGCCCTGCTCTCGGTCACTGCTCCCTCTCCTTTATATCCCCGCCCTGCTCTCGGTCACTGATCCCTCTCCTTTATATCCCCGCCCTGCTCTCGGTCACTGGTCCCTCTCCTTTATATCCCCGCCCTGCTCTCGGTCACTGGTCCCTCTCCTTTATATCCCCGCCCTACTCTCGGTCACTGGTCCCTATCCTTTTTATCCCTGCTCTGCTCTCGGTCACTGGTCCCTCTCCTTTATATCCCTGCCCTGCTCTCGGTCACTGATCCCTCTCCTTTATATCCCTGCCCTGCTCTTGGTCACTGCTCCCTCTCCTTTATATCCCCGCCCTGCTCTCGGTCACTGGTCCCTCTCCTTTATATCCCCGCCCTGCTCTCGGTCACTGGTCCCTCTCCTTTATATCCCCACCCTGCTCTCGGTCATTGGTCCCTCTGCTTTATATCCCCGCCCTGCTCTCGGTCACTGGTCCCTCTCCTTTATATCCCCGCTCTGCTCTCGGTCACTGGTCCCTCTCCTTTATATCCCCGCCCTGCTCTCGGTCACTGGTCCCTCTCCTTTATATCCCCGCTCTGCTCTCGCTCACTGGTCCCTCTCCTTTATATCCCCGCCCTGCTCTCGATCACTGGTCCCTCTCCTTTATATCCCCGCCCTACTCTCGGTCACTGGTCCCTCTCCTTTATATCCCCGCCCTGCTCTCGGTCACTGGTCCCTCTCCTATATATCCCCGCTCTGCTCTCGATCGCTGGTCCCTCTCCTTTATATCCCCGCTCTGCTCTCGGTCACTGGTCCCTCTCCTTTACATCCCCGCCCTGCTCTCGGTAGCTGGTCCCTCTCCTTTATATCCCCGCCCTGCTCTCGGTAGCTGGTCCCTCTCCTTTATATCCCCGCCCTGCTCTCGATCACTGTTCCCTCTCCTTTATATCCCCGCCCTGTTCTCGGTCACCGGTCCCTCTCCTTTATATCCCCGCTCTGCTCTCGGTCACTTGTCCCTCTCCTTTTATCCCTGCTCTGCTCTCGGTCACTGGTCCCTCTCCTTTATATCCCCGCCCTGCTCTTGGTCACTGATCCCTCTCCTTTATATCCCCGCCCTGCTCTCGGTCACTGCTCCCTCTCCTTTATATCCCCGCTCTGCTCTCAGTCACTGGTCCCTCTCCTTTATACCCCCGCCCTGCTCTCGGTCACTGGTCCCTCTCCTTTTTATCCCTGCTCTGCTCTCGGTCACTGGTCCCTCTCCTTTATATCCCCGCCCTGCTCTCGGTCACTGGTCCCTCTCCTTTATATCCCCGCTCTGCTCTCGGTCACTGGTCCCTCTCCTTTATATCCCCGCCCTGCTCTCGGTCACTGGTCCCTCTCCTTTATATCCCCGCCCCGCTCTCGGTCGCTGGTCCCTCTCCTTTATATCCCCGCCCTGCTCTCGATTGCTGGTCCCTCTCCTTTATATCCCCGCTCTGCTCTCAGTCACCGGTCCCTCTCCTTTATATCCCCGCTCTGCTCTCGATCTCTGGTCCCACTCCTTTATATCCCTGCTCTGCTCTCGGTCACTGGTCCCTCTCCTTTATATCCCCGCCCTACTCTCGGTCACTGGTCCCTCTCCTTTATATCCCCGCCCTGCTCTCGGTCACTGGTCCCTCTCCTTTATATCCCCGCCCTACTCTCGGTCACTGGTCCCTCTCCTTTTTATCCCTGCTCTGCTCTCGGTCACTGGTCCCTCTCCTTTATATCCCTGCCCTGCTCTCGGTCACTGATCCCTCTCCTTTATATCCCCGCCCTGCTCTCGGTCACTGCTCCCTCTCCTTTATATCCCCGCCCTGCTCTCGGTCACTGATCCCTCTCCTTTATATCCCCGCCCTGCTCTCGGTCACTGGTCCCTCTCCTTTATATCCCCGCCCTGCTCTCGGTCACTGGTCCCTCTCCTTTATATCCCCGCCCTACTCTCGGTCACTGGTCCCTCTCCTTTTTATCCCTGCTCTGCTCTCGGTCACTGGTCCCTCTCCTTTATATCCCTGCCCTGCTCTCGGTCACTGATCCCTCTCCTTTATATCCCTGCCCTGCTCTTGGTCACTGCTCCCTCTCCTTTATATCCCCGCCCTGCTCTCGGTCACTGGTCCCTCTCCTTTATATCCCCGCCCTGCTCTCGGTCACTGGTCCCTCTCCTTTATATCCCCACCCTGCTCTCGGTCATTGGTCCCTCTGCTTTATATCCCCGCCCTGCTCTCGGTCACTGGTCCCTCTCCTTTATATCCCCGCTCTGCTCTCGGTCACTGGTCCCTCTCCTTTATATCCCCGCCCTGCTCTCGGTCACTGGTCCCTCTCCTTTATATCCCCGCTCTGCTCTCGCTCACTGGTCCCTCTCCTTTATATCCCCGCCCTGCTCTCGATCACTGGTCCCTCTCCTTTATATCCCCGCCCTACTCTCGGTCACTGGTCCCTCTCCTTTATATCCCCGCCCTGCTCTCGGTCACTGGTCCCTCTCCTATATATCCCCGCTCTGCTCTCGATCGCTGGTCCCTCTCCTTTATATCCCCGCTCTGCTCTCGGTCACTGGTCCCTCTCCTTTACATCCCCGCCCTGCTCTCGGTAGCTGGTCCCTCTCCTTTATATCCCCGCCCTGCTCTCGGTAGCTGGTCCCTCTCCTTTATATCCCCGCCCTGCTCTCGATCACTGTTCCCTCTCCTTTATATCCCCGCCCTGTTCTCGGTCACCGGTCCCTCTCCTTTATATCCCCGCTCTGCTCTCGGTCACTTGTCCCTCTCCTTTTATCCCTGCTCTGCTCTCGGTCACTGGTCCCTCTCCTTTATATCCCCGCCCTGCACTTGGTCACTGATCCCTCTCCTTTATATCCCCGCCCTGCTCTCGGTCACTGCTCCCTCTCCTTTATATCCCCGCTCTGCTCTCAGTCACTGGTCCCTCTCCTTTATACCCCCGCCCTGCTCTCGGTCACTGGTCCCTCTCCTTTTTATCCCTGCTCTGCTCTCGGTCACTGGTCCCTCTCCTTTATATCCCCGCCCTGCTCTCGGTCACTGGTCCCTCTCCTTTATATCCCCGCTCTGCTCTCGGTCACTGGTCCCTCTCCTTTATATCCCCGCCCTGCTCTCGGTCACTGGTCCCTCTCCTTTATATCCCCGCCCCGCTCTCGGTCACTGGTCCCTCTCCTTTATATCCCCGCTCTGCTCTCGGTCACCGGTCCCTCTCCTTTATATCCCCGCCCTGCTCTCGGTCACTGGTCCCTCTCCTTTATATCCCCGCCCTGCTCTCGGTCACTGCTCCCTCTCCTTTATATCCCCGCCCTGCTCTCGGTCACTGCTCCCTCTCCTTTATATCCCCGCCCTGCTCTCGGTCACTGATCCCTCTCCTTTATATCTCCGCCCTGCTCTCGGTCACTGCTCCCTCTCCTTTATATCCCCGCTCTGCTCTCAGTCACTGGTCCCTCTTCTTTATATCCCCGCCCTGTTCTCGGTCACTGGTCCCTCTCCTTTATATCCCCGCTCTGCTCTCAGTCATTGGTCCCTCTCCTTTATATCCCCGCCCTGCTCTCGGTCACTGGTCCCTCTCCTTTATATCCCCACCCTGCTCTCGGTCATTGGTCCCTCTCCTTTATATCCCCGCCCTGCTCTCGGTCACTGGTCCCTCTCCTTTATATCCCCGCTCTGCTCTCGGTCACTGGTCCCTCTCCTTTATATCCCCGCCCTGCTCTCGGTCACTGGTCCCTCTCCTTTATATCCCCGCTCTGCTCTCGCTCACTGGTCCCTCTCCTTTATATCCCCGCCCTGCTCTCGATCACTGATCCCACTCCTTTATATCCCCGCCCCGCTCTCGGTCACTGGTCCCTCTCCTTTATATCCCCGCCCTACTCTCGGTCACTGGTCCCTCTCCTTTATATCCCCGCCCTGCTCTCGGTCACTGGTCCCTCTCCTTTATATCCCCGCTCTGCTCTCGATCGCTGGTCCCTCTCCTTTATATCCCCGCTCTGCTCTCGGTCACTGGTCCCTCTCCTTTATATCCCCGCCCTGCTCTCGGTCACTGCTCCCTCTCCTTTATATCCCCGCCCTGCTCTCGGTCACTGATCCCTCTCCTTTATATCCCCGCCCTGCTCTCGGTCACTGGTCCCTCTCCTTTATATCCCCGCCCTGCTCTCGGTCACTGGTCCCTCTCCTTTATATCCCCGCCCTACTCTCGGTCACTGGTCCCTCTCCTTTTTATCCCTGCTCTGCTCTCGGTCACTGGTCCCTCTCCTTTATATCCCTGCCCTGCTCTCGGTCACTGATCCCTCTCCTTTATATCCCTGCCCTGCTCTTGGTCACTGCTCCCTCTCCTTTATATCCCCGCCCTGCTCTCGGTCACTGGTCCCTCTCCTTTATATCCCCGCCCTGCTCTCGGTCACTGGTCCCTCTCCTTTATATCCCCACCCTGCTCTCGGTCATTGGTCCCTCTGCTTTATATCCCCGCCCTGCTCTCGGTCACTGGTCCCTCTCCTTTATATCCCCGCTCTGCTCTCGGTCACTGGTCCCTCTCCTTTATATCCCCGCCCTGCTCTCGGTCACTGGTCCCTCTCCTTTATATCCCCGCTCTGCTCTCGCTCACTGGTCCCTCTCCTTTATATCCCCGCCCTGCTCTCGATCACTGGTCCCTCTCCTTTATATCCCCGCCCTACTCTCGGTCACTGGTCCCTCTCCTTTATATCCCCGCCCTGCTCTCGGTCACTGGTCCCTCTCCTTTATATCCCCGCTCTGCTCTCGATCGCTGGTCCCTCTCCTTTATATCCCCGCTCTGCTCTCGGTCACTGGTCCCTCTCCTTTACATCCCCGCCCTGCTCTCGGTAGCTGGTCCCTCTCCTTTATATCCCCGCCCTGCTCTCGGTAGCTGGTCCCTCTCCTTTATATCCCCGCCCTGCTCTCGATCACTGTTCCCTCTCCTTTATATCCCCGCCCTGTTCTCGGTCACCGGTCCCTCTCCTTTATATCCCCGCTCTGCTCTCGGTCACTTGTCCCTCTCCTTTTATCCCTGCTCTGCTCTCGGTCACTGGTCCCTCTCCTTTATATCCCCGCCCTGCTCTTGGTCACTGATCCCTCTCCTTTATATCCCCGCCCTGCTCTCGGTCACTGCTCCCTCTCCTTTATATCCCCGCTCTGCTCTCAGTCACTGGTCCCTCTCCTTTATACCCCCGCCCTGCTCTCGGTCACTGGTCCCTCTCCTTTTTATCCCTGCTCTGCTCTCGGTCACTGGTCCCTCTCCTTTATATCCCCGCCCTGCTCTCGGTCACTGGTCCCTCTCCTTTATATCCCCGCTCTGCTCTCGGTCACTGGTCCCTCTCCTTTATATCCCCGCCCTGCTCTCGGTCACTGGTCCCTCTCCTTTATATCCCCGCCCCGCTCTCGGTCACTGGTCCCTCTCCTTTATATCCCCGCTCTGCTCTCGGTCACCGGTCCCTCTCCTTTATATCCCCGCCCTGCTCTCGGTCACTGGTCCCTCTCCTTTATATCCCCGCCCTGCTCTCGGTCACTGCTCCCTCTCCTTTATATCCCCGCCCTGCTCTCGGTCACTGCTCCCTCTCCTTTATATCCCCGCCCTGCTCTCGGTCACTGATCCCTCTCCTTTATATCTCCGCCCTGCTCTCGGTCACTGCTCCCTCTCCTTTATATCCCCGCTCTGCTCTCAGTCACTGGTCCCTCTCCTTTATATCCCCGCCCTGTTCTCGGTCACTGGTCCCTCTCCTTTATATCCCCGCTCTGCTCTCAGTCATTGGTCCCTCTCCTTTATATCCCCGCCCTGCTCTCGGTCACTGGTCCCTCTCCTTTATATCCCCACCCTGCTCTCGGTCATTGGTCCCTCTCCTTTATATCCCCGCCCTGCTCTCGGTCACTGGTCCCTCTCCTTTATATCCCCGCTCTGCTCTCGGTCACTGGTCCCTCTCCTTTATATCCCCGCCCTGCTCTCGGTCACTGGTCCCTCTCCTTTATATCCCCGCTCTGCTCTCGCTCACTGGTCCCTCTCCTTTATATCCCCGCCCTGCTCGCGATCACTGATCCCACTCATTTATATCCCCGCCCCGCTCTCGGTCACTGGTCCCTCTCCTTTATATCCCCGCCCTACTCTCGGTCACTGGTCCCTCTCCTTTATATCCCCGCCCTGCTCTCGGTCACTGGTCCCTCTCCTTTATATCCCCGCTCTGCTCTCGATCGCTGGTCCCTCTCCTTTATATCCCCGCTCTGCTCTCGGTCACTGGTCCCTCTCCTTTATATCCCCGCCCTGCTCTCGATCACTGTTCCCTCTCCATAATATCCCCGCCCTGTTCTCGGTCACCGGTCCCTCTCCTTTATATCCCCGCTCTGCTCTCGGTCACTTGTCCCTCTCCTTTTATCCCTGCTCTGCTCTCGGTCACTGGTCCCTCTCCTTTATATCCACGCCCTGCTCTTGGTCACTGATCCCTCTCCTTTATATCCCCGCCCTGCTCTCGGTCACTGCTCCCTCTCCTTTATATCCCCGCTCTGCTCTCAGTCACTGGTCCCTCTCCTTTATATCCCCGCCCTGCTCTCGGTCACTGGTCCCTCTCCTTTTTATCCCTGCTCTGCTCTCGGTCACTGGTCTCTCTCCTTTATATCCCCGCCCTGCTCTCGGTCACTGCTCCCTCTCCTTTATATCCCCGCTCTGCTCTCAGTCACTGGTCCCTCTCCTTTATATCCCCGCCCTGCTCTCGGTCACTGGTCCCTCTCCTTTTTATCCCTGCTCTGCTCTCCGTCACTGGTCCCTCTCCTTTATATCCCCGCCCTGCTCTCGGTCACTGCTCCCTCTCCTTTATATCCCCGCCCTGCTCTCGGTCACTGCTCCCTCTCCTTTATATCCCCGCCCTGCTCTCGGTCACTGATCCCTCTCCTTTATATCCCCGCCCTGCTCTCGGTCACTGCTCCCTCTCCTTTATATCCCCGCTCTGCTCTCAGTCACTGGTCCCTCTCCTTTATATCCCCGCCCTGTTCTCGGTCACTGGTCCCTCTCCTTTATATCCCCGCTCTGCTCTCAGTCACTGGTCCCTCTCCTTTATATCCCCGCCCTGCTCTCGGTCACTGGTCCCTCTCCTTTATATCCCCGCTCTGCTCTCGGTCACTGGTCCCTCTCCTTTATATCCCCGCTCTGCTCTCAGTCACCGGTCCCTCTCCTTTATATCCCCGCTCTGCTCTCGATCTCTGGTCCCACTCCTTTATATCCCTGCTCTGCTCTCGGTCGCTGGTCCCTCTCCTTTATATCCCCGCCCTGCTCTCGGTCACTGCTCCCTCTCCTTTATATCCCCGCCCTGCTCTCGGTCACTGATCCCGCTCCTTTATATCCCCGCTCTGCTCTCGGTCACTGCTCCCTCTCCTTTATATCCCCGCCCTGCTCTCGGTCACTGATCCCTCTCCTTTATATCCCCGCCCTGCTCTCGGTCACTGCTCCCTCTCCTTTATATCCCCGCCCTGCTCTCGGTCACTGATCCCTCTCCTTTTTATCCCTGCTCTGCTCTCGGTCACTGGTCCCTGTCCTTTATATCCCCGCTCTGCTCTCAGTCACTGGTCCCCCTCCTTTATATCCCCGCCCTGCTCTCGGTCACTGGTCCCTCTCCTTTATATCCCCGCCCCGCTCTCGGTCACTGGTCCCTCTCCTTTATATCCCCGCCCTGCTCTCGGTCACCGGTCACTCTCCTTTATATCCCCGCCCTGCTCTCGGTCACTGGTCCCTCTCCTTTATATCCCCGCCCTGCTCTCGGTCACTGCTCCCTCTCCTTTATATCCCCACCCTGCTCTCGGTCACTGATCCCTCTCCTTTATATCCCCGCCCTGCTCTCGGTCACCGGTCCCTCTCCTTTATATCCCCGCCCCGCTCTCGGTCACTGGTCCCTCTCCTTTTTATACCCGCCCTGCTCTCGGTCACCGGTCCCTCTCCTTTATATCCCCGCCCTGCTCTCGGTCACCGGTCCCTCTCCTTTATATCCCCGCCCTGCTCTCGGTCACTGCTCCCTCTCCTTTATATCCCCACCCTGCTCTCGGTCACTGCTCCCTCTCCTTTATATCCCCGCCCTGCTCTCGGTCACTGCTCCCTCTCCTTTATATCCCCGCTCTGCTCTCAGTCACTGGTCCCTCTCCTTTATATCCCCGCCCTGTTCTCGGTCACTGGTCCCTCTCCTTTATATCCCCGCTCTGCTCTCAGTCACTGGTCCCTCTCCTTTATATCCCCGCCCTGCTCTCGGTCACTGGTCCCTCTCCTTTATATCCCCGCTCTGCTCTCAGTCACTGGTCCCTCTCCTTTATATCCCCGCCCTGCTCTCGATCGCTGGTCCCTCTCCTTTATATCCCCGCTCTGCTCTCAGTCACCGGTCCCTCTCCTTTATATCCCTGCTCTGCTCTCGGTCGCTGGTCCCTCTCCTTTATATCCCCGCCCTGCTCTCGATCGCTGGTCCCTCTCCTTTATATCCCCGCTCTGCTCTCAGTCACCGGTCCCTCTCCTTTATATCCCCGCTCTGCTCTCGATCTCTGGTCCCACTCCTTTATATCCCTGCTCTGCTCTCGGTCGCTGGTCCCTCTCCTTTATATCCCCGCCCTGCTCTCGGTCACTGCTCCCTCTCCTTTATATCCCCGCTCTGCTCTCGCTCACTGGTCCCTCTCCTTTATATCCCCGCCCTGCTCTCGATCACTGGTCCCACTCCTTTATATCCCCGCCCCGCTCTCGGTCACTGGTCCCTCTCCTTTATATCCCCGCCCTGCTCTCGGTCACTGGTCCCTCTCCTTTATATCCCCGCCCTGCTCTCGGTCACTGGTCCCTCTCCTTTATATCCCCGCTCTGCTCTCGATCGCTGGTCCCTCTCCTTTATATCCCCGCTCTGCTCTCGGTCACTGGTCCCTCTCCTTTATATCCCCGCCCTGCTCTCGGTAGCTGGTCCCTCTCCTTTATATCCCCGCCCTGCTCTCGATCACTGTTCCCTCTCCTTTATATCCCCGCCCTGTTCTCGGTCACCGGTCCCTCTCCTTTGTATCCCCGCTCTGCTCTCGGTCACTTGTCCCTCTCCTTTTATCCCTGCTCTGCTCTCGGTCACTGGTCCCTCTCCTTTATATCCCCGCCCTGCTCTCGGTCACTGATCCCTCTCCTTTATATCCCCGCCCTGCTCTCGGTCACTGCTCCCTCTCCTTTATATCCCCGCTCTGCTCTCAGTCACTGGTCCCTCTCCTTTATATCCCCGCCCTGCTCTCGGTCACTGATCCCTCTCCTTTATATCCCCGCCCTGCTCTCGGTCACTGCTCCCTCTCCTTTATATCCCCGCTCTGCTCTCAGTCACTGGTCTCTCTCCTTTATATCCCCGCTCTGCTCTCGGTCACTGGTCCCTGTCCTTTATATCCCCGCTCTGCTCTCAGTCACTGGTCCCTCTCCTTTATATCCCCGCCCTGCTCTCGGTCACTGGTCCCTCTCCTTTATATCCCCGCCCTGCTCTCGGTCACTGGTCCCTCTCCTTTATATCCCCGCCCTGCTCTCGGTTACCGGTCACTCTCCTTTATATCCCCGCCCTGCTCTCGGTCACTGCTCCCTCTCCTTAATATCCCCACCCTGCTCTCGGTCACTGATCCCACTCCTTTATACCCCCGCCCTGCTCTCGGTCACTGCTCCCTCTCCTTTATACCCCCGCCCTGCTCTCGGTCACCGGTCCCTCTCCTTTATATCCCCGCCCCGCTCTCGGTCACTGGTCCCTCTCCTTTATATCCCCGCCCTGCTCTCGGTCACCGGTCCCTCTCCTTTATATCCCCGCCCTGCTCTCGGTCACCGGTCCCTCTCCTTTATATCCCCGCCCTGCTCTCGGTCACTTCTCCCTCTCCTTTATATCCCCGCTCTGCTCTCAGTCACTGGTCCCTCTCCTTTATATCCCCGCCCTGTTCTCGGTCACTGGTCCCTCACCTTTATATCCCCGCCCCGCTCTCAGTCACTGGTCCCTCTCCTTTATATCCCCGCCCTGCTCTCGGTCACTGGTCCCTCTCCTTTATATCCCCGCTCTGCTCTCAGTCACTGGTCCCTCTCCTTTATATCCCTGCTCTGCTCTCGGTCGCTGGTCCCTCTCCTTTATATCCCCGCCCTGCTCTCGATCGCTGGTCCCTCTCCTTTATATCCCCGCTCTGCTCTCAGTCACCGGTCCCTCTCCTTTATATCCCCGCTCTGCTCTCGATCTCTGGTCCCTCTCCTTTATATCCCTGCTCTGCTCTCGGTCACTGGTCCCTCTCCTTTTTATCCCTGCTCTGCTCTCGGTCACTGGTCCCTCTCCTTTATATCCCCGCCCTGCTCTCGGTCACTGGTCCCTCTCCTTTATATCCCCGCCCTACTCTCGGTCACTGGTCCCTCTCCTTTTTATCCCCGCCCTACTCTCGGTCACTGCTCCCTCTCCTTTATATCCCCGCCCTACTCTCGGTCACTGGTCCCTCTCCTTTATATCCCCGCCCAGCTCTCGGTCACTGGTCCCTCTCCTTTATATCCCCGCCCTGCTCTCGGTCACTGGTCCCTCTCCTTTATATCCCCGCCCTGCTCTCGGTCACCGGTCACTCTCCTTTATATCCCCGCCCTGCTCTCGGTCACTGCTCCCTCTCCTTTATATCCCCACCCTGCTCTCGGTCACTGATCCCACTCCTTTATACCCCCGCCCTGCTCTCGGTCACTGCTCCCTCTCCTTTATACCCCCGCCCTGCTCTCGGTCACCGGTCCCTCTCCTTTATATCCCCGCCCCGCTCTCGGTCACTGGTCCCTCTCCTTTATATCCCCGCCCTGCTCTCGGTCACCGGTCCCTCTCCTTTATATCCCCGCCCTGCTCTCGGTCACCGGTCCCTCTCCTTTATATCCCCGCCCTGCTCTCGGTCACTGCTCCCTCTCCTTTATATCCCCGCTCTGCTCTCAGTCACTGGTCCCTCTCCTTTATATCCCCGCCCTGTTCTCGGTCACTGGTCCCTCACCTTTATATCCCCGCCCCGCTCTCAGTCACTGGTCCCTCTCCTTTATATCCCCGCCCTGCTCTCGGTCACTGGTCCCTCTCCTTTATATCCCCGCTCTGCTCTCAGTCACTGGTCCCTCTCCTTTATATCCCTGCTCTGCTCTCGGTCGCTGGTCCCTCTCCTTTATATCCCCGCCCTGCTCTCGATCGCTGGTCCCTCTCCTTTATATCCCCGCCCTGCTCTCGGTCACTGCTCCCTCTCCTTTATATCCCCGCCCTGCTCTCGGTCACTGATCCCTCTCCTTTATATCCCCGCCCTGCTCTCGGTCACTGCTCCCTCTCCTTTATATCCCCGCTCTGCTCTCAGTCACTGGTCCCTCTCCTTTATATCCCCGCCCTGTTCTCGGTCACTGGTCCCTCTCCTTTATATCCCCGCTCTGCTCTCAGTCACTGGTCCCTCTCCTTTATATCCCCGCCCTGCTCTCGGTCACTGGTCCCTCTCCTTTATATCCCCGCTCTGCTCTCGGTCACTGGTCCCTCTCCTTTATATCCCCGCTCTGCTCTCAGTCACCGGTCCCTCTCCTTTATATCCCCGCTCTGCTCTCGATCTCTGGTCCCACTCCTTTATATCCCTGCTCTGCTCTCGGTCGCTGGTCCCTCTCCTTTATATCCCCCCCTGCTCTCGGTCACTGCTCCCTCTCCTTTATATCCCCGCCCTGCTCTCGGTCACTGATCCCGCTCCTTTATATCCCCGCTCTGCTCTCGGTCACTGCTCCCTCTCCTTTATATCCCCGCCCTGCTCTCGGTCACTGATCCCTCTCCTTTATATCCCCGCCCTGCTCTCGGTCACTGCTCCCTCTCCTTTATATCCCCGCCCTGCTCTCGGTCACTGATCCCTCTCCTTTTTATCCCTGCTCTGCTCTCGGTCACTGGTCCCTGTCCTTTATATCCCCGCTCTGCTCTCAGTCACTGGTCCCCCTCCTTTATATCCCCGCCCTGCTCTCGGTCACTGGTCCCTCTCCTTTATATCCCCGCCCCGCTCTCGGTCACTGGTCCCTCTCCTTTATATCCCCGCCCTGCTCTCGGTCACCGGTCACTCTCCTTTATATCCCCGCCCTGCTCTCGGTCACTGGTCCCTCTCCTTTATATCCCCGCCCTGCTCTCGGTCACTGCTCCCTCTCCTTTATATCCCCACCCTGCTCTCGGTCACTGATCCCTCTCCTTTATATCCCCGCCCTGCTCTCGGTCACCGGTCCCTCTCCTTTATATCCCCGCCCCGCTCTCGGTCACTGGTCCCTCTCCTTTTTATACCCGCCCTGCTCTCGGTCACCGGTCCCTCTCCTTTATATCCCCGCCCTGCTCTCGGTCACCGGTCCCTCTCCTTTATATCCCCGCCCTGCTCTCGGTCACTGCTCCCTCTCCTTTATATCCCCACCCTGCTCTCGGTCACTGCTCCCTCTCCTTTATATCCCCGCCCTGCTCTCGGTCACTGCTCCCTCTCCTTTATATCCCCGCTCTGCTCTCAGTCACTGGTCCCTCTCCTTTATATCCCCGCCCTGTTCTCGGTCACTGGTCCCTCTCCTTTATATCCCCGCTCTGCTCTCAGTCACTGGTCCCTCTCCTTTATATCCCCGCCCTGCTCTCGGTCACTGGTCCATCTCCTTTATATCCCCGCTCTGCTCTCAGTCACTGGTCCCTCTCCTTTATATCCCCGCCCTGCTCTCGATCGCTGGTCCCTCTCCTTTATATCCCCGCTCTGCTCTCAGTCACTGGTCCCTCTCCTTTATATCCCCGCCCTGCTCTCGATCGCTGGTCCCTCTCCTTTATATCCCCGCTCTGCTCTCAGTCACCGGTCCCTCTCCTTTATATCCCTGCTCTGCTCTCGGTCGCTGGTCCCTCTCCTTTATATCCCCGCCCTGCTCTCGATCGCTGGTCCCTCTCCTTTATATCCCCGCTCTGCTCTCAGTCACCGGTCCCTCTCCTTTATATCCCCGCTCTGCTCTCGATCTCTGGTCCCACTCCTTTATATCCCTGCTCTGCTCTCGGTCGCTGGTCCCTCTCCTTTATATCCCCGCCCTGCTCTCGGTCACTGCTCCCTCTCCTTTATATCCCCGCTCTGCTCTCGCTCACTGGTCCCTCTCCTTTATATCCCCGCCCTGCTCTCGATCACTGGTCCCACTCCTTTATATCCCCGCCCCGCTCTCGGTCACTGGTCCCTCTCCTTTATATCCCCGCCCTGCTCTCGGTCACTGGTCCCTCTCCTTTATATCCCCGCCCTGCTCTCGGTCACTGGTCCCTCTCCTTTATATCCCCGCCCTGCTCTCGGTAGCTGGTCCCTCTCCTTTATATCCCCGCCCTGCTCTCGATCACTGTTCCCTCTCCTTTATATCCCCGCCCTGTTCTCGGTCACCGGTCCCTCTCCTTTGTATCCCCGCTCTGCTCTCGGTCACTTGTCCCTCTCCTTTTATCCCTGCTCTGCTCTCGGTCACTGTTCCCTCTCCTTTATATCCCCGCCCTGCTCTCGGTCACTGATCCCTCTCCTTTATATCCCCGCCCTGCTCTCGGTCACTGCTCCCTCTCCTTTATATCCCCGCTCTGCTCTCAGTCACTGGTCCCTCTCCTTTATATCCCCGCCCTGCTCTCGGTCACTGATCCCTCTCCTTTATATCCCCGCCCCGCTCTCGGTCACTGCTCCCTCTCCTTTATATCCCCGCTCTGCTCTCAGTCACTGGTCTCTCTCCTTTATATCCCCGCTCTGCTCTCGGTCACTGGTCCCTGTCCTTTATATCCCCGCTCTGCTCTCAGTCACTGGTCCCTCTCCTTTATATCCCCGCCCTGCTCTCGGTCACTGGTCCCTCTCCTTTATATCCCCGCCCTGCTCTCGGTCACTGGTCCCTCTCCTTTATATCCCCGCCCTGCTCTCGGTCACCGGTCACTCTCCTTTATATCCCCGCCCTGCTCTCGGTCACTGCTCCCTCTCCTTTATATCCCCACCCTGCTCTCGGTCACTGATCCCACTCCTTTATACCCCCGCCCTGCTCTCGGTCACTGCTCCCTCTCCTTTATACCCCCGCCCTGCTCTCGGTCACCGGTCCCTCTCCTTTATATCCCCGCCCCGCTCTCGGTCACTGGTCCCTCTCCTTTATATCCCCGCCCTGCTCTCGGTCACCGGTCCCTCTCCTTTATATCCCCGCCCTGCTCTCGGTCACCGGTCCCTCTCCTTTATATCCCCGCCCTGCTCTCGGTCACTTCTCCCTCTCCTTTATATCCCCGCTCTGCTCTCAGTCACTGGTCCCTCTCCTTTATATCCCCGCCCTGTTCTCGGTCACTGGTCCCTCACCTTTATATCCCCGCCCCGCTCTCAGTCACTGGTCCCTCTCCTTTATATCCCCGCCCTGCTCTCGGTCACTGGTCCCTCTCCTTTATATCCCCGCTCTGCTCTCAGTCACTGGTCCCTCTCCTTTATATCCCTGCTCTGCTCTCGGTCGCTGGTCCCTCTCCTTTATATCCCCGCCCTGCTCTCGATCGCTGGTCCCTCTCCTTTATATCCCCGCTCTGCTCTCAGTCACCGGTCCCTCTCCTTTATATCCCCGCTCTGCTCTCGATCTCTGGTCCCTCTCCTTTATATCCCTGCTCTGCTCTCGGTCACTGGTCCCTCTCCTTTTTATCCCTGCTCTGCTCTCGGTCACTGGTCCCTCTCCTTTATATCCCCGCCCTGCTCTCGGTCACTGGTCCCTCTCCTTTATATCCCCGCCCTACTCTCGGTCACTGGTCCCTCTCCTTTTTATCCCCGCCCTACTCTCGGTCACTGCTCCCTCTCCTTTATATCCCCGCCCTACTCTCGGTCACTGGTCCCTCTCCTTTATATCCCCGCCCAGCTCTCGGTCACTGGTCCCTCTCCTTTATATCCCCGCCCTGCTCTCGGTCACTGGTCCCTCTCCTTTATATCCCCGCCCTGCTCTCGGTCACCGGTCACTCTCCTTTATATCCCCGCCCTGCTCTCGGTCACTGCTCCCTCTCCTTTATATCCCCACCCTGCTCTCGGTCACTGATCCCACTCCTTTATACCCCCGCCCTGCTCTCGGTCACTGCTCCCTCTCCTTTATACCCCCGCCCTGCTCTCGGTCACCGGTCCCTCTCCTTTATATCCCCGCCCCGCTCTCGGTCACTGGTCCCTCTCCTTTATATCCCCGCCCTGCTCTCGGTCACCGGTCCCTCTCCTTTATATCCCCGCCCTGCTCTCGGTCACCGGTCCCTCTCCTTTATATCCCCGCCCTGCTCTCGGTCACTGCTCCCTCTCCTTTATATCCCCGCTCTGCTCTCAGTCACTGGTCCCTCTCCTTTATATCCCCGCCCTGTTCTCGGTCACTGGTCCCTCACCTTTATATCCCCGCCCCGCTCTCAGTCACTGGTCCCTCTCCTTTATATCCCCGCCCTGCTCTCGGTCACTGGTCCCTCTCCTTTATATCCCCGCTCTGCTCTCAGTCACTGGTCCCTCTCCTTTATATCCCTGCTCTGCTCTCGGTCGCTGGTCCCTCTCCTTTATATCCCCGCCCTGCTCTCGATCGCTGGTCCCTCTCCTTTATATCCCCGCTCTGCTCTCAGTCACCGGTCCCTCTCCTTTATATCCCCGCTCTGCTCTCGATCTCTGGTCCCACTCCTTTATATCCCTGCTCTGCTCTCGGTCACTGGTCCCTCTCCTTTTTATCCCTGCTCTGCTCTCGGTCACTGGTCCCTCTCCTTTATATCCCCGCCCTGCTCTCGGTCACTGGTCCCTCTCCTTTATATCCCCGCCCTACTCTCGGTCACTGGTCCCTCTCCTTTTTATCCCCGCCCTACTCTCGGTCACTGCTCCCTCTCCTTTATATCCCCGCCCTACTCTCGGTCACTGGTCCCTCTCCTTTTTATCCCTGCTCTGCTCTCGGTCACTTGTCCCTCTCCTTTATATCCCCGCCCTGCTCTCGGTCACTGCTCCCTCTCCTTTATATCCCGGCCCTGCTCTCGGTCACTGGTCCCTCTCCTTTATATCCCCGCCCTGCTCTCGGTCACTGGTCCCTCTCCTTTATATCCCCACCCTGCTCTCGGTCATTGGTCCCTCTCCTTTATATCCCCGCCCTGCTCTCGGTCACTGGTCCCTCTCCTTTATATCCCCGCCCTACTCTCGGTCACTGGTCCCTCTCCTTTATATCCCCGCCCTACTCTCGGTCACTGGTCCCTCTCCTTTATATCCCCGCCCTGCTCTCGGTCACTGGTCCCTCTCCTTTATATCCCCGCCCCGCTCTCGGTCACTGGTCCCTCTCCTTTATATCCCCGCCCTGCTCTCGGTCACTGCTCCCTCTCCTTTATATCCCCGCCCTGCTCTCGATCACTGGTCCCACTCCTTTATATCCCCGCTCTGCTCTCGGTCACTTATCCCTCTCCTTTTATCCCTGCTCTGCTCTCGGTCACTGTTCCCTCTCCTTTATATCCCCGTCCTGCTCTCAGTCACTGGTTGCACTCCTTTATATCCCTACTCTGCTCTCGGTCGCTGGTCCCTCTCCTTTATATCCCCGCCCTGCTCTCGGTCACTGGTTCCACTCCTTTATATCCCCGCCCTTCTCTCGGTCACTGCTCCCACTCCTTTATATCCCTGCTCTGCTCTCGGTCACCGGCCCCTCTCCTTTATATCCCCGCCCTGCTCTCGGTCACTGATCCCTCTCCTTTGTATCCCGGCCCTGCTCTCGATCACTGGTCCCACTCCTTTATATCCCCGCCCTGCTCTCGGGCCTCCGCTCTCACTCCTTTTATCCCCACTCTGCTCTCGGTAGCTGGTCCCACTCCTTTATATCCCTGCCCTGCTCTTGGTCACTGCTCCCTCTCCTTTATATCCCCGCCCTGCTCTCGGTCACTGGTCCCTCTCCTTTATATCCCCGCCCTGCTCTCGGTCACTGGTCCCTCTCCTTTATATCCCCGCCCCGCTCTCGGTCACTGGTCCCTCTCCTTTATATCCCCGCCCTGCTCTCGGTCACTGCTCCCTCTCCTTTATATCCCCGCCCTGCTCTCGATCACTGGTCCCACTCCTTTATATCCCCGCTCTGCTCTCGGTCACTTATCCCTCTCCTTTTATCCCTGCTCTGCTCTCGGTGACTGTTCCCTCTCCTTTATATCCCCGTCCTGCTCTCAGTCACTGGTTGCACTCCTTTATATCCCTACTCTGCTCTCGGTCGCTGGTCCCTCTCCTTTATATCCCCGCCCTGCTCTCGGTCACTGGTTCCACTCCTTTATATCCCCGCCCTTCTCTCGGTCACTGCTCCCACTCCTTTATATCCCCGCCCTGCTCTCGGTCACTGCTCCCTCTCCTTTATATCCCCACCCTGCTCTCGGTCACTGCTCCCTCTCCTTTATATCCCCGCCCTGCTCTCGGTCACTGCTCCCTCTCCTTTATATCCCCGCTCTGCTCTCAGTCACTGGTCCCTCTCCTTTATATCCCCGCCCTGTTCTCGGTCACTGGTCCCTCTCCTTTATATCCCCGCTCTGCTCTCAGTCACTGGTCCCTCTCCTTTATATCCCCGCCCTGCTCTCGGTCACTGGTCCCTCTCCTTTATATCCCCGCTCTGCTCTCAGTCACTGGTCCCTCTCCTTTATATCCCCGCCCTGCTCTCGATCGCTGGTCCCTCTCCTTTATATCCCCGCTCTGCTCTCAGTCACCGGTCCCTCTCCTTTATATCCCTGCTCTGCTCTCGGTCGCTGGTCCCTCTCCTTTATATCCCCGCCCTGCTCTCGATCGCTGGTCCCTCTCCTTTATATCCCCGCTCTGCTCTCAGTCACCGGTCCCTCTCCTTTATATCCCCGCTCTGCTCTCGATCTCTGGTCCCACTCCTTTATATCCCTGCTCTGCTCTCGGTCGCTGGTCCCTCTCCTTTATATCCCCGCCCTGCTCTCGGTCACTGCTCCCTCTCCTTTATATCCCCGCTCTGCTCTCGCTCACTGGTCCCTCTCCTTTATATCCCCGCCCTGCTCTCGATCACTGGTCCCACTCCTTTATATCCCCGCCCCGCTCTCGGTCACTGGTCCCTCTCCTTTATATCCCCGCCCTGCTCTCGGTCACTGGTCCCTCTCCTTTATATCCCCGCCCTGCTCTCGGTCACTGGTCCCTCTCCTTTATATCCCCGCCCTGCTCTCGGTAGCTGGTCCCTCTCCTTTATATCCCCGCCCTGCTCTCGATCACTGTTCCCTCTCCTTTATATCCCCGCCCTGTTCTCGGTCACCGGTCCCTCTCCTTTGTATCCCCGCTCTGCTCTCGGTCACTTGTCCCTCTCCTTTTATCCCTGCTCTGCTCTCGGTCACTGGTCCCTCTCCTTTATATCCCCGCCCTGCTCTCGGTCACTGATCCCTCTCCTTTATATCCCCGCCCTGCTCTCGGTCACTGCTCCCTCTCCTTTATATCCCCGCTCTGCTCTCAGTCACTGGTCCGTCTCCTTTATATCCCCGCCCTGCTCTCGGTCACTGATCCCTCTCCTTTATATCCCCGCCCCGCTCTCGGTCACTGCTCCCTCTCCTTTATATCCCCGCTCTGCTCTCAGTCACTGGTCTCTCTCCTTTATATCCCCGCTCTGCTCTCGGTCACTGGTTCCTGTCCTTTATATCCCCGCTCTGCTCTCAGTCACTGGTCCCTCTCCTTTATATCCCCGCCCTGCTCTCGGTCACTGGTCCCTCTCCTTTATATCCCCGCCCTGCTCTCGTTCACTGGTCCCTCTCCTTTATATCCCCGCCCTGCTCTCGGTCACCGGTCACTCTCCTTTATATCCCCGCCCTGCTCTCGGTCACTGCTCCCTCTCCTTTATATCCCCACCCTGCTCTCGGTCACTGATCCCACTCCTTTATACCCCCGCCCTGCTCTCGGTCACTGCTCCCTCTCCTTTATACCCCCGCCCTGCTCTCGGTCACCGGTCCCTCTCCTTTATATCCCCGCCCCGCTCTCGGTCACTGGTCCCTCTCCTTTATATCCCCGCCCTGCTCTCGGTCACCGGTCCCTCTCCTTTATATCCCCGCCCTGCTCTCGGTCACCGGTCCCTCTCCTTTATATCCCCGCCCTGCTCTCGGTCACTTCTCCCTCTCCTTTATATCCCCGCTCTGCTCTCAGTCACTGGTCCCTCTCCTTTATATCCCCGCCCTGTTCTCGGTCACTGGTCCCTCACCTTTATATCCCCGCCCCGCTCTCAGTCACTGGTCCCTCTCCTTTATATCCCCGCCCTGCTCTCGGTCACTGGTCCCTCTCCTTTATATCCCCGCTCTGCTCTCAGTCACTGGTCCCTCTCCTTTATATCCCTGCTCTGCTCTCGGTCGCTGGTCCCTCTCCTTTATATCCCCGCCCTGCTCTCGATCGCTGGTCCCTCTCCTTTATATCCCCGCTCTGCTCTCAGTCACCGGTCCCTCTCCTTTATATCCCCGCTCTGCTCTCGATCTCTGGTCCCTCTCCTTTATATCCCTGCTCTGCTCTCGGTCACTGGTCCCTCTCCTTTTTATCCCTGCTCTGCTCTCGGTCACTGGTCCCTCTCCTTTATATCCCTGCCCTGCTCTCGGTCACTGGTCCCTCTCCTTTATATCCCCGCCCTACTCTCGGTCACTGGTCCCTCTCCTTTTTATCCCCGCCCTACTCTCGGTCACTGCTCCCTCTCCTTTATATCCCCGCCCTACTCTCGGTCACTGGTCCCTCTCCTTTATATCCCCGCCCAGCTCTCGGTCACTGGTCCCTCTCCTTTATATCCCCGCCCTGCTCTCGGTCACTGGTCCCTCTCCTTTATATCCCCGCCCTGCTCTCGGTCACCGGTCACTCTCCTTTATATCCCCGCCCTGCTCTCGGTCACTGCTCCCTCTCCTTTATATCCCCACCCTGCTCTCGGTCACTGATCCCACTCCTTTATACCCCCGCCCTGCTCTCGGTCACCGGTCCCTCTCCTTTATACCCCCGCCCTGCTCTCGGTCACCGGTCCCTCTCCTTTATATCCCCGCCCCGCTCTCGGTCACTGGTCCCTCTCCTTTATATCCCCGCCCTGCTCTCGGTCACCGGTCCCTCTCCTTTATATCCCCGCCCTGCTCTCGGTCACCGGTCCCTCTCCTTTATATCCCCGCCCTGCTCTCGGTCACTGCTCCCTCTCCTTTATATCCCCGCTCTGCTCTCAGTCACTGGTCCCTCTCCTTTATATCCCCGCCCTGTTCTCGGTCACTGGTCCCTCACCTTTATATCCCCGCCCCGCTCTCAGTCACTGGTCCCTCTCCTTTATATCCCCGCCCTGCTCTCGGTCACTGGTCCCTCTCCTTTATATCCCCGCTCTGCTCTCAGTCACTGGTCCCTCTCCTTTATATCCCTGCTCTGCTCTCGGTCGCTGGTCCCTCTCCTTTATATCCCCGCCCTGCTCTCGATCGCTGGTCCCTCTCCTTTATATCCCCGCTCTGCTCTCAGTCACCGGTCCCTCTCCTTTATATCCCCGCTCTGCTCTCGATCTCTGGTCCCACTCCTTTATATCCCTGCTCTGCTCTCGGTCACTGGTCCCTCTCCTTTTTATCCCTGCTCTGCTCTCGGTCACTGGTCCCTCTCCTTTATATCCCCGCCCTGCTCTCGGTCACTGGTCCCTCTCCTTTATATCCCCGCCCTACTCTCGGTCACTGGTCCCTCTCCTTTTTATCCCCGCCCTACTCTCGGTCACTGCTCCCTCTCCTTTATATCCCCGCCCTACTCTCGGTCACTGGTCCCTCTCCTTTTTATCCCTGCTCTGCTCTCGGTCACTTGTCCCTCTCCTTTATATCCCCGCCCTGCTCTCGGTCACTGCTCCCTCTCCTTTATATCCCGGCCCTGCTCTCGGTCACTGGTCCCTCTCCTTTATATCCCCGCCCTGCTCTCGGTCACTGGTCCCTCTCCTTTATATCCCCACCCTGCTCTCGGTCATTGGTCCCTCTCCTTTATATCCCCGCCCTGCTCTCGGTCACTGGTCCCTCTCCTTTATATCCCCGCCCTACTCTCGGTCACTGGTCCCTCTCCTTTATATCCCCGCCCTACTCTCGGTCACTGGTCCCTCTCCTTTATATCCCCGCCCTGCTCTCGGTCACTGGTCCCTCTCCTTTATATCCCCGCCCCGCTCTCGGTCACTGGTCCCTCTCCTTTATATCCCCGCCCTGCTCTCGGTCACTGCTCCCTCTCCTTTATATCCCCGCCCTGCTCTCGATCACTGGTCCCACTCCTTTATATCCCCGCTCTGCTCTCGGTCACTTATCCCTCTCCTTTTATCCCTGCTCTGCTCTCGGTCACTGTTCCCTCTCCTTTATATCCCCGTCCTGCTCTCAGTCACTGGTTGCACTCCTTTATATCCCTACTCTGCTCTCGGTCGCTGGTCCCTCTCCTTTATATCCCCGCCCTGCTCTCGGTCACTGGTTCCACTCCTTTATATCCCCGCCCTTCTCTCGGTCACTGCTCCCACTCCTTTATATCCCTGCTCTGCTCTCGGTCACCGGTCCCTCTCCTTTATATCCCCGCCCTGCTCTCGGTCACTGATCCCTCTCCTTTGTATCCCGGCCCTGCTCTCGATCACTGGTCCCACTCCTTTATATCCCCGCCCTGCTCTCGGGCCTCCGCTCTCACTCCTTTTATCCCCACTCTGCTCTCGGTAGCTGGTCCCACTCCTACAACGACAAACTTTGATACCCGTTCAGCTGAGTACTGCAGCGCTCCTCCAGTCTGGTCCAGGCAGTGGAAGCGTTGTTTGGGGATGCCTATGGTGTGCTCAATGATGTTCCTGTGGCAGTGTGGCTCTCGTTGTAGGTCTGCTATGCACGTGTGCATGTGTTCCCGACTGAAGTCGTGAGCCATGTCATGAGGGGATATCCCTTGTCACCCAGTAGCCAGCCTTTGACTTGTCATGCTGGTTGAAATACAGGTGGAACAGAGAACTGCCGCAGAATGAAGGAATCATGACTGCTGCCAGGATAGCGGGCATTGACCTGCATGATGCGCTGCGTGTGGTCGCCCACTAGCTGCACATTGAAGGAGTGGAATCCCTTTCTGTTCATGAATATGGTCGCGTTCAGATGAGAAACACGCATGGCAATATGTGTGCAGTCGATGGCACCCTGCACCATGGGGAAGCCTTCAATGCGAGCAAACCCTCATGCTCACTCCTCCTGCTTGTCTCTGGCAAGAGGGAATGAAGTGAATCTGTTTCTCATTGCGTAAAGAGCTTCAGTGACCTCCCTTATACAGCAGCACTGCAAACTGCGAGATATATCACCAGCAACAATCTGAAAGGAGCCAGAAGCATAAAAATTAAGCACCACGTTTACCTTGACAACCACAGGCAGTCCTGTCCTTGCCCTACTTTGAGGCTGCAGTTGTGGCTGCAGCAGTTGACAAATTTCAGTCACAACCTCTTTTGTGAACCGAATGCATCTGATGCACTGCTCGTTGCTTAAGTTGAGGTAAGAGAATTAGTTCCTGAAGACCCTCCGTGGATATGGCCTCCTGCTGAGTGTCCTGTGCATCCTCCTCCTCCTCCTCCCTCTTCTAGCAGCTTGTCCTGTTCTGTATGGCCTCTCTTCATTCTCCCAGTCATGTTCAATTCCCAGAGGAAGTCCTAACAGGCCACCCATCTCCGGAAGCAGCTTTTTTCAGCCTTATATTTTAAATGCCACTAAAAGTACTGCAAAACCAGCCAGGCCACTCTCTATAGAATATTGAAACTTTATACAAGTATAGGAAACTTCCAAAAACACGTACATTTGCACCAGCAGCCAGAATAAATAATCCAGCAACTCACCTGTGTGTATTTCATGATCCCTTTAAAAAACGCTGGTGGACGGTCCTTCGTGCCGTTTAACATCGTGTTCAGCTGGCTGGAGTGGAGAGTTCCAAAATTCCACCAGTTGCTTCAAATCAGCGTTGCACACTGATTCACATCATAATCTCCCTACTCTACATGCTGCCGGTGGTCGTTAGGTGCGCGTGCGCAAACGCCTTTCCCAAGAACGTGTCCTGCGCACTTCATGTCGGAAGTGTCCGTGCGCATCTCGGACGCCATTTTCTGGACTTGGGTGTCCGCATAGTGCCTACAAAACAGGTGCTAAATGGCCCAATTCGACCCCCTCTGTGTTGTATATTCTTGAAATGTTGGCGTGCATCCTGGTCAACTCCCATTACAGCTGCCAGCCCATACCAAATCCTGCCTCCTTGTAATTTGCCTACCAGGAACAATGGCTAGAAATATCAATAGACAAATTAGTATTAGGACTGGTAGAAAATCCAGTGGTGGTTACACATGTGGGAATTAATGACATGACTGAGGGACATTAAAGATGTTATTAAGTAAGCTTAATCCCGTGGATACCTGGCTGAGGCCTCCTGTCTGCGATTTTCCGCTCCTGCCTGCTGGCCAGGTAGTAGATCCGATGAAAGTTGCAGTAATGAGGCCGGTCCATTCAGATCGGGAGGGGGCCTCCATGTCCTCGGACTCCCCGGATTTGCCACCTGCTTCGAGGCTCGCGAGCACCAAACCCCCCCCCTTTTAAAATCAGGGCCTTGGTCACACTGGGGGATTAAGATACCAGAGCATAGACTTTACAAGTACAGGTACATTTAAGTGTTGTGGATTTTTTTAGCCTATTGTAGTTTCAATCTTAATAAAATCTCACAAGAATCATAGAATCATAGACTCATACAGCACAGAAGGAGGCCATTCAGCCCATAGTGCCTATGCCGGCTCTCTGAAAGAGCTATCCAATTAGTCCCACTCCCCAAGTCTTTCCCCATAGCCCTGCAAATTTTTCCTTTTTAAGTATTTATCCAATTCCCTTTTGAAAGTTACTACTGAATCTGCTTCCACCGCCCTTTCAGACAGCGCATTCCAGGTCATAACAACTCGCTGCGTGAAAAAAATTCTCCTCATCTCCCCCCTGGCTTTTTGGCCAATTACCTTAAAACTACTTCAATAATTAATTTAAGGCTCTGGCAAATTACTGGCCAAAGTTGAATATCCTTTGTAATTAGATTTTTGTGTTATGAATTTAATAAAACTAGCCTACAAGTACAGTGCACAGTGAGACAGAAGTTCTACTGGCTACTGCCTGCTCACTATGCCTTCACTGAATTAAAGCCGTTTAGCCTCTTCCTTACACTGTTTCCCTGGAGATAAATGTCCTGTGCTATTTTTCCGGATAAGAACTTGACGCTGAATGGGTTATTTGAACAGCAGATTGGCTTCAGTTCCTATGGCAAATGTGTAACCGAACTGATTTGAACTGTGAAGTCATTCTCAAGTGAGAGTTTCTATTAGAAAGATAATCAGCAACCTTCTCTGAACTTGGTTATAAAGAAAGTACGTAACACCTTACCAGATCTCTCAAATCATTTAACATACAATTAAATTGTTAATGACTGCAAACAGGATGGCTACTTTCCATGCATCAAGATCCCACGACAGATGAGACGAATGACCAGTGGTATTACCTGAGGGACAATTATTGGCCAGGACACTTCCCTGCCCCAGAATGATACTGGGGCTTGGCGGGTTAAATTAATAGGACAGCTTGCAGAAACTTGGCTCGTATTCCCTTGTGTATAAAGCTTGCAGGGTGATCTGATCGAGGTGTTTAAAACGTTAAAAGAATTCGATAGCGTAGATACTGAGAAACTATTTTCCTCTGGTGAAGGAGAAAAATGGCTGCAAGAGCAGGTTGTCCAATGTTGCTTTGGAGGCCCTGGTCCAGGCGGTGCACAGAGGAGGGAGATCCTGTTCCTCCCGGGGTGGGGCAGCAAACCATCTAGGCAACACCACCATTGCCAGTGGGAAAAGGTTGTAGAGGAGGTCAATGCCAGGATCTTATCTCCTAGGATATCTGCAATGCTGAAAAAAGTTTAATGACCTCAGCAGCATTGTCAAGGTAAGAATCCTACCTCTCACCTCAATTACTCTCTCCTCACACCTGTACTAACTGCATCCTCACTACTCACAACCCTCCCCAGCTTCTCTTCACTTTCTACAATCACTGCACCACACTCCACTCCATCTTTATCTCCTCCTACTCACACACTCTGCACCTCCTACTCTCAACACTATTGCAGCCCTCACTTCTCCACAACACACATCTTACGTGCAACATCTGCACTATTCGACCATGACAGGCATGTGCTCAAAACAGCTCACTAGGCTGTCACTAACACGCTCCCTTCTTTCTAGGAACATAGGAACATAGGAACAGGAGTGGGCCATTCAGCCCCTCGTGCCTGCTCCGCCATTTGATAAGATCATGGCTGATCTGTGATCTAGCTCCATATACCTGCCTTTGGCCCATATTCCTTAATACCTTTGGTTGCCAAAAAGCTATCTGTCTCACATTTAAATTTAGCAATTGAGCTAGTATCAATTGCCGTTTGCGGAAGAGAGTTCCAAACTTCTACAACCCTTTGTGTGTAGAAATGTTTTCTAATCTCGCTCCTGAAAGGTCTGGCTCTAATTTTTAGACTGTGCCCCCTACTCCTAGAATCCCCAACCAGTGGAAATAGTTTCTCTCTATCCACCCTATCTGTTCCCCTTAATATCTTATAAACTTTGATCAGATCACCCCTTAACCTTCGAAACTCCAGAGAATACAACCCCAATTTGTGTAATCTCGCCTCGTAACTTAATCCTTGAAGTCCGGGTATCATTCTAGTAAACCTACGCTGTACTCCCTCCAAGGCCAATATGTCCTTCCGAAGTTGCGGTGCCCAGAACTGCTCACAGTACTCCAGGTGCGGTCTAACCAGGGTTTTGCATAGCTGCAGCATAACTTCTGCCCCCTTGTACTCCAGTCCTCTAGATATAAAGGCCAGCATTCCATTAGCCTTATTGATTATTTTCTGCACCTGTTCATGACACTTCAATGATTTATGTACCTCAACCCCTAAGTCCCTTTGGACATCCACTGTTTTTAACTTTTTACCATTTAGAAAGTAGCCTGTTCTATCCTTTTTTCATCCAAAGTGGATGACCTCACATTTGTCTACATTGAATTTCATTTGCTACAGTTTTGCCCATTCACCTAATCTATCAATATCGCTTTGTAATTTTATGTTTTCATCTACATTGCTTACAATGCCACCAATCTTTGTGTCATCGGCAAACTTAGATATGAGACTTTCTATGCCTTCATCTAAGTCGTTAATAGATATTGTGAATAATTGAGGCCCCAAGACAGATCCCTGCGGGACACCACTAGTCACATCCTGCCAATGTGAGTACCTACCCATTATCCCTATTCTCTGTCGCCTTTTGCTCAGCCAACTTCCTAACCAAATCCATACTTTTCCCTCGATTCCATGGGCTTCTATCTTAGCTAACAGTCTCTTATGTGGGACGTTATCAAATGCCTTCTGGAAGTTCATATAAATAACATCCATTGACATTCCCCTGTCCACTACTTTAGTCATCTCTTCAAAAAATTCAATCAGGTTTGTCAGGCACGACCTACCTTTCACAAATCCATGCTGGCTCTCTCTGATTAACTGAAAATTCTCGAGGTGTTCAGTCAACCTTAATTATAGACTCCAGGATTTTCTCCATAACAGATGTTAGGCTAACTGGTCTATAATTTCCTGGTTTCCCTCTCTCTCCTTTCTTAAAAAGCGGAGTGACATGTGCAATTTTCCAATCCAGAGGGACAGTTCTTGAATCTAGAGAACTTTGAAAGATTACAGGTAGGGCATCTGCAATGTGCTCACCTACTTCCTTTAAACCCTGGGATGGAAACCATCTGGTCCTGGGAATGTCACTGTTTGGTGCTATTATTTTCTTCATTACTGTTGCTTTACTTATGTTAATCTTATAGAGTCCCTGTCCCTGATTCAATATTAGTTTTCTTGGGATTTCCGGCATGCTATCCTCTTTTTCTACTGTAAATACTGACGCAAAGTAATTGTTCAACATGTCCGCCTTTTCCCCATTGTCAATGACAATATCCCCACTTTCAGTTTTTAAGGGGCCAACACTGCTCCTGACCACCCTCTTTTTCTTAATGTAACTATAAAAGTTCTTCATATTGGTTTTGATATCCCTTGCAAGTTTCTTTTCATACTCTCTTTTTGTAGCTCTTACTATCTGTTTTGTGACCCTTTGTTGATCTTTGTATCTTTCCCATTCGCCAGGATCTGTGCCATTTTTGCCTTTTTGTATGCCCTTTCCTTATGTCTTATACTGTCCCTTACCTCTTTAGTTGTCCATGGCTGTTTTTTTTGGCAAGTAGAGTTCTTGCCCCTCAGGGGTATAAACCGATTCTGTATCACGTTAAATGTTTCTTTAAACATTTCCCACTGATCATCAGTCGTTTTACCCAATAACAGATTTGCCCAGTTTACTGTGGACAGTCTCTCTCTCATCCCATTGAAGTTAGATTAGGTGAATGGGCAAAACTGTGGCTAATGGAATTCAATGTAGACAAATGTGAGGTCATCCACTCCAGAATGTCCTGCAGCCGCTCCGCGACATCCTTGACCCTAGCACCAGGGTGGCAACATACCATCCTGGAGTCACATTTGCGGCCACAGAAACGCCTATCTGTTCTCCTTGCAGGAGAAGATCGCGCAGAACATGAGGCAGCAGACGGTGACCAGAGAAGTCAAAGGCTGCCTGCATCTCCTCTCCCCATATCACGGGCAGGGGCCGAGTCATCGCTGTAGCCAGTGGCAACGCTGGAGGAGACGTCACGCAAGGTTTCTTCATACCTTCTTCTATCTCACTCTACACACTCACCCTGGTCTTGTCCCCCCCACTCCCCGCCCCACTCACTTACCCAAGGGCTGCTGCTAGCGTTCCAGCAGCCTGATCTTCGACCACAGTTGGTTGGGTAAGTTGCCTCTTTCTCTCCCCAGCTTGCCCGTTTCATGGAAATGAGGCCCGGGGCGCCTCACACATACCATTCAGACGCAGGGGCTGATCCCCCTGAGTGGGCATGTTCGAATTTCTACCCCAACGGGTTTACAAACTCAGAAATATAGACAACTTCAGAAAACAAACTGTTCTTTGCTGAGGGTTGGGAGGAGGAACTTATTTGCACACAGGATACGGGCTTTCACGTAAGATATAGCTTTTATCAAGTGGCGTAGAATATAAAAGTCAAAAGTTAATGGTAAGCCGCTATAAAACCTTAAAAGGACCTCAGTTAGAATACTGTGTGAGGGAAGGAGATACATTATAGGAAGAATATTGGGGCTTTACACAGGGTACAACACAGATTCACAAGAAAATAAAAATATGAAGAAATACTTGATTGTGGGGGCGATACAATAGGTGTGTTTATATTTATAAAAGAACGAGACAGGGTAAATAGAGCCAGACTGTTTCCAGTAGTTGAGGAGCCAAGAACAAGTGGTCATAGACACAAGATTAAACGTAAGAGATTTAAAAGAGGTCACGAGAAACTTCTTCACACAGAGAGTTGCGAGGCTGTGGAATTCACTTCCAGGATTAGTGATTGAGGTAGAAATTACGTCAACATTCCTGAAATATTAACATTTTCCTTTCTTTACAGAGGCTACCTGACTTGCTGTGAGTTTCCAGCATTTTATGCCATTTGTTTCAAGGTTATATTGGGTTTAACCTTAGTTTAACTTTAGTGGGTGAAGGGAAAGGGGTTAAGGGTGGGAAAATGTGATTAGGACTATTTGCTTGTGTGAAAGGTAAACGCCGACACAGATTGGATGGGCCGAATGGTCTGTTTCCGTGATGTATCCTTCTATGTATTTCTATGCAGGTAATGCAAATCATCCAAAATTACAGTGTTCTGAGGTACATCACAATATTTAATTCCCTGTAGTTCAGAGTTGGTTTATGTGAGTTCATATGAACATTTGTACATCGTAAAATTATTAAGGAAATGCTGCGGCAACAGCAAACAAAAAAAAATAAAAGAAAATAACATGTCCAACTTCGCCAAGTTGTAACATCAATTCTGTCAGCGACACAGCTGTATTTATAGCTGCAAAAGATTAAAATACTATTTTAATCTCTGTTGCATTAAAAAAAACAAGAACACAGAGTGCTTTTTTTTTGAGAGGTTGGGAAAGACTTCCAAGAGTAGCCTAAATTCTTAGCATTTTGCAAAATTCACTACTTAAGCGCTTAATGCAATAAAAGGCAAATTTGGCACTGTCCACGGGCTCAGTTGTGCCCAGCAACTTTCCACAGGCATTAAAGCTAATTTTCACCCTAATTAGCTGAATGTGGAGCATGTCACTAAACTCTTTACGTTCCTGGGATGGAGGTCTAAAGTATTTATATGCATCTCTCGTCTTGCCACTCTCTGCTGGTTCCAGTTCTAATTGGAGCGATCAGTCTTGATAATAAGAAAAGTTTACTTCAAACCTAAAGTGTTTGGAACCTCACAGAAATACAAAGAAAAAGAGAAGGTGATGGGCATTAAATAGTCAACCGTTTCGCGTGCTTTTGTTTTCCTTCAAGACATTTATATTGGCTGCCTTTCAATTTCTCATTTAATTTCAGAACAAACTGTGAAATCCTTCTGTTTACATTATATCGGTCTTCACTCACTACCAACTGTACAACCTTTGTATTGCCAGAAAATAAGAAAAAATCATACAATTGTTTTGAGAAGCAGACTTGCCTTATCAGCCCTGGTATGTTCCAATAGGACAATTTTACAGTTTCCATTATGTGTAATTATTATGTATTTGATACAATTGTTTATATTCCCCCTTTTTAGTTTATGTTCTACTGCTGATGGGGAGGAGGGGGATGTCATTCACATACTAGGTGGAAAATGTTCCTTTCTAGGCCAAGGTGGAGCAGATCTGTAGCCAGCAGTGAAGTAGATGAATCTCTGCCTCAAGATTCCCTCAATCCAATCCCTAGCATTTCAAAACTAGAAGAAAGAGTCTTGAATTGGAGAACTGTAGAAATTACAGCACAGAAAGAGGCCATTCGGCCCTCTGCTTGTGCCAGCCCTTCATGGGTAGGGGGTGGGGTCCTGGCAGGAGAAGCAGCAGGGAGTTTATTAGTGATCAGTACTGGTGAACTGCGCAATTTTATCTAGCTAAATTCCCAGCATTATGCCCTTGTACACACTTGGGAGTCACTAACCCTTGGCTCTGCCAGCCTGCATCCAAGCTCTCTTGTCTTGATAAGTGAAGGGTGTCCCAATGAGGTGAGAGTATACTCTTTGTATGAGGCAAACATAAATTCTACAGGTGTAGATTTTTCAGTACCTTGCTTTGGAGAATCCTAAACTTGATGATGGGTTTGTAAGAACACTGGGATCGAAACCTTGACAAGAACCAGACTGATCTTTAACTCTTCAAGGAACCGGTTGGGGTTTATCCTAGGTGTAGCCTATGCCTACGAAATGTGGCTCGCCGAACTGTCTGACATCAGCAAGTTCAGATTATATTAGCATTTAAAATACTGGCAGGGGGGTCAGAGGACACAGATATGAGATAATTGCCAAGAAATCCAGGGGGGCAATGAGGGGAAATTTTTTTTACACGGTGGGTTGTTACGATCCGGAATGCACTGCCCGAAAGGGCGGTGGAAGCAGATTCAATAGTAACTTTTCAAAAGGGAATTGGATAAATACTTGAAGGGGAAAAATTGCAGGGTTATGGGGAAAGAGCAGGGGAGCGGGACTAATTGGATAGCTCTTTCAAAGAGCCGGCGTAGGCACAATGGGCCGAATGGCCCCCTTCTGTGCTGTATGATTCAATGATGTGGTGGGATTTCCAGGGGGAGCCAGGAAAATTCCTCCTCCCTCCCCCGCAGACACTCTCTCAACCTGACGTCGGAGTGGAGGGAATGGGCTGAAGAAGGGCCCATCTCACTCTGTTGCAATTTTTACCATGACAACTACTGGCCCTGCTGATGACTCTAGGTTTGACTTGGACCCCGAGAAGGAACAGAAATTCTCGCCCAGAATTTCTTATGAAGTGATGCAAGGCAGACCCTAGATCCATCACATATATACTCTAATATATCTCACTCTGAAAAAGAAGCACGTTTAAATGGACCTGCAATCTGTCTGAATCGCTGTGGTCATGAATCTCACTCATAACATTTCCCTTCTGTTGACAGCTCTGAAGTATCTATACGGAATTCAGTTGCATATTTCCTGTGCATGTATCAGTAGCAGACCATGGGTGAGGCAATATCCTGATAAACAGCATATCAGCTTGACATAATTTGATAGCTGTGTGTTAACAGCATCGAGCTCCACAATATTTGACTGGTGAACTCTATTTCAATTATGTGGGCAGATTTCTGTAAGTAAACACAGATGTTTTGTATAATTGTTCGATAGCGTTGGTTGGGAGTAGCCAGTTTGCAGTACTGAACCTTTACAAGTCAGTTCAAATCTATTGGCTTAAATTCAATGATATGCTGATAGAGTTAGATGAAGTAAGATGAGAGGAGGATCGCGTGGAGCATAAACACCGGCACAGTTGGTCCAAAAAGTCTGTTTCTGTGCTGTAAATTCTATGTAATTGCAAAGAGTTTTGAACTAAATAGAATTTGTATTGTGTATCCAAAATCCAACTGATAACTGGGTTTTGGTGTGTTTAATTTATACTTGCTAGGAAAGAAAGTAATCTCTAGCCTGTGCCAAGTTTTCTCAGTGTATGTGATGTGCACATATGAGCTAAGCCTGACGATGTAAATACGATACGAATAAATTAAACCCTGGGATTATTATGGCCTCTTCGCCATCAGCATTCATTTAAGTGCCTTTGACTAGTTAAAGCCTGTTGTTGCACACAGTTAGGAAAAGCGTTCAATGTTCAGTGTAAAGGAGGACTGTTATTAACTATAGAAGTCCAGAAACTGCATTCCTTACGATAACTAACGTTTCTTGCCGAAATGATGTAACGTGATCGATGATAGCAACGGACCATGTGTGTTTAGAGGTAATATCAAGCTGCGATACAAATCACTGCCAGAACCGCTCTGATCAATTACTCGAGAGAAAGGTGTTAAAGGTTACATAAGCAGAAATGGAGCGACAGGTACTTGGAATAGCAAAATGATTTATTTTTATGTTTCATTCTCTTTCATGACTTAAATCAAATGCGAGCATTAGAAAAGCGATGTCCAACATGTTGCTGAAATCACAGGCTGAATTAGGCAGCTTAATGCAAATGTCAAAACTTCTTTCCTGATGGCATAGGTAATTAAAGAGGAAAGTGGAGTGCAAGAAAATGACTTCACGGATTGAATATGAAAACAGTCACGCCCATATTATAAAACCGATTTGTTCTTTGGGAGTTTTATTTGATTTTTTTCCCCCCTTGTTATTTCAAACTGCGCTGTTTTGTTAAGCACACCTGTAAAGCACTAATCACCTCATCACCACACATGTCTGCTTTGTCCATGCGCTGCACCCGGACAAATTTAAGTAGTAGCGACAGCTGTGGCTCAGCGGGTAGCACTCTCGCCTACTGCAGTCCAAATGGTTGTGGGATCAAGTCCCACTCCAGAGCCTTTAAGCACAAAATCTAGGCTGACACTCTAGTGCAGTATTGTGGGAGGTGCCATCCTTCAGATGAGATGTTAAACCTAGGCCTCTGGTGACAGATCCTTTGGCACTATTTCAAAGAACAGGGGAGGTTTTCCCTAGTGTTCTGACTAATATTTATCCCTCAACCAACATTGCTCAAAACAGATTATCAGATTACATTGCTGTTGGTGGGACCTTGCTAGGTGCAAATGGACATTTGTGCCAGGTAATGACCATCTCCAACAAGTAGAGGGTCTAACCACCTCCCCTTAACATTCAATGGCAAAAACCATCACCAAATCCCCCACCATCAACATCCTCGAGGTCACCATTCACCAGAAACTTAACTGAACCAACCACATACAATACTGTGTCTACAAGAGCAGGTCAGAGGCTGGGTATTCTGCGGTGAGTGACTCACCTCCTCACTCTCCAAAGCCTTTCCACCATCTACAAGGTACAAGTCAGGGGTGTAATGGAATACGCTCCATTTGCCTGGATGAGTGCAGCTCCAACAACACTCAAGAAGCTCGACACCATCCAGGACAAAGCAGCCCGCTTGATTGGTACCCCATCCACCACCCTAAACATTCACTCCCTTCACCAACGGTGCAGTGTGTACCATCTACAGGATGCACTGCAGCAACTCACCACGGCTTCTTTGACAGCACCTCCCAAACCCGCGACCTCTACCACCTAGAAGGATAAGGGCAGCAGGCACATGGGAACAACACCACCTGCACATTTCCCTCCAAGTCACACACCATCCCAACTTGGAAATATATCGCCGTTCCTTCATCGTTGCTGGGTCAAAATCCTGGAACTCCCTACCTAACAGCACTGTGGGAGAACCTTCACCACATGGACTGCAGTGGTTCAAGAAGGCGGCTCACCACCACCTTCTCAAGGGCAATTAGGGATGGGCAATAAATGCTGGCCTTGCCAGCGACGCCCACATCCCATGAATAAATAAAAAATATAAAATTGACTGTAACTATATTACAGCAGTGACTACACTTTTAAAGTACTTCATTGGTCATGAAAGGTGCTGTATAAATGCAAGTCTTTCTTCTTTCGAGTTAGTGGGGAAGGCTTGTTCAAGTCACTGTGTGGTGAGAGCGTAAACAAATATAGGTCGATTTCCTCTGGTCAGCATTTCTAGTGAAATTGTAAACCTGTTCTTTAGGACTGCATTTATGATTTCACCAGAATTATAGACCGGAGGAAATCTTTATTCATTTACTTATGCTGTAGCTGCCCATAGTAACGAGAGGAAATCATCCCCAGTCACCTAATGTTACAGGAGATGTCTTGAATTGTTTTAAGTTTTCACAGTCAAAAATCCTTAGAGGACAGTCACAAAAAGACCATGTAAGTCACATAGACCAGAATCAGTCAGAGAGAGAGACCAGAATCAGTCAGAGAGAGACCAGAATCAGTCAGGGAGAGATTAGAATCAGTCAGAGAGAGATTAGAATCAGTCACAGAGAGACCAGAATCAGTCAGAGAGAGATTAGAATCACTCGCAGAGAGACCAGAATCAGTCACAGAGAGACCTGAATCAGTCAGAGAGAGACCAGAATCAGTCAGAGAGAGATTGGAATCAGTCAGAGAGAGATTGGAATCAGTCACAGAGAGACCAGAATCAGTCACAGAGAGACCAGAATCAGTCACAGAGAGATTAGAATCAATCACAGAGAGACCAGAATCAGTCAGAGAGAGACCAGAATCAGTCAGAGAGAGATTAGAATCAGTCATAGAGAGACCAGAATCAGTCACAGAGAGATTAAAATCAGTCACAGAGAGACCAGAATCAGTCAGAGAGAGACCAGAATCAGTCAGAGAGAGATTAGAATCAGTCACAGAGAGACCAGAATCAGTCAGAGAGAGATTAGAATCAGTCACAGAGAGACCAGAATCAGTCAGAGAGAGATTAGAATCAGTCACAGAGAGACCAGAATCAATCACAGAGAAACCAGAATCAGTCACAGACTGACCAGTGTAAACATCAATTACAGTTAACCCTAACAAACTTGATTCATAATTTACAGAAGACCAAAACAATGGCAGTAGCAATGTTTGAAATAAAATTAGCGATTCTCCATTTTTCCCATTTCCTCATTTTATTTTTTGCCTACTTTCTTTCTCCTTCTCTCTTGAAGGCATTGGCCTCTGCTGGGGTCAGCTCCCTCCAGCACCTCATGCAACTGGCCATTCTGCACATGTGAACCTAGACAGTGAACATTGACCAGCTATTTTACCATGAGGGAAATCTTTTTTACGCAGCGAGTAGTTATGATCTAGAATGCGCTGCCTGAAAGGTTGGTGGAAGCAGGTTCGATCGTGGCTTTCAAAAAGAAATTGTATAAGTACTTGAAAGGAAAAAAATTGCAGGGCTACAGGGAAAGAGCGGGGGAATGGGACTAATTGGATTGCTCTTACAAAGAGCCGGCATGGGCTCGATGGGCTGAATGGCTCCTTCTATGCTGTAACGATTCTATGATTCTATGAGGAACATCATAACCAAGCCTGATCCTGTCCTCACCAGGCAGCCAAAAGCATGCACTCCAGGAGTCCCTAGATAGTGATCAGGGCCGTGATTGTAGCACGGTGGCAGGAACTCAGCGAGTGGGTAAATAATCGCACGGGAAACCCGGAAATAATTTTAGCATGTCAGATTGAGCGATCGCAACTCAATTGAAGGCACTTAATTTTACTTCCAGTTCCGTATCTCCAAGCTGCACAGTGGGCAGGCTGCACACTCGCATGACATGATGTGAACTCCACTACTTAATGCAAAAATAGATTTTGAAGGAGAAAGGATGAAACATCGAGATGGAAGGGCATAGAGCAAAGGGGGACCCAGGTTCACCAACGCATCCCTTGAGGTTCTACTGGCTGGTGTGTGAAGCAGGAGGGAGGTGCTGTACCCAGTTGATATGAGGAAGAAACCTGCTTCTGCTACCATGAAGGCGTGGCTGGAGGTGGCAGAGGAGGTGAGCAGAAGGAGTACAGTGTCCATGTCTTGGAAGCATTTTAATGACCTGACCAGGTCAGGAAAAGTGAGTACATTTACTGATTCACCCACATCCTGTGTTGTGCAACACATACCCCTTCTCATTCTGTGTTGGCGTGCCCACTCCTTCACATCACTCCTCATACCCACTTAAGTTTCTGTAGCAGCAACCATCCTTCACTGTCTATGCCCTTCCTCAACTGCCCATTTACCGCTGACACTCACCCCAATCCTGATGCAATGTGATGTATCTGTCTAATAGTCACCCTCTGATGTATCTCTTTCACGGTCAGCCACACCGAAAGCAATGCATTCATAGGGTGAATACATCACCTTCAGTCACTCACAGGTCTGTTGTTTGTCCTCTTGTAGGAGAAGAGAGCGCAAAACATTGGGTGGAGGACCAGAACTGGAGGTGGTCCACCACACATAATGGAGCTGATAGATGTGGAGGAGTGGGCAATGGAAATAAGTGGGACCGTCACACGCCTATCGGTCAGAGATGGAGAGACTGGCAACCTGCAGATGGCTGGTGACAGAATTTTAAAATCTTTCACACACATGATGAATTGATTTTATCAATGATGTAACTGTGCACTTCAGTGGGTCCTATTAGACAGTTAGTTGGGTTGTCACCTGGTGATTCACCACTCACAAGCGAGCATGAGCAGACATTGGTGGCAGCTGTGGAGAGTCTGCGTTGGGGGGCGCACTCCTTTCCAATCTGCTCAGCTGGACACAGATGCTGAACCCCGGGGGCTATCATTGAGAAGGAGAATGATAGAGGTACAACTGCACCTTTGCGAGGTACTGGAAAACGCGTCACACAAGCTCTCCACAACAGCGGAGAGGATGGAGGAGTCCAACTCCATTGCTAGTGGATTGTTGATGCAGGTAAGTGTGAGAATGTCTGCGATGGAGAGATTGGCAGCCTCCACTGAGCTTCAAGCACGGATCACAAGTAAGTCCATGCAGGCCGTGACAATGGCCGTGCAGACTCTGGATGCCAATATGTCTGTCGCCTTAAACAGGCTGGCAGATACCTTATCCATGGCTTTACAACGTGGCACATCTGCTCACCAACCTGCTGTCCAGCAGAGTGGTGGGAATGATGTTGCACTGGTCTGGGAGAGGGATGATGGTGACTGGGGACTTGGAAGTGGGGACTCCACTCCAGCCATTTTGGTGCATGACTTAGAATGGAATTTGGAGGTGATGGTGTTCCCATGACATTGCTGGCTTTTGTCTCTCTCATTGGCAGAGGTCGCTGAGCTGGGAAGTGCTGTTGAAATAAGCTTGGAGAGTTGCTGCAGTTCATCCCGTAGAGCCAACAACAACAACAACTTGCTTTTCTATAATCCTTTAACATAGTAAAGCATCCCAAGGCACTTTACAGGAGCGTAATCGAGGTGTGATAACGGGCAGTTGGAAAGATTATCTGTAATCACCAGGCATTGTTCTCTGACTATATATGCTGTGCATTTACGGAATCCTACACACACCTGATGAAGGAGGAAAGCTCCGAAAGCTTGTGATTCCAAATAAAGCTGTTGGACTATAATCTGGTGTTGTAAGACTCCTTACATTTGACAACACAGAAGCACTGGAGAAAGTACATACTACAGCTACACCGTGTCAGCAGTGGAGAAGATGGATATTCAGTCGAGTGGCAAGGGTGTCAATAAAGCACACTGCTCTGTCTTTTGTGGTGTCAAGCTTCTTGCGTATTGTTCTGATATGGTGAGCATTCCATCATACTTATGACTTAAGCCTTGGAGATGGGGAAGAGGCTTTGAGGGGTCAGGAACTACTCTGCTCCTGTAGTCATGATGTTGGTATGGTTGATCCAGTTGTTATTTTTGAACTCCCCTCTTTGGTCTACCTCGCTGTGGCAGCAGCAGCAACCAGCAGAAGGTAATCCTTCTACAGGTTAGTTCCTTCCTCCCCCTTCTTCAGCCTCTTGTGGGCCAGAACAATAAAGAAACGTCCACCTCCAACAGACAGAGTATGTCCGCAAATTCCAAAAAAAGCAATGCAGTGCAGCCGCCTTTCAGGAACAACTTCTTCCTCTATCCCTTTTGTCCTTCTCTTCCCTGCTCTCCCACTCGAGTCCCACTTGAGGTCTTGCTTCTTCTCCAGAGACCTTGACTACACCTTCTCTCTGCCTCCTCAGTCACATCTCACTCCTCTGTCTGGGCAGCTCATTACTGATGCTCAATGTCAGGCAGCTGATTGTCTTTTTGAGGTTTAACCTTGTCTGATGATGTCGTTAGCCTTGTTATTAAATGTGGCATTTGCAGAGAAGGAGGAGCCTCTATTTTAATTAAACCAATAGAGATGGTGCTCGGTTGCCCCAGTCTCCTCCTGGTCAGTGGTACCCCTCCCCCCAGGATGTTGATGGTGAGGGACTCAGTGAAGTTGGTGCCACTGAAGGTCAGAGGAAGGTGGCTGAGCTTTTTTGTTGGTGCTGGCCATTTTCTGGCACTTATGTAGCACAAATGTTACGTGCTACTTGTGAGCTCAAACCTGAATGTTGTCCACTAAATCGAGTATAAGCCATGGCTCAGTGGCAGCACTCTAGCCTCCGAGTCAGCAGCTTGAGGGTTCATAGTCCCACTCCAAAGACTTGAGCACAAAATCTAGGCTGACACTCCAGTGCAGTATTGAGGGGGTACTGCAATGTCAAAGGTGCCATCTTTTGGATGGGATGTTGAACTGCGGCCCCGTCTGACCACGCAGACGGATGTGAAAGATCCCACAGCATTATTTGAAGAAAAGCAGTGGAGTTCTTCCTGATGGCCTGGCCAACATTTATCCTTCAACCAACATCACTAAAACAGATTATATGGTCATTATCACATTGCTGTTTGTGGGGCCTTGCTGTGTGCGAATTGGCTGCTACGTTTTTTACATTATTACACTTCAAAAGCACGTCATTGGCTGTAAAGCACTTTGGGACATCCTGAAGGTGTGAAATGTGCTATATAAATGGAAGTCTTTCCTCCCTAGATTTGTTTTCAAAAATGAAATGTACAAAATAAAAACATGACAATTTACAATTCAGTTTTCTTCTGAAGACAATGAAAGATGCCCATCTTGAATTTTTCACCTATGATCGATTGTTGATCATGTCTGGGTCCCATTTTTTTGGCACCGAGAGCAAAGACTGCTTATGATAGGCCGCCGCAAATGCCCACTTTCGCTACCAACCAAGAAGTAGGTAATAAGAATCCAGCAATAATGCTGCATCTGATTTTTCCCCTTCTCCTTGTATGGGGATCACCTGGGGCTAGAAATTGGGCTGTTTAGTGCCCGTCGTTTTGGCGCTACGCAGCCTTCTGGAGTGCCAAGATGGCCTCTTGGCTGCGCACACATGTTTTTAGCGTAACGTGTGCCGGACGCCATCTTGGTAAAGGTAGTAGCGCATGCACAAATAACGAACGCTGGCAGCGTGTAAAATAAGGAGAAAATCCATACAATCAGCGTGCAACCATCTGAACGTGTCATATAGTGCCTAGAGGATCCCTCACCAGCGCTATTTAAAGGGACCATGCAGGATTTACAGGTTAGTTGCTTCTGGCTGCTGATGCATTTGTAACTGTTTTTGGAGATCTCCTATACTTGAATACTAGGACAAGAGGACATAGCCTACGTGTAGGAGTGAAGTTAGGAAATGCTTCTACACGCAAAAGGGTGGGAGAAGTTTGGAACGCTCTTCTGCAAATGGCAGTTGATGCTAGCTCAATTGTGAATTCTAAATCTGAGATTGATAGATTGATAGATTTCTGTGAACCAAGGGCATTAAGGGATATGGGGCTAAGGCGGGTATATGGACTGAGGTCACAGGTCCACCATGTTCTCCTTGAATGTCGGAACAGGCTCGAGGGGCTAAATGCCACTGCCACTTGCTGCCTCCTGTTATGCGCCACCTTCTCCTGCAAGAAAGCGGGACGTGTGTCTGGGTTATGTGCCCATGGTTGAATAGCTGCCAGTGTGTGTGGCCTGTGAGTTGTGAGTGGGCAGCTTGCAACAGTGGTAATGTGTAAGGGTGAGAGGAGGCACCTGATTGGCAGAGTCGAGTACTGATGGAAAGAGTTTGTTGGTATGTGGGTGATGTGTAGTGCGTGGAGCAGTGGATGCGGCCAGTGGTGCAGTTGGTAGGTGATGTCACCTGACAGTTGACCTCACTCACCTTGCCCACTCGTTTCAAAGCATTGAACGTCTTCCTGCACTGCGTCCATATTCATGGTGCTGTGTGCCTGGCATTGACTTCGTCCCCCGCTGCCTCCCACTGTCTTTTGGGCATATGTCTGGAGGGCCTATTGCCCCCTCCTCCCTCCACTCACTGCGGATATAGGATGTCCCTCTTCCTGTCCACCTCTCCACCAAGGCCTCTAGTGCATCATCAGAGAACCTTGGTTCACACACTCTCGCAGGCCTGGTACCAACTCATATCGGCAGATTGGTGAGGTCTGGCGTGCAGATTGGAGGATGTGGGATTTAGTAGTGCGCAACCTTTATTCAATGTTTTAACACAACTCATCAGTTTGTAAACATAGGGACGGGACCTGCACCTGTGCTTTACATGTGCGACGTCCGATCTCCATTCAGACTCCGTGCAGAAAGCAGATTGTTATTTTCATCAAATAACAGGTACAGGCTACCTTTAAGAGATTTTGGCTGCCTGTCAGAGAGACAGCCTCCCTATAAGAGATTCAGGCTCCCCCTGCTGGTGGAAAGTGCCCATGTCCTCGAATCCTGGTGTCAGGCTTGATTTTTTTAATGCTGCTTGCAGGTAAGTGTTCAGGCCGGACGAATGTCTCGTCCTGCCCGCGCAAGAAGCACCGGGCGCGGGTTAGTCACGGATCGCGGTACCCGCGCCCGATTTCCGGCCTAATCCAATATACCCCCCACTGGCGTCTCACTGCCCAATTTGGCTCAGATCAGAAACAAAAGTTTGAACTTGGCTCAGTTGCTAACACACTGGGTCAGATGGTTGTGGGTTTCAGCCCCCAATACCAGGATTTAAGTGCAGGCTGACATTGCAATGCAGTTCGGAGGGACTGGCTGAGATGTCATTCTTCAGATTAAACCCAAGTGTTGTCTGCCTGTTTAGGTGTATAGGAATGGGAAGATGGTAGGGTTGGTATTCTGGCAAGTTGATAAGGGCCCTCGTCCAAACCTTGTGACCATGTGCCTGGGAGGTTGAATTTATATTCTGAGTGTTTGTGTTCCAGTGCATACACCACCATGTTGCCCCACTGCTTCTCAACTTAATTATTTTGATTTGTTTTCTTGCAGTGGCTCACAACACCCCACGATTAATATTTAAACATTAGCCTAAAAATAGAGGCGCCCAAAAATCCAGGACCCTGTTGGAGCATTCCCATTGTAAGTCTGGCGGGACTGAGGCACAAGGGCCGGATTCACCGGATCCCGGCCTTCCCTACCAGTTTCTGTGGGAATACCTGTCGCCCCTAAACAAGGTCTCCCGTATCAGCGGGACGTGTGGCAAGAGAGGGGCCTCACCAGCTGGGAGTTTCCTCCGCCCCGGCCTGGGAATCTACCGGCAGGCTGTCGTGGCCATAAGAAGAAATGCACGGGCCTGCTGGCCGGCATATGTGGTGCCCCCATTGCTAGTCCGGGAATGGGACTTGGCTTCGACTCCCTCCTGTTCTTTTGCCAATGACCTTAAATCTGTGTCCTCTGTTTAGCGAACCACCGGCCAGTGGAAACAGCTTCCCCGTATTTACTCTATCAAAACCCCTCATGATTTTGAACACCTCTATTAAATCTCCCCTTAACCTTGTCTGCTCTAAGGAGAACAACCCCAGTAATGTTCCCGCTTTTTTCTCTGTTGATGGGGTTTACAACATTTCTCTTGTCACCACTTGAAGTAAATTTTTGCTTCCAAACATTTTTATTGTTTCTTTGCCGGACTCGGTCTGTAAGAGGCAAGCAGTGCGCAGCTCGTGATGTTAAATGGCTCTGTGTCTGCGTGTGATACAAAAAGGCCTGCTACTATTTAGTGAAACATATGGTTTAAACAGAGTCCTCCCAAACTTAATCACTTGTATTTGGAAGGGTCTCATTAATCAAAGTTTAAGTGTTGTAGATTAGAATTTTCCATCATGTATACCTGCTATTTACATTACTAATTGGAAATTGCTCTTAACAACCCGACAATTATCTCTCAGTCAAATCCATGGTTAATTTGATATGTGAGGGACAACATTAAATAGTATTATCAATATAAAAATGAAGGCTGAGGTTGGCAAGAGAAATGGGAGATAGATTACCTTGTCAACTGGAGGGTGACCTTTGCAGCAAAGGCAAAGTTTTTCATAACCAGTGGAAGTTTGCAGACATTTTGTTATTTGATGATTAGTAAGGTTGACTTATCCCACATTACTACATGCTGAAAAATCTATATAAAAAGTTTATTTTTGCAATCTATACTATTTGTGTGGCCAAAATAACTGCTGAATAAACTCCATTGAATAACCTGCACTCCAGAACACATCCACCAACCAGTCCCCTGCCCCCATCCCCCATGTCTGGTGTAAGTTCTTTAATGAGGAACGTCAGTGTGGAGGAACGTATTTTAATATAAAGTGCCTCCTTTCTTGTCTGATAAAATCTGGGATGGAAACCTAACATTGAAGGTAATCAACAATCAAGGGGCTTTTCTAAGGACATGCCAAGTTGGAAGCATCTTGTTGGTCATAAAGCTGTTGCCACAGAGTTTTGCCCTTCATTGAAGAATGCAACAAAATTCAGCAGGGAAAAGTTTTAAAATAAACCATCTTGCACAGCACAATCACAGGGAACTCAGTGCTAGCTAGTGGGCCACCTCTCCACCTCTCTCTATGCTCCTTTAAGACCCTCCTTAAAACCTACCTCATTGACCAAGCTTTTAGTCACCCCTCCTAATATCTCCTTCTTTGGCTTGGTGTCAATTCTTGTCTGATTACGCTTTCTGTGAAGTGCTTTGTGACGTTTTACTACATTAAAGGCGCTATATAAATGCAAGTTGTTGGGCAGGGTCCATAAGGATCGTTCTGTCTGACAGCAGAGTATCTGCTTCAGTGATATACCTTTCCCCTTGGTATAAGCTGTGGCTCAGCGGGTAGCACTCTCACCTCTGAGTCAGAGGGTTTGAGAGTTCACATCCCACTCCAGAGACTTGCGCACACAATCTAGGTTGACTTTAGTGGTGAAGGTGCCGCCTTTCAGATGAGATGTTAAGCTGAAGTCCCATCTGCCCTCTCAGGTGGATGTAAAAGATCCCATGGCACTATTTCGAAGGAAAGCAGGGGAGTTCTCCCCAGCGTTCTGGCCAATGTTTATCTCTCAATCAATATCACTAAAACAGATTATCTGGTCATTATCACATTGCTGTTTGTGGGAGTTTGCTGTGCGCAAATTGGCTGCTATGTTTCCTACATTACAACAGTGACTACATTTCAAAAGTACTTAATTGGCTGTAAAGCGCTTTGGGACATCCTGAGGTCATGGTAGGCGCCATATAAATGAACGTTCTTTCTTTCCTGGGCTCTATAATTTTTGATAATATTTTGGAGTCTGACACACATGGGAACCCATCACATGCTTAAGAGATTGCCAACCAAATGACAGAGAAATCTGCACTCTGTTCCTATTAGGCACACCCACTTATATAAATCAGGAGATTTTAGCACAAGTTGGCAAGAAGCAAGGCTTCGGGGCCCCCACAGCTGTGCACAGGGATATTTCTGCACCAACTGAAACCTGCCAGCACAGAACACTGATGGGACTGTCTGGTCAGCACTGCCCTAGATGTTAAGGCATTGAATTGCTGGGTTTTCTGGAGCTGAATTACTGGTCACGGCATTCCAGCAGAATGGTTCAGTAAATACCGTTATACACAAGTTTTGGACAACTTCAAGAAAGACAGAAATACTTCGAATCATAGAATCGTAGAATCATAGAATGATTACAGCACAGAAGGAGGACATTCGGCCCATCGATCCCGTGCCGGCTCTTTGTAAGAGCAATCCAGTTAGTCCCATTCCCCTGTTCTTTGCCCATGGCCCTGCAAATTATTTCCCTTCAAATATTTATCCAATTCCTTTTTGAAAGCCACGATTGAATCTGCTTCCACCACCCTTTCAGGCAGCGCATTCCAGATCACAACTACTGGCTGCGTAAAAAACTTTTCCCTCATCTCACCAATCACCTTAAATCTGTACCCTCTGGTTCTTGACCCTTCCACCAATGAGAACAGTTTCTCTTTATTTACTTTATCTAAACCCTTCGTGATTTTGAACACTTTTATTAAATCTCCTCTTAACCTTCTCTGCTCTAAGGAGAACAACCCCAGCTTCTCCAGTCTATCCATTGAATTTATATAGCGCCTTTCACGACCACAAGATGTCTCAAAGCTCTTTACAGCTAATGAACTACATTTTGAAAATTAATCACTGTTTTAATGTGTCAACGATCAGACAATCTGTTTTGATGATATTGGTTGAGGGGAAAATGTTGGCCAGGGCACCAGGGAAAATTCCCTGATCTTTTTCGAAATAGTGCCGTGGGAACTTACCTTCAAAAGGTCGATCAGATGTTCAGAGAAAAGCAACAGGGATGATTTTGGAACTTAGCTCTCTACGTTATGAACAGACGCTCACAAAACTGAATTTGTTTTCAATGGAGAATGGAAGCACATGATCCAAGTGTTTAAAATGCTAAGAGGTCGAGATGATAGGTAGATTTTACAAATTAGTGCTCCCGGGATTCAGGCACCATTTTGTGGCTAACAAAATTTAAATTCCAGATTTCCACTAGCCTTTGTGTGAAAAAGTGCTTCCTGATTTCATTGCTAAACAGCCTAGCTCTAATTCAGCTCTTGTTCTGTATTCCTCCATCAGAGGAAATAGTTTCTCTGTATCTATCCTATCAAATCCCTTTATCATTTTAAAGACCTCGATTAGATCACCCCTCACAAACTCAAGGGACTACAAATCGAATTTATGCAACCTGTCCTCATAATTTAACCCTTTAAGCCCTGGTATCATTCTGGTGAATATGCGCTGTACCCCTCCAAGGACAATATATCTTTCCTGAGGTTCAGTGACCAAAACTGAGCAAGTACTCTAGACAGGGTCTGACCAAGGCTTCCTTTTATTCCAGCCCTGTTGAGACAAACACCAGCATTCCATTAGTCTGTTTGATAGACTTGCCTTTGAGGCAAGTCTATCCTTCCTAGCAAGTATATACAGCAAAGTTTCATAAGATTGATTCCTGGGATGAGAGGGTTGTCTTATGAGGAGAGGTTGAGTATATTGGGCCTATATTCTCTGGAGTTCAGAAGAATGAGAGATGATCTCATTGAAACGTATAAAATTATTAGAGGGCTTGACAGGGTAAATGCTGAGAGGCTGTTCCCCTGGCTGAAGAGTCTAGAACTAGAGGTCATAGTCTCAAGATGAGGGGTCGGCCATTTAGGACCGAGATGAGAGAAAATTTCTTCACTCAGAGGGTTGTGAATCTTTGGAATTCTTTACCCCAGAGGGCTGTGGGTGCTCTGTCGTTTAATATATTCAAGGCTGAGATCAATGGATATTTGGACACTAAAGGAATCAAGGGATATGGGGATAGGGCGGGAAAGTGGAATTGAGGTAGGAGATCAGCCATGGTCTTATTGAATGGCGGAACAGGCTCGAGGGGCCGTATGGTCTACTCCTGCTCCTATTTCTTATGTTCTTATGTTAACTTACTGTGCCTCCTAACTTAGTGTTATCTGCAAACTTTGATATACAACTGTCTATTCATTCAATTCATTAACAACTTTGGTGAAAAGCTAAGGCCCCAGTACAGATTCTTGGACAGAGGAGAGACTCACACATATAAATAGAGACGGAGGCAGACAGGTCATTTTTTTCCTCATTCTACTTTTATTTCTTTAAAACAAAATTGAATTGTAAAAGCAAACAAAGCTACTTTAAGGGAAACAGATAGTAAGGGAAGGTAGGAGAAAGGGGGGAGGAGGGAAACTGGTTGAGAGTGAGGGGACTCAAGTCTCCAACCCTTGCACTTGGGGGAATTGAGTGGGGGGGGGGGAGTAGGTGAATGGATGATTGAGGGTGAGGTGAGTGACAGCGGAGCAAGGAGGAGGGGAGGATACAGTGGTTGAGCACGTTGTTCAAAGAGGAAAAGGCAAGGTAGTGATAGAAATAAGAATGTGGTAGGTCAGGGAATAGGTAGTAGGAAGATGAAGGGGTAGGAGATGCAATGGGATCGAGGGAGTTGGCGGGGGGTGAACGTGTGTGATTTGCAGCAATGGGAAAGGGAGCTGCCAAATGGTTCATTTTTCCCAAAACCCCCATCACAAATGCAGCCTGCAGTTGTTAGTGGCTCCATTCCCCAACGGACCAGAACATCCCCCACCTCCCCTTTGAGAGGAAAGAAGCTAAATAAAAAGAGAGAGAGAGAAGCGAAAAGAAGAGGGGAGTGAGAGAGATAGAAAATTAATTAAGAAGTGAAGAGTCAGAGGGAAACAGCAACATAAAGACATCAGAGATAAGTATGAGAGTGACGATATTCTCCAACGACGTACCATTTGCAATATTATGGGAGATCAGCTAATGTAGATTAAAATTACGTGTGAAAGGTGTCTTGATCCCTGTTGGTGAAAGAAATAATGAATTTGTAATTCTATAGCGCCTTTCATGACCTCAGGATGTCCCAAAGCACTTTACAGCCAATGAAGTAGTTTTGAAGTGTAGTCACTGTTGTAATGTAGGAAATGCGGCAGCTAATTTGCGCACAGCAAGGTTCCACAAACAGCAATGCGATAATGACCAGATAACCTGTTTTAGTGATGTTGGTTAAGGGATAAATATTAGCCAGGACACTGGGAAGAATTCCCTTGCTCTTCTTCTAGTGCCATGGGATCTTTAACATCCACCTGAGAGGCAGACGGGGCCTCGGTTTAACATCTCATCTGAAAGGCAGTGCAGCACTCCCTCAGACCCTGGTTTATGCTTAATTAACTGATCTCAGGTGGCTAGAGAGGGGAAAAAAAATCAGCTATGGTTTCCACTCCGGATCACTATTCACGTACACCTGGAGTGCATGTGTGTGGCTGCCTGGTGAGGACAAGATCGGACTTGGTTGCGACGTCCTCCATGGTAAAATAACTGGTCAATGCTTGCTGCTTAGGTTCACACGTGCAGAATGGCCACCTGGATGAGGTGCTGGAAGGAGCTGACCCCAACAGAGGTCAATGCCTGCAAGAGAGAAGGACAAAGAAAGTTGGCAAAAAACACAATAATGACAAGGGAAATTGGATAATCTCTCATTTTATTTCAAACATTGCTACTGCCATTGTTTTGCTCTTAGAACCATAGAACCATAGAAAAGATACAGCACAGAAGGGGGCCATTCAGCCCATCGTGTCCGTGCCGGCTCGAAGAACAACTAGGTGCCCATTCTAATCCCACCTTCCAGCATCCGATCCGTTGCCCTGCAGCTTACAGCACTTTAGGTGCACGTCCAGGTACTTTTAAAAGCAGTTGAGGGTCCCTGCCTCTACCACCAATTCGGGCAGTGAATTCCATACACCCACCACCCTCTGGGTAAAAATGTTTTTCCTCATGTCCCCTCTAACCCTTCCACCAGTCAGCTTAAATCTATGTCCTCTAGTTGTTGAACTCTCCAATAGGGTACTTCCTGTCTACTCTATCTAGGCCCCTCATAATTTTGTACACCTCAATCAAGTCTCCCCTCAGCCTCCTCTGCTCCAAGGAAAACAACCCCAGCCTATCCAATCTCTCCTCGTAGATGCAATTTTCAAGCCCTGGCAACATTCTTGTAAATCTTCTCTGCACTCTCTTCAGAGCAATTACGTTCTTCTGGTAATGTGATGACCAGAACTGGCACAATTATCCAGCTGTGGCCTTACCAGCGTTTTATACAGTTCCTCTTCTGTAAGTTATGAATTGGGTTTGATGGGATAAATGTAATTGATACTTAAACTGGTCTCTCTGTGACTGATTCTGGTCTCTCTGTGACTGATTTTGGTCTCTGTCATAGAATCATAGAAAGTTACGGCACAGAAAGAGGCCATTCGGCCCATCGTGTCCATGCCAGCCGGAAAAGAGCCATCCAGCTTAATCCCACTTTCCAGCACTTGGTCCGTAGTCCTGTAGCTTACTGCACTTCAGGTGCTCATCCAAGTACTTTTTAAATAAGTTGAGGGTTTCTGCCTCTACCACCCTTTCAGGCAGTGAGTTCCAGACTCCCATCACCCTCTGGGTGAAAAAAATTCTCCTCAGCTCCCCTCTAATCCTTCCACCAATTACTTTAAATCTATGCTCCCTGGTCACTGACCCCTCTGCTAAGGGAAATAGGTCCTTCCTATCCATTCTGCCTAGTCCCGTCATAATTTTATATACCTCAATTAAATCTCAACTCAGCCTTCTTTGTTCCAAAGGAAACAACCCCAGCCGATCCAATTTTTTGCATTGCTAAAATTCTCCAGCCCTGGCAACATCCTCATAAATCTCCTCTGTACCCTCTCTAATGCAATCACATCTTTCCTGTAATGTGGTGATCAGAACTGTATGCAGTACTCAAGCTGTGGCCTAACCAATGTTTTATAAAGTTCTAGTATAACCTCCCTGCTCTTATATTCTATGCCTCGGCTAATAAAGGAAGTATCCTGTATGCCTTTTTAACCATCTTATCTACCTGTCCTGCTACCTTCAGTGATCTGTGGACATGCACTCCAAGGTCCCTTGGTTCCTCTACACCTCTCAGTATCCTTCCATTTATTGTGTACTCCCTTGCCTTGTTTGCCCTCCCCAAATGCATTACCTCACACTTCTCTGGATTGAATTCCATTTGCCACTTTTCTGCTCACCTGACCAGTCCATTGATATCTTCCTGCAGTCTACAGCTTTCCTCCTCACTATCAACCACACAGCCAATTTTTGTATCATCTGCAAACGTCTTGATCAACCCCCCATATTCATGTCCAAATCATTGATATATACCACAAAAAGCAAGGGACCCAGTACTGAGCCTTGCGGGACCCCACTGGAAACAGCCTTCCAGTCGCAAAAACACTCGTCAACCATTACCCTTTGCTTCCTGCCACTGAGCCAATTTTGGATCCAACAAGCTACTTTCCCTTGGATCCCATGGGCTTTTACTTTTTTGACCAGCCTGCCGTGTGGGACCTTGTCAAAAGCCTTGCTAAAATCCATGTACACTACCTCAAACGCGTTACCCTCGTCGACCCTCCTTGTTACCTGCTCAAAAAATTCAATCAAGTTAGTCAGGCATGACTTTCTCTTAACAAATCCATGCTGACTGTCCTTGATTAACCCGTGCTTTTCTAAATGACGATTTATGCTGTCCCTCAGAATCAATTCCCCACCACCGATTTGCCCACCACCAAGGTTAGACTGACTGGCCTATAATTACTCGATCCATCTCTTTCTCCCTTTTTAAACAACGGTACAACGTTAGCAGTCCTCCAATCCTCCGACACCACGCCTGTAGCCAGAGAGGATCGGAAAATGATGGTCAGAGCCTCCGTTATTTCCTTCCTTGCTTCTCTTAGCAGCCTGGGATATATTTAATCCGGGCCTGGCAATTAATCTACCTTCAAAGATGCTAATTTCCTTAATACTCCCTCTCTCACTATGTTTACCCTATCCAATATTTCACACTCCTCCTTAACTACAGTCTCTGCATTGTCCCCCTCTTTTGTGAAGACAGACGCAAATTATTCATTAAGAACCATACCCACATCTTCCGCCTCCACACATAGGTTACCTTTTTGGTCTCTTACAGGCCCTACTCTTTCCTTAGTTATCCTCTTGTATTTAAAAAACACTTTTGGATTTTCCTTAATTTTACTTGACAGTTTTTTATGGCCTCTCTTTGCTTTCCTAATTTGTCTTTCTCTGTTTCTAGTCTCCCTGTGACCGATATTGGTCTCTCTGTGATTGATTCTGGTCTCTCTGTGACTGATTCTGGTCTCTCTGTGACTGAACCTGGTCTCTCTGTGACTGATTCTGGTCTCTCTATGATTGATTCTCCAGGGAACCTTGGATGTCAGGGGATATACGAGAATGGATTAGGAAAAAAAGGAGGGCTTTTGGCAGATACAAAAGGCTAAGGACGGAGGAAGCCCTAGAGGAGTACAAAAAGTGCAGGGGGATACTTAAAAAAGAAATTAGGAGATCAAGGAGGGGCCATGAAATAACACTGGCGAGCAAAATAAAGGAAAATCCTAAGATGTTTTATAAGTATATTAAGGGTAAGAGGATGACTAGGGAAAAAATAGGGCCCATTAGGGACAAAAATGGCAATCTGTGTGTGGAGCCGGAAGATGTAGGAGGGGTTCTAAATGAATTTTTTGCATCTGTTTTCACTATGGCGAAGGACGATGTAGACATAGAAATACGGCAGGGGGACTGTGATATACTCGAACATATTAACATCGAGTGGGAGGAGGTATTGGCGGTTTTAGCAGGCCTAAAAATGGATAAATCCCCAGGCCCGGACGAAATGTATCCCAGGCTACTGTGTGAGGCAAAGGAGGAGATTGCGGGGGCTCTAACACATATATTCAGAACCTCTCTGGCCACAGGGGATGTGCCAGAGGACTGGAGAACCGCTAATGTAATACCATTATTCAAGAATGGGAGTAGGGAAAAACCGGGGAACTACAGGCCAGTGAGCCTAACATCAGTGGTAGGAAAATTATTGGAAAAAATTCTGAAGGACAAAATTAGTCTCCACTTGGAGAAGCAAGGATTAATCAGGGATAGTCAACATGGCTTTGTCAAGGGAAGATCATGTCTGACTAATTTGATTGAATTTTTTGAGGGGGTGACTAGGCGTGTGGATGAGGGTAACGCAGTGGATGTGGTATACATGGATTTCAGTAAGGCCTTCGATAAAGTCCCGCACAGGAGACTGGTCAAGAAGGTACGAGCCCATGGAGTCCAGGGTGCCTTGGCACTTTGGATACAAAACTGGCTTAGTGGCAGAAGGCAGAGGGTGATGGTCGAAGGTTGTTTTTGTGACTGGAAGCCTGTGGCCAGTGGGGTACCACAGGGATCGGTGCTGGGTCCCTTGCTGTTTGTGGTCTACATTAATGACTTGGATATGAATGTAAAAGGTATGATCAGTAAGTTCGCTGATGATACAAAGATTGGTAGGGTGGTAAATAGTGAGGAGGATAGCCTCAGTCTGCAGGACGATATAGATGGGTTGGTCAGATGGGCAGAACAGTGGCAAATGGAATTTAACCCGGAAAAGTGCGAGGTGATGCACTTTGGAGGGACTAACAAGGCAAGGGAATACACAATGAATGGGAGGACCCTAGGCAAGACAGAGGGTCAGAGGGATCTTGGTGTGCAAGTTCACAGATCCCTGAAGGCGGCGGAACAGGTAGATAAGGTGGTAAAGAAGGCATATGGGATACTTGCCTTTATTAGCCGAGGCATAGAATATAAGAGCAAGGAGGTTATGATGGAGCTGTATAAAACACTGGTTAGGCCACAGCTGGAGTACTGTGTGCAGTTCTGGTCGCCACACTACAGGAAGGATGTGATCGCTTTGGAGAGGGTGCAGAGGAGATTCACCAGGATGTTACCAGGGCTGGAGCGCTTCAGCTATGAAGAGAGACTGGGAAAATTGGGTTTGTTTTCCTTGGAGCAGAGGAGGCTGAGGGGGGACATGATTGAGGTGTACAAAATTATGAGGGGCACAGATAGGATGGATACTAAGGAGCTTTTGCCCTTCGTTGAGGGTTCTATAACAAGGGGACATAGATTCAAGGTAAAAGGCGGGAGGTTTAGAGGGGATTTGAGAAAGAACTTTTTCACCCAGAGGGTGGTTGGAGTCTGGAACTCACTGCCTGAAAGGGTTGTGGAGGCAGGAACCCTCACAACATTCAAGAAGCATTTGGATGAGCACTTGAAATGCCATAGCATACAAGGCTACGGACCAAATGCTGGAATATGGGATTAGAGTAGACAGGGCTGATGGCCGGCGCGGACACGATGGGCCGAAGGGCCTCTATCCGTGCTGTATGACTCTATGACACTATGACTCTATCTCTGTGACTGATTCTGGTCTCTCTGTGACTGAACCTGGTCTCTCTGTGACTGATTCTGGTCTCTCTGTGATTGATTCTGGTCTCTCTGTGACTGATTCTGGTCTCTCTGTGATTGATTCTGGTCTCTGTGACTGATTCTGGTCTCTCTGTGACTGATTCTGGTCTCTCTGTGATTGATTCTGGTCTCTGTGACTGATTCTGGTCTCTCTGTGACTGATACTGGTCTCTCTGTGACTGATTCTGGTCTCTGTGACTGATTCTGGTCTCTCTGTGACTGATTCTGGTCTCTCTGTGACTGATTCTGGTCTCTCTGTGACTGATTCTGGTCTCTCTGTGACTGATTCTGGTCTCTCTGTGACTGATTCTGGTTTCTCTCTGATTCTGGTCTCTCTATGACTGATTCTGGTCTCTGTGACTGATTCTAGTCTCTGTGACTGAATTTGGTATCTCTATGACTGATTCTGGTCTCTCTGTGACTGATTCTGGTCTCTCTGTGACTGATTCTGGTCTCTCTGTGACTGATTCTGGTCTCTCTGTGACTGATTCTGGTCTCTCTGTGACTGATTCTGGTCTCTCTGTGACTGATTCTGGTCTCTGTGACTGATTCTGGTCTCCCTGTGCCTGATTCTGGTCTCTCTGTGACTGATTCTGGTCTCTCTGTGACTGATTCTGGATTCTCTCTGATTCTGGTCTCTTTGTGACTGACTCTGGTCCCTGTGACTGACTCTGGTCTCTCTATGACTGATTCTGGTCTCTCTGTGACTGATTCTGGTCTCTCTGTGATTGATTCTGGTCTCTCTGTGACTGATTCTGGTCTCTCTGTGACTGATTCTGGTCTCTCTGTGATTGATTCTGGTCTCTCTGTGACTGATTCTGGTCGCTCTGTGATTGATTCTGGTCTCTCTGTTATTGATTCTGGTCTCTCTGTGACTGATTCTGGTCTCTCTGTGACTGATTCTGGTCTCTCTGTGACTGATTCTGGTCTCTCTGTGACTGATTCTGGTCTCTCTGTGACTGATTCTGGTCTCTCTGTGATTGATTCTGGTCTCTCTGTGATTGATTCTGGTCTCTCTGTGACTGATTCTGATCTCTTTGTGACTGATTGTGGTCTCTCTGCAATTCTGGTCTCTCTGTGACCAATTCTGATCTCTCTGTGACTGATCCTGGTCTCTCTGTGACTGATTCTGGTCTCTCTGTGACTGATTCTGGTCTCTATGTGACTGATTCTTGTCTCTCTGTGACTGATTCTGGTTTCTCTCTGATTCTGGTCTCTCTGTGACTGATTATTGTCTGTGATTGTTTCTGGTCTCTGATGGATTCTGGTCTCCTTGTGATTAATTCTGGTCTCTCTATGTTGTCGAAGGAGTTTTGTAAAAGACTGACCTTCTGGTGGAAACTGAAAACAATCCAGGTCATCTTCTGTTTCATTTGGTGACTGTGGGGATGGTTTCCTCCTCACTATGGGCAGCTACCGAGTAAGTAAAAAAAACAAAAGTGGATGAGTATGGCTAACGAGAAAAAAACCACCGAGATCGCAATTGAATTATATATTCTCTGGCTGTGATAAACTGATTTGAGGAAGCTACTCATAGTTTTATATGTAACTAATCAATAGACCATAGGGAATATCCAAGCCTACTTTGACAGCACCTCCCAGCCCCGCAATCCCTACCTCCAAGAAGGACGAGCAGCAATGTCATGGCAGCACCATCACCTCCAAGTTCCCCTCCAGGCCACACACCATCATGACTTGGAAATATATTGTAGTTTGTTCATCGTCCACTGGATCAAAATTCTGCAATTCCCTACAACATCATGGGAGCACCTTCAGCATAAGGATTGCCAGCTGTTCTAGGAAAAGACTCACCACCACCTTCTCAGAGCAACTAGGGGTGGACATTAAATTAATAAAAAAACATTTTTGTTGTGTTTGTTCCAGCTTCCAACAAATTCTAGGGAAAGATATGCATTGCCATTTTTCACCCACAAAGCTATGCTCTGCTGGGTATACAGTGTGGACTGACTGATTCCAGTATCCTGCATGGAGTCAATAAAGTAAACGTTGGCTCATATCACTTTCACTGTTATGATAAAGCTGTGTTGATAACAGATGGCAAATCAGAATCTCTCTGGAGTTTCTGACAAATATCAGTCTTGATTTGTCTGCCAAGCCAAAATTACCTGCCACATTGCAATTCCCTTTGAACTCAAGTAATTCAATATATTTTGCTTCAAGGATTCTGTGTCCTTCTCCGGATCCAAAATCCTAATCTTCATCCTTTACTGTTGCTACACCCTGTCATACTTGATCTGTGAGAGAAAGCAATAAAAATTTTGGGATGTATTTCTAGAGATGCGACTTATAAGTAAGGGAGATGATGTTGATGTTGTACTTGGCCTTGGTGAGACCTCATCAGGTGTACTGTGTTCAGTTTTGACCTCCGAATTACAGGACAAATGGAGCAATAGAAATTGGACCTCACAAGAGACTTTTTAGTTTACACTCTAGTTCTATAATTGCAGTCCATCAAATAGATTAATTGGCCTTTCACCTGATTGCTGTTTGTGGGGCTCTGCTGTGTGCGAATAGGCTTCTGCATTTGCTGACATAAGATTCGCCTCACTTCAAAGTAATTCACTGTATGTGAAGTGCCTTGGAACGTTTCTGATGGACATGATAAGGTGCTATACAAAGTCAAGTTCTTTCTTTCTAAGTTACATTATCTACTTAAAAAGAAAAGACTTGCATTTATACAGCACCTTTTACAACCTCAGGACGTCCTAAAGTTCTTTACATCCGATTAAGTACTTTTTTGAAGGGTAGTCACATGTAGGAAACGCGGCAGCCAATTTGCGTACAGCAAGGCCCCACAAACAGCAATGTTTTAATGATCAGATATTCTGTTTTTTAGTGATGTTGGTTGAGGGATAAATATTGGCCAGGACACCGGTGAGAACTCCCCTGCTTTTCTTTGAGATAGTGCCATGGGATCTTTGATGTCCATCTGAGAGGGCAGACGGGGCCTCGGTTTAACGTCTAATCTGAAAAGACAGCACCTCCGGCAGTGCAGCACTCCCTTATTACTGCACTGGAGTGTCAGCATGGATTTCATGCTCAAGTCTCCGGAGTGGGCTTGAACCCACAACCTTCAAAATTGTAAAGGTATTTCCGAAGAATATGTTTCCAATTTCTTTTTTAACGCATTCTGCACAGAGGAAATCTTCCCCCAATATAAGCAATAATGAGAAATCTGGCATTGACTTATACAAGGATTCAAATAATATGTTTTGAAAAGAAAATACTTGACGTGATTCCAATCCTTGATTAGACTTGTTGATAACAGTTCACCTTGACTGGGTACTTGCAGTGAATGATCAATAATTACACCCAAATCCTTTTCCTTTTCCACCTTTGCTAATGGACAACCCAAAATAGGACCCATTCATTGTGCGCTATGTTTCAGATTTCCTGTTTCAATGCACATTGCCTTGTGTTTATCCACATTACAATCCATGTCCCATTCCTTATCCCATCCACTTAATTTGTCCAGTTTCCTTTGAGTGCTATTAATCTCCCTTACACTAATCATCTGGCCACATAGCTTTGCAACATTCATTGATGACTTGTTGCTGAATTGGGTGGATTTGGACTTCTACTGAAACACAATCAGTCATTTTCATTTATTAAAATAAGGCTACCGACAGTGGGGAAAATGCAAACACGCTAATCCTCACAGTAAAATCCAGCCCTGAATTTCTGTGCAATTCGCTTTGAACTCTCGCCAGAACATTCTGCATCTCAGTATGGTGATCTGCAAACATAAGATTCCTTCTTAGATACTGAAGTGCAATGTAATAGCAATAACACTTATATCAGAGTAAGTGCATTTGGCAGTAAAGCCTTTCTTTTGCATATAAAAATATTACTATTCAACTAGAATGTGATGGCTTAATATCTCAACATAGAAGAAGTAGGGTATGTAAAAATTTACTGCTGTCGGGAAAATAAATAGCTGTCCTGGTATGCACTGGTTAGTTACTTTCTTCTGTTACAAAATGTTCTAGTCAATTATAAATCTTGGTTCTGACAGAACAACTTCTTGAATGTAATTATTTGTGACAGAGGGTGAGCAGATCGACACTTCCTGTGAATAATAGCTTGATACTCACATTTGTATACTTGTCTAAATACTGATGTAGTGTAGTCAGTTCAGGGGATGGTATTTAGAATAATAGCAGAAGGCTTATTTAGAGTTGGTGCCGTCTTTCGGATGAGACGTTAAGCCGAGGCCCCGTCTGCCCACTCAGCGGGATGTAAAAGATCCCATGGCACTATTTTGAAGGAGAGCAGGGGGGTTCTCCCCGGTGTCCTGGCCAATATTTATTCCTCAACCAACATCACTTACAAAAATCGGATTATCTGGTCATTATCTCATTGCTGTTTGTAGGACCTTGCTGTGTGCAAATTAGCTGCTGTGTTTCCTACATTAGAACAGTGACTACACTTCAAAAGTACTTCAATGGCTACAATGAGGTTGTGATAAGTGCTATATAAATGCAAGTTCTTTTTTAGCGGCTCTAATATTGGGTTAATAACCCAGATGTTGCAAGTCCACATCCCATTGTGACAAGTTATAAATTTGAATTTTTAAAATCTGGTAATTTGTGGATTAGCACCAGGAATTACATCCATGAAATCTGTTGGGTTGTCATTAAAAAAAACATTGAGTTACCAGTGTCCCAAGAGCAAATTAAAATAAAAATTGCAGCCATTAGAATTTTTGATAAAGTCTAAAACATGTTCGCCCAGAAATTGCTCGGAATGGCGAACAACAGCACTGGCCGTTCCATAGACTTATACTAACCCACTAACTTACCGCGGTCTTTACTGGGTGTGCTTCCTCGAATGGGAAGCGGAGGAGAGCCCAGCGTTAGCTCCAGCGAAGCTAGGACCCATGGGAGAAGAGAAAGGATCTCACTCTCCCTTCGATCAATCAGATTGCAACATTTTTAACATGCTGCGAACAGTTTCTGCAAGCTGCAACATAAAATCCAGCAAGTAAAAGTACAACACCAAAATCATTTGTAAAAACAATTATAGACAGTGAAAAAAAGAGAGGGTAAGAAATAATCGAATTAAATAAAAGAGAAGGGAAAAGAAAAAAACATTTTTTTAATTTGACCAAAAACAATTAAAATAATGAGTAATGGGACTCCACATTTTTAGAAGATCATTTTTAGTTGTTTGGCAGTCATTAAGACTTACCGTGCTGTTAAAACTTAGTTTAGAACTGGTATTTTTAAGCATACCTGTTTTGTGGTGATATTAGTTACATTCCAGCTGGCCAGATCAGCAAGTTTTTTAAAATTCGTTCATGGGATGTGGGCGTCGCTGGCAAGGCCAACATTTATTGCCCATCCCTAATTGCTCTTGAGAAGATGGTGGTGAGACGCCTTCTTGAATTGCTGCAGTCTGTGTGGTGAAGTTCTCCCACAGTGCTGTTAGGTAGGGAGTTCCAGGATTTTGACCCAGTGACGATAAAGGAACGACGATATATTTCCAAGTTGGCGCTGGTTCATTGATTCTACTGATTGCAGCCGGCGATATCCCTTTAATTCGAAGCTGTCATATTGCTGGTAAACCAGGAGGAGCAAGTTCCGAATTTCCGCGTTTCATTGCGCCTGTGCGAATGCCGGAACTTGCCCCTCGATTTCGCCACTAACAACGGAGAGTGTTGTTGAGCTCACCCTTCTTATTTTAAGTAATTTTTGGGCCTGTTGTGTTAGGTTAATTAGCATTAAGCAGCACAGGATTCTTTATCACTTTAAATATTTGAAGTCTCTGTTAGGATTTCTGTGGTAAAGCAAATCGCAGGATTGATTTTTTTGCTTAAAGTTTCTTTTCTCCTTCCTTCTATTGCCCTTGTCATCTCCTCTCCCTCCTCTCTTTAACATCTCCTTGCTGGTTCCACTGGCACTGCCACCCTTCAGGATCTTGCCACAATGGCCACTCTCCATGTGTGACCATTGACAGGCTATTTGTTTGCACTCAACACCCACATGAAGGCACTTGCAGAAGGGGTCGCTGGATAGCAACCAGTTGTATAAATCTTGCCGATGCTCCCCATTCATAGAGTGCAGTGACCAATTGAACGAACGGTACTGTCACTCTGACTGAGGTCAGCGAATGCAGCACAGACTGGGAATCAAACCTGGGATCTTCCTGAACGTTACAGCTCAGCGTTCAGCCGTCCTTAATACTACTTTATAATATTATTATAAAAATATGACGGAAACTATAAAGCTAAAAAGGAAATAGGATCTCGGTGGGCTAATGAAAACAATCATATTTCCAGGCAATTGTTTGCTTTGTATCTTTCAGTCCTATTTAATAGCTCCCAGACCAACTTTACACCATTTTAAATGATGACTTATTTAAATTACATGGCAAGTATAACATATGTCATGTGGTTCATTACCCAACCCTCACTTTCCCAGTGCATTTTTTTCATTGATTGTAAAATGAAGCAATCTTTAAAAAAACTGCATTGTTGGAACATGATTAATGAATGCAATTTTTGATGATATGTATTTCTGTTCATAAGCTGAAGGATGTCAGTGCTGGGGAATGGATCCTTTTTCCATATCTATAACAAAACGTCAGCACTAAGACCTCGCAGATCAGGTTTAGCAGAAGTTAGAATACAGAATAAAGCTTGTGCTATTTAACCCCGATAACACAATCCGTACTGTACCGGTTTGAATGTTCCATTTCCTATTCTGGCATAGCCCATTTAATCATAAATCATCGGCAGCTCTGCGCTGTAAATTTGTATCTACTAGAACTTACCATAAAACAACATCAAATTCATTTCACTTTGGGCCTTTATGGCCATTGGAGAGAGGAGACTTTCATCTTGCCAGCCTGGACTGGAGTTGAACCCATGTCTCTCTGGCTCCAGAACAAGAGGGGAGAGGAGGAGAAATTATTTTTATGCAGCGAGTTCTTACGATCTGGAATGCGCTGCCTAAAAGGGTGATGGAAGCAGATTCAATGGTAACTTTCAAAAGGGAATTGGATATATACTTAAAAAGGCAAAATTTGCAGAGCTTCGGGGAAAGAGCAGGGGGAGTGGGACTAATCGGATAGCTCTTTCAAAGACCCGGCATAGGCACAATGGGCCGAATGGCCTCCTTCTGAGCTGTATGGTGTCCCAACAGTGAAAGAAGAATGAAATCATCCACCACCCCCACCCTCTTGCCCCACGTGAAAGTTTTCTTTAAAGTCTAAAATTAAGTAGTTTTGTTAAGAGTATTTGTAAGCTGCCATATATTCATACAATCAATTCAACCAATGCTTTCATTCCCGATCTCTGTGCAGTGCCCCTTGCTGGAAATTACACGTGTGTGGATGTTGGTTGAGCATTGGCTGGGATGCCCCTCACAGTCAAATAGCATGCTGACGCTCATTGTCTAAGCTCATGTGTGACTTGAACATTTTGGCAATGTAATGGAGAGTAGCAGGGTCAGCACCTTTCAAGGAGGGGGAATGAGAGATTTGATACTATATGTTGCTGTTAAATAAGTGTCTGTTGCACTGCCATTATGACACCTGTCTACGAGGTAAAAAGTAAAAATCACTCACACATTTTCACTAGAGAAAACCTCAATATCAGATCTAGGATTCTCAGAATTGAAGTCTATTTTGGTTGCAGTGTCTGATAGTGATTTATAAATTGAAGTGGAGAACATATTGATACAATAATAATATTCTGCTCCTCAATGGTTTTAGTGCACTTTATAAATATAATAAATTGTAATATTTACTAAATATACTAATGACATTGATTGGTAGAATATCAATACTGCACCAACTTCAGGTGGATGGTTTCTAAAGAGAGCGTCAAATGGCTGTGAGGCGATGAAAGATAGGATTGGAGCACATTTGTATTATAATGTCATTACTTTATTGTGATTTAAACAGAGTCAATTTACATGCTTTTGTACGGACTGAAAAATAGCTGTATTAAGTGTAAGCTGGTGGTGGAGTTAATATAATGGGCCAGAATTTACCGTGAACGGTGAAGGGATGGCGTCAGCCGCTCGTTGGACTTACACTTGCCCGTAGACTCTCTATGGGGTTTTGCACAGCAAGTTCCTGTGAATTAGAAATCCATTCAGCCCTGCGCCCTCTACAGGGCATCTGGGACCTGTGTGAACAGGGCAAGCAGCTGTGTGCCTCCTTAGCCAATTGGATTGAAACATCGTCAATACCAGCCCAGAATCTGAACCAGGAAGTGTAAGTCAGAATAGTGAATTCGATGTTAAATCAGGTAGAGAAAGTGAAATAAAGAGAGGGAAAGGAAGATTGGATTAAGAGACAGCGACAGAAAGAAAAAGTAAAAAAATAAAACTTTTATTTAATTTTTTTAAAATGTCCAACAACAATTAAAAGCTGAAGGAATGAGACTGCACACTTGTAAAAGTTAATTTTCAGTGGCAGAGAGGTTGTTTGGTACTAATTAAGACTTACCATGCTGTTAAAAGTGTACTTAGAGTGGAATAGACAAGCTCTAACTTTTATTGGCGAGCTTAGTCCGTATTTGTGAGGTAAGTACGGGAACTGCACACCGTTCAAAACATTGAATGGAGAACCAGATAGCGAGATGCCTCTTTTACGCAGCTTTTGGAGGAGCACCACATCTCGGACAACAACTTCCGGATTTCCGCGTTTAACTGCGCACCTTTGGGGGTGGTTAACAGTGTATATGAACAGGAATCAGTGACTGATCAGGCTGGAAGTGGAGATGTGGAACCAGAAGGCAGGAGCTCAGAGCAATTGCTTTTGAAACTGTAGAAATCTGTCGGAACATACTGTCCAAACCTCAGCACAAACCCATCAATCAAATTAAACACAAGCTGGACATTCTACCCGTACATACTGTGACCCATCCCCATGTTATCAGATCGGAGCCATTGCTTCTAAACGCGTCCCTCTTAAATAACCCGTTGTTCCGCTCTGTGTCGTTGGCCCTGGAATCTTGTATGTGTATCGGACACTGGCCGCATCGCTCCCGATCCACCGCTATACTCACTGCGACGTATTCTAATTATTTTTCCAGCAATCTGTGCCTTGTGCCACTGGAGGATTGGAGAGCAGAACGGTCTAACTACAGACTAACTTATATTGTTTTTATTTTTATCTCTTTTTTTTTTGGTTCACTATAAATTAAGAGTGTCAGTCGTGGCTCAGTGGTAGCACTCTCGTCTCTGAGTCAGAAGGTTGTAGATTCAACTCCCACTCCAAAGACTTGAGCACAAGATCAAGGCTGACACTCCCCGTGCAGTACTGAGGGAGCGCTGCACTGTGGGAGGTGCTGTCTTTTCAGATGAAACATTAAACTGAGTCTGCCCTTTCAGGTGGATGTAAAAGATCCCACGGCACTATTTCGAAGAAGAGCAGGGGATTTCTCCCCAGTGCCCTGGCCAATATTTATCTCTCAACCAACATCACTAAAAACAGATTATCCGATCGTTACCATATTGCTGTTTGTGGGATCTTGCTGTGCGCAAATTGGCTGCTGTGTTCCTTACATTACAACAGTGACTACACTTCAAAAGTATTTCATTAGCTGTAAAGTGCTTCGCGACATCCTGAGGTCATGGAAGATGCTATATAAATGCCAGGGCTTTTGTTCTTTTACTTCGTATAAGGTCATTTTTTTTTGATAAAGGAGGTGTTCCATTTTATCAGCTCAATCGGCCTGAGTTGGAAAGTGGACATGAATTTAGATTTGAGGTTAGGATCAGATCAGCCATGATCTTATTAAATGGCGGAGCAGGCTCGAAGGGCCGATTGGCCTACTCCTGCTCCTATTTCTTATGAGTTGTGGTGGAGGCATTGCTTTGTTTAGTGAACACCGACGGCTGTAAGTGATCTGCCAGCTGAAGCTATTTTAGTACAGCTTCTCAAAATAGCACAAGCTGCTTCCACATCAGCCAGAGAACCGGCAAGAGCAATGACCTACCACGTTGTACACAGTTGACCCTATTACTTGTGTCTGGCCTAAATGAAGTCTGGGAATTTCTTTGATTCATTGCAGTAGACTGCTAAGGTCTTGTCTGGATCAACAGGATGCATGAAAAATGCTGGAGTTCCTTGCTCCTGTGTAATTTTTTTTTAAAAACAACTTCCCCCGCATGTCAGTTTTTATAATATACTTTCTTCCTCTCTCTTTAGTTTTTCCTAATCTCCACAAAGCATTACCTGCAAGCAGGCAGGCAGATGACCTGCTCCCAGGCCATTGAATACTGGGCTTTTTTCACACACCTCCCAATGATTGAACCACAAGCAGTATCGCTGAGGTGTTGGGGAGCAAAGGTTTCCATGAATAAGGCAGTGAGTAACTGAGGAGTACAAACTGGGCAGATCTCAAATTCGATCCCTTGGTTTCTGCCGAGTTAGCTATTCTCAGTGAGGGCAGTGATGGAGCCCTCAGCCAGCTCCCCTCCCTCCCACTCTGAAACTCACATGCATGGTTTAGGGATTTGGAGGAGGAAAGTAATTAAAAGAGGGGAAAATATACATTAAATGGATGTTATCTTTAATCTAACAACAACTTGCATTTATTTAGTGCCTTTAACGTAGTGAAACGTCCCAAAGTGCTTCACAGGAGCGTTATCAGACAAATTTGACACCGAGCCACGTAAGAAGATATTAGGGCAGGTGACCAAAAGCTTGGTCATAAAGGTAGGTTTTAAGGAACGTCTTAAAGGAGGAGAGAGAGGTAGAGAGGCGGAGAGGTTTAGGGGGGTAATTGCAGAGCTTAGGGCCGAGGCAGCTGAAGGCACGGCCACCAACAGCTGGTTGACGGAAATTGGGGAATGCGCAAGACACCAGAATTGGAGGAGCGCAAAGATCTCGGAGGGTTGTAGGGCTGGAGAAGGTTTCAGAGATAGGGAGGGGTGAGGCCATGGTGGGATTTGAACACAAGAACTAACTGGATTTAAGTAGAATAATCTATAAAGTTGTAATTTTTCAATGTTCTTGTATGTGCCATGTATCATGGTAATAAACCTCATGTCTGTACTGATAGGTTAGCATAATTAACCACCACTTAAAGGTTGATGAAAATATCCAATCATACAGTTCGGGTTTCCTGACCATTCCCACCTGGTTACAAGTATAGGAGTCAAGCACTTTGCACAATCTAGTTGGTTGAGGGCTTATAATAAAAGAAAATGGTGAAAGTTGAAAATCTACAATACACAACAAGTCAGTCACTCACTATCTCACAGTGAAATCAAGGCTAGTACTTTGGTTAAAACAATTCATTAGTTGTGTTGCACTAATGGCTTTTCAGCTTGGGTCAGTTGCTAGCATTTTTACTGCTCAGTCAAAACCCTGTAAGTTCAGGCTGCATATAGCGACACCATTATTCCCAGCCAGATTGAGGACGATTGGGTAATTCCCCTGTCAATCATACCTGGAGTGACTGGGATTCATTTTACGCACATAATTTGTATTGTGTAATTATCCTCCACTCACTGCAATTTGCTGGAGAAATCACCCTGCTTTTATCGGGAGAAGTTGCTGTAGTTTTGACCATGAGTTCTGTTCATTCTTGTTCGTAGAGACTCTTTTTAAATAGACTCTATCGACCGTTTGCTCTAGTGCTCTGTTTAAACCGACTCTGTTTGCTGAGTAAATAGACTTTGTTTACTGTAAAATAGGCTTGCCCAGCCCAGCCTCCAACTCATTGGCTGACACAGTGAAGCTCATTGGTAGACACAGTGATGCCAATAGACACTCTAGTAATTTCAACCCACCCCCCTCCCCCTACCCCACTCCCAGCCCCCATTGAAGTCAGTGGAAAGGAATATTGGACGGAAGTATTACAGGCGGCTGATCCACTGCCATTCATTTTGTACCCTCACCAAAGTTGAATTTTACCCCCTCAACTCTAATTTATCTACCGTAAGATATTAAAACTAAAACACATTCTCTTTCAGTGACGTGTATCCCTAGAGAAGTGTTTCTGTCTTCACTTTAGATCAGCCGCTTACTATACTTGTGTGTCAGCTCAGTCCTTTGCCTCTGAGTCAGAAAGTTTTGATTTTTAAGGGTTCCCAAACCCGCGACCTCTACCACCTAGAAGGACAAGGGCAGCAGGCGCATGGGAACAACACCACCTGCACGTTCCCCTCCAAGTCACACACCATCCCGACTTGGAAATATATCGCCGTTCCTTCATTGTCGCTGGGTCAAAATCCTGGAACTCCCTTCCTAACAGCACTGTGGGAGAACCGTCACCACACGGACTGCAGCGGTTCAAGAAGGCGGCTCACCACCACCTTCTCGAGGGCAATTAGGGATGGGCAATAAATGCCGGCCTTGCCAGCGACGCCCACATCCCGTGAACGAATTAAAAAAAAAAAAATCTAGGCTGGCGCTGCAGTGCAGTACTGAAGGAGTGCTGCATATCTGCGGGTGGGGTGAGGGGTTGGTGTAAGGAAATGTCTAGTTATGATGCTCCAGCCATCATGATGTGTGGGGCAGGCTTGATGGACCAGCTGGTCTTTACCTGCCCGTCAACTTCGTATGTTCGTACATTGTTGGAGGTGTTGAACTTCAGATGAGACTTTACACTGCCTGTTTGTTTTTGGTGCTTCATGTGGACATTTACAATCCCGTGGCACAATTGGAAGAGAAATATAAAGTCCTGGTCAACATCCTTCCTACAGCCAACATCACCAAAAACAGATTTACCTGTTTGCTGTTTGTAGGATGTCGCCTTCTTTCCCACTAAACAACAACAGGAGCATCACATGACTGACCAATTTCATTACAAATTTATACTGCACTGTGCGATATTAGTAAGGAAGGTGCCTGTTATTAGTTCACTTGTCGACTATTTAGTTAAGGAGTTGATCTCTTAAAAATAAACGTGTTGACACATTTATTAAAATGGGACTGTGAAATTTCATATGAACACGTTAAAGCTTTTATCACTAATATCGCTCAACACAATTTCACCCCACAGCTGTGAAAGGGGGTCGCTACATAAACTTTTACTCATTTCTGCATCTGCAGAGGAAGAATTCATTCAACAAGCAGTGTACTGAGGCTCCCCGATTGGCCAGTGAGTTTGACCAGTCAATGGCTGAGCCATACAGGGCGATCCCAGATTCAATCCCCAGTCTGCTAGCTGCGATAGGGGCATCACAATTGTTCTTAGCAGCCTCGGGTTAGGGAGGAGAAACTCAGGCACGGGTTCCTGCTCCTGATCACTACCCAATAACCCAGTCCGAAATGTTTTCGAGCATATGAAAATAGACCGGCAGGAAAAAGGCAGCTGGTCCATCAAGCTGGTCCCACACTCACCCACAGCCAAGTAACCTCCTGAGGGAGGCGACAAAACAGAGAAAAAGCCAGGGCCAATAATGGAAAAAATAACCTGGAAAATTCCTCTCCAACCACCCCCCCCCTTAGGCAATCAAAACCAGTCCAGGAGATCTCATGGATCATATGTTATCTGTTAAGACACTTACTTTCTATATGATACAATCTCTGCCCCAGTCGAGAACCGGTCCAACTCCCTCTTGAAAGCTGTAGACAGAGGGAAAGGCAGGATCGGCTCACTGTGGCATCTCTCCCCCTCAAAGCTTACTCACGAATAATAGCCTCTCAGCGAGATGCGTGTGCAGGAATACCAGTGCAAGAAGCTAACGCCTTCAAAGAGGGGATGGGGGGGTGGAAATTAATTGAGTAAAATAGAGATTTTAAAAAAAGAGGAAAATATCGGGGAAGTCCCAGTCCCAGAGGAATAGAAGAAGCACAAGGGATTGGGCCAATTCACTGAATTAATATGCTCTTTGCGTTTGTTCTCATCTGTTTATCCTTTTTGTACCTGGGATATTCAATGAATACAGTGAGTAAATACAGGTTGATATAACCTATTGTTTTTCTCTTTTCTATTTTTGAGCAATAGAACTGTCTAGACCAGAGATACATGTCACTCATATTCCCCCAGAGGACAATGCCCTGTTATTGAACCAGACATTGTGAGAAATCCTTGGTATAAAGAAAAGCTTGCATTCATAATAGCACATCATCGCATGTCATGTTTTTGGAATGTTTGATCATTTATTTTTTGGTGTCCAAAGAGAGAATTTGGGAATGAGTTCTGTTTTAAGCAAAGTGTTTTAAAGCAAACTAATTTTGTTAGTTTAGTTAGAGTCCAAAACTAGGGGCCATAAATATAAGATAGTCACTAATAAATCCAAGAAGGAATTCAGGAGAAACTTCTTTACCCAGGGAGTGGTGAGAATGTGGAACTCATTATCACAAGGAGTAGTTGAGGCAAATAGCACGGATACATTTAAGAGGAAGCTAGATAAACACATGAGGGAGAAAAGTTATGCTGATAGGGTGAGATAAAGTAGAGTGGGAGGAGCATGAACACCGGCATAGACCTGTTGGGCTGAATGGCCTGTTTCTGTGCTGTCAATTCTATGTAATTCTATGTAATTCTGGACAGGTTTAAAATGTGTTCATGTGCTAGGCATTGCATTAAGCCAGGACAATGTCATGGCTCATGGTTTCTTTCAAAGACAGTGAGGCTCGGTTGTCTTATCTCAGGCCTGTTAAGCCAGGATGACGACCGCTCCCCCCCCCACCGCCCCCCAGCCCCGTTCATTTTGAGGTTAGCAGGAGACATTGCCTATAATTCGGCAGGTGTTCTCCCGGTCTCCCACTGTAACTTTGATGGGAGATTGGTAAAAGCCCCTTGAGAAATGCCACAAACGGTTGTCTTTAACCACTTAGAAAGGAAAACTTGCATTTTTATAGTGGCTTTCATAACCTGAGGACGTCCCAAATCGCTTTGCAGCCAATGAAGTACTTTTGAAGTGTAGTCACTGTTATAATGCAGGAAACGCGGCAGCCAATTTGCGCACAGCAAGGTCCCATAGACAGCAATGAGATAAATGACCAGATCATCTGTTCTAGGTGTTGGTTGAGAGATAAAAGCAGCAAACGTTTTGCAAGACCCAAGAACAGAAGTGAGGTGAATGACCAGCTAACTTGTTTTTTTGATGGTGTTGGTTGAAGGAGGAATGTTGAGGAGGACTTTGGGAGAATTCCCTCCTCTTCTTTAAATAATGCATCAACCTGTGGAACAGGCAGGTGGAGCGTCTATTTAATGACCCTTCCAAACGATTGTCTTCTTGAATCGCCTGGGTAGTACCACAATCTCTCATAAATATTGAGATGTTCCAGTATCCTGCGATGGTTGCCATATTCCCTCTTTCACTTTCTCCCTCTCTCTCTTGTTCCGGTAATCGCTCCCGTTGCTCCCCTCACTCACTCTTTGTTGCCTGATCTGTCTGCCAGATTTTTACCCCCTTGCTTTTCTTTTATTCTCTTTATTTTCTCAGGAGAGCAAAACTGCGGAACTCCTTATCTCCCCCAGTCTTTCCTTCTTACTGCAAACTATATGATGTCAGTTTTTATTGGTCAATTTAAAAACCTGTTTTTTTTAGGTTTTAATTTTAGTGTAAAAAAAGTGGTAGAACATCAGTGGGGAGAAATTGGAGCCCAAAAGGTTAGGTATGTTCGGCTAGGATCGGTGCAGTATCAATCCTTCACGAGCGTCAGAACATCTGCCAAAGAAAAGCTATCCAGCATTTCCCTGTACCAAGTAGATGGTCAAAGTATGGATACCACAATGTATTTCCTCTTGACCTGTTACACCTTGACAAAGACCACATGCAAAGCACAGAGAACCTCACAGCTCTTTCCTAGCTTCAAATGCAAGGTCATTCCGTGACAGGGCAAACTTTCTAGCTGCCCCTCCAAACTGGAACTGTTGGCGCACTAACATCTGTAAAGATGAGTCCAAAAAATTCAGGATTCGTGTGAAAACGAGCTGTGTGATGCAGCAGCAGAGGTACATTGAGTGCAGAGGTGCGCACAATTAATTTGACTGGGTGGCTGCCAATGTAACACCTCTGTTAAAAAAGGGAGAAAGGGATAAACCAGGTAATATATTTCAGTGAGCAAGCTGTAAATCTATGGAACAGGATCCTTATGGAGAGGGTGGAAGCAGTTAGTAGTGATTCATTCAAATGCAAATTAGATAGATTTCTTTCAGAATATAACATTTTAGGATACAGTGTATGAGTAATTTGAGACATGACATGTGGTGAGTGCAGTAGGCTTGGGAGGAACAGGTGACTTTGGACTTATGGTTCACAAAGCTTTCCATCACTGGGGTTTTCCTCACCTCATGTCTGGGTCTGTTGTAGACTAATTGATGGAGATTGATTGCTGTGATTAGTCAACAACTCAATTATCGTTGTACCATGCGACTACCAGAATGGTAGAAGATGAACCAAATGGACCGTGTCTTTCTTCGTCTAGCAATTACTATGTTCCTGTAATGTGGAGATGCCGGTGATGGACTGGGGTTGACAATTGTAAACAATTTTACAACACCAAGATATAGCCCAACAAATTTATTTTAAATTTCACAAGCTTTCGGAGGCTTCCTCCTGTACCCAAACACACGGAACAGCCATGGGGACCAAATTCGCACCCCAATACGCCAACATTTTCATGCACAAGTTCGAGCAGGACTTCTTCACTGCACAGGACCTCCAACCAACACTATACACCAGATACATCGACGACATTTTCTTTCTATGGACCCACGGTGAGGAATCACTTTACATGAGTACTCAACCTGTACTCAGGACACAGCAGACCAGCTACGAGACACCGCCAAACAGATGAGGCAACGGAACTACGCTGCCTACATGAAAACCAAGAGCAGGAAGCTTGAGAAACTCGGCATCACCACCAGCATCGACCAAGCTTCCTCTGGTACCACGGTTGCAACCACAGGGAAGTCTATCGTCAATTTGTCCGACCACACCCTTCAACCAGACGAAATCGAAGTTCTCAGCCGAGGGCTCAATTTCTGCCCCACTACTAAAATGGACCCCATTGGTCTCGCAGCAGACACAGAGGAATTCATCAGGAGAATGAGGCTCCGGGAATTCTACCACAAACCCCAAGATTTCAGCAGCGAACCCAATGAGACAATCAACGATCCGGAACAGCAGACAGAGGGATCCGCGGTACAGCAACCGAAGAGGAAAGAGTCTCACTGGACTCCTCCAGAGGGTCGCTGCCCTCAGCTTGACATGTATGCTCAAGCTGTCAGGAAATGCGTCTATGCCAGATTCATCAGCCGCACTCGGAAGACAGTCCAGAATGTCACCCGAGCACAACGCAACGCCATCAAAGCTCTCAAGACCAACCGCAACATCGTCATCAAACCAGCGGACAAAGGAGGAGCCATAGTCATACAGAACAGAACAGACTATTGCAAAGAAGCATACCGACAACTGGACAACCAGGAACACTACAGACGGTTACCCACAGACCCGACCAAAGAACACACCCATCAGCTCAACAAACTGATCAAGACCTTCGATCCAGACCTTCAAAACATCCTACGCACTCTCATCCCACGTACTCCCCGCGTGGGAGACTTCTACTGCCTCCCAAAGATACACAAAGCCAACACACCCGGACGTCCTATCGTATTAGGCAACGGAACCCTGTGTGAGAACCTCTCTGGATACATCGAGGGCATCCTGAAACCCATCGTGCAGGGAACCCCCAGCTTCTGTCGCGACACTACAGACTTTCTACAAAAACTCAGTACCCACGGACCTGTTGAACCAGGAACACTTCTCACCACGATGGACGTCTCGGCACTCTACACCAGTATCCCCCACGATGTCGGCATCGCTGCGACAGCATCAATACTCAACACCAACAACAGCCAATCTCCAGACGCCATCCTACAACTCATCCGCTTCATCCTGGATCACAATGTCTTCACCTTCAATAACCAGTTCTTTACCCAAACACACGGAACAGCCATGGGGACCAAATTCGCACCCCAGTACGCCAACATTTTCATGCACAAGTTCGAGCAGGACTTCTTCACTGCACAGGACCTCCAACCAACACTATACACCAGATACATCGACGACATTTTCTTTCTATGGACCCACAGTGAGGAATCACTAAAGAGACTACACGATAACATCAACAAGTTCCATCCCACCATCAAGCTCACCATGGACTACTCCTCAGAATCAGTTTCTTTCTTGGACACACGAATCTCCATCAAAGACGGGCACCTCAGCACCTCACTCTACCGCAAGCCCACGGACAATCTCACAATGCTCCACTTTTCTAGCTTCCACCCTAACCACGTAAAAGAGGCCATCCCCTATGGACAGGCCCTGCGAATACACAGGGTCTGCTCAGACGAGGAGGAACGCGATGGACACCTACAGACGCTGAAAGACGCCCTAGTAAGAACGGGATATGATGCTCGACTCATCGATCGACAGTTCCGACGGGCCACAGCGAAAAATCGCGTAGACCTCCTCAGAAGACTAACACGGGACACAACCAACAGAGTACCCTTCGTCGTCCAGTACTTCTCCGGAGCGGAGAAACTACGCCATGTTCTCCGCAGCCTTCAACATGTCATCAATGATGACGAACACCTCGCTATGGCCATCCCCACACCTCCACTACTCGCCTTCGAACAGCCACCCAACCTCAAACAAACCATAGTTCGCAGCAAATTACCCAGCTTTCAGGAGAACAGCGTCCACGACACCACACAACCCTGCCACGGTAACCTCTGCAAGACATGCCAGATCATCAACACAGATACCACCATCACACGAGAGGACACCACCCACCAGGTGTACGGTTCATACTCCTGGGACTCGGCCAACGTTGTGTACCTCATACGTTGCAGGAAAGGATGCCCCAGAGCATGGTACATTGGCGAGACCATGCAGACGCTGCGACAACGGATGAACGGACACCGCGCAACAATCGCCAAACAGGAGGGTTCTCTCCCTTTCGGGGAACACTTCAGCAGTCATGGACATTCAGCCACCGACCTTCGGGTAAGCATACTCCAAGGCGGCCTTCGAGACACACGACAACGCAAAATCGTCGAGCAGAAATTGATAGCCAAGTTCTGCACCCATGAGGACGGCCTCAACCGGGATCTTGGGTTCATGTCACACTGCACGTAACCCCACCAACGAACAAATGTTATCTGTTTTTAATATAACGGGTCATTGACTGTCTTCCTTCTCTCTCTCTCTTTTTTTTGGGGGGTTTGTATATTCGGTGGCCTTTTTAGGTGACACCTTTCTGTCTGCTCACTGTGATTGCCTTGGCAACGGGCAGTAATCACCAGGCATTGTTATGTGATCTTAAAATGCGTAGGATTCGAAAATTTCATTTCCACACCATTCACCTGAGGAAGGTGGAAGCCTCCGAAAGCTTGTGGGATTAAAAATAAATTTGTTGGACTATAACTTGGTGTTGTAAAATTGTTTACAATATGTTCCTGTGGACCAGTCAGCCCAGCATCAGTAGCGGATTTTTTTTTTATTCACTCATGGGAAGTGGGCGTCGCTGGCAAGGTCAGCATTTATTGCCCATCCCTAATTGCCCTTGAGAAGGTGGTGGTGAGCTGCCTTCTTGACCCGCTGCAGTCCGTGTGGTGAAGGTTCTCCCACAGTGTTGTTAGGAATGGAGTTCCAGGATTTTGATCCAGCGACGATGAAGGAACGGCGATACATTTCCAAGTCAGGATGGTGTGTGACTTGGAGGGGAACGCGCAGGTGGTGTTGTTCCCATGTGCCTGCTGCTCTTGTCCTTCCAGGTGGTAGAGGTCGCGGGTTTGGGAGGTGCTGATGGAGAAGCCTTGGCGAGTTGCTGCAGTGCATCCTGTGGATGGTACACACTGCAGCCACAGTGGTGAAGGGAGTGAATGTTTAGGGTGCTGGATGGGGTGCCAATTAAGCAGGCTGCTTTGTCCTCGATAGTGTTGAGCTTTCTGAGTGTTATTGGAGCTGTACTCATCCAGGCAAGTGGAGAGTATTCCATCACACTCCTGACTTGTGCCTTGTAGATGGTGGAAAGGCTTTGGTGAGTCAGGAAGTGAGTCACTCGCCGCAGAATACCCAGCCTCTGACCTGCTCTTGTAGCCACAGTATTTATATGGCTGGTCCAGTTAAGTTTCTGGTCAATGGTGACCCCCAGGATGTTGATGGTGGGAGTTTCGGCGATGGTAATGCCGATGAACGTCAAGGGGAGGTAGTTAGACTCTCTCTTGTTGGAGATGGTCATTGCCTGGCACTTATGTGGTGTGAATGTTACTTGCCACTTATCAGCCCAAGCCTGAATGTTGTCCAGGTCTTGCTGCATGCGGGCACGGACTGCTTCATTATCTGAGAGGTTGCGAATGGAACTGAACACTGTGCAATCTTCAGCGAACATCCCCATTTCTGACCATATGATGGAGGGAAGGTCATTGATGAAACAGCTGAAGATGGTTGGGCCTAGGACACTGCCCTGAGGAACTCCTGCATCAATGTCCTGGGGCTGGGATGATTGGCCACCAACATCTTCCTTTGTGCTAGGTATGACTGCAGCCACTGGAGAGTTTTCCCCCTGTTTCCCATTGACTTCAATTTTACCAGGGCTTCTTGGTGCCACACTCGTTCAAATGCTGCTTTGATGTCAAGGGCAGTCACTCTCACCTCACCTCTGGAATTCAGCTCTTTTGTCCATGTTTGGACCAAGGATGTAGTGAGGTCTGGAGCCGAGTGGTCCTGGTGGAACCCAAACTGAGCATCGGTGAGCAGGTTATTGGTGAGTAAGTGCCGCTTGATAGCACTGTCGACGACACCTTCCATCACTTTGCTGATGATTGAGAGTAGACTGATGGGGCGGTAATTGGTCGGATTGGATTTGTCCTACTTTTTATGGACAGGACATACCTGGGCAATTTTTCACATTGTTGGGTAGATGCCAGTGTTGTAGCTGTACTGGAACAGCTTAGCTAGAGTTCTGGAGCTTCTGCAGGCTATAACACAGGATAAAATTAATACCCTTAGAAAGACATGGGTTAATTAAAGACAGCCAGCTTGTATCTGTAAACGGCAAGCCACGTCTGACAATTTTAATGGAGCCTGGGAAATAATGGAGTGTATTGAGAAAGGAATGTAATGGTATTTCTGCATATGGAATTTCAAAAGGCATTTGTTTAGTTTTTGCACGGAAGACCTGTTAATAAAATGAAGGCACTCAGTAGTGAAGGGATGTGGTGCCAAGAAGTTGGTTAAAGGACAGAAAACAATATAGTGCTTAATGGATGTTTTTTGGGCTGGAGGGGTGTAAACGCTGGTGTTCCCAGAGATCAGTGTTGGGACCAGAACTCTTCTCTCTCTCTCTGTATATATATCTATATCTATATAATTCATACAGACTTAGATATGGGGGCTCAGTATCAAAATTTGTGGATGACACCAAAGTAGGGAGTGTGGTTAACTGTGAAGAGGGCCGTAGAGGACTGCAGGTAGCCGTGGGTTTGTTCGTAAATTGGGTCAATGGAAATGTGAATTTGATATTTTGAGAGGAGAAATGAGGAGAGCAGCGTATACTAAATGATAAAACTTTTAATGTAGAGGGGTTCAAGTACACAAATCTTTAAAAATGGGGTGACAAGTTGAGAAAGTTGTTACAAAATGGCATGTGGGTTCCTGGGTTTGATAAATAGGGGCGTAAAGTACAGAAGCAGAGCTAATGCTAAACCTATAGAAATAATTGGTTCATAGAATCATAGAATCATACAGCACAGGAGGAGGCCATTTGGCCCATCGTGTCTGTGCCAGCTCTTAGAAAGAGCTATCCAATTAGATCTTTCACAAATCGTTCACGTTCAAACTGTTTAGAATGACTCTGTGGTATTGGGGCTGTTTGTGTCGAGTCCAGGAGTGGGGATGGTCTGGGTGTCATTTTTTTTTATGCAGTGAGTTATGATCTGGAATGCACTGCCGGAAAGGGTGGTGGAAGCAGATTCAACAGTAACTTTCAGAAGCGAATTGAATAAATACTTGAAGGGAAAAATTTGCGAGGCTATGGTGAAAGAGCAGGGGAATTGGACTAATTGGATAGCTCTACCAAAGAGTCGGCACAGGCATGATGGGCTGAACGGCCTCCTCCTGTGCTCCTACTATGATTTCGCGACCACCATGAGAGGGCAGACGAGGCCTCCGTTTAACATCGGATACAAAAGAAATGGTTAGGCCACATTTAGAATATCGTGTCCTGTTTTGGACACTTCCGGAAGGATATCAAGGTCATAGAGAGGGTGCAGAAAAGATCTGCTAAGACAATACCAGGGGATGAGAGACTTAAATTATGAGGAGTGAACAGAGAAACTGAGGCTCTTTTCATTAGAGCAGAGAAGGTTGATAGGTGTTCAAAATTAGAAGAGATCTTGATAAACTAAATTGGGAAAAACTATTACCACTGTGAGTCAGTAATTAGAGCACATAAATTTAAGATTGGCACCAAAGAACGAAGATAGAGGTGAGAAGTTTTTTTTTTACATGGAGTGTTGTTAGGACATGGACCAGAAACAGTTTTAGGAGGAAAGTGGATAAATATTTGAAAAAACAAAAATGTAGAAGGATATCGGAAAAGGGCAGGGGAACGGGTCTAAGTGGATAGGGCAGTTGTGTACGTACGCCTGTATGAAGCAGATGCACTGACCATACAAATGCACAAATGGTGGGGGTGGGGGCCCCAAGGTTGATTTCCCAATGCCAATTGATTGCAGCGATGTGACCCCCCCACCCTCCCACGGCAGATCAGCAAGGTGCTGTCACATATTCCTGCCCCCTCCTCCCCCCCCCAACTAGGAAAGTTCCTGGAAGCGCACATAATGGTGACGGTGCCTGGCCCTTTTATATAAATCCCTGGAATTTTGGGGGTGGGGGTCAACACTGGGTCAAGCTGGCTGACCACGTCCCATGCCAAACCACGTGGCTTGAGGAATTCCAGGCCCAGTTTGTTTCAGCCCCTCTCGTACACTAGCCTCCGAGAGTGAATCGTGGCCATATCCAGTGTACCCGTGTACGACCTGCACTACACCTGAACGTTCAACCTGCCTTTTCTCTTTATCGATGCTGGGACTTTATGACTGAAGCTTTTAGGGACACAGACCTTGTAATCACACCACGAGATATTACTAAGCGAGCACTCGATGCATTCGCATGAAATTACTTTATCCGCTTTTTTTTTTAACAGAAACCTTAACTCCACAGACAGATTTCACCCTTGTGGCTTTCTGAAATTCAGCTGGATATTCTTCACCGAGATTGATGGACTTGCTGTGTACTTCCAGCATTTTCCACTCTCATGCCAGAGTTCCATCAATTGCAATTGTTCTCCGTTCATTCAGAATGTATTGGCTGAAATGACTCGAAGCCACCACTAGGTGGCACCATGAGCTCTATTGTCAGAGTCCAATGGATCCAGATTCACTTCACTAATGTACCTCTTTACCCTTCTTAATGTTGTGGGAATGCGAAATCTGCCTTGAGAGAGAAATTCAGGACTTGAGTCCAAAGATATGATCCCACCTACCATCATCGAAGCCTCCCGTGACCAACAATTGAAGCAACTCACAACTGCATAAAGCTATCACAGAAGGAGAAAGTCTCAGTATGTTTAATAAGGGGAGAAGATGAAAATAAAGAAAGACCTTAACACTGACGTAGGGCCTTTCATGACCTCAGGACGTCGCAAAGCGCCTCACAGCCACTTTTGAAAAATGGGCACTGTTGTAATGTAGGAAACGCAGCCGCTAATTTGCGCACAGCAAGCTCCCGCAAACAGCATTGAGATAAGTGACCAGATCATCTGCTTTTGGCGATGTTGGTTGAGGGGTAAATGTTGGCCAGGACACCGGAGAGAACTCCCCGGCTCTTCTTCGAGGGGGTTCTTCTCAAGGATGGCTGTGTCAACAGCTCCCGTGGTGGCATCATTATGGGATGTAAATGCCTGTCATAGAGTGATAGGAACAGGAGTAGGCCGTTCAGCCCTTCGAGCCTGTTCCACCATTCAATTAGTTCATGGCTGATCTGTATCTTAACTCCATTTACCCGCCTTGGTTCCGTAACCCTTAATACCTTTACCTAACAAAAATCTATCAATCTCAGTTTTGAAATGTTCAATTGATCCCCAGCCTCAACAGCTTTTTGGGAGAGAGAGTTCCAGATTTCCACGACCCTTTGTGTGAAGAAGTGTTTCTTGACATCACTCTTGAACTGTCTAGCTCTAATTTTAAGGTTATGCCCTCTTGTTCTGGACTCCCCCACCAGAGGAAATAATTTCTCTCCATCTATCCTATCGACTCCTTTAACCATCTTAAATACCTCAATTAGATCACCCCTCAATCTTCTATACTCAAGGGAATACAAGTTTAGCCTATGCAACCTGTATTCATAAATTAACCCTTTTAGCCCCGGTACCATTCTGGTGAATCTGCGCTGCACCCCCTCCAAGGTCAATATATCCTTCCTGAGATGCGATTCCTGGGACTGGATGAAGTTCTCCAGATGGGGTCTAACCAGAGCTTAATACAACTGTAACATAACTTCTACCCCTTTGTCCTCCAGCCCCCATCATCAAAGACCAACAATCCATTAGCCTTTTAAATTATTGTTTGTACCTTTCCGCTAGCTTTCAGTGATTTTTGTACATGGTACTCTGTCTTACCCTTATGCTGTAAGGTTCTTCAGAAGCACCATAATCACAGTTTTACATTGTACTGCATGAAAGAAGGCATGCCAGGGTGTTGAGGAGCAGGAATTGTATGTTTGGTAGCACCTGCCAAGATGTCACCAACCAATCTGCGAGCCTACCTGTGAATGACTGTAGGAACCTGCCTTCTCAGGCTCTGGATTGGGGTGGGGGAGGGGGAGATGCCGAGCTGCGGCATCTTGCTGCAAGGAGACCTGCAGCTACCGTGCAGCGTACGGCTTGTACATAGAGCAAACAAAAATGTGGAAAATTTTTTAAAAGCTGGTATCACGAAGCTGTCAGATTGTTGTAAAAACCCAACTGGTTCACTCACGTCCTTTAGGGATGGAAACCTGCCCTCCCACACTCCATTCCACACCAATGCAGTTGACTCTTAACTGCCCTCTGAAGTTGCGTCGAGTTACATCAAGACTGCAGCAAAAAAACAGGCCGTTCGGCCGAACTGGTCTATGTCGGTGTTTATGCTCCACACGAGCCTCCTCCCTCCCTACTTCATCTAACCCTATCAGGATACTCTTCTATTCATTTCTCCCTAATGTGTTTATCTAGCTTCCCCTTAAATGCATCTAAGCTACCTGCCTCAACTACTCCTTGAGGTAGCGAGTTCCACATTCTAACCACTCTTTGGTAAAGAAGTTTCTCCTGAATTCCCTATTGGATTTATTAGTGACTATCTTATATTTATGACCTCTAGTTTTTGGACTCCCCCACAAGTGGAAACATCTTCTCTATGGCTACCCTATCAAACCCTTTCATTATCTTAAAGACCTCTATCAGGTCACCCCCCAGCCTTCTCTTTTCTAGAGAAAAGAGCCCCAGCCTGTTCAGTCTTTCCTGGTAAGGATATCGTCTCAGTTCTGGTATCATCCTTGTGAATCTTTTTTGCACCTTCTCCAATGCCTCCATATCCTTTTTGTAATATGGAGGCCAAAACTGTGCACAGTACTCCAAGTGTGGTCTAACCAAGGTTCTATCCAAGTTTAACATAACTTCTCTGCTTTTCAATTCTATCCCTCTAGAAATGAAACCCAGTGCTTGATTTGCCTTCTTTATGGCCTCATTAACCCGCGTCGCTACTTTTAGTAATTTGTGTATCAGTACTCTGGGATCCCTTTGTGAATTAGCAAGCCACTCAGTTGCATCGAACTGCTACCAGCGGTTCAAGAAGAAGGCCCACCCCCATCTTCACCCGTCTTCACGGATGGGCAATGAATGTTGGCTTTTCCAGTGATGCTCACATCCTGAAAATGAATAAGAAACAAAACGAAGGAGCTTCACAGACCACCTGTGTGCTGATAGAATGGATGTCTTTACTATTTATAGTCACAAGATTATACGACAGTTATCAATGAAGAAGGTTATTCATCCCATCTTAATTCACCCATCCAGAGGAATCCTAATGATTCCCCCATTGCAGCACCCAATGGTTTCTTAAATGAGTTCAGGGCTTTCACCTTCACTACTCTATCTGAAAGTTTATTCCTGCTCTTTGTGTGAGAAAAATTCTTGATATCAGCCCTAAAATTACCTTTGCTACTTTGCACCAGTGTCTCTTTGTTCTAACCTCAGAATTTAATTTAAAGTAATATTCCAAGTTTACTTCTTCCATTCCCTTATCATATATGCTGCTGTAAGAACACCTTCTTTCTATCTACGTTGAAAAGCCAAAATGTCTCCATAATTCAGATTCCTGAGACCAGGGTGAGCCTTGTGACTCTCTTCCCCAATGCCCCCAACACTTGAAGGCCTTCCTTACTTTTTACGCCATTGATCACCTGATGCCACCTCTATCTCCACTCGGACAGTCAGCCACACCCAGCTGTCTCAGACAGCCAACAATTTGCTCCATGGTTAACTATTTCTCAGTGCCCCTGGGGCAATGAATGAGCTAATCGATCGACTTGAACAGTTCATTAGTTACCTCATGATTACCTTGTTCATTATAGTGAAGGGTTCAAATACAAACAGCTGCAAGTTAAAAACTAGGACGTTGGGGGGCAGGAAGTGAAGCTCGGCAGATCTTTTTTACTGATGATAATAGAATAGTGAACAAATTGCCAGGGAAGGCCACTGAAGCAGGCAGTAGAAATGGGTTCAACAGACAAGTCGATACATTTTGGAGAGATAAGGGATTAAGGGATTTGTTGAGAAGGCAGTTAAGTGTTATGAAAAGAGACAGATTAACAGTCTCTCCCCGTGCTTAAAAATTCTTATCTTCTTACCCAATGACAGAGTAATCTCCTCTCGATACCTGGAGAGGCCCAGTAACTGAAGAATTAATGAGTGCTGTCACTTTAACAGCCACAAATAGAACGATTGGAGTCACTGAGGATCACTCTAAATCTGGGCCTGCAATACACATCTCTCTGTAATTATCTCTCTGTTGTGCCTAAACCATATTTGTGCAATGGTCCTACAGGTAAATTGGCCAGACAATTTGAGCCCCGCATCAATGTGTCTGTTGCTAAGAGCTGTTAAAACCTTTCTATCTTCCTCCTGCTTGCTGGCCAGTCTTGTTCTCCCTCTTCCCGCTCACACACTGCAATCACTGCTGCAACTGGTGGACCGGTGAACGATCACCGTTCGTCTGCTGGCATTGATCAAACTTGGTGGACTCAAATGTGTGGCACAGGTATCATAGAATTACATAGAATTTGCATAGAATGTACAGCACCAGAAACAGGCCATTCGGCCCAATAGGTCCAAGCCGGTGTTTATGCTCCACATGATCCTCCTCCCACCCCTCTTCATCTAACCCTCTCAACATATCCTTCTATTCCTTTCTCCCTCATGTTTTTATCTAGCTTCCCCTTAAATCTATGCTATTCGCCTCAACTACTCCATGTGGTAGCGAGTTCCACATTCTAACCACTCTCTGGGTAAAGAAGTTTCTCCTGAATTCCCTATTGGAATTATTAATGACTATCTTATATTCATGGCCCCTTAGTTTTGGTCTCCCCCACAAGTGGAAACAACTTCTCTGCATCTACCCTAACAAACCCTTTCGTAATCTTAAAGACCTCTATCAGGTCACCCCCTCAGAGCTCCAGCCTGTTTGATCTTTCCTGATAGGTATAACCACTCAGCTCAGGTATCATCCTTGTAAAGGATCATCATACCTCATGATACAGTTCAAAATATGTAAAATTACTGCAGGTATTTTGAGTTCATTCCCTCTCCCCCAGCTTCCCCACCATATTTTGCTAAATTGGTGGTTTTGGTCTACGAGTGGCGATCATTTTAACCCTACACTGGAATTGATGAAGAGATGTTGTCACTGTGCAAAATACTCCTGAGGGCTTAATTTCCTGTGCTTGCACTCTCGTTAACATAGTCACAGGAGGACTCGTTTTTTTTTGTGCTATTTAAGGTAGTTGTGAACCTGCCTATTTTAAATGGTATTAAAATGGCACGCAAAGGAATTTCACGTGAATGCCTTAACCAGAAGATATAGAACACCTTAATTTCTATTTTCTTTGTACCTGCTCTGTGGAGGGAGCAGGCAGGATGGACCAAATGGCCTTATGTGGTTCCACACTCATGTATGTTTTTAACAGCTGGACCAACGCAGTCTGCCTGGTGGTAAGTGAATAGTAAATTCACTCATACTCTAAATATCTGCTTATTTTTTAGTAACTACATTTGATAGCATAAAAGTACGACTTATTTATGACCAAGTTCTACACCTTTATAAAAACAAGGCAATGCGTTGTTTAATATGACAGGCTTTGTTATCTCCTTCCATACCAGCACAACCATCCTTGGTATGCCCCATGGTTCCATTCCTTGCTCCCCTCCTACTCCTCATCTATATGTTGCCCCCTGGTGATATTATGGGTAAGCATTGGGTCAGCTTTCATATATAAAGCAACAATACCCAGCCTTACCTCTCCATCACCCTTGGTTCCATGACTTGTTGCTGTGGTATCTGACTGCCTGTCTGTCATGAATGAGTCAATACTTTCTGCAACTCAACACTGGCAACGCTGAAGCTCTCCAGTTCAGCAGCTACCAGAAACTCCATGTCTTGGCCCCTGATCCCATCCCCCTTCCTGGATACCTGCTCAAGCTCAACCCTACAGCGTGCAACTTCAGTGTCCTGCTGAACCTTGAGCTCTAGTCCATCACCATGTCCCGCCTTCAAAACATTGCTTACCTGCATCCTTAGCATCCTCTACCCCCCCCAACCCCCACACCCTGCTGAAGCCCCCACTCATGCCTTTCCACCTCCAGATTTGATTTTTCCAATAATCTCCTTGCCGATCTCCCAACTCCCTTCCTGCATAAATTCCAACTCACCTGGAACTCTGCTACCTGCATCCTTTTGTGCACAAAATTCCACAAATCCATCAGCTGTGTCCTTGCTGACCTCCACTGGCTTCCCATCCTCAGTGCAAGATCCTTAGTTCACAACTCTGTCCGTGGCCTCACTGCTCCCAACCCCTGTAACCTCCTCCTGTTCCTGCTCCTCCTTTCATTCCTATTCGCACCCCCCGCCCTTCCAACTCTGGTCTGCTGCGTGCCCTCCCCTACCCCTGCTTTACCATCAATGGCCGAACCATCAGCGATCTTGCCCCACACTCTGGAACTCCCCATACTCTTCTGTTTTGTTTCTCATTTTTCCCCACCTTCAAAAGCCTCCTTAAAACCTACTTCTTTCACTACGCCTTTGGCCACTTCCCCTAATTTCCCTCCTACCCTTGTTCAGACCTGAACCCCCCAGCTGTGAAGAACTTAGGGACATTTTGCCACATTAAACACTAAAAGATAAATTATTGTTGTGAAAAAATCTCATCTCACAATTACAGTTCTCATATTAATACTAAACGTATGCCCTTTTGGATCAGACATTAAACCGAGGCCCCGCCAGCCCACTCAGAAATCCCATGGCAATTTTCGAAGACGAGCATGGGGTTTCCCCTGGTGTCCTGGCCCACATTTATACCTCAACTAAGATCACTAAAATAAAGTGTTTAATTGGTTATTTATTGCATTGCTGGGGGTCACCATTGACCAGAAACTTAACTGGACCAGCCGTATAAATACTGTGGCTACGAGAGCAGGTCAGAGGCTGGGTATTCTGTGGCGAGTGACTCACCTCCTGACTCCCCAAAGCCTTTCCACCAACTACAAGGCACAAATCAGGAGTGTGATGGAATACTCTCCACTTGCCTGGATGAGTGCAGCTCCAAGAACATCCCATCCTTATCTCACATGTTTCCATAAAAGTGATCACCATGGAATGGTAGGAAACAGGCTTGTGTTGACAATTTTCTACATGGTGTGTTTCTGATTTTGGAGAAAGGGGAGAGTGAATTGAAATATCACCCAGGGCATTTCAACACATATTAGAATGTTCAATACTTAGAGAAGGATTGTCAGATGCTGCCTGTCCACACTTTTAATAACATGCATCGTCTGGGGTGGGGGTGAGTGGACGGACACTATCAATGAGAGAACAAAAGTAGCTAAAAATGGAGATAACATTTTCTAACAAAAGTATTGAATGTCACATGGACATTTTTTCAAAGAATATATTCACAAACCCTTTGCTGTAGAATTACGTTTCTGTTGTGAAATCACTTGAGCCCTGACAATCCGACTGTTTTAGTATATCTGTTGCCCAGTCACAACTCTACCAATTTATTCACCGAAATTAATACTGACTTTTCTGAGCCTATCCAGTCAAGGAAATACACACTTTTTTCCCAATTTTTGTGAATTAGAAGTCCTTCCCTGGACTTCTTTTTCCATAGACCAAGGTGCCGGTTCACAGGTCACCGTTGATGTCACTCATAGGCAGCTGCTAGGAGGCATATGACAGCAAACCAGCGGGCCTCCCTGCCACTCATAAGCTACTTTTCCTTTCTTTCTCCATGGGAAGCTGTCTGGGATCCATCTGTTGCCTCTCTGCACAGTGTAGCTGATAGCAGGCACCCAGCGGAGTGGGAACTCAAACTAACATCTCTCTACTCTATATTGATGTTCTAATACTCACACCACCGCCGTGCAGTCAATAAATCAATCTCTTTTTTTGGTTGTTTGGAACCATAAAATCCTCATGTGAGAAACGTTCCATTAGTTTTGCCTGAGCTTTTCAGATGACTCTAATGTATTTGGCTGATCCTCTATCTCAATACCATATTCCCACTCTCTCCCCATATCCCTTGATGCCTTTTGTGTCTAGAAATCTATCTAGCTCCTTCTTAAATATATTCAGTGACGTGGCCTCCATGGTCTTCTGTGGTAGAGAATTCCACAGGTTCACCACCCTCTGAGTGAAGAAATTTCTCCTCATCTCAGTCCTAAATGTCCTACCCAATATCCTGAGACTGTGACCCCTCGTTCTGGAACCCCCCCAGCCAGGGGAAACATCCTCCCTGCATCCAGTCTGTCTAGCCCTGTCAGAATTTTATATGTTTCAATGAGATCCCCTCTCATTCTTCTAAACTCGAGTGAATATAGGCCGAGTCGACCCAATCTCGCCTCATACGACAGTCCTGCCATCCCAGGAATCAGTCTGGTGAACCTTCGCTGCATTCCCTCTATGGCAAGTATATCTTTTCTTAGGTAAGGAGACTAAAACTGCACACAATACTCCAGATGTGGTCTCACCAAGACCCTGTATAACTGCAGTAAGACATCCTTGCTCCTGTACTCAAATCCTCTTGCAATGAAGGCCAACATACCATTTGCCTTCCTAACTGCTTGCTGCACCTGCATGTTTGCTTTCAGTGACTGGTGTCCCTTTGTACATCAACATGCCCCAATCTATCACTATTTAAATAATACTGTCTTTCTGTTTTTCCATCCAAAGTGGATAACTTCACATTTATCCACATTATACTGCATCTGCCATGTATTTGCCCACTCACTCAACTTGTCCAAATTGCCTTGAAGCCTCTTTGCATCCTCCTCACAACTCACGATCCCGCCTAATTTTGTGTCGTCAGCAAACTTGGAAATATTACATTTGGTTCCCTCATCCAAATCATTGATATATATAGTGAATAGCTGGGGCCCAAGCACTGATCCCTGCAATACCCCACTAGTCACTACCTGCCACCCGGAAAAAGACCCATTTATTCCTACTCTCTGTTTCCAGTCTGTTAACCAATTTTCAATCCATGCCGGTATATTACACCCAATCCCATGTGCTTTAATTTTGCACACTTCCTCACCAGATGCACAAAGTCGTGTAATTCCCCTTATATTCTCGGCCGTACCACAGGCAACTCTTGAAACGTGTCTTCATTGGAAGATCGCACATGAAGATAAACCACATCAAACCAGTGGAACAGAATCAAACGATCATAACAATTTCATTTAAAATGACATTTTCTATTGTCATTTGTAATGACTGACAATACAATATTGTTTAAAATAAGGTCAGATAGTATCTCATTGGGCTCGATGTTAGCAGGGCTGCGGGTTTGCGGCGGGGGGGCTATTGGGTGCGTGGGTAACGCGCCCGGTGAAATCAGTCTGCCCCCCTACGCGATCGCAACCTAATTGGATCCACTTACCTGGTCTTCCGGGTTCCCCACTGCTGATCTGCGCGTCGGGCGGGCTGCGCATGGGCAGTAAGATCTGTCAGCTGGAGGAGCTCTATTTAAAGGGGCAGTCCTCCACTGACAGATGCTGCAACAAATAGAAAAAAATACAGCATGGAGCAGCCCAGGGGGAAGGCTGCTCCCAGTTTAATGATGCCTCACTCCAGGTACCAATACATGGGGTGAGGAGGAGGGGGAGGACAGAGATCTTCCCCCCGGCGGGCAGGAGGAAGCGGCCTGCCTCTGCCACCAGGAAGGCCTGGCTCGAGGTGGCAGAGGAGGTCACCTGCACCACCAACATATCGCGCACCTGCATACAGTGCAGGAGGCGCTCCAATGACCTCAGTAGGTCAGCCAAAGTGAGTACACTTACTCATTCCCCTACACTCCATCTGCCACATCACCGCCCCCATCCCACACTTCCTTCTGCACTGCCAACACTACTCTGTCACATCACCCCTCATACCCACTCAAACCTCATCCTCATCTTACCTGCACTTACTCACCTCGCCAGTACTCATCCCACCACTACCACTCAACCCAATCCTCATACAATCTCATGGCTCTATCTCAAACTCACCCTCTCGTGCATCTCTTCCACGGTCAGCCTCACTCAACCTGCCACTACCTCTGCTGCAGCCACAGGGCATGCATCACATATGTGCAGTAGGCAGCGTAAGGCAAACGTGTCGTGAGCATGAAGGGGATGCACAAGGGTGTTTGAGGGTTTGTCATGGTTTTGACTTATATTGAATTTCTGATCAACTCACATTACATATATTGGCACCACTACTGCCACATCTTTGCGAATCTTGTCTGGTTTGTGCAATAATGCCCTTTCCTGAGGATCACTATGAAGACCCACAACTGATGCCACCCATTGTGTCACTGCAGAGTGGGTGTAGGTGTATTTGCAGGGCTCTTTTGTGCAGACGGCTGAGAGACGTCGGCGATGTCCCCGGTGACACCCTGGAAGGAAGCGGAGGAGAAGTTGTTGAGGGCAGTGGTGACTTTGACAGCGACAGGTAAGAAGATGGTGCTCGGGCCAGCTGGGAGCAGCTCGGCATGAAGGAGGCTGCAGATGTCCACGACTACATGTCGAGTGACTCTGAGCCTCCGTGTGCACTGCTGCTCAGAGAGGTCCAGGAAGCTGAGCCTCGGTCTGTGGACCCTGTGGCGAGGGTAGTGCCCTCTGCGACGCATCTCTCTCTGCGGTAGCCCTCCCTACTGCTGTACAGGTGGATGTGTCACAGCACTCTGTTGTGGAGCTCCACGTGTCAGAGGTGGACGGCGTGGATGGCGAGGCTGGTGAGGCTGTTCGCCCTCCGAGGAGGTCATGACTGCAGCTACGGCGGCCCCCATCCGGAAGATGTACATCTGAGGGGGTCCGCAAGGTAGGTACATGTCTCTGGACCCCGCGGGGGCTGCACGCGCACGCCGGCGTGTCAGTGGGGAACCCGGAAGTGGGCGGGTTGGAGCCGGGCTCCGGTCCCGCTCTGGGATTCTCCGATTTTCGGAGCCCCCCCGCCAGGAACGCACCCGATAGCGGGTGCTAAAATGATGCCCATTATCTTTCACTTATACATGCTTTGGCTTTACGTGAATTACAATAAATTTTTAAAAAATTCGTTCATGGGATGTGGTCATCTCCAGCAAGGCCGGCATTTATTGTCCATCTCTAATTGCCCTTGAGAAGGTGGTGGTGAACCATGTTCTTGAACCGCTGCAGTCCGTGTGGTGAAGGTTCTCCCACAGTGCTGTTAGGAAGGGAGTTCCAGGATTTTGACCCAACGACGATGAAGGAACGACGATATATTTCCAAGTCGAGATGGTGTGTGACTTGGAGGGCAATATGCAGCTAGTGGTGTTCTCATGCACCTGCTGCCCTTGTCCTTCTAGGTGGTAGAGGTCGCGGGTTTGGAAATTGCTGTTGAAGAAGCCTTGGCGAGTTGCTGCAGCGCATCCTGTGGATGGTACACACGGCAGTCACTCTGTGCCGGTGGTGAAGGGAGTGAATGTTTAGGGTGGTGGATGGAGTGCCAATCAAGTGGGCTGCTTTGTCCTGGATGGTGTCGAGCTTCTTGAGTGTTGTTGGAGCTGCACTCATCCAGGCAAGTGGAGAGTATTCCATCACACTCCTGACTTGTGCCTTGTAGATGGTGGAAAGGCTTTGGGAAGTCAGGAGGAGAGTCACTCGCCGTAGAATACCCAGCCTCTGACCTGCTCTTGTAGCCACAGTATTTATATGGCTGGTCCAGTTTAGTTTCTGGTCAACGGTGACCCCCAGGATGTTGGTGGTGGTGGATTCGGCAATGGTAATGCCGTTGAATGTCAAGGGGAGGTGGTTAGACTCTCTCTTGTTGGAGATGGTCATTGCCTGGCACTTGTGTGGCGTGAATGTTACTTGCCACTTGTCAGCCCAAGGCTGGCTGTTGTCTAGGTGTTGCTGCATGCGGGCACGGACTGCTTCATTATCTGAGGGGTTGCAAATCATAGAATCATAGAAAATTTATGGCAGAAAAGGAGGCCACTCAGCCCATCGTGTCCGTGTACTGGAACAGCTTGGCTAGAGGCCCGACTAGTTCTGGAGCACAAGTCTTCAACACTACTGGTAAATTTACTACTGGGAAGCAGGCTTCGGCTGATAGTTTTCAAAGTGAATGCCCTTGGTGGTTGTGATTTTCATTACTGCTCCATTCAAGCTATCATCTTCAACCAGTTGTACAAAGCCCTCAGCTATGACTGATGGTCTGTAACACAGAATATAAAGCTCAATGGAATGAAGAATAACTTTTAAAAAAACTACTCATTCGGAGGAATGTCATTACAATAAAGCCTTCGACAAGATAGGTTGCCATGATTATGAACAACGGTGGGAATAATATATACCAGGTGTCGACAAGGTGAATAGAGATACCAATGGATTCGATCTAATTCTACAATTTTTTGTTTTAATCTTAGTTTTATTAACACTCCAAGTGACAGATGAAAGTCCATGTGCAGGTCTGATCGGGTTGCCAGCGCCCTGATGAGGTAACATGACCTAGCTGTTGTCCATGACCATGCCAATGTTTAGGCTTATAGCACACAATTGGCTGAAAATAAAACAGCCTTAGTCAGCCTCTCAGACACCAGTATTCTTGATGTGGGCCCCACCTTCAAAACGTCAGAGAACGTGAGACAAAAATGGTCATTTCTGAGGAAGAGAAAAAAAAAACAAGGACAAAGAAAATGGGGGAACCGAGAAAAACGTTTGAGCAGAAATAAAGGGCTCGAATTTAGCAGGCCTGCGGGTTCCCAGCGGGTGGTCCTCCGGGAGCGTCGAAAACGCGGACGGGTAATTGTTCGCGTCCCCCACGCGATCGCGGGATAATTGGACCCATTAAGGCCTGCTTCCGGGTTCTGCGCTCCCCAGCTGCGTGCCGGCCGGCTGCGCATGCGCAGTACCGTCGACGCGATGTAGGAGCTCCAGTTAAAGGGGCAGTCTCCCAAAGCCCCTCCTGCTGCAAGCAAGAGGTCTGGGAGAATGGCTCAACCAAGGGGAAAGGCTGCGCCCCGTTTTTCAGATCTGGCACTGCAGCTGATGCTGGAGGGCGTGAGGAGGAGGAGGGAAACACTCTTCCCTGAGGATGGGCGCAAGTTCCCTGCCGCCGCAACCAGGAAGGCATGGGCAGAGGTGGCGGCGGAGGTGAGCAGCAGGGGCAACACCCCAAGGACTTGGGAGCAGTGCCGCAAGCGCTTCAATGACCTGACTAGGTCTGGCAAGGTGAGTACACCAACGCACCCTCCCACATCCCGTCCCCACCATCACGCCAAGCAGATCACAACCCCCTCCTGCACAGCCACCACTGCGCTCCATCAGCAATCCTCACAGCCACTCATTCACCATCCTCGCCGTGCACGCAAGTACCCACCGTCCCTGACCCCACCCGAACACTACCACACACCCCAATCCCCATGCAATGGGATGGGCACGTGGCCCACACTTCCTCCCATCCGTTCCGCGCCACGCTCAACCCAACCACACCGATGCTCGATGCGTCTCACGATGCAAGACGCACCCACTCACACATCTGTGTTTTGCCTTCACAGGAGAAGAGGAGCAAGAACAACCGCGAAAGGGCACGCACCGGAGGTGGGCCGCCGCAAGTGGTGGAGCTCACCGACGCAGAGGTGGAGGCGCTCGACCTCGCCCGCACGCGACATTGCCTGTCGGTGGCCGATGGCGAGTGTGTCGCTGCCGAAATGGGCGGTAAGGGAAAGCTGACACTCAACACCCATGATCGCGAGTGACCGTATCATCACCTGCCATCAGGCGCACTGTCAAGTTGGTCCACATGCCTCAAAGTGCCCTCTGTTCTCTTGCAGGTGCGTCTTTGGATCAAGCGAGCATGGAGGGCGATTCCTCAGAGGACATGGCGGTCTCTGAGGGTGCATCGTCACATCAGAGCCAACCATCCACCAGCGCAGAGACACGCACCTCGGTGGGTCCCCCTCGCCAACTAGTTGGGGTAGCACTTGGTGAGTCACTGCGCACGAGTGAGCATGAGCAGACCCTGGTGGCAGGGGCAGCCGCGGAGGGTCCGCGACGGAGGGAGCACTCATCTCCAGGCTCTGCTCAGCCGGACCCAGATGCTGAACCCAGGGGGCCACCAGAGAAAAGGAGAGTCGTCGAGGGCCACCAGCTAATTGCTGAGGTGCTGGCAGAGGTGCCGCGCGCATTGTCCACAATAGCGCAGGCGATGGAGGAGTCCACCTCCTGCATGTGGGCATTGGTGGCGCAGGCACAGGAGGGTACCGGCGACACAGTGTCGCGGGTAGGTGCGGGACTGTCTGCGGTGGAGGACAGGCTGGCCTCCCTCGAGCGTCACGCACAGCTCCACTTCGAGTCCTTGCAGGCCCTCACAACGTCTGTACGGATTCAGGGTGAGCAACATTCCGACGCCACCAACAGGCTGAGGGATACACTAGGGGTGGCCTTGCAAGGCCTCACACATGCCATCCAAACTGCCGTCCAGCAGGGTGGAAGGGGTGATGTGGGCCGAGGCCAAGAGAGGGATGATGGTGACCGGGGACATGGAAGCGGGGACGCCTCTCAAGGCGTCCCCACGTCCCACCCGTCGCCCACCTCTCAACCAGCACCCGCAATGGTGCCTCCTCTCCAGGTGGCCGAGTCTGCCCCTGCCCCGGTGCAGGAGGAGCAGTCTGTGGAGGTGCCCTCACGGGCACCGAAACCCAGGGGCCGTCCGCCAAAAGCATCTACCCGGTCAAGGCAAGAAGACGAGCAACCTGCCACTACCTCTGCTGGAGCCACAGGGGTAGCACCACGTAGGGGTTCCCGGAGAAGAATTCCAAAGGCCTTATAATCACAAAGGGAATACACCAGGGTGTTTATTATTTTGTACTTTGTTTCTTAAATGATGTCACATTCCACATATTAAATAGTCTATTCTCACCACTCCTGCCACCTCTCGTCCATTCTTCCGCGGCTTGTGCAGTAGTTGCGTTCCGTGGAGGCCATCATGACGGCGAACACCTGCTGCCACCCATTGGGCACACTGCTGTGGGTGCAGGATTACTGGCAGCACTCTTCAGTGGAGGGGGCTGGTATGGCCGCTCGCATGTGCAGGTGAGGAGATGCGAGCGCCTCGCAGTGTCTGACTCTAGGAGAACCGTTGACGTATGAGTGCGTCCCTGGCCCGGCGACCATCCCGGTGAGTCGCGGCTCGGCGCATGGGTCGTCCAACATCCTCGGGCGCGTCCTCCTCCTCCTCCTCCGCCTCCGCCTCCTCCTCCTCCTCCTCCTCCTCCTCCTCGCCCTCGCCTTCCTCAATGTGGGTGGCGGGTGTGGATGGGGCCTCCTCCAGCGGCACCCCTCTCTGTTGGGCCATGTTGTGCAGGGCACAGCAGACAACTATGATTCGTCCCACTCTGAATGGTGTGTATTGGAGCGCTCCCCCAGAACGATCAAGGCACCTGAAGCGCATCTTGAGAAGCCCTATGGTCTGCTCAATTGTAGACCTGGTAGCAGTGTGGCTGTCATTGTACCGACGCTCCGGCTCGGTGATGGGGTTCCTCAGAGGTGTCATGAGCCACGTGTGGAGGGGATACCCCTTGTCGCCGAGGAGCCAGCCGTTGCCGGCGTTGGGTGCCTGCAGGATGGGCGGGACGGCGGACTCCCTGAGGACGAAGGCATCGTGGCAGCTGCCGGGGTATCTGGCGCACACGTGTAGGAATCTCTGGCGGTGGTCACAGATGAGCTGGGCGTTCATGGAGTGATACCCCTTCCTGTTTATGAACAGCCCTGGCTCATGCGGAGGTGCCCGTATTGCGATGTGGCTGCAGTCGATTACACCCTGTACCCGTGGGAAGCCAGCCATGGCATGGAATCCAACCGCCCTCTCCATCTGGCTGCGCTCGTCCATGGCGAAGTTGATGTAGTGGGAGGCCCTGCGGAACAACCCATCGGTGACCTGCCTTATGCACTTGTGTGCAGAGGACTGACAGACCCCGGTGATGTCCCCGGTGGCACCCTGGAAGGAACCAGATGCGAAGAAGTTGAGGGCAGTGGTGACTTTGACGGCGACAGGTAAGAAGATGCTGCTTGGTCCATCAGGGAGCAGCTCGTCGTTAAGGAGGCTGCAGATGTCGGCGACTACCTGGCGATTGACTCTGAGCCTCCGTATGCACTGCTCCTCGGAGAGGTCCATGAAGCTGAGCCTCGCTCTGTACACCCTGTGCGGAGGGTAGTGCCTCCTGCGACGCATCTCTCTCTGCGGTTGCCCTCCCTCCTGCTGTGCAGGTGGGTGTGCCGCAGCACCGTGTTGGGGGGCCCCACCTCTCCGAGGCGGACGGCGTGGACTGCGAGGCTGCTGGGGCTGGTCATCCTGTTCGTCCTCCGACGATGTCAACGCACCACCCATCTGGCAGGTGTTGGTGTGAGGGGTTGTGCAGGGTAGGTGGGTGGGTCCTCGGACTGGGGCTGCGGTTTCGTGTCGGTCTGTCCTCTGGCTTGGCGGGGGTTGGTGGAGGGCAGGGGTTGCCCTATGTGACGCGGTGGCCTCCTGCGTGGGTGAGGGCGCTCCCCCGTGGAGCGCACCTTGGCACCTGGCACAGGCTGCTGGCTGCAACACGCCTGGTTTGAAGGGTCCTGTTTCCCCCAGTGTGGGAAACTGACTGCTTTGACCGTAAAATCCCACACTTCCTCTTTTGACAGCTGCTTCAGCTCATTAACTGACCACAACGAGCAAGTTAAGTGCTCTCAAGTGGAACCCCGCTGGCTTTAATTGCCTGCGGGATTCCCACCAGCGGGGCTTGCGCGCGCAGCCCCGCACGTCAGCGCGGTACCCGGAAGTGGCCGGGATTTCGTCCGAATCCGGTCACGTGATCGGAGATCGGGATTTTCGGGGCCCCCCCGCTGGAAACCCGCAGGTAACCCGACCCTAAAATCGAGCCCAAAGTTTTTAAAATGTGCAATTTTTACTTTCATTTCTAAATGTTTACTTTAGCTGTATATGGTTACGATTACAGCTAAAATCTACTCCTGACATCTTTTATTGCTGTTTGTGATTCACAGTGTGTTAGCTGAAAAAATAAAAACGAGATCGGAGGGCTTGGGTAGCTGGGGATCCCTCAGAACCGACGGAACTATAAATTAAGACTAAAAAACGAAGTGGATTTACAGATAGCACTTGGTCCGTGTGATCTCCTGGACTGGTTTCGATCACCTGAGGGGGGGTCGGAGAGGAATTTTCCAGAGTGTTTTTACCCTTATTGGCCTTGGGGTTTTTCTTTGTATTTTGTTGCCTCTCCCAGGAGATTACATGGCTGAGAGGGTGGGGTATAAAGTGTCCAGTCATGATGCTCCAGCCATCATGAGTGTGGGGCAGGCTTGTTGGACCAGCTGGACTCTTCCTGCCGGTCATTTTTGTATGTAAGACAAGGGCCTTGAAATTGCACAGTTGAGATATTAGTGTATGAACGTTTCAGGGCATTCATATGAAATTGTATGGGTACGATAGTGCAGTGCTTATGTCGCCAGACTAGTAATGCCTCTACTTGCCAGGTAGAGGTGGCAGGTTCCCTTTCTTGAAGGACATTTGTGAAGCTGTTAGATTTTTGCAGCAATCCAGCACCTTTAATGGTCACTTTCTGATGCCAGCCCACAAATGACCAGATTTATTGGATTCATAGCGGTAGTGTAGTGAATATGTTACTGGACTATTAGTCTAGATGCCTGAACTAATAATCCAGTGAAACGTGCGTTCAAACCTCACCATGGCAGTTTGAGAATTTGAATTCAGTTTTAAAAATCTGGAAATGAAACGCTGCTATCAGTAAAAGTGACCGTGTCCGGTTGTCCTAAAAAAAGCAAATTGGTTTCACTGATGTCCCTTAGGGAAGGACACCTGCTGTCCTTACCCAGTCTGGCTGACACCTGAGTCCACGTGGATGGGACGATGCTGTGTAGAAGTTACGCCATGATGTTATAGGACAGGCTTGATGGACCAGCTGGTCTTTTCCTGCCCTTCATTTTCATACTTTATGTACGTTTGTAAGTGCACACCTTTACGCTCACAGACTTCTGTCTCGCCGCAGTAACCTGACAATATGGGCGGTCCGAATGAAGCACTGAACTGGTGAAAGTTTTCACCTTCGTCTCGAGACCCTTGGTACAGAACTGTCACTCAAGCCGGATCAAAGACACAATGGAACATCTGGAGCATGGAGGTACTTGACGAGCAGATGTGCACCTCATCTGGGTCTCCCATACCCAGGAACTGCGAGATACTGGAGACGAAGCCTCAGTTTTTAACCCCATTGCTGTTAGAACATAAGAACATAAGAAATAGGAGCAGGAGTAGGCCAATCGGCCCCTCGAACCTGCTCCGCCATTCAATAAGATCATGGCTGATCTGATCCTAACCTCAAATCTAAATTCATGTCCAATTTCCTGCCCGCTCCCCATAACCCCTAATTCCCTTTACTTCTAGGAAACTGTCGATTTCTGTTTTAAATTTATTTAATGATGTAGCTTCCACAGCTTCTTGGGGCAGCAAATTCCACAGACCTACTACCCTTTGAGTGAAGAAGTTTCTCCTCATCTCAGCTTTGAAACAGCAGCCCCTTATTCTAAGATTATGCCCCCTAGTTCTAGTTTCACCCATCCTTGGGAACATCCTTACCGCATCCACCTGATCAAGCCCCTTCACAATCTTATATGTTTCAATAAGATCGCCTCTCATTCTTCTGAACTCCAATGAGTAGAGTCCCAATCTACTCAACCTCTCCTCATATGTCCGCCCCCTCATCCCTGGGATTAACCGAGTGAACCTTCTAGTTTGATCAATTGATCTCCCAGTGGCTTAGAGAATCTGATGTAAAACACCCGGAATCATTTGAAGATAGAAACAATGAGGTGATGATAGAGTAACAGTATAACATAATAACTTACTCTAGGACTCCAAAGACATCCATTAAATGCTTGACGGTGTCCTTGAATTGAAAAAAATTTCCAAGATTTTCTTCATGGTTTATAGTGTCGAGAATTGGAGTGTTGACAAAGCTGGGGCACAGGGCATTTATTCGAACCCCATAATTTCCAAGTCTAGAAGCTTCCTGGAGGAAAGAGAGGCCGTTAGCTCTTTGTCAGAAATTGCTCCTCGCCCCCATACCCCCCCCCACCCCCGGCCCCCCTCCAATGTCTCAGTCGGTTAATGCAGTGAGTATCTGACTAATCAGATCAGGAAGGTCTCTGCTTCGATTCCTGCTCAGTGCTGTTAGCAAAGTTTAGGGGTGGTGGGGTAGGGGTGTTACAATTGTCATCAGTGCCCTTGGGTTAGGGAGAGGAAGGGGGGGGGGAAATCAGTCAGGGTTCTCATTCTTGATCACTATCCAGTAATTATTGCTAGTCAGGTCTTGGAGAGGGTGAAGAGAAGATTTATTGGAATGGTACCAGGCATGAGGGTCTTCAGTTATGTAGAGAGACTAAAGAAGATGGGATTGTTCTCCTTAGAGCAGAGAAGGTTAAAGGGAGATTTAATAGAGTCGCTCAAAATTATGAGGGGTTTTGATGGAGTAAATAAGGAGAAACTGTTTCCAGTGGCTGGAGGGTCAGTAACCAGAGGACACAAATTTAAGATAATTGGCAAAAGAACCAACGGGAGGGATGAGGAGAATTTTGTTTACACAGCGAGTTGTTATGATCTGGAATGCAGTGCCTGAAAGGGCGGTGGAAACAGATTCAGTAGTACCTTTCAAAATGGAATTAGATAAATACTTGAAAAGGAAAAATTAGCTGGGCTATGGTGAAAGAGCAGAGGAGTAGGACAAATTGGGTCGCTCTTTCAATGAGCCGGCAAAGGTATGATGGGCTGAATGGCCTCCTTCTGTGCTGTAAGATTCAATACTCCTATATTCAGTGAGGAGAGGATCAGATTGATTCCTTGACCATCCCTCAGAAAAGATGCAACATTTTCAGAGGAGGGAAAGGAGGACAGAAAGATTAGCAGATAAAGGAAGAGAAAAGTGAATTGTTCCTGATTTTTTGAGTCATTTTGAAGTCTAAGGAAAGAGAATAATTTCAGTCACAAATGATCCCGAGAGGATTCCACCCCTTACTGCCCGGTTCCATCAATATGTTTATATTGAGGTTGGTCTTGGCTCATAGCTTCACATTTAATTGATTCAGTCTGTTTCAGTCAAAGATCTAACGTAGCATGAATTAATAAACTCAGCATTGAATAGCATCCCGTATTCTGCAATCATTCATTAGGCACAATCAAACAGATCTCCCAGTGGGTAAGTGCACTAGCACTTGAGATTTTTAGCCATACAGACTACAAAGGTAGCAGGTTTAATATTTGACCTGTGCCAAGTTAGCTGATCTCAGAAGTAGGAGTGCTATCATCAGCCTGGGTGCCCCTAATCGCTATCGAGTGGCTTCAGCTGGAAAATCTGTGCATGTGCTTATGTTTAGATGCATGTTAGGTGACGACAACATTAGGTTCAGCTGTAATGTCCCCCATAGTCACTTAACCTCCTGACACCCACTGTCTGGGCTCACACTTAGTCAGTAGAAGGAGGTACCATGAGGCAGCCATAGAACTATGCATCGATCCAGGTCAGTACCATTACAGGCAGAAAAGAAAAATGAATATTAATGTAAAAATGATTTAATTTCTAACAAGTGTTGCTGTTTTTGGGTGCCATTTGATAGTAGATTGATTATATTTAATGTGCTGAGCAATAAAGTGTGTAAATGGGGGATAGTTTACCCCTTAGTCGGCATCTTGTACTTAAACATAGAGAAAATGTTTCCACTTGTGGGGGAGTCCAAAACTAGATGTCATAAATATAAAATATTCGCTGGTAAATAGAGAACACAGGAGAAACTTCTTTACCCAAAGAGTGGTAAGAATGTGGAACTCGCTATCACAAGGAGTAGCTGAGGCAAATAGCATAGATGCATTTAAGGGGACGTTAGATAAACACATGAGGGAAAAGGAATACAAGGGTATTCTGATAGGGTTAGGTGAAGTAGGGAGGGAGGAGGCTCGTGTGGAGCATAAATACCGGCATAGACCAGTGGGGCCAAATGGCCTGTTTCTGTGCTGTAGTTTCGATGTAACTCGATGTAAATATTATGACTGGTTCCCAATTTCTGTACAATGGTAGTGAGTGGGAGGTGCCCAGTACATTCGGATTTACCTAGAACATGTATGAGTTTATAAATTAAATTCACCAATCCCACGCTTCCAAAGGGGTGCCAGACTCAAAAGGAGGGCAGGATATAGTCAGGGCTACAACACTGTAAGCACGTTGCCTTATATGAAGATTGTGGTGTATGCACTTCAATCAAAGTCTCTGTTGTATTCTTTATATCTCAGCATTGAATAGCATCCCGTATTCTGCAATCATTCATTAGGCACAATCAAACAGATCTCCCAGTGGGTTCGTGCACTAGCACTTGTGATCTTGAGCCATACAGACTACAAAGGTAGTCCTTTCTTTCTATCCTAGGATGCCAGAAACAAGATAATGCGATCTAGATCTTCAAAGCAGTTTTTTTCTGAATGAATCACCTCAAGGGCAAGGTTTGTTTTAGAAAGTGAAGTGCCTGGTGTTACCACTGAAAGGCCATTTGGGGGGGGGGGGGGATTTGCAGCCAAATCCATTATCTTTTATTGGTATCTGGCAGGTGAATTGCTGCTGAGGTAACTTTTGTCCTCCTCATTACTGTTGCTGAGGCAAATGTTGCTCCACAAGTTATTGTAGAATATGATGACCTGCCCTGATACTATCAGATGATCAACTGTTATTGTTTACAATACTTACAGCAAGAGATCTAGTAAAACCAAGTACTCCATGCTTTGAAGCTGTGTATACTGGAGCATGTGCTGCTGGTAAGAAACCTGAATAAATTAAACACATCACAGGATAACTTAATATGTGTTTACCATCTACAGCATCTTCAGTTCCACATAACCCTCCACCGTACTGCAGACTACAGTTATTTTGTATCTGAATTGCCATGATTTAACATAAGTAAGAAAACAGTAATGGGACTTAGGACTGATAAATCTCCAGGACCTAATGGTTTCCACTATTCCTAGTTTCTCACCAGTTAGAAAATATTCCAATTTATCTTTCTTGGTTGGATGAACTCATATTTCCCCATATTGAACTCCATTTGCCATAGTTTTGCCCACTCACTTAATCTGTCCCGTTGCAACTTCCTGCTCCACTCCAGGGTGTTAAAAGAAGTAGATGAGGAAATTGCAGCAGCGTTAGTCATAATCTTTCAAAATTCTTTTGATTCTGGAATAATGCCATTAGATTGAACATCTTCTAATGTCACTCCATTATTTAAGAAGGGTGGGAGAAAGAAACCAGGTAGCTACAGGCCTGTCAGTTTAATGTCCAGAAGGCATTCAATAAGGTTCCACACAAGAGATTATTAGCAAAAATGAGAACTCAGGGAATTGGAGGTAACGTTTTGACTTGGGTTGAAAATTGGTTGGGAGGTAGGAGACATAGAATGGGGATAAAGGGTAGGAACTCTGGTTGGCGGATGTGACAAGTGGTGTTCCCCAGATATCTGTTTTGGGGCCTGAATTTTTCACCATATTTATTAACGACTTGGATGAAGGAATAGAGACTTGTATATCCAAGTTTGCAGATGACACTAAGTTAGGAGGGACAGTAAATAGTGCAGATGGAAGCAGGAAGTTGCAACGGGACAGATTAAGTGAGTGGGCAAAACTATGGCAAATGGAGTTCAATATGGGGAAATATAGGTTCATCCAACCAAGAAAGATAAATTGGAATATTTTCTAACTGCTGAGAAACTAGGAACAGTGGAGGAGCAAAGAGATTTAGGAGTCCAAATTCACAAAGCATTAAAAGCCAGTAGACAGGTACATAAAGCAATCAAAAAAGCTAATGGAATGTTGGTCTTTATCTCAAGGGGGCTGGAATACAAAGGGGTGGAAGTGATGCTTCTGGAGTACTGTGTCCGGTTTTGGGTAACACATCTCAGGATGGCCTTGGAGGGGCTGCAATGCAGATTCACCAGAATGAGGCTTAGAGGGTTAAATTATGAGGACAGGTTGCATAAACTTGGCTTGTATTACCTCAAGTATAGAAGACTGAGGGGTGATTTGATAGGGGTGTTCAAAATGTTAAAAGGATTTCCTCTGATGGGGGAATCAAGAACAAGGGGATATAATCTAACAATTAGAGCTAGGCCATTCAGGAGCAAAAATCAGGAAGCATTTTTTCTCACAAAGGGTTGTAGAAATCTGGAATTCTCTCCCCCAAAAGGCTGTGGATGATAGGACAATTGGAGCTTTTAAGACTGAGATAGATATATTTTTGTTAGGTAAGGGTATCAGGGATATGGAGCAAAGGTGGGTAAATGGAGTTGAGGTGCAGATCAGCCACGATTGGCACCCCTTCCACCACCCTAAACATTCACTCCCTTCACCACCGGCGCACAGTGGCTGCAGTGTGTACCATCCACAGGATGCACTGCAGCAACTCACCAAGGCTTCTTCGACAGCACCTCCCAAACCCGCGACCTCTACCACCTAGAAGGACAAGAGCAGCAGGTACATGGGAACAACACCACCTGCACATTCCCCTTCAAGTCACACACCATCCCGACTTGGAAATGTATCGCTGTTCCTTCATCGTCGCTGGATGAAAATTCTGGCACTCCTTACCTAACAGCACTGTGAGAGAACCTTCACCACACGGACTGCAGCGGTTCAAGAAGGCGGCTCACTACCATCTTCTCAAGGGCAATTAAGGGTGGGCAATAAATGCTGGCCTCGCCAGCGATGCCCACATTCCATGAATGAATAAAAAAATTAATAGAATGGCAGAACAGGCTCGAGGGGCTGAATGGCCTGTTTCTGTACCTAATGTTCCTATAAGACATGTTTCAAAGTTTATAAGCAAGGCCATTGCTTTGCGATTTTCATACAAAAAGGGTGGAATTACAAATGCAATTCCCAAAACAGTGGTAAAAATTCCCAAATCCCATTTGATAAAAGCAGAATTTAATTAGTCAGTCACTCGTTGCCATAAATAGGCCTCGACAGAGGGCAGTTAAGAGTCAACCACGTTGATGTGAGACTGGAGTCATATTTAGGACAAATCCGGCAATGACGTCAGGTCTCCTTCTTTAGAGGACATTAGTGAACCAGTGGGGTTTTTATGACAGAACTACAGCTTCATGGTGACTTTTACTGATAACAGCTTTTCTATATCCAGATTTTAAAAAAAACTGAATTCAAATTCTCAAACTGCCATGGTGGGGTTTGAATGCATGTTCTCTGTATTATTATAGGAACATAGGAACATATACCTCTGGATTGCTATCCAGTAACTTAACCAATACACTACCGTACCCAGTATATCAATGATTGGGATATAGGGCTAGAAGGAGTGGTGTGTTCCCAGCGGTGAGTGGCACTCACTGGCAGCGTGGGTCACAGATTGGGCTACAACATTGTAGGCCTGATTTTCTGACCCATGCTCCTGTTGAACCAGGCCCTCTGCTGGGAACACAGAATCGCCTAATTTACCCGAATACTAATGCATGACCAAAATACTTCCAGTCATTTACAAAACTGGATCGTTTATTTATAGAAATTTAAAAACAGAAAATGCTGGTCTTGGGGTGAGGGAGTTCAGTTATGTGGAGAGACTGGAGAAGCTGGGGTTGTTCTTCTCAGAACAGAGAAGGTTAAGGGGAGATTTGATAGAGGTGTTCAAAATCATGAATGGTTTTGACAGAGTAAATACGAAGAAACTGTTTCCAGTGGCAGAAGAGTCGGTAACCAGAGCTCAATATTCCGGGGTACAGAATCTTCAGGCGAGACAGAGGGGGGGGTATAAGAGGAGGGGGGGTCGCAATATTAATTAAAGAATCAATTACTGCCATAAGGAGGGATGATATATTAGCAGGTTCCTCTAATGAGGCCATATGGGTGGAGCTTAGAAACAAAAAGGGGGCAAGCACTTTGATGGGAGTGTACTATAGACCCCCAAACAGTTAGGGGGAGATAGAGGAACAGATATGTAGGCAAATCTCAGAAAATTGTGCAAATAATAGGGTAATAATAGTGGGGGACTTCAACTTCCCCAATATTAACTGGGATACTCAGAGTGTAAAAGGCTTAGAGGGTACAAAATTCTTAACGTGCATCCAGGAGAGCTTTTTGAGCCAGCATGTAGAAAGTCCTACAAGAGAGGGGGCGGTACTGGACCTAATTCTAGGGAATGTGGCCGGCCAAGTGGAAGAAGTGCTCGTAGGTGAGCACTTTGGTGACAGTGACCATAATTCGGTGAGATTTAAGGTGGTCATGGAAAAGGATAGGGAGGGGCCGGAAATAAAGGTTCTAAATTGGGGGAAGGCCGATTTTAATAGGATAAGGCAGGATCTGGCCAAAATGGACTGGGATCAGCTGCTTGTAGGAAAATCCGCATCGGAGCAATGGGAGTCTTTCAGAAGGGAGATTGAGACCATACAATGGCAACATGTTCCCGTAAAGGTCAAGGGTGGTTCCAAGAACTCCAGGGAACCTTGGATGTCAGGGGATATACGAGAATGGATTAGGAAAAAAAGGAGGGCTTTTGGCAGATACAAAAGGCTAAGGACGGAGGAAGCCCTAGAGGAGTACAAAAAGTGCAGGGGGATACTTAAAAAGGAAATTAGGAGATCAAGGAGGGGCCATGAAATAACACTGGCGAGCAAAATAAAGGAAAATTCTAAGATGTTTTATAAGTATATTAAGGGTAAGAGGATGACTAGGGAAAAAATAGGGCCCATTAGGGACAAAAATGGCAATCTGTGTGTGGAGCCGGCAGATGTAGGAGGGGTTCTAAATGAATTTTTTGCATCTGTTTTCACTATGGAGAAGGACGATGTAGACATAGAAATACGGCAGGGGGACTGTGATATACTCGAACATATTAACATTGAGCGGGAGGAGGTATTGGCGGTTTTAGCAGGCCTAAAAATGGATAAATCCCCAGGCCTGGACGAAATGTATCCCAGGCTACTGTGTGAGGCAAAGGAGGAGATTGCGGGGGCTCTGACACATATATTCAGAACCTCTCTGGTCACAGGGGATGTGCCAGAGGACTGGAGAACCGCTAATGTAGTACCATTATTCAAGAAGGGGAGTAGGGAAAAACCGGGGAACTACAGGCCAGTGAGCCTAACATCAGTGGTAGGAAAATTATTGGAAAAAATTCTGAAGGACAAAATTAGTCTCCACTTGGAGAAGCAAGGATTAATCAGGGATAGTCAACATGGCTTTGTCAAGGGAAGATCATGTCTGACTAATTTGATTGAATTTTTTGAGGGGGTGACTAGGCGTGTGGATGAGGGTAACGCAGTGGATGTGGTATACATGGATTTCAGTAAGGCCTTCGATAAAGTCCCGCACAGGAGACTGGTCAAGAAGGTACGAGCCCATGGAATCCAGGGTGCCTTGGCACTTTGGATACAAAACTGGCTTAGTGACAGAAGGCAGAGGGTGATGGTCGAAGGTTGTTTTTGTGACTGGAAGCCTGTGGCCAGTGGGGTACCACAGGGATCGGTGCTGGGTCCCTTGCTGTTTGTGGTCTACATTAACGACTTGGATATGAATGTAAAAGGTATGATCAGTAAGTTCGCTGATGATACAAAAATTGGTAGGGTGGTAAATAGCGAGGAGGATAGCCTCAGTCTGCAGGACGATATAGATGGGTTGGTCAGATGGGCGGAACAGTGGCAAATGGAATTTAACCCGGAAAAGTGCGAGGTGATGCTAGGCAAGACAGAGGGTCAGAGGGATCTTGGTGTGCAAGTTCACAGATCCCTGAAGGTGGCGGAACAGGTAGATAAGGTGGTAAAGAAGGCATATGGGATACTTGCCTTTATTAGCCGAGGCATAGAATATAAGAGCAAGGAGGTTATGATGGAGCTGTATAAAACACTGGTTAGGCCACAGCTGGAGTACTGTGTGCAGTTCTGGTCGCCACACTACAGGAAGGATGTGATTGCTTTGGAGAGGGTGCAGAGGAGATTCACCAGGATGTTACCAGGGCTGGAGCGCTTCAGCTATGATGAGAGACTGGGTAGATTTGGTTTGTTTTCCTTGGAGCAGAGGAGGCTGAGGGGGGACATGATTGAGGTGTACAAAATTATGAGGGGCACAGATAGGATGGATACTAAGGAGCTTTTTCCCTTCGTTGAGGGTTCTATAACAAGGGGGCATAGATTCAAGGTAAAAGGCGGGAGGTTTAGAGGGGATTTGAGAAAGAACTTTTTCACCCAGAGGGTGGTTGGAGTCTGGAACTCACTGCCTGAAAGGGTTGTGGAGGCAGGAACCCTCACAACATTCAACAAGCATTTGGATGAGCACTTGAAATGCCATAGCATACAAGGCTACGGACCAAATGCTGGAATATGGGATTAGATTAGACAGGGCTTGATGGCCGGTGCGGACACGATGGGCCGAAGGGCCTCTATCCGTGCTGTATAACTCTATGACTCTCTGACTCTATGACACAGATTTAAGATGATCGGCAAAAAGAGCCAGAGGTGACATGAGGAAACGTTTTTTTAATACAGTGAGTTGTAATGATCTGGAATGCACTGCCTGAAAGGGCGGTGGAAGCAGATTCATTAGTAACTTTCAAAAGTGAATTGGATAAATACTTGAAGGGAAAAATTTGCAGGGCTATGGGGAAAGAGCAGGGGAGTGGGACTAATTGTCTAGCTCTTTCAAAGAGACAGCTCAGGCATAGTGGGCTGAATGGCCTCCTTCTGTGCTGTACCTACTTTGATACTATGATACTACGATAGGAACTCGGAGCAGGAGTAGGCCATTCAGCCCCTCAAACCTGATCCGCCATTCAAATAAATCATGGCTGATCTGTATCTTAACTCCATCTACCTGCCTTGGTTCTTTGGGCAGCAGGTCAGCCAACATCTGAAAAATAGATAGGTTAATGTTTTGGGTGGGATTCTTCATCAGAACAGATTACACCCACAGCATTAACTCATCTTTCTCTTTCAGACATTGACTGACCTGCTGTGTATTTCCAAACTTTTAGATATCCAGCATTCACAGTTTTTCTTTTGATCAGTCATTTCTAGAAAAGTTTGCTTTTGAGCCTATTAATGGACAAGCTGGCATTACTTCATGGAAAAGTTAATTTTCGTGCATCAATTCTTGATTAGAACCATAGAGGTTTGCATCACATATTAAGAGGCCATTCGGCTCATCGTGCCTGTGCTGTGTCTTTGATCGAGCAACTCAATACTAATCCTACTGCCCTGCTCTCTTCCCATGGCCCTGTATCTTCCTCATAGAAACTAATAAATCCAATAGGGAATTCCGGAGAAACTTCTTTACCTGGAGAGCCATTAAAGTGTGGCACTCGCTACCACATGGCGTAGTTGAGGCGAATAGCAGAGATGCATTTAATGGGAAGTTAGATAAACACATGAGGGAGAAAGGAATGGAAGGATATGCTAATAGGATGGGAGGAAGCTTGTGTGGAGCAAAAACACCGGCATAGACCTGTTGGGACGAATGGCCTGTTTCTGTGCTGTAAACTCTATGTAATTCTATGTAACCGCAGAGGTTTATAACATAGAAGGAAGCCATTCAGCCATCGATTATTCGGAATATGACAAATGACCGAGGCTGGCTGAATTAGGTGAAATAACAATGCAAGTTGAGGGAGGCCCCTTTGACTAATTGGTACAAAAGTAATTATTAAACGAGGTGTGTCACTTCCATGAAGTTGCCCGCTTGTAAACATGTATTCCACAAGATTAATTAAAACTGTCTGCGAACACCTCATACAGCAGCTATTTTGCCATTTCTAGCTGGCTTTAAAATTGAGCTTGCCTATAAAATCTCCCTAAAATTAGTAAGCCACATTAAATGAAGCATTTCTCTCACAGTCTGTAATCTTGTTCTAATTCAACGGTGCAATTAGGGCAGACACTTGCTTGATTTAGTATTGTCTATTTATTAGCACTACAAGGTTAAGAGGTGCTGTTTCAATATTCATTCTACGTACTCGCATGCAAGACGAGGAATTTATGTTGCTTAGGATTCTCTCCAAATAGAGTTATCTTTCTAATGATGTTGGACCCAATGGCATTCACTCCACTCTCCCGCATTGTGATACTTAACACGGTGACATTGCCACCTGACTCCCATCTCCTGTCCAGCAGCCCACTGAATATAAAATGGGAGAAGCCCCAGCAGGATAGATAGAGTTTTAAAACCAGAAGCGTGAGCTTGGTTTGAAGTCAGTAGGGGCAGCAGGCTGGAGGAATGGAGCAAATGACCTGGGTGAAATCAAAAAGAACAAGAAGTTGCATTTATATAGCGCCTGTAACGTCGTAAAACATACCAAAGCGCTTCACAGAAGTGTAATCAGACAAGAAAATGGACACCGAGCCACATAAGGTCAGGTGACCAAAAGCTTAGTCAAAGAGGCAGGTTTTAAGGAAAGTCTTAAAGAAGGAGAGAGAGGTCGGGAGGTGGAAAGGTTTAGAGAGGGAATGTCAGAGCTCAGGGCCTAGGCAGCAGACAGAAAATGTATTTGTAGATGACAGGCGGGAATGTCGGAAGACAGAAACTTTATAATGTTGACTCTCGTGTTATAGAGTGGAATTTTAAGGGGTCACTTATACATGTGTTGACTTATATGTGAGTATATACGGTAAATGATCCCATAATTCCATCATTTCTATCAATAGATCTGAAGAGAAATGGGTACACAGAACCCAGTGACTCCAGCGGCTCTTTCTAATGTTATTCTCCTTCTCCAAAGTGTATATCAATTTTTCAATTCAATTTTAAAATTATGGCAAAATCTTTTTAGGTATAAAAGAAAATGTTTATGGCCAATATTTATGGCCAAAATATATAATATAATGAGATTTATCTCCAATGCACCCAAGTGCAAGGTTTTTCAGATGCAGAACAGATTTAACTTACATTGATTCAATGGAGCCATGATTTTAGTAATCAGTGGGTATGATTTCCTGTGTGCTCAGGGACATAGTAAAACTACAGGAAAGCTGTAAAATCGTAAACCCATTCTTCCTGCATTTATTTGCAGTGTCACTACGCTTGGCAACTACAAGAAACCATGCCCCGTGGTTTGATGGTGTAATGTCTTCGCCATGTGACCACGTATGTGGTTCCCATATAGCTCCATAGGGGGCAATTTTAACCTAACCCACCTGTCGGGAAAGTGATGGGATCGGGTGCAATGCTGGTTTTACACCCGACCTGATTTTAATCTCCATTGAAGTCAGTGGAGAGTAATATTGGGCGAGGTGTAAATCCAGCATTCCTCCAATTCTGGCCTACTGCACATCTCCGATTTTCTTTGCTCCACCGTTGGCGGCCGTGCCTTCAGCTGCCTAGGCCCTTAGCTTTGGAATTCCCTCCCTAAACCTCTCCGCCTCTCTACCTCTCTCTCCTCCTTTAAGACACTCCTTAAAACCTACCTCTTTGACCAAGCTTTTGGTCACCTGTCCTAATATCTCCTTATGTGGCTCGGTGCTGAATTTTGTTTGATAATCGCTCCTGTGGAGCACCTTGGGACGTTTTGCTATGTTACAGGCGCTATATAAATGCAAGTAGTTGTTGTTGTTGTTGATCGCCTGGGTTTCCCGCTGAGCGAGTTAGGCTAAAATTGTCTCCATTGAGTCAAATTCTAAACAAAAACATTTTTAAAAATATATACGGGGCTATGGGGAAAGATCAGGGGAATGGGACTAATTGGATAGCTGTTTCAAAGAGCCGGCACAGGCACGATGGGCTGAATGGTCTCCTCCTGTGCTGTACCTGCTATGAGACTATGATACTATGATAAAGTATAAACATGATGGTACTTGTTTCAATTTCAATTGCACACCACTCAATGGGCTACAGAAGACTTACAGTGACCGATAGGTGTAGATAGAACAGGACAATGAATGGGCAAATAGTGAGTTATCTTCAATAGCAAGAATATCATGTCAATAACTCCATCAAGAAAGACGCACCATAACTTTTCCTATTCTGCAGAATCTCTTCGGAATATAGCAATTGCTAGATGAAAAAAGACCAAGGTCCATCTAGTTCGCCTTCTACCATCCTGGTAGTTGCATGATACAATGATAATGGAGTTGTTGACTAATCATAACAATAAATCTCTATCAATTAATCTACAACAGACCCAGACATGACGGGAGGAAAATCCCCCGTGGTGAAGAGCTTTGGAAACCATGGCCTCCATTTTAGCACCCGCTATCGGGTGCGTTCCTGGCGGGGGGGGGGGCTCCGAAAATCGGGAAATCCTGGACCGGGTCGGGAGCCCGGCTCCAACCCACCCACTTCCGGATTCCCCACAGACGCGCCGACAGGCACGCGCAGCCCCCGCATGTGGGACTCCCGCAGGCAATTAAAGCCAGCAGGGTGCCACTTGACAATATTTATCTAGGTATTTCAGGTCGTTAACTGACCTGATTAAGGGGTGGGATTTTAGAAACAACTGGGACTGTTTCCCATACTGGGGGAAACACTCCCAGTTGAAATGGACGTGTTGCAGCTGTCATCCTGTGGCAGCTGCAAAGGTCCATTTGACAGGCGGAGGGGGGAGACCCTCACTCATTGCAGGAGGCCACTCTGTCACTTTGGACAAAGTTTGGCCTCCACCTCCCTCCTCCTGACAATCAAATTCACCAACTTGCAAACTTACCCCGGGGTCCAGACGCATGAAACCTACCTTGCAGACCCCCTCAGATGTGCATCTTCTGGATGGGGGCCGCCGTAGCTGCAGTCATGACCTCCCCGGAGGGCGAACAGCATCACCAGCCTCGCCGGCCACCTCTGATACGTGGAGCTCCACAATACAGTGCTGTGACACATCCACCTGCACAGCAGGAGGGAGGGCAACCACAGATAGAGATGCGTCGCAGAGGGCTCTACCCTCGCCACAGGGTCCACAGACCGAGGCTTGGCTTCCTCGACCTCTCTGAGCACTTGACATGTAGTCGTGGACATCTGCAGCCTCCTTCATGCTGAGCTGCTCCCGGCTGGCCTGAGCACCATCTTCTTACCTGTTCCTGTCAACGTCACCACTGCCCTCAACAACTTCTCCTCTGCATCCTTCCAGGGTGCCACCGGGGACATCGCCGACTTCTCTCAGTCGTCTGCACAAAAGAGCCCTGCAAATACACCTACACCCACTCTGCAGTGACACAATGGGTGGCATCAGGTGTGGGTCTTCATTGTGATCCTCAGGAAAGGGAATTATTGCGCAAACCAGACAAGATTCGCAAAGACATGGCAGTAGTGGTGCCAATATACTATGTGATGTGAGTTGGTCAGAAATTAAACATAAGTAAAAACCATGACAAACCCTCAAATACCCTTGTGCATCCCCCTCATGCTCACGACATGTTTGCCTTACGCTGCCTACTTCACATATGTGATGCATGTCCTGTGGCTGCAGCACAGGTAGTGGCAGGTTGAGTGAGGCTGACCGTGAAAGAGTTGCATGAGAGGGTGAGTATGAGATAGAGCCATGAGATTGTATGAGGATTGGGTTGAGTGGTAGTGGTGGGATGAGTACTGGCGAGGTGAGTAAGTGCAGGTAAGATGAGGATGAGGTTTGAGTGGGTGTGAGGGGTGATGTGACAGAGTAGTGTTGGCAGTGCAGAAGGAGATGTGGGGTGGGGGCGGTGATGTGGCAGATGGAGTGTAGGGGAATGAGTAAGTGTACTCACTTTGGCTGACCCACTTAGGTCATTGCAGCACCTCCTGCACTGTATGCAGGTGCGCGATATGCTGGTGGTGCTGGTGATCTCCTCTGCCACCTCGAGCCAGGCCTTCCTGGTGGCAGAGGCAGGCCGCTTCCTCCCGCCCGCCGGGGGGAAGATCTCTGTCCTCCCCCTCCTCCTCACCCCATCTAATGATACCTGGAGTGAGGCATCATTAAACTGGGAGCAGCCTTCCCCCTGGGCTGCTCCATGCTGTAATTTTTCCTATTTCTTGCAGCGTCAGTCAGTGGAGGACTGCCCCTTTAAATAGAGCTCCTCCAGCTGACAGACCTCACTGCGCATGCGCAGTCCGCCCGCCGCGCAGATCAGCAGCGGGGAACCCGGAAGACCAGGTAAGTGGATCCAATTGGGCTGCGATCGCGCGGGAGGCAGACTGATTTCACCGGGCGCATCACCCACGCGCCCAATAGCCCCCCTGCCGCGAACCCGCAGCCCTGGTAACATCGAGCATAGGTCCAAAGTCACCTGTTCCCCCCAAGCCTACTACACTTAGCACATGTCATGTTTCAAATGACTCTATTTGGTGACAAACATTCAGCTCCTTGGTAATTGCATTTTATTTCTGTGCGAGGCGAACAAGTAGCAAAAATAGTTGAAAAGCTGGTAGAGTTGTTGAACTCCTTAATAAAGTTGAACCCCACCTGTTGTTGGGACATTCAGTGCTGCACAAAGCATAGATCTACCGCACAACGGGATTTTGTAGCCCTGTTTGGCAAGTTGCAGGTTTATCCCATCTCGTGCTCCTGGATTCAGTGTAATCCAAAGCCCTGTAGACCAATGGACTGGATGAAGATACCCTTAAACATACCAGAGTGTAGCTGCCTCAACATTGAGGATCTGTGGCCAGGTTGTGAGTCCACTACAGAACCGTGATTGGACCAGTTCCAGAAGCTAAGAATTGCTAATGCTTAAACCAGATCTTCATGTTTATGCCACAACCACAACAACTAATGCAACTGCACCTCAACATTTTGTATCAGTCCAAAGAGTCTGCACATAATACTGGTGGTGAAGGTCCATGCAACACTCCTGTCTATGAAGCTCTTCCAATCAATGCTGCCATTGCATGGAACTCTCTCACTTATACACGCAAGTAAAATCTTTAATTAATCATCACTTGTTGAAGTAGGGTTGTTGGCATGTGCATTATGTTAAAGCAAATCTGGTGCCTATTGGTACCCCAGTACAATTTCTCAATCCTGCCATTAAGAAATGCTGAAGCATGTTGACAAGGTACTTGTGGGATATTAGGCAATTGTAGTGAGCGATGCATGGTCTGTGCCTGGAGATCACAGGGTACCAGGACGTGTAAGCCCTCTTCCTGCTGGCACACTTTCCCATCTACCAGCAGATCCTCCCCGATTTCCCTCAGTCTCAGGGAGCCCAAGACCAACCAGTGACGATGGAAGCTCTATCACCGTTCCATTACACTAATCATCTGTAGTTTGCAATCATCGCATGATCCCCCTCACCCACTCTTCCTGTCTGACCCGATCCCTCTGCCAATTGGGACCCGGACCCTACCAATGAGTTCTGCCACTTGAATGTACAAAGGTATATGTATCTGCAAATACAGTCCAAATTGTAATGTAGCATGCACTCAGAATTGTGACCGAGAACATGTAAAATCCCTTCAACTGTTGGTGTCAGCCGTGGCTAGGTTACTAGCACTCTCGCCTTTGAGTCAGGATGGGTGTGGGTTCAAGTCCCACTCCAGAGACTTGAGCATAAAATCAAGGCTGGCACATCAGTGCAGTACTAAGGGAGTGCAGCACTGCTGGAGGTGCTGTCTTTTGGATGAGAAGTTAAACCGAGGCCCCATCTGCCCTCTTAGGTGGATGTAAAAGCACCCTTGGCACTATTTCAAAGAAGAGCAAGGGAGTTCTCCCTGGTATCCTGCCCAATATTTATCCCTCAACCAACATCACTAAAAACAGATTATCTTATCATTGTCACATTGCTGTTTGTGGGATCTCGCTGTGCACAAATTGGCTGCCCCGTTTCTTACATTACAACAGTGACTATGCTTCAAATGTACTTCAATGGCTGTAAAGCGCTTTGGGGTGCCCTGAGGTCTTGAAAGGCACTATATAAATGCAAGTCTTTCTTTGCCAGCTGATCAAAAATCAGCACGGGTTTATGTCTTACATGAAAGAAAGAACTTGCATTTATATAGCGCCTTTCACAAACTCAGGACGTCCCAAAGCGCTTTACAGCCAATGAATTACTTTTCGAGGTGTAGTCACTGTTGTAATGTAAGGAAATACATTAAGTAATATGCAAGAAATACACAGTAAATAGTTCTTTGCTCAGTTACTTAGTTCATGTCCTCCTTTCACTGTGCTGAAACAGCGCACCCTGAAGCTGCATTGACTGCATTCCTCCGGTAGCCCTTCTAATAAAACTGTCAACGTTTGCTTGAGTCTTTTCAAGAAACATCAGGATTTATGAAATATTTATTTTCACAGTTGCAGCATTCTGTGCCAAAGATTGAATTGTTACCTATTGTGTGAGCTTGCCTGCTTGGCTCACACCTCACCAATCTTTTTTCCATGCAGGCAGTTAAAACAATAGTCTTCCAACGGAAAATAAAACATGGAAAAATTCCATTTCATTATTATTGGACAAGGCGTGAGCTACACAAATACCTCCGGGGACCTTCTCATTTAATCTGTTGCCTTCCCATCCGCCTGCAACGCACACTACAGGACTTGGAAAAGCTGACAACTCAACAAATAAAAAAATAACATACAACTGAAAAACACCCTGACTAAAAGGCAGGATCACTGCTTAACGTGACTGAATAAGTTAAGTTCCGTTATATTAAGTTGCCATTTCAGAATTTTTAATCTGTGATTTTTTTTTTTGGTCTTGCATTCCGCAATTCGGTTTGCTTCTCCGTGAAAACTGAAAGCAAATGGCCTCCTGTACAAAAAAAAAAGAAATATTTGCAGTAGGAGTGTGGTGGGACATGAACTTGTCAATGATTTAAGGTGCAGCTGTAGCCAGTATTTCATCAGTTTTATTCCCAGCGGGTAAAAAGGTAAAGTACAAAAGGTGCCATTTTTTGCAGGGAAAAGTGAGCTCTGATGGTGTAAAATGTATTTCCTTTGGGAAAAGGGGAAGAGGGACATGCTCCCTCAGGAAATTTTGATCTATTCCACACATTTTTTGGTAAATTTGCTAGCACTTTGAAATGACCTGCAATTCAGCACTGACGCCAAAAGTAATTTATTTTGAAATGGTTATATGTACATACGTTTCCCCTTGCTAAACGTTCACCACCCGTCCCCATCGCAATGCATTGAATTCCAGGTGAGCTCATTTGACAGCATGAAACATGAAACAGCCATGAACCAACTATGAATGAACCCTGATCCAGCGAAGAAATTTAAACAAAAATCATGCCAGGTAAACAAGCTGCTTGCTGTCACAGATTGTACTCGCACCAGATTTCAGAAGCTAGAGTGAAAAACTCTTGGCTTTTTCATATGATCAGGGCTCCTACCCATCACTGACCATTGAGTAACATCACAATAGTAACTACACTTCAAAAAGTCCTTCATTGGCTGTAAAACACTTTGGGGCATCCTGAGGTTGTGAAAGGCGTTATATAAACTTGGTTCTGGGGAATGAAACGGGCCAAGTGGAGCAAGTGTCAGTGGGGCAACATTGAGGGAACAGCGATCATAGTATCATAAGGTTTAAAATAGCTATGAAAAAGGACATGGTCCACTCTAAAGTAAAAAATACTCAATTGGAGGAGGGCCAATTTCAGTGGGATGAGAACAGATCTGGCCCGGGTAAATTGGAATCAAAGATTGGCAGGCAAATCTGTAATTGAACAATGGAGGAGATGGTTCATAGGTACATTCCCACGTGGGAGAAAGGGAGGGCAACTAAATCCAGAGCTCTCTGGATGACAAAAGAGATAGAAAGTAAGATGAAGCAGAAAAAAAGGGGTGTGTGACAGATGTCGGGTTGATAATACAAGTGAGAACCAGGCTGAATATAGAAAGTTCAGAGGGGAATTGAAAAACGACATAAGAGGGGCAAAGAGAGAGTATGAGAATAGACTGGCGGCAAACATAAAATGGAATCCAAAAGTCTTCTATAGGCATGCAAATAGTAAATGGGTAGTAAGAGGAGGGGCGGGGCCGATTAAGGATCAAAAGGAGATCTACTCATGGAGGCAGAGGGCATGCCCGAAGTACTAAATGAGTACTTTGCTACCTGTCTTTACCAAGGAAGAAGATGCTGCCAGAATCTCAGTAAAGGAAAATGTAGTTGAGATACTGGATGGGCTAAAAATTGATAAAGAGGAGGAACTAAAATGGCTAGCTTAAAGTAAATAAGTCACCCGGTCCAGATGGGATGCATCCTAGGTTGCTGAGGGAAGTAAGGGTGGAAATTGCAGAGGTGCTTGCCGTAATCTTCCAAGCATCCTTAGATATGGGAGCGGTGCCAGAGGACTGGAGAATTGAAAATGTTACACCCTTGTTCAAAAAAGGGTGTAAGGATAAACCCAGCAACTACAGGCCGGTCAGTTTAACCTCGGTGGTGGGGAAACTTTTAGGAATGATAATCCGGGACAGAATTAACAGTCACTTGGACAAGTGTGGATTGATTAGGGAAAGCCAGCACGGATTTGTTAAAAGCAAATCGTGTTTAACTAACTTGATTGAGTTTTTTGATGAGGTAACAGAGAGGGTAGATGAGGGCAATGCGGTTGATGTGGTGTATATGGACTTTCAAAAGGCGTTTGATAAAGTGCCGCATAATAGGTTTGTCATCAAGATTGAAGCCCATGGAATAAAGGGGGCAGTAGCAGCATGGATACAAAATTGGTTAAGTAACAGGAATCAGAGAGTACTGGTGAACGGTTGTTTTTCGGACTGGAGGAAGGTGTACAGTGATGTTCCCCAGGGGTCGGTACTAGGACCACTGCTTTTCTTGATATATATTAATGACTTGGACTTGGGTGTACAGGGTACAATTTCCAAATTTGCAGATGACACAAAACTTGGAAGTGTAGTGAACAGTGAGGAGGATAGTGATAGACTTCAAGAGCATATAGACAGGCTGGTGAAATGGGCGGACACGTGGCAGATGAAATTTAATGCAGAAAAATGTGAAGTGATACATTTCGGTGGGAAGAATGAGGAGAGGCAATATAAACTAAAGGGCACAATTCTAAAAGGGGTACAGGAACAGAGAGATCTGGGGGTATATGTGCACAAATAGTTGAAGGTGACAGGACAGGTTTAGAAAGCAGTTAAAAAAGCATACGGGATCCTGGGCTTTATAAATAGAGGCATAGAGTACAAAAACAAGGAAGTCATGATGAACCTTTATAAAACACTGGTTCGACCACAACTGAAGTATTGTGTCCAGTTCTGGGCTCCGCACTTTAGAAAAGATGTGAAGGCCTTAGAGAGGGTGCAGAAAAGATTTACTGGAATAATTCCAGGGATGGGGGACTTTAGTTACGTGGATTGACTGGAGAAACTGGGGTTGTTCTCCTTGGAACAAAGAAGATTGAGAGGAGATTTGATAGGGGTATTTAAAATCATGAAGGGTCTAGACAGAATAGATAGAAAGAAACTGTTCCCATTGGCGGAAGGGTCACGAACCAGAGGACATAGATTTAAGGTGATTGGCAAACGAACCAAAGGTGACATGAGGAAAATCTTTTTTACACAGCGATTGGTTATGATCTGGAATGCACTGCCCGAGGGGGTGGTGGAGGCAGATTCAATCGTGGCTTTCAAAAGGGAACTGGATAAGGAAAAAATTTGCAGGACTACGGAGATAGGGTGGGGGAGTGGGACTACCTGGATTGCTCTTGCATAGAACCAGCGTGGACTCGATGGGCCGAATGGCCTCCTTCCGTGCTGTAACCTTTCTATGATTCTATGATAAATGCAAGTTCCTTCTTTCGTAACAACCTGTCAGCAATGTGGCATTTATTTCCAAATCTATGGATCAAGTTTACAGAGGAAACAGGAAGACAAGCTTATAGGATGTTAGCTTGCGTTGCCTGGCGTTAACGGGGCGATAACAACCTCAAAATGGGGTCGTTAGCCTCACTGCCCCGTTACCACCGGCGATGCAGCCGGCTCCATTTTCAAAGCGACCTACCGCCAGGCATCCAAAGCACCTGCCTGTGTTGGCTCGCAGTCCCCCTTTCAATATGGAACTCGAGAACCTATGACGCAAACAGGACCCCGGTTTGCACATTTGCATATTGCCATTTTAGTAGGAGAAACGAGGAGTTGCATTTATATAGCGCTTTTCATGACCTCAGCCTTATCGCCAATGAAGTAGTTTTGAAGTGTAGTCACTGTTGTAATGTAGGAAATTTAGATTGGAACTAGTTTGAGCGTGCGCAGTGCAAGCTTACAACCAGTTCCACAGACGGTGGAGCCGTAGAGGTCCAGCAAAGGTGAGTCAGAATTATTTTGTGCAGCCCAGAGGAGCAAGAATACACCTCTAAGGTCCCGCAAATATAATCAGCGTCGCTGCGGCCCCGGGACCTCCTCCTTCCCCTTCCAGCGATCGTGGCCAGCCCATGACCCTACCTTGCTGGCGGTCGGCGGTAGGTAGACCTCAATCCAGCGAACTGCACTGGGATACCAGTTTTGGTGCCCGTGCCTAGCCAGCCCAGAGTAAATGAGGCTGAGGCCTCAAAATCGCGGCCGTCTCTTCACTTTGAGTGCGGGCGACCGGCTGCCGCTTGCCCAGAAGTCAAAATCAATCCCCTGAACTGATCCCCAAGGGATGGTGCTGAAAGTCCTTAAAAACGCACTTCTGAACCGAAAAGCCAAAACGTTTTCTTTTTGCTGCCACAAGGACTGCGTTTGTTTGGGTTTAATAAAAGTCCAGATCGTGCATATAGAGATTTCAAGCATTCTCATGACATTAAAGTGAGTTAGAGACTGGTGCCTGCGGAAGTACAAAATGCCAGACAAAGCTCAAATACAGTGTGCTTACAGCTTCCATTTTAATCAGTGTTCCCCGCTGTCTCAGCACCATGCATTCCATCCAGTTTCAATAGCATGAAGTCACTCAATGTCACGAAATGTAACTTGGGGTATGGATGGGAATTTCCTAGGAGCTGCTCCCGCACAGCCCCCATAACTTCGCCGGGAGTGCGGTGGAAACCTCCCGTTTACGGCGCACACCCGGTGAAGTTATGGCGGCCGAGCGGGATCAGCTCCCGGGAAATTCCCGGCCATCGGCTCCTGAGCTTTAATACACAGGAACAAAGCAACATGTTCTAATGGCGGAATAGATTGCCTACACATAGGGGGTGATTTTAAACCCCGAGAACGGGTGGGTTGGGGGCAGGTGGGAGTTGAAACTAGTTGTTTTTTGGGTCGCGACCGCAACCCGGCTTTATTTCGGGTTTAACGTCGAGGTGTAAGAGTACAGACTTCCCACTGGGAATGCAAAGTCTGAAAATTTTGCAGTTATGACCCAAAAAAAACAACTATTTTCAACTCCCACCCGCCCCCAACCCACTCGTTCTTGGGGTTTAAAATCACCCCTATAACTTTACAGCTTTACATTCCTCCAATTCTGGCCTCATGTGCCATTTCCATCACTCCTCCATTGGCAGCCGTGCCTTCAGCCGTCTAGACCCTAACCTCTGGAATTCCCTCCCTAAACTTCTCCACCTCTCCACCTCTCGTCCTCTAAGACGCTCCTATAAAAACTACCTTTTGACCAAGCTTTTGTGGCTCGGTTTCAATTTTTATCTGATTCCACTTTTGTGAAGCACCTTGGGACATTAAAGGCGCCATATAAATGCAGGTTGTTGTTGTTGTTGTTGTTGTTGTTGTTATTATTATTATTATTAAAGCAACAAAGCAGTAAGACGTCAAAAATTTAATCGAGTTGTCTTAAATAATGTAGGTGACAGGAGCCGCACAATAATTGTAACGTACATTTGTAATCAGACTGACGGGGTCATGTGTATTTTGTAGGCAGACTTAAGTAAAGTTGTTAGAAAGTGAAGCAGGGACATGCTGAAGCTCAAGGATTTTCACTTGATACTCATTTCATTGTTGTCTGCTGCGCCACCAAATGGCGGCCACGATAACCATTCAGTGCTTACAAGCCAGTTCCTCTAACGGTCTCTGCCTACGCCGCGATTGGATGGACTTTGTAAAAAATGATTTACCTACTTGCTTACCTCACTCCTGAGATCTTAATTCAAAATGAACTACAGGTTCACAGCTTGAAGTCAGAGAAATCAGAACGTGAAAACTGCCCTCTTCCCATTGTGTATTTGAATGTTGCTGCAGAGTTTTGCAGAGCAGGACCCGAGTGCACTTGTTTAACTGTGAATGGGTACTGAAAATGTCGTAGAATCACACGTGTCTACCATTTGCTGAGGAGTCAGTGATGAGGGGGGTAATCGATTTAACATTAAAATTGTCGCTAAGAGAGTGAGGAGAGAGGTTTACAAGAAACATACTTACACAGAGGGCTGTTGGAGTATGAAACACTGCATGAACCTCACCGCAAGCCACCCCCCACCTGCCATTTTAACTACTCACTTGCCCCGTTTGCGCAGAGCAGGCTGAGTTAAAATCTGGGTTTAGGAGGCTGAGGAATTCATCAGCCATGCTACCAGCATCTTTTTATTGCAGCATTCTCTGAAATGACAAAGCGCTGTACACAATGGCTGGGAGGGAGCTTTGAAAATACAAATGAAAGAGCAAAAAAATCAGATGAGAAAAAAATTACCAGTTGACCTAACAATAGGGCCTAGTATTATATATAATGGAAAACTTAAAATACGTATTTGATTGTTTTTTTTGCCTCTGTTGCTTGTGCCTGGAAGGGGAAAAGTGCCTCATGTCAACTTCAGTATGCTATGCTCAGTTTATATTCCATTGTGCAGCTTAGCTTCGTCTGGTGTTTGGCACAGAGAAAAAGAAGGGAAGTTTATATAACGCATTTTCAATTATCGAGGTGTTTGGGCTAAAAATACAAAAAGATTCACAGCAGCTGCCAGGTATGTGCGATGTGCAAGAAAATAATCAACCAGTCCCTCCAGAGTCAATGAACATTCTCCAGAGGTCTGATAATAATCTTTGTTGAATGAAGAAAAGGTAGGCTGGGGCTTAGTTACTGTCAGAAAATAACATTTTGGGATACAGTATATGAGTAATATGAGGCATGTCATGTGGTAAGTGTAGCATGCTAGGGAGGAACAGGTGACTTGTGTATCCCCAATTTTCTTTGCCCCCTCCATTGGTGGCCTTGTCTTCAGCTTTCTAGGCCCTAAGCTCTGGAACTTCCCTCCCTAAACCTCTCTGCCTCTCTCTCCTCCTTTAAGTCACTCCTTAAAACCAACCTCTTTGAGCAAGCTTTTGATCACCTGTCTTAATATCTCTTTATGTGGCTTGGTGTCAAATTTTGTCTGATAACACTCTTGTGAAGTGCCTTGGGACATTTTACTACGTTAAAGGCGCTATATAAATGCAAGTTGTTGTTGTTGACTTTGGACCTCTGGTTTCCAAAGCTGGGGGTTTTCTCGCCTCATGTCTGGGTCTGTTGTAGCCTAATTGATAGAGATTGATTGCTATAATTAGTCAACAACTCCATTATCTTATATCATGTGACTACCAGGATGGTAGAAAACAAACTAGATGGACCCTTGGTCTTTTTTTGTCCAGCAATTCCCATGCTCTTATGTCAGAGACTGTATTTCAAGTATACTGTTAGCATCAACTGGGGTCATGCTGGAGGAAAGGATGGGAGAGATGTAGACTGCAGATGCATACACGTCAATCACCGTTCACGTAGTGGCTCCTAAAATAACATTTCTGGCTACGGCTCGCTCTTCCTTTACAGGGTATAATAATTTGCCTCTTCTATGGAGAACACAGAAAGAGTATCTCATGGTAGGGGAGTACTGTTCAATTATGAAACAGTTAGTCCAGTAATTGGCCGCAGTCAAAAAGGCAGGTTGGTGCTGCTTCCTGCTGTTGCCCTGATCTAGAATATTTAATTAACAACACTTCAAATTTCCACCTCATTTGGAAGGCCCAGGCCCAGAGATAGCTCCTTGGGGATGACATGAATTTGACATGCCTTATCTGGTTTTGTGCGGGCTCCTTTGTTAAAGAAGGGACTGAGAAGTCTAAGAAGACTGAGGGTTATAAATGGACCTGGCCTGTCCAGGCATCCATGTCTCATTAGCTTGACATCTTCCAGGACACTTATGACTGTTAGAAGTGATTGACACCAGAAATAGGGACCTTTCTGCCATATATGTCACTCAGGTTGGTCAATTGGATGGAAAGAGGTTTTTCATTGAATTTAAGGTATATAAGAGGGTGAGTAGCGCATCTCTCAGTAGATTCTCCCAGACTCTGTCCATTAGATACAGTTTCTCTTGTTAGTTAGAAGATAATTTATGTTTTCTCTAGACTTACTCTGTAGCAATCTTTACCTAGCAGATATAGAAAGAGAGAAGAAAGAACTTGCATTTATATAGCACCTTTCATGACCTCAGGATGTCTAAAAGCACTTTACTGCCAATGAAATACCTTTGAGGTGTAGTCACTGTTGTAATGTTGTAAGGCTGAATAGCCTCCTTCTGTGCTGTACCACACTATGATACTAGTCCAGTATTGTAACCACTACACTACCATACACCTTATTTGTTGGGATACCAAAACCCAGTGTTCTTACTGTATACACCAGTATAGTAGGTTAGGAGAGTAGAGGTGCAGGTTTGTAAAGGGCACGTTTAGGACAGATATCAGGGAAAATGTCTTTACATAGGGGGTGATCGACAGCTGGAATGGGTGTCAGGAATGAGGCCAGAACATTGGGTTCATTGAAGAAAAAGCTGGATGCCGTAATGAAAAGACAGTGGCCCTAATTTGCTGTAGCAGGGCATCTAACGGTGTCTGCTGTTAGTTAGACTTGCCCTTGTACGTTTAGGTTTTAAGATTTTTTGTGTGGCAACTTGCCACACAAAAAATCTTAAAACCTAAACGTACAAGGGCTGAAAGTGCGAGCTGATAACGGCGTTGCGAGGGAAACAGGGCCTCTGGGGCCTGAGTGAACAGTGCAAGCAACTGGGTATCTCCTTAAACGATCAGATTGAACAATTGTTAAATAAACAGCGCAAGGACTGAGAAGGAAGTGCAAATTAGAGTGGGTGAATTCAATGTCAAATCAGGTACAGAAAAAGAAATAGACAGAGGGAAAGAAAGATTGGATTAATAGAGACAGAGAAAAGGGATTTTAAATTTTACATTTTTAAAATCTCGAACAACAGTTAAAAGCTGAAGGAATGAGACTCTACACGTGTAATAATTAATCTTCACATCAAGAGAGGTTGACTGGCAGTAATTAACACTTATCACGTCGTTAAATGGGTACTTACACATGAAATAGATAAGAATTAACTTTCTGTGGTGAGTTTAGCTCGTATCTACCGCGCAAATACAGCAACTTCACCCCTTTCAATGCATTTCAATGGTGAGGCAGACAGCGAGATACCATTTTTGCAATGCTAACGGCGGAGCGGCACATTTTAGACAGCAACTTTTGGATATCGGCATTTAACTGCTCATCTGCTCCTCGCCTGAGGCTGCTGTACCATTTGCGCATAAATAACAGCGAGCACCATTAGCCTCACCGTTATTTTGACAGTAAAATCTGGCCCATTACTCCGGAAGGATGAGATCAAGTGGAAAGAAAAACCCTTCATCATTTGAACCTTTCTTGAGATTTCTTATTTGCCGTTGCTATATACAGGATATATGAAATTTAACATTGTATGAAATAAAGTGATACACTAACCCTGCGCTTTCAAATCACACAGGGCAACATCTTCAGGATGGATTTTAGCAAGGCTTTTGACAAGGTCCCATATGGCAGACTGGTCAAAAAAGTACAAGCCCATGGGATCCAAGGGAAAGTGGCAAGTTGGATTCAAAATTGACTCAGTGGCAGGAAGCAAAGGGTAATGGTTGACAGGTGTTTTTGTGACTGGAAGGCTGTTTCCAGTGGGGTTCCACAGGGCTCAGTATTAGGTTCCTTGTTTTTTGTGGTGTATATTAATGATTTGGACTTAAATATAGGGGGCATGATTAAGAAGTTTGCAGATGATACTAAAATTGGCCGTATGGTTGCTAGTGAGGAGGAAAGCAGTAGACTGCAGGAAGATATCGGTGGGCTGGTCAGGTGGGCAGAAAAGTGGCAAATGGAATTCAATTCGGAGAAGTGTGAGGTAATGCATTTGGGGAGGGCAAACAAGGCAAGGGAATGCACAATAAATGGGAGGATACTGAGAGGTGTAGAGGAAGTGAGGGACCTTGGAGTGCATGTCCACAGATCCCTGAAGGTAGCAGGACAGGTAGATAAGGTGGTTAAGAAGGCATACGGGATACTTTCCTTTATTAACCGAGGCATGAGAGGAGATCTTATTGAAACATACAAGATTCTGAGGGGACTCGATAGGGTAGATGCTGAGAGGATGTTACCCCTCATGGGGGAATCTAAAACTAGGGGGCATAGTCTCAGAATAAGGGGTCACCCGTTTAAGACTGAAATGAGGAGGAATTTCTTCTCCCAGAGCGTCGTGAATCTTTGGAATTCTTTACCCCAAAAAGCTGTGGAGGCTGAATCATTGAATACATTAGTATTGAGTTAGACAAATTTTTGATCAGCAAGGGAGTCAAAGGATATGGGGAAAAGGTGGGAAAGTGGAGTTGAGGTAAAAATCAGATCAGCCATGATCTCATTGAATGGCGGAGCAGGCTCGAGGGGCCGAATGGCCTACTCCTGCTCTTATCTCTTATGGTCTTATAGTCTTATGGCATAGAATATAAGAGCAGGGAGGCTATGCTAGAACTGTGCAAAACACTTGTTAGGCCACAGCTTGACTACTGCGTACAGTTCTGGTCACCACAGTACAGGAAGGATGTAATTGTACTAGAAAGGGTACAGAGGAGATTTATGAGGATGTTGCCAGGACTGGAGAATTTTAACTATGAGGAAAGATTGGATAGGCTGAGGTTGTTTCCTTTGGAACTGGGGAGGCTGAGTGGTGATTTAATTGAGGTGTACAAATTTTTGAGGGGCCTAGATAGAGTGGATAGGAAGGACCTATTTCCCTTAGCAGAGAGGTCAATAACCAGGGGGCATAGATTTAAAGTGATTGGTAGAAGGATTAGAGGGGAGCTGAGGAAAAATGTTTTCACCCAGAGGGTGGTGGGGGTCTGGAACTCACTGCCTGAACGGGTGGTAGATGCAGAAACCCTCAACTCATTTAAAAGCACCTGGATGTGCACCTGAAGTGTCATGACCTACAAGGCTAAGGACCAAGTGCTGGAAAGTGGGATTAGGCTGGGTGGCTCATTTTTGGCTGGCACGGACATGATGGGCTGAATGGCCTCCTTCCGTGCTGTAAATTTTCTATGACCCTATGATTCAGTTTGTATTGAGTAATATTAGCGTGGGAACTTGCTTACCATCTGTTTAAAAGTCACCCTCCCTTTTGTAAGAAATGAGTTTTTGTGTCTCTGCATTATAAAGAGCAACTCTGTTGGAAAAAATTCCCACAAGAGTGACATATGTTTGGAAGGGAAGCAAAAAGGGGAGATTAGGAAGCAGAAAAGATTAGGCTAAGAGAAAGACCAAGGGCCAACCTGAAGAAAAACAGCGAGGGCTTTTACAAGCACAAAAGAAGTAAAAGGACTGTTAAAAAGGGGTGGAACCACTTCCATTCAACTTGTACTTGAGGGTGATAGAGAGGCTCAAAAAATTAAAAGTACCTCAGGAAGATGTGGGAAGAGTCACTGTCGGGGAAACATATTGAAAAAGAAAAGAAATAAAGAACCTCCATTCTTTTAGCGCCTTTCATGATCTCAGAACTCCCAGAGTCCTTCATGGCTAATTAGTTACTTTTGAAGCTCAGTCAGTGTTGCTATGTAGGCAGGTGCAGCGGTCAATTTACACATAGCAAGATCCCACAAACAGCAATGAGAAGAACGACTTGCTTTGGTGGTATTGGTTGAGGGAGGAATGTTTTTGAGGACAACGGGAAAACTCATGGGTAAAGGACATCGCGGAGAGGGTGCGGAACATTCTGCGGGGGGAAGGGGAACAGCCAGAAGTCGTGGTCCATGTGGGTGCCAATAACATAGGAAAGAAAAGGGATGAGGTCCCGCAGTCAGAGTTTCAGGAGCTAGGGAGGAAATTAAAAAGCAGGACCACAAAGGTAGTAATCTCTGGATTTCTTCCAGTGCCACGCGCTAGTGAGTACAGAAATAGGAAGATAAGGCATGACTCGAGTCATGGTGCAAGAGGGAGGGCTTCAGATTCTTGGGGCATTGGGACCAGTTCTGGAGCAGAGGGACCTGTTCACGATGGACGGGTTGCACCTCAACAGAGCTGGGACCGACGTCCTCTTGGGGAGGTTCACTAGTGCTGTGAGGGAGGGTTTAAACTAATTTGACAGGGGGATGGGCATCAGGATGTAGCATTAGAAAGGAGAAACAAAGTGCACAAAGGATTGGGAGAGACAGATAGCACTAGAGTAAGAAATAGTACAGTATCAGGTGGGATCACATTAAGAGAGAATATAAGAAGGTCTAAGATAGGTTTAGAGTGCATGTGTGTAAACGCATGAAGCGTGGTAAATAAGGTTGGTGAGCTGCAGGTGCAAATAGCCACACGGGAATATGATACAGTGGCAATAATGGAGAAAAAAGGGCAGAATTGGGTACTAAACATTTCTGGATACAAGGTGTTCAGGAAAGATAGAGAAGGAAAAAAAGGAGGGGGCGGGGTGGCAGTATTGATTAAGGAGAATATTGCAGTGCTGGAGAGAGAGGATGTCCTGGAGGGGTCAAGGGCAGAACCTATTTGGTTAGAGTTAAGACATAATAGAGGCACTATTACATTACTGGATGTATTCTATAGACCACCAACTAGTGGGAAGGATATAGAGGAGCAAATTTGTAGGGAAATTATAGTGAGGTGCAAGAAGCATAGAGTAGTGATAATGGGGGACTTCAATAATCCTAATATAGAGTGGGACAGTAATAGTGTAAATGGTAAAGAGGAGAAATTTCTGAAGTGTGTTCAGGAGAACTTTCTTGATCAGTATGTTTCCAGCCCAATGAGGAAGGAGGCATTGCTGGATCTGATTCTGGAGAAAGAAGTGGAGCAAGTGTCAGTGGGGGAACATTTAGGGATCAGTGATCATAGTATCATACGGTTTAGATTAGTTGTGGAAAAGGACAAGGAGCAATCTAGAGTAAAAATACTTAATTGGAGGAATGCCAATTTCAATGGGATGAGAACTGATCTGGCCTGGGTAAATTGGAATCAAAGGTTGGCAGGCAAAACTGTAACCAAACATTGGGCAGCCATTAAAGAGGAGATGGTTCGGGTATAGTCTAGGTATATTTCCACGAGGGAGAAAGGTAGGGCAACCAAAGCCATAGCTCCCTGGATGACAAAAGAGATAGAGAGTAAGATGAAGCAGAAAAAGGGGGGCTATGACAGATGTCAGATTGATAATACAAGTGAGAACCAGGCTGAATATAGAAAGTACAGAGGAGAAGTAAAAAAGGAAATAAGAGGGACAAAGAGAAAGTATGAGAATAGATTGGCAGCTAACATAAAAGGGAATCCAAAAGTCTTCTATAGGCATATAAATAGTAAACGGGTAGTAAGACGAGGAGTGGGACTAATTAGGGACCATAAAGGAGATCTACTCACGGAGGCAGAGGGCATGGCTGAGGTACTAAATGAGTACTTTGCATCTGTCTTTGCCACGGAAGAAGATGCTGCCAAAGTCACAGTAAAAGAGGAGGTAGTTGAGATACTGGATAGGCTAAAAATGGATAAAGAGGAGATACTAGAAGGCTGGCTGTACTTGAAGTAGATAAGTCACCCTGTCAGGATGGGATGCATCCTGGGTTGCTGAGGGAAGTAAGGGTGGAAATTGCAGAGGTGCTGACAATAATCTTCCAATCCTCCTTAGATATGGGGGTGGTCCCAGAGGATGGGAGAATTGCAAATGTTACACCCTTGTTCAAAAAAGGATGTAAGGATAAACCCAGCAACTACAGGCCAGTTGGTTTAACTTTGGTAGTGGGAAGCTTTTAGAAACGATAATCTGGGACAAAATTAATAGTCACTTGGACAAGTGTGGATTATTAAAGGAAAGCCAGCATGGATTTGTTAAAGGCAAATTGTGTTTAACCAACTTGATTGAGTTTTTTGAAAAGGTAAAAGAGAGGTTGATGAGGGCAAGGCAGTTGATGTTATGTATATGGACTTTTAAAAGGCGTTTGATAAAGTGCTACATTAAAGGCTTGTCAGCAAAATTGAAGCCAATGATATAAAGCTAGGTGGGAAATCAAGCTGTGAGGAGGTCACAAAGAGTCTACAAAGGGATATAGACAGGCTAAGTGAGTGGGCAAAAAGGTGGCAGATGGAGTATAATGTGGGGAAATGTGAGGTTATTCACTTTGGTAGGAAGAATAGAAAAACAGAATATTTTTTAAATGATGAGAAACTATTAAATGTTGGTGTTCTGAGAGATTTGGTTGTCCTTGTACAAGAAACACAAAAAGGTTGGCATGCAGGTACAGCAAGCAATTTGGAAGGCAAATAGCATGTTGGCCTTTATTGCAAGGGGATTGGAGTATAAAAGTAAGCAAGGCTTACCGAGCTTTGGTGATACCTTACCTGGAGTTTTGGTCTCCTTATTTAGGGAAGGATATACTTGCCTTGGAGGTGGTGCAATGCAGGTTCACTAGATTGATTTCTGGGATGAGAGGGTTGTCTTATGAGGAGAGATTGGGTTGAGTGGGCCTATACTCTCTGGAGTTTAGAAGAATGAGAGGTGATCTCATTGAAACATGTAAGATTCTGAGAGGGCTTGACAGGGTAGATGCTGAGAGGTTGTTTCCCCTGGCTGGAGAGTCTAGAACTAGGGGGCATAGTCTCAGGATCAGGGGACGGCCATTTAAGACTGAGATAAGAAGGAATTTCTTCAATCAGAGGGTTGTGAATCTTTGGAATTCTCTACCCCAGAGTAGCTGTGGATGCTGAGTCATTGAGTATATTCAAGGCTGAGATTGATAGATTTTTGGACTCTAGGGGAATGAAGCGATATTGGGATCAGGCTGGAAAGTGGAGTTGAGGTCGAAGATCAGCCATGATCTTATTGAATGGTAGAGCAGGTTCGAGGGGCGATGGCCTACACCTGCTCCTATTTCTTATGTTTTTATGTTCTTATAGAATAAAAGGGGCACTGGCAGCATGGATACGAAAGTGGCTAAGTGACAGGAAACAGGTTGTTTTTCAGACTGTAGGAAGGTGTTCTCCAGGGGTCGGTACTTGGACCACTGCTTTTTTGGTATATTTTGATGACTTGGACTTGGGTGTACGGGGTGCAATTTCAAAATTTGCAGATGACACAAAACCTGGAAGTGTAGTGAACAGTGAGGAGGATAGTGACTTCAAGAGGACATAGACAGGCTGGTGGAATGGGCAGACACATGGCAGATGAAATTTAATGCAGAAAAGTGCAAAGTGATACATTTTGGCAGGAAGAATAGGAGAAGCAATATAAACTAAATGGTACAATTCTAAAGGGGTGCAGGAACAGAGAGATCTGGGGGTATATGAGTACAAATCTTTGAAGGTGATAGAACAGGTTGAGAAAGCAGTTAAAAAAGCATTTGGGATCCTGTGCTTCATAAATAGAGGCATAGAGTACAAAAGCAAGGAAGTTATGTTGAACCTTTATAAAACACTGGTTCGGCCACAGCTGTTGTATTGTTCAATTCTGAGCACCGCAGTTCAGGAAGGATGTGAAGGCCTTAGAGGGGGTGCAGAAGAGATTTACTAGAATGGTCCAGGGATGAGGGACTTTAGTTACATGGATAGACTGGAGAAGCTGGGGTTGTTCTCCTTAGAGCAAAGAAGGTTAAGAGGAGATTTGATAGATGTGTACAAAATCATGAAGGGTTTAGATAAAGTCAATAAAGAGAAACTGTTCCCATTGGCAGAAGGGTCAAGAACCAGAGAACACAGATTTAAGGTGATTGGCAAAAGAACCAAACATGACATCAGGAAAATCTTTTTTACGCAGCCACTATTTATGATTCCCCATCAGAGGGGAAGTAAAATAGGAAATAAGAGGGGCAAAGAGAGAGTATGAGAATAGACTGGCGGCTAACATAAAAGGGAATCCAAAAGTCTTCTATAGGCATATTAATAGTAAACGGGTAGTAAGCGGGGGGAGGGTGGGACTGATTAGAGACCAAAATGGAGATCTACGTATGGAGGCAGAGGGCATGGCAGAGATGCAAAATGAGTACTTTGCATCTGTCTTTACCAAGGAGGAAGATACTGCAAAGCCACAGTAAAAGAGGAGGTAGTTGAAATGCTGTATGGGATAAAAAATGATAAAGAGGAGGTACTAGAAAGGCTGGCTCTACTTAAAATAGATAAGTCACCCGGTCCGGATGGGATGCATCCTAGGTTGCTGAGGGAAGTAAGGGTGGAAATTGCAGAGGTACTGGCCATAATCTTCCAATCCTCCTTTGACACAGGGGTGGTGCCAGAGGACTGGAGAATTGCAAATATTACACCCTTGTTCAAAAAAGAATGTAAGAATAAACTCGGCAATTATAGGCCAGTCAGTTTAACCTCGGTGGTGGGGAAGCTTCTAGAAACAATAATCCGGGACAAAATTAATAGTCACTTGGACAAGTGTGGATTAATAAAGGAAAGCCAGCACGGATTTGTTAAAGGCAAATCGTGTTTAACAAACTTGATTGAGTTTTTTGATGAGGTAACAGAGAAGGTTGATGAGGCCAATGTGGTTGATATTGTGTATATGGACTTCCAAAAGGCGTTTGATAAAGTGCCACATAATAGGCTTGTCGATAAAATTGAAGCTCACGGAATAAAAGGGGCAGTGACAATATGGATACAAAATTGGCTAAGTAATAGGAAACAGAGGATAGTGGTGAACGGCTGTTTCTCAGACTGGAGGAAGGTGTGCAGTGGTGTTTCCCAGGGGTCAGTGCTGGGACCACTGCCTTTTTTTGATAAATATTAATGACTTGGATTTGGGTGTATAGGGCACAATTTCAAAATTTTCAGATGACACAAAACTTGGAAGTGTAGTAAACAGTGAGGAGGATAGTGATAGAGTTCAAGAGGACATGGACAGGCTGGTGGAATGGGTGGACACTTGGCAGATGAAATTTAATGCAGAGAAGTGCGAAGTGATACATTTTGGAAGGAAGAATGAGGAGAGGCAATATAAACTAAATGGTACAATTCTAAAAGGGGGTGCAGGAACAGAGAGACTGGGAGGTATATGTACACAGGTTGTTGAAGGTGGCAGGACAGGTTGAGAAAGCAGATAAGAAAGCATACGGGATCCTGGGCTTTATAAATAGAGGCATAGAGTACAAAAACAAGGAAGTTATTTTGAACCTTTATAAAATACTGGTTCGGCTCTGGGCACCTCACTTTAGGAAGAATGTGAAGGCCTTAGAGAGGGTGCAGAAAAGATTTGCTAGAATGGTTCCAGGGATGAGGGCCTTCAGTTATGTGGATAGACTGGAGAATCTGGGATTGTTCTCCTTGCAGCAGAGAAGGTTGAGAGGAATTTGATAGAGGTGTTCAAAATCATGAAGGGTCTAGATAAAGTAAATAAAGAAAAACTGTTCCCATTGGCGAAAGGGTCGAGAACCAGAGGACACAAGTTTAAGGTGATTGGCAAAAGAATCAAAGGCGACATGAGGGAAAACTTTTTTACGCAGCGAGTGGTTAGGATCAAAAAGGAATTAGATAGGTACCTGAAGGAGAAAAATTTTCAGGGCTACGGGAAAAGAGCGGGTGAGTGGGACCAGCTGAATTGCTCTTGCAGAGAGCTGGTGCAGGCTCGATGGGCTGAATGGCCTTCTTCTGTACCGTAACCATTCCATGATTCTATAATCTGGAATGTACGGCCTGAAAGGGTGGTGGAAGCAGATTCAATTGTGACTTTCAAACAGGAATTGGATAAATACTGGAAGGGAAAAAATCTGTAGGGCTACGGGGAAAGAGCAGAGGAATGGGACTAACTGGAATACTCTTACAAAGAGCCGGCATAGGCTCGATGGGCCGAATGGCTTCCTTCTGTGCTATAACTGTTATATGTATCTATGATTCTACCTTCTCTACACCTACCCTATCCAACCCCTTCATAATTGTAAAGACCTCTATCAGGTCACCTCTCAGTCTTCTCTTTAATAGAGAACGTAGCCCCAGCTTGTTCAGTCCTTCTTGATAGTTATACCCTCAGTTCTGGTAGTATCCTTGTAAATCTTTTTGTACCTTCTTCAGTATAACAGAATCATAGAAAGGTTACAGCACGGAAGGAGGCCATTCAGCCCATCGAGTCCACGCCGGCTCTATGCAAGAGCAATCCAGCTAGTCCCACACCCCGTCCTATCCCCGAAGCCCTGCAAATTATCCAGTCGCCTTTTGAAGGCTATGATTGAATCTGCCTCCACCACCCCCTCGGGCAGTGCATTCCAGATCCTAACCACTCGCTGTGTAAAAAAGTTTTTCCTCATGTCACCTTTGCTTCTTTTGCCAATCATCTTAAATCTATGTCCTCTGGTTCTTGACCCTTAGCCATTGGGAACAATTTCTCTCCATCTACTCTGTCTAGACCCTTCATGATTTTGAACACCTCTATCAAATCTCCTCACAACCGTCTCTGTTCCAAGGAGAACAACCCCAGCTTCTCCAGTCTATCCACGTAACTAAAGTCCCTCATCCCTAGAATCATTCCTGCACCCTCTCTAAGGCCTTCACATTTTTCCTAAAGTGCGGTGCCCAGAACTGGACTCAATGCTCCAGTTGTGGCCGAACCAGTGTTTCATAAAGGTTCATCATAACTTCCATACTTTTGTACTCTATGCTTCTATTTATAAAGCCCAGGATCCCGTGTGCTTTTTTAACCACTCTATGGAGATCAGAATTGTGCACAGTATTCTAAGTGTGGCCTAACCAAGGTTTTATATAGGTTTAACATAACTTCTGTGGTTTTGAATTCTATTTCTCTATAAATGAACCCCGGTGCTTTGTTCGCACTATTTAACTGCTTTGTTAACCTGTGTTGCTACTTTTTAGTGTCAAATCTGAAAGACAGCACCTTTGACAATGCAGCACTGCGCTGAAGTGTCAGCCTAGATTATGTGTTCAAGTCCATAGTGGATTTTGAACCTATGACCTGCTGACTCAGAGGTGAGATTGCAACCACTGAGCCAGGCTGAAACTACTGAAAAGGTCAATTGGATTAAAAATAGAAAAGGCATCAGGTTTAAATGCTATGCATCACAGAATACTCACGCAGCCTGGCACTTGTGTGGCTGTCCCGAGGTATTTCACAATGAATGAATTACTTTTGAAGTGCAGTCACTGTTGTTATGTTGGCAAAAATGCATTTAGACTTACTCCTATTTAAGTAGCTATTGTTCTTGTTGTAATATATGCTACATTCACACTGCCAGTGCTATGTTCTGGCACAGAGTGAAATATTTTTGATACTTGTTAAAAGATCATAGAATCTTACAGCACAGAAGGAGGCCATTTGGCCCATCGTGCCTGTGCAGGCTCTTTGAAAGAGCTATTCCAATTAATCCCACCCTCTTGCTCTTTCCCCTTAGCCTAGCAATTTTCTTCCCTTCAAGTATTTATCCAATTCCCTTTTGAAAGTTATTATTGAATCAGCTTTCATCACCCTTTCAGGCAGTGCATTCCAGGTCATTACAACGTAAACTCATGAAAAAAATTCACTCATCTCACTGCTGGCTCTTTTGCCAATTACCTTAAATTTGTGACCTTTGGTTACTGACCCTCCTAACAGTTTCTCCATGTTTCCTCTATCAAAACCCTTTATTATTTTGAACGCCTCTGTTAAATCTCCCCTTAACCTTCTCTGCTCTAAACTTGTATAGCACCTTGGTTAGACCACACTTGGAGCATTGTGCACAGTTCTGGTCTCCATATTATAGAAAGGATATAGATGCATTGGAGGGGGTGCCAAAAAAATTTACAAGGATGATACCAGAACTGAGGGGATATCCTCATCAGGAAAGACTGAACAGGCTGGGACTCTTTTCTCTTGGGTAGACGTACAGAAAATGTTTCCACCTGTGGGGGAGTCCAAAACTAGAGGTCATAAATATAAAATAGTCGCTAATAAATCCAATGGGGAATTCAGGAGAAACTTCTTTACCCAAAGAGTGGTAAGAATGTGGAACTTGCTAACACAAGGACTAGTTGAGGCAAATAGCATAGATGCCTTTAAGGGGAAGCTAGATAAGCACATTGAGGGAGAAAGGAAGTAGGGAAGGAGGAGGCTCGTGTGGAGCATAAACGCCTGCATAGACCAGCTGGGCCGAATGGCCTGTTTCTGTGCTGCAGTTTCGAAGTAACTCAATGTATAGAGAACAATTCCAGCTTCTCTGGTCTCTCCACGTAACTGATATTGTTTCAAATTCTCTTGATAGAAAATGTTAATTATACAAAAAAAAGTCTCTGGGAATGTAACATTCTTCTGTTTGTACCTGACATGGAAGCCACGTTCACAATACATCCACCCTTCCCATTACGGTCACACCTCATATGGTCCAAAGCCAGATAACTTGCTTGTATCAACGCCATCTACATAAGAACACAAAAATGATTTTAAAAAACATGTCTTGTGTAAAATTAACAGTTAATCAGGCAAATTAAACACAACTATATGTTATTAAAGTTCTTAAAAGCTGCCTAGGCCCTTTGCTCTCGAGCGGTCACCCTAAACTCTTCCCTCTTGTTACCTATCACCCTGCCTTCTGAAGCCTCCGAAAAACCTATCTCTTTGATTGTGCCTTCCACTGACCCTAATCCCTGTCCCATCGTTCCTCAGTGCTCGGGACATTTTATTACATTAATGGCAAGATATATGTACAAGTTTTTCGTTCAGAAACCTGTAGCTGAAGAGTTCCAGTCATTAGAGTCATAGAGTCATAGAGTTATACAGCACGGATAGAGGCCCTTCGGCCCATCGTGTCCGCGCCGGCCATCAGCCCTGTCTACTCTAATCCCATATTCCAGCATTTGGTCCGTAGCCTTGTATGCTATGGCATTTCAAGTGCTCATCCAAATGCTTCTTGAATGTTGTGAGGGTTCCTGCCTCCACAACCCTTTCAGACAGTGAGTTCCAGACTCCAACCACCCTCTGGGTGAAAAAGTTCTTTCTCAAATCCCCTCTAAACCTCCCGCCTTTTACCTTGAATCTATGTCCCCTTGTTATAGAACCCTCAACGAAGGGAAAAAGCTCCTTAGTATCCATCCTATCTGTGCCCCTCATAATTTTGTACACCTCAATCATGTCCCCCCTCAGCCTCCTCTGCTCCAAGGGAAACAAATCCAATCTTCCCAGTCTCTCTTCATAGCTGAAGCGCTCCAGCCCTGGTAACATCCTGGTGAATCTCCTCTGCACCCTCTCCAAAGCGATCACATCCTTCCTGTAGTGTGGCGACCAGAACTGCACACAGTACTCCAGCTGTGGCCTAACCAGTGTTTTATACAGCTCCATCATAACCTCCTTGCTCTTATATTCTATGCCTCGGCTAATAAAGGCAAGTATCCCATATGCCTTCTTTACCACCTTATCTACCTGTTCCGCCGCCTTCAGGGATCTGTGAACTTGCACACCAAGATCCCTCTGACCCTCTGTCTTGCCTAGGGTCCTCCCATTCATTGTGTATTCCCTTGCCTTGTTAGTCCCTCCAAAGTGCATCACCTCGCACTTTTCCGGGTTAAATTCCATTTGCCACTGTTCTGCCCATCTGACCAACCCATCTATATTGTCCTGCAGACTGAGGCTATCCTCCTCGCTATTTACCACCCTACCAATTTTTGTATCATCAGCGAACTTACTGATCATACCTTTTACATTCATATCCAAGTCATTAAAGTAGACCACAAACAGCAAGGGACCCAGCACCGATCCCTGTGGTACCCCACTGGCCACAGGCTTCCAGTCACAAAAACAACCTTCGACCATCACCCTCTGCCTTCTGCCACTAAGCCAGTTTTGTATCCAAAGTGCCAAGGCACCCTGGATTCCATGGGCTCGTACCTTCTTGACCAGTCTCCTGTTAGAGGGAATTCCGAATTGTATCAAGAATTCTGACAGGTGTGTTTTTACAAAGTACCTGACTCTGTATCATCGAAGGTACAAAACAGAAGAATATCCTTTTTAAAGTACTTTATATAATCTAGTATAACCTAGTAAAAGCAATATTGACCAGTCTGTACTTACAGATACTACACTGGCCCACTAACACACCCTCAGTTAATGGAAGATCCGTAAGTTGTCCTTTCTGTAATTTTTACTCAGCTGACTAATATAACTTTAAAAACAAGTCAGCGAAAGTTTTTGATTCTTCAGGTAATGTATAAAACTGGTCTCGAACCTGTATAATGAGAACATATCATTGCACTTATATCAACACCTCATCTCATTGTCAAAATGTTTCAAATGACTTCCTCTGCTCAATTAGTGTGCAGTGACCTGCGGTTATGTAGCAAACATTCTGTGCCGGTAACATCCCGCAGACAGCAATGAGAATGAGTGACTCAACGAGCTGGGCTTTTTTTGGTGGTATTGGTTGAGGGAGAAATGTTGGATAGGACACTGCAGGAGAGGCGGGAGAAACTGCAAATACTGTAGCGAGATCTGCAATGTTAACTTGAACAGGCAGATGGGACTTAGGTTTAGGCTCTTACCTTCGAGTGCGAGACTCCCTTGATACATGGCACTTTTATCATAGAATCATAGAATCATAGAAGTTACAACATGGAAACAGGCCCTTCGGCCCAACATGTCCATGTCGCCCAGTTTATACCACTAAGCTAGTCCCAATTGCCTGCACTTGGCCCATATCCCTCGATACCCATCTTACCCATGTAACTGTCCAAATGCTTTTTAAAAGACAAAATTGTACCCGCCTCTACTACTGCCTCTGGCAGCTCGTTCCAGACACTCACCACCCTTTGAGTGAAAAAATTGCCCCTCTGGACCCTTTTGTATCTCTCCCCTCTCACCTTAAATCTATGCCCCCTCGTTATAGACTCCCCTACCTTTGGGAAAAGATTTTGACTATCGACCTTATCTATGCCCCTCATTATTTTATAGACTTCTATAAGATCACCCCTTAACCTCCTACTCTCCAGGGAAAAAAGTCCCAGTCTGTCTAACCTCTCCCTGTAAGTCAAACCATCAAGTCCCGGTAGCATCCTAGTAAATCTTTTCTGCACTCTTTCTAGTTTAATAATATCCTTTCTATAATAGGGTGACCAGAACTGTACACAGTACTCCAAGTGTGGCCTCACCAATGCCCTGTACAACTTCAACAAGACATCCCAACTCCTGCATTCAATGTTCTGACCAATGAAACCAAGCATGCCGAATGCCTTCTTCACCACCCTATCCACCTGTGACTCCACTTTCAAGGAGCTATGAATCTGTACTCCCAGATCTCTTTATTCTATAACACTCCCCAACGCCCTACCATTAACGGAGTAGGTCCTGGCCCGATTCGATCTACCAAAATGCATCACCTCACATTTATCTAAATTAAACTCCATCTGCCATTCATCGGCCCACTGGCCCAATTGATCAAGATCCCGTTGCAATCCCAGATAACCTTCTTCACTGTCCACAATGCCACCAATCTTGGTGTCATCTGCAAACTTACTAACCATGCCTCCTAAATTCTCATCCAAATCATTAATATAAATAACAAATAACAGCGGACCCAGCACCGATCCCTGAGGCACACCGCTGGACACAGGCATCCAGTTTGAAAAACAACCCTCTACAACCACCCTCTGTCTTCTGTCGTCAAGCCAATTTTGTATCCAATTGGCTACCTCACCTTGGATCCCATGAGATTTAACCTTATGTAACAACCTACCATGCGGTACCTTGTCAAATGCTTTGCTGAAGTCCATGTAGACCACGTCTACTGCACAGCCCTCATCTATCTTCTTGGTTACCCCTTCAAAAAACTCAATCAAATTCGTGAGACATGATTTTCCTCTCACAAAACCATGCTGACTGTTCCTAATTAGTCCCTGCCTCTCCAAATGCCTGTAGATCCTGTCTCTCAGAATACCCTCTAACAACTTACCCACTACAGATGTCAGGCTCACTGGTCTGTAGTTCCCAGGCTTTTCCCTGCCGCCCTTCTTAAACAAAGGCACAACATTTGCTACCCTCCAATCTTCAGGCACCTCACCTGTAGCGGTGGATGATTCAAATATCTCTGCTAGGGGACCCGCAATTTCCTCCCTAACCTCCCATAACGTCCTGGGATACATTTCATCAGGAATGCTGCTAATAGCAGACAAATGGCTCTCTTTCAACACAGCTTGCATTTATGTTGAACCTTGAACAGAGTAAAGCGTGCCAAGGAGCTTCACATGAGCGATTATCAAACAAAGTTTGACACCGAGACACATAAAGAGAGATTAGGACAGGTGAAAGAGGTAGGTTTTAAGGAACGTCTTAAAGGAGAGGAGGTAGATAGGCAGAGAGGTTTAGGGAGGGAATTACAGAGCTTAGGGCCTAGGCAGCTGAAGGCATGACCTTGGAGCAAGGAAAATTGTGGCAAAAGACCAGAATTGGAGGAGTGCAGAGATCTCGGAGGGTTGTAGGGCTGGATGAGGTGATAGAGATAGTGGGGGGGGGGGGGGGGGAAGGGACGAGGGCATGGAAGGATTTGTAAACAAGGCTGAGAATTTTAAAATCGAGGAGTTGCCAGAACGGGAGCCAACGTAAAGCAGTGAGTACAGGGGTGATGGGGGAACGGGATTTGGTGTGAGTTAGGATACAGATAGCAGAGTTTTGGGTGAGCTCAAGTTTACGAAGGGTGCAAGGTGGGAGGCCGGCCAGGAGACCATTGGAATAGTCCGACAATGTGGAAAATTGCCCGGGTATGTCCTGTCCATAAAAAGCAGGACAAATCCAATCCGGCCAATTACTGCCCCATCAGTCTACTCTCAATCATCAGCAAAGTGATGGAAGGTGTCGTCGACAGTGCTATCAAGCAGCACTTACTCACCAATAACCTGCTCACCGATGCTCAGTTTGGGTTCCGTCAGGACCACTCGGCTCCAGACCTCATTACAGCCTTGTCCATACATGGGCAGAAGAGCTGAATTCCAGAGCTGAGGTGAGAGTAACTGCCCTTGACATCAAGGCAGCATTTGACCGAGTGTGGCACCAAGGAGCCCTCGTAAAATTGAAGTCAATGGGAATCAGGGGGAAAACTCTCCAGTGACTGGAGTCATACCTAGCACAAAGGAAGATGGTAGTGGTTGTTGGTGGCCAATCATCTCAGCCCCAGGACATTGTTGCAGGAGTTCCTCAGGGCAGTGTCCTAGGCCCAATCATCTTCAGCTGCTTCATCAATGACCTTCCCTCCATCATAAGGTCAGAAATGGGGATGTTCGCTGATGATTGCACAGTGTTCAGTTCCATTCGCGACCCCTCAGATAATGAAGCAGTCCGTGCCCGCATGCAGCAAGACCTGGACAACATCCAGGCTTGGGCTCATAAGTGGCAAGTAACTTTTGTGCCAGACAAGTGTCAGGCAATGACCATCTCCAATAAGAGAGAGTCTAACCACCTCCCCTTGACATTCAACAGCATTACCATTGCTGAATCCCCCACCATCAACATCCGGGGGGTCACCATTGACCAGAAACTTAACTGGACCAGCCATATAAATACTGTGGCTACAAGAGCAGGTCAGAGGCTGGGTATTCTGCGGCGAGTGACTCACCTCCTGACTCCCCAAAGCCTTTCCATCATCTACAAGGCACAAGTCAGGAGTGTGATGGGATACTCTCCACTTGCCTGGATGAGTGCAGCTCCAACAACACTCAAGAAGCTTGACACCATCCAGGACAAAGCAGCCCGCTTGATTGGCACCCCATCCACCACCCTAAACATTCACTCCCTTCACCACCGGTGCACTGTGGCTGCAGTGTGTACCATCCACAGGATGCACTGCAGCATATCGCCAAGGCTTCTTCGACAGCACCTCCCAAACCCGCGACCTCTACCATCTAGAAGGACAAGAGCAGCAGGCACATGGGAACAACACCACCTGCATGTTCCCCTCCAAGTCACACACCATCCCGATTTGGAAATATATCGCCGTTCCTTCATCGTCGCTGGGTCAAAATCCTGGAACTCCTTTCCTAACAGCACTGTGGGAGAACCTTCACCACACGGACTGCAGCGGTTCAAGAAGGCGGCTCACCACCACCTTCTCAAGGGCAATTAGAGATGGGCAATAAATGCTGGTCTCACCAGCGACGCCCACATCCCATGAATGAATAAAAAAAATAGTCAAGTCTAATGTTAACAAAGACATGGATGAGGGTTTCAGCAGCAGGTGAGCTGGGCAGAGACGCGCGATGTTATGGAGGTCGAAGTAGGCGGTCTTGGTGATGGAGTGGATCTGTGGTCGGAAGCACTCATCTCAGGGTCAAATAGGATGCCAAGGTAGCGAACACTCTGGATCAGACTCAGACAGCGGCCAGGGAGAGGGACAGAGTTGAGGGCCAGGGAATGGAGTTTGTGGTGGGGACCGAAGACAATAGAATCATAGAATCATGGAAAGTAGCGGTACAGAAGGAGGCCGATTGGCCCATCGTGTCCGTGTCGGCTGAATAAGAGCTAGCCAGCTTAATCCCACTTCCCAGCACTTGGTCTGTAGCCCTGTAGGTTATAGCACGTCAAGTGTACATCCAAGTACTTTTTAAATGAGTTGAGGGTTTTCTGCCTCTACCACCCTTTCAGGCAGTGAGTTCCAGACCCCCACCACCCTCTGGGTGAAAAAATTTCTCCTCAGCTCCCCTCTAATCCTTCTACCAATTACTTTAAATCTATGCCCCCCGGTCACTGACCCCTCTGCTGAGGGAAATAGGTCCTCCCTATCCACTCTATCTAGGCCCCTCATAATTTTATAATTGCCCAGAATTTGCTGTAGCTGGGCAACAAACAGCACCTGCCGTTGATTAGACTCACTCTTACCTGTTTAATCTCCATGATATTTTGCGCTGCAAGTTGCTGGAAACAGGGCGGTGCCCCCTACAGGGCATCTGGGACCTGAGTGAACAGGGCAAGCAACTGTGTATCTCCTTAACCAATCGGATTGAACGACCGTGAAATTAACAGCGCAAGGACTGAGAGGGAAGTATAAGTTATAGTGGGTGAATTTAATGTCAAATCAGATGCAGAAAGAGAAATAAAGAGGGAGAAAGAGAGATTGGATTAAGAGAGAGAGAAAAAAAGAGACAGAAAGGAAATTAAAAAATAATTCCATCAATTAAAACCTGAAGGAATGAGACTCCACACTTGTAATAGTTAATTTTCATGCCAGAGAGGTTGATTGGCAGTAATTAACACTTATCATGTCGTTTAAAGGGTACTTAGACTTGAAATGACAAGACGTAACTTTCTGTGGTGAGTTTAGTTCGTACCTACTGCGCCAATACAGGAACTTCACGCCGTTCAATGCATTTTAATGGTGAGGCAGACAGCGAGATGCCTTTTCCGTGAAGCTAACGGCGGATTGGAACATGGCAGACCGCAACTTTTGGATTTCCGCATTTGACTGTGCATCTGCCCCTCGCCTGAAGTTGCTGTACGATTTGCACATAAATAATGGTGAGCGCCATTAGCCTCACCATTATTTTGGCAGTAAATTCTGGGCCAATGGCTTCGTTCTTCCCAATATTTAATTGGAGTAAATTTCTGCTCATCCAATACTAGATGTCGGACAAGCAGCGTAACAAATCAAAGGCAGTGAAAGGGTCGAGAGAGTTGGTGGTGAGGTAGAGCTGTGTGTCATCAGAGTACATTAAAGGCCGGTTATCTCAGTTGGTTAGAGCGTGGTGCTAATAACGCCAAGGTCGCGGGTTCGATCCCTGTACGGGCCATAAGGTTCCTATTCACTCGGTTAATCCCGGGGATGAGGGGGCGGACATATGAGGAGAGGTTGAGTAGATTGGGACTCTACTCATTGGAGTTCAGAAGAATGAGAGGCGATCTTATTGAAACATATAAGATTGTGAAGGGTCTTGATCGGGTGGATGCAGTAAGGATGTTCCCAAAGATGGGTGAAACTAGAACTAGGGGGCATAATCTTAGAATAAGGGGCTGCTCTTTCAAAACTGAGATGAGGAGAAACTTCTTCACTCAGAGGGTGGTAGGTCTGTGGAATTTGCTGCCCCAGGAAGCTGTGGAAGCTACATCATTAGATAAATTTAAAACAGAAATAGACAGTTTCCTAGAAGTAAAGGGAATTAGGGGTTATGGGGAGCGGGCAGGAAATTGGACATGAAGCTGAGTTTGGATCGGTCAATGCCCTGTGGGTGGCGGAGAGGGCCCAGGGGCTATGTGGCCGGGTCCTGCTCCGACTTCTTGTGTTCTTTAGATTTGTGGTTGGGATCAGATCAGCCATGGTCTTATTGAATGGCGGAGCAGGCTCGAGGGGCCGATTGGCCTACTCCTGCTCCAATTTCTTATGTTCTTATGTTCTTATGTACATGTGGAACCTGACGTCGTGTTTTCGGATGATGTCGCTGAGGGGCAGCATGTAGATGAGAAATAGGAGGGGGCCAAGGATAGATCTTTGGGGGACTCCAGAGGTAATGGTGCGGGAGTGGGAAGAGAAGCCATTGCGGGCGATTCTCTGCGTCCGACTGTATAGACAGGAATGGAAGCAGGCGAGAGCAGTCCCACCCAGCTGGACAACGGAGGAGAGGAATTGGAGGAGGATGGTGTGGTCAACTGTGTCAAAGGCTGCAGACAAGTTGTGAAGGATGAGGACGGATAGTTTAACATTTTCACAGTCACATAGGATGTCATTTGTGACTTTGATAAGGGCCATTTCCATCCTGGGGCAGGGACGGAAACCTGATTGGAGGGGTTCAAACATTGAGTCACGGGAAAGATGGGCACAGATTTGGGAGGCGACAATATGTTCAAGGTCTTTCGAGAGGAAAGGGAGGTTGAAGATGGGGTAGAAGTTTGCAAGGACAGAAGGGTCAAGGGTGTTTTTTTTTGAGGAGGTGGGTGATGACGGCAGATTTGAAGGGAAGGGGAACAGTACCTAAGGAGAGGGAACAGTCAAAAATATCATTAATGTGGGGGCCAGGAATGGAAGTTGAGTGGTCAGCAGTTTGGTGGGAATAGGGTCAAGGGAGCAGGATTCCATCAATTAAACTCCACATTACAAACACCCTGATGGCATTGTAAACCTATAAAAATGTTGGGTTAAGGGAGCTGGGTTTCCATAAAGAAAATAGAGGGCCGGGTGTAGCAAGTCCTCTGCATTGTCATTGTTTATAGCAACTGGGTCTCCCCATTACGCAGCAGACCTCAGTATATTCGGACTGTATAATAAAAGGGGATGGGGAGAAGGCTTGTGTTGAGACACAGTGAAAAATATGTATCATCTGCACACGTGTTTGAACTCAGCCTGCACTAACATTAAAATGCGGCTTTCCCAAATAATTTTTTTTTTTCTAGCTCTCAGCTCGATATTTAGATAAGACAACTCAGGCCGAGCAAACTGTCACATCTGAGATTTGCCTCAGCAAAAAAAAATGTCAGCATTGGCATCACCTGATTGCCAATATAGGAACATAGGAACAGAAGTAGGCCATTCAGCCCCTTGTCTCTGTTCCGCCATTGAATCAGATCATGGCTGATCTGTATCTTAACTTCATCTACCTGTCTTGGTTCCGTAACCTTAATACGCTGCTGAACAAAAATCGACCAATCTCAGTTTGGAAATGTTCAATTGACCCCCAGCCTCGACAGCACTTTGGGGGAGAGAATTCCAGATTTCCACTACCCTTTGTGTGGAGAATTGCTTCCTGACATCACTCCTGAACGACCTAGCTCCAATTTTAAGGTTACGCCCTCTTGATCTGGACTCGCACACCAGAGGAAATAGTTTCTCTCTATCTACCCTATTGACTCCTTTAATCATCTTAAACACCTCAATTAGCTCACCCCTTAATCTTCTGCATTCACGGGAATACAAGCCTGGTCTATGCAACCTGTCCTCATGATTTAACCCTTCTAGCCCCGGTATCATTCGGTGAATCTGTGCTGCCCCCCCTCCAAGGCCAATATATCCTTTCTGAGGTGCACTGCCCACCAATAAAGACGTTGTCTAACCAGAGAAAAAAAAAACACAGGTAAGCATACGGAGGAATATGGAGAGGCCTTTGACATGGGCCACCTCAGCTTGAATTATTAGGATAGATTTGGTAAGTAAACGACGTTTCATTGTACGGTACTTACCAGATTGACAGAAATGGTCTTTTCCCAGGACTTTTCATTGTTTATTCCAGCATTATTGCACAGCACATCTAATCTTCCAAACTTCTGCACCGTTTTACTAAAAACATCTGTAAGACAAGACGGGCGATTTTAAATTAGTTGATCAGATTTATATTCCATGTAGCGTTCGATATCGGATGGACATTTAAAATATTTGGATCATTGGAAGTTAAAACTCAGTCTTCGAGAAGTTAAGAATTCACACGGCTTTGACTTGCTTTGTTCGCCATTTTTAGCGCAGGTTCGAATTAAATTCCCGGCGACGCTACTTTATCTGTGGAGAGAATGACATGTAAACATTTCGGGCGTGGACTCTCCTTCCGTTCAGAAAGAAGGGGTCTGTACCTGAAATTTCTCTCCACAGATGCTGAACGAGCCGCTTGAGAGATTGCAGAATTTTCCGATTCAGGCTCTTTTGTTTCTAGTTTGCAGTACTGTTAAGAAGCTCCACAGAGGCTCAGCGCCTGACTGCCTAACCGTCAGGATGGCACACCGAGGAGTGGAACGCTCTAGCGGGCCTGTTCCACTTTGAGCGCCGGGCCTCATGGCATCGAGACCAGCGAGGTCGAGCCTCCCCACCCCCCTCCCCCACCCCACCCCCGCCCCCCACCTTGGGGGACTCCGGGTTGACCACGATATCGGACGGTCTAGGTCTGTTTGGGGTGGTGGGGTTGCCCAACGTCTGGATGGGGAAGAGCCGGAGTGGTAGCAGCCTAGGCTGGTCTTGTGGAGCCTGGAGCAGCGTTCTTGCTCCTCCCCGCCCCACAAAACTAAAGGGGAGTTCACCCTTGGGCCCAGCCGCCAGCTGACGGCGCACGGTCCACCCAGTTCAGTCCAAAAATGCCACTCGGGGTCCTACGTAGGTCATAGGTCTCCAATTTCCATTGTACATGGGCCTACCACCTCAGTCAAGGTGCTGCTCCAGCTGCCCAGTGGTAGGCGCTGGGAAACAGCGACGGCAGCAAGGGAGCAGCCACTTTTGGGGCCCTAACGCCCCATTACCACTAAGTAGGAGGTCTTGAAAGTCACCCCCATAGATTTAGAGATGACTTTAGGACCTTGGGGGTCTCTAGGGAGGCTAGTCATGAAGCCCCCCTTCCCAGACCTGTCTTTTTCTATTCTATCATCCAGCTTTTCTACCTCACTCAACATGCATTACACATCATAATACAATATATGTGCTAAAAGTTCTTATTCTGAACTTTTTTCAGGGTTCTTTGTAATCCAAGACTGAACGAGAAAGAATAACTTCTAGTTTAAAACCAATATTCCCTTTCCCTCCCCTACAGGGTCAGGTGGGACTTCTGCCCATCACCTTGACCCCGCCATGAGCCCTAGGCCATTTTCCTGGGTCAGGGTTCATATGTATTCATGGCGGGCTCCCGGTGAGCAGGAGCCCATCAGTGACTCCGTGGTGAATTCAGGCCTTGTTACTGCTCCAGAACCAGAAGAGGTCAAAGGCCACTTAAAGGGGCAGAAGAGAAAGTAAGAAAGAACTTGCATTTTTATAGCACCTATGATGACTTCAGAATGTCCAAAAGCGCTTTGCAGCCAAGAAGCACATTTGAAGTGTGGTCACTGTTGTAATGTCGGAAACACGGCAGCCAATTTGCGCACAGCAAGGCCCTACAAACAGCAATGAGATAATGACCAGATAATCTGTTTTTAGTGGATGTTGGTTGAGGGACAAATATTGTGCAGGACACGGGGTGTGGGGGGGGTGGGGGGAATCTCTGCTGCTCTTCTTTGAATAGTGCCATGGGATCTTTTACATCCACCTGAGAAGGCAGATGGGGCCTCGGTTTAACGTCTCATCCGAAAGACGGCACCTCTGACAGTGCAGCGATCCCTCAGTACTGCGCTGAAGAACGTCAGCCTAGATTTCATGCTCAAGTCCGTGAAGTGGGTCTTGAACCCACAACCTTCTGAGCCCTGAATACTTGCAGCAGATCTTTCGCTGAAGGCCTAAGCTGATACCGAGGCCTTCAGCAAGTAAGGGGCTGGGCCAAAATGGAGGCACAGGGGAAGCTACCGGGCCTCCTTCGCTATCAGAAGGTGTCGGGATCTTCCTGCCACTACCGATGGATGAAGGAAAATGGTGATAGCATGTGATAGGCGGGGAAGAGGTGACCACTGGGGGTCGCAGTGAGCGTGCAGGGAGGTAATTAAGGGCGGGGCAGGGAAGCAGCACTTGGTTCGATTTTCCCCAGTGTCCCCACTGCTATCCTGTCCAATTTGAGACTGGATAGCAGAGGAAAATCTGCCTGGGCCTGATTATACCTCAGAGTTCACAGGCATTAAGCCGTTACACACAAACTCATCTTGCTCTTGCTGTGATCTACCCCTGGGCCTGATTGTTAATTCAAACATTGTCCCAGTCTGAATGTTCAGGGATTGTCTCCAAATTACATACTCAAAGTGAAATGAAACATTCTAGTAAGGGAGCACTGATAAATGCTCGTACTAAATTATTGCACTTATATTTGAGTTTTAAAGCGGACTTCCTCTTTGCCATAGATTCATCAGTAACTTGTAAAAATTTGCAAAAGGGGTTTTATGTTTTACGAATGCGCACGCCTGACACGGAGCCTCACCTGTCGGGAGACCCCATCAAGAATTTGTGAGAGCGTTCGCCGATGATTTTCCATCTGTTACAATGATGCGCAGAAAATGATGGGGAGTGTGTGTGACAAACGTCCACTAGTTGTTCGTAAGCTGTAAACTCATTTGACTAGATGTACTTAAAATGCAACAAATATGTGAGCTGGCTTCTGTGTATGTCTCTGCATATCTGATTTTAAACATTGTTAAAATATATTGCACTGACTCACAGTCATTCTGGAAGACAGCCTGGGCTTTAAAGCAAGTTCTTCTGGAGGTGAGCCAAGGATGTTCAATGTGACCCCGTTGTTCTGCTAGAGTGGGTCACATTTTATTAAATGGTCATTGTATCAGGCTCAGTATTGGAGTGGTGGTGGAGGGAGGGGGGGTTAACAGTGTAAAAGAACAGGAATCAGTGACTGATCAGGCTGGAAGTGGAGATGTGGAACCAGAAGGCAGGAGCTCAGAGCAATTGCTTTTGAAACTGTAAAAATCTGTCGGAACATACTGTCCAAACCTCAGCACAAACCCATCAATCAAATTAAACACAAGCTGGACATTCTACCCGTACATACTGTGACCCATCCCCATGTTATCAGATCGGAGCCATTGCTTCTAAACGCGTCCCTCTTAAATAACCTGTTGTTCCGCTCTGTGTCATTGGCCCCGGAATCTTGTATGTGTATCGGACACTGGCCGCATCGCTCCCGATCCACCGCTATACTCACTGCGACGTATTCTAATTATTTTTCCAGCAAACTGTGGTGTGAATTCACCACTGGAGGATTGGAGAGCAGAACGGTCTAACTTACATTGTTTTTATTTTTATCTTTTTTTTGGGCTCGCAATAAATTAAGAGTGTCAGACATGGCTCATGGCTCTGAGTTAGGAGGATGTGGGTTCGAGTCCCACTCCAGAGACTTGAGCACAAGATCTAGGCTGACACTCTAGCGCAGTACTAAGGGAGTGTTGCCTTCTATCAGATGAGATATTAAACCGAGGCCCCGACTGCCCTTTCAGGTGGATGTAAAAGATCCCAAGGCACTATTTTGAAGAAGAGCAGGGGCATTGTGTCCTGGACAATATTTATCCCTCAACCAACATCATTAAAACAGATATTCTGGTCATTATATTAATGCAGTTTGTGGGTTCTTGCAGTGCACAAATTGGCTGCTGCATTTCCTACATTACAACAATGACTACACTTCAAAAGTACTTTGTTGGCTGTGAAGCACTTTGGGACCTCCTGAGGTCTTGAAAGGCGCTATATAAATGCAAGTCTTTCTTTCTTTATGCCGTTCGTCACCAATATCAGCATTGCAGTGAATTCCTTTTCAGAAATAGTTCCTTTCTGGACTTTTTGTCCCTATGCATTTCTCTACATTGATTTTCATCTGCCACCTGTCTGCCCAATTCCCAAATATATTCAATTCCTCCTCTAGCTTATCTTGTTAAGCTATGGAATCTATCACCTTCATTAGCTTTGTATCATCTGCAAATTTAACTCCTAGCTCCAGATCATTTATTAAACAAAAGAGGTCCCAAAACAGACTCCTGTCAGACCCACTGGTAACATTCTCCCAGGTCGATGACAATCCCTGTACCACCACCCTCTATTGGTCAACCAATTAAGTATCCATTGTAAAATATTTCCAATGACCCCCACTTTCTTTATTTTTAGATTTCAATCAGACTATTGTAAAAACCCAACTGGTTCACCAATGCTCTTTAAGGACGGAAACCTACCGTACTTACCTAGTCTGGCCTATAGGTGACTCCAGTCCCATAGCAACATGGTTGACTCTTAACTTCCCTCTGAAGTGGCCTAGCAAGACCCTCAGTAGTATCAAATAAGGCGACTAGGGATGACCGACAAATGCCAGCCTTGCCAGCGACACCCACGTCCCGAGTATGAATTAAAAAAAAAATTAGCACTCTTTCAACAGACAGAATCGAAATTTGGAATTTCCTTAAATGCAATCATTTAAACAGATTTTTAAGCACCTTTTTTTAGATTTTTTTTTATTTATGGTATTAACAGATTACTTTATGAAGACCAATTCATGGGTTTGAATTCATTGCCAGGTCAACCACTGATAAGCCATAACTTGTATCTATGAACCTTTACAATGTAATTTCTATCTTGGCAGCCATGCAGCCATCGTAGTCTCTACAATATCTCTTGATCTGTAAGTGCCTCAATGTCTTATGTGAGAGGTGTAAAGCCTCAGGGAGTCAATTTTCTGGAAAATGAATAATCGCCAGCATTCTTTAAAATGGCCCGTAAAAGGTTGTTGAGAGACGGCTCCCTCTTTAAAATTTAACAGTTTCTGCTGAAATATGGACGGATCCGTTTTATAACTGAAATCTTCACCCCACAATGACAGGAGTGCAGACAGGGAGAGGCCTTGTTCAGGTAAGTCTTCAGGTAATGCTGTGATTGTATGAATGGGGTGCTTGGGTGGGCACGGGGGCATATGCGGGCATGGGGCACTGGCGGGCATGCGGGTCACGGGGGGGAGTTAATCACGAGGGGAGGGATCCGGGGGTCATCGTAGGGGTCAATCATTTGGGGGTTGGGAGTCAACACAGGGGTCTGTGATCGTTGTGGGGGGGCGGGGATCAGGGGGGCCCATGATCATTGGGGAGGGGGTCAGGGATCGAGGAGGTCCGCAATCATTGCGGGGGGGGGGGGGGTCCAGGATCGGGAGGGTGGGGTTCGCGATCATTGGGGAGGTCTTTGCAGGTAGGCTTGTTGAGGAAGCACTCCTGCTCCTCCGGGCCCACAAGCTGTCCCAGAGAGGCACTTACCTGCAGTTTCGGGCCTTTTCGCCTCCTTTCATGTGGCTTGAAGGAGAAGGCCCGGGAATCCCGGCCCCCAAAGGTTGAAATTACAAATTCTGTAAAAATGGGGGCCCGCAGCCTCCTCGAAAGAGTTAAGAGGATTTAAAAGGCTTCATAAAGATGAATCTGGTCAGTTTGGCAGAAGAGTAAAGATGTTGGTAGGGGAAGGGGGTGAATTTCCGCAGGGATTCTCCCACTCGTTGACCTTAAGTTTGGCAGAATGGCCGAGGAATCCTGCGAAAACAGGGTAAACGATTCTGCTGGTCTTTCGCCTTAGTTACAGTTACGGGCAGTAGAACCCCTGCGGAATTCACCACGAGTATTTTGCAAGTTGCTGGAGATACAAAGGGCATGATTTTGACCCTGAGCCGGGAAGGGGACGGTGGGGGTGGGGGGGGGGGGGGGGGGGCGGGTCAATTGCGGGCCGGAAACCCGGAAGTACGGGTTTCCCGGACGTCCTTACGATTTTGACGTAAGGGTGTCTTTTTTTTGTCGGTTTGCCGTCCGACTGACCGGTCTGATTGACAGGCTGGTCTCAGTCAGACAGGAGTGCAGACAGGGAGAGGACTTGTTCAGGTAAGTCTTCAGGTAAGGCTGTGATTGTATGAATGGGGTGTCACCAACCCGCCTCCTGGGTGCGGGTCTGAAATGGGTGTGATTTTAAATGCCCCCCCGCCCCCAACCCACCTGTTTTTCAATGTTAAAACCATGCCCAAAAAATTTCAAAGAATTACAAAGAATGTACAGTACAGAATCAGGCCATTCGGCCCAACAGGTCCATGCCGGTGTTTATGCTCCACTTGAGCCTTCTCCCACCCTTCTTCATCTGACCCTATCAGCATATCCTTCTATTCCCTACTCCCTCATGTGCTTATCTAGCTTCCCCTTAAATGCATCTGTGCTAGTCACCTCAACTACTCCTTGTGGTAGAGAGTTCCACATTCTTACCATTGTTTGGGTGAAGAAGTTTCTCCTCAATAGTTTAGATCAGCAGAAATTATATTCCACATATGTGCAAAGTAGGGCCCGGGAGGTCATACTGATGTGACACATGGTTCATTCTGGAGTGACGTTAAACCCAAAGCCCAGCGATGTCAATGGAATAAATGGATGATCATATTGGCAATGTTTTCTCATTGCTTTTCACTCAAGAGAAATACCTTTAGAATTGTCTTGAGCCTTTGGTGCTTGTGAGTAATGAGTTCATTACACTTTTGAAAAAACTATGGGAACAAAGTGCTACCAATTACAACATAGCCAGCGGTGCAGTAGGGATAGCTGAATGGTGACCAGGCTGAGCCAAAATCTACTGAAGGAGCCTGAAGGGACAGTGGTCCAGTTCCTACTCAACTTAAGACAGGCTTTGTATTGTTTCTACTGAGAATTTGGTTTCTGAACAAACCTTTCAAAAGAAAAACTTTTATTGTCAAAACTGGAATAAAATGTCTAAAAATTGCCATTTCGAATGCAAATACAATCATAAAAAAATAAATTCATATCTTGTGCAGGATTGGGACAGTGTTAGGCTTTTGAGCATTTTCAACCCTTCTTATTTTAATTTTTTTTTTTAGCCTTTGTACTTCAGGTCACTTTCATCGGTGAGTCCAACAAGCTCTCAGGGAGAGAAATTCAACTCATGGCTGTCCATTATGCGCCTGAGAAAAGGGGTGGCCAGGAGTTGAAAATTGGAGGTGGGGAAGGGAACGAATGGGGAGGGGGTCACCTTAACCCCCCCCCTCCCACCATTGATGCCCAAGGCCCACCTGATGCCATATTCAGGTGTATGGTTGCTTTATTTATCCAATTTGGGGTCCTATGCTGGCTATAGGTGGAGGCCACTCGAAAAAGGGACACAAAACTTTCTCAAAGTTATATTTTTTGTGGAGCCAGAAGAAGCAGGAGTGCTCCTCTTGGCTCCACAAAAGTACTGCAGGCCGCTGTCGGCCAGGGCTCGCCCGCTCGGATTCACACCTTGCTCCCTCCGCCCACCCCCCCGAGGATCTAGTCTTGTGCATTATGTATCTGGTATTGATGCGATCATTCTCTAATTTAGTTTACTAAACATGTGAACCAAATTTGAAATTCAAAGTGATTTGAATTCGGCAGATTGAGAGTAATTCATGAATATTCAAATCCTCCTCTTCCCGAAAGAAAATAATACAGACCGTGATCATTTGCGGCAGCTCTCTCCCTTTTTTTGTCTGTTCTAACCATTGTAAACAGACTGTGACTGACTCAGAGGCCCTTCTGATTCCAAAAGCAGAACATAAATGGGGGTGAGACAATGCAGTCTAATGATATGGGTGCAAGGATAGTTCAACAGATGTTTGATGTTTAACTATTTGCAAAGACCATTTCATTAGCTCTTGAGGAATACTGTACAATTATGTTAAAAAGTGCAGATGTTAGATTTACTCTCCCTAGTGAATTTATAATCTGTCGTGCATTATGCATGTTATGCCTGTAAAATCAGAACCAGTGTGGAGAAAGTTAAGAGACCAATAAAACAAGTCATTGCTGTTGTATGGCAGTTCACCTGTAGTGTTATCCTGGGTATATATCAATGATACCTGGGACTGGGGGCTATCTATCCATATCCATAGGTCTTATGCCTTCAAGAGGCATCTGAAGAATAGGAACATAAGAACTCTAGGAACAAGAGTAGGCCATTTAGCCCCTCGAGCCTGCTCCGCCATTCAATTAGATCATGGCTGATCGGTTGCTCACCTCCATTTACCCACCTTTGCTCCAAAACCCTTGGTACCCTTACCTAATAAAAATCTATCGATCTCAGTCTTGAAAGCTCCAACTGTCCCAGCATCCAAAGCCATTAGGGGGAGAAAGTATCAGATTTCTACCAGCCTTTATGTGAAAAAGTGTTTCCTGATTTCCCTCCTAAATGGCCTGGCTCTAATTTTAAGATTATGTCCTCTTGTTCTTGATTCCCCCACCAGAGGAAGTAGTTTCTCTGTATCTACCCTATCAAATCCTTTTAACATTTTAAACAGGAAGCATCTGATTCCTCTGCTGCCATTATCTTGTTTATACACTAGTTTTTGCAAAAACACGATTCAGGCAAACCAAATATCACTTTCAACCCAAGTGCATCTCAATGATTGTTACTTTTCCAGAATCGCACTGTGGATCGCTTTAATTAAACTTACTCCCAGACCCAAGGGCATAATTTTAACATAGCGCCTGGAACTCAGCCAGAGGGGGGGAGGTGGTGGTGAGTAGTCGCGTGGGAAACCCGGAATGCGTGCGTTGGCTCAAGTGATCGTGTCTAAGTTAAAGGCCCTTAATGTGACTTCCGGGTTTCATGTCTCCAAACTGCGCAGCGGGCAAACTGCGCACCCGAATGACGTGCTGGCAACTGGGAGTATTTAAAGGGCCATTGCACCCACGGATTTTGAGGGAGAAAGGAGGAATGTGCAGAGATGGAGCACCAAAGGAGTAAGGCAGCAACCCTGCTTTAGTGACTCTTCTCTTGAGTTGCTACTGGCCGGTGTGAGGAGCAGGAGGGACACACTGTACCCGGCTGATCGGAGGCCTGGCCGGAGGTGGAAGAGGAGCTGAGCAGCAGGAGCACCGTGGCAAGGTCATGGGTGCAGTGCAGGAAGCGCTTTAATGACCTAACCAGGTCAGGAAAAGTGAGTACAGTTACTGATTTACCCACATCCTGTGGTGTACATTGCCCCCCACCTCACACTCTGCCCTCCGAAGCCTACTCCATCACATCACTCCTCATACCCACTTAAGTCTCATCGTCAACTTACCTTCACTTTCTGTGCACTTCCTCACCTCCCCATATTTGAACCCACCACTCCCACTCACCCCAACCCTGATGCAGTGTGATGAATCTGTCTGATATTCACCCTCTGATGCATCTCCTTCATTGTCAGCCTCACCCAAAGCAATGCATCCATCGGGTGACCACGTCACTTTCAGTCACTCACACATCTGTTCTTTCTCTCCTTGTAGGAGAAGAGAGCGCAAAATGCACGGGAGAGGAGTAGGACTGGAAGGGGGGCCATCACAAAGAGTGGCCCTGACAGAGACCGAGGAGGAGGAGGAGGAGGCGTCGGAGCTCAGCGGCGCGGGTGAATGCCTGACCGTCGGAGTTGACGAGACTGGCAACCCGCAAATGGGTGGTGACAGAACTTTAACATCTTTCACACACATCATGAATTGATGTTATCAATGATTGACCTGATGCACACCTCAGTATGCTTATTGCAAACTAACTTCTGCGATGATTGTTAACATTGCTTTGTGTTCTTTTCCAGGGTCTTCAAGGATTGATGAAGAGGCACGTGCCATGGAAGAGGGCGACTCGTCAGAGGAGTTCCATTCCTCTGAGGGCACACCATCACATCTTATCCAGCCATGCACCAGTACAGATACAGGTCCTTTTAGTTGGGTTGTCACCTGGTGATTCACCATTCACAAATGTGCACGCGCAGACACTGGTGGCAGGGGCAGCTGTGGAGAGTCCGCGTCAGGAGGCGCACTCCTCTCCAAGCTCTGCTCAGCTGGACCCAGATGCTAAACCCTGGGGGCCATCGTTGAGATTGAGAATGATAGGTACTGGAAGATGTGCCACGCACACTCTCCACAATGGCAGAGAGAATGGAGTAGTCCAACTAGTGAAGTGGTGGAGCAGGTAAGTGCGGGAATGTCTACGATGGAGAGAGTGACAGCCTCCGTTGAGCTTCAAGCACGGCTCACAAATGAGTCCCTTCAGGCCATGACAACGGCCATGTGGACTCTGGATGCCAACGTGTCTGCCGCCGTAAACAGGCAGAAAGATACTTTTGCCGTGGCCTTCGAACGCGTCACAGATCTGCTTCAAGCTCTTGTCCAGCAGGGTGGTAGGAGTGATGTGGTCCTGGCCCAGGAAAGGGATGATGGTGAAAGGGGACATGGAAGTGGGGACTCCACTCAAAGCGCTCCCACGTCTCACCCGTTGCACCGCCCCCCCCAACCAGTACCCGCAATGCTGCCCCCTCACCCAATGGCCAAGCCTGCCCTTGCACAGGTGCAGGTGGAGCAGTCCTTGGCAGGGCAGTCACGGGCTCCAAAACCCAGAGGTCATAGGCTGAGAGCATCTCAGCAGTCAGGGCGGGGATCTGAGCAACCTGCCACCATCTCTGCTGAATTCACAGGGGATGCACCGCGTAGAAGCGGTAGGAAGAAGAAGGCGAAGGTTTTGTAATCACCAAGAATATGCACAAGGGTGTTTAATGCAATGTCATGTTTTTCATTTATATTTGTTTCTTCTTGCATGCACATTAAATGTTATAATTCTCATCACTACTGCCACGTCTTGTCCATTCTTGAGTTCCTTTTGTAAAAACGCCCTTTCATGTGCTTCATCATGAACGCCAAGACCTGATGCCACCCATTGGGCGCATTTACAATGGGCGTATGTGTGATTGAATGACTGTTTTATGCAAGTGGGGGTGGGGGGGTGGTGGGGGCTGGGGGCTGGTGTTGGTGGTGGTGGTTGTTCCAGGTGGTCTGAGTAGTTCACTATATTCAGTTTGCAGATCTCCTAATGAGAACCTATTAGATATGAGTGACTTCCTGGCATCATGAGCAGCTGCTCTGCTGATGGGTTGCCCATTGTCATCCTCCTCTTCCTCTTCCTCATCATCTTCTTCAATGTTGCCGGCAGATGCGGATGCTTCAATAGCGCATGGGAGCTCTACCACCTGTAACCCTCTCTGTTGAGCGCTGTTGAGCAGGACGCAACACACGGCTATTATTCTGCACACCCTCTCTGGTAAGTACTGAAGAGCTCCCCCAGATCAATCCAAGCACTGGAATCGCATCTTCAGTATTCCTATGTTCAATGACAGACCTGGCGGTGATGTGGCTGTCATTGTACCTCTGTTTGCCTTGCTGGTGGGGTTCCTCATAGGTGTCATGAGCCACGTATGCTGGGGATATCCCTTGTCTCCAAAGAACCTGTTTTGTGCATGGAAGAGGGCCGGGATGTTGGACTCGCGCAAAATGAAGGAATCATGGCAGCTGCCAGGGAATTTAGCACACGCTGCAGAAACCTCTTCTGGTGGTCGCAAACTAGCTGCGCATTGATAGAGTGATATCCCTTTCGATTGATGAACATTTCTGGCTCATGTGCGGTTCCTCGGATTGCTACATGTGTGCAATCAATTGTGCCCTGTACCCGTAGGAAGCCACGGGTGAGAGAGTGGAAACCCACTGCCCTCTCAGTCTGGCTGATGTTGTCGATGGGGAAGGTGACATGGTCGGATGCCCTGGCAAACAAGCCATCCATGACCTGTTGTATACACTTATGTGCAGACGACTGAGAGACCCTGGAGATGTCACCAGTGGTGCTCCGGATGGATCCGGAGGCAAAGAAATTGAGGGCAGTGGTGATCTTGAGTGCGATGGGTAATGCTTGGCCACCAGGCCCAGTCGGGAGCAGCTCTGCATGAAGAAGCCTGTAGATGTCTGCGACCACCTGGAGACTCAATCTGAGCTTGCTTAGACACTGCTCCTCAGAGAGGTCCGGGAAGCTCAGCCTCTGCTTGTAGACCCTCTCATGTGGGTAGTGCCTCCTGCAACGTCGGCCCCTCCATCGGTCCCCTCTCTGCTCTTCTGCAGGTCCTTGTGAGCACCTCTGTCTTGTGCACCTGCAGCTGCCTGAACTGCACTCTGCGCCTGCCGCGGGATGGTGATGTGCCTCCTCCGCAGATATACTGTTGAATAAATCCATTACGCCTCCCATCCTGATGTTGTCAATTTGAGGCTCTCAAAAATGTAGGTAAATATGTCTGATCACAAGAATTCTGAGTGTGAACAAAGAAATCTCAGTCTAAACACAAAGAACTCCCAGCCCAAAGGTTTGTCTGAGAGAACTGTGTGGCCTGCTGCAAAAATTCGCCTTTTATTCACATATATCAATCACTGGTTTAAAGGTCCAAATGAGGGTCGGCTGTAACTCGCCTCCGTTTCCATGGTGTGTGTCAGAGGCCATGGGAGACACGTTCAGGAGAAGTTAAAATGGTTTGTGTCACTCAACACACAAAAAGTTGTAAACAATTTTACAACACCAAGTTATAGTCCAGCAATTTTATTTTAAATTCACAAGCTTTCGGAGACTTCCTCCTTCCTCAGGTAAATGTTCAGGATCTCCCTGAACATTTCAGGATCTCCCTGAAAATGTTCAGGATCCTCCTCAGAAGGGAGATCCTGAACATTTACCTGAGGAAGGAGGAAGTCTCCGAAAGCTTGTGAATTTAAAATAAAATTGCTGGACTATAACTTGGTGTTGTAAAATTGTTTACAATTGTCAACCCCAGTCCATCACCGGCATCTCCACATCACACAAAAAGTTAATAGCATTGAGTATTTTAAACACCTAAATTGGCCCTATAAATATCCGGGTGTCAGAGCACGCGTGTATCCAAATGCGTCTGGGTCAAACGTGGAAGTAGGCGCCTGGATGTGGTCCATCTCCGAAAATGGAGTATTTTTGCTGCCCACCAGCCCCCAACCCGCCCGTTTTTGGGGGTTAAAATTTGCCCCCAAAGAATTGCTTTGATCTATTTTTATTCAGGTGCCGCAAAAGCTGGTTCACGAGTCCCACATTCATACTGGTTTTTATGAGCACAGTGGTGTGACTTATGACGTGGTGCTGACAATTATTTGCTGTTTAACCATCCAGGTGGAAACAGGTGTATTTGCCCCCTGAGAATACACAGAACCAACATCCTTAACTCATTGCTATACGTGGGACCTCGCTGTGTGCAAATTGGGCTGTCGTGTTTCATAAGTACTTAATTGGCTGTAAAGCATTTTGGGATGTCCTGAAGTCATGAAAGGTTATGTGTAAATACAAGTTCGTTCTTTCTTATACTACAGCACAAGCACAGCTGCCGCTATGGTTTCCCTTCTGTTACCGAACTCACGGGGACAATTGTTCGCACAAAGAAAATAGACTCTTGAATCAGGATGCCTTTGAATACAAATTAGAAGCTCATCTGATAATCCTGGCAATTGGATTTCAAGGATTTGAAATTACACTCTGGGATAATACGTATGAAATTCCTGAAATTCCTCTCTCTGCTATCTTAGCGGCAGAGTTAACCTGTTTTTAATAGATTATTTAATGGCTATGCTAAAATAATAGGACATTTCAGGTGAATACTGTTGAGGTGAGGTTATCTCAGTTGTGAAAGCATTTTCGAGAAGCCAACACTGCTTCAGTTTGACTGGAACTTGACTCATTTAATGAATCATTCCAAAAATCACGACAGTTAATAGGTTAATACGAAAACAACAGTAAGTACAATTCATAGCCACATCAGATTTTGGCAAGCAGCCCACATTCAGTATCATTACCATCTAAAATTCATGTTGCAATGTTAATCTTTTATGACTTCCGTATTGGATTTATTAGTGACTATCTTATATTTATGTCCCCTAGTTCTGGTCTCCCCCACAAGTGGAAACATCTTCTCTACATCTACCCTATCATACCTCTGACTAAGGTCAGAGCCTCTGGAGTCAAGGGATAAGTAGCAGAATGGATAGCAAGCTGGCTACCAAACAGAAAACAGAGAGTAGGGATTAAAGGTAGTGATTCAAAATGGCAAAAGGTGGGAAGTGGTGTTCCACAAGGATCAGTGCTGGGACCACTGTTGTTTACGATTTGGACTCAGGAATCGGAAGTACAATTTCAAAATTTGCAGACAACACCAAATTGGGAGGTATAGTTAATACTGAGGAAGACTACGACAAAATATAGGAAGACATTGATAATCTTACAGAATGGGTGTGTAATTGGCAAATGAATTTCAATATACATAAGAGTGAGGTGGTACATTTTGGTGGGAAGAATAAGGAGGCCACATACTCCTTGGAAAATAAGAATCTAAATTGGGTAGAGGACCAGAAGGACCTGGGAGTTCAGTTACACAAATCAATAAAAGTAGAGACGCAGGTTAATAAGGTCATAAAAAAAGCAAACAAAGCACTGGGGTCCATTTCTGGAGGGATAGAATTGAAAAGCAAGGAAGTTATGGGATCCATATTATAAAAAGGATATAGAGGCACTGGTGAAGGTGCAAAAAAGATTTACTAGGATAATACCAGAACTGAGAGGTTATTCCTATCAGGAAAGATTGAACAGGCTGGGGCTCTTTTCTCTCGAAAAGAGAAGACTGAGGGGTGACCTGGTAGAGGGCTTTAAGATTATGAAAAGGTATGATAGGGTAGATGTAGAGAAGATGTTTCCACTTGTGGGGGAGAACAAAACTAGGAGACATAAATATAAGATAGTCACTAATAAATCCAATACGGAATTCAGGAGAAACCTTTTTACCCAGATAGTGGTTAGAATGCGAAACTTGCTACCACAAGGAGTAGTTGAGATGAAGAGCATAGTTGCATTTAAGGGGAAACTAGATAAACACATGAGGGAGAAAGGAATAGAAGGATATGGTGGTGGGGTTAGATGAAGTAGGGTGGGAGGAGGCTTGTGTGGAGCATAAACACCAGCATAGACCTGTTGGGCCAAGTGGGCCAAGTGATTTTATGCATAGTGTGTACATTTCTTACGTGGTGAATGCCCTGTGATCACAAAAAAACTTCTGAGATGGTTTAAGAAAGCATTTCAACAATAAGAAAATAAGTGTGTCCAGCTGCATTCTTTCAACCTTCAGAAACCAAAAGTAGCCCTCAATTAACGTCTTAATTTCCAGGCTATGGCACACTCAAAAAAATCATTTCCATTAAAGTTGTAATAAGTACTTTAATATTTTAGTACAAGAAACATTAATGGTTTACAGATTAAGCAAAAAGTTCAGTGTACAGTGTTCAGGGCAACAATAGATGCTCTTTCATTTTGCTCAGTTAAAAACAAATTGCATACATATTCAACCCATATAATTACCTGCTGAAGTAAAGTCCCATTGTAAAAATACAAATGTTGAGTGTCTGTCATTAAAATTGATCTTCAGAGACAAAAAATTGAGAGTGCTGCAAACCGAGGGCACTGACCTTTCTAAATCACTAGTTAGGCCTTAGCTGGAGAATTCTGGGCAACACACTTTATGAAGAATGTCAACACCTTGGAGAAGGTGCAGAAGAGATTTACTGGAATGATACCAGGGATGAGGGACTTCAGTTATGTGGAGAGACTGGAGAAGCTGGGATTGTTCTCGTTAGAGCAGAGAAGGTTAAAGGAAGATTTGATCGAGGTGTTCAAAATTATGATGGGTTTTGATGGAGTAAATAGGGAGAAACTGTTCCCACTGGCAGGAGGGTCGGTTACCAGAAGACACAGATTTAAAATAATTGGCAGAAGAACCAGAGGGGAGATGAGGAAAATTTTTTTAACGCTGCGAGTTGTTGTGATCTGGAATGCACTGCCTGAAAAAGTGATGGAAGCAGATTCAATAGTAACTTTCAAAAGGGAATTGGATAAATACTCGAAAAGGAGAAATTTGCAGGGCTATGGGGAAAGAGTGGGGAAGTGGGACTAATTGGATAGCTCTTTCAAAGAAAGAATGGCATCCTTCTTTGCTGTACGATTCTACCTCCGCACCAGACTCCCCAACCTACGATACCCGTAATCGAGACTCCGTGCTTGCATCTTGCAGTTTTGGGTGCTCTAATCTTCACGAGGCAGTAAGTGTTATTAGCATTTGATTGACCAGTTTTTAATAAGGAACAAAATCATTCAAACAATGTAAACATGTTAGAAGAGGGATTTTATTTTCAGATTGTTCAGTGCCCATGTAAAAGGAACCTTTCAAAATAATTTATACTGACCTTTCAACTGGGATTGGGATGTGACGTCACAGGCAATAAATGCAGTTCTACCAGGTCCATATCTCTGATCAAACTCTTCTTTTGTAACCCTACCTTGTGCACGATTGATATCGCATATAACCACCTGAAAGATGAAGAATAGACATTTACACTATTCCGTTGAAAGAAGATGATGCAGAATGAACTGTAAAACCAACTTTTCCAAAAGCATACAGCACTTTTAGCGTAAGGATGGTAGAAGCTTCTTGAACACTTACTGATGTTTGGTTGAAGAAGCCTCAAGACTGTTATGTGTCAGCTGTGGCTCAGCTGGTAGTGCTCATATCTTGGATGTTAGAAAGCTTGTGGGTTCAAGTCCCACTCTAAGCATAAAAAAAATCTAGGCAGGCATTACTGAGGGAGTGCTTTGCTGTCTTTCAGATGAGACCTTAAGTTAAGGCTCCCAGGTGGACATAAAAGATCTACTGGTACTATTTTGAAGGACAACATTCACCTGAGGAAGGAGGAAGCCTCCGAAAGCTTGTGAATTTCAAATAAAATTGCTGGACTATAACTTGATGTTGTAAAATTGTTTACAATTGTCAACCCCAGTCCATCACCGGCATCTCCACATTTTGAAGGAGAGCAGGGGAGTTCTCCCTGCTGTCCTGGCCAATATTTATCCCTTAACCAACATCACTAAAACAGATTATCTAGTCATTATCACATTGCTGTTTGTGGGACCTTGCTGTGTGGCTGCTGTGTTTCCTACATTATAACAGTGACTACACTTCAAAAGTAATTCATGGGCAGTAAAGTGCTTTTCGGCACCCTGAGGTCGTGAAAGGTGCTATATAAATGCAAGTTCTTTTTCTTAAAACATCCTTATTAGGGAACAGAAGGAGTTGAAGTTTCATTCATGTCAAAGAGAGAAAGAGTATTTATATAGTGCCTTTCACATCCTCAAGACGTCCCAAAGTGCTTCACAGTCAATGAAGTACTTTTGAAGTGTAGTCACTGTTGCAATGTAGGAAACTCATTATGAAGCTGTCCAGAACATTCTGCTCATGTCCGACCTTTGTGTATGCAGGTGTAGGAACTCAGATAAGCCTAGTTCAAGTTTGCAAAACAGTTACAATAAAGCCTCAAAAATTTGTAGGGGTTGTATCATTTATGCTTTACATAGGAACATAGGAACAGGAGTAGGCCATTCAGCCCCTCGTACCTGCTCCGCCATTTGATAAGATCATGGCTGATCTGTGATCTAACTCCATATACCTGCCTTTGGCCCATATCCCTTAATACCTTTGGTTGCCAAAAAGCTATCTATCTCAGATTTAAATTTAGCAATTGAGCTAGTATCAATTGCCGTTTGCGGAAGAGAGTTCCAAACTTCTACCACCCTTTGTGTGTAGAAATGTTTGCTAATCTCGCTCCTGAAAGGTCTGGCTCTAATTTTTAGACTGTGCCCCCTACTCCTAGAATCCCCAACCAGCAGAAATAGTTTCTCTCTATCCACCCTTTCTGTTCCCCTTAATATCTTTTAAACTTCTTTCAGATCACCCCTTAACCTTCTAAACTCTAGAGAATACAACCCCAATTTGTGTAATCTCTCCTTGTAACTTAACCCTTGAAGTCCAGGTATCATTTTGGTAAACCTACGCTGCACTCCCTCCAAGGCCAATATGTCCTTCCGAAGGTGCGGTGCCCAGAACTGCTCACAGTACTCCAGGTGCGGTCTAACCAGGGTTTTGTATAGCTGCAGCATAACTTCTGCCCCCTTGTACTCCAGTCCTCTAGATATAAAGGCCAGCATTCCATTAGCCTTCTTGATTATTTTCTGCACCTGTTCATGACACTTCAATGATCTATGTACCTGAACCACTAAGTCCCTTTGGACATCCACTGTTTTTAACTTTTTTACCATTTAGAAAATACCCTGTTCTATCCTTTTTTGATCCAAAGTGGATGACCTCACATTTATCTACATTGAATTCCATTTGCCACAGTTTTGCCCATTCACCTAATCTATCAATATCCCTTTGTAATTTTATGTTTTCATTTTCACTGCTTACAATGCCACCAATCTTTGTGTCATCGGCAAAGTTAATCTAAGTCGTTAATAAATATTGTGAATAATTGAGGCCCCAAGACAGATCCCTGTGGGACTCCACCAGTCACATACTGCCAATGTGAGTACCTAGCCATTACCCCTACTCTCTGTCGCTTTTCGCTCAGACAACTTCCTAACTAAGTCCGTACTTTTCCCTCGATTCCATGGGCTTCTATCTTAACTAACAGCCTCTTATGTGGGACTTTATCAAATGCCTTCTGGAAGTCCATATAAATAACATCCATTGACATTCCCCTGTCCACTACTTTAGTTACCTCTTCAAAAAATTCAATCAGGTTTTTCAGGCACGACCTACCTTTTACAAATCCATGCTGGCTCTCTCTGATTAACTGAAAATTCTCGAGGTGTTCAATCATCCTATCCTTAATTATAGACTCCAGCATTTTCCCCACAACAGATGTTAGGCTAACTAGTCTATAATTTCCTGGTTTCCTGCTCTCTCCTTTCTTAAAAAGCAGAGTGACATGTGCAATTTCCAATTTAGAGGGACAGTTCCTGAATCTAGAGAACTTTGAAAGATTATAGTTAGGGCATCTGCAATGTGCTCACCTACTTACTTTAAAACCCTGGGATGGAAACCATCTGGTCCTGGGAATTTGTCACTCTTTAGTGCTATTATTTTCTTCATTACTTATGTTAATTTTATCGAGTCCCTGTCCCCGATTCAATATTAGTTTTCTTGGGATTTCCGGCATGCTATCCTCTTTCTCTACTGTAATTACCGATGCAAAGTAATTGTTCAACATGTCCGCCATTTCCCCATTGTCAATGACAATATCCCCACTTTCAGTATTTAAGGGGCCAACACTGCTCCTGACCACCCTCTTTTTCCTAATGTAACTATAAAAGTTCTTCGTATTGGTTTTGATATCCCTTGCAAGTTTCTTTTCATACTCTCTTTTTGTAGCTCTTACTATCTGTTTTGTGACCCTTTGTTGATCTTTGTACCTTTCCCATTCGCCAGGATCTGTGCCATTTTTTGCCTTTTTGAATGCCCTTTCCTTATGTCTTATACTGTCCCTTACCTCTTTAGTTGTCCATGGCTGTTTTTTTTGGCAAGTAGAGTTCTTGCCCCTCAGGAGTATAAACCAATTCTGTATCACGTTAAATGTTTCTTTAAACATTTCCCACTGATCATCAGTCGTTTTACCCATTCACAGATTTGCCCAGTTTACTGTGGACAGTCTCTGTCTCATCCCATTGAAGTCAGTCTTACCCAAGTCTAGAATCTTAGCAGCTGATTCACTTTTTTCCCTTTCAAACACTACATTGAACTCGATCATATTATGATCATTATTGGATAGATGTTCATGCACAGTTAAGCTGTTTGAAATGTTTAAGTTTGAAAATACATTTTTAGATAAGTATGGATGAATCTTTGCGTTTACATCTCTCGTGGTAACATTGCCAAAGTGTGCTCTACATTGTCTCAGGGAGTAGATTTTATATGTGTCTGTGAAGCATCCGCATGACTGGCATTAACCCAAGATAACAGGCCTCCGTTAGATAGAAATTTATGAAAGAATGCAATCACACATAAAATTTTTAGCTGCGCTGTTCTTGGAATTTTTTATTTGTTTCGTTCCATTCCTGTATCATATCCCAGTGACCAGCAGAGTAGCTTTGTGGAACTTTTATGAAACTCATCTCTTATTGCAGGTCCTTAACAATGACATAAAATCAGCTCCTGAGAGATCTTCTATCACTTAGATACAATAGTCCCGATATTTACGGGGAGGCGGTTAGGGGTGGGCGGGGAAGGGGGGGTGGTGATCGTAGCGGAAATGCGGGGAGCGCGGAGACCGTGACGAGTTTAATGGCTGGATCTCATTTGAATACTTTTTTCTTCGTTTCCTGGAGAGGCTGGCTGGCTGTCGGGCGGGAAGGTCTGTGCTGGAAGGCTACAACTGGGGATGGAGAGTAGGAAGAGAGGGAGGGAGAGATCGCGGGCAGGGTTGGGGAGATCGCGGGCAGGGTTGGGGAGATCGCGGGCAGGGTTGGGGAGATCGCGGGCAGGGTTGGGGAGATCGCGGGCAGGGTTGGGGAGATCGCGGGCAGGGTTGGGGAGATCGCGGGCAGGGTTGGGGAGATCGCTGGTCGGGGGGGAGATCGTGGGTCGGGGGGGAGATCGTGGGTCGGGGGGGAGATCGTGGGTCGGGGGGGAGATCGTGGGTTGGGGAGGGAGATCGTGGGCTGGGGGGAGATCGTGGGGTGGTGGCGATCGTCGGTTGTGGGGGGAGATCGTGGGGCGGTGGAGACCATCAGTTGGGGGGAGTTCGTGTGTTGGAGGGGGAGTATTTGAGGTGGGATCTTCGGATTGCGGGTCGGCGGTGCTTCGGATCGTATGGCACTATATGAAAAACAGCAGGGGAATTCTCCTGGTCAATATTTATCCTCAACCAACAGAACCTAGAATAAACAACTTATCTGGTCATTATCACATTGCTGTTTGTGGGACCTTGCTATGTGCAAATTGGCTGCCATGATTCCTACAACAGTGACTACACTTCAAAAGTACTTCATTGGCTGTACAGCACTTTGTGACATCCTGAAGTTGTGAAAGGCGCTATAGAAATCAGCCCTCCCTATCTCTGTGACCTCCTCCAGCCCTACAACCCTCCGAGAACTCTGGGTTCCTCCAACTCTAGCCTCTTGTGCAACCCCCACTTCCTTCGTTCCATTAATTGCGGCTGTGCCTTCAGCCGTCTGGGCCCTAAGCTCTGGATTTGCCTCCATAAACCACTCTGCCTTTCCATCTGTCTCTCCTCCTTTAAGACACTGCTTTAAACCAACTTCTTTGACCAAGTGTTTGATCACCTGTCCTAATACCTCCTTCTTTGGCTCAGTGTCAATTTTTGTCTGATTACGTTCCTATGAAGAGCCTTGGAACATTTTACTCCGTTAAATACAAGGCAACCCCTCCACCTTTCCTGCCTCCTCACCATTCTTCATGATAACTCTATTGTCACCAGTGCCTCTATTTCCACCAGTTTATTTTGACTTCCTTTAGCATTTTGTTTGCATCTAATTTTGGTGCTTGACCATTTAATCTCCCCCCTCCCCCACACCAGGTAGTCTGGTTTTTCTATCTGGGTAACGTAACACTACTTTCTCTGTCCTTGCCCCCAACTCTTGGCTCCTTGAAATGATATCCAAAAGCTTGCCCTTCACAGTCATCCTGTTCTCTGTCCTATCGAGGTGCGGCTCATTGGTCCTGCAGCAGCTCTGTTTATCCTGGAAACAATTCTAGTTATTGATTAACTTAGTTTACTTTCTGTTTCACTGTTAGCGAGCCAATTATTAACTTTTGCAATTTCCCTATTAGTTTTGCCAAGCACTGGGAATTACTCACATCCTGTCTATTTAGACCACACTTGCAATGATGTGCTCCATGTTATAAAAAAGATGTAGAGGCACCGGTGAAGGTGCGAAAAAGATTCACAAGGATGATACCAGAACTGAGAAGTTATACTTATCAGGAAAGATTGAACAGGCTGTGGCTCTTTAATCTAGAAAAGAGAAGGATGAGGGGTGACCTAACAGAGGTTTTTGCAATTATGAAAGGGTTTGATAGGGTAGGCTTAGAGAAGATGTTTCCACCTGTGGGGGAGAACAAAACTAGGGGCCATAAATATAAGATAGTCACTACTCTATCCAATAGGGAATTCAGGAGAAATTTTTTTATTCAGAGTGTGGTTAAGGCATGGAACTCGCTACCACATGGGAGTAGTTGAGGCAAATAACATAGATGCATTTAAGGGGAAGCTAGATAAACACATTTAGAAGCACATGAAGGAATAGAAGAACATACTGATAGGGTGAGATGAAGAGGGGTGGAAGGAGGCTCTTGTGGAGCATAAACGCTGGCATGGAGCATTTGTGCCAAAAGGCCTGCTTCTGTGCTGTAAACTCTATGTAATTCTATGTCATTTTTTGTTTCAATTTGTTCCTATTCCCCCCACCCTATCTTTAAGGGTCTTAATGAGACATTTCTTTTATCATTTACCTCTACATGGACAGCTATCACTGGACTTTTCCAGATCCCCCCCAAATAGACCCCAAGCCTCTCTCCCTCTCGAGCTGGACACTCAACATTCTATTAGTATTATCTTTATTTAGTAGTTAACTATCCATCCTCCTTAACAGTGATTATTCTTAAACTGGTATTTATATAGCACCTTCGATGGCCTCAGGACATCCCAGGAGACTTGGGTACCAAATCTAGGCTGACACTCCAGTGCAGTACTGAGGGAGTGCTGCACTTTTGGAGGTGCCATCTTTCAGATGAGACATTAAACTGAGGCAATTTCTGTCCTCTCAGCTGGATGTAAAAGATCCCTTGGCACTATTTCGAAGAAGAGCAGGGGGAGTTCTCCCCGGTGTTCTGGCCAATATTTATCCCTCAACCAACATCAAGAAAGAAACAGATTATCTGGTCATTATCTCCTTGCTGTTTGTGGGACCTTGCTGTGCGTAAAATGGTGGGCCAAGTGTCAACGTCATCCTTTGTCTTGAAATTACAGCTCAGGTCTCCAACATCACATTATCTTAACACCCAGTGCAGTACTTGACACTTCAGTATAGTGCTGACAGAGTGCTGCACTGTCAGAGGAGCCATCTTGCAGATGAGACATTAAACTGAGGCCCCATCTGCCTTCTCAGGTGGATGTAAAAGATCCCATGGCACTGTTTCGAAGAATAGCAGGGGAAATTCTCCCCAGTGTTCTGGCCAATATTTATCCCTCAACAAAGATCATGAAAAAACAGATTATCTGGTCATTATCGCCTTGCTGTTTGTGGGACCTTGCTGTGCGCAAAATGGCTGCTGTGTTTCCTACATTACAAAAGTAACTACACTTCAAAAGTACTTCATTGGCTGTAAAGCACTTTGGGACATCCTGAGGTTGTGAAAGATGCTATATAAATGCAAATTTTTTCTTTATATTTTAAGTAAGCAACATGATAATTATTAAATCTGTAAACAACTGTTTCAAACTGCTCCAGCTCTTGGGGTCTTGTGTACACGTCAAGGAGTTTTTGAAGTTTCCCAATACAATTTTATAATATTGGTACCTACAAGTTTGTTGTCAATTATTTCTGCCTTAATAGACTAGCAATTGATGTTGGTGATATTAGTGGATGAATGCTTAACATGTTTGCGTGACATTCTTCTGTCTGCTGTTTTGGTGAAGGAGTTAACCTTTTAAAAACAGGTTACTGTCTGTTAAAAGAATGCACAGAGGAACGACATACACACGTGTTAAGGATTTTTGCCTCCTCTTTTCTATCTGGTAGTCCATTCCATTTACCAATTAATCTTGTTTGAAAAAGAACTTCCTGATATAAGTGTTACATTTGCCTTTTACAAGTTAAAACCCTGTGTCTTTTTGTCCTACTCTCACCATTGAATTTAAAGTAGGTTTCCAGTTTAACCTCTTCCATTCCCTCAATTATCTTTTATTTCCTCCATTGGGTCACCTCTCTGACACCTCCTTTCAAGAATGAAAAGCTCAAGGTTCTCCAGTCTTCCCTCAAAACTCAAACCTCTAACACTAGCTATCAGTTTTACGGCTCTTCTATGCTCTAACCCAATACCTGAGGGAGGAATGTTGGCCCGGACATCGGGGGACAGGGAGGGGGTAACTTTAACTTTTGGCGATAGTGTAAAATGGGCGATATCGAGTTAGCTGCCCATTGTACACCTCGCCGATTGTCCTTTCCATTAACATCAATCGGGAGAGATATATAGGACAGCTGATCCGATATTACACCGTCCTATTTTACACTATTGCCAAAAGTTCATATTACGCCCCAGCAGAGATTCCTACTTTTCTTCGGCGTTCCATGGAATCTTTTATATCCACCTAAGCAGATGGAGCACTCAGTTTAACGTGTCATTATAAAGACAGCACCTCCAACAATGCAGCACTCCATCGGTATTGCACTGAATCATCCGCCTACATAATGAGGTCAGAGTAGGGCTTGAACTATGAACTTCTGAATCAAAGATGGAGAGTATGGCCAATTGAGCCAAGCTGACATCTAAATGGCCAGGTTCAATATTGTATACGATACCCACATGACCTAGGAAAAGATATAAAGGAAACATCTGCATTTATGTAGAACCTGATCATGTCCTCAGCACATCTCAAAATGCTTTACAAATCAAAATGCTACACATTAAGGAAACTGCCACAGTAAGAGTTTCCAAGAGTATCATTTACTAGTTAGATGGCTGAATTACATTTTGGGATACAATGTATGAGTAACCCTCACAACATTCAAGAAGCATTTGGATGAGCACTTGAAATGCCATAGCATACAAGGCTACGGACCAAATGCTGGAATATGGGATTAGAGTAGACAGGGCTTGATGGCCGGCGCGGACACGATGGGCCGAAGGGCCTCTATCCATGCTGTATAACTCTATGACTCTATGACTCTAATTTGAGACATGACATGTGGTAAGTGTAGCAGGCTTGGGAGGAACAGGTGACTTTGGGCCTGTGGTTCCCAAAACTCTCCACCACTGGGGATTTTCCTCCCATCATGTCTGGGTCTGTTGTAGACTAATTGAAAGAGATTGATTGCTATAATTAGTTAACAACTCCATTATCATTGTATCAAGCGACGACCAGGACGGTACAAGGTGAACTAGATGGATCTTGGTCTCTTTCGTTGATCAATTGCTATGTTTGTATGTTATGCATGCCACAAAAGGTTGCCTGCCAACCTGCTGCACATTTATTGTTGGCCCATTCCAACCTTATGCCCTGCAGCTCTGCTATTATTCTTCATTTTCCAGTATCGCCTTCAAACTGCAATATACAATTCAAAACAAAAAAGTTGCTTAATAATAAGAAAAACAGGTTATTCAGACAATTCCAGCCCAGGCCAGGTCAGGCTCCAGATTTCTCTGATGTCAGCTTCTGCACGTCAGCTTATCGCCATACCTAACCAAGCCCATTCTGTGTTAGTTTAAGTAAGGTAATTTGAATTAAGTTATGGGAAGGCATCTTACTTTGTTATGGAAGCGACAGATTGGTGGCCCAAGTGTCAACGTCATCCTTTGTCTTGAAATTACAGGCCATGATGTGGAGATGCCGGTGATGGACTGGGGTGGACAAATGTAAGGAATCTTACAACACCAGGTTATAGTCCAACAGTTTTATTTGAAAATCACAAGCTTTCGGAGGCTTTCTCCTTCGTCAGGTGAGTGTGGGATTCCTTGAAGGTTACCGCATATATATGTTGGACTATAACCTGGTGTTGTAAGATTCCTTACATTTGAAATTACAGCTTAGGTCTCCGACATCACATTATCTTAACACCCAGTGCAGTACTTGACACTTCAGTATAGTGCTGACAGAGTGCTGGAATTGTCTGAATAACCTGTTTTTCTTATTATTAAGCAACTTTTTTGTTTTGAATTGTATATTGCTGTTTGAAGGCGATACTGGAATATGAGGAATAATAGCAGAGCTGTAGGGCATAGGGTTGGAATGGGCCAACAATAAATGTGCAGCAGGTTGGCAGGCCCCATCTGCCCTCTCAGATGGACGTAAAAGATCCCATGGCACTGTTTCGAAGAATAGCAGGGGGAGATCTCCCCGGTGTCCTGGTCAATATTTATCCCTCAACCAACATCACTAAAAAACAGATGTTCTGGTCATTATCACATTGCTGTTTGTGGGACCTTGCTGTGCTCAAATTTGCTGCCGTGTTTCCTACATTACAACAGTGACTACACTTCAAAGGTACAGACAGCAGGTCCTGGTAATGGTTTTGCTTTTGCCATTTACAGCACCTCAAGACCCATCTTTTGTTTCTTTACTTGTCCCATTACCACCCTCCTTGGCTTGCACCATCATCCCGTTTGTCATTTAATCACTCCTGCCCTCCACTCTATCACTGACCTTCCCTTTTGTTCTTTCCTCCCCTCCCCTTCCTCCCCCTGCTTTGCCTGGTTCTGTACTTGCTTAAAAACTGTTAAATCTTTAATTTCTTCCAGTTCTAATGAAAAGTCATCGACCTGAAACGTTAACTGTTTCTTTCTCCACAGATGCTGCCTGACTTGCTGAGTATTTCCAGCATTTTCTGTTTTTATTTCAAAAGTACTTCATTGGCTTTAAAGCGTGTTGGGATGTCCTGAGGTCATGAAAAGCGCTACATAAATGCAAGTCTTTCTTTTCTTTCACCTCCAGCTAATAGCTTCAAGAATAGGTAAAAAGAAGAGGACAGAGAGGAGAAAATAGGAAGACCAGAAATTGGCTAAAAAGAAAGACGTCTGGAAATTCCACAGGAGTTCTCCATCAGGAGATGGGCACAGTGTAAATAGCTAAAAAATGTCATTCACGCCATTTCTCTGTTGGTTCCGCAGATCTCCAGTCAAAATTATGGAGGGATAGTGGGCAAACCCTGTGGAATTTCAGGGGCATTTTGTTTATAATGGACTCTCCACTTATTCCTGTGGCTTACTTTATGTTTTCCATAGGCTATCCTGGAAGTTCCTGATCATTTGTTGTCGGATCAGCCCCTCCAGTGGCATGCTTTGTGCCTCCAGCTAAACCTTCCAAAGCCCATTCCCGTGAGAATGATAAGGGGAGTGAATTCTAGGACAGGTTAGGAAGTGTTAGGGGCAAGGTAAGTCACTTGACTGCTTGACACAATTCCTTAACCCTAATGGGGCTTTTTTTTTGTAATTAATGAGTTTACACTGAAGAAGATTGTTGAGCACAATTGTGAGATGTTACTGAGGGAAAGAAATCAACCTGGAGTTAAATTTTTGAGCCTTTATACTGCTACTTGTTTAGGTCAGATTCCAGGAGGCCAGCATCTGGGATCTGGCTCCCAACATTTATACTGTTAAATCCACTTACAAATCCACCGCCAACCTACAGGAACACAAGGTCCCTGAATCTGAATTAAAGGAAGCCCAGAATAAATTGGACTCCCAAATCCTGGTGGCAGCATCACCAGCAAGATCTACAGTTCTGCTGCCAGGGTAAAGGAGCCAGGTTTCACCATGCAAACACAGGGAACCAGCTTATGGATGCCGCTCTCCAGGAATCTGACCTACACTTGCAAAACTTCTAATTTCCTATGCCTTTAAATTCTGCCGTTTGAATATTAATATTTAGAATTATAAAATGACACAGCACAGAAGGAGGCCATTCGCACATCATGCCTGTGCCAGCTCTTTGAAAGAGCTATCCAATTAATCCCACTGACCATCATTTTCCGATCCTCTCTGCTTACAGGCGTGGTGCCGGAGGATTGGAAGACTGCTAACGTTGTATGGTTGTTTAAAAAGGGAGAAAGGGATAGACCGAGTAATTACAGGCCAGTCAGCATAACCTCGGTGGTGGGCAAATTATTGGAAAAAATTCTGAAGGACGGTATCAATTGTCATTTAGAAAGGCGTGGATTAGTCAAGGACAGTCAGCATGGATTTGTTAAGGGAAGGTCATGTCTGACTAACTTGATTGAATTTTTTAAGGAGGTAACAAGGAGAGTCGATGAGGGTAACATGTTTGATGTAGTCTACATGGACCTAAGCAAGGCTTTTGACAAGGCCCCACATGGCAAACTGGTCAGAAAAGTAAAAGCCCATGGGATCCAAGGGAAAGTGGCAAATTGGATCAGTGGCAGGAAGCAAAGGATAATGGTCTACGGGTGTTTTTGTGACTGGAAGGCTGTTTCCAGTGGGGTTCCGCAGGGCTCAGTACTGGATCCATAGCTTTATGTGATATATATCAATGATTTAGACTTAAATGTAGGAGGTATGATTAAGAAGTTTGCAGCTGATACAAAAGTTGGCCGTGTGGTTGATAGTGAGGAGGAAAGCTGTATGCTGCAGGAAGAGATCAATGGATTGGTCAGGTGGGCAGAAAAGTGGCAAATGGAATTCAATCCAGAGAAGTGTGAGATGATGCATTTGGGGAGGGCAAACAAGGCAAGGGAATACACAATAAATGGGAGGGTACTGAGAGATGTAGAGGAAGTGAGGAACCTTGGAGTGCATGTCCACAGATCCCTGAAGGTAGCAGGGCAGGTAGATAGGATGGTTAAGAAGGCATACGGGATACTTCCATTTATTAGCCGAGGCATAGAAGATAAGAGCATAGAGGTAATGCTAGAACTGTATAAAACACTAGTTACGCCACAGCTAGTGTAATGCGTACAGTTCTGGTCACCACATTACAGGAAAGATGTGATTGCACTAGAGAGGGTACAGAGGAGAATTACGAGGATGTTGCCAGGACTGGAGAATTTTAGCTATGAGGAAAGATTGGATAGGCTGGGATTGTTTTCTTTGGAACAGTGGAGGCTGAGGAGAGATTTAATTGAGGTGTATAAAATTATGAAGGGCCTAGACAGAGTGGATAGGAAGGACCTATTTCCCTTAGCAGAGAATTGTAAACAATTTTACAACACCAAGTTATAGTCCAGCAATTTTATTTTAAATTCACAAGCTTTCGGAGGCTTCCTCCTTCCTCAGGTGAACGAAATGAAATCCTCGAAATGAAATCGCATTTATAATTCACAGAACAATGCTTGGTGATTACAGACAGTTTTTTCTGTAATCACCAAGTGCGATAAATGCGATTTCATTTCGAGGATTTCATTTCGTTCACCTGAGGAAGGAGGAAGCCTCCGAAAGCTTGTGAATTTAAAATAAAATTGCTGGACTATAACTTGGTGTTGTAAAATTGTTTACAATTGTCAACCCCAGTCCATCACCGGCATCTCCACACCTTAGCAGAGAGGTCAATAACCAGGGGGCATAGATTTAAAGTAGTTGAAAGAAGGATTAGAGGGGAGTTGAGGAGAATTTTTTTCACTTAGAGGGTGGTAGGGGTCTGGAACTCACTGCCTGAAAGGGTGATAGAGGCAGAAACCCTCATTGTACTTAAAAAGTACTTGGATGTGAACTTGAAGTACCGTAACCTATAGGGCTACAGACCAAGAGCTGGAAAGTGGGATTAGGCTGGATGGTTCTTTTTCAGCCAGCACAGACACGATGGGCCAAATGGCCTCCTTCTGTGCCATAAATTTCTATGATTCTATGATTCACTCCCCTGTCCTTTCCCCATGGCCCTGTAATCTTTCCCTTCAAGTATTTATCCAATTCCCTTTTGAAAGTTACTATTGAATCTGCTTCCACCACCCTTTCAGGCAGTGCATTCCAGATCATAACAAGTCACTGAGTAAAAAAAATTCAACTCATCTCTGTACCTTTTGCCAACTATCTTCAATCTGCATCCTTTGGTTACTGACGCTTCTGTCATTGGAAACAGTTTCTCCTTATTTACTCTATCAAAACCCTTCATAATTTTGAACACCTCTATCAAATCTCCCTTTAACCTTCTCAGCTGTAAGGAGAACAACCCCAGCTTCTCCAGTCTCTCCACGTAACTGAAGTCCCGCATCCTTGATACCATTCTAGTAAATCTCCTCTGCACCCTCTCTAAGCCTTGACATCCTTCCTAAAGTGTGGTGTCCAGAACTGGACACAATTCTGCAGCTGGAGCCTAACCAGTGTTTTATAAAGGTTTAGCATAACTTCTTCCTTTTGTACTCTTTGGGGGTGATTTTAAACCCCAAGAACGGGTGGGTTGGGGGCGGGTGGGAATTGAAAATAGTTGTTTTTTGGATCGCGACCGTAACCCGGCTTTATTACCAGGTTTAATATCGGCGCGTAAAAGTACAGGCTTCCCATTGGGAATGCAAAGTCCGAAAATTTTGCGGTTGTGACCCAAAAAAAAATCTATTTTCACCTCCCACCCGCCCCAAACCCACCCATTCTTGGGGTTTAAAATCACCCCCAATATCTCTATTATTAAAGCCAAGGATCCCATGTGCTTTTTTAACAGTCTTCTCAACTTGTCGTGCCACCTTCAAAGATTTGTGTATGTGTTTCCCCCAGGTCCCTCTATTCCTGCACCCCCTTTAAAATTGTACCATTTAGTTTATATTGCCTCTCCTCCTTCTTCCTACCAAAATGCATCTTCCCTGTGTCTGCCCATTTCACCAGTCTGACTATGTCCTCCTGAAGTTTGTTACTATCCTCCTCACTGTTTACTACATTTCCGAGTTTCGTGTCATCTGCAAACTTTGAAATTATGCCCTGTATATCCATGTCCAGGTCATTAAAATATATCAAAAAGAGCAGTGGTCCTAATACCGACCCTTGGGGGACACCACTGCATACTTCCCTCCAGTCTGAAAAACAACCATTCACCACTACTCTTTGCTTTCTGTCCTTTAGCCAATTTTGTATCCACGCTACCACTGTCCCTTTAATCCGATGGGCTTTAATTTCGCTAACAAGTCTATTATGTAGTACTTTATCAAATGCCTTTTGAAAGTCCATATATGCAACATTAACCGCATTACCCTCATCAATGCTTTCCTTTACTTCATCAAAGAAATCAATCAAGTTAGTCAAACATGATTTGCCTTTAACAAGTCTGTGCTGACTTTCATTTATTAGTCCATACTTTTCCAAGTGCCAATTAATTTTGTCCCAGATTGTTGTGTCTAAAAGGTTCCCCACCTTCGATGTTAGGCTGACTGGCCTGTAATTGTCCGGTTTATCCCTCTCCCTTTTTTTGAACAGGGATGTAAGATTTGAAATCCTCCGGTCCTCAGGCACCACTCCCATATCGAAGGAGGATTGGAAGATTGTGGCCAGAGCCTCCGCAATCTCCTCCCTTCCTTCAGCAACGTAGGGTGCATCCCATCTGGACTTGGTGACTTTTCTACTTGGATCACTGCCAACCTTCTCTTTATCTATTTTTGTCCTATCCAATTTCTCTATTACTTCCTCCTTTACTATGACATTGGCACAAAGTACTTATGTACTGCTGAAGACTGCACTCCAAGTCTAGCCACGCCTCTAGCCAAGCTGTTCCAGTACAGGTACAACACTGGCAACTAGTGCAAAAAGTGCAAAATTTCCCAGGTATGTCCTGTCCACAAAAAGCAGGACAAATCCAATCCGGCCAATTACCGTCCCATCAGTCTACTCTCAATCATCAGCAAAGTGATGGAAGGTGTCGTCGACAGTGTTATCAAGTGGCACTTACTCACCAATAACCTGCTCACCGATGCTCAGTTTGGGTTCTGCCAGGACCGCTCAGCTCCAGACCTCATTACAGCCTTGGTCCAAACATGGACAAAAAAGCTGAATTCCAGAGGTGAGGTGAGAGTGTCTGCCCTCGACAGCATTTAACCGAGTGTGGCACCAAGGAGCCCTAGTAAAATTGAAGTCAATGGGAATCTGGGAAAACTCACCAATGGCTGGAGTCATACCTAGCACAAAGGAAAATGGTAGTGGTTGTTGGAAGCCAATCATCTCAGCCCTAGGACATCATTGCAGGAGTTGCTCGGCACAGTGTCCTAGGCTCAACCATCTTCAGCTGCTTCATCAATGACCTTCCCTCCACCATAAGGTCAGAAATGTTCGCTGATGATTGCACAGTGTTCAGTTCCATTTGCAACCCCTCAGGTAATGAAGCAGTCTGTGCCCGCATGCAGCAAGACCTGGACAACATTCAGGCTTGGGCTGATAAGTGGCAAGTAACATTCGCACCAGACAAGTGCCAGGCAATGACCATCTCCAACAAGAGAGAGTCTAACCACCTCCCCTTGACATTCAACGGCATTACCACTGCCGAATCCCCCACCATCAACATCCTGGGGGTCACCATTGACCAGTAACTTAACTGGACCAGTCACATAAATACTATGGCTCAAGAGCAGGTCAGAGGCTGGGTATTCTGTAGCGAGTGACTCACCTCCTGACTCCACTATCTACAAGGGATATGATGGAATGCTCTCCACTTGCCTGGATGAGTGCAGCTCCAACAACACTCAAGATGCTTGACATCATCCAGGGCAAAGCAGCCCGCTTGATTGGCATCCACCACCTTAAACATTCACTCTCTGCACCATAGCTGCAGTGTGTCCTGTCTACAAGGTGCACTGCAACAACTCGCTAAGGCTTCTTTGACAATACCTCCCAAACCTGCGACCTCTACCACCTAGAAGGACAAGGGCAGCAGGTGCATGGGAACAACACCTGCACATTCCCCTCCAAATCACAACCATCCCGACTTGGAAATATATCGCCATTCCTTCATTGTCGCTGGGTCAAAATCCTGGAACTTCCTACCTAACAGCACTGTGGGAGAACCTTCACCACACGGACTGCAGCGGTTAAAGAAGGTGGCTCACCACCACCTTCTCAAGGGCAATTCGGGATGGGCAATAAATGTTGGCCTTGCCAATGACGCCCACATCCCATGAATGAATAAAAAAAACCTCATTTAGTACCCCAGCCATGCCCTCAGTCTCCACAAATGAGATCCTTTTTGGTCTCGAATTGGCCCCACCTTTCCTTTGACTACACTTTTACTATTTATATGTTTATAAAAGACTTTCGGGTTCTCTTTTATGTTACTCACTAATCTATTCTCATACACTCTCTTTGTCCCTTTTATTTCCTTTTTCAGTTCTGCTCTGTACTTTCTGTATTCAGTTTGGTTCACTATTGTACTATGAATCTGACATTTATCATTGGCCTCTTTTCTCTGTTTCATTTTAATCTCTTAGGGGTAAAAATTGGTTACGGGACCATTCTGGGCGATGTTAGCACGATGCGCTAACACCCCGCGCCCGATGGACCCTGGGCAGGCAAGACGCAAGTTTGGTCCCAAGGGAGCACTTACCTGCAATCGGCGTTCCTTTCCAGGCCTTGCACGTGGAATCAATGCAATTTGCACTTTCCACCATCAGAGGGAGCTCCATCTCTTAAAGGGAGGATGTTTCTTCGAAATCTCTTAAAGGTAGCTTGTACCTGTTATTTGCTGAAAATGACAGTCTACTGTCTGCATGGAGTCTGAGCAGAGATCAGACATCGCACGCGTAAAACACAGATGCCGATCCCATCCCTATGTTTACACACTGATGAATTATGTTAAAACATTGAATAAAGTTTGCGCATTACTAAATCCCACATCCTCCAATCTGCACACCAGACCTCACCAATCTGCCGATCTGAGTTGGTACCAGGTCTGTGAGAGTGCTTGCACCAAGGTTCTCTGCTGATGCACTAGAGACCTTGGGTGCAAGAGGTGGACAGAAGGAGGGACCTCCTATATCCACAGTGGGGGGTGGGGAGGGTGGCGGGGCAAGAGGCCCTCCAGACATATACTCAAAAGATAGTGGGAGGCAGCGGGGATGAAGTCAATGCCAGGCACACAGCATCATGAACATGGATGCAGTGCAGGAAGAAGTTCAATGCTTTGACATGAGTGGGCAAGGTGCGTGAGGTCAACTGTCAAGTAGCGTCTCTACCAACTGCCCCACACACTACACCCCTCATCCCCCACACACCAATAAACTCTTTTCATCAGTACTCAACTCTTCCAATCAGATGCTTCCTCCTGCCCTTACACATTACCACTGTTTCAAGCTGCCCACCCACAACTCACAGGCCACACAATCTGGCAGCTATTCAACCATGATAGTCACATCACCCAGGCACACGCCTCGCTTTCTTGCAGGAGAAGGTGGTGCATATCAAGAGGCAGCAAGTGGCATTTAGCCCCTCGAGCCTGTTCTACCATTCAGTGAGATCATGGTGGACCTGTGACCTCACTCCATATACCTGCCTTAGCCCCATATGCCTTAATTGCCTCAATACCCTTGGTTCACAGAAATCTATCAATCTCAGATTTAACATTCACAAGTGAGTTAGCATCAACGGCCGTCTGCAGAAAAGCGTTTCAAACTTCTCCCACCCTTTGCGTGTAGAAGCATTTCCTAACTTCACTCCTGCACGTCCTGGCTCTAAATGTTAGGCTATGTCCCCGCGTCCTAGTATTGAAGTCTAGGAGACCTCCAAAAACAGTTACAAATATCTCGGCAGCCAGAGGCAATAATCCAGCCACTAACCTGTAAATCCTGCATGATCCCTTTAAATAGCACCAGTGCGGGGGGCCCTCCAGGCACTCTAAGACATGTTCAGGGTTAAGACTGAGCGTTGAACTGAGCGTTAAGTCCCAAAATGGTGTCTATCACTTTAAATCAACGTTGTACACTGATTGAAGTCATTTTCTCCCTACTTTACACGATTCCAGCGTTTCTTATCTGCGTCTGCGCTAACCCCAATCCAAGATGGCGACTTGTGCATGTCACGCAGGAAATGTGCGTGTGCATCCAAGACGCCATCTTGGATGTCGGAGAGGCCGTGTAGCGCCGAAACAACGGGCCAATTTAGCGCCCTATATCTTTAGTCACCCAGGGAGCTCTAGTTTTAGATGCCCTTCCTTTCCCCCTCGTGGGACTGTGTCTAGTCTCTACCCGAACTATCTCCTCTTTGAAGGCTTCCCTTTGCTCATGTACTGTTTTATCTGCCAATCTTTGATTTCAATCCACCTGGGCTGGATCCCCTTTCAGCTCGCTGAAATTAGCCCTCCTCCAGTTGAGTATTTTCACATTTGATTGTTCCTTGAACTTTTCCGTTACTAATCTAAACCTAATGATATTGTGATCACTGTTTCCCAAATGCTCCCTTACTGAAATATACTCCACCTGCTGCATTTCAATCTCCACAACCAGATCCAGTACTGCTTAATTCCAACGTAGGGCTGGAAACATACTGATCAAGAAAGTTCTCTTGCACACATTTCAGGAATTCCTCCCCCTCTCTGTCCTTTACACAGTTATTTCCCCAGTCTATATTAGGATAGTTGAAGTCCCTCAATTTATCAACTCTGTATTTGTGCGAAGTTCATCTGTCTGCCATTTACCGAGGTTGGTAACTATTTATTTAACTGGAGTAGCACTTCCGTTAAAGTAACAGACAAAAGAATTTGACACAACGATTCATCCACTAATATTCAAAGGTACGAATTTCAAGTCGCGAGAGTCTATTAACACTAAACAACTTCCGGAACAATCTGACATTGACAGATTAGGGGTTAATTTGAACACACTTGGCACTTTAATAATCACATTAATAATATTACTTGTCTGTGTTTATCTTGCGATTTCCTATGATTGTAGAATCTACTTTCCATTTAGATCATTGCAACTGGCAGGATAAGGAGAGCCTATTTGATACCAGAGTTCATCCGCCATATAAGACGGATGTGAAGAGCCAGTTAGCCCATAAGAACATACGAACATAAAAATAGGAGCAGGAGTAGGCCATACGGCCCCTTGAGCCTGCTCTGCCATTCAATACGATCATGGCTGATCTTCTACCTCAACTCCACTTTCCCACCCTATCCTCATATCCCTTGATTCCCCTAGTTTCCAAAAATCTATCGATCTCAGTCTTGAATATACTCAACGACTGAGCATCCACAGTCCTCTGAAGCCCAAAGATTCACAAACATCTGAGTGAAGAAATTTTTCCTCATCTCGATCCTGAATGGCTGATCCCTTATCTTGAGACTATGACCCCTAGTTCTAGACTCTCTAGCCAGGGGAAACATCCTCTCAGCATCTACCCTGTCAAGCCCTCTAAGAATTTTATACGTTTCAATGAGATCACCTCTCATTCTTCTAGACTCCAGAGAGTGTAGGCCCATTCCACAAAATCTCTCCTCACAGGACAAAACTCTCATCCCAGGAATCAATCTAGTGAAGCTTCATTGCACCCTCTCTAAGTCAAGTATATCCTTCCTTGGGTAAGGAGACCAAAACTGTACACAGTACTCCAGATGAAGTCTCACCTAAGCCCTGTACAATTGCAGCAAGACTTCCTTACTCTTGTACACAAACCCCCTTGAAATAAAAGCCAACATGGCATTTGCCTTCCTAATTGCTTGCTGTACCTGCATGTTAACTTTCTGTGATCGAGTATAAATAGAGCAGCACCACGAGAGTAGATAATGCTTGCACCAGGTCTCTATTCTTATGCCAAGAACACAAGAGGAAATAGGAACATCAGGAACAGGAGTAGGCCATTCAGCCCCTCGGGCCTGCTATGCCATTCAATTAGATCATGGCTGATCTGCATCTCAACTCCATTTACCCGCCTTTGCTACAAAATCCCTTCATACGAAAATAGCACGTTTCAGGATGTGGTCACCCCGCAGATTAAGAGAGTGCAGGCAGAGAGGGACTGGGTGACCGCCAGGCAGACAAGGACGACCAGGCAGGTAGTGCAGAAGTCCCCTGAGGGCATCTCACTCTCCAACCAGTATCCAGTTCTGGCTACTGGTGGGGGAGAGGGTTCCTCTGAGGAGTGCAGCCAGAGCCAAGTCCAAAGAACCATGGGTGGCTCAGCTGAACAGAGGGGGAGGAGAAAGGTCGAGAGAGCAATAGTGGTAGGGGATTCTAGAGTTAGGGGAGCAGACAGGTGTTTCTGCGGCTGCAAACGTGATTCCAGGATGGTATGTTGCCTCCCTGGTGCCAGGGTCATGGATGTCACAGAGCGACTGCAGGACAATCTGAAGGGGGAGGGTGAACAGCCAGAGGTGGTGGCACATATCGGTACCGACGACATAGGGAAAAAGAGGGATGAGGTCCTGCAAGCAGAATATAAGGAGTTTGGAAATAAGTTAAAAGGAGGAGCTCAAGGGTAGTAATCTCAGGATTACTCCCAGTTCCACGTGCGAGTGAGTATAGGAATAGGAGAATAGACAGGATGAATGCGTGGCTGGAGTGTTGGTGCAGGAGGGAGGAATTTAGATTCCTGAGGAATTGGGACCGATTCTGGGGAAGGTGGGACCTGTACTAGCCGGACGGGTTGCACCTCAACAGATCCAGGACTAGTATCCTTGCAGGGGGGTTTGCTACTGCTGTTGGGGAGGGTTTAAACTAGAGTGGCAGGGGGATGGGAACCTGAACGGGGAGTCAGAAGAGAGTAAAGTTGAGAGAAGCAAGAGAGGGGAGGACCCAGGGGAAATTTACAATAAAATTGTACAAACAGTTGTTCAAGAACAAGTGAAAGGGAAAAGCGTAGAGCAGCAGAAAGAAAGTGTACTTTAGGCACTACAAATAAAGTGAAAACTAGAAGGTGTAAAGCGATTAACCCAGCATCAAAGCTGAAGGTCAGGCTAGGGTGTGTGGACCAACTAAGAGTTCTATATACAAACGCACGCAGTATAAGGAATAAATTAAATGAACTACAGACACAAATTCAAATTGGAGGGTATGACATGATAGCTATTACTGAGACATGGCTACAGGATGGTCAGGATTGGGAACTAAATATACCAGGTTATAAGGTCTACAGGAGAGATAGGGAAAATGGAAGAGGGGGAGGAGTAGCCTTAGTGATTGGAGATGAAATCACTTCAATGATAAAGGAGGCTATAACGAGGGGTAAGCAGCCAACAGAGACCTTATGGGTTGAATTGAGAAATAGGAAAGGATCTAAGACTATAGTGGGAGTTGTTTATAGGAGCCCTGGCAGCAGCTCTGAAGTGCTAGATTGTATAAATGCATAGATTAGACAAGTGTGTAACAAAGGCATAGTGGTCTTAATGGGGGACTTTAACCTTCTCATAGCAGACTAGCAACTGTCAGAAAGGTAGTGAATTTCTTGAGTGTGTCCGGGATAGTTTTCTACAGCAGTATGTCCTAGAGGCAACAAGGGGGCAAGCCATACTAGATTTAGTAATGAGTAATGATCCAGATTTAGTTAACAGCTTGACTGTGCGTGAACATCTATCCAATAGCGATCATAATATGATCGAGTTCAATGTAGCGTTTGAAAGGGAAAAAAGTGAATCAGCTGCTAAGATTCTAGACTTGGGTAAGGCCGACTTCAATGGGATGAGACAGAGACAGTCCACAGTAAACTGGGCAAATCTGTTAATGGGTAAAACGACTGATGATCAGTGGGAAATGTTTAAAGAAACATTTAACGTGATACTGAATTGGTTCATACCCCTGAGGGGCAAGAACTCTACTTGACAAAAAAAACAGCCATGGACAACTAAAGCGATAAGGGACAGTATAAGACATAAGGAAAGGGCATAAAAAAAGGCAAAAAATGGCACAGATCCTGGCGAATGGGAAAGATACAAAGATCAACAAAGGGTCACAAAACAGATAGTAAGAGCTACAGAAAGAGAGTATGAAAAGAAACTTGCAAGGGATATCAAAACCAATACGAAGAACTTTTATAGTTATATTAGGAAAAAGAGGGTGGTCAGGAGCAGTGTTGGCCCCTTAAAAACTGAAAATGGGGATATTGTCATTGACAATGGGGAAATGGCAGACATGTTGAATAATTACTTTGCATCAGTATTTACAGTAGAAAAAGAGGATAGCATGCCGGAAATCCCAAGAAAACTAATATTGAATCGGGGATAGGGACTCAATAAAATTAACATAAGTAAAACAACAGTAATGAAGAAAATAATAGCACTAAAGAGTGACAAATCCCCAGGACCAGATTTGGTTTCCAGGGTTTTAAAGGAAGTAGGTGAGCACATTGCAGATGCCCTAACTATAATCTTTCAAAGTTCTCTAGATTCAGGAACCGTCCCTCTAGATTGGAAAATTGCACATGTCACTCCACATTTTAAGAAAGGAGAGAGAGGGAAACCGGGGAATTATAGACCAGTTAGCCTAACATCTGTTGTCGGGAAAATGCTGGAGTCTATAATTGAGGATAGGGTGACTGAACACCTCGAGAATTTTCAGTTAATCAGAGAGAGCCAGCATGGATTTGTGAAAGGTAGGTCGTGCCTGACAAACCTGATTGAATTTTTTGAAAAGGTGACTAAAGTAGTGGTCAGGGGAATGTCAATGGATGTTATTTATATGGACTTCCAGAAGGCATTTGATAAAGTCCCACATAAGAGACTGTTAGCTAAGATAGAAGCCCATGGAATCGAGCGAAAAGTACGGACTTGGTTAGGAAATTAGCTGAGCGAAAGGCGACAGAGAGTAGGGATAATGGGAAGGTACTCACATTGGCAGGATGTGACTAGTGGAGTCCCGCAGGGATCTGTCTTGGGGCCTCAATTATTCACAATATTTATTAACAACTTAGATGAAGGCATAGAAAGTCTCATATCTAAGTTTGCCGATGACACAATGATTGTTGACATTGAAAGCAGTGGAGATGAAAACATAAAATTACAAAGGGATATTGATAGATTAGGTGAATGGGCAAAACTGTGGCAAATGGAATTCAATGTAAGCAAATGTGAGGTCATCCACTTTGGATCAAAAAAGGATAGAACAGGCTACTTTCTAAATGGTAAAAAGTTAAAAACAGTGGATGTCCAAAGGGACTTAAGGGTTCAGGTACATCGATCTTTGAAGTGTCATGAACAGGTGCAGAAAATAATCAATAAGGCTAATGGAATGCTGGCCTTTATATCTAGAGGACTGGACTACAAGGGGGCAGAAGTTATGCTGCAGCTATACAAAACCCTGGTTAGACCGCACCTGGAGTACTGTGAGCAGTTCTGGGCACCGCACCTTCGGAAGGACATATTGGCCTTGCAGGGAGTGCAGCGTAGGTTTACTAGAATGATACCTGGACTTCAAGGGTTAAGTTACGAGGAGAGATTACACCAATTGGGGTTGTATTCTCTGGAGTTTCGAAGGTTAAGGGGTGATCTGATCGAAGTTTTAAAAATATTAAGAGGAACAGATAGGGTGGATAGAGAGAAACTATTTCCGCTGGTTGGGGATTCTAGGAGTAGGGGGCTCAGTCTAAAAATTAGAGCCAGACCTTTCAGGGGTGAGATTAGAAAACATTTCTACACACAAAGGGTGGTACAAGTTTGGAACTCTCTTCTGCAAATGGCAATTGATGCCAGCTCAATTGCTAAATTGAAATGTGAGATAGATAGCTTTTTGGCAACCAAAGGTATTAAGGGATATGGGCCAAAGGCGGGTATATGGAGTTAGATCACAGATCAGCCAAGATCTTATCAAATGGCGGAGCAGGCTCGAGGCGCTGAATGGCCTACTCCTGTTCCGATGTTCCTATACCCTTACCTAACAAAAATCTATCAATCTCAGTCTTGAAAGTTCTAATTGCCCCATTGCCCATCACCTTTTGTGGGAAGAGAATTCCAGATTTCTACCATCCCTTGTGTGAGAAAGTGTTTCCCGATTTCGCTCTTGAAAGGCCTAGCTCTGATTTTAAGATTATGTCCCCTTATTTTTGATTTCCAACCAGAGGAAATAGTTTGGCTGTAGCTACCCCATCGAATGCTTTTAGCATTTGAAACACCTCGATCTGATCACCCCTTTATACAATGGAAGCTCACCACCCTGTGCCAATCCATAAAACCTCCATCGAATGTATGTTGCAGCTTCACCTCAGCCCCCACCTCTTCTCCCTGTGGAACTCTTTTCTGTCAGTTTTGACACCTGAAATCCTGTTCAATATGGACAAGTGATCACAACGTAAGCTCCACACCTGTCTCAGTGTTAGGTTTGGATTCCGTCAGGGACATGAAGAGAAATCGTGCGACAGACACCATGGGCTCGATTTTAGGAGCGTGTTTCCGGCGGGTTTCCAGCGGGGTGGCCCCGAAAATCCCGATCTCCGGTCACGTGACCGGATCGCGACGAAATCCCGGCCACTTCCGGGTACCGCGCTGACGTGCGGGGCTGCGCGCGCAAGCCCCGCTGGTGGGAATCCCGCAGGCAATTAAAGCCAGCGGGGTTCCACTTGAGAGTACTTACCTTGCTCGTTGTGGTCAGTTAATGAGCTGAAGCAGCTGTCAAAAGAGGAAGTGTGGGATTTTAGGTTCAAGGCAGTGAGTTTCACACACTGGGGGAAACAGTCTCCCTCCAACCAGGCGTGTTGCAGCCAGCAGCCTGTGGCAGGTGCCAAGGTGCGCTCCATGGGGGAGAGCCCTCACCCACGCAGGAGGCCACCGCGTCACATAGGGCAACCCCTGCCCTCCACCACCCCCCGCCAAGCCAGAGGACAGACCGACACGAAACCGCAGCCCCAGTCCGAGGAACCACACACCTACCCTGCACAACCCCTCAGACCAACACCTGCCAGTTGGGTGGTGTGTGGAGACCCTCGGAGGACGAAGAGCATGACCAGCACCAGCAGCCTCGCAGTCCACGCCATCCGCCGCAGGGACGTGGATCCCCCCAACACGGTGTTGTTGCACGCCCACCTGCACAGCAGGAGGGAGGGCTACTGCAGAGAGAGACGCGTCGCAGAGGGCACCACCCTCGCCACAGGGTCCACAGACCGAGGCGCAGCTCCCCGGACCTCTCCGAGCAGCAGTGCACAGGGAGGCGCAGATTCGCTCGACATGTAGTCGTGGAGATCTGCAGCCTCTTTCATGCCGAGCTGCTCCTGGCTGGCCCCAGCACCAACTGCTTACCTGTCGCTGGCAAAGTCACCACTGCCCTCCACACCTTCTCCTCCGCATCCTTCCAAGGTGCAGCCGGCTACACCGCCGATGTCTCTCAGTCGTCTGCGCGGACGAGCCCTGCAAATACACCTGCACCTACTCTGCAGTAACACGATGGGTGGCATCAGTGGTGGGTCCTCATAGTGATACCCAGGAGCGGGCATTATTGGACACAACGGACAGGATTCGCGGAGACATGGCAGTGGTGGTGTCAATATAATGTGTGCTGTTTGTTGCTCTGAAATTCAATATGGGTAACACCCATGACAAACCCTCAGACACCCTTGTGCACCCCCTTCATGCTGACGAGACGTTTGCCTTACGCTGCCTACTGCACATATGTGATGCATGCCCTGTGGCTGCAGCACAGGTGGTGGCAGGTTGAGTGAGGCTGGCCGTGAGGGAGATGCACGAGAGGGTGAGTATGGGATGGAGCAATGAGATTGTATGAGGAGTGGGTTGCGTGTTAGTGGCAGGGTGAGTACTGGTGAGGTGAGTAGGTGGAGGTAAGATGAGGATGGGGTGTGAGTGGGTATGAAGGGTGATGTGACAGAATAGTGTTGGCGGTGCCGAAGGAGATGTGGGGTGGGGGCAGTGTTGTGGCAGACGGAGTGTAGGGGAAAGACTTCGTGTTCTCACTGTGGCTGACCTACTGCGGTCATTGCAGCGCCTCCTGCACTGTATGCAGGTGGGCGATATGTTGGTGGCGCAGGTGACCCCCTCTGCCACCTCGAGCCAGGCCTTCTTGGTGGCAGAGGCAGGCCGCTTCCTCCCGCCCGCCGGGTGGAAGATCTGTGTCCTCCCCCTCCTCCTCACCCCATCTGATGATAGCTGGGGTGAGGCATCATTAAACTGGGAGCAGCCTTCCCCCTGGGCTGCTCCATGCTGCAATTTGTCCCATTGGTTGCAGCATCTGTCAGTGGAGGACTGCCCCTTTAACTAGAGAGCCTCCAGCTGACAGATCGTACTGCGCATGCACAGCCCGCCCGACGCGCAGGCCAGCGCCGTGGACCCCGGAGGAGCAGGTAATTGATGCCTATTAGTGGGTTGCCTGCTACGATCGCGTGGGCAACCCACTAATTTCGCCGAGCGTGTTGACCACGCTCCCGAAGGACCACCCGCTGGGAACCCGCAGGCTTGCTAAATTCGGGCCCCATCTTTTGGTTTTGTTAGAGTGTGTTACTTCTGCAGGGCTGCAATTTAGGTACACAAATGTGTTTATCACTTGTAATGACAATCTTCTCTCCCTGTGTTTACCAGGAAGAATATGAGCAGGATCCACCATTTATACTCACATATCAAGTGACATTCCCTCTTCCCCCTTCCCCTCACGCGAAAAGACAACTTCTTCCCTATTTTTCAGCCACGTGAAAACTTGAAGAAGATCTGCGACCCACCTCCGAGATGCCCCCAGTAGTCATCACGGCTCCCCCGGGAGAGCGGGATATTATGCTTTTGATGCTGACCATTCTCTGTGCTGCTACCGACTGTCCGCAGACCGGGGATTGGGAGCCCAGGAGTCTGGGGGCATGGAACGGATCAGGAGAGTCCAGAGTAGACAGGAGCGGGATGGGGCCAGGAACAGGTGGGTGGACTCCACAGGGTATCATCCACCACAATGACCTGTAAATAAAACAATTGCCCTCCCCTCCACTTTCAGCCCACCCCCCCCCCACCACCAAAGCCGGCAGCTAGCCTTCCACGCGAGCTTGTTGCTGCAAAAATAAAAATCTGTTAAACACAGTCACCAGTCAAACTGAAAGAACAGAATCTATAATATTTGTGCAGCACAGTCTGGGTTACTGCCATCTCCAGCTGAAGGTTAAGCTGCAGACAGAAACGCAAATAATATTTACTTAAACCTTGCGCTCAGCAAACAAACACTTGTCAGGTTCTTCGGGCTCACTGCAAGGAAACAACCGCCATCGGCTCCGCACGAGATGCCGTTGAGTTACCTTTGCCTCTTTCTTTAACAGGGCTTCAGCAAATGCCTTCCCCAGTCCCTGCGACGCGCCTGTTATCAAGCCCACTCTGTTCTTCAGAATCATTTTCGTGCCAGAGAATACCTTGAATGTACAGGGCCTCTGTGTGCTTCCTCTCCCACCTGTCCTCACAGTAATAAACGCAGACAACTTCTCACTGCTCTTATCACTCCACAAACTGGCACGCAACCAGGAAATGCCTGCAGCAGTTACAATTTCATGAAGTAGCAGCAACACATCACATTCAGGATCCTTTAAGCCTGCCTGTTTGCTACTCGCGGATTTTTTTTTTCCCTGGATATTTCTTATCCAGTCTATTCAGCCTCAGCCAAATGACACTTTTCTACGTAGAAGGGCTAAATCAGCAATCGCTACGCGTCCGTCAATTGAAGGAACCTTAGCTCTTTAACGTGTCCGGTTATATTTCTGCGCATATATTTATATTCTGAACACTACTGTGAATAAACAGTGCATTTCTCAAACTGCTTTGCATTCAGCGTCAGTGTTTGGCAGAGAAGAATTATTGTGCAATCGTTGATCTCCTGTGGCATTGCGCACAGGGTATCAAGGCTAAGGCCTAGAAACTCGATGGTGCTGCGTCTGTTTTTCGGGCGCTAAATGGGTGCCTAAGCCTCCAATATGGCGGGCAGGAAGCGCACGTTCATTACAAGCCAGATGTGCGCATATTGGTGTAGGCAAGAAAATAGGTTCCGAGGCTCATGCCTGGAACAAACATTAGTAACCTTTACATATGCAAATAAGGGGCCTAATGCCTGTTTGAGGCCCCCACCGCAAAATTGGGTTGCTCTGAACGCAGCCGGCTACAGGTCAGATGTGTTCAGGAAAACTAGGTCTACACGGGGCCTAACTGGCGGTCCTTAAAGGGACAGCTGCAGGCCGCCATCAAAAAAGTAAGTTTGCAAAAAAAATACTTACCTGAATGTGGAGCCGGGAGGTGCAGGAGTGCTGCTTCCGACCCCACATTAAAACCATGGGCCACTGCTAGCCCCCCAAACCCATGCCTTGCCCCACCCCCGTCTCAAGGTCCCAATCGCCCCCATCCCGATGGACTCCTGTCACGATATCCCTGTCATTCTCCCTTTCCCAGTCACCCCTCACTTTGACGCTCGAGGCCCAATGTCGAGTGTGTCTCGGGACTACCCGTTCAGGTGCAGGGAATAAATTTCTAGGCTGAAGTGTAGCCTTCAGCTGAAATGGGGTAGAGGATGGGCCAGGGCACGCGGACATAATTCAGTCCCATGTTTAAGTCATATGTTCTGTCCTTATTTTTATATTTCTACAATGTGTCCATGTTTACATTGGAAATTGTCCATCTAAACTTGTTATCCTTTGATTACATCCTGCACTGCGGCACTTCCACTGAGGGGCAGGGCGACAAGTTTACGTAAGGCTCGATTTTAACCCTGGCGGGCAATTAAATTGGCGCACACGATATTGGGCCTTAGACCTTAATTAAATGAGACCGGCAGCTGTGGACACCTGCAGACCATTTGCCAGGCAGCTTGCCGGCAAAGTGCCTTCGAATTTTGGGCCTCTAGATGTGTGCTTGGCCCAAATCAGATTCGCATCGTCCACTAATGATGAAGTTTTGCTTGAGGCATTGCCATTCGAATGCTGTACTATCCAGGCATGCAGCCATTATTATGTCTGCTGCTGAGTGCTGTGGTGATAATACAACTGCTAATAGAATAGAGTGTGGCCTAACTCCTATCTGGTGTTCAGTGGCAGTGGTGCTACTGATTATGCAGGATTAATGTCAAACTTTTCAAGCAAAAGAAAGCCACAAAAGCCTTAATGTTGCAATGTGATGCGGTATATGTCATCAGGGCAAAGTTAATACCTATTTGCCAATGAAACTACCCTTAGAGTAGCCGACTCCGCATAGGGAGGACATATGCTACACCCTAAAGGTGCAGTCTGCCTGGGTGACCAAGACAGGTTGAGGAGCAATAAAGAAATAAATGGCATCTGTTTGCTCTAAATTCGCGAGAAGTCCAGGCAATTAAATTGCGTTTCAAAATTGTCATGAAGAGCATCCCTCGACTTGTATGAGGCATCTGCGCCATCTAGGGTGGAAGACCAGCATCACACTGAGGAACACGTGCACCGTCCTGCAGGGGTGACAGTAGCTTAGAATTTTCTCCCCATCCTTTGGTTGGACATTTATTCATGTATAGAAGTGGCTCGGACTCCACTTCCTATTTATTAATTCTTGCAAGTTTTACCTTATTTTAAAATAAGAAACAACCATCTTTAGATGTTAAATTATAAAATATCGTAAGATTATAAAATTATAAATAATATCATTAATGTTTTGTGTAGCTACGTTTAGCAGTTTTGTTTCTACATATCGTGTCATCTTGCAGATTCCAGATTAATACCAAGACGTGTGAGTTGGCGGCACTGAGTTATATCGGTGTCTCTGGAATCCAAAATGATATTTGATTTTGATCTGCACTTTTGTTCCATATCCCTGATACCCTCATCTAACAAAAATCTATCGATCTCAGCCTTGAAAGCTCCAATTGTCCCCCAGCATCCACAGCCCTTTGGGGGAGAGAATTCCAAATTCCTACTACCCTTTGTGTGAAGAAGTGCATCCTGATTTCGCTTCTGAATCACCTAGCTCTAATTTTTAAGATTACGTCCCCTTGTTCTTGATTTCTCCATCAGAGGAAGTAATTTCTCCGTAACTACCCCACCAAATCTTTTTATCATTTTAAAAACCTCGATCAGAGCACCCCTCAATCTTCTATACTCAACGGAATACAAGCCAAGTTTATGCAATCTGTCCTCCTAACCCTCTAAGCCCTGATATAATTCTGGTGAATCAGTGCTGCACCCCCTTTAAGGCCAATATATCCTTCCTGCGATGCAGTGCCCAAAATTGAACGCGGTACTCTAGATGCGCTCTGATCAAGGCTCTATGTCACGCAAGGATAACTTCCTCCCTGTATTCCAGCCCATTTGAGATAAAGGTCAACATTCCATTGGCCGATTAATGTCTTTGATCGAAATGGGATACTTACGCTGGTGGTATAATTAAGGCTATGGTGGCTTTCTTTTGCTTGAAAAGTTTGACATTATTCCTGCATAATCACAAACACCACTGGTATTGAACACAAGATGAGATTAACATATAGAAGGAGCCTAACGCCTGTATTAGGCGGCAGCCTGGAAAGCTTAAAAAATGGACCCCACTAATATGGCAGGGCTCGAATGCAAGTGTAGATTGGGCTGTTCCACTGCTAAATTTGTGTCCGTTTTACACCCGAAAAACACGTGCAATGCTTACCAACTTCTATCTCAGGATGTCCTAAGGATGTGAAAGGTGCTATATAAATGCAAATTCTTTCTTACCAGTGTAAAGATTGATCGAATAAAACAACTGAAGGGAAATGTTGAACGATAATATACTGGTGCATCACGGGATATTTGACCATGGTTTGCTCAACCATGTTAGAATCATAGAATCGTAGAATCAGAGAAAGGTTACAGCACAGAAGGAGGCCATTCGGCCCAATGAGTCCGTGCTGGCTGTATGCAAGACCAATCCAGTTAGTCCCACTCTCCTGCCCTATCCCCGTAGCTCTGCAAATTTTTCCTCTCAAGTACTTATCCAGTTCGCTTTTGAAGGCCATGATTGAATCTGCCTCCACCACCCCCTCGGGCAGTGCATTCCAGATCTAACCACTCGCTGTGTAAAAAAGTTTTTCCTCATATCACCTTTGGTTATTTTGCCAATCACCTTAAATCTATGTCCTCTGGTCCTTGACCCTTCCATCAATGGGAACAGTTTCTCTCTATCTACTCTGTCTAGACCCTTCATGATTTTGAATACCTCCATCAAATCTCCTCGCAACTGTCTCTGTTCCAAGGAGAACATCCCCAGCTTCTCCAGTCTATCCACATAACTAAAGTCCCTCATCCTTGGAATCATTCTAGTAAATCTCTTCTGCACCCTTTCTAAGGCCTTCACATCTTTCCTAAAGTGCGGTGCCCAGAACTGGACACAATACTCCAGTTGTGGCCAGACCAATGTTTAATAAAGGTTCATCATGACTTCCATATTTTTGTACTCTACGCCTCTATTTATAAAGCCCAGAATCCCATACGCTTTTTTAACCGCTTTCTCAACCTGCCCTGTCACCTTCAATGATTTGTGCACAAATACCCCCAGATCTCTGTTCCTGTACCCCTTTTAGAGTTTTGCCCTCCAGGTTATATTGCCTCTCCTCATTCTTCCTACCAAAATGTATCACTATCCTCCTCACTGTTCACTACACTTCCAAGTTTTGTGTCATCTGCAAATTTTGAAATTGTGCCCTGTACACCCAAGTCCAAGTCATTAATATATATCAAGAAAAGCAGTGATCCCAACATGACCCCTGGGGAACACCACTGTATACCGCCCTCCAATCCGAAAAACAACCATTCACCACTACTCTCTGTTTCCTGTACCTTAGCCAATTCTGTATCCATGTTGTTACTGCCCCCTTTAATCCATGAGCTGCAATCTTGATGATAAGCCTACCGGGTGGCACTTTATCAAACGCCTTTTGAAAGTCCATATACATCACATCAACGGCATTGCCCTCATCTACCCTCTCTGTTACCTCATCAAAAAACTCTGTCAGGTTTGTTAAACACGATTTGCCTTTAACAAACCCATGCTGGCAAATCCATGTTAAGCAAAAGACAGTCTTTGTGAATTCAACAGTAACCTTGTCTTCGAGCTATCCTGTGGAAACTTAATGCGAGAGAGAAGACCAAAGGATCAAAGGATATGACGTATTAAGCACAATAAATGTGGCAAAGGTGTGAGAGGAGAACACAAAGTGTGATCAGCCTGCAGATCATCAATGAGCGGGGTAGACTGATAAAGAAAAATGTGTTGAACCAAGGAACAGACATAAACGATGTTAGATGTTAACAAAAGATTGAGATCATAAGACCCCTGAAGAACCACTGACTGAGGTTGTGCTACCAATGACAAGAGAACACATACCCAGAGACAGGATGGGATTGGAAGATTCAAACAACAACACAGGGAATCCAAGAAACAAGCGGTGATAAAGTGAATGGCTATAAGGAGACCCTTGGGCCCACCTAGATTGTTAACCGATGGTGGAGACGAAGAAATCGTCTACGAGGAAGAAGAGCGCAGATGTGCAGGGTGGGGAGTCTCCAGAGATCAAAGTTGCTGATCACTTCTTGATTCCAGAGGCAGTGCAGTCCAATCAAAGGTTGTACGCATCTGGCAACTGAATTTTAGAGTAAATTTAGTTAGTAAGCTCTGTAGTAAAAATTGGAATTGTGCAGTGAGTATTCATTTTTGTTTTAATAAAGTGAACCAAAAGAGAATTTTGCATTTGTGGCTAAGTTGATCACTTCCAATCAGTAGCTTGTTTAAGCCGAGCCTCACAGGGTTAACAAGAAAACCCTACACCAGGCTCTTGTATTTACTGATGCCAACAGTAGAGAGGGAGTCAACATCAGAGTTTACCAGGAATATTGTAAGTTAGATCCCCAGTCTGTTTCATCTAGATAATCTTAGCTGGGTGCTACATTTGGCTGCACTGCCCCGCGGTTTAGCGAGAGGAAAATTGGCCAGGTTCCCTGCTCTGGATCATTATCCGATGACCTGTGAGCTATGACGGTGTGAGGTAAGGACAAGGTCAGCCTTTGGCTGTGATTCTCCCCCTGCAGTAAAATAGCCTGCCAACACTCACAATCTAGCCTCATACATGAATAATAAGTTCTTGGATGAAGTACCTGAGAACAACTCTGGAACTCTGCCCTGCCAACGAGTTAGCTGCCTTCAGGCAAGAAGAGGAGACAGATTGCAACAAAAGAAATATCTTAACTCAGTCTAAAAGAGGGGAAATCAGTCGAAGTATTAGCCTTGCACTCAATTTATTTCTTTCCCTTTTTATGCTGCAGCTCTATTGGAGATGAGGATAACACCAGTTGGATCACTTCTCCCATCACGCACCAGTGTTTGGCAATAAGGTCTGATTCTCCAATCAGGCAATGAGTGGTGGTCCAGTACAATGCTGCCATTCCTTGTGGGCGCCTCTGATTAGGGAATGAGCCAATAGTTTATGAAACCGTGTGAGTCAAGTATTGTACTGCCAATTTCTTACTGTATCTTCTTACTTGTGGGTACTATTTACCTTTTAGGATTTTAAAGGGACTAGATAATGTTTTTTTTTATTCATTCATGGGATGCGGGCAGCGCTGGCCAGGCCAGCATTTATTGCCCATCCCTAATTGCCCTTGAGAAGGTGGTGGTGAGCCGCCTTCTTGAACTGCTGCAGTCCGTGTGGTGAAGGTTCTCCCACAGTGCTGTTAGGAAGGGAGTTCCAGGATTTTGACCCAGCGATGATGAAGGAACGGCAGTATATTTCCAAGTTGATATGATGTGTGACTTGGAGGGGAACGTGCAGGTGGTGTTGTTCCCATGTACCTGCTGCCCTTGTCCTTCTAGGTGGTAGAGGTCGCGGGTTTGGGAGGTGCTGTCAAAGAAGCCTTGGCGAGTTGCTGCAGTGCATCCTGTGGATGGTACACACTGCAGCCACAGTGCGCCGGTGGTGAAGGGAGTGAATGTTTAGGGTGGTGGATGGGGTGCCAATCAAATGGGCTGCTTTGTCCTGGATGGTGTCGAGCTTCTTGAGTGTTGTTGGAGCTGCACTCATCCAGGCAAGTGGAGAGTATCCCATCACACTCCTGACTTGTGCCTTGTAGATGATGGAAAGGCTTTGGGGAGTCAGGAGGTGAGTCACTCGCTGCAGAATACCCAGCCTCTGACCTGCTCTTGTAGGCACAGTATTTATATGGCTGGTCCAGTTAAGTTTCTGGTCAATGGTGACCCCCAGGATGTTGATGGTGGGGGATTCGGCGTTGGTAATGCCATTGAATGTCAAGGGGAGGTGGTTAGACTCTCTCTTGTTGGAGATGGTCATTCATTGGCACTTGTCTGGTGCGAATGTTACTTGCCGCTTATGAGCCCAAGCCTGGATGTTGTCCAGGTCTTGCTGCATGCGGGCTCGGACCGCTTCATTATTTGAGGGGTTGCAAATGCAACTGAAAACTGTGCAATCATCAGTGAACATCCCCATTTCACACCTTATGATGGAGGGAAGGTCATTGATGAAGCAGCTGAAGATGGTTGGGCCTAGGACACTGCCTTGAGGAACTCCTGCAGCAATGTCCTGGGGCTGAGATGATTGGCCTCCAACAACCAATACCATCTTTCTTTGTGCTAGGTATGACTCCAGCCACTGGAGAGTTTTCCCCCTGATTCCAATTGACTTCAATTTTACTCGGGCTCCTTGGTGCCACACTCGGTCAAATGCTGCCTTGATGTTAAGGGCAGTCACTCTCACCTCACCTCTGGAATTTAGCTCTTTTGTCCATGTTTGGACCAAGGCTGTAATGAGGTCTGGAGCCGAGTGGTCCTGGCGGAACCAAAACTGAGCATTGGTGAGCAGGTTATTGGTGAGTAAGTGCCGTTTGATAGCACTGTCGACGACACCTTCCATCACTTTTCTGATGATTGAGAGTAGACTGATGGGGCGGTAATTGGCCGGATTGGATTTGTCCTGCTTTTTGTGGACAGGACATACCTGGGCAATTTTCCACATTGTCGGGTAGATGCCAGTGTTGTAGCTGTACTGGAACAGTTCGGCTAGAGGCGCGGCTAGTTCTGGAGCCTAAGATCTTCAGTACTACAGTCAGGATGTTGTCGGGGCCCAAAGCCTTTGCTGTGTCCAGTGCACTCAGCTTTTCTTGATATCGCTTGGAGTGAATCGAATTGGCTGAAGCCTGGCTTCTGTGATGGTGGGGATATCGGGAGGAGGCCGAGATGGATCATCCACTCGGCACTTTTGGCTGAAGATGGTTGCAAACTTTTCAACCTTGTCTTTTGCACTCACGTGCTGGACTCTGCCATCATTGAGGATGGGGATGTTTACAGAGCCTCCTCCCTCCGTTAGTTGTTTAATTGTCCACCACCATTCATGACTGGATGTGGCAGGACTGCAGAGCTTTGATCTGATCCGTTGGTTGTGGAATCGCTTAGCTCTGTCTATAGCATGTTGCTTCCGCTGTTTAGCATGCATGTAGTCCTGAGTTGTAGCTTCACCAGGTTGGCACCTCGTTTTTAGGTACGCCTATTGCTGCTCCTGGCATGCTCTTCTACACTCCTCATTGAAACCAGGGTTGATCCCCTGGCTTGTTGGTAATGGTAGAGTGAGGAATATGCCGGGCCATGAGGTTACAGATTGTGCTGAAATTCAATTCTGCTGCTGCTGATGGCCCACAGCACCTCATGAATGTCCAGTTTTCAGCTGCCAGATCTGTTCTGAATCTATCCCATTTAGCACAGTGATAGTGTCACACAACACGTTGGATGGTGTCCTCAGTGCGAAGACAGGACTTCGTCTCCACGAGGACTGTGCGGTGGTCACTCCTGCCAATACTGTCATGGGCAGATGCATCTGCGACAGGTAGATTGGTGAGGACGAGGTCAAGTAAGTTTTTCCCTCGTGTTGGTTCGCTCACCAACTGCCGCAGGCCCAGTCTGGCAACTATGTCCTTCAGGACTCGGCCAGTCGTGGTGCTACCGAGCCACTCTTGGTGATGGACATTGAAGTCCCCCACCCAGAGTACATTCTGTGCCCTTGTTCCCCTCAGTGCTTCCTCCAAGTGGTACTCAACATGGAGGAGGACTGATTCATCAGCTGAGGGAGGACGGTAGGTGATAATCAGAAGGAAGTTTCCTTGCCCATATTTGACCTGATGCCATGAGATTTCATGGGGTCCAAAGTCAACGTTGAGGACTCACAGGGCCACTGCCCTCCTGACTGTATATCACTGTACCGCCGCTTCTGGCACCTCGTGATGGTGATGGAAGAGTCTGGGACGTTGGCTGAAAGGTATGATTCTGTGAGTATGGCTATGTCGGGCTGTTGCTTGACTCGTCTGTGGGACAGCTCTCCCAATTTTGGCATAATCCCCAGATGTTAGTGAGGAGGACTTTGCAGGGTCGACTGGGCTTGGTTAGCCTTTGTCGTGTTTGTTGCCCGGTAGTCCGTTCGGTTTTATTTTATTGTGACTTTTTTAAGCGAGATTGTACAACTGAGTGGCTTGCTGGACCATTTCAGAGGGCAATTAAGAATCAACCACATTGCTGTGGGTCTGGAGTCACATGCAGGCCAGACTGGGTGAGGACGGCAGGTTTCCTTCCCTCAAGGGCATCAGTGAACCAGATGGGTTTTTACGATAATCATTACTGATAATAGTTATTTTTAATTCCAGATTTTATTTAGTTAATTGAATTTCAATTCCTCAGCTGCCGTGGCGGGATTTGAACTCATGACTCCTGATTATTAGTTCAGGCCTCTGGAGTACTAGTCCAGTAACATAACCACTATGCTACCGTACCCCATTAAGACCATGATAAACTATTTTACCTTGTCCAGCCCTTGAATGGGGGTTGATTCAAAACAAATCTGCAGAAACAATGGCCTCAATTTTAAACACCCCACGACAAGCAGAAGAAGGTCTGGGAGGGAGCTGAACCCCTACTGCAGAAAGCCTAGAGGAGTGGAGAAAGTACAGGGATGACATAAAAAAGGAAATAAGGAAAGCAAAGAGAGGGCATGAAAAAATATTAGCTAGTAAGATTAAAGAAAACCCAAAGATGTTTTATCAGTACATTAAGAACAAGAGGATAGCTAAGGAAAAGTTGGGACCTATCAGGGATGATAAGGGCAACTTGTGTGTAGAAGCAGAGGATGTGGGTAGGGTTTTAAATGAATATTTTGTCTCCATATTCACAAAGGAAAGGGATGATCCGGACATAGTAGTTAAAGAGGAGAGGTGTGAAATATTGGATAAGGTAACCATTATGAGAGAGGAAGTACTGGAGGGACTGGAATCCTTGAAAGTTGATAAGTCACCAGGGCCGGATGGATTGTTTCCTGGGCTTTTGAAGGAAGCCAGGGAGGAAATAGCGGATGCTCTGAGGATCATTTTCCAATCCTCTCTAGATACAGGGGAGGTACCGGAGGATTGGAAGATTGCAAACGTAGTACCATTGTTTAAAAAGGGTACGAAGGAAAGGCCAAACAATTATTGGCTGGTCAGTCTTACCTCGGTGGTGGGCAAACTATTAGAATCAATACTGAGAGATAGGATAAACTGTCACTTGGAAAGGCATGGTTTAATCAGGGATAGTCAGCATGGATTTGTTCAGGGAAGGCCATGCCTTACAAATCTGATTGAATTCTTTGAGGAAGTGACAAGGAGGATTGATGAGGGTAGTGCAGTGGATGTTGTCTACATGGATTTTAGTAAGGCATTTGACAAGTTACCACATGGCAGACTGGTAAAAGCCCATGGGATACAGGGAAATGTGGCCAATTGGATCCAAAATTGGCTCAGTAACAGGAAACAAAGGGTAAAAGTCGATGGATGTCCTAGCAAATGGAAATCCGTTTCGAATGGTGTGCCACAGGGCTCAGTGTTGGGTCCCTTGCTGTTTGTGGTATATATTAATGATTTGGACTTGAAAGTAGGGGGCATGATTGGCAAATTTGCAGACGACACAAAAATTTTCCGTGTAGTTGATAGTGAAGAGGATAACTGTAGACTCCAAGAAGATATCAATGGGTTAGTGGTGTGGGCTGAAAAGTGGCAAATGGAGTTCAACCCGGAGAAATGCGGGGTAATGCACTTAGGGAGGGCAAACAGTAAAAGGGAATATGCAGTAAACGGGAATATATTGAGAGGGGTGGAGGAAGTGAGAGACCTTGGAGTGCATGTGCACAGGTCCCTGAAGGTGGCAGTACAGGTAGATAAGGTTATGAAGAAGGCATACGGAATGCTCTCCGTTATTAGCCGAGGTATAGAATACAAAAGCAGGGATGTAATGATGGAAATGTATAAAACGCTGGTAAGGCCACAGCTGGAGTATTGTGCGCCGTTCTGGTCATCACATTACAGGAAGGACGTAATTGCTCTGGAGAGAGTGCAGAGAAGATTTACAAGAATGTTGCCAGGGCTTGAAAATCGCAGCTATGAGGAGAGATTGGAAAGGCTGGGGTTGTATTCCTTGGAGCAGAAGAAGCTGAGGGGAGACTTGATTGAGGTGTACAAAATTATGAGGGGCCGAGATAGAGTAGACAGGAAGTATCTGTTTCCCCTAGCAGAGAGTTCAAGAACTAGAAGACATAGATTTAAGCTGATTGGCGGAAGGATTAGAGGGGACATGAGGAGAAACCTTTTTACCCAGAGGGTGGTGGGTGTATGGAATTCGCTGCCCGAATTGGTGATAGAGGCAGGGACCCTCAACTCTTTTAAAAAGTACCTGGACCCGCACCTAAAGTGCTGTAAGCTGCAGGGCTACGGACCGGGTGCTGGAAGGTGGGATTAGAATGGGCACCAGGTTGTTCTTCGAGCCGGCGTGGACACGATGGGCCGAATGGCCCCCTTCTGTGCTGTATTTTTTCTATGGTTCTATGGGCTCCCTAGGGAGTCATGCAAGCAGTTAGTATTGATTCATTTAAACGCAAGTTAGATAGATTTCTTTCAGAAAATATCATTTTGGGATACAGTGTATGAGTAATTTGACTCATGACGTGATAAGTGTAGCATGTTAGGGAGGAACAGGTGACTTTGGTTCCCAAAGCTCTCCACCACTGGGGGTTTCCATTTGTCATTTGTGGGTCTGTTGTAAACTAATTGATCGAGGTTGACTGCTATGATTCGTCACAACTCTATTTCCATCGTATCATGCGACTACCAGGATGGTAGAAGACGAACTAGATGGACCTTGGTCTTTTTCGTCTAGCAATCCCTATGTTCCCATGCACATGCATCTATTAGTGTTAGTCTGAATGTGCCTATGATGTTTACTGTCTCTCAGAGAAGACAGGAAAGCCTGGTGGACATCTCGTGTGCACGCTGGTGTGATACAGATACACAAATCACTAAGAGTAGTGATGCAGGTTAACAAGGCCAAAACAAAGCACTGTGGTTCATTTCTAGAGGGATAGAATTGAAAAGCAGTGAAGTTATGTTAAACTTGTACAGAACCTTAATTAGAACTAGATCTAGAGGGCTGTGCACAGTCCTGGTCTCCATTTTATAAAAAGGATATAGAGACACTGGAGAAGGTGCAAAAAAGATTTAAAAGGATGCTACCAGAACTGAGGGGTTATACCTATCAGGAAAGATTGAGCAGGCTGGGGCTTTTTTCTCTAGAAAAGAGAAGGCTGAGGGGTGATCTGATAGAGGTCTTTAAGATTATGAAACGGTTTGATAGGGTAGATGTAGAGAAAACGTGGGGGAGACCAGAACTAGGAGCCATAAATATAAGATAGTCATTAACAAATCTAATAGGGAATTCAGGAGAAGCTTCTTTACCCAGAAAGTGGTTAGAATGTGGAACTCACTACCACAAGGAGTTGTTGACGTGAATCGCATAGACGCATTTAAGGGGTAGCTAGGCAAACACATGAGGGAGAATGGAATAGAAGGTTATGCTGATCGGATTAGATGAAGAGGAGTGGGAGGAGGCTCGTGTGGAGCATAAACACTCGTATGGTCCAGTTGGGTCGAATGGCCTGTTTCTGCCCTGTATATTCTATGTAATTCTACGTAATACACTGTGATTAAGGGGGAAATGTTTGTAATGTGACATCTTGTCCCATTTATGTCACACCTAAGGCTGCAGGTTAACATTCAAAGGAGATTGGCTCTGCTTATCGAAACTGCCTTTCTGCCAGGAGAACAATACAACAATGTTGGGAGAGAGCCTGACCCATAACAATGGGAGGGAATAAGGGGGGAAAGGCAAAGGGCAAGGTTGAAAGAGACTTCGGAAGTTTTTAAGGAGACTTTTAAAGGCAAATAAAGAGGTAGCAAGCTGAAGTGGTTTTGGGAGAGACGTCTGAGGAGCAGGGGTTTGCAATGGCTCAGAGATTGGCCTTCGGAGGCGAAGCAGGGAGCACAAAGGAGAGGAGGGTATAGGTTGGGACACCCAGTTGGAGACGATTGGTGAGGTTAGTGGAGTGAGACCGTGGAAGGATTTGAAAATGAGGATGAGTTCCTTGAAGTCAATGTGTAAGGGAACAAGGGGATGCCACGATTTTAAGGAATTGGGAAGGCTCTTTCTCAGCGAATTCATTTAGTTGTCCTCCATAGAAAGAAAAACTTGCATTTATATAAGCACGTTTCATGACCTAAGGATGTCGTAATGTAGGGAACACGGCAACCAATTTGCACACAGCAAGGTCCCACCAACAGCAATGTGATAATCTCCAGATAATTTGCTTTAGTAATGTTTGGTTAAGGGATTGGCCAGTACACCAGGGAAAAGTCCCCTGCTCGTCTTCAAATAGTGCCATGGGATCATTTACATCCACCTGTGAGGGCGGAAGGGACCTCAGTTTAATGTCTCATCCGAAAGACGGCCCCTCTGACAGTATAGCACTCCTTCAGTACTGCACTGATGTGTCAGCCTAGATTTTGTGCTCAAGGCTCTGGAGCAGGACTTGAATGCACAGCCTTCTGACCCAGAAGCGAGAATGCAACCCACTGAGCCATGGCTAACACCTAAAGCATGCCCTAAAGAATTATCCTTATCACTAGTGGGTACATCTTTGGAAGAAAATCATAAGCTAGCTTGCAAGACTGAGGTTGTATAAATGATTTGTTGGGGATCTCAAACTCAATGAATGAGGAGGATTGGCAAATATATATCGCTATTACTCCAGTTGATTGGTTCACATGTGCCATTGAGGATTACTTTTTTATAACTTTGAAGGACAGGAGTGTTCAAACCTTAGCCCATGGTCCATGTGCAGACTTCGACTCTTGGCAATTTGACTCCTGAAGCCCAGGTACTCAGTCTTATTTGCATTTATAATGTTTGTAGGTTGGACGTTTGAATTATCTAGGCTTGGAGTTTTAGAAAGGGTGGTTCTTAGCGCTATTACCTCATTGGTGGATAGAGCCCGAATCAGAACACCAAGACCTGTTAACATCCACGACCTGAGATATGCAAATAAATGGGAACAGGAAGTTAAGCTTTATAGGTGGCCCCCAAGTCTCTGTGGTACGCAGCTACACTTGGACACCACTGATGTAGTCAAAGGCGATAGCATTGGGCACCATCAATGTTCTAAAATTAGCAATACAGCAAAACACCATTTACATTGCACCTTTAATGTAGTAAATGTCCAAAGTTGCTTCACAAGAGTGCAATCAGACAAACGTTGACACCATGCCAAAGAAGGAAACATCAGGACAGGTGACCAAAAGCTTGTTCAAAGAGGTAGGTTTTAAGAAGTGTCTTAAAGGATGAAAGAGAGGTGCAGAGGCGGTGAGGGTTTAGCGAGAGAATTTCAGACCTTAGGGCCTAGCTGGCTGAAGGCACGGCTGCCAATGATGGGGCAAAGGAAGTGGGGGACGTGCCAGAGGCCAGAGTTGGCGGATCGCAGAGTTCTTGGAGGGTTGCGGAGCTGGAGGAGGTTAACAGAGATAGGGAGGGGCTAGGTCATGGAGGGATTTGAACACAGTATGAGGATGAAATGAATAACCAGTTAATCTGTATTGGTTAGTTAAGGGAGGAATATTGACAAAGATACTGAAAGAATGCCCTGCCAGATAATAAAAAAATCACATTAACATTGTTGCTAACATTGTATTTAGCTATGGTTAGTGGGAAAGTATCATGTCCCTACAATAGATATTGTTTTCATTCTTTTGTCGATGTTTGCTTATTTTTCATCAGCTAAGCTTGCACTTCAGCCTGTTTGGTCTCGTTTTCATTCAGTTTGATCATTACTGCTTCATTGCTAAAGCCCTCCAGGCATTTTAAAGTGACGGCATATCTCCTTGCATTACAATCCTTTTTGCACGTTAAGCCTTGTTGAACCTAATGCAGAATGTTCTGGTTGCTTGCTGAACGTCATAGCCCTATAGGTACCAAAATGTTGGTGCCGTTTACATGTTGTGACATGCTGTTCTGGAATATTACCTTTCCACTGGGTGTTTGTGCTCAGATTAAGAAGTATCTGATATTACCGCTCTCACATAGCCAAGTAAGGCTTTTTTTTTACTGCAGATAAAGTCACACATTTCGATTTTGAAATATGTGGAGGTCTGTGAGGCGTTTTCGAGTGAGGAAAACAGCAAAGGAACCTGTGCAGTTAACTCAGATGAGGGCATTCTATAAAACCATTTCCATCTCCACCCACATTGACACCACCAGTTCTTGATTTCGCCCACAAACCAGGGGTGGTACTAGTTGGGAGGCATTTCCAGCAACATATAAAAGGGATCCTCAGTTGCTTTCGGATAAAACGCTGGAACGTTTTGGGAGAGAAATTTTGCTTGTATTACATAATGTTTTTTTGCTACTTAGATGAGTGCTTGTCGTTGCTCATAGAATGTTCTGAACTTTAAAGGGGCTCGTGGCAACGCATTTCTCTCTTCATAGGGGTCCTTCTGGCAATTCCACTCTGGCAAGGAGAAAGATAAGGAAAGGAAGAACTTGCATTTATATAGCGCCTTTCACAACCTCAGAACTTCCCAAAGCGCTTTACAGCCAATGAAGTACTTTTGAAGTGCAGTCACCGTTGTAATGTCGGAAACGTAGCAGCCAATTTCCGCACAGCAAGGTCCCACACACAGCAATGTGATAATGACCAGATGATCTGTTTTAGTGATGTTGGTTGAGGTTTAAATATTGGCCAGGGCACTGGGGAGAACTCCCCTACTCTTCTTCAGAATAGTGCCATCTTTTATGTCCACCTGAGATGGCAAACAGAGCCTCAGTTTAACATCTCTTCCAAAAGACAGCACGTGTGACAGTGCAACACACCCTTAGTTCTGCATTAGAGTGTCAGCTAGATTATGTGCTCAAGACTCTGGAGTAGGACTTGAACCCACAACCATCTGACTCAGAAGTAAGAGCGTTACTAGATTGATTCCTGGGATGAGAGGGCTGTCTTAAGAGGAGAGATTCAGTAGAACGGGCCTATACTCTCTAGGGTTTAGAAGAATGAGAGGTGATCTCATTAAAACATATAAAATTCTGAGGAGGCTTGACAGGATGAATGCTGAGAGGTTGTTTCCCCTGGATGGCGAGTCTAGAGCTAGGGGGAATAGTCTCAGGATAAGGGGTCGGCTATTTAAGACTGAGATGAGGAGGAATTTCTTCACTCAGAGGGTTGTGAACCTTTGCAATTCTCTACCCCAGAGGGCTGTGGATGCTGAGTCGTTGAGTATATTCAAGGCTGAGATAGATAGATTTTTGGACTCTAGGGGAATCAAGGGATATAGGGACCGGGCGGAATAGTGGAGTTGAGGTCGAAGATCAAATGGTGGAGCAGGCTCGAGGGGCCGTATGGCCTACACCTGCTCCTATTTCTTATGTTTCTGAGCCACGGAAAGGGAGGAAGGGCAGCAACAGAAGCATGAGCAGGATGAAGGAGCAAACAGAACAGCTACAGGGAGAGCACATAGAAGAAAGCATGCTCGCAGGACTCCTTGCCCCACCCCAACAGAGCTGTTTTGCTTAGGACAACATAACTGAGGTTCTCTGAGGAGCAGCGCATCCCTAGAGAGGCTTTCATAGAGTTGTGTCATCTCTTCCAACAAGACCTGCAACCAACTGCCTCAGGTAGCACACCACCGCCTGTTGCAGTTAAGGTCACTGCAGCCCTGAATATCTTTGCCTCCAGCTCCTCCCAGCCTGCCACAGGGGACATCATTAACATCAGTCTGCAGTTTATGCTTGTATTAAGAAGGTGACACTTTCATCACTTTCCCCATGGACAACCGTAAGCAGCAAGATCGGCTCGGGGTTCGCAAAGATTGCAGGCATTAAATGTGATCTCCTTCTCCTGATCCCACTGACTTCATCAATGTTAATTGAATCCATGTGATTTATATCAATTAGTGTTAATTGTATTCAGGTGGTGGGTATCACTTGGGGACTCTCTTGTATCCATTTATAGGAGGGAGGTTGCCTCGGGGATGCACGATGTGTAAGGGTGATCTCTGTGAATAAATACTTGGAAGCAACTGAAGACTAGGCTCTAATATTAGAGTTATACAGCACGGATAGAGGCCCTTCGGCCCATCGTGTCAATCTATCCTTCAGCACATGGCTATCCAGTTTAGAAGATTCCACAGAAGGCTGTGGAGGCCAAGTCACCGAATATATTTAAGAAGGAGCTAGATAGATTGCTAGACACAAAAGGCATCAAGGGGTATGGGGAGAGAGCAGGAATATAGTATTGAGATAGAGGATCAGCCATGATCATATTGAATGGCGGAGCAGGCTCAAAGGGCTGAATGGCCTACTCCTGCTCCTACTTTCTATGTTTCTATGTTTATAACAATGAATTGCAAGGGCTTCCACTCCATCAATGTGCAACTGGTGTGCGATCACCAACATCACATCATGCAGGTCTGAGCCCAATTTCCTGGCAGCTGTCATGATACTTTTATATTGCGGCAATCCTCCATCTTTTTGCCTCTGTACAACAAATGAGAGGCTGGCTGCTTGGAGTCAAGGGCTACCCCCGGAAGATTTAGCTCTTGACTCCTCTCAGGAACCCACTTTCAGCACCCGAACTACACCACAATCAGATCCATGGGTCAACCAGAGCCCTCAACGAGCAGACCATTGGAGTCTTCAAACAATGACTCCGATGCCTGGACAGGCCTGGTGGCTTCCTGCAATACAGATTGTCCCCTATTATAATGGTTCACTGTATGCTGCATAACTTTGCTCTGCAATGGGGACAACACATGGAACCACCATTGGACGAGGATCTTCAGCATGACCAGGGAGAGGACACTGATAACGTAGGGGATGGTAAGGAAGCAGAGTTGCTTCAACAGCTCTTTAGCAACAGCTTATTGAAGAGTGATTCAGCTGAACCATCCCAGTTCCCCTGCATTAACAATCACGTCCAACATCTCTCCCACCCTCAAGCAAACCACATTTGCCCAAAGAGTAACATTGGTATTCATGTCAATTCAAATTGCAAGGGTCACCAGCTACTCCAGGAAGAAGCGACTGTCCTGCTGGATTTCCTACCCTCCCAATTGGAAAACTGCCTGTAGGGAACGCATTTCGCACTGACACCTCACCGATTCAATTAAAGTGAGGCCTGGCCATGAAAACGGCATCAGTTCCTTCGAGTGGGGGGGGGGAGCACACAACCCACCAACCGCTCGCCCAATTAACACGATAAACGAAAATCTCCTCCATGATCATACAGCACAGTACAGAAGGAGACCAATCGGCCCATCGAGCCTATGCCAGCTCTTTGAAAGAGCTATCCAATTAGTCCCACTCCCCCTGCTCTTCCTCATGGCCCCGCAAATTTATCCTTTTCCAGTACATATCCAATTTCCTTTTGAAAGTTACTATTGAACCTGCTGATGACGTCAGAACAGAATGTTAAAAGCAAGTTCTACCGCATTTTTTGTCAAAACAAAGGTCTCTCGCCTCGCCTTTTGTGCCAACTGCACTGTGTAATCGAGATGTGAATTGCAATACACTCAGGCAAAGAAAGAGTAAGGCTACCTCTGGGGGTACTCAGGAATATAGAAATGTTGTAATGTAGGAACATGGAAATCTCCTCAGCTTCACATCCACTGCAGAGTAAATGCAACTGGAGCGCATTGAAACTTTTTTTTAACCCAGTTGAAGAACTAAGGGCCATAGCGCTGGAGACCACCAGGACTGAAAGTGTAGGAGACAAGGCAAATCGCAGAATAGTCATTATGTGATACTATGCTTGGTTAAGCCGAGGTCCCGTCTGCCCTCTCAGGTGGATGTAAAAGATCCCATGGCACTATTTCAAAGAAGAGCAGGGGAGTTCTCCCCGGTGTCCTGGCCAACATTTACCCCTCAACTAACATCGCTAAAAAACAGATCATCTATTTATCTCATAGCTGTTTGTGGGACCTTTCTGTGCGCTAATTGACTGCCGCATTTCCTACATTACAACAGTGACTACACTTCAAAAACAGGACTTAATTGGTTGTAAAGCACTTGGACGTCCTGGGGTCATGAAAGGTGCTATATAAATGTAAGTTATTTCTTTTTTATCTTCACCTTTGTAACCCAGTGGCAGTGATGCTAATTGTAGCATTTCCTGCCAACCCCCACTGAGATCAGCTAACTCAGTGTAGACCGGAATCCTATTGGCTTTGAAGCGCTGTGGAACATCCTCAGGATGTGAAAGGCGCTATATAAATGCGAGTTCTTTCTTCAATTCATCATAGGATCGAAGCCAGCATCTACGTGCCCTCAAAATGAATAGCACCTAAACTACCAGCGCAAAGTCCGACTATGGATTGAAGGCACGCAGCAGGATTAGTGCTTCTGTGATTTATCAGACAAGTGGCTATGTGAGCAATGTGTTTATAGTCTAAATGATGTTGCGTGTACTGCTGGGACATTAATCAAATCAAGAGCTCCAAATCGTTCCAGTCAACAGGTTGGGCCACTCTGTGAATCAAAAACAGTGAACACAATTAGATCGCAAGCAACTTAGGAATCAGCTCTGGAGCCAAAGCAGCTTGATTTTGGCTCCAGCTGCAAATCCCTTTGCTGAACATGTTACTTGATTTGTTTGTGTTCTAGATTTATGAGGTTATAATGAATGAGGGTGTGGAACTGCAACAGCCACTAGCCTGAAATAAGCACCTTTACATCCCAAGGGTAAAGTTCACGATGCCTCATGCTGCTGGTCGACTGCGTGGGGCCTCACACGCAGCCAGCGTTATATGGAAAACCACAGCCTTGCAATTTACAGTCGCATGATTTTAGTATCGTAAAAGATGAAACGGTAGCCCTACATTTTAAAGGCATTGTTATTCCATTACAGGGTCCCTGTTTGGAGCAACGTAGAAGAGCCAGACCAGAGTTACACTGCTGTTTGTGCATAGCTCTCTGGATAGGGAAAACAGAGCTCTATGGATGTGAATTATGAGGACAGTTTGCATAGATTAGGCTTGTGTTTGTTCGAGTATAGAAGATTAAGGAGTGATCTAATTGAGGTGTTTAAGATGGTTAATGGACTTGATAGGGTATTTAGAGAAAAACTATTTCCTCTGGTGGGGGAGTTCAGGACAAGGGGACATAACCTTAAAATTAGAGCTAGGCCGTTCAGGGGTGATATCAGGAAGCACTTCTTCACACAAAATCTGGAACTGACTCTCCCAAAGCTGTGGAGGCTGGGGGTCAATTGAAAATTTCAAGACTGAGATTGATAGATTTTTGTTAGGTAAGGGCATTAAGGGTTACGGAACCAAGGCGCCTTTCACGGCCTTTCAGGACATCCCAAAATGCTTTATAGCCAAGGAAGTACTTTTGAAGTGTAGTCACTGTTGTAATGTAAGAAACACGGCAACCAATTTGCGCACAGCAAGCTCCCACAAACGGCAATGTGATGATGACCAGATAATCTGTTCTTAGTGATGTTGGTTGAGGGATAAATATTGGCCAGGACACTGGGGAGAACTCCCCTGCTTTTGTTCAAAATAGTACTATGGGACCTTTTCCATCCATCTGAGAGGACAGGCTGGTAACTCCCATTAGAATACCAAAAGTTGCTTTACATTTTTTTTTGCAAAGGTTAAAGCCTCTGCGGTTCTGGGGGTGGACTTTGAGCGGGTGGTGAGATGAGCACACTGCGCTGCCCGCCGGGAGTCGCTGCCGAGAGAGGCCGGGGCCATTTTGAGGACCGGGGCCTCATTTCAATATCGCCTGCAGGCTACGAGCATCATCCCAGCACTCACAGGCCAGGAGCGGTAATTCCAGTGGCTCAGTGGGGAGCCCAGTCAGAAACCTTATCCGCAGGGAGGCAATCACGGAGAAGGGGAGGCGGGGGGTGGGGGGAACAGGCCACCAGCTGGCTGGACGATTTTTGTGGGTCCTGGAGGAGCTGGTTAGGCCACTCAACGCCTGGTACCAACGGGTGTATCATGCGTCATGCAAGCTTTGCCCATTGGTATCTATATGTTGCATGGGGGTCCTATGTACGTCATACTGACAGAGAGTACACAAATATGCAAGTCCTTTAATATATTAGTAGCTGATCTTCTGTGGTGTCACACACAATAAGTTGGAGGATATGGTCACTCTTCTATCTGTCTCTGATATCTTTGTGTTGCCGTTTCTGTCCATCTCTCTCCTTCTACTTCTGTCTCTCATTTTCTTCCACTATCTCCTGTTTTTGCTTCTCCATGTCCTTTCCTGCTTCTCCCTTTGTCGTTTTCTTTTCTCCTTTCCTTTGAGGTGGGAGGTAGTTAGTGCTATAGTGTACTGTGGTGTGGTTGGCAAAGAAACCGCCAATGGCTGCAGATTGCATTTGGGGTGGGGGGGGGGGGGTTTGCAGGGAAAACATGGATAACAGTGGTTCCCTTCCCACCTCCTCCTCAAGCATTCATGCTTCCCCCACCCACTCACAACCATTAAGTCCCCTACCTTTCGCCTTTCCACTACCCTTTCCCACTCCTATCGCCCCTCACTCCTATCACATCCCCACTGAACTATCTGCTCAACTCCATATCCTCCCCATGCCTTGCTCTGCTGTCAGTCACTTCACTCTTAACCCTCCAGTCACTGCCCTCCCCCACTCCCAACTAATTTTCCTCATCCCCTCCACCTCCTAACCTCTCTTGCTGTTTCCATCAAAGAGGCATTAGATTTAACAATTTTTAAAAAATGACATTGGAATGAGGAAACAGATTGCCAGTCTGCCTTCCTCTTTACTTTTCTCTCTCATAGATGTTCGACATTAGAATCTCTTTCTTACAGGTATTAGTGATTAAAATAGCTCTTTTCTAACTGTCAACAAAACACAGGTTAAGTACTTAGGTGGCTTCAAAATTCATCTGATTTTGTCTTGGAAAATTGAACTAAAATTAACATGAAACTCTCTTTCCTCATCTCTCACTCTCATCCCAGTCTCTATCTTTTTCTCTTCTTTTAGTTTATACACTCTTCGAAGTTTTTACATCACAAAACAAAAGCTACAACTGATGGTAATCAGAACGCTGCCATTTATTCTCACTTTCTCACACACATATATACGCACGGACAAAAACACAGCCTCTCTGGTTTTTTTGAACACTCAATATTAATTTTACTTTAATGAAGCTTTTGAAATTTGTCCTCTTGTTCAAAATTATTTGAACCAAAGCTACAGAGCAGAAATTGCTGGAATCCAAAGAAAAATATCCCACCAGTACAGCTAACTGAATGTTACAGATGCATCCTGGGAAATTAGGCAGACTGCACATGCTCAGACTGTACAATCCAAATTCAGCTCACAGAGTCACAGCTCTAGGCAAAAATATCAATCCAAGCCCTGAAACCTTCAAATCAAAACATTAATTAAAAGGTAGAGAAGATAATTCAGTGGATGAATTTAATAATCATGTTATTGTGAAATATGCCATTTTGTGAATTTAAAAATCTTGTTTAAACCCTTATTTTAGACATTTAAATTAATGAGAGAAAAAAATATTGAGTGAAAAAAATATTTTGAAAGCATATTGAGTGATTTGTGGTCAGATTGTGCAATCTCAGAGTGATATACTCTCACTATAAAATAGCAGCTTTTGTGTGTCACAGAGCATGATACTTTTAACATTGAAATTGTATATCATAATGCCACCAACTGAAGTAACAGGTTTTGCAGGTACTTCTGAGTTTTCAAAGAACATGTGCCTTATGCACTAAATGTAATATGTAATGGAAGCCTCCTGCGAGGCACCTTATTAAATGCCTTACGTAAATCCATATACATTTCATCAACTACATTCCTTCTACCTACCCAATTCTTGGAAAAATTCTACTAATTTTGTATCATTCTATTTTATTTTGGTATTTATGTAGGTTTGATGCATCTTGTATAATATTTTTGTGAATCCGCTGAGCCGCAGCAACATCTTGTTTTGATTTAGTAATATATGAAACAGTACTAACTGGGACAAAACAAGCAAGAAAAGTACTTTAAAAGGAGAAACCTTCACCAATGACACAGGCACAGAACACACTTACACACACACCCACACACGCACAGAACACACTTACACACACACCCACACACGTGCAAAACACACTCACACACACACTCACACACAAAACACACTTACACACACACCCACACACACATACAGACACATAACACACTTACATACACACCCACACACACACAAAACACACTTACACACCCACCCACACACATACAGACACATAACACACTTACATACACACCCACACACACACAAAACACACTTACACACCCACCCACACACACATACAGACACATAACACACTTACATACACACCCACACACACACAAAACACACTTACACACACACACACACAAGCACAGATCACACTTACACACACACTCACACTTGCACAGAACACACTTACACACACACTCACACTTACACAGAACACATTTACACACACACACAGACACAGAACACACTTACACACACACCCACACATGCACAAAACACACTTACACACACCCACACTCGCACAGACACATAACACAGTTACATACACACCCAGATGCACGCACACACGCACACACAGACACACAACACACACATACATCCACACACAGACACACAACACACTCACACACGCATCCATGCATGTACACATGCATGTACGCATATGCAAACAAGCACACACACGCTCACACAGACATACAACACACAAACATGCGCACACACACACTCATACAGACACACACACAGGCAATTTTTATGCAGATAAATCTTCCTTTCATATAGAACTAATAAATTTCACATAAGAACATAAGAAATGGCAGCAGGAGTAGGACATCCAGCCCCTCGGGCCTGCTCCATCATTCAACAAGATCATGGCTGATCTTCTACCTCAACGCCATTTTCCTGCACTATCCCCATATCCCTTGATGCCTTTAATATCTAGAAATCTATCGATTTCTGTTTTGAATGTACTCAATGACTGAGCCTCCACAACCCTCGGGTAGAGATTTCCAAAGATTCACCACCCTCTGAGTGAAGAAATTTCTCCTCATCTTAGTCCTAAATGGCCTACCCTTTACTCTGAGACTGTGACCTCTGGTTCTAGACTCCCCAGCCAGGGGAAACATCCTCCCTGCATCTACCCTCTCGAGCCCTGTAAGAATGTTGTATGTTTCAATGAGATCACCTCTCATTCTTCTAAACTCTAGAGAATACAGGCCTAGTCTACTCAATCTCTCCTCATACGACAATTCCGCCATCCCAGGAATCAGTCTGGTGAACCTTTGTTGCACTCCCTCAATGGCAAGTATAGCCCTTCTTAGGTAAGGAGACCAAAATTGTACACAATACTCCAGATGCGGTCTCACCAAGCCCTGTATAATTGCAAATTGTAAACAATTTTACAACACCAAGTTATAGTCCAGCAATTTTATTTTAAATTCACAAGCTTTCGGAGATTTTCTCCTTCCTCAGGCAAATTTTGCCTGAGGAAGGAGAAAATCTCCGAAAGCTTGTGAATTTAAAATAAAATTGCTGGACTATAACTTGGTGTTGTAAAATTGTTTACAATTGTCAACCCCAGTCCATCACCGGCATCTCCACATCATGTATAATTGCAGTAAGACATCTTTACTCCTGTACGCAAATCCTCTTGTAATGAAGGCCAGCATACCATTCCTAATTGCTTGCTGCACCTGCATATTAGCTTTCAGTGACTCATGTACGAGGACACCCAGGTCCCTTTGAACATCAACAATCACAATCACAGTGAGATACTGTTTATATGCCGTGTTGATCGCACCCTTCTTGCATTATCTCCTTAGAGTGTTTGCCTTACTCACAAACCATTTAATCATCTTTTTGTACATAGTAATAAGGAAATTTTACTGTTGTAAACAGTGAGCAAGTAACTGCTCCCAAGAGAGTTGGTCTTTGAAATCAAGTTTCCACTTGATATTTGAAACATATGGCGTCATGAACTGTTGCAATTTTTTAATAGGTTTCTTTAGAAACCTTTTGTCTTTCAATGGTTTCCTAGGAATTTCTATAAGTGGTTCTCATTGCCTGCTTATCCAGATGCTGGTTGTGTAATCTGCCCTTGCAGAGGTGCATGACCCGATTGTCAACAATCAGCCTTACTTGCAGTAATCTGTTCACCCGATTTAATTTAGTTTCATGCTACACTATAAACTCACTTCAGAATGGCAGATATTGCGTTCGGATATACTGCGATAATTAATATATTTATTTACAAGTAAATATAAATATAAAGCACAGAGCACTGGTTAAATTATTCACAGCGCATTATATAAAGGGGTAGCATTCCCACGAGGGTTTGTCACCGATCTCCCACCTTAACTTCAGCGGAAGATCAGCAGTAACCTTGGAGAAATGGCAGAACAGCCTTTTACCTCATTTCTCCAGGGGGTCCACCAAAGTCATGAGAGATAGGGAGAAGCCCCATTGAAACTCTACCCCACATGCAATAAGGAAAGCCCATGATGGATAAATGCCCATAATAGATTAATGCCCACAATGGGTTAATGCCCATAGTAGATTTACCCTTTGTTAGAACTGCTTCTGAAAAAATCAAAATAGACCTTTGCGTTTTGGAAAAAAAAGTCTTGATTACTGGCTAAGTAATTCAGTAGTTTTATCTTCTCACATCACTTGATATCCTTTGGTCTGCTCAGATGACAGAAACAATCAGAACTGCAGTACTCTTCCAATTCCCTAACTCACACCAAGATCCATTAACCCATCACCCCTGTGCTCGCCGACCTACATTGGCTCCTGGTCCAGCAATGCCTCAAATTTAAAATTCTCATCCTTTTGTTCAAATCCCTCCAAGGCCTCGCCCCTCCCTATCTCTGTAACCTCCTCCAGCCCTATGATCCTCCGAGAACTCTGTGTTCCTTCAATTCTAGCCTCTTGTGTAATCCCGATATTTCTCGCCCCCACCGTGCCTTCAGCTATCTAGGCCCTAAGCTCTGGAATTCCCTCCTTAAACCTCTCTGCCTCTCTATCTCTCTCTCCTCCTTTAAGACGCTCCTTAAAACCTACCTCTTTGACCAAGCTTTTGGCCACCTGTCCTAATATCTCCTTATGTGGCTCAGTATCAAATTTTGTCTGATAATCGCTCCTGTGAAGCGCCTTGGGACATTTTATAGTGTTAAAGGTGCTATAAAAATGCACGTTGTTGTTGTAAGTTGATGTTGGTTTCTACATACAGGATTCCATCCTTCACCTGGTAAAACAATGCGTGGTGTGATCAGGAGGGCAGAAATGGTGCCCAATAGGAAAGATGGCCACCAATGTTGTTCTGGCTCCTCTCACTTTGGCTTGTAGCAGCAGTCCAGTTACTTGACCAATTAGAATGCCTCCTTTATAATCCTTTAAAGTTCTGGAATGAAAAAAAGGGGTGCCATGATGAGAAAAAAAACAGCTGCTTTCCACATGTGCCACTTTGAGCACATACACCTGTAGCTTTTAACCTTTTTTTCTTTAACAGTTTTGTCCATTGCATTTCCATGTGTGTGCCGTAGCCTGAAGACACAGATGGGGAAAATCTCTTCCTTCCAAACTTGTCCCGATAAAATGAAGCCAATAAAATGAAGGCCTTACAGAAGGTGCAGAAGAGATTTACTAGAATGGTACCATGGATGAGGGACTTCAGTTATGTGGAGAGACTGGAGAAGCTGGGGTTGTTCTCCTTGGAGCAGAGAAGGTGAAGAGGGGATTTGATAGAGGTGTTCAAAATCATGAATGGTTTTGATAGAGTAAATAAGGAGAAACTGTTTCCAGTAACCAGAGGACACAGATTTAAGGTGATAGACAAAAGAACTAGAGGTGACATGAGGGGAAAAAAAATTACTCAGCGAGTTGTAATGATCTGGACTGCACTGCCTGAGTGGGTGGTGGAAGCAGATTCATTCGTAACTTTCAAAAGGGAATTGGATAAATACTTGAAGGGAAATAATTTGTAGGGCTATGGGGAAATAGCAGGGGAGTGGGACTAATTGGATAGCTCTTTCAAAGAGCCGGCACAGGCGCAATGGGCTGAATGTCCTCCTACTGTGCTGTATCATTCTATGATTCTAAGTGGTTTGAAGTTGCTGACCAGTAGTTAACCTGCAGTCAGTAAATCTTCATTCTGAGGGAGGCACAGTTTGCAATGCCTGTATCTCAACAGGTAAATGAAGCTGCTATTTTCCATCTAGCAGTTGGCTGTGGAGACACAGGGGGGTGAAAAGCAACTTGGGCGGGGATGCAAAACGAGCAGAATGGCATCCGCCGCCAATATTCAGTCCCACCAAAGCCAAATGGAACTGGGTATCGGAAGGGACGTTATAAGGGGTGGCAGATGCGATACTATTCGTTTTGCATCCCCGCCCAAGTCTAATTTCACCCCCACAGTTTATAACGACTGTATCCCGACAAGTAAGTGAAGCTACAGACTGGCCAGCTTTTGTTTCCTTTACACTTGTGCTGTGAAAATATGTTGTTTTTAGACTGTTAACTGTGTTGGGAAAGTGTATTAGCAAAGCATTTGTACCTAGGACATAATGTGGACAAGATCACAATTTCCCTATTTCCCAAGTTTAAGTATGTTAAGCCTTAGGACTTTCACTTGCTATTCCATGAATAGACCATGGTACAATATCGGTTGAAGGTCCCATTTGGCAAGATCCCAATCTTCATTTTGCCATCGGCAGTGGTACTGAATCCTAGAGCCAAATCTCTGTTGGTTGAGGGATAAATATTGACCAGGACACCAGGAAGATGGAAAGAGAACAATGTAAAGAGGGAGAAGGAGAGGGGTGAAGTAAGAGAATGTGATGATATTTCATGTCCTCAGGCACTTTATCTCAGAATATAATCAAACTCCTCCACCTGTCAGTATCATAATAACTTGGCTCTAAGTTTCATGAGCTTGATTGATTCTGTGAGTACTATGTATGATTCCAAGAAATAAAACAACTATTGCTTTCCCTCATTGCTTTCTGAAGGCCTTTCAAAAAAAGTCTCTTCTTCGCTTCTTTCCAGGTCACTCATCGTGATGCTGCAACTGGAAACGTCAGTCACTCCAAGCTGTAAACTTCTTCACAATAAGCGTCTATGGCATTATGTGACCAACTGGCAGGAGATGCAATTCCAGTGGAGTTAGCTTATTTCTGTTAGAACTCTGAGCTACTGCTTCTCACTTGGAGAATCTTGATACTCAAACCGAAGACTTTGTTGTCACTCAATCTTGAGTAACCAGGCCATAGCTAATAAGAAGCTGTTTGAAGAACTTATTTTAAACATAGGAACATAGGGCTTCATTTTAGCACCCGCTATCGGGTGCGTTCCTGGCGGGGGGGGGCTCCGAAAATCGGGGAATCCTGGAGTGGGTCAGGAGCCCGGCTCCAACCCGCCCACTTCCGGGTTCCCCACAGACGCGCCGACGTGCGCGCGCAGCCCCCGCAGGTGGGAATCCCGCAGGCAATTAAAACCAGCGGGGTTGCACTTAACAATATTTATCTAGCTATTTCAGGTCATTAACAGACCTGATTAAGGGATTATGTGAGGAGGGGTGGGATTTTACATACAACTGGGACTGTTTCCCATACGGGGGGAAACACTCCCAGCTTCTTATTAGCTATGGCCTGGTTACTCAAGATTGAGTGACAACAAAGTCTTCGGTTTGAGTATCAAGATTCTCCAAGTGAGAAGCAGTAGCTCAGAGTTCTAACAGAAATAAGCTAACTCCACTGGAATTGCATCTCCTGCCAGTTGGTCAGCCTGTGGCAGCTGCAAAGGTCCATTTGACAGGTGGGGGGGGGGGAGACCCTCACTCATTGCAGGAGGCCACTCTGTCACTTGGGACAAAGTTTGGCCTCCACCACCCTCCTCCTGACAATCAAATTCACCAACTTGCACACTTACCCCGGTGTCCAGAGACATGTACCTACCTTGCGGACCCCCTCAGATGTACATCTTCCGGATGGGGGCCGCCGTAGCTGCAGTCATGACCTCCTCGGAGAGCGAACAGCATCACCAGCCTCACCAGCCTCGCTGGCCACACCGTCCACCTCTGACACGTGGAGCTCCACAACACAGTGCTGTGACACATCCACCTGCACAGCAGGAGGGAGGGCAACCGCAGAGAGAGATGCTTCGCAGAGGGCACTACCCTCGCCACAGGGTCCACAGACCGAGGCTCAGCCTCCTGGACCTCTCTGAGCAGCAGTGCACACGGAGGCTCAGAGTCACTCGACATGTAGTCGTGGACATCTGCAGCCTCCTTCATGCCGAGCTGCTCCCGGTTGTCCCGAGCACCATCTTCTTACCTGTCGCTGTCAAAGTCACCACTGCCCTCAACAACTTCTCCTCCGCATCCTTCCAGGGTGTCACCGGGGACATCGCCGACGTCTCTCAGCCGTCTGCACAAAAGAGCCCTGCAAATACACCTACACACACTCTGCAGTGACACAATGGGTGGCATCAGGTGTGGGTCTTCATTGTGATCCTCAGGAAAGGGCATTATTGCACAAACCAGACAAGATTCGCAAAGACGTGTCAGTAGTGGTGCCAATATAATATGTGATGTGAGTTGGTCAGAAATTCAATATAAGTCAAAACCATAACAAACCCTCAAACACCCTTGTGCATCCCCTTCATGCTCACGACACGTTTGCCTTACGCTGCCTACTGCACATATGTGACGCATTCCCTGTGGCTGCAGCACAGGTAGTGGCAGGTTGAGTGAGGCTGACTGTGAAAGAGATGCATCAGAGGGTGAGTATGAGATAGAGCCATGAGATTGTATGAGGATTGGGTTGAGTGGTAGTGGCGGGATGAGTACTGGCGAGGTGAGTAAGTGCAGGTAAGCTGAGGATGAGCTTTGAGTGGGTATGAGGGGTGATGTGACAGAGTAGTGTTGGCAGAGCAGAAGGAGATGTGGGGTGGGGGCGGTGATGTGGCAGATGGAGTGTAGGGGAATGAGTAAGTGTACTCACTTTGGCTGACCTACTGAGGTCATTGCAGCGCCTCCTGCACTGTATGCAGGTGGGCGATATGTTGGTGGTGCAGGTGACCTCCTCTGCCACCTCGAGCCAGGCCTTCCTGGTGGCAGACGCAGGCCGCTTCCTCCCGCCCGCCGGGGGAAAGATCTCTGTCCTCCCCCTCCTCCTCACCCTATCCAATGATACCTGGAGCGAGGTATCATTAAACTGGGAGCAGCCTTCCCCCTGGGCTGCTCCATGCTGTAATTTTTGCTATTTGTTGCAGCATCTGTCAGTGGAGGACTGCCCCTTTAAATAGAGCTCCTCCAGCTGACAGAGCTTACTGCGCATGCGCAGCCCGCCCGCCGCGCAGCTCAGCAGTGGGGAACCCGGGGGGGCAGACTGATTTCGCCAGGCGCGTTACCCACGCGCCCAATAGCCCCCCCGCCGCGAACCCGCAGCTCTGGTAACATCGAGCCCATAGGAACAGGAGTAGGCCAGTCAGCTCATCGAGCTTGTTCCGACATTCAATTAGATCATGTCATTAGATCATTAATTCCATTTACCCGCCTTTGTTCCGTAACACTGTCCTAACAAAAAATCTACCAATCTCAGTTTTGACATTTTCAATTGACCCCCAGCCTCAACATCTTTTTGGGGGAGAGTGTTTCAGATTTCCACGACACTTTGCGTGAAGAAATGCTTCCTGAAATCACCCCTGAACGGCCCAGCTCTAATTTTAAGGTTGTACAGGTTACCGATTCCACTAAAATAGCAAACAAAGGACTTTCATACAAATCGCTAAGTGTTGGCACACTAGTATCTGTACAGCATGATTTCAAGGCCCAGTACCTTCCGCACAGTTCTTTCAATGTAAACAATGATTGATTATATTTGTGTGATATCAGTTTAATATTATCGCATATACAACAGATATAAAACTCAAACCAGCAGAAACAGTTCAAATCATTTTAAAAGTTGAATTAACAATCTTCAAATTTGCATGTAGCCTTTTTAATTCTTTGTGTACATAAAAACTTCCAAACTTTCATATCCAAAGAAACTTCTTTTATTCCTTTCTGATGAAAGGTCATCGATCTGAAACATTAACTCTGTTTCTCTCTCCACAGACGCTGCCTGACCTGCTGAGTGTTTTCCAGCATTTTCGGTTTTTGTTTCAGATTCACAGCATCTGCAGTATTTTGCTTTTCTTTTATTCCTTTCTGTTTCAATCCCTGGTTACTTTGTGTAAAGGAACGCATAAAACAGTTTACTTTAAAACCATTTGCTTTAACTATTTAGTTTTTAAAAATATGACTAATTGTAAGCTGCAGGTAAACGGTGTACCCTGAAGCTCCAACCTTGGTCCCTTCCTCTTCATCATGTTATATGCTAACCCCCTTAGTGACACCATCGAATGCATAGGGTGAGCTGTTACATATGCTTACAGCACTCTGCCTGTCTCCCTCCAGTAATGGCTCCAGGGCTGTTGTCGTTCACTCCAATACCCATCCGACATAAAGACTTGGATGAGCCACATCTTTGGCTCCCCCAAACAGCCTACTTCATCAATCCTCACGTTACCAAAACCACTTTCTTTCACCTCCAAGACCGCCCGCCTCTGCCACCAATTTGTGCACCGCATGTTCCCATTAAACAGCAATTAAATAAATGACCAGATAATCTGATTTTTAGTGACGTTGGTTGAGGGATAAATGTTGGCTCAGGACACCGAGACCTCCCCTGCTCGGGATCTTTTACTTCCACCTAAGAGTCAGACGCGGCCTCGGTTTAACGTCTCATCCAAAAGACAGCACCTCTGACAGTGCAGCATTCACTCAGTACTGCACTGGAGTGTCAGCCTGGATAATGTGCTGAAGTCTCTGGAGTGGGATTAAGAATCTACAACCTCCTAACTCAGAGGCGAGAGTGCTACCAACTGAGCCGCAGCCAATGCCTACAAATGCTTAACGTATTCATTTGTTCGGCTGTTTTAATGAAGGCATTAACCCATTTAGAATAAATGGTTTAATGTCTCTGTTGAAATAATGGGCAAAGATATTTCATACAAATGCATTGAATACTGTGCATTCATTTTTCCATAGAGATAATTTCAAAGCCACGGATGTTGTAATATTACAGCAGTTTTAATCAGGCATCCACAAGCTAAGTTAGGTGCCTGCAATACGACAATAAGGATTGTGTATCTCCAGATCCTTGATGATTTTAGTATCTGACTTTCAATGAATGCTAGACTGGTTAGACTAGGCTTTCTTGAGCAAGGGACAGGAACTTAATGTCACATGCCAACTGGGCACCGCACAAGCAATTGCACACAGGAAGCTATTAAATGTTTACCAGGAAAATAGTTTACCAGAACATTTTGTAACAAGATAAAATTACTATTGTTTACTGGAATTGCTATTAATATCGATAGCAAGAGCTCACAGTAGAAATGAATGAGCACGGTCATGTGGTCCTCTTTTGCTCACTCATTCAGAAGGACACGACAGTCCCTCGTTGCACCAGCCAATGCTTTCATAAACGATTCTGAGTCTTTTTTGCTCTATTGCTCTAACTGAAAGTTTATTCCATGTGTTGATCATTATTTGTGTGAAGAAGAACTTCCTGACATCAGTCCTAAATTTGCCTTTCACTAGTTTGAATCCCTGTCCACTCATCCTACTCTCACAATTTAGCTTGAAGTAATTTTCTGGATGCAGACACGTTCCCTCAAAGTAAAAGGGTGGCACTGCCAAATTTAGAGCTCCCTGGTTGTCTAGAAGTATACGGGGCAAGGTAAAGCAGAAAAAGAAAGCTTATGACTGTCATAGAAAACTAAATACTGCAGAAAGCCGAGAGTAGTATAGAAAGTACAGGGAAGACGTAAAAAAGGAAATAAGGAAAGCAAAGAGAGGGCATGAAAAGATATTAGCTAGTAAGATTTAAAAAAAACCAAAGATGTTTTATCAGTACATTAAGAACAAGAGGATAGCTAAGGAAAAGGTGAGACCTATCAGGGATGATAAGGGTAACTTGTGTGTAGAAGCAGAGGATGTGGGTAGGGTTTTAAATGAATATTTTGTCTCCGTATTTACAAGGGAAAGGGATGAAACGGACGTAGTAGCTAAAGAGGAGAGGTGTGAAATATTGGATAAGGTAAACATAACGAGAGAGGAAGTACTAGAGGGACTGGAATCCTTGAAAGTTGATAAGTCACCAGGGCTGGATGGATTGTTTCCTCGGCTATTGAAGGAAGCCAGGGAGGAAATAACGGATGCTCTGAGGATCATTTTCACTAGATACAGGGGAGGTACCGGAGGACTGGAGGACTGGAAGACTGCAAACGTAGTACCATTGTTTAAAAAGGGTACAAGGGAAAGGCCAAACAATTATTGGCTGGTCAGTCTTACCTCGGTGGTGGGCAAACTATTAGAATCAATACTGAGAGATAGGATAAACTGTCACTTGGAAAGGCATGGTTTAATCGGGGATAGTCAGCATGGATTTGTTCAGAGAAGGTCATGCCTTACAAATCTGATTAAATCCTTTGAGGAAGTGACAAGGAGGATTCATGAGGGTAGTGCAGTGGATGTTGTCTACATGGATTTTAGTAAGGCATTTGACAAGGTCCCGCATGGCAGACTGGTCAGAAAGGTAAAAGCCCATGGGATACAGGGAAATGTGGCAAATTGGATCCAAAATTGATTCAGTAACAGGAAACAAAGGGTAAAAGTCGATGGATGTCTTTGCGAATGGAAATCTGTTTCCAGTGGTGTGCTACAGGGCTCAGTGTTGTGTCCCTTGCTGTTTATGGTATATATTAATGCTTTGGACTTGAATGTAAGGGGCATGATTGGCAAATTTGCAGACGACACAAAAGTTGGCCGCATAGTTGATAGTGAAGAGGATAGCTGTAGACTCCAAGAAGGTATCGATGGGTTGTTGGAGTGGGTGGAAAAATGGCAAACAGAGTTCAGCCCGGACAAGTGTGAGGTAATGCACTTAGGGAGGGCAAACAGTAAAAGGGAATACGCAGTAAACGGGAATATATTGAGAGGGGTAGAGGAAGTGAGAGACCTTGGAGTGCATGTGCACAGGTCCCTGAAGGTGGCAGTACAGGTAGATAAGGTTGGGAAGAAGGCAGACGGAATGCTCTCCGTTATTAGCCGAGGTATAGAATACAAAAGCAGGGATGTAATGATGGAATTGTATAAAACGTTGGTAAGGCCACAGCTGGAATATTGTGCGCAGTTCTGGTCACCACATTACAGGAAGGACGTAATTGCTCTGGAAAGAGTGCAGAGAAGATTTACAAGAATGTTGCCAGGGCTTGAAAATTGCAGCTACGAGGAGAGATTGGATAGGCTGGGGTTGTTTTCCTTGGAGCAGAGGAGGTTGAGGGGAGACTTGATTGAGGTGTACAAAATTATGAGGGGCCCAGATAGAGTAGACGGGAAGTACCTGTTTCCCCTAGCGGAGAGTTCAAGAACTAGAGGACATAGATTTAAGCTGATTGCTGGAAGGATTAGAGGGGACATGAGGAAAAAGTTTTTTAACCAGAGGGTGGTGGGTGTATGGAATTCGCTGCCTGAATTGGTGATAGAGGCAGGGACCCTCAACTCTTCTAAAAAGTACCTGGACCTGCACCTAAAGTGCTGTAAGCTGCAGGACTACGGATCGGGTGCTGGAAGGTGGGATTAGAATGGGCACCTGGTTGTTCTTTGAGCCGGCGCGGACACAATGGGCCAAATGGCCCCCTTCTGTGCTGTATCTTTCCTATGGTTCTATGGTTCTATGGATCTGTCTTCTCTATACTGTTTACTATTTTATATACCTAAGGATACTGCCTAGCCTCAGCAGCTTTTTGGAGGAGAGAGTTCCAGATTTCCACAACCCTTTGTGTGAAGGAGTGCTTCCTAACATCACTCCTGAATGGCCTAAGATAAGCCTCCTTGTTCTGGATTTGCCCACCAGAGGAAATAGTTTCTATCTACCCCATCAAATCCTTTAGTTGTCTTCAACACCTCAATTAGATCACCCCTCAAGCTTCTATATTCAAGGGAATGCGAGCCTAGTCTACGTAACCTGTCCTACTTTGCCTTGTTGATTGCTGCTCAGGAGTCATATATTAAGGAATCTGAACACATAGAGAGGACTTCCAGGTAGGTTAGTGGATTAAAAAAAAATCCTGGGATAATTTAAGAAACAGCTGGATGCTGTGATGGGGGGAATTTTCTGCAAGGATGAATTAAGATGGGCTGAATGACCTACCTTATTCATATCTATCTTGTGTCACATACAATATGTTTAAGTGGTCTTTACGAGGGGTTAACTGTGCATAATAGCAACTTGTTTGCTACTTGTAAATCATTAAAAGAACGTGTGAAGAAATGCAGTTACCCCCATTGTGGGAAGGGCTGCCAAGTAATGAAACTAGAACTTGGACATTACTGTGAGTGAAGTCATTGTCTGAACACTTTGTAAATTCTCTCTACTTTTAGTGGAAGTGTTCACCCCTTAATTTTAAATGAGTTAATGCCTCCATCAAAATAGCAGATGGGAGAAATTGATACAAGCCCATTCATACAGTAAAATCGCCAAAAGATTTCCTGGGCTCGTTAGTCCTTAAACATTAGAGTTAATGTTTAGTGTTAACCACCTTGTGTGTGTTTTTTCTAAAACCTTCTTTCACATGGCTAGAAACAAAATGACGGGACAGTGAAATGAAATATATCACTTCATCAGGAACCGGGCAGTATGGGAGTTAATATCAAAGCAGTCGATTTATCGCTGGATTTTAGTCCCATGACCAACTTCCTGCGACGGGTTTAATATGAAAATAAAAACGGGGAGGGATGTTAAAACGGGCTGCCGACTCGCTTTCACCCGTTTTACGCTATCATACAAAGTCAAAATCTGCTCCCAATTACTTTAAAGTGCGGTGACGATTGTAATGTAGGCAAATGCAACGGCCATTTTGTACACAGGAAGATCCCACAAGCCGCAACGAGATGAATTTTTGGCAGTATTGTTTTGAAGGAGGAATGCTGGCCCACTATACAATGAACGATTTCAGCCTCATTAGTATTTTACAGGTATTGGGATTCAGAAATACTGGTGCTTGACAGGAGTATAGACATGACGAGTTGGTTTAATATATTTCAGTGATCAATACAAATTTACAGCACTTGAGACATACAATTTTATTTTATTGCAAAAAAACACTTTATGAACTTTTATTTTATTTAAACGCAAGTTGAGTTATGGTATTTCACAGCACGGATATATCACTGGGACTAAGGCTTGGTACATCAAAGTTGTGAGACTTTTCATATCACCAACCCCTAATTGTTCCCTGAACAGTGCATATAAATATCATTTTAGTGCATCTTTCAACTTGAACACAGATCAAAGGTGCAATTTTAACCAAGTCACACCCTCCACCCTGGTCGAGAAACTGATGGCATCGGGTGCAAGGCTGGTTTTACGCTGAAATCAATGGAGAGTAATATTGGACTGGGTGTAAAACCGGCTTTCCACCTGATCCTGTGGGTTTCCCACCCAGCAAGTTCGGTTAAGATTCCCTCCCGCCAAGCTGACGATTTAAATATTGCACCTGGGATAGAATGGACCGCAAATACTTAAAAAAAAGGCTCAAAAGTTTATTTTTGCTTTACATTTTGTTTTTAAATCAAATGTGAAAATGAAAGGCTACGTTATAGTCCAGACGTTACTGTTGGAGTTATCAGCGGATGAACACTTAAGAGGTTTATATGGTACTCCGCAGTCTGCTGTTTAAAGTGGGGGGGGGGGGGGGTTTAACCAGTTTAGTTTAAACGAGTTAATGCTTCCGTTAGGCAGAGGACTATCATGTGACCACGTTAGCATTTGTCGACTGCAAAACCCCACGAGTCATTTCCAGCCTTGTAATTCAAAATGCAAATCATGCCCAGTTTGCCAATTGTTTTTTTTTAAAAAGTAGTTGCCACATTGTCATCATTTTAAAGTGATTTTTCAAACCCCGGCTTCACCCTCTGAACGCCTGTCGCAGTGCAGCTTGCTTTCCGACCATGTAACGCCTCTGCTCACTTAATCGGGCTTGTAACCAGGGCGGGCGAGTCGTAGGCGGAACACCGCGCGTGCAACGGTTGCTGCCAGAGGACCGCCGTTTCAGCAGCGATGAAGACAGCCGTTTCTGAGCGGGTTTTTTTGCAAGACAATTAGCCACTGGTCCTACTCAAAACGGAAGCGAGTGTCACTTCGCAGCCGTGTAAGAAAAAAAAGAATATCGAAATGTCAAGGACTTGGAAACCCACAATCTCGCCCCGTCGCCATAGCAATGGTGGAGCGGGAGTCGCACAATGGCGACGGGGCGCCCGCTCAGTTTTGGTGCATCGTGGGTGCCTGGCACAGAGGGGCTGGAGGGGAGGGGGGGGGGGGGAGGAGAGCAAAATGTGGAGCTGGACAGTTGATAGGTCAGCTTGGAAAATGGGGAGTATCCGATCTGTTGTAAGAGGACTCATTTCACTGGGGCCACAGCTTGAATATTGGAGCGTTTCAGAGCATTTACGAGCTTCCGATGCTCCAATATCCCGTACACTGTATGATATAGTGTATTGTACGTTAGGGGCATAGGAGGCAGGAGCAGGGGGAATTCAAATGGGTGACACCGTCTTGTTGGTCCCACCTCCTTTTAATGCCTCGGACTGTGAGGAGGTGGACACCCCACTTTCTATCCCCTGCATTTCCTTGCCTGCCCCTCCTACACCGGCAATTCACCCCAGGCCCCAAGGAAATTCTGGCCGGGGTCTTTGCTTTACATTGCTTCCTCTTTGATAATTACACGTTGCCTATTACTTTCAATCATTTTTAACTGCCTTTGACGACAGATTAGCCTCAATAAACTTTGGTCCCGAAGCAATGATGGCTTTTAAACTTAATAATGAAAGAATGAATGCCCTTAAATGTCAAAAATACACTTTGTGATAATTAATCACATAATTCTTGATATAATGTGATGTGAAAACTCAGGCCTCCATTTCCCCCCTCCCCCTCCCCGGCCTGGCAGAAAACAGGCTGGGGTGGGGGCAGTTAAAATGGAGTGGGGGAAGTTACCCACTCCTTTCCCACTCTGATCTGGCCGACTGCAATTTTAAATTTCAGGCAGTAAGGACACCCTCCTCAAGCCGGTGGGGTTCTTTTTAAATATGCAGATTGTCCACCAATGATGTCATCGGGGCTCCGATCTGCCATTTTAACCTAAGGCCTGAGCGTGACATCAGTGGTGGCTTCCCCGCCAAGGCAAAGCTAAACCTGCGGGGAACAGCAGCCAGGGTCAGAAGCGAGGTATGTTTTTACATTTTACTATAGTTTCATTCTGGGCCAAGAAGAGCAGGAGTGCTCCTCCAGGGCCCACAAGGAAACCTTGGGCCTCTCTTGCCCCGGACTCCCCCCTCACCCCTCACCCCCCCCCCCCTTGATGGGGATTCTCCTCCCAGAGACCGATAATGGATTTAATTTGTGCTGGGGACCATTCCTGCTGGTCCCTGGCGGTGGCCTCTTGCTGTCTAAATTATCGCTAATATATATATAAAATTTTATATACATGTATATTAAAATTGTCAGTATTACAATGTTGTAACATCCCTAGCATTTGTTGAACAATTTGTTGAAGAGAGCTTTTCCCAAATCCTCATTTACTCTGCAGCTGTGTTTGAATTTCTTTCAACGTTGCAGGTCTTTTAAATTGAAGCACGCAGCGTTAAGTTTGTTTCATTCTGATTCTAACACTCAGTGAAAATTCTGACCTCCGAATGCTGATTCAAAATAGGCTATCCGGCAGTGGACTGACCCAAGCTGATTTCAATCTCCAGAGTATCTTCTTTCTACCTGATCTTGCTGGGATATCTCGCTATGACACCCCCATCTGGGTTTTGAGGAAATTTCAGTTTAGTTCCAAACTGACTTCAGCGCCTGAGCGTGACTGGGGCCCTGTTACTAGATGAAAGCTGGAATGACAGTACAGGAGTGCAGTGCTGAATATGGTGGAATGTGTCCTTCAGAGACAAAGGCCTAGAAATGTGATGACTCGAGCCCGTTCCATAGTTTCAGAAGACTGCACAATTGATTCTCCACAGTTTTTCCTTAACTTCCAGACTTCGTATCAAAACTGCGATATTAAAGAATTACATCACTATAACTATTGTACACCATCCCACAGACTAATTAGGTGCACAATATAAAAGATGCAGTGACAGGGGTCAAATGCATGATCTACAATCAAGGCCAATTATGCGCTTTTAACTTCAACAGTGAAGACATGTTGCCAACAAATAATGGAAATCAACGTAGCACCGGTCCTCCCAACTAAACACCAATTATGATCGAAAATCTCGGGCAAAAATTTCCTCTGTGCACTGTGTGTTGCCAAATCTGAAAGGCCCTGAAGTTCGGTGGTCTCCCTCAGTAACTCCAATGGGAGCCTGGCGGAATCCCCCCCTCTTCCTTGAAAATATATGGCCAGTTGTAGCCCAGTTACGTCAGTTGTCTACTGTTTTCTTTGACGTTCTGGAGGCCCTTGTGGAATTTTAGAATCAAGAGCCGAAACTTTAATCCCCAGCCCCCCTCCCCGTTCAGCAGGAATGATGGTTGGGAGGGGTTAAAATGTAAAAATTCTACCACCCCCCCCCCACCCCGCTCCAACTTGCTGCCTTCCCGGCCATTGGAATTTTTACTGCCTCAATTCAGGTCATCGGCAAGACTCCTGCAAAAGGCAGGTGGGGGCTTGGTTAACGTTCAAAAGTCACGGCCCGTTGACGTCATCGCCACCATGACGTAGAATTAACTGAACGTCAGGGGAAGCCCCGAGCTGTCGGCTGCCCGGCAGCAGATCCAAGGCAGGAGGCGCCGACTGGCCAAGGTAAGTATTAAAGGGCTGCTCCTTTTAGAGTTCCGTGTGGGCCATGAGGAGCAGGAGGGCTCCCCGCCAGACCCGTTCGAGGAGTACTTGGGCCTCCCCAGCCCCGGCCTACCCCCACCCCTTCCCTTGATCCTGCTGGAACCCCCGACCTTCTACTGCTGGCCGCCGGCCAGGCAGTCAATTTGGGCTGGGTGTTAGGCGGGAGTCAGCGAAGACTTACTTAAATGAGGCCCTGTTGTTAAAGTTGAAGTCAAAGTGTTTACGATTTTGCTACAGTAACACACAGAAAGAAGCTGATAAGGACCTGCCAGGGAGAGTGGTTAAGGCAGAACAAAAAAAAACGGTCACGTTTTACTGATGGATTCCTGGGAAATCTGAGCCACGATTAGGATAAATTGATTATGGAGGCGTTTATGAGAGACTCAGGAAATCCCCTTGCATATCTTGTAAATAGAACCTTGGCAAGTGGAAAGCACCGCGAGTTCAAGCTTCTTATTGTTAGTTTAAACCACAATTAGCCTATAACGAAACCCATAATTATTTCACACCGCAGGATTCCTTTTGATTATAAAACGTAATTAAATTAAATAATTTAAAAAGGTTAAAATGTTTTATGCAGGCCGCGACGAAGAGTTGTCCAGGAATGAGCCTGCATAATCTGCGACCATTTGGCATTGGCAATTTAGTCTACAGAGGGTTTGTTTTTATTTGCTCTGTGCTCTCTTCCGTCGAGTTCAGTGGCTGGAGAATTTGAGAAACGCACCGATGGGCGACTGATGTGATCTTGACACTTGTTTACTTCAGTTCTGGCTGAATCAGTGTTGTCTCATAGATCTCAAAGTGGATTCCCTTTGATTTAGTTATCTTCATTACTGCTCCGTTCAGCTCTTCCTCTTGAAGTATTTTCAACAATCCCTGAACAATTAGCGATGGTCTGAAAAACACAACAAAAAATAAATCGGTTACTACACAAATATTTTCTCATGCACTTCCAGAAGCATCTCCTCGAGTAAAGAAGATCAAGGGACAATCTGATTGAGGTGTTTAAAATACTAAAAGGATTTGATAGGGTAGATAAGGAGAAAGTATTTCCTCTGGTGGTCGAAATCAAGAACATGGGGGACATAATAAAATTAGAATCAGGTCATTTAGGAGGGAAAAATCAGGCAGCACTTTTTCACACAAAAAGTAATAAAAATCTGTACTCTTTCTTCCCAAAAGGCTGTGGATGCTGGGACAATTGGAGCTTTCTAGACTGAGATCGGTAGATTTTTGTTAGGTAAGGATATCGAGGGATATGGAGCAAAGCAACGTAAATGGCGTTGAGGTGCAGATCAGCCATGATCTAATTGAAGGGCGGAGCAGGCCCGAGGGGTTGAACGGCCTACTCCTTATTTCTAATGTTCCTACAAGCTAATGGCCCTGCAATGGCAGGGCGTTTTCCTGCGCGTTTGCCGTGACCTGGGTCGGACTCCACGCGCGCACACACACACACACAACAGCTGAAAAAGGCTGTTTCATTGAAGCTTGTTATGAGCAGAAACTGGGAAAACCCCAGCCAAATTTCACAGCCTGTAGTATTTCAGTATTCGAAAAATTAAACTGTAGGTACAAACTGGTAAAAGGCAGGTTCAAGACTGATGTAAGGAAGCACTTTTTAAAATTCATTTTCAGGATGTAGGCGTCGCTGGCAAGTCCAGCATTTGTTGCCCATAACTAGCTGCCCTTGAGAAGGTGGTGGTGAGCCTTCTTCTTGAACTGCTGCATTCTTTGGAGCAGTTTGATACAACTTGCTAGGCCATTTCAGAGAGGAGTTAAGAGTCAACCATGTTGACTAGTAATCCAGGCCTCTGGATTACTAGTCCAGTAATATGACCGCTACACTAACACACCCACTTCTTCAGACAAGCAGCAATTAATGCCTGAAATGGCCTTCCAGGTGGGGTGGTGGAGGCGAAAACTCTGGAGTCATTGAAAGGCAGTCAGATGCTGTGAGGGGACGGTAGGTTTCCACGGCGGGACGGGCTAGATGGCCTCCCTCACCTGTGCTTTGTTTTCTTCATGAAATTTTAAAAATTGTAGTAACTGTACTCCTGACCAAAATGAACCCACATGCTGAGAATGAAATATAGAAACTATGGGGTAGAAAATAGTCTTGTGCAGTAGAGCAAAATAGGCGACAAGGAATCAGTTTTACACTTGGCCCAATTTTCTTATCCATTGATTTCAAAACCAAACAGGTTTGTCGGCCTCTGGAAAAGACTGGTTAATGTTTCAGGGGAGAGACCCTTAGACCTGATCTGATGAAGGGTCTCTATGAAAATATAAATGTATCTTTATTCTTTCAGATGCTAAGAAGCCTGTTGCAGATTTCCAGACTTTGAGAGATATATATATTTATTAAGCAGAGTAGATAAGAGTATTACTTCAAAAGTACACCTGGAAAGTGGGACTGGAGGATAGAAATATGAAATTAGTTAAATTAAATTTAGAAGAGATTTCAGGAAAAAAAATGTCTTTTAAAAAATGTTTTAAAACATCAAGTGGAATGTTGGCCTTTATCTCAAGGGGGCTGGAATAAAAAGGGGTGGAAGTTTTGTTACAGTTATATTAAGCTCTGGTTAGACCCCTTTTAGATTACTGCATTCAGTTCTGGGGCCTGCTCCCCAGGAAGGGTATACTGGCCTAGGAGGGGGTGCAGTGCAGATTCACCAGAATGATACCAGGGCTAAAAGGGTTATATTATGAGGACAGGTTGCTGAGTCTAGGCATGTATTCCCTCGAGTGAAGAAGATTTAGGGTTGATCTAATTGAGATGTTTAAAGGAATTGATAGTGTAGATCAAGATAAACTATTTCCTCAAGTGTAGGGGGGGGGGTGGCCGAATCCAGAACAAGGGGGCACAACCTTAAAATCAGAGCTAGGCCTTTCAAGAATAATGTCAGGAAGCACTTCTTCACACAAAGGGTAGTGGAAATCTGGAACTCTCTCCCCCAGAAAAGCTGCTGAGGCTGGGGGTCAATTGAAAATTTCAAAATTGAAATCGATAGATGTGTGTTAGGCAAGGGTATTAAAGGTTATGGAACCAAGGTAGGTAGGTGGAGTTAAGATACAGATCAGCCAGCCATGATCTAATTGAATGGTGGAACAGGCTTGAGGGGCTGAATGGCCTATTCCTGTTCCTATGTATCCACAGAGTAGTGAGTTATTATTTGTCAACTAGTCATTTTGTGAGCATTTCGTGTGTATTCAACCAGAGAGGGCATCACCAAAACCTGATGTGTCATCATCTGGCATCATGCGTAATTCCCAGCAGGGGGTTTCGGGAGGGATCCGGAGTGGGAACGTTAACAATGCCGGTAGTGGCATTCCCCGCACTCCCCCTCAAATCCGCCACGATCTGGGATTTTTGAATGCCAATCCCTCCACAGCCCGGGAAGCTCTCTTAAATAGAGAGCGACAGGACATCCAGATTCACCTGGGTTTGCAATTCTGCATCCTGCTTTCAACAGGCAGCTCAATGGCCTTCGCTGACACTTTCCCCCTCCTTTAACCGCCTGTTCACCGCTGCCTCCAGACGTCAGGTCCCAGATTTCAGGTGCTAACGGTGATGGCAAAAAGGAGAATTCTCTTGGCGGGAAAAATTGAGTGATTTTCCACAGAACATAATGCAAAAAAAAACGGGTGATTAACACCTCTGTTCCTGAAAGCCGAAAATACTAGGTCAGTGTTGAATCCTTTAATATGCTTTTAAGTTCCTATCTTTTTAATTTTGTCAGAATTGCAGAAAAAATTTCCAAAAAGGCTATGGTTCAGAGGTTCACAAACTGGCTATTCTTAACCACAGAAATCCCAAACCCAAGCCTAGTAAAGATTCGTACGGGGCAGAAGGAGGCCATTCAGCCCATCATGCTTGCGCCGGCTCTTTCAAAGAGCCATCCAATTAGTCCCACTCCCCTGCTCTTTCCCCATAGCCCTGCAAATTTTTCCTTTTCAAGTATATATCCAATTCCCTTTTGAAAGTTACTACTGAATCTGTTTCTACTACCCTTTCAGGCAGTGCATAACAAGTCGCTGTGAAAAAAGATTCTCCCCATCTTCCCTCAGGTTCTTTTGCCAATTACCTTAAATTTGTGTCCTCTGGTTATCGACCCTCCTGCCACTGGAAACAGTTTCTCCTTATTTACTCTAACAAAACTCTTTAGAATTTTGAGCACCTCTATTAAATCTTCCCATAACCTTCTCTGCTGTTAAGAGAACAATCCCAGCTTCTTCAGTCTCTCCACATCACTGAAGTCCCGCATCTCTGGTACCATTCTAGTAAATCTCCTCTGCAGCCTCTCCAAGTCCTTGACATCCTTCCTAAAGTGTGGTGCCTAGAATTAGACACAATATTCCAGCTAAGGCCTAACATGTATTGGTGACGCAGTTACAACTGTACTGACTCTTTGCGATGTACAACTTTCAGTGTTTCTAAGTGGTTCTAATGGAGCCAAGTGCAATATGTTAAAAAATTAAACTAAACCTTATTTCCAAACGCAGCAAAGTGGTTCTGATACTCAGACAAGTATTGGGCCTGCCCGCAAATCTGATCAACTAATTACGTCAGTGAACATACTAACAATTCATCACTTTAACCATTTCCAGCTTCCGGGCCCCAACCATCTCCTTTTCACCATGGATGTTCGGTCCCTCTACACCCCCATCCCCCACCATGGACGTTCGGTCCCTCTACACCCCCATCCCCCACCATGGACATCCAGTCCCTCGACACCCCCATCCCCCACCATGGACATCCAGTCCCTCCACACCTCCATCCCCCACCATGGACGTGCAGTCCCTCTACACCTCCATCCCCCACCATGGACATCCAGTCCCTCTATACCCCCAGCCCCCACCATGGACATCCAGTCCCTCCACACCTCCATCCCCCACCATGGACATCCAGTCCCTCTACACCCCCATCCCCCACCATGGACATCCAGTCCCTCTACACCCCCATCCCCCACCATGGACGTTCGGTCCCTCTACACCCCCATACCCCACCATGGACATCCAGTCCCTCTACACCTCCATCCCCCACCATGGACATCCAGTCCCTCTACACCCCCATCCCCCACCATGGACATCCAGTCCCTCTACACCCCCATCCCCCACCATGGACATCCAGTCCCTCTACACCTCCATCCCCCACCATGGACATCCAGTCCCTCTACACCCCCATCCCCCCACCAAGGACATCCAGTCCCTCTACACCTCCATCCCCCACCATGGACATCCAGTCCCTCTACACCCCCATCCCCCCACCATGGACATCCAGTCCCTCTACACCTCCATCCCCCACCATGGACATCCAGTCCCTCTACACCTCCATCCCCCACCATGGACATCCAGTCCCTCTACACCCCCATCCCCCACCATGGACATCCAGTCCCTCTACACCCCCATCCCCCACCATGGACGTTCGGTCCCTCTACACCCCCATACCCCACCATGGACATCCAGTCCCTCTACACCCCCATCCCCCACCATGGACATCCAGTCCCTCTACACCTCCATCCCCCACCATGGACATCCAGTCCCTCTACACCCCCATCCCCCCACCATGGACATCCAGTCCCTCTACACCCCCATCCCCCCACCATGGACATCCAGTCCCTCTACACCCCCATCCCCCCACCATGGACATCCAGTCCCTCTACACCCCCATCCCCCCACCATGGACATCCAGTCCCTCTACACCCCCATCCCCCACCATGGACATCCAGTCCCTCTACACCTCCATCCCCCACCATGGACATCCAGTCCCTCTACACCCCCATCCCCCACCATGGACATGGAGTCCCTCTACACCCCCATCCCCCACCATGGACGTTCGGTCCCTCTACACCCCCATACCCCACCATGGACATCCAGTCCCTCTACACCCCCATCCCCCACCATGGACATCCAGTCCCTCTACACCTCCATCCCCCACCATGGACATCCAGTCCCTCTACACCCCCATCCCCCCACCATGGACATCCAGTCCCTCTACACCCCCATCCCCCCACCATGGACATCCAGTCCCTCTACACCCCCATCCCCCCACCATGGACATCCAGTCCCTCTACACCCCCATCCCCCCACCATGGACATCCAGTCCCTCTACACCCCCATCCCCCACCATGGACATCCAGTCCCTCTACACCTCCATCCCCCACCATGGACATCCAGTCCCTCCACACCTCCATCCCCCACCATGGACATCCAGTCCCTCTACACCTCCATCCCCCCACCATGGACATCCAGTCCCTCTACACCTCCATCCCCCACCATGGACATCCAGTCCCTCTACACCTCCATCCCCCACCATGGACATCCAGTCCCTCTACACCTCCATCCCCCACCATGGACATCCAGTCCCTCTACACCTCCATCCCCCACCATGGACATCCAGTCCCTCCACACCTCCATCCCCCACCATGGACATCCAGTCCCTCTACACCTCCATCCCCCACCATGGACATCCAGTCCCTCTACACCCCCATCCCCCACCATGGACATCCAGTCCCTCTACACCTCCATCCCCCACCATGGACATCCAGTCCCTCTACACCCCCATCCCCCCACCATGGACATCCAGTCCCTCTACACCCCCATCCCCCCACCATGGACATCCAGTCCCTCTACACCCCCATCCCCCCACCATGGACATCCAGTCCCTCTACACCCCCATCCCCCACCATGGACATCCAGTCCCTCTACACCCCCATCCCCCCACCATGGACATCCAGTCCCTCTACACCCCCATCCCCCCACCATGGACATCCAGTCCCTCTACACCTCCATCCCCCACCATGGACATCCAGTCCCTCTACACCCCCATCCCCCACCATGGACATCCAGTCCCTCTACACCTCCATCCCCCACCATGGACATCCAGTCCCTCTACACCCCCATCCCCCCACCATGGACATCCAGTCCCTCTACACCCCCATCCCCCCACCATGGACATCCAGTCCCTCTATACCCCCATCCCCCCACCATGGACATCCAGTCCCTCTACACCTCCATCCCCCACCATGGACCCTAGTTTTCTCTATACCTCCATCCCCCACCAGGAAGGCCTGCCTCCGCTTCTTCCTTAAACGTGGTCCAACCAGCCCCCATCGACCGCATCCTCCTCCGCCTGGCTGAACTTGTTCTCACATTGAAACACAAGCCAGAAAAAAGAGAGTTCTGATGAGAGGTCATCGTCCTAAAATTGTTTCTTTCTCCATAGCTGCTCTCCGACCTGCTGAGTGTTTCTGTTTTTATTTAAAAGTAAAAGTGCTGTCTATTTTTGGTCAGCTGTCGGAAGAGGTTTTCCTTAACCTTCCTTTGTTAGTTCTGCTGAAAGAGCTCAACACAAAGCGTTAACCCAGCCTTTTCTATTTTCAAGATGTCGATGGACGTGCTATAATAATAATAAGACAGTGGAATTATAAAGAATCGTTGAACCTAGAGCAGTGCGCTATTCTCTGCCGAGCTACAGTCATTGGCATCTACATTAGGCCACATCAGACTCTGGTGCGACCTGATGCAGATTGTGGTTAATCTACTACAAATCCTCTAGGCGTTTTTTTTTAAACCTTCATTGACCGCACAACCAAGTTTATGAGTTAAGCGTGCTCATTACAGTTGCCACCAGCTCCAGCCTATTGTTACTCTACACCTTGAACCTGGTTTGCACTCGTTTCGACACACGCGCATCAGCACAGATGCTGAGCCAAAGTCAATACTACAGAAGAAAGTAGCACAGTGCCAAAGCTTTATGTCGTGCCTTCATGCTCTGATGTGATTGTTGGATAGTTTTGCGCTTAGAGATGAGGGATTTTATTATGGACATGGACTATTTCAATATTCCTCTGGCCGGCTTCCCACCTTCCTCCCTCCGTAAACTTCAGCTCGTCCAAAACTCTGCTGCCCGTATTCTAACATTCTCCAAGTACCGTTCATCCTTCTCCCCTGCGCTCGCTGACCTACAGTGGCTCCCAGCTCAGCAACGCCTCGAATTTTAAATTCTCATCCTTGTGCTCAAGTGGCCGCACCCCTCCCTAACTCTCTAACCTCCTCAAGCCTTACAACCCTCCAAGATCTCTGCGTTCCTCCAATTTCTGGCCTCTTGTGCATCCCCGATTTCCATCGCCCCACCACTGGTGGCCGTGCCTTCAGCTGTCTAGATTCTAAACCTCTCCTCCTCTCTACCTCTCTCTCCTCCTTTAAGATGCTCCTTAAAACCTACCTCTTTGACCTACCCTAATATCTCCTTATGTGGCTTGATGTCAAATCTTGTCTGATAATGTTCGTGAAGCACCTTGGGACGTTTTACTATATTAAAGGCTCTATATAAATGCCCTCCCCTTTCAGCATTCCGGTGGGACTAATCCCTCCACCCTGGTCCACTCTTCAATCACCCCCAACATCCACTCCCCTTCCCGTGCGAGCGAGCGCAGGAGATGCAACACCTGCCCTTTCACCTCCTCCCTTCTCAATGTCCAAGGCCTCAAAACACTCCTTCTAGGTGAAACGACAATTTAATTGTCCTTCTTTCAATTTAGTGTATTGTATTCTCTGCTCACGATACAGTCTCCTCTACAATGAGGAGACCAAAACACAGATTGGGTGATCGCTTTGCTGAACACCTCCAGTCTGTCCAGAAGCGTGACCCTGGTCTTCCTGTCACTTGCCATTTTAATTCTCCGTCCCACTCCTGCTCTGACCTCTTACACCGCTCCAATGAAGTTTAACAGAAGCTCGAGGAACAGCACCTCATCTTTCCATTAGGCACTTTACAACCTTCCGGACTCAACACTGATTTCAATAATTTCAGATCATAACCACTGCTCCCATTTCCTCAGACAGCAGGTGCTGGTAATGGTTCTGCTGTTGCCATTTACAGTTCCTCTAGACCCATCTTTTGTTCCGTTACTTGTCCCACTACCACCCTCCTTGCCTTGCACCATCATCCCTTTTGTCATTTACTCGGTTAATCCCGGGGATGAGGGGGCGGACATATGAGGAGAGGTTGAGTAGATTGGGACTCTACTCATTGGAGTTCAGAAGAATGAGAGGCGATCTTATTGAAACATATAAGATTGTGAAGGGGCTTGATCGGGTGGATGCGGTAAGGATGTTCCCAAGGATGGGTGGAACTAGAACTAGGGGGCATAATCTTAGAATAAGGGGCTGCTCCTTCAAAACTGAGATGAGGAGAAACTTCTTCACTCAGAGGGTGGTAGGTCTGTGGAATTTGCTGCCCCAGGAAGCTGTGGAAGCTCCATCATTAAATAAATTTAAAGCAGAAATAGACAGTTTCCTAGAAGTAAAGGGAATTAGGGGTTACGGGGAGCGGGCAGGAAATTGGACATGAATTTAGATTTGAGGTTAGGATCAGATCAGCCATGATCTTATTGAATGGCGGAGCGGAGCAGGCTCGAGGGGCCGATTGGCCTACTCCTGCTCCTATTTCTTATGTTCTTATGTAATCACTCCTGCCCTCCACTCCATCACTGACCTTTCCCTTTTGTTCTTTCCTCCCTTCCTCACCCCCCTCCCCTTTCTTCCCTGCCTCTGTACTTGCTTATAAACTGTTAAATCTCTAACTTCTTCCAGTTCTGACGACAGGTCAGCGACCTGAAACGTTAACTCTCTTTCTTGCTCCCCGGATGCTGCCGGACTTGCTGAGTGTTTCCGAGCATTTTCTGTTTTTATATAAACGCAAGCTGTTGCTGCTGCTGCGTGCACCATTTTCCAGCTTTTTTCCAACCATAGAGTCATAGAGTTATACAGCACGGATAGAGGCCCTTCGGCCCATCATGTCCGCGCCGGCCATCAGCCCTGTCTACTCTAATCCCATATTCCAGCATTTGGTCCGTAGCCTTGTATGCTATGGCATTTCAAGTGCTCATCCAAATGCTTCTTGAATGTTGTGAGGGTTCCTGCCTCTACAACCCTTTCAGGCAGTGAGTTCCAGACTCCAACCACCCTCTGGGTGAAAAAGTTCTTTCTCAAATCCCCTCTAAACCTCCCGCCTTTTACCTTGAATCTATGTCCCCTTGTTATAGTACCCTCAACGAAGGGAAAAAGCTCCTTAGTATCCATCCTATCTGTGCCCCTCATAATTTTGTACACCTCAATCATGTCCCCCCTCAGCCTCCTCAGCCTCAACCAGCGTCAGTAGCAAAGACACACTGATCAAACTCAGAGGGAGTAAGGTGGACAGTTCCAGAATCGATTAAAAAGGACCCCTTGGGAATGTTTCAGAACCTGATGAGGAATAGCAGTGGACAGTTTCAGTCTGCTTGATGTCAATGGGAAAGAAAATAGACCAGAATGTAAAATGGGTGGGTGATTCACTGACGTCTGTTTTGCATTAATGCCCAAAACTAATTTGTACGCTTATTTCCTCTGGTGAGCAATTTTAACCTAACCTGCTAGTCGGGAAACTGACGGGATCGGGTGCAACACTAGATTTTGCACCCCGCCTGATTTTACCCTCCATCAGAGTCAATATTGGCCGGGTGCAAAACCAGCATTCCACCCAATCCCATAGGTTGAAATTACCCCCAGACAAACCGGAGTAGGCCATTCAGCCCCTCGAGCCTGTTCCGCCATTCAATGAGATTACAGCCATGATCATTTTGAATGGCGGAGCAGGCCCGAAGAACCAAATGGCCTACTCTTGCTCCTATTTTCTACGTTTAGATCACGGCTGATCTGTACCTCAATTTCATTTACCCGGCTTTTTTCTCATATCCCTTTAAATCCGTAACTAACAAAAAGCTATCGACCTCAGGCTTGAAAATTTCAATTTCCCAGCGTCCACAGCTTTTTGGGGGAAGAGTTTTCCAGATTTCCTTAACCCTCTGTGTGAAAAAGTGCTGCTTGGCTGTTTGGTGAAGAGCATCATGATAGAGTAAACCCCCACCCCCCCCCCAACTTGGGGAAAGTGGGTAGGGGGCTTATACTTCAAAGCCACTCACTTCCTATCAGACATTTTAGTTTATTACGTTACTTTTTCACCTCTCAAAAAGTACTTACTCTAATATTCCGTAATGCTGCATCATCATTTTGACGGAGTCTTTGAATTTGTAATATTTTCCCATCATTTCCTCACAATTCACAGAGTTCAGAAGTGGAGTATCCACAAAAGCCGGACAAATGGTGTTGATCCGAACTCCGTAGCCTGAGAGCATTGATGTTGCCTGAAAGGAAAACCACTGGAGAGTTACCATCCACCGTACAATGTGGTCCCACTGAGCACATCTTACACATCAGGCTGGGCGCCCTGTGAAGGCCCCTGGGAGTCCTGGAGCAAGCTGAAGACAGGAGCTGAGTGCTCTTTCACCCCACCAGAATACTGAGAAATTATTTGGTTTTTGGGATTCTTTGGGGGCGGGGGGGGTCGTTGGCAAGGCAGCCGTTTATTCCCCATCCCTAGTTGCCCCTTGAGAAGGTGGTAGTGGTTCGCTTTTTTTTTTAAAAAGAAAGCTGCTGCAGTCAACGAAGGTACTCTCACAATGCTGTGAGGCTCGGAGTTCCAGGATTTTGGGGACCTTCTGGATGCCAATCTCCATCAGCAGCTAGAAGGCCCCGATCTCAAAAGCCTGCAGCTGCGTTTACATTTCCTGCCCATTCTGCCAGTACTAGGCCCTACCAGGGCCATACTAAGCAATGCAGCCCCAGGTCATCACTGCCGGAATTCCTCAGGGCAGCGTCCTTGGACCAACAATCCTCAATTGCTTCATCAATAACAATCCCTCTGTCATATGGTCAGGTATGAGGCTGTTTGCTGGCGATTCTACAGCGGTAATAGCCCAGGACAGGAAATCCTGGCACCCCAGCGCCTGGTGGTGAGGGGCAGGAAAATCTGCCCTTATATTTCCAATTTGAAAACATTAAGATCCAATACATTGAGGGGGGAGACCGAGTGGCATGGCAGGTTAGACACTGGCCTTTTCCTTCTGGAACCTGGGTTCAAATCCAATCCAAGTAAACGGCATGAGAAGTTTCTCCGTCAAGGATCCTACGTGAAATGGGTTTTTGGCAGTCTCGATCCTGATTCTTGAGGGAATGGGCCTCCAATTCAACATGAAATCAGCATTCTCACTCACAACAGGACAGCTGATGTGGAGAATGAAAAAATGTCACATGATGCAATGGGGATTGCCAGTCTGAGGTTAGGGCTAAGCCTTGTTGGTGCGGCAGAATGAAGAAATCTTTAGTCTGCATCTAGCAATTGAGAGGAATGTTCTATTCCCTGGCACCAATATCTTGAGCACAAAGTCGCGCACAATACTAAAGTCATAAAGAAATTTAAAACACTGATTCCACCTGACCACAGCAAAATGTTAATACGAACAGCAAAGACACACACGGAGATAATAATGACAATGGGAGAAAAATAATGACTTGAGTGTACTTACTGCTATAGCCCTGGTGAATCCAACCACACCATGTTTTGTGGCTGTGTACACTGGTCCATGTGGTGCTGGGAATATACCTGAATGGATATACAAAAACACTAGAATGGATTAAACAACAACACAGTGTTCAGTTCCATTCGCAACCCCTCAAATAATGAAGCAGTCCGAGCCCGCATGCAGCAAGACCTGGACAACATCCAGGCTTGGGCTCATAAGTGGCAAGTAACATTCGCGCCAGATAAGTGCCAGGCAATGACCATCTCCAACAAGAGAGAGTCTAACCACCTCCCCCTGACATTCAACGGCAACCTCCCCCTGACATTCAACGGCATTACCATCGCCAAATCCCCCACCATCAACATCCTGGGGGTCACCATTGACCAGAAACTTAACTGGACCAGCCATATAAATACTGTGGCTACTAGAGCAGGTCAGAGGCTGGGTATTCTGTGGCGAGTGACTCACCTCCTGACTCCCCAAAGCCTTTCCACCATCTACAAGGCACAAGTCAGGAGTGTGATGGAATACTCCCCACTTGCCTGGATGAGTGCAGCTCCAACAACACTCAAGAAGCTCGACACCATCCAAGATAAAGCAGTCCGCTTGATTGGCACCCCATCCACCACCCTGAACATTCACTCCCTTCACCACCGGCGCACCGTGGCTGCAGTGTGCACTATCCACAGGATGCACTGCAGCAACTCGCCAAGGCTTCTTCGACAGCACCTCCCAAACCCGCGACCTCTACCACCTAGAAGGACAAGAGCAGCAGGCACATGGGAACAACACCACCTGCACGTTCCCCTCCAAGTCACACACCATCCCGACTTGGAAATATATCGCCGTTCCTTCATTGTCGCTGGGTCAAAATCCTGGAACTCCCTTCCTAACAGCACTGTGGGAGAACAGTCACCACATGGACTGCAGCGGTTCAAGAAGGCGGCTCACCACCACCTTCTCAAGGGCAATTAGGGATGGGCAATAAATGCTGGCCTCGCCAGCGACGCCCACATCGGGTGAACGAATAAAAAAAAACAACTATGACTTGCATTTATATAGTGCCTTTAATGAAGTAAAACGTTCTAAGGAGATATTAGGGCAGCTGGCCAAAAAGGTAGGTTTTTAGGAACGTCTTAAAGGAGGAGAGGGAGGTGGAGAGATAGAGAAGTTTAGGGAGGGAATTCCAGAGCTTAGGGCCCAGGCAGCTGAAGGCACGGCCGCCAATGGTGGAGCGATGAAAATCGGGGATGCGCAAGAGGCCAGAATTGGAGGAGCGCAGAGATCTCGGAGGATTGTAGGGCTGGAGGAGGTTACAGAGTAAGGGAGGGGCGAAGCCATGGAGGGATTTGAAAACAAGGATGCCTGAAATATGAACACCAAATACTGGTTACACAACTCTGAAACCAAACATTCTATTACTACGGTCATGTGTGTGTGCGCGTATATGATCTCACATCTGTGCATACTTCTTGTCAACCTTTTCCATTATAAATTGGGGCTGTTTTCATTAGAACAGAGGAGATTTCAGAGTGGTTCGATAGGTGTTTAAAATTGTGATGGGGTGGGATGGGGTGGATAGAAACAAACTGTTTCTCATCTTGAAGAGTCGAGAACATGGAGACATAGATGTAAGATTAAACACAAGAGATTTAGGAGACAGAGCGGGAGAAATATTTTTACACAAAGGAACAACGCACTACCAGAATTAGTCGACTTCTGAGGATAGGTTAGATAGGTGGTTGAAGGCAATGGGAATAAAGGGATACAATAACAGGTTGGGCACATGGGATTAGGAATGTGAAATTAACAGCTCAGAGACTGAGAAGGAAGGGTAAATTAGAGAGGGTGAATTCAATGTCAAATCAGGTACAGAAACAAAGAGGGAAAGAAAGATTGGATTAAGAGAGAAAAAAGAAACAGAAAAGAAAAAGTAAATTTTAAAAAAATGTTTACATTTTTAAAATTTCCAACAATTAATACCTGAAGGAATGAGACTCCACACTCATAATAGTTAATTTTCAGTGCCAGAAAGGTTGATGTAGTTAATACTTATCACATCGTTAAAAGGGTACTTACACTTCAAATGACAAGACCTAACTTTCCGTGGCACGTTTACATAAGAACATAAGAACATAAGAAATTGGAGCAGGAGTAGGCCAATCGGCCCCTCGAGCCTGCTCCGCCATTCAATAAGATCATGGCTGATCTGATCCCAACCACAAATCTAAAGAACACAAGAAGTCGGAGCAGGACCCGGCCACATAGCCCCTGGGCCCTCTCCGCCACCCACAGGGCATTGACCGATCCGAACTCAGCTTCATGTCCAATTTCCTGCCCGCTCCCCATAACCCCTAATTCCCTTTACTTCTAGGAAACTGTCTATTTCTGTTTTAAATTTATCTAATGATGTAGCTTCCACAGCTTCCTGGGGCAGCAAATTCCACAGACCTACCACCCTCTGAGTGAAGAAGTTTCTCCTCATCTCAGTTTTGAAAGAGCAGCCCCTTATTCTAAGATTATGCCCCCTAGTTCTAGTTTCACCCATCTTTGGGAACATCCTTACTGCATCCACCCGATCAAGACCCTTCACAATCTTATATGTTTCAATAAGATCGCCTCTCATTCTTCTGAACTCCAATGAGTAGAGTCCCAATCTACTCAACCTCTCCTCATATGTCCGCCCCCTCATCCCCGGGATTAACCGAGTGAACCTTCTTTGTACTGCCTCGAGAGCAAGTATGTCTTTTCTTAAGTATGGAGACCAAAACTGTATGCAGTATTCCAGGTGCGGTCTCACCAATACCTTATATAACTGCAGCAATACCTCCTTGTTTTTATATTCTATCCCCCTAGCAATAAAAGCCAACATTCCGTTGGCTTTCTTGATCACCTGCTGCACCTGCATACCAACTTTTTGATTTTCTTGCACTAGGACCCGTGCAAATACGGCAACATCACCCCATTCAATGCATTTCAATGATGAGTTGGACAGCGAGATTCCGTTTGAGAAGCTAATGGTGAAGCAGTGCATCTCGGACAGCAACTTTTGGATATCCGTGTTTAACCGCGCATCTGCTCCTCCCCTGAAGTTGTTGTACTATTTACGCATAAATAGTGGCGAACGCCATTAGCCTCACCATTATTTTGACAGCATAATCTGGCCCATTACTGATTTAATTACAACGATTGTGATATGTTGCTAGGCACGGTAGTGTAGTATACTGATTAGGGTATTAGACTAGGAACCCAGAGGTTATAAACTCTCAATCCCACCATGGCCGGTAGTGAAACTGAATTCAATAAATAGGGTCCTAAAATGAGCCCTAAAAGCTGCTGGATTGCTGTGAAAACCCAACTAGTTTGCTAATATCCTTCAGAAAGAGGAACTTGCTACTCCTAGCCTACACATGACTTCAGCCCCACAACATGCTTGACAATGCTTTCAAGCAAGTCCCTCTGTTGTAAAAATAATCACTGAGACAACTCAGGGCGGGCAATCAATATGGCTTCGCCAGTGTCCCCACATCCCAAGAGTACATGAACTTACTCAACACTTCTGTATAAAACTGTCTGTCTGCCAAAACAGAGGCTTTAGCCTTTCTATTTAAATAGATTAATGCCTCCGTTAAAGTAGCAGGTCGGCTTGTTCCACATAAATACAATAAAAGGGGGCGATTTGGAGGTCCCTGCTCTCAGCAGAAGGGAATGCTTGTTTTTTCTGCGCTCTCTGCCATCACATTCTGCGGCTGCAGGATCACAAAATTACCTCTTCGCTGTTCGTACATCAATATGGCACAGTGTAGTTTCTAGGTTCATATTATAAAGTAGAAGGGTATAGCAACATCTTCAGGCAGTGCAGCACTCCCTCAGCACTGCTAACATCATCAACTTGTATTTGCACCTTTAATGCAGGAAAACAACCCAAAGTGCTTCACTTGGATGCCAAGCCAAAGAAGACAAGGTAGGTCAGCAAGGTCAGCAAGCGATAGGTGAGTGGGACTTGGTGTAGGATAGTATACAGGCAGCAGAGTTTTTGCATGAGCTGAAGTTTACGGAGGGTGGCGGTTGGGAGGCTTGCTAGAAGAATCTGGAGGTGACAAAGGCATGAATGAGCATTTCAGCAACAGTTGGGATGAGGTAGGGGTGGAGGCAGGTGATGTTACTGAGGTGGAAGTAGGTGGTCTTTGTGATGGAAAGGTTATGGGATCAGAAGCTCAGCTTGAGGTTGAATAGGACACCAAGGTTGTGAACAGTCTGGTTCAGCCTTAGATAGTGGCCGGGCAGGGGCGCGGAATTAACGGCAAGGACCTAACACAATGGCTTCAATCTTCCATGGATTTACGAAAGGGAAATCATGTTTGACAATCCTACTGGAGTTCTTTGAGGATGTAACTCGTAGAATAGATAAGGGGGAACCAGTGGATGTGATGTATTTGGATTTTCAAAAGGCATTCGATAAGGTCACACACAGGAGGTTGGTAAACATCGTTATAGCACATGGAATTGGGGGTAATATACTGGCATGGATTGAGAATTGGTTAACAGACAGAAAACAGAGTAGGATTAAACGGGTCTTTTTCAGGTTGGCAGACTGTGACTAGTGGGATACCGCAGGGCCGCAGCTATTCACAATACATATCAATGATTTGGATGAGGGGACCAAGTGTAATATTTCTAAGTTTGCTGATGACACAAAACTAGGTGGGAATGTGAGTTGTGAGGAGGATGCAAAGAGGCTTCAAGGGGATTTAGACAGGCTATGGGAGTGGGCAAGAACATGGCAGATGGAATATAATGTGGAAAATTGTGAAGTTATCCACTTTGGTAGGAAAAACAGAAATGCAGAGTATTTTTTAAATGGTGAGAGATTGGGAAATGTTGATGTTCAAAGGGACCTGGGTGTCCTTGTGCATGAGTCACTGAAAGCTAACATGCAGATGCAGCAAGCAATTAGGAAGGCAAATAGGTATGCTCGCCTTTATTACAAGAGGATTTGAGTACATGAGTAAAGATGTCTTACTGCAATTATATAGGGCCTTGGTGAGACCGCACCTGGAGTATTGTGTACAATTCTGGTCTCCTTACCTAAGAAAGGATATACTTGCCATGGAGGGAGTGCAACGAAGGTTCACCAGACCGATTCCTGGGATGGCGGGATTGTCGTATGAGGAGAGATTGAGTAGACTAGGCCTGCATTCTCTAGAGTTTAGAAGAATGAGAAGTGATCTCATTGAAACATACAAAATTCTTACAGGGCGCGAGAGGGTAGATGCAGGGAAGATGTTTCCCCTGGCTGGAGAGTCTAGAACCAAGGGTCACAGTCTCAGAATAAAGGGTAGGCCATTTAGGACTGAGATGAGGAGAAATTTCTTCACTCAGAGGGTGGTGAATCTTTAGAATTCTCCACCCCAGAGGGCTGTGGAGGCTCAGTCATTGAGTACATTCAAAACAGAGATTGATAGATTTCTAGATATTAAAGGCATCAAGGGATATGGGGATAGTGCAGGAAAATGGCGTTGAGGTAGAAGATCAGCCATGATCTTGATGAATGGCGGAGCAGGCTCGAGGGGCTAGATGGCCTACTCCTGCTCCTATTCCCTATGTTCTTATGTTCCAAATGCTAATTTGAGGAAATTACGACAAGCAGTCTGACAACAGAGGCAGTGGCGGGAACGAGAAGGGTGGTAGGGAGTTACGGTTGGGTGTCGTTAGCGTACATGTGGAAGCTGACTCCATGTCTGCAGATGATATCGCCAAGGGGCAGCATGTAGTTGAGGAGGAGGAAGTGGCCAAGGATGAATCTTTGGGGGGACTCCAGAGATAATGCTATTAGGGGCAGGAAGAGACAAGGTTTCTGGAGATGTTCTGGCTACGAACAGATGGGTAAAAGTGGAACGAAGTGAGGACAGTCCCAATGAGATGGACAATAGTCGTAGGAGGTCGATAGCATGGTCAACTGTGTCAAAGGCTGTTGAAAGGCTGAGGAGGATAAGGAGAGATAGTGCAACATGGTCATTGGTGAATTTGGCTGCAACAGACTATTCCTTGTGGGTCCCCATTAGCTGCAGCACTGGTTCTCGCTCAGTCTCATATCCTCAATCTTTGCTCCCATCTTAGCAATCTGGACATCTGCCGTCACTGTTTTCTGTCGTGCAAAGCCTGAACCTATTGCACTCAACTGTAAACAGCTGGCGTGTGCATTGGAAAAACCTACATAGCATGACTCATACCAAAAAACAAATATCCTGTAGTAGCTAGTGCTTAGAGATCAAATCGATATCTGTTCACACAGCTCACAGAAACCAAAAGGTAGTCGATGCTGTTTTTTCACGTGGCAAGTGTATACAGGAAAGGAAACTTTTAATTGCTTCTCAGTCAGTACAACAACTTGTATTTATATAACATCTTAAATGTAACATAGGAACAGGAGTAGGCCATACAGCCTCTCGTGCCTGCTCCGCCATTTGATAAGATCATGGCTGATCTGTGATCTAACTCCATATACCTGCCTTTGGCCCATATCCCTTAATACCTTTGGTTGCCAAAAAGCTATCTATCTCACATTTAAATTTAGCAATTGAGCTGGCATCAATTGCTGTTTGCAGAAGAGAGTTCCAAACTTCTACCACCCTTTGTGTGTAGAAATGTTTTCTAATCTCACTCCTGAAAGGTCTGACTCTAATTTTTAGACTGTGCCCCCTACTCCTAGAATCCCCAACCAGCGGAAATAGTTTCTCTCTATCCACCCTTTCTGTTCCCCTTAATATCTTATAAACTTCGATCAGATCACCCCTTAACCTTCGAAACTCCAGAGAATACAACCCCAATTTGTGTAATCTCTCCTCCTAACTTAACCCTTGAAGTCCGGGTATCATTCTAGTAAACCTACGCTGCACTCCCTCCAAGGCCAATATGTCCTTCCGAAGGTGCGGTGCCCAGAACTGCTCACAGTACTCCAGGTGCGGTCTAACCAGGGTTTTGTATAGCTGCAGCATAACTTCTGCCCCCTTGTACTCCAGTCCTCTAGATATCAAGGCCAGCATTCCATTAGCCTTATTGATTATTTTCTGCACCTGGTCATGACACTTCAATGATCTATGTACCTGAACCCCTAAGTCCCTTTGGACATCCACTGTTTTTAACTTTTTACCATTTAGAAAGTACCCTGTTCTATCCTTTTTTGATCCAAAGTGGATGACCTCACATTTGTCTACATTGAATTCCATTTGCCAGTTTTGCCCATTCACCTAATCTATCAATATCCCTTTGTAATTTTATGTTTTCATCTACAAAATATTCCATGGTGTTTCTTAGGTGGGGCTGGACCTAAGCAAGTGTAATTAGGAGAGGTGGTCGAAGAGGTAGGTTTTAAAGAAGAACTTGCTTTAATGTAGCATTTTCTCAAGTTCTCAATGTAGAATTACATAGAAATTACAGCACGGAAACAGATCATTCGGCCTAACCAGTCCGTGTTGTCCATACTCTACATGAGCAGTAGACCTAATCCATGTGCCCAACCTGTTCCCATATCCCTTTATTCTCCCTTCCTTCAACCATACATCATATAATGAGGCCATTTGGCCTACCATGCCTGTGCCAGCTCTTTTAAAGAGGTATTTCAATTAATCCCACCCCCCTGCCCTTTCCCCATAGCCCTGCATTTTATCCCCCTTCAAGTATTTATCAAATTCCCTTTTGAAAGTGATTATTGAATCTGTTTCCACCACCCTTTCAGGCATTGCATTTCAGATCATAACAACTCGCTGCGTTAAAATAAAAACTCCTCACCTCCCCCCTGGTTCTTTTGCCAATTATCTTAAATCGGGTGTCCTCTGGTCACCAACCATTCTGCCACATCTAACCGATTCTTAAATGTTGACATTGTCTCTGCTTCAATCACTAGCTCTTGTAGTGTATTCTAATGCCTCACAACTCTTGCGTAAAAACGTTTTGATGGTGTCAGTTGAGGGATGAATGTCGGCTAGGACACCAGGAGAACTCCCTGCTCTTTTTTGAAGTGCCATGGGATATTTCACAGCCACCTCAGCGGGCAGACATCTTGGTTTAACATCTCATCCAACAACAACAACAACTTCTTGCATTTATATAGCTCCTTTAATGTAGTAAAACATTCCAAGGTGCTTAACAGACAGAATCTCCAACAATGCAAAACCCCTCTCAGCACTGCACTGAAGTGTCAGCTTGGATTATGTGGTTAAGTCCTGGAGTGAAGCTTAAACCCACAACCTTCCGACTCAGAAGTGAGAGGGCAACATAAGAAATAGGAGCGGGAGTAGATCACATGGCCCCTCGAGCCTGCTCCGCCATTCAATCAGAGCGTGGCTGATCTTCGACCTCAACTCCACTTTCCTGCCCGATCCCCATATTCCTTGATTCCCCTAGAGTCCAGAAATCTGTCTAGCTCAGCCTTGGATATATTCAATGACTCAGCATCCACAGCCTCTGGGGTAGAGAATTCCAAAGATTCACAACGTTGAGTGAAGAAATTCCTCCTCATTTCAGTCTTAAATGGCTGACCCCTTATCCTGCAACTATGCCCCCTAGTTCTAGACTCTCCAGCCATGGGAAACAACCTCTCAGCATCTACCCTGTCAAGCCCCCTCATAATCTTATATCTTTCAATGAGATCACCTCTCATTCTTCTAATCTCGAGAGTATAGGCCCACTCTATTCAACCTCTCCTCATAGGACAACACTCTCATCCCAGGAATTATTCTAATGAACCTTTGTTGCACCGCCTCTAATGCAAGTATATCCTTCCTTAGATAAGGAGACCAAAACTGTACTCAGTTCTCCAGGTGAGGTCTCACCAAAGCCCTGTAACAATAGTAAGACTTCCTTACTTTTGTTCTCCAACCCTCTTGCAATAAAGGCCAACATTCCATTTACCTTTCTAATTGCTTGCTGTACACCTGCATGCTAACTTTTTGTGTTTCTTGTTCAAGGACATCCAAGTCTCTCTGAACACCAACATTTAATAATTTCTCACCTTTTAAAAAATATTCTGTTTTTCTATTCTACCTACCAAAGTGAATAACCTCACATTTCCCCACATTATAGTCCATCTGCCACCTTCTTGCCCACTTAAAGTGTCTATATCCCTTTGCAGCCTCTTTGTGTCCTCCTCACAGGCTTACTTTTCCACCTGGCTTTGTATCATCAGCAAACCTGGTTACATTACATTCGGTCCCTTCATCTAAGTCATTAATATAGATTGTAAATAGCTGATGTCCATGCACCGACCTTTGCGGCACTCCACTAGTTACAGCCTGCCAACCTGAAAATGACCCATTTATCCCTACTCTGTTTTCTGTCCGTTAAGCAATCTTCTATCCACGCTAATATATGTTATCCCCAAACCCATGAGCCCTTATCTTGTGTAACAACCTTTTATGTTTTGTAAACAATTTTACAACACCAAGTTATAGTCCAACGATTTTATTTTTAATCCCACAAGCTTTCGGGGGCTTTCCCCTTCCTCAGGCAGTGTGAACTTTTATGTGGCACCTTATCGAATGCCTTTTGGAAATCCAAATACACAACATCCATTAGTTCCCCTTTATCTACCCTGCTAGTTACATCCTCAAAAAACTCTAATAAAGTTGTCAAACCCGATTTCCGTTTCATAAAACCATGCTGACTCCACCTAATCATATTATGATGTTCTAAGTGCCCTGTTACCACTTCTTTAATAATGGATTCCAGCATTTTCCCGACGACTGATGTCAGGCTAACTGGCCTATCGTTCCCTATTTTCTCTTCCCCTCAGTTCTTGAATAGCGGGGTCACATTTGCTACCTTCCAATCCGCTGGGACTGTTCTAGAATCTCGGGAATTTTGGAAGATCATAACCAATGCATCCACTATCTCTGCAGCCACCTCTTTTAGAACCATCAGATGAAGGCCATCAGGTCCAGGGGATTTATCAGCTTTTAGTCCCATTAGGTTCTCAAGTACTTTTTCTTTACTGATATTAATTACTTTAAGTTCTTCACTCTCATTAGACCCTTGGTTCCCCACTACTTCTGCTATTTATTTTGTGTCTTCTACTGTGAAGACAGATACAAAATATTTGTTTAACGCATCTGCCATTTCCTAATTCCCCATTATAATTTCTCCTGTCTCAGCCTCTAAGGGACCAACGTTTACTTTTGCTACTCTCTTCCTTTTTACATACTTGTAGAAGCTCTAAAAATCCGTTTTTATATATCTTGCTAGTTTACTTTCATATTCTATTTTCTCTCTTTTTATCAATTTTTTGGTCGTCCTTTGCTGGTTTCTAAAACTCTCTCAATCCTCAGGCTTACTAATCTTCTTGGCAACATTATAGGCCTCTTCTTTTAATCTGATACTATCCTTAACTTCTTTAGTTAGCCACGGATAGATCACTTTTCCAGTGGAGTTTTTTTTCTCAATGGAATGTATATTTGTTGAGAATATTGAAATATTTCTTTAAATGTTTGCCATGCCTTTCAACCATCATACCCTTTAATTTAATTTCCCAATCTACCTTAGCCAACTCGTCCCTCATACCTATGTAATTGACTTTATTTAAGTTTAAGACTCTAGTTTCTGACTTAAGTACGTCATTCTTAAACTTAATGTGAATTTCTATCATATTATGATCACTCTTCCCCAGAGGATCCCTTACTGTGAGATTACTAATTAACCCTGTCTCATTACATAATACAAGATCTAAAATAGCCTGTTCCCTGGTTGGTTCCATGACGTATTGCTCTAGGTAACAGTCTCGAATGCATTCCAGGAACTCGTCCTCCAAACTACCTTTACCAATTTGATTTGCTCAGTCTATATGAAGATTAAACCAACTAAGCCATGCTGACACTACTTTAAAGGACGCTTTTCAAGATGGGGTGAAATGTGGCGAGGTGGAAGGGTTTAGGGAGAGAGCTCTAGAATGCGGGGCAAGGTGACCGAAGCCCTCCGCCATGAAATGGAGGGAAGAGGAACACCCAAGAGATCAGAATCAGAAAAACGGAGGGCATGAGTGAGATGTAGAGCCCGAGAAGGTTGCAGTGGTAAGAAGAAAGAACTTGCATTTATGTAGCGCTTCACGAGCAATGAACCACTGTTATTACGTAGGCAAATTCAGTAGCCAGATTGTGCACAGCAAGGCCCCACAAACATCAATGAGATAAACGACCTGTTAAACTGTTTCAGTTGTGTTAGTTGAGGGATAAAAGTTGGCCAGGGCAGTGGGAGAACATTCCTGCTCTTCTTTGAATATATATGGTGGAGCAAGGGCATGGAAAGATTTGTACTAAACTCTGAGCATATCTCCTTCAGTCAACAAATTTAATTTGGCACTCTGCCTGATCAATTTAGCAAGCCTTGCTAGTCAGCCTCTCCTCGTGTCTCCCTCCTGACGCTGACCCTTCGGTCATAATGCTAGTTTAAAATCACAAATATAGGATCATAGGAACAGGAGTAGGCCATTCACCCCCTCTTGCCTGCTCTGCCATTTGATAAGATCATGGCTGGTCTGTGATCTAACTCCATATACCTGCCTTTGGCCCATATCCCTTAATACCTTTGGTTGCCAAAAAGCTATCTATCTCAGATTTAAATTTAGCAATTGAGCTAGTATCAATTGCCGTTTGCGGAAGAGAGTTCCAAACTTCTACCACCCTTTGTGTGTAGAAATGTTTTCTAATGTCACTCCTGAAAGGTCTGGCTCTAATTTTTAGACTGTGCCTCCTAAAATCCCCAACCAGCGGAAATAGTTTCTCTCTATCCACCCTATCCGTTCCCCTTAATATCTTATAAACTTCGATCAGATCACCCCTTAACCTTCGAAACCCCAGAGAATACAACCCCAATTTGTGTAATCTCTCCTCGTAACTTAACCCTTGAAGTCCGGGTATCATTCTAGTAAACCTACGCTGCACTCCCTCCAAGGCCAATATGTCCTTCCGAAGGTGCGGTGCCCAGAACTGCTCACAGTACTCCAGGTGCGGTCTAACCAGGGTTTTGTATAGCTGCAGCATAACTTCTGCCCCCTTGTACTCCAGTCCTCTAGATATAAAGACCAGTAGCTATAGCTTGGTCAGGCCTCCACTGTTTTGACTAGTTATCATTGACACAGGTTGCTGGTGTTTGTGAAAGTGCTCAAACAAATACATTGGGAAAACGTGAAAGGACTCTACAAACTTAGACTTCGCGAGCTGGATGTCACTGCCCTAGTAGTGACACAGCATTTCTGCAGCACAAACACAGCAGCAGTGACTGAAATCTGTGAGGAGGGCGAGGCAGGTAATGTGAAACCAGCAATGAAATGTTATTAATTTTAGAGGAGGCACAATGCCCCGGACTCTGTGCGATGCTGATTCCACCATGTTGGAGTGGCTCAGAACTAATACAGCCTAAAGGTTCGAAAATTCCTCAGTGCTTATTTTAGACATTTATTTTCTTAACCTCCCAAGTAAAGTTATCTGTGTCCTGGCAAATGTTGAGGTAACTTGTCGGGGGTGGGGGGGAAAGTAAGTGAATCATACAGGGCAGTTGGCATTTGAAAGAACCGTTGGCCCTGAAGGAGATGCTGACCCAGATAAGCGAAGCTAACAATTAGAAAAGTACCTGACACTGGATGGTCAGCATGTTCTGAATATGCACTGGATCATTGTCTGGTCAGGAACCTTCTTAACAGGTTTTGATAGAGTAAATAAGGAGAAACTGTTTCCACTGGCAGAAGGGTCAGCAACCAGAGGAAACAGATTTAAGGTAATTGGCAAAAGAGCGAGAGGTGACATGAGGAGAACTTTTTTTTTTAAATGCAGTGATTTATTATAATCTGGAATGCAATGCCAGAAAAGGGTGGTGGAAGCAGATTCAATAGTAATTTTCAAAAGGGAATTGGTACTTGAAGGGGAGAAAATTGCATGGCTATGGGGAAAATGCAGGCGAGTGGGACCAATTGGATGGCTCTTTCGAAGGGCCGACGCAGGCACGATGGGCCTCCTTCTGTGCTGTAAGGTTCTATGATTCTATGAACAGTAAATGGTTGTCCATTAGTAGAATTGGGAGGTTGAAACTGTTTCGCACCACCGCTACTGTTGTACTATGAATGCACCCTTAGAGCGATCATCTGGAGTAGCAAAGACCCAAGGGAAATCTGAGAATATGAAAAAGACCTTGAATAGTAGACAGCTGCGTAACAATATTAGAAGTAACAACGATTCAACAGCAGCCCAAGATATAAAAGTGTAAGAGACAGGGAAGAGAAGAAATCTGCTGAAAACATCGAAAAATAGGAGCAGGCCATTCGGCCCTTCAAGCCTGCTCCGCCATTCAATATGATCATGGCTGATCCTCTATCTCAATACCATATTCCTGCTCTCTCCCCATACCCCTTGATGCCTTTTGTGTCTAGAAATCTATCTAGCTCCTTCTTAAATATATTCAGTGACTTGGCCTCCACAGCCTTCTGTGGTAGAGAATTCCACAGGTTCACTGCCCTCAATGAAGAAATTTCTCCTCGTCTCAGTCCTAAATGTCCTACCCCTTATCCTGAGACTGTGACCCCTCGTTCTGGACCCCCCCCCCCCCCCAGCCAAGGAAAACATCCTCCCTGCATCCAGTCTGTCTAGCCCTGTCAGAATTTTACCTGTGTCCTCCCCCTTTGATTTGTTCAGTCCTATGAAGTGGCTCAACTCTGGGTGAAAAATGTTTTCCTAATTTCTGCTCTAATCTTTCTATCAATCACTTTAAATCTATGCCCCCTGGCTATTGACCCCTCCGCTGAGGGAAATAGGTACTTCCTATCCACTCTATCTAGACCCCTCATAATTTTTTACACCTCAATCAAATCACCCCTCAGCCTCCTCTGTTCCAAGGAAAACAACCCCAGCCTATCCAATCTTTCCTCATAGCTAAAATTCTCCAGTCCTGGCAACATCCTCGTTATTCTCCTCTGCACCCTCTCTCGTGCAATTACATCCTTCCTGTAATGTGGTGACCAGAACTGTGCGCAGTACTCAAGCTGTGGCCTAACTAGTGTTTTATACAGTTCCAGCATAACATCCCTGCTTTTATATTCTATGCCTCGGCTAATAAAGGAAAGCATTCCATATGCATTCTTAACCACCTTATCTACCTGTCCTGCTACCTTCAGGGATCTGTGGACATGCACTCCAAGGTCCCTCACTTTCTCTGCACCTCTCAGTATCCTCCCATTTATTGTGTATTCCCTTGCCTTGTTTGCTCTCCCCAAATGCATTACCTCACACTTCTCCCAATTGAACTCCATTTGCCACTTTTCTGCCCATTTGACCGGTCCATTGATAAGACCTGATAGAGGTCTTTAAAATTATGAAGGGGTTCGATAAGGTAGACATAGAAGCTGTTTCCACTTGTGGGGGGGGTGGCGGTGGGGGGAAGTCCAAAACCATAAATATAAGATAGTCACTAATAAATCCAATAGGGAATTCAAGAGAAACTTCTTTACTCAGAGAGTGGTGAGAATGTGGAACTCGCTACCACATGGAGTAGTTGAGGCGAATAGCATAGATGTATTTAAGGGGAAGCTCGATGAGTAAATGAGGGAGAAAAAGGAATAGGATATACTGATAGGGTGAGATAAGTGAGGTTGGAGGAGGTACATGTTGTGCATAAACCAGGCACTGACCAGTTGAGCTGCATGGCCCTGTTTCTGTGGTGAAAACATCAGGAAAATTCAAAAGAATTCCTCAATGTAAAAAGAGACTTTTCAGTAACACATTTCTCCACGTCAAAACTGTTAAGACTTGCCTATAAATGTACGTCATCAGTTTCTGTACGAGAAGCATTACAATGTTCACTGTCGTAAAAATAAATGAACAATTGGAATCTCTATGGGAATGATTTTCTCCACTATTTAATGATGATTTATAAATCTCTTATGATTTGTGACTAGTACGCTCCTCGTTTTATGCGATGTTTGTCCTTCTATAACGTGGCATGGGTTGGGTTCGGGTAATCAAGTGGTATTGTGCCAACGCCGTCTTAAAGAGACAATATCACCAAAGTCAAGCAGCTGGCAAATAGCCTTTACCATAGTTACATATATAGTGGGGACCAACTGCATGCGACTGAAAACATGATGATTCATCTGTCATTAATCACAAATTTAATAATGTTATCCTATTCTTGATTAAAGTAAACATGCATGGTGAAAGCTCGTTCTTCAGACAATGCTTCAGTGCAAACTGCCAGATGTGCCTTTTATGCACGTCTTAGAATAATGTCTTGTGATGGGTAAAAAGGGAGGTGTTATGGTTGAGGCTTTTGCAGCTGGCCTTTAACTGAAACTTAAGTCTGCCAATAAAGTTCCCCAAAGCTTAGTGAAGCCTACTCCTTAAAGCTGTTTCAATCCACCATATGATTCTGAGATGAATCAATAAATACAACATCAAGAGACTCTCCAACGAGATTTGACAGCATAATGTTTGAAAACAATTTACTGTCAGAAAGGATGCCAAAAATGTCCATTCAATAAGCCTTCCGGCTTTGCACTATGTGAGGTTAACAGTTTGCTGTGGTTTAAGTACAGCAAAATGCAGCTGAACCAGAAAGTAATTGCAGAGAACTAAAAACCATGACAAATAAAGTTGAGTAATCTGTGTCGAATTAGCTCACCTCCAACAGCAGCTAGACAGCAAAGTGGCCTCAACATGCCCGGGTTTAAGGAGGGAAAAGTCCAACGCTGGATTACTATCCAGTGCCTCGGTGTAGGCCTTGGGAGAAAACAAGGGTTGCCAACCCTCCAGGATTGTCCTGGAGTCTCCAGGAATTAAAGATTGATCTCCTGGACACTGCTGTGAGCAACCCATGAGAAAAATCATATGGGGAATTAAAGAAAATTGTGTCTTTTTTCTATTATCTTTGAACATTTTCGTTTATTAGTTACAAATATATTGGAAATGGAAAAAGAAGGCTGTTTGACCGGTTGGTGCAGTTGGAAGCGGGAAGTCATGTGCCGAAACCTCCAGGGATATGTCCAAACAAATTGGCAACCCTAGAGAGAACATGAGTGGGCGACGCACAAGTGATTAGCCTGCTGGTACTCACTATCTTGACTTACAAAGGAGGAACTGGCACCAATCCTCCACCACCTAGAAGGACAAGAACAGCAGGTGCATGGGAACAGCGTCACCTCCATGTTCCCCTCCAAGTCACACCCCATCCCGACTTGGACATATATCACCATTCCTTCATCGTCACGGGTCAAAATCCTGGAACTCCCTACTTAACAGCACTGTGAGAGCAGCTTCACCACACGGACTGCAGCGGTTCAAGAAAGCAGCTCACCACCACCTTTTCAAGGGCAATTAGGGATGGACAACAAATGCCGGCCCTGCTAGCGACGCCCGTATCCTGAGAACTAATGAAACAAAAATTTGGGCAAGGTTCTGGGTGAGGCCTGGTGCCATTGGATCTGTACGCAACAAAGAGCTGACACCTTCAGGGAGAGGACGAAGGAAAAGATTGGTTAAAAAAGGAAACAAATAAGAGCAACTAAAATGGGTGTCACTTTACTTCTCAACACTCAGATTGACACTACCCTTGGCTGAGTTCAGAAAGGAACTAGATAGCACTCCAAAAGACCTCCAACAAATATTGTTTTTACAGAAATACAACTTTCATAAAAACAGGGACCAGAGGCAATAAATTAAGTACAAATTCCACGAGGGAGACAGGCCTCAAACAAGTGATCCAAGATTTAATGAACATTTTGCATTGTGAGACATTCATAAAGCCAATTAATAAATTCCACGCAGACAGCACCACTGACATGAAATTTAACAAATTCACAGAAACACAGAAGATAGTCAGCCAGGAACTCAGGCCTACAACAGTACCACAATAGCAACCACCTAGATTCAATCATGCAATAGATAAAAGATGCTGTAGGTATGTCTACCTATAATACATTACAAAGCTTTTAAGGAATTAGATAGGGTAGATGCAGAACAATCCAAAACAATAGGGCACAATCTTAAAATTAGAGCTAGGCCATTTAGGAGCACTTTTTCCACGCAAAGTGGTGGAAATCTAGAACTCTCTCTCCCCCAAAAAGGCTGTGAATTCTGGGTTAATTGAAATTTTCAAGACTGAGGTCAATAGATTTTTGTTAGCTAAGGGTAACAACAGATATGGAGCAGGGTACAGATCAGCCACAATCTAATTGAATGGTGGAACTGGTTCGAGGGGCTGAATGACCTACTCCTGTTTGTCTGTGGCATTTCCTGACCCCAAAATCTTACTTCTTGTTTTCATGTTTCTCTCACACTTTTAAAAATAGCCCCTTTCACAACCACAGGACATCCCAAAGTGCTTGACAGCAAATTAAGTACTTTTGAAGTGTAGTCACTGTTGCAATGTAGGAACCGAGGCAACCAATTTGCGCACAGCAAGGTCCCACAAACAGCAATGTGATGATGACCAGATAATCTGTTTCTGTAATGTTGGTTGAGGCATAAATAAATATTGGCCAGGACACCGGGGAGAACTCCCCTGCCCTGCTTCAAAATAGTGCCATGGGATCTTTTACGTCCACCTGTGAGGGAAGACTATAGATATGGAGTTGGGAGGAGTAGGGGGGGAGGAACTGCTGCCCTAACGTTAATAGTGGAGTTACAACACCACTCATATCACACTAATAGACATCAGTGAAAGTCTCGAGAATCGTCAGCACTTCTCACAGTCTAGGCTCCCACATGAAGGATGACTACTTTGATGAGGGACTGGAGGGCACTTGGCACCTGTCCAATTGTACCCTAGCAACAGTCAGTGCCACCAGGAGAGGAGGGGAGAAGATTGGCAGAAGGAAGAATGATTTACAAAAATATAAACTGAATGGGCCTGGCATTGCTGAGTGCCCGTTTCACCAGCCCACATTGGTAGCCGAAGAGTCCGTCCTAGGATCCAGATGTCCAGGTGGGTACACTGCGTTTACAAGGGCACTTCGGTGGGCTCGCTGCAAACCACCAGCTGGAATGTCGGAACGGTGTCACGCCTCTCTGCTGGCAAGGACCCAAAAATAAAAACCTTTGTTATTTACATCTTCTGCTCCCCATGGAGCAAGCAGGCGCCTCGGGGGAAGCCGAACGATCCCCTCTGGGATCCATCACCTGTCCCCTAGTAAAAGTTTGGATTCTCTTAAAGCTCCCAGAAGGACTCACACCTACTCTGAGCGCCTCCTTGATGTAGATGGGAGGTGGTTTGAAGATCTGCCCATGCACCCACCACCCCACCACTGGAATTTAAAGGGCCAGTGCAAACTAAATGAAATCCTGGTGTAACCAAGGCTCTTCCCAAAATTCCTGGCCTTCTAGGCAGAAATCAATCTTTCTGCTCTCTCCAGCCCCAGAAACTTTGGGGGCAATTGATTCAAGGGATCATATAATCTGCTTTGGAGATGTAAAACTTCAGCATTTAATCCCGAGAAATCTATTGATCTCCAACTATTTTGAAACTCAACAGGGCCGATTTTCCAATTTAGCAATCCTGACATGGAGCTTCGTCCATTGGGAGCGCGCTTTCGCAATCTGGGTGGGGGGGGGTCAGAGAATCCTGTGGGATTTTCCATTAAATTAATTTTAATAGACAAAAAAAAAATCCAGCTGGGCCTGCTGACTTTCAATCCTTGAATTCTCGATCTGTGCCCCCCACCCCCCCAAATACAGAGCTTCGCAAATCTGTAAAACCTGCCCTAAAATCCCAAATTAATAATGGTAATAACAAGTAAATGACAGCTCAGGAAGAATTTCAAGCTACAGGGCATGTTTCGTTATCTGGAAACAAGTCGCCCTTGTTGCTGAATTCTGACCCAGCCAAATAATGCCTGATTGTCTCACTTATCTAATCTCTTTAATTTTGGCTCATTCAGCTTGTAAGGATTTAGTCTGCAACCAGCTGACAGGTCAGAAACAAAGCAACACGGAACAGCAGAACATTGCAGAAGATTCATTATAACATTCTGGAGAAATAAATACACCGAGGAAATAGGAAATGTAGATTTTTTTTTGAGGTTGTCAACCATCGAGACAACGCTGTCTGGTTGAGCCAACCTTAGGCTGACCAAGGAAGACAATGGTGAAATTTTGTTCCAGGTCTACCTAAAAGTGGTGGCAGCTTTCCAACCAAGGAGGTGTTTCACAGACAACAAGTAAAGGTGGGGTGAACATGCAGCATCGCATGAAGGTTAAAACTGTCATAATGTGAGAAAAGTCCATCAGTGCAGAAAGAACTGAAAGAACAAGAGCATTTACATCTTCACTGTAAATTAGGATGGCAAGAGCTGCAAGGATTAGGTGTTAACTGTGGCTCAGCGGGTAGCATTCTCACCTCTGAGTCAGAAGATCATTGGTTCAAGTCCCACTCCAGAGACTTGAGTACAAAATCTTGACTGACAGTGCAGTGCTGAGGGAGTGCTGCACTGTCGGATGTGCTGTCTTTTAAATGAGATGTTAAACCAAGGCCCCACCTGCTCTCTCAGGTGGATGTGAAAGATCCCACGACACCATTTCGAAGAGGCAGCAGTGGAGTCCTCCCCACACCAATATTTATCCCTCAACCAACGTCACTATAAATAGATTATCTCCTCAATATCACATTGCTGTTTGTAGGATCTTACTATGCGTAAATTGGCTGCCGCATTCATTCTAATTTCATTATAAAGTAGATAATGTTATTGTGGTCACGTTGTAATTACTATAGTAGGTAGACGGGAAAGTAGGGTTGAGGTCACAATCAGATCAGCCATGATCTTATCAAATGGCAGAGGAGGCTCAAGGGGCCGAATGGCCGACTCCTGTTCTTAATTCATATGTTTGTACACCAACCTGCCAGTGGTGGTGCTGTAGCCACTCCCAGCTCCTCAGCCGATACTATAGAGAAACTCATATGCTCCAAAAAAAACTACTTTTCTGCAGTCCAAATTGCTGTAAATTTTGCCGTTTAACTAAAATAATAACATAAGTCAAATATAGGGGTACAGATACACAAATCACTAAAAGTAAGGACACTGGTTAATAAGGCCATAAAAAAGGCAAATCAAGCACTGGGGTTCATTTTTAAAGAGACAGAATTGAAAAACAGAGACGTTGGGCTCGATTTTCGCGTCGGGATTCCGGCGGGTTTCCAGCGGGGGGGGCCCGGAAAATCCCGATATCCGGTCACGTGACCGGATCGCGACGAAATCCCGGCCACTTCCGGGTACCGCGCTGACGTGCGGGGCTGCGCGCGCAAGCCCCTCTGGTGGGAATCCCGCAGGCAATTAAAGCCAGCGGGGTTCCACTTGAGTTTACTTACCTTGCTTGTTGAGGTCAGTTAATGAGCTGAAGCAGCTGTCAAAAGAGGAAGTGTGGGATTTTAGGTTCAAGGCAGTGAGCTTCACACACTGGGGGAAACAGTCTCTCTCCAACCAGGCGTGTTGCATCCAGCAGCCTGTGGCAGCTGCCAAGGTGCACTCCGCGGGGGAGAGCCCTCACCCACGCAGGAGGCCACCGCGTCACATAGGGCAACCCCTGCCCCCCACCACCCCCCGCCAAGCCAGAGGACAGACCGACACGAAACCGCAGCCCCAGTCCGAGGAACCACCCACCTACCCTGCACAACCCCTCAGACCAACACCTGCCAGATGGGTGGTGTGTGGACACCCTCGGAGGACAAAGAGCATGACCAGCACCAGCAGCCTCGCAGTCCACGCCATCCGCCGCAGGGACGTGGATCCCCCCAACACAGTGTTGTTGCACGCCCACCTGCACAGCAGGAGGGAGGGCTACCGCAGAGAGAGACGCATCGCAGAGGGCACTACCCTCGCCACGGGGTCCACAGACCGAGGCGCAGCTCCCCGGACCTCTCCGAGCAGCAGTGCACAGGGAGGCGCAGATTCGCTCGACATGTAGTCGTGGAGATCTGCAGCCTCTTTCATGCCGAGCTGCTCCTGGCTGGCCCCAGCACCAACTGCTTACCTGTCGCTGGCAAAGTCACTACTGCCCTCCACACCTTCTCCTCCGCATCCTTCCAGGGTGCAGCCGGCTACACCGCCGATGTCTCTCAGTCGTCTGCGCGGACGAGCCCTGCAAATACACCTGCACCTACTCTGCAGTAACACGATGGGTGGCATCAGTGGTGGGTCCTCATAGTGATACCCAGGAGCGGGCATTATTGGACACAACGGACAGGATTCGCGGAGACATGGCAGTGGTGGTGTCAATATAATGTGTGCTGTTTGTTGCTCTGAAATTCAATAGAGGTAACACCCATGACAAACCCTCAGACACCCTTGTGCACCCACTTCATGCTCACGACACGTTTGCCTTACGCTGCCTACTGCACATATGTGATGCATGCCCTGTGGCTGCAGCACAGGTGGAGGCAGGTTGAGTGAGGCTGGCCGTGAGGGAGGTGCACGAGAGGGTGAGTATGGGATGGAGCAATGAGATTGTATGAGGATTGGGTTGCGTGTTAGTGGCAGGATGAGTACTGGTGAGGTGAGTAGGTGGAGGTAAGATGAGGATGGGGTTTGAGTGGGTATGAAGGGTGATGTGACAGAGTAGTGTTGGCGGTGCCGAAGGAGATGTGGGGTGGGGGCAGTGTTGTGGCAGACGGAGTGTAGGGGAAAGACTTCGTGTTCTCACTGCGGCTGACCTACTGCGGTCATTGCAGCGGCTCCTGCACTGTATGCAGGTGGGCCATATGTTGGTGGCGCAGGTGACCCCCTCGAGCCAGGCCTTCTTGGTGCCAGAGGCAGGCCGCTTCCTTCCGCCCGCCGGGTGGAAGATCTGTGTCCTCCCCCTCCTCCTCACCCCATCTGATAATACCTGGGGTGAGGCATCATTAAACTGGGAGCAGCCTTCCCCCTGGGCTGCTCCATGCTGCAATTTGTTCCATTGGTTGCAGCATCTGTCAGTGGAGGACTGCCCCTTTAATTAGAGAGCCTCCAGCTGACAGATCGTACTGCGCATGCGCAGCCCGACCGACGCGCAGGCCAGCGCCGTGGACCCCGGAGGAGCAGGTAATTGATTCCTATTAGTGGGTTGCCTGCTACGATCGCGCGGGCAACCCACTAATTTCACCGAGCGTGTTGGCCACGCTCCCGGAGGACCACCCACTGGGAACCCGCAGGCCTGCTAAATTCGAGCCCGTTATGTTAAACTTCTATAGAACCTTGGTTTAGACCACACTTGGAGTACTGTGAACAGTTCTGGTCTCCATATTACAAAAAAGGATATAGAGGCACTGGAGAAGATGCAAAAAATATTCACACGGATGATACCAGAACTGAGAGGATATCCTTAACAGGAAAGGCTGAACAGGCTGGGGTTCTTTTCTCCAGAAAAGAGAAGGCTGAGGGGTGACCTGATAGAGGTCTTTAAGATTATGAAAGGGTTTGATAGGGTAGACGTAGAGAAAATGTTTCCACTTGTGGGGGAGTCCAAAATAGTTGTTAATAAATCCAACAGGGAATTCAGGAGAAACTTCTTTACACACAGAGTGGTAAGAATATGGGATGCGCCACCATAAAGAGTAGTTGAGGCAAATAGCATGGATGCATTTAAGCAGAAACTAGATAAGCATGAGGGAGAAAGGAATAGAAGGATATGCTTGTAGGGTTAGATGAAGTAGGGAGGGAGGAGGCATGTGTGGAGCACTTATGCTGGCATAGATCAGTTCTGCCGAACGACCTGCTTTTGTGCTGTAGTTTTGATATAACTCGATATATGGAATGTATGATTTTATCATGGGGACCGCCCTCCAGCCCCACTTCACCCGAAGACTAAACTTGCTCTTTATTCCTTGTGTGCAACTCCACAACAACAAACAACAACATGCATTTATATAGCACCTTTAACGTTGTAAAAATTCCCAAGGCACTTCACAAGAGCATTATCAGACAAAATTTGACACAGAGCCAAGAGATCTTAGGACAGGCGACCAAAAGCTCGGTCAAAGAGGTAGGTTTTAAGGAGCGACTTAAAAGGAGGCATCCAATTTACATATTTGCCATGGTTCTATTTGTATTGATGAACTCTGGGTTGCTAGTGCAGTATCATGACCACTAAACGACCGCATCCTAAGTTTAGCAAACATTTCTTTTTTGTTGAATGGATACCAGTACTTACTAAAACTTATTGCTTCCACTATAGTCATTGCACTTCAAAATAATGTATTTAAGTGAGGCGCCTTGAGGCATCTCAGAGACATGATAGGGGGTGGAGTGCCCATCTGGTTTTTATAACAAATGGCCGAGCAACATCGCCAGTTTTATGCCTGGGCGGCAAGTTGACAATCTAACCCACTAATGCCTTCTGCACGCCCACTGACATTATAAGCTCTACAATACCCTGCCCAATTGGCAGTTCTTCATGTGTGATCCTAGACGTTACTGGACTAGTAAAATAGTAGGCCTGGACTAATAACCCGGGAGAACGTGAGTTCAAATCCCACCATGGTAGTTTGAGAATTTGAATTCAGTTTTAAAAAAAATGTGGAAATAAAAAGCTGATATCAGCAAAAGTGACTGTTGGATTGGCAAAAGAACCAAAGGCAACAGGAGGAAAAACTTTTTTTTAAAAAACGCAGCGAGTAATTATGATCTGGAACGTGCTGCCTGTAAGAGTGGTAGAAGTAGATTCAATCATGGTTTTCAAAAAGGAATTGGATAAATACTTGAAGGGAAAAAAATTGCAGGGCTACGGGGAAAGAGCAGGGGAATGGGACTAACTGGAATGCTCTTACAAAGAGCCGGCTCGGGCTCGATGGGCCGAATAGCCTCCTTCTGTGCTGTAACCATTCTCATTCTGAGAGTAGTAGAGAGGTTTAGGCAGGGAATTCTAGAGCTTAGGGCCTAGGCAGCTGAAGGCACTGCCAACAATGGTGGAGCGAAGAAAATCGGGGATGTGCAAGAGGCCAGAATTGCAGGAGCGCAGGGTTGTAGGGCTGGAGGAGGTTACAGAGATAGGGAGGGGCGAGGCCATGGAGGGATTAGAAGAGAAGGACAAAAATTTTAAAATCAAGGCATTGCCAGACCGGGACAAGTCAGGACGCGAGGTCAACTAATAATACAAGTCTTGTACATCGTGCACGTCTCCTGGAAGTGTCACCGAGTTCCTTTTACATTTTCCCATAAGGTCCCTATTGTTATCAAACAGAATACCCTCCAACTCACCAAGATTAATGCTGTGAGAGACCTGCTAGCATTAATAAAAAACATTATCTGCAATGATAACATTATTTTTCCTTTAACAGTTAGGATCAGCCGGTTCCCCTGAGAGTGCATCGATATTTGAAACGAGTTCCCCAACACGCAAACCGTTTAGAAACCATTGCTTTAAAATAGCTGCCCTGCCTTGTGAATATTAGCTTATCTGAAAGATCATCTACAAATTACAGATTAAGAAGCTGAGTGCAAAGACAACAGATGAGCAAACACCACCGTACATACAGTGAATTTCTGCCCATGTTATGCTTACGCAATGCTTCCTTCCCTTTGTTATTTTAAGGATACAAAATAAACTGCAAAAACATCCTTAATGCTTTCCTTGCAAAGTTCACCAACTGCACCCAGCACTTTGCTGATTGACTATTTCGCTTTGCTCGAGGTACAAATTTGATCATCTGATTGGAAAAATTTTGAAAATTCTCAGAAGGATAAAAGGATTTCTTGAAAAAACAGCAGTGGAGCACAGCAGCATGTATCCAAAGTCCATTGCTAATAAAGTCATATTTAAATATCCAAAGACCCTTTCCAAAGATGGCTAAACCTACGTAAATGGGGACGAAGGACTAGTCTGGTTGCTTGTTTGTAGCACTATCATAATAAACATTACTAATACAAAGCAAAGAGAAAAACGGCAAATGCTTCAAATCTGAACCAGAAAAATGCTGGAAATACACAACAGATCATTCTGCATCTGCAGAGAGAAAAGACAGCTTCTTTGAACGGAACCCTTCTTCAGAACTGAAGACAAACATTTTAATTATGTATCTTTTTATTTCAAATTCTCCACTTTTCTCACTTGACGAGGCCTCTCACCATCTCAGTCACTTGCATCCCCTTTTTTTTCTTTCATCTTTCATTTCTTTAATGCTTCTTCCTGTTGCCCAAATGAGACAACCTTTGATATCATTTAATAATCTCCTGCTTCACTTTTAATCAATCATTATTCAATCAGATCCTATTCACTTCACCTCTGTGCTTGATTATTTTTCTTTCTCTCTCCCTTTTTTTATAATTCCATTATTAAAGGGCTCCATCCTTAAGAAATAGGAGCAGGAGTAGGCCATACGGCCTCTTGAGCCTGTTCCGCCATTCAATAAGATCATGGCTGATCTTCGATCTCAACTCCACTTTCCCGCTCTATTCCCATATCCCTTGATTCTCTTAAGTGTCCAAATATCCATCGATCTCAGTCTTGAATACACTCAACGACTGAGCACCCACAGCTCTCTGGGGTAGAGAACTCCAAAGATTAACAACCCTCTGAGCGAAGAAATTTTTCCTCGTCTCGGTCCTAAATGGCCAACCCCTTATCTTGAGATTATGCCCCCTAGTTCTAGACTCTCCGGCCAGGTGAAACAGCCTCTCAGCACCTACCCTATCAAGCCCTCTAAGAATTTTATGTTTCAATGAGATCACCTCTCATTCTTCTAAACTCCAGAGAGTATAGGCCCATTCTACCCAATCTCTCTTCATGGGACAACCCTCTCATCCCAGGAATCAATCTAGTGAACCTTCATTGCACCGTCTCTAAGGCAAGTATATCCTTCCTTAGGTAAGGAGACCAAAACTCCAGGTGTGGTCTCACCAGAGCCCTATATAATTGCAACAAGATCTCCTTACTCTTATACTCTAACCCCCTTGCCATAAAAGCTAACGTACCATTTGCCTTCCTAATTGCTTGCTGTACCTGCATGCTAACTTTCTGTGATTCATGTACAAGGACACCCAAATCCCTCTGACTAACAATATTTTTTAGTCCCTCACCTTTTAAAAAATATTCTGCTTTTCTATTCTTCCGACCACAGTGCATAATTTCGCATTTCCCCACATTATACTCCATTTGCCACCTTCTCGCCCATTCATTTAACCTGTCTATATCCCTTTGCAGCCTCTTTGCGTCCTCCTCACAGCTCATTTTCCCACCTAACTTTGTATAGTCAGCAAACTTGGATACATTACACTCGGTCCCCTCATCTAAGTCATTGATATAGATTGTAAACAGCTGAGGCCCAAGCACCGATCCTTGTGGCACCTCACAAGTTAGTAGTGGCGTTGTGGTCAAAGATCAGCAATGGTCTGAGTGAATGGCGGAGCAGGCTCGAGGGGCCATGCGGCCTACTCCTGCTCCTATTTCTTATGTTCTTTTGCTAAAACCTGCCAACCCGAAAATGACCCGTTTATTCCTACTTTCTGTTAACCAATCCTCAATCCATGCTAATATATTACCCCAATCCCATGAGCCCTAATCTTGTGTAATAATCTCTTGTGTAGCATCTAATTGAATGCCTTTTGAACGTCCAAATATACTACATCCACTGGTTCCCCCTTATCTATCCTGGTAGTTACATGCTCAAAAAACTCTAATGGATTTGTCAAACACTATTTCCCTTTCATAAAACCGTGTTGACTCCGTCTAATTATGTCATAATTTTCTAAGTGCCCTGTTACTATGTCCTTAATAATAGATTCTAGCATTTCCCTACTACTGATGTCAGGCTAACTGGCCTATAGTTCCCTGTTTGCTCTCTTCCTCCTTTCTTGAATAGTACCTTGCAATCCACAGGGGCCTTTCTAGAACCTAGGGAATTCTGGAAGATCAAAACCACTGCATCCACTATCTCTGCAGCCATTTCTTTTAAAACCCCAAGAAGTGGGGCATCAGGTCCAAGGTATTTGTCCTTAACATTACCCGGTCTTTTCTCGCCGCTGTGCTGCGTGTTGACGACGTTTGTTGTTTAAGTTCCATCTTAAATCATTTTCTTTTTGAGTGCAATCACAATGGGGGCAAAAGTTCTGCTTCTCTGGCCCTGCTATGCTCCATGTATACAGATCAGGAGTTTGCACATTCTCAGCCCATAGAATCATAGAATGATGAGCACAGAAGGAGGCCATTCGTCCCATCGGGCTTGTGCTGGCTTTCTGAAAGAACTACCATTTAGTCCCACCCCTCCTGCTCTTTTTCCCATAGCCCAGCAATTAACCATTAAACTTAAATCAGCGGAAAATTGCAGGATGAGAGTACAGAAGTTGGGATTTTTATCCCCATGCCATTACACCTGTATCCTGAGCAATTCTTTTCCTGCAGATGAACTATTTTTCACTCGACGACAAAGTAAATCCTTCCTTTGCGAACCTACTCGGAACATTTTAGCAGAACTGTATTCCTGATAAAAATATTTCTCGATAGTGGTAAAACATCTTTCCTTACCTGCTAAAGATGCCACGTTCACGATAACTCCTCCTTTCCCACCGGTCTCTTTGCTCATGTATTCCAAAGCTATGTACGTTCCTCTTATTACCGAGGTCTGGCATTTAGAAAATACAATTTAATTTTAATCAGTCAAAAAAACTCAGTTATCTGTCGACAAAGTGCAAGTCTGGTTAGGTAATAAGTGATGAGATGCATTCCCACATCATATTATAAATATGTCATTTTTTCACTCCGTTCCCTGGCAGCGAACACATATTGGAAAATTTGGGTTAAGCTGTGCATGATTTTTCTGAGCAGGGATGAGGGACTTCGGTTGTATGGAGAGACTAGAGAAGCTGGGATTGGCCTCTTTGGAGCAAGGAAGGTCAAGGTGGGGTGGGGGGGTGGGTATTTAATAGAGGTGTTCAAAATTCTGAGATAACCAAGCACAGGTTTAAGATAACTGTCAAAAGAACCAGAGAGGGAAAATGAGGAGAATTTTTTTTTGTATATTAAACACAGCGAGTTGTTATGATCTGGAATGCGCTGCCTGAAAGGGTGCTGGAAGCAGATTCAATAGTAACTTTCAAATGGCAAGTGGCTATGTACTTGAAAAGGAGAAATTTACAGGGCTATGGGGAAAGACCAAGGGGAGTGAGACTAATTGGATAGCTCTTTCAAAGAGCCAGCACACGCGTGATGGGCCGAATGGCCTCCTTTTGTGCTGCAAGGTTCTATGATTCATTATTTTAAATGGTTGAAAAATTGTACGCAATGTGCACATGAATTTCCGATATGCAGTGGACAAGACTCTCCACTGGAAGTGCGAGATCAGAACGTGACCCCTTATAGTTAATGGTGGGTTGGTATTGCTTTGAAATAGTTATTTTAGATCTTAACTGGGATTTCAGCCCAGACTATTCAGCTTACTTTGTGTCCTTAATTAGTTTAATAACAATCTTACTTTATTTTGGTGATGTTTTTCTGTTCAGTTAACAAGGTCTGTATCTTTGGATCATTTCTACAGTATCTGTGACCATAATCTTGCAGTCATTAGGCTATATTCATGTTGGTGCAGAGCCATTACTGGCGAGCATCAATGCAAAACAGGCAGCACAACTCCACGATCAGGCTCCTATTTGACTACAGAACACAACAAGTGCAAGACTCTCCACCCTTCTCATTTGGGGAGACCCTTCCCACACAGCTTGGGCTTAACACTGTGTGGTGCATAACTGCAGTCAAACGAGGCTTAAAACAAATTGGTTGGACCTCCTCAGGGGGCTTTAGAAACTTAAGCAGAGTCTTCATAATGTTTTAACAAAGCGGAGGCCCCTGCCTGCACTCTCAATACATCAAAAAGTTACTGGCTCTTTGCCTGTGAGCATGAATGGGCACAGCCCTTTCTTGGTGAGCAAAGTTCAGTACACAAGGCAATATAAGGGGTCATAGCCAGGCAACACAAGGGGTCATAGCCAGGCAACACAACACCATATTCAGCACCACCTTGAATTATTTATAATCGGACTGAAATTTTCTCCAGGTTATAAATAAACAATAAGACAAGTTCCCATTTATATTGGTTTCCCACCCACCCCCATAAAAAAATGTTGGAATATGCATATTGTATATTAAAAATCATAGAATCACACAGCACAGGAAGTGGCCATTCGGCCCAACTGGTCTATGCCGGCGTTTATGCTCTACACGAGCCTCCTCCCTCCCTCCTTCATCTACCCCTATCAGCATATCTTTCTATTCCTTTCTCCCTCATGTGCTTATCTAGCTTCCCCTTAAATGCATCTATGCCAGTCGCCTCTACTACTCCTTGTTCCACATTCTTACCACTCTTTGGGTAAAGAAGTTTCTTCCTCCAGTTTTGGACTCCCCCTCAAGTGGAAACATTTTCTCTACATCTGCCCTATCAAACTCTTTCATTGTCTTAAAGACTTCTATCAGGTCACTCCCTCAGTGTTCTCTTTTCTAGAGAAAAGAGCCCTAGTCTGTTTGGTCTTTCATGTTAATTATATCCTCTGAGTTTTGGTATCATCCTTGGTGAATCCTTTTTGCACCTTCTCCAATGCCTCTATAATATCCTTTTTATAATATGGAGACCAGAACTGTGCACAATACTCCAAGTGTGGTCTAGCCAAGATCTAACAAAAGTCTATCAATCTCAGTTTTGAAATTTATATTTGACCTAGCTTCAATAGCTTTTTGGGGAAAGAGAGATCCAGATTTCCACTAGCCTTTGTATGAAGAAGGGATAATTTTAAATGCGTACTGGAGACCTTATGGTTCTTACCAAATTAACATTGATTGTCTTTTCCCAGTCGTTCTCGTTGTTTACTCCAGCATTGTTACACACTACATCCAACCTTCCAAAATGATCAGTTGTCTTCTTAAAAGCACCTAAACGCAGGACAGAAATACTTGATTGCTAGAAAACAGTCTTTTAAAAAATATTTTTGACAGTTTTCATCATTCGCACACAACTGTTAATGCGCATTGCACTGATTATAATAAAACTCAGATTTCAGCACAGGAGGAGGCCATTCTCTCCCACGTGCCTGTACAAGCTCCACTTATGGAACGGTTTAAAATCTACAAAGCTTTTGGTCAACTGTCCTAATATCTCCTTCTTTGGCTCAGTGTCAATTTTTGTCTGATTTACACTCCTGTGAAGCGCCTTGGGTCGTTTTACTACTTTAAAGGCGCTATATAAATGCAAGTTGTTGTTTATTATAATCCCATATGTTGCTCTCCTGCAGCAATTTTAATAGTTCGGGTCGTCATCTAATTGCCTGGAAAATGCTGAATTGGCCCGGCTTCAGCAGCCCCTCAGGGTGATTCATTCCCTGTTGCACAAAAGACAATCTTCTAACACTAATTATAAGTAAGAAAATTGCCTACATAAATAACAGTCATTGCACTCTTTAAAAAAAAGTAATATATTCTTGAGACTTTTTAATGTTATAAGATACTCTCCTGGAAACTACAATGGTTATCCGACCAACTTAACACCTTGGTAATATTAATTTTAAATGGGTTAATTCCTCCATTAAAATAGCAGAGGGAGTCATTTGATATGAAGGTGTTAAGTGTTTATCAGATAACATCTGTCACTGTAATTTCTGGTGTGTGCGTGTGTGTATTCATATATGTATGTGTGTATGGGTTTGTGTATGTGCTTATTTGACATTTACTCAAAGGACATATTATAAAGTCCATCTTACTGCAATCATTAACCTGCACACCCATGCAAAACCAACATGAAATGCTGCCGATCATATTACAATTCATTATGTCCTTACTTCTGCAAAATGTTTGTTGCATCAGGCAACTTGAAGTTACGATGTCTAAACTACCAAAAAAAAGAGGGGCGGGGGCAAGACCCCCTCTATTATTAGAGGACAAACACTCGTCCTGAACCACTTACGTTTCAACTGTTCCTCTGATCCCACGTCGCATGTTATGAATAAACTGCAGGCAGCACCAAATTCCCCATCTAATGCCTCCTTACAGGCTTCACCAGTGCTTCCATTCAAATCTACAAGAGCCACCTAGGTATGGAGGAAGGGAGGCAGGAGGGAGAGTGAGGGGGAGGTGGGCGGGAAGGGAGGCAGGAGGGAGAGTGTGAGGGGTGAGAAGAGAGGCAGGAGGGAGAGTGTGGGGGGGTCGGTGAGAAGAGAGGCAGGAGGGAGAGTGTGGGGGGGTCGGTGAGAAGAGAGGCAGGAGGGAGAGTGTGGGGGAGAGTGAGAAGAGAGGCAGGAGGGAGAGTGTGGGGGGGTCGGTGAGAAGAGAGGCAGGAGGGAGAGTGTGGGGGGTCGGTGAGAAGAGAGGCAGGAGGGAGAGTGTGGTGGGAAGTAAGAGAGGCAGGAGGGAGAGTGTGGGGGGGAAGAGAGGCAGGAGGGAGAGAGAGAGTGGGAGACAGGGGAGAGAGAGAGTGGGAGACAGGGGAGAGAGAGAGTGGGAGACAGGGGAGAGAGAGAGTGGGAGACAGGGGAGAGAGAGAGTGGGAGACAGGGGTGAGAGAGAGTGGGAGACAGGGGTGAGAGAGAGTGGGAGACAGGGGAGAGAGAGAGTGGGAGACAGGGGAGAGAGAGAGTGGGAGACAGGGGAGAGAGAGAGTGGGAGACAGGGGAGAGAGAGAGTGGGAGACAGGGGAGAGAGAGAGTGGGAGACAGGGGAGAGAGAGAGTGGGAGACAGGGGAGAGAGAGAGAGTGGGAGACAGGGGAGAGAGAGAGAGTGGGAGACAGGGGAGAGAGAGAGAGTGGGAGACAGGGGAGAAAGAGAGAGAGTGGGAGACGGGAAAGAGAGAGAGTGGGAGACGGGAAAGAGAGAGAGTGGGAGACGGGAAAGAGAGAGAGTGGGAGACGGGAAAGAGAGAGAGTGGGAGACGGGAAAGAGAGAGAGTGGGAGACGGGAAAGAGAGAGAGTGGGAGACGGGAAAGAGAGAGTGTGGGAGACGGGAAAGAGAGAGAGTGGGAGACGGGGGAGAGAGAGAGTGGGAGACGGGGGAGAGAGAGAGTGGGAGACAGGGGAGAGAGAGAGTGGGAGACAGGGGAGAGAGAGAGTGGGAGACAGGGGAGAGAGAGAGTGGGAGACAGGGGAGAGAGAGAGTGGGAGACAGGGGAGAGAGAGAGTGGGAGACAGGGGAGAGAGAGAGTGGGAGACAGGGGAGAGAGAGAGTGGGAGACAGGGGAGAGAGAGAGTGGGAGACAGGGGAGAGAGAGAGTGGGAGACAGGGGAGAGAGAGAGTGGGAGACAGGGGAGAGAGAGAGTGGGAGACAGGGGAGAGAGTGGGAGACAGGGGAGAGAGAGAGTGGGAGACAGGGGAGAGAGAGAGTGGGAGACGGGAAAGAGAGAGAGTGGGAGACGGGAAAGAGAGAGAGTGGGAGACGGGAAAGAGAGAGAGTGGGAGACGGGAAAGAGAGAGAGTGGGAGACGGGAAAGAGAGAGAGTGGGAGACGGGAAAGAGAGAGAGTGGGAGACGGGAAAGAGAGAGAGTGGGAGACGGGAAAGAGAGAGTGTGGGAGACGGGAAAGAGAGAGAGTGGGAGACGGGAAAGAGAGAGAGTGGGAGACGGGAAAGAGAGAGAGTGGGAGACGGGAAAGAGAGAGAGTGGGAGACGGGAAAGAGAGAGAGTGGGAGACGGGAAAGAGAGAGTGTGGGAGACGGGAAAGAGAGAGAGTGGGAGACGGGAAAGAGAGAGAGTGGGAGACGGGAAAGAGAGAGAGTGGGAGACGGGAAAGAGAGAGAGTGGGAGACGGGAAAGAGAGAGAGTGGGAGACGGGAAACAGAGAGAGTGGGAGACAGGGGAGAGAGAGAGTGGGAGACGGGAAACAGAGAGAGTGGGAGACGGGAAAGAGAGAGAGTGGGAGACGGGAAAGAGAGAGAGTGGGAGACGGGAAAGAGAGAGAGTGGGAGACGGGAAAGAGAGAGAGTGGGAGACGGGAAAGAGAGAGAGTGGGAGACGGGAAAGAGAGAGAGTGGGAGACAGGGGAGAGAGAGAGTGGGAGACAGGGGAGAGAGAGAGTGGGAGACAGGGGAGAGAGAGAGAGTGGGAGACAGGGGAGAGAGAGAGTGGGAGACAGGGGAGAGAGAGAGTGGGAGACAGGGGAGAGAGAGAGTGGGAGACAGGGGAGAGAGAGATTGGGAGACAGGGGAGAGAGAGAGTGGGAGACGGGGGAGAGAGAGGAGACAGGGGAGAGAGAGAGTGGGAGACGGGGGAGAGAGAGAGTGGGAGACGGGGGAGAGAGAGAGTGGGAGACGGGGGAGAGAGAGAGTGGGAGACGGGGGAGCGAGAGAGTGGGAGACGGGGGAGGGAGAGAGTGGGAGACGGGGGAGGGAGAGAGTGGGAGACGGGGGAGGGAGAGAGTGGGAGACGGGGGAGGGAGAGAGTGGGAGACGGGGGAGGGAGAGAGTGGGAGACGGGGGGGGAGGGAGGGGAGGGGGGAGGGGGGGGAGGGAGGGGAGGGGGGGGGAGGGAGGGGAGGGGAGGGGAGGGAGGGGAGGGGGGGAGGGGAGGGAGAGAGTGGGAGATGGGGGGGAGGGAGAGAGAGGGAGACAGGGGGGGAGAGAGAGAGTGGGAAACAGGGGAGAGAGAGAGCGGGAGACAGGGGGGGAGAGAGAGAGAGTGGGAGACAGGGGTGAGAGAGAGAGAGTGGGAGACAGGGGGGGGAGAGAGTGGGAGACGGAGGGGGGGGGGGGAGAGAGTGGGAGACGGAGGGGGGGGGGGAGAGAGTGGGAGACGGAGGGGGGGGGGAAGAGAGTGGGAGACGGAGGGGGGGGGGAGAGAGTGGGAGACGGAGGGGGGGGGGAGAGAGTGGGAGACGGAGGGGGGGGGAGAGAGTGGGAGACGGAGGGGGGGGAGAGAGAGTGGGAGACAGGGGTGAGAGAGAGAGAGTGGGAGACAGGGGGGGGGAGAGAGAGTGGGAGACGGAGGGGGGGGGGGAGAGAGAGTGGGAGACAGGGGGGGGGGGAGAGAGTGGGAGACGGAGGGGGGGGGAGAGAGAGTGGGAGACGGAGGGGGGGGGAGAGAGTGGGAGACGGAGGGGGGGGGGGGGAGAGAGAGAGTAAAAGACAATTAAATTAAACAATGCAGAAAAAAAAGACTCAAAAACTCAACTTGCGCAGCCTGAGGTGGAGGCGAGCGCTTGTACCTTTGCACCGTGCTTCAGCAGAGCTTCTGCAAAACATCTGCCGATCCCCTGCGCCGCTCCTGTCACCAGCGCCACTTTCCCATTGAGATCCATCTGCTTCACCCCCTCCTCACAGCCTGGGCTTTTTTTTTTCTGAGCGACTGTCTTACTCTCGGGGTAAAGAGCAGTCACTGTGTGAACGTCAGCGAGTTGTTTTTATTCTCTCTCTCTCTCTCACACATACTGTTTACTCTCTGGTTCTTCCCCCAATGTTTGCATCACGTGTGGTTATTGCTGGCTTTGCAGGATGGACCAACGATCGCTGCCAGAAACTAACCGACCGCCCCATCAAGCGCACTGGGGACCTGGGTCCGATTTGGGCACAGCTCCCTGTGCAGGCTCCACGCGTGAGGTTTCATCTTACTTGTGCGCAGTCCGAAGTTTCCTTTCAGCAAGTTAATCAGCTGCAATTGTGCAATCGGGGTTAGCTCTTCCAAAGCGTAAGTGATAACAGCAGACTGTTAAGAAACACAGATTGGAGGAACCAGTTGGCTGCACTAATGCTGTAGATGTCCTCTCTCCATAGGAACAGGAGCAGGCCATTCAGCCCCTCAGTTCCTGCTCTGCCATTTGATAAGATCATGGCTGATCTGATCCTAACCTCAAATCTAAATTCATGTCCAATTTCCTGCCCGCTCCCCGTAACCCCTAATTCCCTTTACTTCTAGGAAACTGTCTATTTCTGCTTTGAATTTATTCAATGATGTAACTTCCACAGCTTCCTGGGGCAGCAAATTCCACAGACCTACCACCCTCTGAGTGAAGAAGTTTCCCCTCATCTCAGTTTTGAAGGAGCAGCCCCTTATTCTAAGATTTTGCCCCCTAGTTCTAGTTTCACCCATCCTTGGGAACATCCTTACCGCATCCACCCGATCAAGCCCCTTCACAATCTTATATGTTTCAATAAGATCGCCTCTCATTCTTCTGAACTCCAATGAGTAGTGTCCCAATCTACTCAACCTCTCCTCATATGTCCGCCCCCTCATCCCCGGGATTAACCGAGTGAACCTTCTTTGTACTGCCTCGAGAGCAAGTATGTCTTTTCTTAAGTATGGACACCAAAACTGTATGCAGTATTCCAGGTGCAGTCTCACCAATACCTTAGATAACTGCAGCAATACCTCCCTGTTTTTTATTCTATCCCCCGAGCAATAAACGCCAACATTTTGTTGGCCTTCTTGATCACCTGCTGCACCTGCATACTAACTTTTTGATTTTCTTGCACTAGGACCCCCAGATCCCTTTGTACTGCAGTACTTTCCAGTCTCTTGCCATCAAGATAATAACTTGCTCTCTGGTTTTTCCTGCCAAAGTGCATAACCTCACAATTTCCAACATTGTATTGCATCTGCCAAATCTCCGCCCACTCGCCCAGCCTGTCTATATCCCCCTTCAGGTTTTTTATGTCCTCCTCACTCTCTACTTTCCCTCCCATCTTTGTATCATCTGCAAACTTTGATATGTCACACTCGGTCCCCTCCTCCAAATCGTTAATATAGATTGTAAAGAGTTGGGGACCCAGCACCGACCCCTGCGGAACACCACTGGCTACTGGTTGCCAGTCCGAGAATGAACCATTTATCCCAACTCTCTGCTTCCTGTTAGATAACCAATCCTCCACCCATGCCAGAATATTACCCCCAATCCAGTGATTCTTAATCTTGAGCAATAATCTTTTATGTGGCACTTTGTCGAATGCCTTCTGGAAGTCTATACCTGCCTTTGGCCCATAATCCCTTAATACCTTTGGTTGCCAAAAAGCTATCTATCTCAGATTTAAATTTAGCAATTGAGCTAGTATCAATTGCCGTTTGCGGAAGAGAGTTCCAAACTTCTACAACCCTTTGTGTGTAGAAATGTTTTCTAATCTCGCTCCTGAAAGGTCTGGCTCTAATTTTTAGACTGTGCCCCCTACTCCAGACCCCCTAGCCTCTGTAAATAAAGAAGAAAGAAAGGGCTTGAATTTATAAAGCATCTTTCACAACCTCGGGTTGTCCCAAAGCGCTTTACGACCGATGAAGTACTTTGGAAGTCTAATCACTGTTATCATAGAAACGTAGAAAGTAGGAGCAGGAGTAGGCCATTCGGCCCTTCGAGCCTGCTCTGCCATTCAATATGATCATGGCTGATCGTCTGTCTCAATACCATATTTCCGCTCTCTCCCCATACAGCTGCGTAGCAATATTAGAAGTAACAACAATCCAACAGCAGCCCAAAATATCAAAGTATAAGAGACAGAGAAGAGAAGAAATCTGCTGAAAACATAGAAAAATAGGAGCAGGAGTAGGCCATTCGGCCCTTCAAGCCTGTTCCGCAATTCAATATGATCATGGCTGATTCCCCCATCTCAATACCATATTCCTGCTCTCTCCCCATATCCCTGATGCCTTGTGTCTAGAAATCTATCTAGCTCCTTCTTAAATATATTCAGTGACTTGGCCTCCACAGCCTTCTGTGGTAGAGAATTCCACAGGTTCACCACCCTCTGAGTGAAGAAATTTCTCCTCATCTCAGTCCTAAATGTCCTACCCCATATCCTGAGACTGTGACCCCTCGTTCTGGACGCCCCAGCCAGGTGAAACATCCTCCCTGCATCCAGTCTGTCTAGCCCTGTCAGAATTTTATATGTTTCAATGAGATCCCCTCTCATTCTTCCAAACTCGAGTGAATACAGGCCGAGTCGACCCAATCTCTCCTCATACGACAGTTCTGCATCCCAGGAATCAGCCTGGTGAACCTTATCTGCACTCCCTCTATGGCAAGTATATCCTTTCTTAGGTAAGGAGACGAAAACTGCACACAATACTCCAGGTGTGGTCTCACCAAGGCCCTGTACAACTGCAGTAAGACATCCTTGCTGCTATACTCAAATCCTCTTGCAATGAAGGCCAACATACCATTTGCCTTCCTAACTGCTTGCTGCACCTGCAAGTTTGCTGTTGTAGGAAACGCAGCAGCCAATTTGCACACAGCAAGCTCCCACAAACATCAATGAGATAATGAGGAGATAATCTGTTGTGGTGATGTTGGTTGAGGGATAAATGTTGTCCAGGACTCCCCTGCTCTTCTTCAAAAAGCATCATGGGATCTTTTACATCCACCTGAGAGGGCAGTTAGGGCATCTCAGCCGAGAGAAGGCAGCTCCGACAGTGCAGCACTCCCTCAGTACTGCACTGGAGTGTCAGCCTGGATTTTGTGCTTAAGTCTCTGGAGTGGGACTTAAACTCACAACCTTCATGACTCAAGAGGCGAGAGTGCTACCACTGAGCCATGGGTGACACATATCAAGCAAAGCGTCCCTATCCCCCTGTGGAAAATCATAAAGAAATGCCTGACTAAATTAACCTTCTAATACACCTAAACCATAAAGCTGACCATATTAATGTAGAAATACTTGACCATAAAAGAAACAAAGCATGATGGAATAAGTTGACCATGTTCGCTGACCAGCTGAATACAATAGAACGCTTATGTTCGGTTCCCAGCAAAGACACACAGAAGAGCTATTGTCTGCTTATGAGATAACTGTCTGACTAACTGAAATGAATGACCATATAGCCTTGAGACTGAGTACAGAACTGATAATAAAGACATTTTCTTAGGGGAAAGGCACTTTCCCCAGACATTGTCTCATGATGTTGAACAGGCATGAGTACCTAGAGGGTGGGTTCCCTATTTTTGATTGACTAACCACTTGAACCAATGAGAGTGTACATGTACGCCCATATTCTATGATGGACAGACATTACTAATTGAACTGTATAAAAGTTAACTGTTTCATCTGCTCAGCGAAGAGGTGGTTCTAACCATTGTCTTGGAACACAGCTTCCCTTGAGCTCAAGCTTCTTTTAATAAATTCTTACTTGTCTGAAAATAAGTGTTTGGCGTTAATGCATTGTGTATAATAGGTAATTAAGTTTTCGACACCCCCACACTTAAAAGCACACACACTTCCGCCATTCAACAATTCTGACAGTAGCTGCATCTTCCAGGCCTCTCATAATTGCCATTCCTTCACCTTGTTCAATCCCGCTTATCCCGGATATGACAGTTCAATACAAATCAGAAACGGAATTCCTCCCTGCCTAATCTTGTGGGAGAACCTTCACCACACAGAATGCAGTGGCTCAAGAAGAAGGCCCACCACCACCTTCTCAAGGGCAACTAGGGGATGGGCAATAAATGCCACTGATGCCCATATCCCGAGAATAATAATAATACAAAATAGAAAGAAAATGCTGGAAATACATCTATCACCTTTCAAAAGAAAAGACAGATTGACTTTTTGGGCGGAGACCCATTCGTGAGAACTTTGTTAATGTTTTGGGTGTAGAGTCACAGGTGGATAGGGTGGTGAAGAAGGCATTCGGCATGCTTGGTTTCATTGGTCAGAACATTGAATACAGGAGTTGGGATGTCTTGTTGAAGTTGTACAAGACATTAGTAAGGCCACACTTGGAATACTGTGTACAGTTCTGGTCACCCTATTATAGAAAGGATATTATTAAACTAGAAAGAGTGTAGAAAAGATTTACTAGGATGCTACCGGGACTTGATGGTTTGACTTATAGGGAGAGGTTGGATAGACTGGGACTTTTTTCCCTGGAGAGTAGGAGGTTAAGGGGTGATCTTATAGAAGTCTATAAAATAATGAGGGGCATAGATAAGGTAGATAGTCAAAATCTTTTCCCAAAGGTAGGGGAGTCTTTAACGAGGGGACATAGATTTAAGGTGAGAGGGGAGAGATACAAAAGGGTCCAGAGGGGCAATTTTTTCACTCAAAGGGTGGTGAGTGTCTGGAACGAGCTGCCAGAGGCAGTAGTAGAGGCGGGTACAATTTTGTCTTTTAAAAAGCATTTGGACAGTTACATGGGTAAGATGGGTATAGAGGGATATGGGCCAAGTGCAGGCAATTGGGACTAGCTTAGTGGTATAAACTGGGCGACATGGACATGTTGGGCTGAAGGGCCTGTTTCCATGTTGTAACTTCTATGATTCTATGATTCTATAAAAACTGGGACCTGGTAAACGGGGCTACTCCAGAAACAACAAAAACTTTCATTTTCTCTTTCCACAAGCTGGTGGACCTGCTGCGTTTTTTAAGCATTTTAAAAAATTTTTAGACGGAATTTTAACTCCCTCCTCCGGGCGGAAACCGGGCAGAATGTGAGTTAAAATCCAAGCGGTGCACTTGCCCCTCATTTCTCACCCTGGGGCCATTTTAACACCACTGTTTCCTTGGGTGATTGAGGCGTCCACTTGACTCAGGCGGTTAGCCTCATGAATAAATGTAAATCAGAGCCTTATGATGTCATTAAGACCTCGATGCAATTTTAACTCCGCTTGTAAAGCCTAGGGCATGATTTTAGCATGGAGGCGAGATCTCAGCGGGGGGGATGAATGTGCGCGTGGGAAACCTGGAAAAAATGTTCCTACCTTTTTGCACGCAATCATGACTTAATTGAAAGCCCTTAACATGGCTTCCGGGTTTGGCATCCCCATACTGCGTGGTGGGCGCACTGCGGGCCTGAATGACATGCTGGGAGGTGGATTATTTAGTGGTCTATTGCAAGCATGGCTTTTGCGGGTGAAAGACGGAATTTAATGAGAAGGAGCAGCACAGGACCAAGCCAGCAACCTGGTTCAGTGACTCCTCACTTGAGTTGCTACTGGCTGGGGTGAGGCAGTGGAGGAGTAAGCTGTACCCGCGGGTAGGAGGAAGTGCGCTGCCTCTGCCACCAAGATGGCCTGGCTCAAAGTGGCAGAGGAGGTGACCAGCGGCAGCAACGTATCCCGGATTTGGGTGCAGTGCAGGAAGCGCTTCAATGACATAAACAGGTCAGGAAAAGCGAGTACAGTTACCGATTCACCTGCAATCTGCGGTGCACATCACCCCCCGCCTCACACTCTGCCCTGCGAAGCCAACTCCATCTCATCACTCCTCACACCCACTTAAGGCTCATTGTCAACTTAACTTCACTTTCTGTGCACTTCCTCCCCTCCCCATTTGTGCACCCAGCACTCCCACTCACCCCAATTCTGATGCAATGCGATCAATGTGCCTGGTAGTCACCCTCTGATGCATCTCTTTCATTGTCCGCCTCACTCAAAGCAATTCATCCATCGGGTGACCCCATCACCCTCACTCACACATCTGTACCTTCTCCCCTTGTAGGGGAAGAGAGCACAAAATACAAGCTCCCTGCCTCTGAGGGCGCACCGTCACAACTTAGTGAACCATGCACCAGAGCAGATACTCACACCTTGGTGGGTCCTATTAGACAGTTAGTTGGGTTGTCACCTGGTGAGTCACCACACACAAGTGAGCACGAGCAGACACTGGTGGCAGGGGCAGCTGTGGTGAGTCCGTGTCGGTGGGAGCACTCCACTCCGAGCTCTGCTCGGCTGGGCACAGACGCTGAACTCCGGTGGCCATTGTTGAAAGGGAGAATGACCGCGGTACAGCAGAACCTTTGCGGCGTTCTGGAAGACATGCCACGCTCAGTCTCCACATTAGTGCAGAGGATGGAGGAGTCCACCTCCAGGACTAGTGGACCGATGGCGGAGGTACATGCGGGAGTGTCTGCAATGGGGGGAATGGCAGCCTCCATGGCACTTCATGCGTGGCTCACAAATGGGTCCATTCAGGCCCTGGCAACGGCCGTGCGGACTCAGCGTGAACAACACTCTGCTGCCTTAAACAGGCTGACAGACACATTAGAAGTGGCCTTACAAGGCATCACACATGTCCTCCAAGCTGTTGTCCAGCTGGGTGGTAGGAGTGATGTGAGCCTGGTCCAGGAGAGGGATGATGGCGAAAGGGGACATGGAAGTGAGGATTCCATTCAAAGTGCTCCCACGTCTCACCCGTTGCCCCCCCTCAACCAGTACCCACAATGCTGATTCCTCTCCAGATGGCCGAGTCTGCCCCTGCACTGGTGCAGGTGGAGTAGTCTTTGGAGGAGCCCTCATGGGCTCCAAAACCCAGAGGACATCGGCCGAAAGCATCTAAGCAGTCAGGACATGAATCTGAGTAACCTGCCATTACCTCTGCTGCAGCCACAGGGGATGCACCACATAGAAGAACTAGGAAGAGGAAGGCTAAGGTTTTGTAATCACGAAGGGTATGCACAAGGGCGTCTGCCAGAATGTCACGTTTTTCATTTATATTTGGTTTTTATTAAATGCACATTAAATGTTTTAATTCTCACCACCACTGCCACGTCTTGCCCAATTTCTTGTGAAAGCGCCCTTTTATGTGCTTCATCATGAACGGCGATCCTTGATGCCACCCATTGGGTGTGTTTACAATGGGTGTATGTGTGGTTGTAAGAATGTTTTGTGTGTGGGGGTGGGGAGAGCTGGTGTTGGTGGTGGTCGTTCCACGTGGTCTGAGAACTTGACAATCTTCACTTTGCAGATCTCCTTATGAGAATCTATCAAATATGAGTGACTCCTTGGCACCACGAGCAGCCAGGTGATCCGCTGGTCTATCGATGGATTGCCCATCGCCCTCCTCCTCCTCCTCCTGCTCCTCCTCAATGTTGATGGCAGATGCAGATGCTTCATGAGTGCATGGGACCTCAGCCACTGGTAACCCTCTCTGTTGAGCGATGTTGTGCAGGACGCAACTGACGACTATGATTCTACACACTCTCGCTGGTGTGTACTGAAGGGCTCTCCAAGATCGAACCAGGCACCAGAAGCACATCTTCAGCAGTCCTATGGCTCATTCAATGTCAGACCTGGTGGTGATGTGACTGTCGTTGTACCACTGTTGTGCCTCACTGGTGGGGTTTCTCACAGGTGTCATGAACCACATCTGCAGGGGGTATCCCTTGTCTCCATGGAATCAGCCTGTGCATGGAGGAGGGCCGGGATGTTGGATTCACGCAGAATGAAAGAATCACGGCAGCTGCCAGGGAATTTGGCACACACCAGCAGAAACCTCTTCCGATGGTCATAAACCAGCTGCTCATTGATGGAGTGATATCCCTTTCGGTTGATGAACATTCCTGACTCATGTGGAGGTGCTCGAATTGCGCCCTGTACCAATGGGAAGCCAGCCAGAGAGTGGAAACCCACTGCCCTCTCAGTCTGGCTGATGTCGTTGATGGGGAAATTGATGTAGTCGGATGCCCTGGCAAACAAGCCATCCATGGCCTGTTGTATACACTTATGGGCAGACGACTGAGAGACCCCGGTGTCATCGGTGGCGCCCTGGAAGGATCCAGAGGTGAAGAAATTGAGGGCAGTGGTGACTTTAACTGCGATGGGCAGTGCGTTACCACCAGGCTCAGCCAGGAGCAGCTCTGCATGAAGGAGCGTGCAGAGGTCAGTGACCACCTGGCGACATAGTCTGAGCCTTCGTACACACTGCTCCTCAGAGAGGTCCAGGAAGCTCAGCCTCTACACTGCCTCTCACGAGTGTAGTGCCTCCATTGACTTTGGCCCCTCCATTGTTCCCCACTCTGACCCTCTGCAGGTCCCGATGGTGAACCTCTGTCTGACGGTGTCCAAAATGTAGTTAAATATGTGTGAACACAAGAATTCTGAATGTGAACAAAGAAATCTCTCCACCAGATCCCTGAAGGTAGCAGGATGGGTAGATAAGGTGGTTAAGATGGCATACGGGATACAGGATAGCCGAGGCATAGATTACAAGAGCAGGGAAGTTATGCTAGAACTGTATAAAACACGAGTTAGGCCACAGCTAGAATATTGCGTACAGTTCTAGTCACCACATTACAGGAAAGATGTGATTGCACTAGAAAGGGTACAGAGGAGATTTATGAGGATGTTGCCAGGTTTGGAGAATTTTAGCTATGAGGAAAGATTGGATAGGCTGGGATTGGAACAGAGGAGGCTGAGGGGAGATTTAATTGAGGTGTATAAAATTATGAGAGGCCTAGATAGAGTGGTTAGGAAGGACCTATTTCCCTTAGCAGAGAGATCACTAACCAGGGGGCATAGATTTAAAGTAATTGGTGGAAGGATTAGAGGGGAGTTGAGGAGAAATTTTTTCACGCAGAGGATGGTGCCGCACACCACAAGGCTACGGACCAGGAGCTGGAAAGAGGTATAAGGCTGGATGGCTCTTTCTTGCCAGGCGCAGACACGATGGGCCAAATGGCCTCCTTCTGTGCCATAAATTTCTATGATTCCATGAAATGTCTAAACACGAAGAACTCCCGTCCAAAGGTTTGTCTGAGGGAACTGATTGCCCTGCTGCAAAAACTCACCTTTTATCCCCATGTGTCAATCACTGGTTTAAAGGTCCAAATGGCTGCCGGCTGCAACTCGCCTCCGTTTCCATGGCATCTTTCAGAGGCCACGTTGAGGCAGAGTTAAAATCGTTTCCCTGCCTCAACACACTAAAAATTAAACCCCTTAACAAATTTAAGTCTCTTAATTGTCACGCTAAATGTCGGCCCGGCGGCTTTAATTGCCTGCGGGACTTTCGGCTTCCTGAAGCGCAAGCACCCAGATGTGTCTGGGTCGAATGCAAAAGCCAGAGGTTTGGAGCCGGGATTCGCTCCCGCTCCTAAAATCATCTATTTTCACTGCCCACCCGGAGCCCCTCCACCCTTCACCACCACCGCCCCCCCCCACCCCGCCCCCAACCCACCCGAACTTGGGGGCTAAAATCATGCCCCTAGTGGACAACCAGGTAAGTTTAAAACTTATCTTTGTCGGGGCTAGGAGGAGCGGCAGTGCTCCTTTGGACCCCACAATGAAGGATCCGGCCGCTGCTGTCCAAGGCTCCCCGCTTCCGTCCCGTGAAGCCCTCTCGAACGCCTCCCACTCCCTGCGACTTGCTTGAGCGCTGATCTGGCGCCCTCCAGGCTGCTCGATCTTCTCAGGTTGAAAGACGGTGAGCCGCCTCTGGACGTCCCTTTTGAACGTGAAGCTGGCCTGCGGAATGTTAATGAGGCCTGGTCATTAAGATAGTCCGGGCCTCGCCCTGCAGCTCCCGGGCGGGGGGACCCGCGTTTCACACTGGCTTTCCGGCCAGGAGTTAAAATTTCCCCTTTTAATTCAGATTTCTTGCATTTTGCTTGTTTTTTTTAACCAGAGGGAACACTGACACCAGTGTGTCAGCCAGTGAGTTGGAGGCGGGGGCGGGACTTGCAGTTTTAATTTACAGGACTCTCCGAACCCGTGACCAAATCTACTCCCGATTACAACAGGATTATTTCTCCTGCAAAATGCAGTGAGTGGAGAATAGTTACCTAACACAAATTATGTGCGTGAAATCAATCCCAGTTACTCACAGCAGTGCGGACTCCAGGCGTGTTTGGCGGGGGAATTACTCAATCATCTCCATTCTGGCTGGGACTTGTGGTGTCACAGAGGCAAACTTTTAAAAATCTCACTTGGAATGCAAAATCAGTCGAAGAAGTTGCCCAACAATCTGCTTTGTAATCCTCAGCCATTCTACTGGTAAATTGTTCCCAGAGACAGCAGTACAATGTGGAGTTATAAGGGTTTTTTTGTGTAGAGGTTTTAGTTCAGTGCTGTCTCTTAGGTTGAATTAAAGTTGTACGGCCTTCAACACAACTTTACAGCGTTAAATTTAAATAAACAAGGTACCGCCTTCTGTTAAAATAGTGGGCAGAGGAATGTCCAATGAGATTGTGAAGCATTCATGCTCCAATATCCCCAGCAGTAATTTCTAGCACATGTACTCTTTCTGAACCTGTCAAAAAGGTTTATTTTCACTGGAAATGAAAACCGTCGCACTGCAATCATTGAACAACACAAAAATTATGGTTTGCAGGAACAGACATGGAGGGCTAGGCTTTTTTTTGCTTTTACTAATTGTTAAAGTCATTTTTCACATTTCCCCCTTGACGTTTTCTGCTATAACATGCATCCTCTCTCCTGGTTAACAAAATGATCTCCACATGCAAACAAACTGAAAACAACGTTCAAAGTTACAGAATATAACCGGGCACCTCACGGACACACAGACAAGGCAACGGTGCACGTCAACTATTAAATAATGCCACAGTAATAGTTTCAGACAGGAGAAGAACTTCAGGCCATCTAGCCCATTCCCTAATAACCCTAATATTCTAATAATCTCATTTGTTGACATATCGAGTTCCTTCTTGAAACCCATTAAGGTAGTACATTCTGTCATGTAGTACTGAATATCAGAATCTCATTATTTTTTTAAATTAAGTACATATCACCGCAAGTCCAATCCCACTCCTTATTTTGTTTCCAAATACTGGCAATTCAACAGATGTAGTGACAGGTATACTTAAACAAGGCCAGTTTAAGCACTCACATCAGGAAACATGCTGCTTATTTCAATACAAGTGACTGCAAGTAGTCTTGAAGGAAATAAACCTTCCCACAACAGCCAGGCATGGTTCAGGGGGTCTCTTGGAAGAGAACAAAAAGTTTTTTAAAGCTGTGTCTTATCAGCTTATCGTACATGATTTATTTGGGAGCAAACACAACATGAATGCACCTATCATTGCAGCTCTCAGAAACCCATCATCTTAAAAAGTTTCTGCCGAAATTCATGCATGAACAGCGAGAGAAAGTAAATTCCGACTCAGCTGATAGGCTTCAGCTCTGCCGCATATGGCAGGACTGACGTATGAGGAGAGATTGGGTCGACTAGGCCTATATTCACTAGAGTTTAGAAGAATGAGAGGTGATCTCATCGAAACATATAAAATTCTGACAAAACTAGACAGACTAGATGCAGGGAGGATGTTCCCGATGGCTGGGGAGTCCAGAACTAGGGGTCACAGTCTCAGGATACGGGGTATGTCATTTAGAACCGAGATGAGGAGAAATTTCTTCACTCAGAGGATAGTGAACCTGTGGAATTCTCTACACAGAAGACAGTGGAGGCCAAGTCATTAGATGTATTCAAGAAGGAGATAGATATATTCCTTAATGCTAAAGGGATCAAGGGATATGGGGAAAAAGCAGGAACAGGGTACTGAGTTAGACGATCAGCCATGATCATTTTGAATGGCGAAGCAGGCCCGAAGGGCCAAATGGCCTCCTCTTGCTCCTATTTTCTATGATTCTATGATTCTATGAATGCACCTGTCATTGCAGCTCTCAGAAACCCAACATCTTAAAAAGTTTCTGCCAAAGTCCAAGTGTGAACAGTGAGAGAAAGTAAATTCCGACTCAGCAGGTAGACTTCAGTTCTGCCGCCTAAATGATCTGATTGGCTTCCACTGACACCTTTATTGGGTGAAAATGCTGAGACATGGGTTAAAACACTAACTGCCAGCTTAACAAGCTGGTGACTAGCGTACATGTCGATGATCAATGTGAAACAAGCACTTGTTTGCTATCCCTCTGACCTCCAGTCCTGGGCCCTTGAATCCTGAGCATTGTTGTAGGTACGGAGATAAGCTCCTGCTTTCAGCTGCTGGAGTACCATGCTCCCACCACCAACAGCGTGTTGTCAATGAAAAGGTGCTTTAACACTGTCTAAAAAAAAATAGCTCCTATCTTGATAGCGAGGCCAATCTTTTACACTCCGTCAGATGCCAATCTCTTTAATGCTGCTGTGGTCACCAAAATTACTTTAAGAAGATGCAAATATTAGCTTCCTACTTTTAAGAACATATGAAAATGACAGGCAGGAAAAGACCCAGCTGGTCCATTAAGCCTGCCCCACACTCTTAATGGCTGGAGCATCATAACTAGACACTCCCCTCCCACCACCTCCGCTGCCACGTAATCTCCTGGGAGAAGCAAAAAAAAACGAACAGGCATCCTTAACCTGACAGCCAGTTATAGAGCTACATCTTCAGTAGTCTGCATTGCCATCAGAATTGGGTCATTTACACTAAGAAGTGCAGCCATCAGAAGTTGACCTGTGCATCCAATATTGGCTGCACTCCTGTAATATAAATGCGATTGAAAAGTGCCTAGCAATCTGTGAGATCCATCTACTCCAGCTCCCTATATGAGGACGGCTTCAATTACGCTGGTCTCCACCATGGGAAAAAAACTGTGAATTGAGGAACTGCTGCACACATTTGCTGAGCTTTCTTTCTGATTGAGTGACACAATAAACAACAGCTATATTTAAAGATGTTAAATGGGGTAGATTTTCCATCCTGCTTGGCAGTGGTGCCAGTGCAGAATTGGACGAGCGTAGGCTGGGAAATTGTGAGCAGACCCATATCACTGGATCCCTGCCCATTTTGCACACTGCAAGATCTTCTGGCTAGATAGAATGCAACCCTCCTGTATAATGGGCAACAGGAAATTGTGTAATGTACAATAGTAAAGCCTGCATTCAAACTTCAGTGTAAAGCCAAGCTCAAATTATTTGAGGGAAATAGTAGTGCAAGGATGAATACTTTAAATTTGAAATGTGGATTTTCAAACTGGAGACAACAAACTGTAAGTGTTTGCAAGTGGATGCCAATGTAGCCTACAAAGACGTCAGATTCCTGTCCATTATTCAAATGTCTGTAGTTTTTTTTAATTCATTCTTGGGATATGGGCATCATCAGAAAGGCCAGCATTTATTGTACATCCCCTAGTTTCCCTTCAGAAGGTGGTGGTGAGCTTTCTTCTTGAACCGCTGCAGTCCATGCGGTGAAGGTTCTCCCACAGTGCTGTTAGTTAGGGAGTTCCAGGATTTTGACCCTGCGATGATGAAGGAACGGCGATATATGTCCAAGTCGGGATGGTGTTTGACTTGGAGGGGAAGTTGGAGGTGATGGTGTTCCCATGCATCTGCTGCCCTTGTCCTTCTAGGTGGTGGAGGTTGTGGGTTTGGGAGGTGCTTTTCAAATACAAGGAGTTTTCTTGTATTTCTTGACTTACTAACGTGTTATTTCTGTTGCTGTACACTGATAAAAAAATGTTTTTTGCAATGATTGTCTTGGCCAATATCTATCCCTCAACCAACATCTAAAAACAGACTATCTGGTCGTTATCACATTCTTGTTTGTGGGACCTTGCAGTGTGCAAATTGGCTGCCGCATTTCCTACATTACAACAGTGACTACACTTCAAAAGTACTTCAATGGCTGTGAAGCACTTTGGGACATCCTAAGGTTGCGAAAAGCACTAAATAAATGCAGGTCTTTCCTTCTTTGAAAATGTGGCCAAGTACTCTATGGCATGGTACAGTTTCTGAATTTGGCCACTGGATGGTGTATCTTCTGGTCTAGTTGGGTTTTCACATGTCCTATCTGCAGAGAGCAGTTTGTGGGTCCATTTCCAGACATGTTCAAAACCCAGTTGGAGGAATCCAAACTCATCCCAAGTGAATCTTGGTGTAAAAGGTTATCTGATTTCCCTTGTTACGTTACAGGTAGTTGGCAGCGTATTAAGTGAGCCTCAGTTAAGAAAACAGTGGAGCCTTCCACATGTGAAGCCATCTTATACAACAGGCACATTATTCTGATGTTTGCATTCAGAATTATTTTAGAATCAGCAACATGTTCTAAAAATGTAATCAGTCACCTGATGGTAATAAAACATTTGCTGATGATGATTTTGGATATATACTTGAAAAGGAAAAAATTGCAGGGCTATGGGAAAAGAGCAGGGGAGTGGGACTAATTAGATAGCTCTTTCAAAGAGCCGACACAGGCACGATGGGCCGAGTGGCCTCCTTTGCTGCTGTATGATTTTATGATTCTATGCTGCGGGAGGCCATCATTGCCCTTTTTCTTTATTTTGTTTGCCTCTACTTAAATGTTACAACAACAGCTTGCATTTCCTTAATGATCTGCATGTGCAGGAAGATGTCTCAAAACACTGTACGTCAGGAGGACAAAACAGCGGACGTCAAGCAGGAGGGATAAAGGAAAAATGGAGAGGGTGAGGATGGAAACCAAAGACAGGGTAAGGGGAAGGGTTTTGAAGAGGTTTTTACATATAGGAAGGGAAGTGGCAAGGCAGTGGGAACTGTGCAGAGAGTTCAAGAGTGCAGAAGCATAGTGGCTGAACGAGGCCATTGAGGGCGTTGAAAGCAAGGACAAGAATTTGGAAGTCAACTTACTGGCACATAGTGGAGCTTGGAAAGGATGGGGGGGGGGTGGTGGTGATGGGATTGTGGGATATTGTGGAGGTCAGGAAGCTGTATTTGAAATGAATTGAAGTTTGTGGAAGGTAGAGACAGGACAGCCAGCTAGGAGAGCGTCAATCCATGGGGTGATGAAGGTTTGGACTGGGGTTGTGGTGGCAGAGGGGAAGAGATAGGGACTGAGCCAAACAACTATGTGAAGGTGAAAGAATGCAGTCCTGGTAATGAAGTGGTTGTGTGGGAGGTAGGTGAGCTTGGGGATTGAGCAGCATGCCAAGGTTCCTGACTCAGCCTAAGGAGGCAGCCGGAATATTGAAGGTGTCAAGGCCAGAGCCACTTGGGTGCTGGTAGGAGTCAAAAAGAATGGGTGTAGCTTTGCAGGCATTTAGCTGGAGGAAATTCTTGCTTGTCCATATCTTGATGGACAAGCAGTTGAAGGGTATCCAAACATCCTTTGGTTTGAAGGACGAGGCAGAGAGGTAGAGCTGCACGTCATTGGCACACATGCGAAAGCTGACCCCATCCTTCTTGATGGTATCATCAAGGGGTGCCACATAGATTGTGAAAGCAGAGGATCAAGGGTGGACCCCTGGGTAGTCCGGAGGTGACATTTTGGGCAGAGGAGGAGAAGTAGTTGGAGGCAATGTAGTGCCTGCAGCCCAATGGGTATGAGCAGAACCAGGAAAGAGCATTGCCACTGAGGTAAACTCCAAATGTTGGAATAGTGTAAAGTGGTGTTGAAGGCCACAGAGAGATGAAGAGGATGGGGAATCCATGGCCACCGTCACACAGGTTTTAATAAAACTAAGATATTTTGAGGCTAACCATTTGTGAAAAATCATATTTCAGTTAAAGATGGATACAAATTGGTGTCAGGAGCGGGACCCTGTTCGGCAGGAGGGAGACGGTTGGTGAGAAAAATGGAGTGGGAACAAATGTGAGGCAAATACAATGACGGTGCTTCAAGAAGCATAAGCCTAGAGGTGGCAGGGGGACCTAGATGGGCTGTTGCAGAAGGAGGTGCAGAACCTGAACCTACAACTCATTAAAGCACAGACTCTCAATATACCCTCAGATCGGCAGAACCCCGGAGAAACACCATAATCGGTTGAAAATAGCTTTTTATGCCGTTTTTCTTGGGATTCTGCTGGTGTCCCAAGGAAATTATGGAGAGTGGGACAACCCCCATGGAATTGCCAGGCCCTGGTTCTGCCCAGTGAAGAAATTATCTTGAATATGAAGATTTATTGTAGTCTTAGCCCCTGCTGACTGTAGAACTAGGGTATGCTTCCTTGGCCTGTAGTTCCAAAACTTTAATTGGACTTGCCATTCTTTTGGAATTCAATGAAGCCGTCAGCATTACCCATTTTATTTCTGCTCACTGTCTTTAATGAGTCCTTTCCACTGATCAATTATCTCACAGTCTGAAACTTTGAGAAAGATAAATTCTCATTAACAATAAATAAATTATAGCACTGACAATTCAATTGGCATTACAGTACATCTAGTAAACAGATATTGCAGCATAGCCAAGCAATTTATGTAGTACAATATTATTCAGATTTTTTGGTGACCAACAAACACTTTGGGACAAATCACACTGCTTCCTCTGCCATTTGAAGTCATCCAAACCTCTATTTTTAATATAATCCATCCAATTGATGAGTCAACTAAGGCGTTCCTGTTGTTTCCACTGCTCACCTTGCAGGTAATTTGTTTGAATTAAGCTATTGTTATATTTTTATTATGCCATCTGTTCGGCGCCATCTGGCTCGGTTCCTTCTGGCTCTGTGCATATTGACAAGTGTGTTTGCCAATAATAATCCCCAGACAATTTGTCTTGCAATCTGATCCCCAACAATCGCAAAACACATCACTGAGCTGGATTTAGAGATAAAAATCTTCTTCAGGGAGGCACCACCACAACAACAACAACTTGCATTTAAACAGTGGCTTTAACGTGGTAAAACGTCCCAAGGCGCTTTACAGGAGCGATCTTCAAACAAAATTTGACACCGAGCCACATAAGGAGATGTTAGGACCGGTGACCAAAAGCTTGGTCAAAGAGGTAGGCTTAAAGGAGGAGGGAGAGGTAGCGAGGCGGAGAGGTTTAGGGAGGAAATTAATAGGACTTTGATACATCAGAAATGTTGGTTTATCGAAGGTTTTGCATGGTCCCAAGCCCTAGGTTGCAGCTGAGCACTTCTCCGTTTCCAGCATTACAACAGTGACTACACTACAAAACTACTTCATTGGATGTGAAGCACTTTGGGACATCCTGAGGTTGTGAAAAATGCTATGTAAAAGAAAGTTCTTTCTTTAATATTGATATATTAATTCCAATTCAATTTGAAGATTGCACCGATGTTGTTCCATGCTTACTATCTAGAGAATGTTTTTCTTAACTGCAGATGTGTTTAGCCTGTTTAACCAACACTTGCCAAACAAAACACTTGACTTCAAAAGGGGGAGAAATGCTCAAGTGCAAAAACCAGCAAACGGCTCACCAAGTTCACGGCATGTACTATATGAGTGGTGAGAAAACAGTTTCTAATGTGCTTCAGCAAATGTGTAAAGCTACAGTGTTTCAACAACAACATCTTGCATTTGTAGTGCGCCCTTAACATAGTAAAATGTTATTTCATGAAAAGCAACAAAAAGGCTTGACTGACGTCAGACCACTAGAGTTTCTGTGACGAGCGCACTCAGGACAGGAATGGTGTGTGGCAGGGCATCCGTCTGGAATACTGCGCACAACTGCTCCCACCTGAACTTTCCAGGGATCGACCACCACCTCTGCATGGCAGCCAGGAAAGCGAGAGTAACTGAAATGGACACCAGGAAAACCCAGACCCCGGGTCCCTCCAACATTTGCAGGCGGCGGGCGGGGAAGGACCAGACTGGGGGCGGGAGGAGGGAAATTCAGGTCAGGCGGTGAGGCAGAGGAAGGCCTCACAGCCCAAATGTTCCCTCGTCTTCCACTGGTATCCTGCCCCATTTTGGGCAGGATGGCTGAGAAGAATCAAACCGTATAATTCTCGACGTTCGCTGTTGTAATGAAAAGAACTCCAGTCTCTCCTCGTAACCAAATCCTATTTTCTACTGATGCAGTGGGGTTCCTTTCCAAACCTCGCCCTGTATAACAATGCATTGCAATGTGGACAAACTGCTGATTTTGGCCATTTTTGGAGTGGTGTGCAGCAGACCCCTTTAAGGGCTGCGCAAGCCCTGCACATCGGTTCATGAAAATTGGGCCCGGATCCTACAAGGCACGTAGCACCCTGATCTAAATAGTTGAACAAAGCTCCCACATGTTTCGAGCAGGAGCGCAGGCTGCACATTTCGAGGCCCGCCGAAAAATCAAGTCTGGCAGGCCACGGGCAGCCAGTGCTGAGTACTGAGAGAGTGCTGCATTGTCAGAGGTGCCGTCTTTCGGATGAAATGTTAAACCGAGGCCCCGTCTGCCCTCTCAGGTGGATGTAAAATATCCCACGGTACCATTCGAAGAAGAGCAGTGGAGTTCTCCCCAGTGTCCTGGCCAATATTTATCCCTCAACCAACATCACTAAAACAGATTATCTGGTCATTTATCACACTGCTCTTTGTGGGATCTTGCTGTGCGTAAATTGGCTGCTACATTTCCTACATTACAACAGTGACTACACTTCAAAAAAGTATTTCTTTGGCTGTAAAGCGCTTTGGGACATCCTGAGGTCATGAAAGGCGCTATAAAAATGTAAATCTTTCTTCCCTGCATGTAAAGGGGGGCGCGGGGCGGGTGGGCTTCTCTTTGCTCCTTATATAGAGGAGTAATCTATGTTTGGGACATTTTCCCTTCATTTTCTTTGCTCAGTGCTTTCCTTTGAAAGCCTTCAGCAGCAGCAGGGCTGTTATATGTTAATACATCTCAGAGAATTCTGCTGCCAGTTCATCGCCACTTAGCAGTGTGTGCCTGAGTTGAATTGATTAATGGCATTTGTAAGCGCTGTTAGATTCAGGGTTTTTTTTCCAATTCCTGCTGCCTCCCCGCCCTCCCCTTCAGCTGGAGGAGTTGTAATGAAGGAGGTCTCTTGGTACTGAGCAGCAATCAAGCAAATACAGCTGCTGATAGTTACGAAAGCCTTTGGCCAGGATTCGATTCCCTTGCCCTCTAATTCTGCTGTATTTGTGATATTGTTTTACCCTACATAAGTAATCTGCCCAGCAGTTTGTTAATTTTACCTCTTTCCTCATGATAAGATATCCATGCCTTATAAGGGGTAAAGTCTGTCCCAGCACCATCGACCCCATTAAGCTAATATTTTTAGGTGATTGATTGATTAAGGACATTCTAATCTTACATTCTAATCTTACAGCAAATGAATTTGCTCACTAATTCATTTACTCTTTCTTCGATTTTAACTATTTCTCCTCTTCCCCATTTACTTTTACTAGCAAAGGAGATTCCCCTTGCTCTAATTTGCCCTTTCAGATGTGTGTCAGCCTGGCTCAATTAATTCCACTCTTGATTCAACGACAGGCGACTATGGGTTCAAGACCAGAAGTCTGAGCCCACAATCTAGGCTGCATTATAGCAGGACTGTCATAGAAACAGGAGGAGGCCATCCAGTCTCTCAAGCCTGTTCCAGCATTCATGGCTGATCTGTAACTCAACTCCATTTACCCACCTCTTTTCCATATCCCTTGATACCCTGATCCAACAAAAATCTATCAATCTCAGTCTTGAAAGCTCCAATTGACCCAGTATCCATAGCCTTTTCTGGGAGCGAGTTCCAGATTTCTATAACCATGTGCATGAAAAAGTGCTTTTCGATTTCACTTCCAAATAGCTTGGCTCCAAATTCAAGATTACGCCCCTTGTTCGAGATTCTTTCATCAGAGGAAATAATTTCTCTGTATCTACCCTATCGAATCCCTTAATCATTTTAAATACCTCGACTAGGTCACCCCTCAACCTTCTAAACTCAAGGAAATACAAGCCAAGTTTATGCAACCTGTCCTCATAATTTAACCCTTTAAACCCTGCTATCAGTGCTGTACCCCTTCCAAGGTCAACATGGGGCGGAACTTACTCAGCTCGCGTGGCGTTCCTCAATGGCGTCCTGTCCAACCGCCATCAAATCCATCGGAGCAAGTTCGCGAATGCGCAGGTGCGCATTAAAACCCCGAAATCGCAAACTTGCTCCGATTGTTTCGCTGGCGTTTTGACGGTTATGAATTAAAGGGCCACCTACGCTACAATCAATCCAGTCAGCAAACATCCGTAAACATACCCACCTGTCCAGCTGGAACGAAGATACTTACGCCACGAGACGGTACACTTGAAAATGCCAGCCCCACACTACTTTTTAAAAGCACGGTGACTGAGAATGACGCCAAAACAAAAAAAATTAAATTTTAAACATGTGGAATGTCTAATTACTCTTATTTTAATATTTTTTGATCATTAAAAAAATGATTTTTTTTTTTAACTTTTAATTTCTCTATGTTTCAGTACATCATAAATCATTTCCTTGCCTTTTTATAATAAGGTATGTTATTACGTTAAATTTTTATTTAGGCTAACATAGGGAATGTCACTTTAAATGAATGAGTGTGACTTGCCTGCTTATGGGCGGGGCTTCCACTCTCACAGTCTTTGCAGGCGCACATGGCCTGTGCTGATCTCGCAGCGCACCATTGGAGAAGGTTTCAAAATTCAGCAAATGGAAGTCGTGGCCTACGCAGCGAGTACATGCGTACCTTTTATCCGCAGGATGTGTGGAGAGCCTTGGCACGCCGGTCGGAGCAAGTTCAGTCCCTATATCTTTTTAGAGCAAAATACTGCGGATGCTGGAAACCTGAAATAAAAACAGAAAATTCTGGATGCGCTCGGCAGGTCAGGCAGCATCTGTGAGAGATCATCGACCTGAAACGTCAAATCTGCTTCTCTCTCCACAGACGCTGCCTGACCTGCTGAGTGCATCCAGCATTTTCTGTTAGTATCTTTATCTTTCCTGAGGTGCAGTGCCCAAAACTGAACTCAGTACTCCAGATGTCTGATCAAGGCTATGTACAACTGAAGCATAACTTCGTCACTTTTGGATTCCAACCCCCTTGAGTTATAGGCCGACATTCCATTAGCTGTTTTGATTATTTTTTGTATCTCTGCACTAGCTTGTAGTGATTTGTGTACATGGGCACCTAAATTTCTTTCCACTGCCTCAGCTCCTAATCTCTCACCATTAAGAAAATATTCAGATTTGTCCTTCTTTAATCCAAAGTGGATGACCTCACACTTCCCCACGTTGAACTCCATCTGCCATAGTTTTGCTCACTCACTTAGTCTGTCTACGTACCTTTGTAACTTCCTTCTCCCGTCTTTGAAAAGACATACTTGCTCTCAAGGCAGTACAAAGAAGGTTCACTCGGTTAATCCCGGGGATGAGGGGGTGGACATATGAGGAGAGGTTGAGTAGATTGGGACTCTACTCATTGGAGTTCAGAAGAATGAGAGGCGATCTTATTGAAACATATAAGATTGTGAAGGGGCTTGATCGGGTGGATGCGGTGAGGTTGTTCCCAAGGATGGGTGAAACTAGAACTAGGGGACATAATCTTAGAATAAGGGGCTGCTCTTTCAAAACTGAGATGAGGAGAAACTTCTTCACTCAGAGGGTGGTAGGTCTGTGGAATTTGCTGCCCCAGGAAGCTGTGGAAGCTACATCATTAAATAAATTTAAAACAGAAATGGACAGTTTCCTAGAAGTAAAGGGAATTAGGGGTTACGGGGAGCGGGCAGGCATGAAGCTGAGTTTGGATCGGTCAAGGCCCTGTGGGTGGCGGAGCGGGCCCAGGGGCTGAGTGGCCGGGTCCTGCTCCTACTTCTTGTGTTCTTTAGATTTGAGGTTAGGATCAGATCAGCCATGATCTTATTGAATGGCGGAGCAGGCTCGAGGGGCCGATTGGCCTACTCCTGCTCCTATTTCTTATGTTCTTATGTTAAGAAGTGGCATTTATATAGTGCCTTTAAAGTAGTAAAATGTCATAAGGTGCTTCACTGGAGCGTTATCAAACAAAATTTGACACCGAGCTACGTAAGGATATATTAGGAAAGGTGACCAAAAGCTTGGTCAAAGTGGTTGGTTTTAAGGAGCGTCTTAAAGCAGGAGAGCGAGGTAGAGAGGTGGAGAGGTTTAAAGAGGGAATTCCAGAGTTTGGTGCCTAGGCAGCTGATGGCACGGTCGCCAATGGAAGTGCGAAGGAAATCGGGGATGCGCAAGAGGCTGGAGTTGGAGGAGCGCAGAGAAACTTCTTCACTCAGAGGGTAGTAGGTCTGTGGAATTTGCTGCCCCAGGAAGCTGTGGAAGTTACATCATTAAATAAATTTAAAACAGAAATCGACAGTTTCCTAGAAGTAAAGGGAATTAGGGGTTACGGGGAGCGGGCAGGAAATTGGACATGAATTTAGATTTGAGATTAGGATCAGATCAGCCATGATCTTATTGAATGGCGGAGCAGGCTCGAGGGGCCAATTGGCCTACTCCTGCTCCTATTTCTTATGTTCTTATGTAAACCCTCACTGTACCTCCTAACGTAGTGCAATTTGCAAACTCTCTATTCCTTCATCCAAGTCACTAATATATATGATGAAAAGTTGAGGGCCCAGTACAGATCCCTGGGGAACACCAAGAGTAGCAGGTGGGCCAGGAGGAGCAGGAGTGCTGCAAAACTATTGAAATAAGAAATTCTTGATTGGTGGGTTGTGGAGTTCACTATTGGGCTCACATTCGCTATCTAGTCAACACACAGTTCCTGATACAACCTTTCCAATCATTTTAAAGGGAAAGGCTTTGAAATTATGCTGCGTGACATTAGTAGGTTCATACTCGATTTTTTTCAGTGAAAATATTTTTTAAAATTGTTCTTTAGTATACTGTCCAACATCATCAGTGAGCCTCTGTTCAGTTTTAACATCATGAAATACAGTTTAACCTGTAATTAGCTCTTTGCTATTTGTGAAATCTTAATGCGTGCAAAAATAGCATACATATTGCCTTTGATAGTGATTCAATTGAATATGAAGCACACTGAAATGCTTCTGAGAGCAGTGATAAGGTGCTATAGAAATGCAAATCTTTCTTTCATTCACCACCTTGTGCCTTAAAGGAGCGCAGTCATCATTATCAAAAAAGGATTTTTATTTTTGAGTGAGAGTGGGGAAGGAGAGAAAAACTTGCAGCTCTCGGCCTTTAAATTGGCTTTTCCTCACTCAATAATGCCAAATTCTAAATCGATTGTGCAAAGTATCTGCCTTTGCTTTTCCAGTGCTATTTCAGGTGCTCCACCGTTGCTAATTGCAGTTTCACAGCCAATTCAGAGGATTGCTGTCCATTATATGTGAGAGAAAGACCTTTTTTTTTATTCGTTCATGGGAGTGGGTGTCGCTGGCAAGGCTGCATTTATTGCCCATCCCTAATTGCCCTTGAGAAGGTGGTGGTGAGCCGCCTTCTTGAACCACTGTAGTCCATGTGGTGAAGGTTCTCTCACAGTGCTGTTAGGAAGGGAGTTTCAGGATTTTGACCCAGCGACGATGAAGGAACGGCGATATATTTTCAAGTCGGAATGGTGTGTGACTTGGAGGGGAACGTGCAGGTGGTGTTGCTCCCATGTGCTTGCTGCTCTTGTCCTTCTAGGTGGTAGAGGTCGCAGATTTGGGAGGTGCTGTCGAAGAAGCCTTGGCAAGTTGCTGCAGTGCATCCTGTGGATGGTACACACTGCAGCCACGTTGCACTGGTGGTGAAGGGAGTGAATGTTTAGGATGGTGGATGGGGTGCCAATCAAGCGGGCTGCTTTGTCCTGGATGGTGTCGAGCTTCTTGAGTGTTGTTGGAGCTGCACTTATCCAGGTAAGTGGAAAGTATTCCATCACACTCCTGACTTGTGCCTCGTAGATGTTGGAAAGGCTTTTGGGAGTCAGGAGGTGAGTCACTCGCCGTAGAATACCCAGCCTCTGACCTGTTCTTGTAGCTATAGTATTTATGTGGCTGGTCCAGTTAAGTTTCTGGTCAATGGTGACCCCCAAGATGTTGATGGTAGGGGATTCGGCAATGGTAATGCCGTTGAATGTCAAAGGGAAGTGGTTAGACTCTCTCTTGTTGGAGATGGTCATTGCCTGGCATTTGCCTGACACAAATGGTATTTGCCACTTATCAGCCCAATCCTGGATGTTGTCCAGATCTTGCTGCCTCTGGGCAGAGAATCATTCATTATCTGAGGGGTTGCGAGTGGAACTGAACACTGTGCAATCATCAGCGAACATCCCCATTTCTGACCTTATGATGGAGGGAAGGTCATTGATGAAGCAGCTGAAGATAGTTGGGCCTAGGACACTGCCCTGAGGAACTCCTGCAGCAATGTCCTGGGGCTGGGATGATTGGCCACCAACAAACACTACCATCTTCCTTTATGCTAGGTGTAACTCCAGCCACTGGAGAGTTTTCCCCCTGTTTGCCATTGACTTCAATTTTACTAGGGCTCCTTGGTGCCATACTTGGACAGATGCTGCCTTGATGTCAAGGGCAGTCACTCTCACCTCACCTCTGGAATTCAGCTCTTTTGTCCATGTTTGGACCAAGGCTGTAATGGGGTCTGGAGCCGAGTGGTCCTGGCGGAACCCAAACTGAGCATCAGTGAGCAGGTTATTGGCGAGTAAGTGCCGTTTGATAGCACTGTCGACGACACCTTCCGTCACTTTACTGATGATTGAGATGATTTAGCTCACTGTTTGAAAGGAGTAAAACTGTGTGTGCAAATCAGCGACTTTTAGTAACCCACAGTCAACTCTTAAATAGCCCAACAACATCCATTTCTAGTTTGATTCAAAAGCAAAATACTGCAGATGCTGGAAATCTGCAATAAAACAGAAAATGCTGGAAAATACTCAGCATGTCCTGGCAACATCTGTGGAGAGAGAAACAGATTTGACATTTCAGGTTGATGACCTTTCATCAGAACTGGAAGTAGTTAGAGATTTAACAGATTATAAACAGGTACAGAGCGAGGGAAAAGCGGGTGGAGGAAAGAACAAAGGGGAAGGGGTTACTCTTGCTCTCCACCCAAATGTTTTATGTAGTCATTGGATAATATGCAAAACACCCTGCGGTGAGTGTGGAGGAGCCCATGAGCCACACCTGTCATCAACCTGAAATGTCAAGTCTGTTTCTCTCTCCACAGATGTTGCCCTGACATGCTGAGTATTTTCCAGCATTTTCTGCTTGAGAGATGGTGCAAGAGGGAGGGATTCAAATTCCTGGGACATTGGAATCGGTTCTGGGGGAGCTGGGACCAGTATAAATTGGACGGTCTGCATCTGGGCAGGACTGGAACCAATGTCCTAGGGGGAGTGTTTGCTAGTGCTGTTGGGGAGGGTTTAAACTAAAGTAGCAGGGTGATGGGAACCGATGCAGGAAGTCAGTGGGAAGTAAAGTGGTGACAGAAACAAAAGGAAGTAAGGGAGAGTGTACAAAACATGACCGGACAGATGGTCTGAGAAAGCAGGGCAAAGACCAAGGGAAGTCTAGATTAAACTGCATTTATTTCAATGCAAGAAGTCTGATGGGCAAGGTAGATGAACTCAGGGCATGGATGGGTACATGGGACTGGGATGTTATAGCGATTACTGAAACATGGCTAAGGGAGGGGCAGGACTGGCAGCTCAATGTTCCAGGGTACAGATGCTATAGGAAAGGTAGAGCAGGAGGTAAGAGAGGAGGGGGAGTTGCGTTCTTGATTAGGGAGAACATCATGGCAGTAGTGAGAGGGGATATATCCGAGGGTTCGCCCACTGAGTCTATATGGGTAGAACTGAAAAATAAGAAGGGAGAGACCACTTTGATAGGATTGTACTACAGACCCCCAAATAGTCAACGGGAAATTGAGGAGCAAATATATAAGGAGATTACAGACAGCTGCAAGAAAAATAGGGTGGTAATAGTAGGGGACTTTAACTTTCCCAACATTGACTGGGACAGCCATAGCATTAGGGGCTTGGATGGAGAGAAATTTGTTGAGTGTATTCAGGAGGAATTTCTCATTCAGTATGTGGATGGCCCGACTAGAGAGGGGGCAAAACTTGACCTCCTCTTGGGAAATAAGGAAGGGCAGGTGACAGAAGTGTTAGTGAGGGATCACTTTGGGACCAGTGATCATAATTCCATTAGTTTTAAGATAGCTATGGAGAATGATAGGTCTGGCCCAAAAGTTAAAATTCCAAATTGGGGAAAGGCCAATTTTGATGGTATTAGACAGGAACTTTCAGAAGTTGATTGGGAGAGTCTGTTGGCAGGCAAAGGGACGTCTGGTAAGTGGGAGGCTTTCAAAAGTGTGTTAACCAGGGTTCAGGGTAAGCACATTCCTTATAAAGTGAAGGGCAAGGCTGGTAGAAGTAGGGAACCTTGGATGACTCGGGAGATTGAGGCTCTAGTCAGAAAGAAGAAGGAGGAATATGACATGCATAGGCAGCTGGGATCAAGTGGATCCCTTGAAGAGTATAGTGATTGCCGGAGTAGAGTTAAGAGAGAAATCAGGAGGGCAAAAAGGGGACATGAGATTGCTTTGGCAGATAAGGCAAAGGTGAATCCAAATAGCTTCTACAAATACATAAAGGGCAAAAGAGTAACTGGGGAGAGAGTAGGGCCTCTTAAGGATCAACAAGGTCATCTATGTGCGGAACCACAAGAGATGGGTGAGATCCTGAATGAATATTTCACATCGGTATTTACGGTTGAGAAAGGCATGGATGTTAGACAGAGCGAAGCGATTCCACAACCAACGGATCAGATCAAAGCTCTGCAGTCCTGCCACATCCAGTCGTGAATGGTGGTGGACAATTAAACAACTAACTGGGGGGAGAGGCTCCATGAACATCCCCATCCTCAGTGATGGCGAAGTCCAGCACGTGAGTGCAAAAGACAAGGCTGAAGCGTTTGCAACCATCTTCAGCCAGAAGTGCTGAGTGGATGATCCATCTCGGCCTCCTCTCGATATCCCCACCATCAGAGAAGCCAGTCTTCAGCCAATTCGATTCACTCCACATGATATCAAGAAACGGCTGAGTGCACTGGATACAGCAAAGGCTATAGGCCCCGACAACATCCCGGCTGTAGTACTGAAGACTTGTGCTCCAGAACTAGCCGCACCTCTAGACAAGCTGTTCCAGTACAGCTACAACGCTGGCATCTACCCGACAATGTGGAAAATTGCCCAGGTTTGTCCTGTCCACAAAAAGCAGGACAAATCCAATCTGGCCAATTACTGTCCCATCAGTCCACTCTCAATAATCAGCAAAGTGATGAAAGGTGTCGTCGACAGTGCTATCAAGCGGCACTTACTCACCAATAACCTGCTCACCGATGCTCAGTTTGGGTTCCGCCAGGACCACTCGGCTCCAGACCTCATTACAGCCTTGGTCCAAACATGGACAAAAGAGCTAAATTCCAGATGTGAGGTGAGAGTAACTGTCCTTGACATCAAGGCAGCATTTGACCGAGTGTGGCACCAAGGAGCCCTAGTAAAATTGAAGTCAATGGGAATCAGGGGGAAAACTCTCCAGTGGTTGGAGTCATACCTAGCACCAATGAAGATGGTAGTGGTTGTTGGAGGCCAATCATCTCAGCCTCAGGGCATTGCTGCAGGAGTTCCTCAGGGCAGTGTCCTAGGCACAACCATCTTCAGCTGCTTCATTAATGACCTCCCCTCCCTCATAAGGTCAAAAATGGGGATGTTCGCTGATGATTGCACAGTGTTCAGTTCCATTCGCAACCCCTCAGATAATGAAGCAGTCCATGCCCGCATGCAGCAAGACCTGGACAACATCCAGGCTTGGGCTGATAAGTGGCAAGTAACATTTGCGCCAGACAACTACCAGGCAATGACCATCTCCAACAAGAGAGAGTCTAACCATCTCCCCTTGACATTCAACGGCATTACCATTGCCAAATCCTCCACCATCAACAACTAGGGGGTCACTATTGACCAGAAACTTAACTGGACCAGCCATATAAATACTGTGGCTAGATGAGCAGGTCAGAGGCTGGGGATTCTGCGGCAAGTGACTCACCTCCCGACTCCCCAAAGCCTTTCCACCATCTACAAGGCACAAGTCAGGAGTGTGATGGAATACTCCCCACTTGCCTGGATGAGTGCAGCTCCAATTTTTTTTTTTTTTTATTCGTTCACGGGATGTGGGCGTCGCTGGCAAGGCCGGCATTTATTGCCCATCCCTAATTGCCCTCGAGAAGGTGGTGGTGAGCCGCCTTCTTGAACCGCTGCAGTCCGTGTGGTGACGGTTCTCCCACACTCAAGAAGCTCGACACTATCCAGGACAAAGCAGCTCACTTGATTGGCACTCTATCCACCACCCAAACATTCACTCCCTTCACCACTGGCACACCGTGGCTGCAGTGTGTCCCATCTATGGGATGTACTGCAGCAACTTGCCAAGGCTTCTTCGACAGCACCTCCCAAACCCACGACCTCTACCAGCTAGAAGGACAAGGGCAGCAGGCACATGGGATCAACACCATCTACACGTTCATAGAGTCATAGAGTCATGGAGTTATACAGCACGGATAGAGGCCCTTCGGCCCATCGTGTCCGTGCCGGCCATCAGCCCTGTCTACTCTAATCCCATATTCCAGCATTTGGTCCGTAGCCTTGTATGCTATGGCATTTCAAGTGCTCATCCAAATGCTTCTTGAATGTTGTGAGGGTTCCTGCCTCCACAACCCTTTCAGACAGTGAGTTCCAGACTCCAACCACCCTCTGGGTGAAAAAGTTCTTTCCAAATCCCCTCTAAACCTCCCGCCTTTTACCTTGAATCTATGTCCCCTTGTTATAGTACCCTCAACGAAGGGAAAAAGCTCCTTAGTATCCATCCTATCTGTGCCCCTCATAATTTTGTACACCTCAATCATGTCCCCCCTCAGCCTCCTCTGCTCCAAGGAAAACAAACCCAATCTTCCCAGTCTCTCTTCATAGCTGAAGCGCTCCAGCCCTGGTAACATCCTGGTGAATCTCCTCTGCACCCTCTCCAAAGCGATCACATCCTTCCTGTAGTGTGGCGACCAGAACTGCACACAGTACTCCAGCTGTGGCCTAACCAGTGTTTTATACAGCTCCATCATAACCTCCTTGCTCTTATATTCTATGCCTCGGCTAATAAAGGCAAGTATCCCATATGCCTTCTTTACCACCTTATCTACCTGTTCCGCCGCCTTCAGGGATCTGTGAACTTGCACACCAAGATCCCTCTGACCCTCTGTCTTGCCTAGGGTCCTCCCATTCATTGTGTATTCCCTTGCTTGTTAGTCCCTCCAAAGTGCATCACCTCGCACTTTTCCGGGTTAAATTCCATTTGCCACTGTTCCGCCCATCTGACCAACCCATCTATATTGTCCTGCAGACTGAGGCTATCCTCCTCGCTATTTACCACCCTACCAATTTTTGTATCATCAGCGAACTTACTGATCATACCTTTTACATTCATATCCAAGTCATTAATGTAGACCACAAACAGCAAGGGACCCAGCACCGATCCCTGTGGTACCCCACTGGCCACAGGCTTCCAGTCACAAAAACAAGCTTCGACCATCACCCTCTGCCTTCTGCCACTGAGCCAGTTTTGTATCCACTGGCCTGTAGTTCCCCGGTTTTTCCCTACTCCCCTTCTTGAATAATGGTATTACATTAGCGGTTCTCCAGTCCTCTGGCACATCCCCTGTGGCCAGAGAGGTTCTGAATATATGTGTCAGAGCCCCCGCAATCTCCTCCTTTGCCTCACACAGTAGCCTGGGATACATTTCGTCCGGGCCTGGGGATTTATCCATTTTTAGGCCTGCTAAAACCGCCAATACCTCCTCCCACTCGATGTTAATATGTGCGAGTATATCACAGTCCCCTCCAAGTCACATACCATCCCGACTTGGAAATATATCGCCGTTCCTTCATCGTCACTGGGTCAAAATCCTGGAACTCCCTTCCTAACAGTACTGTGGGAGAACCTTCACCACACGGACTGCAGAGGTTCAAGAAGGCGGCTTACCACCATCTTCTCAAGGGCAATTAGGGATGGGCAATAAATGCTGGCCTTGCCAGCAACACCCATAACCCATGAACAAATTAAAAAAAACCCAGTAGCCCTGCAAATTTTTTCCTTTCAAGTACTTATCCAGTTCCCTTTTGAAAGCCATGATTGAATCTGCCTCCACCATCCCCTCGGGCAGTGCATTCAAGATCATAACCACTCACGGTGTAAAAAAGTTTTTCCTTGTGTCACCTTTGGTTCTTTTGCCAATCACCTTAAATCTATGTCCTCTGGTTCTCGACCCTTCTACCAATGGGAACAGCTTCTCTATATCTATTCTGTCTCGACCCTTCATGATTTTGAATACCTCTATCAAATCTCCTCTTAACCTTCTCTGTTCCAAGGAGAACAACCCCAGCTTCTCCAGTCTATCCACGGAACTAAAGTCCCTCATCCCTGGAATCATCCTAGTAAATCTCTTCTGCACCGTCTCTAAGGCCTTCACATCTTTCCTCAATGTGGTGCCCAGAACTGGACACAATACTCCAGTTGTGACCGAACCAGTGTTTTATAAAGGTTCATCATGACTTCCATACTTTTGTACTCTATGTCTCTATTTATAAAGCCCAGGATCCCGTTAACCGCTTTCTCAACCTCCCTTGCTACCTTCAATGATTTGTGCACGTATACCCCCAGATCTCTCTGTTCCTGTACCCCTTTTAGAGTTGTGCCCTTTAGTTTATATTGCCTCTCCTCATTCTTCCCACCGAAATGTATCACTTTGCATTTTTCTGTGTTAAATTTCATCTGTCACGTCATCTCTCTGCTAAAAATAGTGAGGAGAGGAAGTTCAGGCTAACCTTCCAGTGTTCGCTGTCTACTTTATCCACAGCATAATTCCAAGGCTATTATGTGACTGATTCAATTACAGGCACAGCTGTGATTCTGATATTTACTTGGTGAAATGGTCGATTCGTGTGCTGGCTCCGCCCCTAAATTTGCTTAGGGACGACATCAATACTGCAATGGCAGTGAAGGGCACCCGGGCACTCGGCCATGGTGTGCCAAACACCGTCATGGTGGCGGTGAAAACAGTTGAATACATTACGCCTATGAATCGTGCGTTTTTTGTGAAACGAGTTTTGTTCGACTGTTGTGGATTCGAAGCAACGGACATCTTCTGCCTACAGGATTTCCCTCGAAGCGGATATTTCGATGTCACCTTCAAGACCGTCGCTGGATGCCAGAAGTTTCTTCAGGTGTTCAAGGAGAAGGGGAGCGTTGGACTGCTGGCTCTTCACCCTCCCAACGCAGAGGAATCGGAAGCTGATTGTACACATGTACAACCCACACGCCCCGGTCGTCGATGTGCTGACGTTCCTCACCAGATACGTCAACGGGGCGGAGAACAGCGTTGACGTCACTGACCAGTTCGGGATCTGGACCAGCAAGAGGGAGGTCACGGCAACGTTGAGAGTGGACGCCCACGGCCACATCGTCCACCCCCTCTCCAGCTTCGCCATCGAAGGAAGTCGAGGGTACATCATGTACGTGGGGCAACCCAGAGTCTGTCGCACCTGCGGCAAATCCGGCCACGTGGCGGATTCCTGCACTGCAACCGTCTGCAAGAACTGCAAGCAGGAAGGGCACCGGGCTAAGGACTGCAAGGAGAGCAAGCGCTGCAACCTGTGCGGGGAGGATGGCCATCTCTACAGGGACTGCCCCAAACACAACCTCAGCTACGCCCAGGCGGCCAAGAGCAACACAGCGGAGGAGGAGGGTGCAATAAGCAAGTCTGCCCCAAAGAAGGCCAAGAACCCTCGCCCCGCCACGACCCACTCCGAGAAGACCCCGACCCAGAAAGACAAGGAGCGAGAAAAGGGTCAAGCCGAAAACTGCCAGACCTTAACACCCAGCTCTGAGCCTCCCCACCAGACGACAGAGTCCATGGACGAGGAGGCAGCAGAGGAAGAATGGCAGCTGGTGAGCAAGAAGAACAGAAAGAGGAAGCCAGAGGAAAGGAAACGAGCTCCTGCCGACGCTGCAACCAGGGGTAAAAGAGCGCTCGCGTTGCAGTCGGACTGCAGCGACTACCCCGCGTCTGACGAGGAGGGACGACAGGAGTGAAGCTGTCAGGCTTCCCACCAAAAGCGTCAAAACGTCCAAAGCGACACAGACACAATCGACACCCCCCCATCTCCAGAACACGGGAGCGACAATGCCTCCAGCATCCTCCAGCTCCGGGACGCCGGGAACAGCGAAGTGCCCAGCGCACACCAGCTCCGGGACACCGGGAGCAGCAACAACGAGGAGCCCCAACCGATCAAGGATCGCACGGACTCTCCACCCGACACCACGCCGCCGACGTCACCCCGGCGGAATGATGACCCCCCTCTCTGAGGCAGAACAGGACTCGTACCTCAGCTCAGGGACACTTTGCACAGATCACCGGGATGCAGGGACACGGCCAAGAGCTGGAAACAGCAAACGGACTGTCGGGTGGGACTTTAAACTGTTGTTAAAATGGGTCTGAAAGTCGCATCCATTAACGTGCGTAGCATTAAATGCACTACGCGATGTGCGTCGACCTTGGACTACCTGGCCAAGGTCAAGAGCGACCTACTGTTTGTGCAGGAGTGTGCCTCAGCAATTACTGGCAATGGTCGCAGCGGTGGGCCCACGGGCCGTCCATCTGGTCGGGAGGCAACGATTGCCGTGTCCCCGGCCTGGGGATTCTGCTGCGGGGGGGCAACTTCACCATCACCAAAGTAAAGGAGGTGGTGGGGGTTCGTCTCCTCATAGCAGACGTAATGTACAAAAACGCTCCGCTCCGGCTGATCAACGTGTACGCCCCGGCTCTAAAGAACGAGCGGCTGGCCGTCTTCCAGCAGCTGATGTCCAGGCCGGTCATTCTCGGCGGTGACTTCAACTGCATCATCGATGCGGCTGGACGATCCGGCAGAGCCGACAGCAAACTGGACGCCACTGGATGCAAGCGGTGAAAGACGCCAAGCTGTGCGACGTCTTCAGCAACCCTGCAGACGGAGCGGCGCGTCAATTCACCTGGTCCAGACCAGACGGGTCCGTCTGCTCCAGGATAGACTTCCTGTTTGCATCCCTGACGCTCAAGGTCAGATCCACCAAGGTCACACCGGTGTTCTTCTCTGACCACTGCCTCCTCCTGGCCGACTATCACCTACAGGACGATCAGAGAGTGGGCAGGGGGATATGGAAGCTGATCGTGAAACTGTTGACCCCGGGAAACATTGAGGAACTGAAGAGGGATTACAAAGGTTGGAGAACCGTAAAGCCCCTTTTTGATTCCCCAGTGCACTGGTGGGAAGCCATCAAGGCGAACATCAAGAGGTTTTTCATCCTCAAAGGTGTTCAGAAGGCGAGAGGGAGGCAGAGGGAAAAGTACCGACTCCAGAAAAGCATGCAGAATCTTCTCCTGCTGCAGTCGATGGGGATCGATGTCGGGGAGGAACTCAGAGAGGTGAAGGACTAGCAAGCCTCGCTCTTTGCCTCCGAGGCCTCCAAGATCATCTTCCGGTCCAGAGTCTGCTCCGTGGAGCAGGACGAGACTTGCTCGCATTTCTTCTTCCAAAAGGTGCACAGAGAGAGCAGCCTGAAGGAAGAGGATGGCTCGGTCACGTCCTCGCAGCCCGACATACTGAGGATCTGCAAATCCTTTTATGCCGGACTGTACGACGCGAAACCCACAGACAGCGCGGCCTCCTAGTCCCTCTTGTCGTCTAGCACGGAGGTTCTAGACGACAGCAAGCGGGAGAGTCTGGATCACCCGCTGACTCTGGAAGAACTGACAAAGGCCGTCCGTTCCTTCGAGAAGAGTAAGACTCCCGGAAGCGACGGCTTACCGGTGGAGTTGTACTCGGCTCTGTGGGACTGGATAGGCCCAGACCTGCTGGAAGTGTACGGGGGTATGCCCCTGGCAAGCAGCATGTCAGACTCCATGAGGAAAGGCATCATCACCCTCATCTACAAGCAGAAGGGAGAGAGGGAAGAAATCAAAAATTGGCGACCCATCTCACTATTTAACGTGGACTACAAAATTCTGTCCAAGGTCATCGCCTATCGGGTCAAGTCAGCCCGAGAGGTGGTGATCCACCCCGATCAGACCTGCACCGTACCCGGCAGGAAGATCTCTGATAGCCTGGTGCTACTCAGGGATACGATCGCCTACATACAGGACAGGGGGGTGAACACCTGCCTGATCAGCCTGGACCAGGAGAAGGCCTTTGACAGAATATCCCACATGTACATGATGGACATGCTCTCCAAAATGCGGTTTGGGGAGGGAATCCGCAATTGGATCCAACTGCTCTACACAAACATCAGTAGCGCAGTTTCAATCAACGGGTGGGAATCAGAAAGCTTTCCGATCAAATCTGGAGTCAGGCAGGGCTGTCCTCTCTCCTCCGTCTTGTTCGTGTGTTGCATCGAACCCTTTGCCGAGTTCATCAGGAGGAATGCGGGCATAAGAGGGGTGACGATCCCAGGCAGCGGAGGCGCCCAGGTCATGGCCTCCCTCTACATGGACGACATCGCCGTCTTTTGCTCGGATCAGCTGTCGGTCCGCAGATTGATGAGCATCTGCGACCAGTTCGAACTGGCCTCGGGGGCCAGGGTAAATCGTACCAAGAGTGAGGCCATGTTCCTCGGGAGCTGGACCGACTGATCCCTTGTCCCCTTCACCGTCAGGCCGGATTACCTAAAGGTGTTGGGGTGCTGGTTCAGGGGGTCCAGGGCGTGCACCAAAAACTGGGAGGAGCGCATTGCCAAGGTCAAGCAGAAAATGGGACTGTGGGAGCGATGATCCTTCTTGATCATGGGCAAGAACCTGGTCATCAGGTGCGAGGTGCTCTCAGTGTTGCTGTACATGGCGCAGGTCTGGCCCATACCTCGCTCCTGTGCCGTGACAGTCACCCGAGCCATCTTCCACTTTATCTGGAGATCAAAAATGGACCGTGTCCACAGGGACACGATGTATGAAAACTCCAGAGAAAGGGGGGAAAGGCGTGCCCAACGTGGCCCCCATCCTGATGGCCACTTTTGTGCGTTTTTTTGTTCATTCATGGGATGTGGGCATCGCTGGCGAGGCCAGCATTTATTGCCCACCCATAATTGCCCTTGAGAAGGTGGTGGTGAGCTGCCTTCTTGAACCGCTGCAGTCTATGTGGTGAAGGTTCTCCCACAGTGCTGTTAGGAAGGGAGTTCCAGGATTTTGACCCAGTGATGATGAAGGAATGGTGATATATTTCCAAGTCGGGATGGTGTGTGACTTGAAGGGGAACGTGCAGTTGATGTTGTTCCCATATACCTGCTGCTCTTGTCCTTCTAGGTGATAGAGGTCACGGGTTTGGGAGGTGCTGTCGAATAAGCATTGGCGAGCTGCTGCGGTGCATCCTGTGGATGGTGCACACTGCAGCCACTGTGCACCGGTGGTGAAGGGAGTGAAAGTTTAGGGTGGTGGATGGGGTGCCAATCAAGTGGGCTGCATTGTCCTGGATGGTGTCGAGCTTCTTGAGTGTTGTTGGAGCTGCACTCATCCAGGCAAGTGGAGAGTATTCCATCACACTCATGACTTGTGCCTTGTAGATGGTGGAAAGGCTTTGGGGAGTCAGCAATGTCCTGGGGCTGAGATGATTGGCCTCCAACAACCACTACCATCTTCCTTTGTGCTAAGTATGACTCCAGCCACTGGAGAGTTTTCCCCCTGATTCCCATTGACTTCAATTTTACTAGGGCTCCTTGGTGCCACACTCGATCAAATGCTGCCTTGATGTCAAGGGCAGTCACTCTCACCTCACCTCTGGAATTCAGCTCTTTTGTCCATGTTTGGACCAAGGCTGTAATGAGGTCTGGAGCCGAGTGGTCCTGGCTGAACGCAAACTTAGCATCGGTGAGCAGGTTACTGGTAAGTGTCGCTTGATAGCACTGTCGACGACACCTTCCATCACTTTGCTGATGATTGAGAGTAGACTTTTTAAAAATTCGTTCACGGGATGTGGGTGTCGCTGGTGAGGCCAGCATTTATTGCCCATCCTTAATTGCCCTCGAGAAGGTGGTGGTGAGCTGCCTTCTTGAACCGCTGCAGTCCGTGTGGTGACGGTTCTCCCACAGTGCTGTTAGGAAGGGAGTTCCAGGATTTTGACCCAGCGACAATGAAGGAACGGCGATATATTTCCAAGTCAGGATGGTGTGTAACTTGGAGGGGAACGTGCAGGTGGTGTTGTTCCCATGTGCCTGCTGCTCTTGTCCTTCTAGATGGTAGAGGTTGCGGGCTTGGGAGGTGCTGTCGAAGAAGCCTTGGCGAGTTGCTGCAGTGCATCCTGTGGATGGTACACACTGCAGCCACAGTGCGCTGGTGGTGAAGGGAGTGAATGTTTAGGGTGGTGGATGGGGTGCCAATCAAGCGGGCTGCTTTATCTTGGATGGCGTCGAGCTTCTTGAGTGTTGTTGGAGCTGCACTCATCCAAGCAAGTGGAGAGTATTCCATCGCACTCCTGACTTGTGCCTTGTAGATGGTGGAAAGGCTTTGGCGAGTCAGGAGGTGAGTCACTCGCCGCAGAATACCCAGCCTCTGACCTGCTCTTGTAGCCACAGTATTTATATGGCTGGTCCAGTTAAGTTTCTGGTCAATGGTGACCACCAGGATGTTGATGGTGGGGGATTCGGCGATGGTAATGCCGTTGAATGTCAAGGGGAGGTGGTTAGACTCTCTCTTGTTGGAGATGGTCATTGCCTGGCACTTATCTGGCGTGAATGTTACTTGCCACTTATCAGCCCAGGCCTGGACGTTGTCCAGGTCTTGCTGCATGTGGGAACGGACTGCTTCATTATTTGAGGGGTTGCGAATGGAACTGAACACTGTGCAGTCATCAGCGAACATCCCCATTTCTGACCTTATGATGGAGGGAAGGTCATTGATGAAGCAGCTGAAGATGGTTGGGCCTAGGACACTGCCCTGAAGAACTCCTGCAGCAATGTCCTGGGGCTGAGATGATTGGCCTCCAACAACCACTACCATCTTCCTTTGTGCTAGGTATGACTCCAGCCACTGGAGAGTTTTCTCCCTGATTCCCATTGACTTCAATTTTACTAGGGCTCCTTGGTGCCACACTCGTTCAAATGCTGCCTTGATGGGGCGGTAATTGGCCGGATTGGATTTGTCCTGCTTTTTGTGGACTGGACATACCTGGGCAATTTTCCACATTGTGTGGCTGCATCAAGCTGTGCGTTGACCCTCGGTACGCAAACACAAAGTGTCACTACGTGCTGAGGTTCTATCTGTCCCCAGTGTTGTGAAGGATAGGCCTGGCCATGCTGCCACGGAACACTCCATCCAGTTGGACCGTTCTGCCCCTCCTGTCTTTCGTTGAAAAGTTTGTGCAGAAAAACACCTTTGACCACAAGGCGATCAGCAAGTGGTCCGCACACAACGTCCTCGAGACCCTACGGGAAAAGGAGATGGTGGATCCTGTCGGTTGGTTCCCCGAGCAGACTGTCAATGTCATTTTGCAGAACGCCTCATCGCCAGAGCTTTCAAACAGGCACCAAGACCTAGCTTGGCTGGTGGTGAGAGGGCCCTTCCCGTCAGATCCTACATGCACTCCCAGAGTCTCAGCGCCACCGTGCGCTGTCCCCGAGGCTGTGGTGGAGACGAGACCGTCACCATCTCCTTCTGGAATGTGCCTTTGCAAAGAAGGTCTGGAGAGAGATGCAGTGGTATCTGTCCAGGTTCATCCCAAGCAGCTCCGTAACACAGGACTCTGTGCTCTGTTCTGTTCCCGGGGACGCACACCGAGACAGACATCAACTGCTGCTGGAGGACCATCAACTCGGTAAAAGACGCCCTTTGGTCTGTCCGAAACTTGCTGGTCTTCCAGCACAAGGAGCTGTCCTCGACCGAGTGTTGCAGGCTGGCACATTCCAAGGTCCAGGACTACGTGCTCAGGGACGCACTGAAGCTTGGGTGCGGCCGCCGCAAAGGCTCTGTGGGGAAAGGCAATCGTTTAGAGCCTTCCCGCCATTGTATACCGAGGGGCTGCAATCAGGGAAAAACCCCCTCGGGCAGAATGTAAAATTCAATTTGATGTAGTGTACCTTTAATGAATCTGTAACGTACCTGTAATCAATAATCTATATTGAGTGTAATGCAATGAGGCACCCTAGAGTGTCATGAACTGTAATTAAGTACAATGTGTTCATTGAACTGTACTTGATGTAACCTGCAAATTGTATAATCTGTATTGTGTGCGTTTGGAATGTGATATGACAACTGTATTGTATGTATTGTTGCAAATTTTATGAATGAAGTATATTTTTTGAAAAAAAAATTACTTGGTGAAATCAGCTTATTTTGGCCTTCAATTACTCAGCTGAGATGTATTTATTCTAACAGCAGACCCTTTCCCATTATCAACTCATACCAGCCAGCAGTAAATGCTCATGTTATGCTTTCGAACTTGTAGTTTCACTTGCAGGGAAAAAGGTTTCATTCCTTTATTAAATTATGACAAAAAATACACCCATTTGTTTAATTATTGAGAATTCAGGTTGAAAAGGCAAGGCACATGGTGCAGCACACTACCAGAGTTCAAAAAAATAGGATAGAAAACAGCTCGGTGTGTCAAATACCTCTGAAATTTGGAAAATCACCATGAATGTGGTGACAATGTGAAAATTGCCCAGGTATGTCCTGTCCATAAAAAGCAGGACAAATCCAATCCGGCCAATTACCGCCCCATCAGTCTACTCTCAATCACCAGCAAAGTGATGGAAGGTGTTGTCGACAGTACTATAAAGCGGCACTTACTCACCAATAACCTGCTCACCGATGCTCAGTTTGGGTTCCGCCAGGACCATGCGGCTCCAGACCTCATTACAGCCTTGGTCCAAACATGGACAAAAGAGCTGAATTCCAGAGCTGAGGTGAGAGTGACTGCCCTTGACATCAAGGCAGCAGTTGACCGAGTGTGGCACCAAGGAGCCCTAGTAAAATTGAAGTCAATGGGAATCAGGGGGAAAACTCTCAAGTGACTGGAGTCATAACTAGCACAAATGAAGATGGTAGTGGTTGTTGGAGGCCAATTATCTCAGCCCCAGGACATTGCTGCAGGAGTTCCTCAGGGCAGTGTCCTAGGCCCAACCATCTTCAGCTGCTTCATCAATGACCTTCCCTCCATCATACGGTGAGAAATGGGGATGTTCGCTGATGATTGAGCAATGTTCAGTTCCATTCGCAACCCCTCAGATCATGAAGCAATCCGTGCCCACATGCAGCAAGACCTGGACAACATCCAGGCTTGGGCTGATAAGTAGCAAGTAACATTCGCGCCAGACAAGTGCCAGGCAATGACCATCTCCAACAAGAGAGAATCTCACCACCTCCCCTTGACATTCAATGGCATTACCATTGCTGAATCCCCCACCATCAACATCCTTGGGGTCACCATTGACCAGAAACATAACTGGAACAGCCACATAAATACAGTGGCCACAAGAGCAGGTCAGAGGCTGGGTATTCTGCGGCGAGTGGGGCTGAGATGATTGGCCTCCAACAACCACTACCATCTTCCTTTGTGCTAAGTATGACTCCAGCCACTGGAGAGTTTTCCCCCTGATTCCCATTGACTTCAATTTTACTAGGGCTCCTTGGTGCCACACTCGATCAAATGCTGCCTTGATGTCAAGGGCAGTCACTCTCACCTCACCTCTGGAATTCAGCTCTTTTGTCCATGTTTGGACCAAGGCTGTAATGAGGTCTGGAGCCGAGTGGTCCTGGCTGAACCCAAACTGAGCATCGGTGAGCAGCTTACTGGTAAGTGTCGCTTGATAGCACTGTCGACGACACCTTCCATCACTTTGCTGATGATTGAGAGTAGACTTTTTAAAAATTCGTTCACGGGATGTGGGTGTCGCTGGTGAGGCCAGCATTTATTGCCCATCCCTAATTGCCCTCGAGAAGGTGGTGGTGAGCTGCCTTCTTGAACCGCTGCAGTCCGTGTGGTGACGGTTCTCCCACAGTGCTGTTAGGAAGGGAGTTCCAGGATTTTGACCCAGCGACAATGAAGGAACGGCGATATATTTCCAAGTCGGGATGGTGTGTAACTTGGAGGGGAACGTGCAGGTGGTGTTGTTCCCATGTGCCTGCTGCTCTTGTCCTTCTAGATGGTAGAGGTTGCGGGCTTGGGAGGTGCTGTCGAAGAAGCCTTGGCGAGTTGCTGCAGTGCATCCTGTGGTTGGTACACACTGCAGCCACAGTGCGCTGGTGGTGAAGGGAGTGAATGTTTAGGGTGGTGGATGGGGTGCCAATCAAGCGGGCTGCTTTATCTTGGATGGCGTCGAGCTTCTTGAATGTTGTTGGAGCTGCACTCATCCAAGCAAGTGGAGAGTATTCCATCACACTCCTGACTTGTGCCTTGTAGATGGTGGAAAGGCTTTGGGGAGTCAGGAGGTGAGTCACTTGCCGCAGAATACCCAGCCTCTGACCTGCTCTTGTAGCCACAGTATTTATATAGCTGGTCCAGTTAAGTTTCTGGTCAATGGTGACCACCAGGATGTTGATGGTGGGGGATTCGGCGATGGTAATGCCGTTGAATGTCAAGGGGAGGTGGTTAGACTCTCTCTTGTTGGAGATGGTCATTGCCTGGCACTTATCTGGCATGAATGTTACTTGCCACTTATCAGCCCAAGCCTGGATGTTGTCCAGGTCTTGCTGCATGTGGGAACGGACTGCTTCATTATTTGAGGGGTTGCGAATGGAACTGAACACTGTGCAGTCATCAGCGAACATCCCCATTTCTGACCTTATGATGGAGGGAAGGTCATTGATGAAGCAGTTGAAGATGGTTGGGCCTAGGACACTGCCCTGAGGAACTCCTGCAGCAATGTCCTGGGGCTGAGATGATTGGCCTCCAACAACCACTACCATCTTCCTTTGTGCTAGGTATGACTCCAGCCACTGGAGAGTTTTCCCCCTGATTCCCATTGACTTCAATTTTACTAGGGCTCCTTGGTGCCACACTCGGTCAAATGCTGCCTTGATGGGGCGGTAATTGGCCGGATTAGATTTGTCCTGCTTTTTGTGGACTGGACATACCTGGGCAATTTTCCACATTGTGTGGCTGCATCAAGCTGTGCGTTGACCCTCGGTACGCAAACACAAAGTGTCACTACGTGCTGAGGTTCTACCTGTCCCCAGTGTTGTGAAGGATAGGCCTGGCCATGCTGCCACGGAACACTCCATCCAGTTGGACCGTTCTGCCCCTCCTGTCTTTCGTTGAAAAGTTTGTGCAGAAAAACACCTTTGACCACAAGGCGATCAGCAAGTGGTCCGCACACAACGTCCTCGAGACCCTACGGGAAAAGGAGATGGTGGATCCTGTCGGTTGGTTCCCCGAGCAGACTGTCAATGTCATTTTGCAGAACGCCTCATCGCCAGAGCTTTCAAACAGGCACCAAGACCTAGCTTGGCTGGTGGTGAGAGGGCCCATCCCGTCAGATCCTACATGCACTCCCAGAGTCTCAGCGCCACCGTGCGCTGTCCCCGAGGCTGTGGTGGAGACGAGACCGTCACCCATCTCCTTCTGGAATGTGCCTTTGCAAAGAAGGTCTGGAGAGAGATGCAGTGGTATCTGTCCAGGTTCGTCCCGAGCAGCTCCGTAACACAGGACTCTGTGCTCTGTTCTGTTCCCGGGGACGCAAACCGAGACAGACATCAACTGCTGCTGGAGGACCATCAACTCGGTAAAAGACGCCCTTTGGTCTGTCCGAAACTTGCTGGTCTTCCAGCACAAGGAGCTGTCCTCGACCGAGTGTTGCAGGCTGGCACATTCCAAGGTCCAGGACTACGTGCTCAGGGACGCACTGAAGCTTGGGTGCGGCCGCCGCAAAGGCTCTGTGGGGAAAGGCAATCGTTTAGAGCCTTCCCGCCATTGTATACCGAGGGGCTGCAATCAGGGAAAAACCCCCCTCGGGCAGAATGTAAAATTCAATTTGATGTAGTGTACCTTTAATGAATCTGTAACGTACCTGTAATCAATATTCTGTATTGAGTGTAATGCAATGAGGCACCCTAGAGTGTCATGAACTGTAATTAAGTACAATGTGTTCATTGAACTGTACTTGATGTAACCTGCAAATTGTATAATCTGTATTGTGTGCGTTTGGAATGTGATATGACAACTGTATTGTATGTATTGTTGCAAATTTTATGAATGAAGTATATTTTTTGAAAAAAAAACTACTTGGTGAAATCAGCTTATTTTGGCCTTCAATTACTCAGCTGAGATGTATTTATTCTAACAGCAGACCCTTTCCCATTATCAACTCATACCAGCCAGCAGTAAATGCTCATGTTATGCTTTCGAACTTGTAGTTTCACTTGCAGGGAAAAAGGTTTCATTCCTTTATTAAATTCTGACAAAAAATACACCCATTTGTTTAATTATTGAGAATTCAGGTTGAAAAGGCAAGGCACATGGTGCAGCACACTACCAGAGTTCAAAAAAATAGGATAGAAAACAGCTCGGTGTGTCAAATACCTCTGAAATTTGGAAAATCACCATGAATGTGGTGACAATGTGAAAATTGCCCAGGTATGTCCTGTCCATAAAAAGCAGGACAAATCCAATCCGGCCAATTACCGCCCCATCAGTCTACTCTCAATCACCAGCAAAGTGATGGAAGGTGTTGTCGACAGTACTATAAAGCGGCACTTACTCACCAATAACCTGCTCACCGATGCTCAGTTTGGGTTCCGCCAGGACCATGCGGCTCCAGACCTCATTACAGCCTTGGTCCAAACATGGACAAAAGAGCTGAATTCCAGAGCTGAGGTGAGAGTGACTGCCCTTGACATCAAGGCAGCAGTTGACCGAGTGTGGCACCAAGGAGCCCTAGTAAAATTGAAGTCAATGGGAATCAGGGGGAAAACTCTCAAGTGACTGGAGTCATAACTAGCACAAATGAAGATGGTAGTGGTTGTTGGAGGCCAATTATCTCAGCCCCAGGACATTGCTGCAGGAGTTCCTCAGGGCAGTGTCCTAGGCCCAACCATCTTCAGCTGCTTCATCAATGACCTTCCCTCCATCATACGGTGAGAAATGGGGATGTTCGCTGATGATTGAGCAATGTTCAGTTCCATTCACAACCCCTCAGATCATGAAGCAATCCGTGCCCACATGCAGCAAGACCTGGACAACATCCAGGCTTGGGCTGATAAGTAGCAAGTAACATTCGCGCCAGACAAGTGCCAGGCAATGACCATCTCCAACAAGAGAGAATCTCACCACCTCCCCTTGACATTCAATGGCATTACCATTGCTGAATCCCCCACCATCAACATCCTTGGGGTCACCATTGACCAGAAACATAACTGGAACAGCCACATAAATACAGTGGCCACAAGAGCAGGTCAGAGGCTGGGTATTCTGCGGCGAGTGGGGCTGAGATGATTGGCCTCCAACAACCACTACCATCTTCCTTTGTGCTAAGTATGACTCCAGCCACTGGAGAGTTTTCCCCCTGATTCCCATTGACTTCAATTTTACTAGGGCTCCTTGGTGCCACACTCGATCAAATGCTGCCTTGATGTCAAGGGCAGTCACTCTCACCTCACCTCTGGAATTCAGCTCTTTTGTCCATGTTTGGACCAAGGCTGTAATGAGGTCTGGAGCCGAGTGGTCCTGGCTGAACCCAAACTGAGCATCGGTGAGCAGGTTACTGGTAAGTGTCGCTTGATAGCACTGTCGACGACACCTTCCATCACTTTGCTGATGATTGAGAGTAGACTTTTTAAAAATTCGTTCACGGGATGTGGGTGTCGCTGGTGAGGCCAGCATTTATTGCCCATCCCTAATTGCCCTCGAGAAGGTGGTGGTGAGCTGCCTTCTTGAACCGCTGCAGTCCGTGTGGTGACGGTTCTCCCACAGTGCTGTTAGGAAGGGAGTTCCAGGATTTTCACCCAGCGACAATGAAGGAACGGCGATATATTTCCAAGTCGGGATGGTGTGTAACTTGGAGGGGAACGTGCAGGTGGTGTTGTTCCCATGTGCCTGCTGCTCTTGTCCTTCTAGATGGTAGAGGTTGCGGGCTTGGGAGGTGCTGTCGAAGAAGCCTTGGCGAGTTGCTGCAGTGCATCCTGTGGATGGTACACACTGCAGCCACAGTGCGCTGGTGGTGAAGGGAGTGAATGTTTAGGGTGGTGGATGGGGTGCCAATCAAGCGGGCTGCTTTATCTTGGATGGCGTCGAGCTTCTTGAATGTTGTTGGAGCTGCACTCATCCAAGCAAGTGGAGAGTATTCCATCACACTCCTGACTTGTGCCTTGTAGATGGTGGAAAGGCTTTGGGGAGTCAGGAGGTGAGTCACTTGCCGCAGAATACCCAGCCTCTGACCTACTCTCATAGCCACAGTATTTATATAGCTGGTCCAGTTAAGTTTCTGGTCAATGGTGACCACCAGGATGTTGATGGTGGGGGATTCGGCGATGGTAATGCCGTTGAATGTCAAGGGGAGGTGGTTAGACTCTCTCTTGTTGGAGATGGTCATTGCCTGGCACTTATCTGGCATGAATGTTACTTGCCACTTATCAGCCCAAGCCTGGATGTTGTCCAGGTCTTGCTGCATGTGGGAACGGACTGCTTCATTATTTGAGGGGTTGCGAATGGAACTGAACACTGTGCAGTCATCAGCGAACATCCCCATTTCTGACCTTATGATGGAGGGAAGGTCATTGATGAAGCAGTTGAAGATGGTTGGGCCTAGGACACTGCCCTGAGGAACTCCTGCAGCAATGTCCTGGGGCTGAGATGATTGGCCTCCAACAACCACTACCATCTTCCTTTGTGCTAGGTATGACTCCAGCCACTGGAGAGTTTTCCCCCTGATTCCCATTGACTTCAATTTTACTAGGGCTCCTTGGTGCCACACTCGGTCAAATGCTGCCTTGATGGGGCGGTAATTGGCCGGATTAGATTTGTCCTGCTTTTTGTGGACTGGACATACCTGGGCAATTTTCCACATTGTGTGGCTGCATCAAGCTGTGCGTTGACCCTCGGTATGCAAACACAAAGTGTCACTACGTGCTGAGGTTCTACCTGCCCCCAGTGTTGTGAAGGATAGGCCTGGCCATGCTGCCACGGAACACTCCATCCAGTTGGACCGTTCTGCCCCTCCTGTCTTTCGTTGAAAAGTTTGTGCAGAAAAACACCTTTGACCACAAGGCGATCAGCAAGTGGTCCGCACACAACGTCCTCGAGACTCTACGGGAAAAGGAGATGGTGGATCCTGTCGGTTGGTTCCCCGAGCAGACTGTCAATGTCATTTTGCAGAACGCCTCATCGCCAGAGCTTTCAAACAGGCACCAAGACCTAGCTTGGCTGGTGGTGAGAGGGCCCTTCCCGTCAGATCCTACATGCACTCCCGGACTCTCAGCGCCACCGTGCGCTGCCCCCGAGGCTGCGGTGGAGACGAGACCGTCACCCATCTCCTTCTGGAATGTGCCTTTGCAAAGAAGGTCTGGAGAGAGATGCAGTGGTATCTGTCCAGGTTCATCCCGAGCAGCTCCGTAACACAGGACTCTGTGCTCTGTTCTGTTCCCGGGGACGCACACCGAGACAGACATCAACTGCTGCTGGAGGACCATCAACTCGGTAAAAGACGCCCTTTGGTCTGTCCGAAACTTGCTGGTCTTCCAGCACAAGGAGCTGTCCTCGACCGAGTGTTGCAGGCTGGCACATTCCAAGGTCCAGGACTACGTGCTCAGGGACGCACTGAAGCTTGGGTGCGGCCGCCGCAAAGGCTCTGTGGGGAAAGGCAATCGTTTAGAGCCTTCCCGCCATTGTATACCGAGGGGCTGCAATCAGGGAAAAACCCCCTCGGGCAGAATGTAAAATTCAATTTGATGTAGTGTACCTTTAATGAATCTGTAACGTACCTGTAATCAATAATCTATATTGAGTGTAATGCAATGAGGCACCCTAGAGTGTCATGAACTGTAATTAAGTACAATGTGTTCATTGAACTGTACTTGATGTAACCTGCAAATTGTATAATCTGTATTGTGTGCGTTTGGAATGTGATATGACAACTGTATTGTATGTATTGTTGCAAATTTTATGAATGAAGTATATTTTTTGAAAAAAAAATTACTTGGTGAAATCAGCTTATTTTGGCCTTCAATTACTCAGCTGAGATGTATTTATTCTAACAGCAGACCCTTTCCCATTATCAACTCATACCAGCCAGCAGTAAATGCTCATGTTATGCTTTCGAACTTGTAGTTTCACTTGCAGGGAAAAAGGTTTCATTCCTTTATTAAATTATGACAAAAAATACACCCATTTGTTTAATTATTGAGAATTCAGGTTGAAAAGGCAAGGCACATGGTGCAGCACACTACCAGAGTTCAAAAAAATAGGATAGAAAACAGCTCGGTGTGTCAAATACCTCTGAAATTTGGAAAATCACCATGAATGTGGTGACAATGTGAAAATTGCCCAGGTATGTCCTGTCCATAAAAAGCAGGACAAATCCAATCCGGCCAATTACCGCCCCATCAGTCTACTCTCAATCACCAGCAAAGTGATGGAAGGTGTTGTCGACAGTACTATAAAGCGGCACTTACTCACCAATAACCTGCTCACCGATGCTCAGTTTGGGTTCCGCCAGGACCATGCGGCTCCAGACCTCATTACAGCCTTGGTCCAAACATGGACAAAAGAGCTGAATTCCAGAGCTGAGGTGAGAGTAACTGCCCTTGACATCAAGGCAGCAGTTGACCGAGTGTGGCACCAAGGAGCCCTAGTAAAATTGAAGTCAATGGGAATCAGGGGGAAAACTCTCAAGTGACTGGAGTCATAACTAGCACAAATGAAGATGGTAGTGGTTGTTGGAGGCCAATTATCTCAGCCCCAGGACATTGCTGCAGGAGTTCCTCAGGGCAGTGTCCTAGGCCCAACCATCTTCAGCTGCTTCATCAATGACCTTCCCTCCATCATACGGTGAGAAATGGGGATGTTCGCTGATGATTGAGCAATGTTCAGTTCCATTCGCAACCCCTCAGATCATGAAGCAATCCGTGCCCACATGCAGCAAGACCTGGACAACATCCAGGCTTGGGCTGATAAGTAGCAAGTAACATTCGCGCCAGACAAGTGCCAGGCAATGACCATCTCCAACAAGAGAGAATCTCACCACCTCCCCTTGACATTCAATGGCATTACCATTGCTGAATCCCCCACCATCAACATCCTTGGGGTCACCATTGACCAGAAACATAACTGGAACAGCCACATAAATACAGTGGCCACAAGAGCAGGTCAGAGGCTGGGTATTCTGCGGCGAGTTACTCATCTGTGACTACCCAAAGCCTTTCCACCTTCCATAAGGCACAAGTCAGGTGTATGATGGAATACTTCCCACTTGCCTGGATGAGTGCAGCGCCAATAACACTCAAGAAGCTCGACACCATCTAAGACAAAGCAGCCCGCTTGATTGGCACCCTATCCACCACCCTAAACATTCACTCCCTTCACCAATGGCGCACCAAGGCTGCAGTGTGTACCATCCACACGATGCACTGCAGCAACTCGCCAAGGCTTCTTCGACAGCAACTCCCAAACCTGCGACCTCTTCCACCTAGAAGGACAAGGGCTACTGGAACATGGGAACAACACCACCTGCACGTTCCCCTCCAAATCACACACCGTCCCGACTTGGAAATATATCGCCATTCCTTCATCGTCGCTGGGTCAAAATCCTGGAACTACCTACCTAAAAGCACTGTGGGAGAACCTTCACCACACAGACTGCAACGGTTCAAGAAGGCGGCTCACCGCCACCTTCTCAAGGGCAATTAGGGATGGGCAATAAATGCTGACCTTGCCAGTGACGCCCACATCCCATGAACGATTAAAAAAAAAATGTGCCAGAGTCCCTGCGTTTTCTTGAAAATTGGAACATATGGTACATGCCTGGCTTGAGTAACCTGGCTGATATCAGTGAGATGAACTATTTGATTCGAACTGAGACATTAGTGAGCCAAATGCAGACAGATCTTGAGAAGTTAGGGATAATATTAGATTAAAAGAAGAGGCTTACAATGGTGCCATAAAGAGTGGTATGCCGAAGGATTGGGAGGGTTTTAGAAATCAGAAAAGGATGACCAAGAAATTGATAAAGAGGGAGAAAATTGAATATGAGAGTAAACTAGCAAGAAATATAAAAACAGATTGTAAGAGCTTCTACAAGTATATAAAAAGGAAGAGAGTAGCAAAAGTAAACATGCGCCCCTTAAAGGCAGAAACAGGAGAAATTATAATGGGGAATAAGGAAATGGCAGAGACATTAAATAAATATGTAGGACCAAAAATCGCTCCCTAAATATCAGAGGAGCTCAACAACGCTCTCCATTTTTAGTGGTGAATTGAAGGAGCAAGTTCCCGCATTTGTACATGTGCAGTGAAACGCGGAAATCCGGAACTTAATCCTAGTGGTTCGCAGGCGATAAGACAACTTTGATTTAAAGGGACATCGCACGCTGCAATCAGAGAAATCATTGAAAAAAACGCCAACTTGCTAATCTGCCCAGCTGGAAAGTAACTAATTAAGCCACCAAACAGGTACACTTAAAAATTCCAGGCCTAAACTGAGTTTTAACAGTGCGGTAAGTCTTAATGTCTGCTAAACAACTAAAAATTAACTTTTAAAAATGTGGAGTCTCATATTACTCCTTATTTTAATAGTTCTTGGTCGTTAAAACATTTTTTTTTAAATTAAAACATTAAAGATTTTTTTTACTTTTCCCTTCCGTCTTTTCAGTTTAATTCAATTATTTCTTTGGCTTTTTATAAAAAGAAATTACATTTTTATTTATAATGACATACAGAATACTAACTTTAAATGAATGAAGTCTGCCTGCCTGCTTGAGCAATGCAGCCTGAATCTGTGGGCCAGACTTCTCTTCCTGACAGATTTTGTGGGCGTGTCTTCTCCTCACAAACGTTTCCAGCCGCTCGGCAACTCACGCTGCTCAGAGGCTGGGCTAATAGCGCAACTTTTCTTAAAAGTTTAAATTCAAGCAATTTGACGCCACAGAGCCCGCAGTAAGCATTTTCGTTAATTTAATTCGCAGGAGCTGTGGCAAGTGCGATTTCTGGCCCTTTGTAATCTGTCTTCACGGTAGAAGACACAGAAAACATACAGGAAATAATGGAGAACCAAGGGTCTAATGAGAGTGAGGAACTTAAAGTAATTAAAATTAGAAAAGAAAAAAATACTGGAGAAATTACTGGGACTAAAAGCCAACAAATCCCCTGGACCTGATGGCCTACATCCTAGTGTTTTAAAAGAGGTGGCTGCAGAGATAGTGGATGCATTGGTTTTAATCTTTCAGAATTCCCTAGATTCTAGAACAGTCCCAGCGGATTGGAAGGTAGCAATAACTCCGCTATTCAAGAAAGGAGGGAGAGAGAAAACAGGGAACTACAGGCCAGTTAGCCTGACATCAGTAGTAGGGAAAATGCTAGAATCTATTATTAAAGACGTAGTAACAGGGCACTTAGAAAATCATAATATGATTAGGCAGAGTCAACATGGTCTTATGAAAGGGAAATGGTGTTTGACAAATCTATTAGAGTTTTTTGAGCGTGTGACAAGCAGGGTAGATAAGGGAGAACCAGTGGATGTAGTATATTTGGATTTTTCAAAAGGCATTCGATAGGGTGCCGCATATGAGGTTGTTACACAAGATTAGGGCTGGTGGGATTGGGAGTAATATATGAGCATGGATTGAGGATTGGTTAATGGACAGAAAACAGATAGTAGGAATAAACGGGTCATTTTCGGGTTGGCAGGTTGTAATTAGTGGGGTGCCGCAAGGATCAGTGCTTGGGCCTCACCAGTTTACAATACATATCAATGACATAGATGAGGGGACTGAGTGTAACGTATCCAAGTTTGCTGACAATACGAAGCTAGATGGGAAAGTAAGCTGTGAGGAGGACGCAAAGAGGCTGCAAAGGGATATAGACAAGTTAAGTGAGTGGGTGAGAAGGTGGCAGATGGAATATAATGTGGGGAAATGTGAAATTATCCACTTTGGTAGGAAGAATAGAAAAGCAGAATATTTTTTAAAAGGTGAGAGACGAAGAAATGTTGGTATTTAGAGGGATTTGGATGTCCTTGTACACGAATCACAGGAAGTTAACATGCAGGTACAACAAGCAATTAGGAAGGTAAATGGTATATTGGCTTTTATTGCAAGGGGGTTGGAATACAAGAGTAAGGTGGTCTTGCTGCAAATATATAGGGCTCTGGTGAGACCACACCTGGAGTACTGTGTATAGTTTTGGTCTCCTTACTTAAGGAAGGATATACTTGCCTTAGAGGGGGTGCAACAAAGGTTCACTAGATTGATTCCTGGGATGAGAGGGTTGTCCTGTGAGGAGAGATTGAGTAGAATGGGCCTATACTCGCTGGAGTTTAGAAGAATAAGAGGTGATCTCATTGAAATGTATAAAATTCTTAGAGGACTTGACAGGGTAGAAGCTGAGAGGATGTTTCCCCTGGCTGGAGAGTCTAGAATTAGAGGTCATAGTCTCAAGATAAGAGGTCAGACATTTAGGACTGAGATGAGAAAAAATTTCTTCACTCAGAGTGTTGTGAATCTTTGGAATTCTCTACCCAGAGGGCAGTCGTTGAGTATATTCAAGACTGAGATCGATAGATTTTTGAAGACTAAAGGAATCAAGGGATATGGGGATCGGGCAGGAAATTGGAGTTGAGGTCGAAGATCAGCCATGATCTGATTGAATGGTGGAGCAGGCTCAAGGGGTCGTATGGCCTACCCCTGTTGCTGCTCCTATTTCTTATGATCTTATGTTCTACATTCCTTTCCCCTTCTCCAGAGTGAGATTACTGCTGGAAAATGTAGCATGGTTTTAATACTAGACGACATTTGTAGCTGCTTGAAATGCTCTTAAAATAAATTGGCTGGCGCCCATGTGTAATGGTGCAATTTTACCACCAATACCAACAACACCAAGGCTTTTTGGTTTCTTTCTCATTCACCCCATTGGGCTGACAAGTTGGTTGCATCCTTTTACTAAGTATAGTGACTGCTTTAAGCCAGAAATGATTGTATCCAGAGCCTTATATTATCTATTATTATTAGTGACTATTCCAAAGCTCTCCTGGCCAGCTTCCCACCTTGCATATTTCGTAAACTTGAGCTCATCCAAAATTCTGCTGCCTGTATCCTAATTCACACCAAGTCCCATTTATCCATCACTCCTATGCTTGCTGACTGACACTGGCTCTCGATTTTAAAATTCTCATCCCTGTTTTCAAAGCCCTCCATGGCCTCGCCCCTCCCTATCTCTGTAACCTCCTCCAGCCCTAGAACCCTCCAAGATCTCTCTCAGCTCCTCCAATCTGGTCTCTTGCAAATCCTCGATTTTCATCGCTCCACCATTGGCTCCAGCTGCCTAGGCTCTAAGCTCTGGAATTCCCTCTCTAAATTTCCCCACCTCTCTCTCGCCTCCTTTAAGATGCTCTTTAAAACCTACCTCTTTGACTAAGTTTTTGGTCATACGTACATAAGAAATAGGAGCAGGTGTAGGCCATACGGCCCTTTGAGCCTGCTCTGCCATTCAATAAGATCATGGCTGATCTTTGACCTCAACTCCACTTTCCTGCCCGATCCCCATATCCCTTGATTCCCTTAGTGTCCAAAAATCTACCGATCTCAATAGGAACATAGGAACAGGAGTAGGCCATTCAGTCCCTCGTGCCTGCTCCGCCATTTGATAAGATCATGGCTGATGTGTGATCTAACTCCATATACCCGCCTTTGGCCCATATCCCTTAATACCTTTGATTGCCAAAAAGCTATCTATCTCAGATTTAAATTTAGCAATTGAGCTAGTATCAATTGCCGTTTGCGGAAGAGAGTTCCAAACTTCTACCACCCTTTGTGCGTAGAAATGTTTTCTAATCTCACTCCCGAAAAGGTCTGGCTCTAATTTTTAGACTGTGCCCCCAACTCCTAGAATCCCCAACCAGCAGAAATAGTTTCTCTCTATCCACCCTATCCGTTCCCCTCAATATCTTATAAACTTTGATCAGATCACCCCTTGACCTTCGAAACTCTAGAGAATACAACCCCAATTTGTGTAATCTCTCCTCGTAACTTAATCCTTGAAGTCCGGGTATCATTCTAGTAAACCTACGCTGCACTCCCTCCAAAGCCAATATGTCCTTCCGAAGGTGCGGTGCCCAGAACTGCTCACAGTACTCCAGGTGTGGTCTAACCAGGGTTTTGTATAGCTGAAGCATAGCTTCTGCCCCCTTGTACTTTGGTCCTCTAGATATAAAGGCCAGCATTCCATTAGTCTTATTGATTATTTTCTGCACCTGTTCATGACACTTCAATGATCTATGTACCTGAACCCCTAGGTCCCTTTGGACATCCACTGTTTTTTAACTTTTTACCATTTAGAAAGTATTTTACCATTAGAAAGTATCTTAAATATACTCAATGACTGAGCATCCACAGCCCTCTGGGGTAGAAAATTCCAAACAACTCTGAGTGAAAAAAATTCTCCTCATTTCAGTCCTAAATGGCTGACCCTTTATCCTGAGACTATGCCCTCTAGTTCTAGGCTCTCCAGCCAGGGAAAACAGCCTCTCAGCATCTACCCTGTCGAGCCCTCTTAGAATCTTATATGTTTCAATGAGATCACCTCTCATACTTCTAAACTCCAGAGAGTATAGGCCCATTCTACTCAATCTCTCCTCATTGGACAACACTCTCATCCCAGGAATCAATCTAGTGCACATTTTTTGCACCCCTCTAAGGCAGGTATATCCTTCCTTAAGTAAGGAAACCAAAACTGTACACAGTACTCAAGGCATGGACTCACCAAAGCCCTATACAATTGCAGCAAGGCTTCCTTAGTATTGTACTCCAACCCCCTTGCACTGAAGGCCAACATACCATTTGACTTCCTAATTACCTGCATGTTAACTTTCTGTGTTTTGTGTACAAGGACACCCAAATCCCTCTGAACACCAACATTTAATAGTTTCTCACCATTTAAAAAATATTCTGTTTTTTTATTCTTCCTACCAAAGTGAATAACCTCACATTTCTCTACGTATTACTCCATCTGCCACCTTCTTGCCCACTCACTTAACCTGTCTATATCCCTTTGCAGGCACATATTACTCCCAATCCCATGAGCCCTTATCTTGTGCAACACCTTTCATGTGGCACCTTATTGAATCTCTTTTGAAAATCCAAACATACTACATCAACTTGTCCCCCTGCATCTACCCTGCTAGTTACATCCTCAATAAACTCTAATAGTTTTGTCAAACACAATTTCCCTTTCATAAAACCATATAGACTCTGCCTAATAATATTATGATTTTCTAAGTGCCCTGTTACTATATTATAATTCTCCTGTCTCAGCCTCTAAGGGACCCAGGTTTACTTTTGCTACTTTCTTCCTTTTTTACATACTTGTAGAAGCTCTTACAATCTGTTTTTATATTCCTTGCTAGTTTACTTTCAAATTCTATTTTCTCCCTCTTGATCAATTTCTTTGTCATCCTTTGCTGGTTTCTGAAACTCTCCTAATCCTCAGGTTTACTAATCTTCTTGGCAACATTCTTTTAATCTAATACTATGCTTAACTTCTTTTGTTAGCCATGGATGGATCACTTTTCCAGGGGCATTTTTATTTCTCAATGGAATGTATATTTGTTGAGAATTATGAAATATTTCTTTAAATGTTCGCCATTGCATATCTACCATCATATCTTTTAATCTAATTTCCCAATCTACCTTAGCCGACTCACCTCTCATACCTCTGTAATTGGCTTTATTTAAGTTTAAGACTCTAGTTTCGCACTTAAGTATGCCAGTCTCGAACTCAACGTGAGATTCTATCATATTATGATCACTCTTCCCCAGAGGATCCCTTACTATTAGATTACTAACTAACCCTGTCTCATTACACAAGACAAGATCTAAAATAGCCTGTTCCCTGGTTGGTTCCACAATGTATTTTTGTAGGAAACTGTTTCGAATGCATTCCATGAACTCGTCCTCCAAACCACTTTTGCCAATTTGATTTGCCCAGTCTATATGAAGATTAAAGCCCCCCACGATTATTACATTACCTTTGTTACATGCTCCTCTTATTTCTTGATTAACACTCTGTCCAACAGTATAATTACTGTTAGGGGCCTATTAACTACTCACACCTGTGTTTCTGCCCCTTGTTATTTTTTACCTCTATTTGTGCCATTGATTCGTCTATCTTGTCACGAATACCTTGTGCATTCAGGTAAAGAGCCTTTAATTTTAACTCTTTACTATTTTCCCCTGATTTGACCTCTCTGTCCCTTCTTGTCACACTCTACTTATCTTTACCCAAATCGCTACACTGCTCTATGGTCTTGACTTTTCTCTTTAGATTTATAAATTTCCCCTCTCCTGACCCCTTCCCCCCGCCCCTTTCTAGTTTAAAGCCCTATCTACAGCCCTAGTTATTCCATTCGCCAGGACGCTGGTCCCAGCCCAGTTTAAGTGGAGCCTGTCCCAATGGAACAGTTCCCTCTTTCCCCAGTACTGGTGCCAGTGCCCCATGAATTGAAACCGTTGTCTCCCACTCTTTGAACCATGCATTTAACTCTCTGATCTTTTGTCCCTATGCCAATTTGCGTGAGACTGAGGTAGTAATCCAGAGATTATTACCTTTGAGGTTCTGCTTATTAATATGGACCTGAGCTCCTCAAACTCCCTCAGTAGAACTAACATTCCTGGTTCTATATCATTGGTTCCTACGTGGACCATGGCACCTGGATCCTCCCCCTTATCCTCTTATTAATAACAAGAGCATTTTAAGTCTTTAGTTTATTTCTCTTAAGTTGAGTTAGTCGTCTAATAAATCGAGGCATAGCAGAGCACCTCAGTCCCGTCGACTGCACACTGTATGCCATGTGGGAACTCCAGGATGCTTCCTGTGTCCTGGACAACCACAGGCAGAAGTGTCGTCAGCTGGAGGAGCTCAAGCTCTGGGTTTCAGATCTTGAGTAGCAGCTGGCATCACTGCAGTGCATCCGTGAGGCTGAGAGCTAAGTGGATAGCACGTTTCAGGAGGTGTTCATCCTGTAACTTAAGAGAGTGCAGGCAGACAGGGAATGGGTGACCGCCAGACAGACAAGGAGGAGTCCCCTGAGTGCATCTCACTCTCTAACCAGTGAGGGCGATGGTTGCTCTGAGGAGTGCAGCCAGAGCCAAGTCCATCGCACCACAGGTGGCTCAGCTGTATTGGGGTGGGAGCAGAAGGAGGAAGATCGGGAAAGCAATAACGATAGGGGATTCAATAGTTAGGGGAACAGACAGGCGTTTCTGCGGCCGCAGACGTGAGCCCAGGATGGTATGTTGCCTCCCTGGTGCCAGAGTCAAGGTTGTCACTGAGTGGCTGAGGAACATTCTGAAGGGGGAGGGTGAACGGCCAGAGGTCGTGGCCCATATCGGTACCAACGAGATAGGTAGAAAGAGGGATGAGGTCCTGCAGGCAGATTTTAGGGAGTTAGGAAAGAGATTAATGAGCAGCACCTCAAATGTAGTAATCTCTGGATTACTCCCAGTGCCACGCGCTAACAAGTATGGAAATAGGAGGATAGAGCAGATGAATGTGTGGCTGGAGAGATGGTGCAGGAGGGAGGGCTTTAGATTCCTGGGGCATTGGGACCAGTTTTGGGGGAGGTGGGGCCTGTACAGGCCAGACGGGTTGCAGTTCAATGGAGCTGAGACCAATGTACTCGTGGGGAGGTTCACTAGTGCTGTGGGGGAGGGTTTAAACTAATTTGGCAGGGGGATGGGCACCAGGATATAGCATTGGGAAGGAGAAACAAAGTGCACAAAGGATTGGGAGAGACAGATAGCACTAGAGTAAAGAATACTACAGTATCAGGTGGGATCAGACCAAGAGAGAATACAAGAAGGTCTAAGATAGGTTTAGAGTGCATGTGTGTAAATGCATGAAGTGTGGTAAATAAGGTTGGTGAGCTGCAGGCGCAAATAGCCACATGGGAATATGATGTCATGGTGATAACAGAGACCTGGCTCAAAAAAGGGCAGGATCGGGTACTAAATATTCCTGGATACAAGGTGTTCAGGAAAGATAGGGATGGAAAGAAAGGAGGGGGGCATTGGCAGTATGAATCAAGGAGAATATTGCAGTGCTGGAGAGAGAGGATGTCCTGGAGGGGTCAAGGACAGAATCTATTTGGTTCGAGTTAAGAAACAGTAGAGGTGCCATTACACTACTGGGTGTATACTATAGGCCACCAACTAGTGGGAAGGATATAGAGGAATAAACTTGCAGGGAAATTACAGAGAGGTGCAAGAACCATAGAGTAGTGATAATGGGGGACTTCAATTATCCAAATATAGACTGGAATAGTAATAGTGTAAAGGGCAGAGAGGGGGAAGAATTTTCTGAAATGTGTTCAGGAGAACTACCTTGATCAGTATGTTTCCGGTCTAACAAGGAAGGAGGCTTTGCTAGATCTGGTTCTGGGGAATGAGGTGGGTCAAGTGTCAGTGGGGGAACATTTAGCGAACAGTGATCATAGTATCATAGAATCATAGAATCATAGAAGTTACAACATGGAAACAGGCCCTTCGGCCCAACATGTCCATGTCGCCCAGTTTATACCACTAAGCTAGTCCCAATTGCCTGCACTTGGCCCATATCCCTCTATACCCATCTTACCCATGTAACTGTCCAAATGCTTTTTAAAAGACAAAATTGTACCCGCCTCTACTACTGCCTCTGGCAGCTCGTTCCAGACACTCACCACCCTTTGAATGAAAAAATTGCCCCTCTGGACCCTTTTGTATCTCTCCCCTCTCACCTTAAATCTATGCCCCCTCGTTATAGACTCCCCTACCTTTGGGAAAAGATTTTGACTATCGACCTTATCTATGCCCCTCATTATTTTATAGACTTCTATAAGATCACCCCTTAACCTCCTACTCTCCAGGGAAAAAAGTCCCAGTCTGTCTAACCTCTCCCTGTAAGTCAAACCATCAAGTCCCGGTAGCATCCCAGTAAATCTTTTCTGCACTCTTTCTAGTTTAATAATATCCTTTCTATAATAGGGTGACCAGAACTGTACACAGTACTCCAAGTGTGGCCTCACCAATGCCCTGTACAACTTCAACAAGACATCCCAACTCCTGCATTCAATGTTCTGACCAATGAAACCAAGCATGCCGAATGCCTTCTTCACCACCCTATCCACCTGTGACTCCACTTTCAAGGAGCTATGAATCTGTACTCCTAGATCTCTTTGTTCTATAACTCTCCCCAATGCCCTACCATTAACGGAGTAGGTCCTGGCCCGATTCGATCTACCAAAATGCATCACCTCACATTTATCTAAATTAAACTCCATCTGCCATTCATCGGCCCACTGGCCCAATTGATCAAGATCCCGTTGCAATCCCAGATAACCTTCTTCACTGTCCACAATGCCACCAATCTTGGTGTCATCTGCAAACTTACTAACCATGCCTCCTAAATTCTCATCCAAATCATTAATATAAATAACAAATAACAGCGGACCCAGCACCGATCCCTGAGGCACACCGCTGAACACAGGCATCCAGTTTGAAAAACAACCCTCTACAACCACCCTCTGTCTTCTGTCGTCAAGCCAATTTTGTATCCAATTGGCTACCTCACCTTGGATCCCATGAGATTTAACCTTATGTAACAACCTACCATGCGGTACCTTGTCAAATGCTTTGCTGAAGTCCATGTAGACCACGTCTACTGCACAGCCCTCATCTATCTTCTTGGTTACCCCTTCAAAAAACTCAATCAAATTCGTGAGACATGATTTTCCTCTCACAAAACCATGCTGACTGTTCCTAATTAGTCCCTGCCTCTCCAAATGCCTGTGGATCCTGTCCCTCAGAATACCCTCTAACAACTTACCCACTACAGATGTCAGGCTCACTGGTCTGTAGTTCCCAGGCTTTTCCCTACCGCCCTTCTTAAACAAAGGCACAACATTTGCTACCCTCCAATCTTCAGGCACCTCACCTGTAGCGGTGGATGATTCAAATATCTCTGCTAGGGGACCCGCAATTTCCTCCCTAACCTCCCATAACGTCCTGGGATACATTTCATCAGGTCCCGGAGATTTATCTACCTTGATGCGCGTTAAGACTTCCAGCACCTCCCTCTCTGTAATATGCACACTCCTCAAGACATCACTATTTATTTCCCCAAGTTCCCTAACATCCATGCCTTTCTCAACCGTAAATACCGATGTGAAATATTCATTCAGGATCTCACCCATCTCTTGTGGTTCCGCACATAGATGACCTTGTTGATCCTTAAGAGGCCCTACTCTCTCCCTAGTTACCCTTTTGCCCTTTATGTATTTGTAGAAACTCTTTGGATTCACCTTTGCCTGATCTGCCAAAGCAATCTCATATCCCCTTTTTGCCCTCCTGATTTCTCTCTTAACTCTACTCCGGCAATCTCTATACTCTTCAAGGGATCCACTTGATCCCAGCTGCCTATGCATGTCATATGCCTCCTTCTTCTTTTTGACTAGGGCCTCAATCTCCCGAGTCATCCAAGGTTCCCTACTTCTACCAGCCTTGCCCTTCACTTTATAAGGAATGTGCTTACCCTGAACCCTGGTTAACACACTTTTGAAAGCCTCCCACTTACCAGACGTCCCTTTGCCTGCCAACAGACTCTCCCAATCAACTTCTGAAAGTTCCTGTCTAATACCATCAAAATTGGCCTTTCCCCAATTTAGAATTTTAACTTTTGGGCCAGACCTATCCTTCTCCATAGCTATCTTAAAACTAATGGAATTATGATCACTGGTCCCAAAGTGATCCCTCACTAACACTTCTGTCACCTGCCCTTCCTTATTTCCCAAGAGGAGGTCAAGTTTTGCCCCCTCTCTAGTCGGGCCATAAGGTTTAGATTAGCTATGGAAAAGGCCAGAGAGCAATCTAGAGTAAAAATACTCAATTGGAGGAGGGCGAATTTCAGTGGGTTGAGAACGGATCTGGCCTGGGAAAATTGGAATCAAAGTTGGCAGGCAAAACTGTAATTGAACAGTGGGCGGCCTTTAAAGAGGAGATGGCTCAGGTCTAGGTACATTCCCACGAGGGGGAAAGGTAGGGCAACAAAAGCCAGATCTCCCTAGATGATGAAAGAGATAGAGAGTAAGATGAAGCAGAAAAAGTGGATGTATGGCAGATATCAGGTTGATAATACAAGTGAGAATCAGGCTGAATATAGAAAGTTCAGAGGAGAAGTAAAAAAGGAAATAAGGGGCAAAGAAAGAGTATGTGAATAGATTGGCAGCTAACATAAAAGGGAATCCAAAAGTCTTCTATAGGCATATAAATAGTGAACGGGTAGTAAGAGGAGGGGTGGGGCTGATTAAGGACCAAAAAGGAGACCTATTCATGGAGGTAGAGGGCATGGCTGAGGTACTCAAATGAGTACTTTGCATCTATCTTTACGAAGGAAGAAGATGCTGCCAAAGTCACAGGAGGTAGTTGAGATACCGGATGGGCTAAAAATTGATAAGGAGGTGGTACTAGAAAGGCTGGCTGTACTTAAAGAAGATAAGTCACCAAGTCCGGATGGGATGCATCCTAGGTTGCTGAGGGAAGTAAGGGTGGAAATTGCAGAGGTATTGGCCATAATCTTCCAATTAAGCTTAGATATCGGGGTACTGCCAGAGGACTGGAGAATTGCAAGTGTTACACCCTTGTTCAACAAAAGGTGTAAGAATAAACCCAGCAACTACAGGCCAACAAGATTAACCTTGGTGGTGGGGAGGCTTTTAGAAACGATAATCCGGGACAAATTAACAGTCACTTGGACAAGTGTGGATTAATAAAGGAAAGCCAGCATGGATTTATTAAAGGCAAATTGTGTTTAACTAACTTGATTGAGTTTTTTGATGAGGTAACAGAGAGGGTCGATGAGGGCAATGTGGTTGATGTTGTGTATATGGTCTTCTAAAAGGTGTTTGATAAAGTGCCACATAATAGGCTTGTCAGCAAAGTTGAAGCCCATGGAATAAAAGAGGCAGTGGCAGCATGGGTACAAAATTGGCTAATTGACAGGAAACACAGAGTAATGGTGAATGGTTGTTTTTCGGACTGGAGGAAGGTATACAGTGGTGTTCCCAGGGGTCAGTACTAGGACCACTGTTTTTCTTGATATATATTAATGACTTGGACTTGGGTGTACAGGGTACAATTTCAAAATTTGCAGATGATACAAAACTTGAAAGTGTAGTGAACAGTGAGGACGATAGTGATAGACTTCAAGAGGACATAGACAGGCTGGTGGAATGGGCGGACACGTGGCAGATGAAATTCAACGCAGAGAAGTACAAAGTGCAGGGTGTTTTGGGGTTGTTCTCACCCTATTGATCGGTGCAGATATCTGGTCCCTGGTCTAGCCAAGGAACACTAATACCTCACGGATCGGGGGTTCAGGAAAACGGGACTTACGCTAACGCATCCGGTGATGGTTCGCGCAGTCGAATAGCACAGAGAACACACAAACTCGGTGTTTGAATTGAATTGGAATGTTGGTTTTATTATACCGTCAACACAAAGAAAATAACGATACAAATGGTCCTACACAGTACATTGAGTTATACACGCCCACTACAGTACTTTATCCCGCTAAACTAAGAGGTTGGTGGGGACCTTGGAGACACCTGTCACACACACACACACGTATGGTCGAGGCTCACCAATCCTTTGCACTTGCAGGTCCGGCTGACCGGTTCTCTCATGTAGGGTTCGTTGGTTTCGCTGGAAGCTGCTCTCCTCCCTGGAGAGTTGGGTGAAAAAAACGAGAAGAGCAAAACAAGAGACAAGTAGAAGAGAGAGCAGAACAAGCCAGAGCAAAAGCAAGACTGCAAAACAAGAGACAGGCAGAACAAGAGAGAGAGAACACAAGCGAAAGAGGGGTTTCGAGTTTCCACTTATTTATCCCTCTCCTACAATGGTCTTCGTCACTTAAATGAGGCACTTCATGTCTGTATAAACAGTTCCTACAAAATCCTTAAGAATCTTTGATGGTTTTTGATGGTCTCTCATCATGTTGCAATTGGTTTTCTCGATGGGCCATTGTTCATTCCAGTTTGTAGCACTTGCCACACAAGGCTTCCTTTTGTATCCAACGTCCCAGGTTTTAATTGATTTTATTTTAAAACAAAGACATGGCCCCACCACGTCTGGAGCAGTTGCCTCTTTCAATGGCCTACTGCCTTTCTGATCATTGACCACCTGCTGTAGGTTTTGCATTAAAACAGAAACATATCTGAAGCAGTAATTCTCCCACATTCCACTGTGTGTGTTGTTGATTCGTCTGGCGACCCCTCATCTATCCTTCCATCTTAGGATTTTAGTCAATGGCCAAAGTTTTCCATACTCAGGGAAAAGTGGGAATTCCCAGAATTCTTACAAAAGTGATACATTTTCATTGGAAGAACGAGGAGAGGCAATATAAACTATAGGGTACAATTCTAAAGGGGGTTCAGGAACAGAGAGATCTGGGGGCATATGTGCACAGGTTGTTGAAGGTGGCAGGGCAGGTTGAGAAGGCGGTTAAAAAAGCATACGGGATCCTGGGCTTTACAAATAGAGGCATAGAGTACAAAAGCAAGGAGGTTATGATAAACCTTCATAAAACACTTGATCAGTCACAACTGGAATATTGCATCCAATTCTGGGCTCTGCACTAAGGATGTGAAGGCCTTAGAGAGGGTGAAGAGATTTACTAGAATGGTTCCAGGGATGAGGGACTTCAATTACATGAATAGACTGGAGAAGCTGGGGTTGTTCTCCTTAGAGCAGAGAAGGTTGAGAGGAGATTTGATAGAGGTGTTCAAAATCATGAGGGGTCCAGACAGAGTAGATAGAGAGAAACTCTTCCCATTGGCGGAAGGGTCGAGAACCAGAGGACACATATTTAAGGTGATTGGTAAAAGAACGAAAGGCAACATGAGGAAAGACTTTTTTACGCAGTGAGTGGTTGTGATCTGGAATGCGCTGCCTGAAAGGGTGGTGGAGGCAGATTCAATCCTGGCTTTCAAAAGGGAATTGGATAAATACTTGAAGGGAAAAAATTTGCAGGGCCACGGGGAGAGGGCGGGGGAGTGGGACTAGCTGGATTGCTCTTGCAGCGAGCCAGCAAGGGATTGACTGGCCGATTGGCCTCCTTCCGTGTTGTAACCATTCTATGATTCGATGATTCATGTTCCAAGTTCTTTTCCAGAGGTGAGGAGATGCCCTTGACCCTGGCACCGAGCAGGCAACACTGCCTTCGGGACTCCCGGTCGCGGCTGCATAGAACAGTGTCTATCCCCCTGACTATACAATCCCCTACCACTACCACATTCCTTTTTACTCCCCCTCCCACTTGAATGGCCTTCTGTACCACGATGCCGTAAGTCAGTTTGCCCATCCTCCCTGCAGTCTTTGTTCTCATCCACACAGGTAGCAAATACCTTGTAACTGTTGGTCAAAGGCTGAGGCTCCTCCATCTCTGCATCTGGGGTCCCCTTACCTGCCCGACTCGCAGTCACACCCTCCTGTCCCTGACCACTGACCAACTCTAAACCACTACCTAACCTAAAGGGTGTGAGTGCCTCCTGGATCAAAGTGTCCAGTTTACTCTCCCCCTCCCTGATGCATCGTGATGTCAGGAGCTCGGACTCCAGCTCAACGACTCTGAGCCAAAGTTCCCTGAGGTGCAGACACTTACTGCAGATGTTGTTACCTGGGATCACACTGCTCTCCACAAACTCCCACATTCTGCAGTTACAGCACACCACACCTGCCCTGCCATCACTATCGAACCTTGCTTCATATTTAATTAGCTAAAGTTTTTATTCACGCGATATTCCTAGTTTTATTAACTAATTAGTTTATCTAGTTTAAGTTATCAATTTAATAAAGTAATAGTTATAGTTTCCTAGCTCTTAGTTCAAAACCCCTGCCCGAGCTTAGAGAGCAAAAAAATGGTAATATTCACCATCCAATTATCTACCTGCCGTCCTGTGGGGTCACTCCTTGATTGTCTCTCTCTCTCTCTCTCTCTCTCTCTCCGCTGTTCCTTTATACCAGGGCCACTGGGGAGATTCCCACTCTCACTCTCTCTCTCTCTCTCTCCGCTGTTCCTTTATACCAGGGCCACTGGGGAGATTCCCACTTTCACTCTCTCACTCTTTCTCTCCGCTGTTCCTTTATACCAGGGCCACTGGGGAGATTCCCACTCTCACTCTCTCTCTCTTTCTCTCCGCTGTTCCTTTATACCAGGGCCACTGGGGAGATTCCCACTCTCACTCTCTCTCTCTCTCTCTCCGCTGTTCCTTTATACCAGGGCCACTGGGGAGATTCCCACTCTCACTCTCTCACTCTTTCTCTCCGCTGTTCCTTTATACCAGGGTCACTCGGGAGATTTCCACTATCTCTCTCTCCGCTGTTCCCTTATACCAGGGCCACTGGGGAGATTTCCACTCTCTCTCTCTCTCTCTCCGCTGTTCCTTTATACCAGGGCCACTGGGGAGATTTCCACTCTCTCTCTCTCTCTCTCTCTCCGCTGTTCCTTTATACCAGGCCACTGGGGAGATTTCCACTCTCTCTCTCTCTCTCTCTCCGCTGTTCCTTTATACCAGGCCACTGGGGAGATTTCCACTCTCTCTCTCTCTCTCTCCGCTGTTCCTTTATACCAGGCCACTGGGGAGATTCCCACTCTCTCTCTCTCTCTCTCTCCGCTGTTCCTTTATACCAGGGCCACTGGGGAGATTCCCACTCTCTCTCTCTCTGTCTCTCTCTCCACTGCTCCTCTATACCGCTGGGTGGGAATTCCCACACTTTCTCTGGCTGCTCCCTCCCTCTCTCCACCGCTCCTGTGCTAATATCTCCTTATGCGGCTCGACGGCAAATTTTGTTTGCTAACGTTCTTGTAAAGCGCCTTGGGACATTTTACTATGTTAAAGGCGCTATATAAATGCAAGTTGTTGTTGTTATTATATTATCTTACATACTTCATCAGTATACAGGGAAAGAAACATTTCCAATCGAGCCGGAGTGTACCTTTAAACGAACGGAGGTGAAATGTCATCCGTTTCAGCACGTTGGCGATGCGATTGTGTAACCAGATTGCCTAAAGCACCCTTGCAGCCGACAGGATTCGTTGCTTGTTTACCTCGCTCATTTTGGAACTCTAACGCGTGTGAGGCAAGACACTGTAACAATACAGGGCACGCCTCAAACTTTTTCTTGGTGATCTACACTCAGCCCCACCCTCTGAAAAGTGCCTGCACCAGTTTTGTTTGTCACAGTGTCAGCCAATCTTTTAAAAGCTATCGCGGCGAAGACACAGTGGCAGCTGGACTTTAGGCTCCCCTTTGTTTTCCCCTCCCCTCCCCCTTTCAGCATTCCGAAGGAACCGTTCCCTCCGTGACACCCTGGTCCACTGTTCCATCACCCCCCAACACCCGCTCTCCTCCCCATGGGGACACCTTCCCGTGCGAGCGAGCGCAGGAGATGCAACACCTGCCCTTTCACCTCCTCCCTTCCCGCCGTCCCGGGCCCCAAACACTCCTTCTCGATGAAACAGTGATTTACTTGTACTTTTTTCAACTTAGTATACTGTATTTGCTGCTCACGATGTAGTCTCCTCTACACTGGGGAGACCAAACACAGATTGGGTGATCGCTTTGCTGGACACCTCCGTTCAGGTTGCAAGCGTGACCCTGAGCTTCCGGTGACTTGCCATTTTAATTCTCCGTCTCACTCCCACTCTGACCTCTCTGTCCTCATCCTCTTACACTGTTCCAATGAAGCTCAACGGAAGCTCGAGGAACAGCACCTCATCTTTCGATCAGGCACTTTACAATCTTCCGGACTCAACATTGATTTCAATAACTTCAGATCATAACCGCTGCTCCCATTTTTTCAGACAGCAGGTGCTGGTAATGGTTCTGCTGTTGCCATTTACAGCTCCTCTAGACCGATCTTTTGTTTCTTTACTTGTCCCATTACCACCCTCCTTGCCTTGCACCATCATCCCCTTTGTCATTTAATCACTCCTGCCCTCCACCCTATCACAGACCTTCCCTTTTGTTCTTTTCTCCCCTCCCCTTCCTCCCCCTGCTTTGCCTGGTTCTGTACTTGCTTAAAAATTGTTAAATCTTTAATTTCTTCCTGTTCGGAGGAAAGGTCATCAGCCTGAAATGTTAACTCTGTTTCTTTCTCTACAGACGCTGCCTGACTTGCTGAGCGTTTCCAGCATTTTCTGTTTTTATTTCCCACTTTACTGGAACATGGGCATTATGGATGCTGGTCACCATTGACAACGAAGTGTGGTGCAGGTAAATAATAACAGCTTGGAGCTCCTGGTATTTTGGCTCGGACAGACATGAAAGATCCTGTGCCACTAACTGAAGAAAAGCAGGGCAATCCTCCCAGTGCACTGGCTAACATTCCTGTCAACCAAACATCACCGAAATCAGATTAACCTGACATTCAACTAATTTGCTGGGACCTCATCATGCTTAAAACAATTGCATTTGTGTACATTACATCAGTGACTACACTTCATAAGTATTTAGTTAGTTGTTAAACGCTTTGGGAACTCCTGAGGTTGCGAAAGGTGCTATTCTTTTCTTTCCAGTGACTGCAATTCAATAGTAATTAATTGGCTGTTTGGGATGTCCTGAGGACATGATAAGGTGCTATAAGACCAGGCCTGCCCACACACAATTTTTTTATGTAGGGAGTCTTACAACACCAGGTTATAGTCCAACAGCTTTATTTGAAATCACAAGCTTTCGGAGCTTTCCTCCTTCGTCATGGGGCTCAGACTGATTAACCTTTCAACTGCTGTCAAAGGAAATCTTTCCTTGCCCCGTCTTGGATTGGATTAGAAAGGAAATAGTTAACTCGCTGCTTGAAAAAGCGGCATAGCTCTGTAAAGCCTTTCCATTTATGCCTCGTGCTGATTAATGCCTATACTCTGCAGAGTTTGGTTATTTTTACCGCATCATAATATCCGTCCACCACTCTCTGTTTTCAGAAAAACAGGAGGTTTACTTGTCAAACTCGCCAAATTTAATCAACGCAAAAAGGTTCCTGTACCGATTAATCCTGAGAAGTAAATGTGCTTGTATTTATGGAAAACATGTTTCAGTGACATTATTTATTGTTATTAGTTGGGTTTATTTACTTTGTTTAATCACTGAAGACTTTTGACCTATTTTGCTGATTAAATGTTTCTTCAAAATAGGCTGTTTAGGTCAAAGGGCAACTTTACTTCTGAACATGCTTCTCCAGGATAGTCACGTGTTGGAATCACTTCAGCAGCCTGTTTATGTTAACCAGCTGTAGATGTTCCCCTCCTCCCACCATTCAATTCGAGCTCCTAAAATACTTGCATTGGCACTGGCTTGTTTTTTACGTTTAATACAAACAATGACACTCGAGCAAGGGTTGGCTCCTTTAAAACTGCATAATGATCGTTTTTGTTTTGGACAACTGACATATACAGAAACCCCGTCGAGATCTGGTCCAAACCAAGCTGTTAAAAAAATCCACATAAATGGAATTACTGTTTATCCAATACTTAGTGTAGACTCTCTTCCTGTAGGGACACAGCCCACTTGCTTAAGCTAGAGAATTCACTTTTAGTTTGACAAGAGGGAACTTCATATTACGATGTGTTAACTTCACAGTGTATAGACAATCTGTATTCAGTATAGGACATAAACAAAAAGTCTTAGGGAACTCCAAGTGTGTGTACAAGGATACTGCTATAATTTAACCAGCTAACCAGTAAGAATTATTTTCTTTCCCATTGTTCTGCACCCCTCCCACACAAAGAAAGAACTTGCATTTATATAGTGCATTTTACAACCTCAGGACATGCCAAAGCACTTTACAGCCAATGAAACACTTATGAAGTGTAGGCTCTGTTGTAACGTAGGAAATGCGGCAGCCAATTTGCGCATAGCAAGGTCCCACAAGCAACAATGAGGTAAATGACCAGATAATCTGTTTTAGTTATGATGGTTGAAAGATAAATATTGGCCAGGACACCAGTGAGAACTCCCCGGCCCTTCTTCGAAATAGTGCCATGGGATCTTGTATGTCTGCCTGAGATGGCAGATGGGGCCTCGTCTCATCCAAAAGACGATACCTCCAACAGTGCTGCATTCCCTCAGCACTGTACTGGAGTATAAGCCTAGATTTTTGTGCCCAAGACTTTGGAGTGGGAGTTGAACCTACAATTTTCCAATGCGAGAGTGTTATCACTGAGCCGTGGCTCACACCTGTATCACAACAGTGGTATAGGTCCATGCAATACCTCACCGAAATTGCCATTCTTCATGACATAGAATTACATAGAACTTACAGCACAGTAACAGGCCATTTGGCCCAACTGGTCTATGCCGGCGTTTATGCTCCACATGAGCCTCCTCCCACTCTATTTCATCTCACACTATAAGCATATCCTTCTATTCCTTCCTCCCTCATGTACTTATCTAGCTTCCCCATAAATGCATCTATGCTATTCACCTCAAACACTCCATATAGCAGTGAGTTCCATGTTCCAATCACTATCTGGGTAAAGATGTTTCTCCTGAATTCCTTATTGGATTTATTAGTGGCTAACTTATATTTATGACCCCTAGTTTTAGACTCCCCCACAAGCGCAAACATTTTTTCTCCAAGTCTACCCTATCAAAACCCTTCATAATTTTAAAGACCTCTATCAGGTCACCCATCAGTCTTCTCTTTTCTAGAGCCTCAGTCTGTTCAGTCTTATCTAATAGATATAACCTCACAGTTCTGGTATTATTCATGGGTAAAGTCAGACTGTCAACTTTGGCAAGCTACTCCAGAGACTGAAACGCATGATCTAGGCTGACACTTATGTGCTGGATTAGACATTAAATTGAGAGCCCATCTGCCCTGTCAGGTAGATGTAAAAGAGTATTCAAAAAAGAGTAGTGAGTTCTCCTGGTGTCGTGGCTAACAATTATTCATCAACCAACATCACTAAAAACAGATTATCTAGTCATAGATCTCTTGTTGTTTGTAGGACCTTGCCCTGCACAAATTGGCTGCTGCATTTCTCTGTGCTGCATCGGTGATCACATTTCAAATGTACTTTAAGAAGGCTGAGAATGTACAAGTTGAGGAGGCTGTTAAAAAAAGCACATGGGATCCTGGGCTTTATTAATAGAGGCACAGTGTACAAAAGCAAGGAAGTTATGCCAAACAGATTACACTGGTTAGGCTGCAGCTGGAGTATTGTGTTCAATTCTGAGCACCACATTTTAGGAAGGATGTCAAGGCCTTAGAGAGGGTGCTGAAGAGATTTACTAGAATGGTACCAGGGTTGAGGAACTTCAGTTGTGTGGATAGACTGGAGAAGCTGGGGTTGTTCTCCTTAGAACAGAGACGGTTAAGGGGAGATTTCAAAGAGGTGTTCAAAATCATGAAGGGTCTAAATCGAGTAGGGACTGGCTGGATTGCTCTTGCAGAGAGCCGGCACGGACTCAACGGGCCGAATGGCCTCCTTCCGTGCTATGATTCTAATTGGATAGCTCTTTCAAAGAGCCGGCACAGGCATGATGGGCTGAATGGCCTCCACCTGTGTGCTGTACTTACTGTGCTATGATACTATGATACTTTATTGGCTGTGAAGCACTGTGGGATAGCCTGAGGATGTGAAAGGCGCTCTTTAAATGCAAGTTAATTCCTTTTCTTTTCTTTAACATCACATGGTTTACCAGCATTTGCTTCCTGCTGCTTGTCCACCCTGGATCTTCCTGCCTGTTAGGACATTGGTTTCCAGGATTATCTGAGGTCGTGGGGGAAGAGTCCCAGCTCACAGTGACAAGTCTAGCCCTCCCGGTCCTGCCAATGAGCTGGGTTGATGTTGTCAACAATACCCTGGAGTATTGCCGATCTGAACCGCTCAGCATAGTTTACTGAGCATAATGATGAAATTATTATTCATTGTTGTGTTCAAAATTACGATGGTTTTGATAGAGTAAATAAGGAGAAATTGTTTCCATTGGCAGGAGGGTCGGTAACCAGGGGACACAGATTTAAGGTAATTGGCCATAGAACCAGAGGGGAGATGAGGAGAATTATTTTTATGCAGTGAGTTGTTATGATCTGGAATGCACTGCCTGAAAGGGCGGTGGAAGCAGATTCAATAGTAACTTTCAAAAGGGAATTGGATAAATACTTGAAAAGGAAAACCTTGCAGGTCTATGGGGAAAGAGCAGGGGGATTTGGATCGCTCTTTCAAAGAGCTGAATGGGCTGAATGGCCTTCTTCTGTGCTGTAAGATTCTATGATTATTAACAGAAAACCCAATGTTTGAATTAAAAATGGGAATACATAGCAGGTTCCTCAGCATCCGCAAAGAGAAAAAACAAGGTTAACATTTCAGCTTTATCAAATCTGCTGAAAGGACTCCAAAGGCTTATTAACCTGTATTTTCTCCTAAGATTGACAGATAGTAGAACACTTTCTGAATTTTGCAGTTTTTGAAGCATATGCCTTTTCTAATGAAACTTAAGCATAATGTTTCCCTATAATTACAACAGTGACTACACTTCCAAAAGTACTTAATCGACTGTAAAGTGTTTGGGACATCCTGAGTGCGTGAAAGATCCTGTCCTTTACTTGAAAATATCATTGTGAACATAAAAGGTAATGATAGCAGAGCATTTTTCCACTTTTGACACCCAGGTTGAATACCAAGAACCTGCAGGTCTGTTATTGGACGGTACAACGTGCAGTGTACAAGCAACTGTGTCCCATCAGTCGACCCTAACCACAACTTTAGAAGAACACCACAAACTAACGCCAGTGGAAACGTCTTCATTTTCCATATGGGCATCTCGATTTGCTTTACTCTCAATTTGCACCAAATTAAGCATAGCTTCATGGTGTAGATTCATACTCTCAGGGAACTGGGTGGAGACTAACCGAAGCTCATTTCACTTAAGACCTTTACGACCATTAGAGAAAGTACATATTGTGCTATCTGAATTGTTACGTCGCAGAGCTGGAAAAACATCGCATTAGCTCACAACACCACGCAGTGCCCTCATCATTCATTCAAAATGCAAAATTCAGGGTTGTGATTTAAACCTCAGTTCAATTAGGGGTCGATTTTAAGCCGCCCGTCCCGCCTGGGGGAATGGTGCAGGTGGGGAGGGGGCTAAGATGGAATGCGTCACGTTCCCGCCCTCCACCATCTTTACTTCTCTTAATTCAGGCATGGGAAGGCCTACTTGACATCAAAAGGTTGCGACCTGATGTTGCCTGGATTTTGGGATCCAGTACCGAGCCAAACTTTGGCCTCTTCTGGCCAGCTGAGAGGAGCCGAGCCGAGCGGAGGGAGCGTCCGATAAAAGGCGGGATTTCAGAGCGTTGAGAGGAGCCGAGCCGAGCGGAGGGAGCGTCCGATAAAAGGCGGGATTTCAGAGCGCTGAGTGCAGCTGAGAGGAGCCGAGCCGAGCGGAGGGAGCGTCCGATAAAAGGCGGGATTTCAGAGCGCTGAGAGGAGCCGAGCCGAGCGGAGGGAGCGTCCGATAAAAGGCGGGATTTCAGAGCGCTGAGAACAGCTGAGAGGAGCCGAGCCGAGCGGAGGGAGCGTCCGATAAAAGGCGGGATTTCAGAGCGCTGAGAGGAGCCGAGCCGAGCGGAGGGAGCGTCCGATAAAAGGCGGGATTTCAGAGCGCTGAGAACAGCTGAGAGGAGCCGAGCCGAGCGGAGGGAGCGTCCGATAAAAGGCGGGATTTCAGAGCGCTGAGAGGAGCCGAGCCGAGCGGAGGGAGCGTCCGATAAAAGGCGGGATTTCAGAGCGCTGAGTGCAGCTGAGAGGAGCCGAGCCGAGCGGAGGGAGCGTCCGATAAAAGGCGGGATTTCAGAGCGCTGAGAGGAGCCGAGCGGAGGGAGCGTCCGATAAAAGGCGGGATTTCAGAGCGCTGAGAGGAGCCGAGCCGAGCGGAGGGAGCGTCCGATAAAAGGCGGGATTTCAGAGCGCTGAGAGGAGCCGAGCCGAGCGGAGGGAGCGTCCGATAAAAGGCGGGATTTCAGAGCGCTGAGAGGAGCCGAGCCGAGCGGAGGGAGCTTCCGATAAAAGGCGGGATTTCAGAGCGCTGAGAGGAGCCGAGCCGAGCGGAGGGAGCGTCCGATAAAAGGCGGGATTTCAGAGCGCTGAGAGGAGCCGAGCCGAGCGGAGGGAGCGTCCGATAATAGGCGGGATTTCAGAGCGCTGAGAGGAGCCGAGCGGAGCTGCGACCGAGTTCGAAGTGACGTCAGGAATCAGATCGGGACGCGACACAGGGGAGGCACCTGATTGGTGAGTAGGTTCAGGTGAGTATTTCTCCTTATCTACAGTAACTGAAGTAAAAGGAAAGGGAAGGTCTGCAGGTCTTATAGGAAGTAGCGTTTATTTTTTAGTGAATCAAGGTCCCCAGTGTAGTTAACATTCTCTAAATTGAGAACAATTTAAAGGAGTAAACTCCTTAAAGGGAGTGGTAAGTAGTTTTTCTTTCCTTTTTTTTTCTCTTGACATTGTAGTTGTTCTTAAGCTAATTTAAGGGTTAAGTCATGGCAGGAGATCCCAGCGCCGTGTCATGTTCCTCTTGTGGGATGTGGGAATTCAGGGCTCCTTCCTGTATCCCTGATTCCTTCACCTGCGGGAAGTGTGTCCAGCTGCAGCTATTGTTTGACCGCTTGACGGCTCTGGAGCTGCGGATGGACTCACTTTGGAGCATCCGCGATGCTGAGAAAGTCGTGGATAGCACGTTCAGTGAGTTGGTCACACCGCAGATAAAAATTACTGAGGGAGATAGTGAATGGGTGACCAACAGACAGAGGAAGAGTAGGAAGGCAGTGCAGGGGTCCCCTGCGGTCATCTCCCTCCAAAACAGGTATACCGTTTTGGATACTGTTGGCGGAGATGGCTCACCAGGGGAAGGTGGCAGTGGCCAGGTTCATGGCACCGTGGCTGGCTCTGCTGCACAGGAGGGCAGGAAAAAGAGTGGCAGAGCTATAGTGATAGGGGACTCGATTGTAAGGGGAATAGACAGGCGTTTCTGCGGACGCAACCGAGACTCCAGGATGGTATGCTGCCTCCCTGGTGCAAGGGTCAAGGATGTCTCGGAGCGGCTGCAGGACATTCTGGAGGGGGAGGGTGAACAGCCAGTTGTCGTGGTGCATATAGGCACCAACGATATAGGTAAAAAACAGGATGAGGTCCTACAAGCTGAATTTAGGGAGTTAGGAGTTAAACTAAAGAGTAGGACCTCAAAGGTAGTAATCTCAGGATTGCTACCAGTGCCACGGGTTAGTCAGAGTAGGAATGACAGGATAGCTAAGATGAATACGTGGCTTGAGAGATGGTGCAAGCTGGAGGGATTCAAATTCCTGGGCCATTGGAACCGGTTCTGGGGGAGGTGGGACCAGTACAAATTGGACGGTCTGCATCTGGGCAGGACTGGAACCAATGTCCTAGGGGGAGTGTTTGCCAGTGCTGTTGGGGAGGGTTTAAACTAATGTGGCAGGGGGATGGGAACCGATGCAGGAAGTCAGTGGGAAATAAAGTGGTGACAGAAACAAAAGGCAGTAAGGGAGAGTGTACAGAACATGACCGGACAGATGGTCTGAGAAAGCAGGGCAAAGACCAAGGGAAGTCTAGATTAAACTGCATTTATTTCAATGCAAGAAGTCTGATGGGCAAGGCAGATGAACTCAGGGCATGGATGGTACATGGGACTGGGATGTTATAGCTATTACTGAAACATGGCTAAGGGAGGGGCAGGACTGGCAGCTCAATGTTCCAGGGTACAGATGCTATAGGAAAGATAGAGCAGGAGGTAAGAGAGGAGGGGGAGTTACGTTCTTGATTAGGGAGAACATCACGGCAGTAGTGAGAGGGGATATATCCGAGGGTTCGCCCACTGAGTCCATATGGGTAGAACTGAAAAATAAGAAGGGAGAGATCACTTTGATAGGATTGTACTACAGACCCCCAAATAGTCAACGGGAAATTGAGGAGCAAATATGTAAGGAGATTACAGACAGCTGCAAGAAAAATAGGGTGGTAATAGTAGGGGACTTTAACTTTCCCAACATTGACTGGGACAGCCATAGCATTAGGGGCTTGGATGGAGAGAAATTTGTTGAGTGTATTCAGGAGGAATTTCTCATTCAGTATGTGGATGGCCCGACTAGAGAGGGGGCAAAACTTGACCTCCTCTTGGGAAATAAGGAAGGGCAGGTGACAGAAGTGTTAGTGAGGGATCACTTTGGGACCAGTGATCATAATTCCATTAGTTTTAAGATAGCTATGGAGAAGGATAGGTCTGGCCCAAAAGTTAAAATTCTAAATTGGGGAAAGGCCAATTTTGATGGTATTAGACAGGAACTTTCAGAAGTTGATTGGGAGAGTCTGTTGGCAGGCAAAGGGACGTCTGGTAAGTGGGAGGCTTTCAAAAGTGTGTTAACCAGGGTTCAGGGTAAGCACATTCCTTATAAAGTGAAGGGCAAGGCTGGTAGAAGTAGGGAACCTTGGATGACTCGGGAGATTGAGGCACTAGTCAAAAAGAAGAAGGAGGCATATGACATGCATAGGCAGCTGGGATCAAGTGGATCCCTTGAAGAGTATAGAGATTGCCGGAGTAGAGTTAAGAGAGAAATCAGGAGGGCAAAAAGGGGATATGAGATTGCTTTGGCAGATCAGGCAAAGGTGAATCCAAAGAGCTTCTACAAATACATAAAGGGCAAAAGGGTAACTAGGGAGAGAGTAGGGCCTCTTAAGGATCAACAAGGTCATCTAAGTGCGGAACCACAAGAGATGGGTGAGATCCTGAATGAATATTTCACATCGGTATTTACGGTTGAGAAAGGCATGGATGTTAGGGAACTTGGGGAAATAAATAGTGATGTCTTGAGGAGTGTACATATTACAGAGAGGGAGGTGCTGGAAGTCTTAACGCGCATCAAGGTAGATAAATCTCCGGGACCTGATGAAATGTATCCTAGGACGTTATGGGAGGTTAGGGAGGAAATTGCGGGTCCCCTAGCAGAGATATTTGAATCATCCACCGCTACAGGTGAGGTGCCTGAAGATTGGAGGGTAGCAAATGTTGTGCCTTTGTTTAAGAAGGGCGGCAGGGAAAAGCCTGGGAACTACAGACCAGTGAGCCTGACATCTGTAGTGGGTAAGTTGTTAGAGGGTATTCTGAGGGACAGGATCTACAGGCATTTGGAGAGGCAGGGACTAATTAGGAACAGTCAGCATGGTTTTGTGAGAGGAAAATCATGTCTCACGAATTTGATTGAGTTTTTTGAAGGGGTAACCAAGAAGATAGATGAGGGCTGTGCAGTAGACGTGGTCTACATGGACTTCAGCAAAGCATTTGACAAGGTACCGCATGGTAGGTTGTTACATAAGGTTAAATCTCATGGGATCCAAGGTGAGGTAGCCAATTGGATACAAAATTGGCTTGACGACAGAAGACAGAGGGTGGTTGTCGAGGGTTGTTTTTCAAACTGGATGCCTATGTCCAGCGGTGTGCCTCAGGGATCGGTGCTGGGTCCGCTGTTATTTGTTATTTATATTAATGATTTGGATGAAAATTTAGGAGGCATGGTTAGTAAGTTTGCAGATGACACCAAGATTGGTGGCATTGTGGACAGTGAAGAAGGTTATCTAGGATTGCAACGGGATCTTGATAAATTGGGCCAGTGGGCCGATGAATGGCAGATGGAGTTTAATTTAGATAAATGTGAGGTGATGCATTTTGGTAGATCGAATCGGGCCAGGACCTACTCCGTTAATGGTAGGGCGTTGGGGAGAGTTATAGAACAAAGAGATCTAGGAGTACAGATTCATAGCTCCTTGAAAGTGGAGTCACAGGTGGATAGGGTGGTGAAGAAGGCATTCAGCATGCTTGGTTTCATTGGTCAGAACATTGAATGCAGGAGTTGGGATGTCTTGTTGAAGTTGTACAGGGCATTGGTGAGGCCACACTTGGAGTACTGTGTACAGTTCTGGTCACCCTATTATAGAAAGGATATTATTAAACTAGAAAGAGTGCAGAAAAGATTTACTAGGATGCTACCGGGACTTGATGGTTTGACTTACAGGGAGAGGTTAGACAGACTGGGACTTTATTCCCTGGAGAGTAGGAGGTTAAGGGGTGATCTTATAGAAGTCTATAAAATAATGAGGGGCATAGATAAGGTCGATAGTCAAAATCTTTTCCCAAAGGTAGGGGAGTCTATAACGAGGGGGCACAGATTTAAGGTGAGAGGGGAGAGATACAAAAGGATCCAGAGGGGCAATTTTTTCACTCAAAGGGTGGTGAGTGTCTGGAACGAGCTGCCAGAGGCAGTAGTAGAGGCGGGTACAATTTTGTCTTTTAAAAAGCATTTGGACAGTTACATGGGGAAGATGGGTATCGAGGGATATGGGCCAAGTGCAGGCAATTGGGACTAGCTTAGTGGTATAAACTGGGCGACATGGACATGTTGGGCCGAAGGGCCTGTTTCCATGTTGTAACTTCTATGATTCTATGATTCTATGATTCTGCCGCTCACGCCTCGGTTCTGCATAGAACCGAGGCGTGAGCGGCAGAATGGCCAGAAGAGGCCAAAGTAAATGTTAAAAAATCACTTTATAGAATCCTTGTGGGCCAGGAGGAGCAAGAAGTCCTTGGGCCTTGTCTCTCCCTCCCAGCGCCGGCATCGGCTGCCAAAAACCCCCTGCCCAGCGCTCACTTTATGCCGTGGACTATTCCTTCAGGTTTCTGGCCATTGGCAACTCTGGTCACCTAATCACAGGAAAGGTATCACTGTTTTGAAAGGGTATTCAAGTGAGCAATTGGCTTTCTAGATTTTAAGCTACAAGGAAACGGTAAGTCAGTCAGCCTTGGTTTCAGCACCAACAACAACTTGCATTTATATTGCACCTTTAACGTAATAAAATGTCCCAAGGCGTTATCAAACAAAATTTGACAGTGAGCCACATAAGGAGATATTAGATCAGGTATCCAAAAGCTTGGTCAAAGAGGTAGGTTTTAAGAAGCGTCTTGAAGGAGGAGAGAGAGGTAGAGAGGTTTAGGGAGGGAATTCCAGAGCTTGGGGCCTAGGCAGCTGAAAGCACGGTCACCAATGGTGGAGCGATGAAAATTGGAGACGGGCAAGAGGCCAGAACTGGAGGAGCGCAAAGTTCTCGGAAGGTTGTGGGGCTGGAGTACCTTCACGCACACTGAACTCTGCTGGGTTAATTGTCTGAAAAAGTCTGGGGGCCTAGAAATTTGACCACACAGTGCCAGTTTTTCAGGTGGCAATTGGCCACCTAGGCCTCCAATATGGCGGGCAGGAAGTGCATGCTCTTTAGGAGTCGGAAGTGCGCTGCCCACCATTTTTGAGGTTTGGGAGGCCGTTTAGATCAGGCACTGCACGGTTGAATTTATAGACCCCAGATTGTTTAAGACCATTAACGGATTTCTACCCACGGGCTTCTGACTTTCTCCTTAAAAATTGAAATGCTGCACCTCCATCCTGGAGCAAAATAGTCTCCTAATGTTTTATGCAACGGTATTCTGGAGATGCATGAAAATGAGCTCATTAATGCTTCTCCAGCAGTGCAAAATAGCACTTAGCCTTATTAAAAAATATCCAGATTATTCAATATTGCAACGTGCTGTTGTAAATATTAATACAATTATTATCTCTGATGCCCATTCCAGTCAGTGCAACGGATTTCAAAAGGTCACCTTCTCCCCGAGATATGGAAAGGAATGACTATTAAAAACTTTCTTTCTCGGCGTAGCTAATCTTGAAATGCTCCTGATGACTGCACTGCCTGGTGTCGTACTAGTGTCGTACGATCCACGGCCTGTTCTAAGTTAACTGGGAATGTGGCAATTGGACTCAAGGAAACTGGACGATGGAGGGGAAAAATCAGCCCAGAGATACCAATTCCTGATTTGAATCAGTGAACCCGCCCTGAGAACACGCATGCTTGCAGATTTGGTAAGGTGGTGTTGTGGTTATGTTACTGGACTAGCAATCCAGAGGCCTGAGCTAATAATCCAGAGAATGTGAGATCGAATTCAATTTTTAAAAATCTGGATCAGTAAAAGTGACCATGAAGCTGTCGGATTGTCATAAAAACCCAACCGGCTCTCTAATGTCCTTTAGGGAAGGGAACCTGCCACCCTTACCCGGTCTGGCCTATATGTGACTCCAGTCCTACATCAACGTGGTTGACCCTTAACTGCCCTACTCTTCAGTTGTTGTAGCAATAGGGATAGGTAATAAATGCCGGCCTTGCTAGCGATGCATACATCCCAAGAACGAATCTTAATAAATGGACCCGAGTTAAATTAGAAGGTAGAATCTTGCAGCTGCGTCCTTTCCCCCATGGGAGCCTCAAGCACAGGAAACCCTACTCGAAATCTGGCCATCTACTTTCCGTGGCTTTCTGGCCATTTAAGATGATGGTCAGAATATTTGGCACAGTGCTGCATGAATTTCTGATATGCACTTCCTGTGGTTGGGCCTTCCCGATAGAATCAGAAATTCAGAAAATTACCCTGATGCAATCTAACGTTCTATTGCAGATTTGAATTTAAGGCTTTATAGAAACTCCATTTTTTTTTTACTTAAGTTTCCAAAAATAAATTCAAACAAACAGGAGGCCAATTAGAAAGTGTGCAAAATATGAAACTCTCACACACCAACTGTGCTGAACACTGATAAGTAGAATCCACAAACCCACACACCAATCGTTGCAGACCCTAGCGTATTGTCCATGTTACAGACCTTTGCACACTGATTGTGTTACAGACCCTCACACACTGATTGTGTTACAGATCCTCGCACACTGATTGTGTTACAGACGCTCGTACACTAATTGTGCTACAGATCCTCGCACACTGATTGTGTTACAGATCTTCACACATTGATCGTGTCACGGACCCTCACATACTGTCCATGTCACAGACCCTCGCCCACTGATCATGTCGCAGACTTCACACACTGATCGTGTCACAGATCCTCACACATTGATCATGTTCAAGACCCTCACACGCTTGTCATGTTCATCACGTAGCGTTGTCACTTTTGTTCGGGTATCATGAATGAAAATGCTTCCTTCTTTGTTGACTTTAAGTTAACACCTTTGTTGACTTTAAGGTAACACCTCTCTGTCTGAACACTTTGATTGCCTTGACAACGGGCAGTTGGAAAGATTATCTGTAATCACCAGGTATTGTTTTCTGACTATAAATGCAAAACGTCCAAGGAGTCCCACACTCACTCACCTGATGAATGTAAACAATTTTACAACACCAAGTTATAGTCCAGCAATTTTATTTTAAATTCACAAGCTTTCGGAGATTTTCTCCTTCCTCAGGCAAATGTTTCAAGATCACCTGATGAAGGAGGTAATCTCTGAAAGCTTGTGATTTTCAAATAAAATTGTTGGACTATAACCTGGTGTTGTAAGATTCTTTACATTTGTCAACCCCAGTCCATCACCGGCATCTCCACATCATGACTTTAAGTTAAGTAAAGCAGACTTTATTTTTTATTCGTTCATGGGATGTGGGCGTCGCTGGCAAGGCCGGCATTTATTGCCCATCCCTAATTGCCCTTGAGAAGGTGGTGGTGAGCCGCCCTCTTGAACTGCTGCAGTCCGTGTGGTGACGGTTCTCCCACAGTGCTGTTAGGAAGGGAGTTCCAGGATTTTGATCCAGTGACGATGAAGGAATGGTGATATATTTCCAAGTCAGGATGGCATGCGACTTGGAGGGGAAATTGCAGGTGGTGTTGTTCCCATGTGCCTGCTGCCCTTGTCCTTCTAGGTGGTAGAGGTCGTGGGTTTGGAAGGTGCTGTCGAAGAAGCCTTGGTGAGTTGCTGCAGTGCATCCTGTGGATGGTACACACTGCAGCCACAGTGTGCCGGTGGTGGAGGGAGTGAATGTTTAGGGTGGTGGATGGAGTCCCAATCAAGCGGGCTGCTTTGTCCTGGATGGTGTAGAGCATCTTGAGTGTTGTTGGAGCTGCACTTATCCAGGCAAGTGGAGAGTATTCCATCACACTCCTGACTTGTGCCTTGTAGATGGTGGAAAGGCTTAGAGGAATCAGGAGGTGAGTCACTCGCCGCAGAATTCCCAGCGTCTGACCTATTCTTGTAGCCTCAGTATTTATGTGGCTGGTCCAGTTAAGTTTCTGGTCAATGGTGACCCCCAGGATGTTGATAGTGGGGGATTCGGTGATGGCAATGCGGTAATGCCATTGAATGTCAAGGGGAGGTGGTTGGATTCTTTCTTGTTGGAGATGGTCATTGCCTGGCACTTGTTACTTGCCAATTATCAGCCCAAGCCAGTATGTTGTCCAGGTCTTGCTGCATGCGGGCACAGACTGCTTCATTATCTGAGGGGTTGTGAATGGAACTGAACACTGTGCAATCATCAGTGAACATCCCCATTTCTGACTTTATGATGGAGGGAAGGTTATTGATGAAGCAGCTGAAGATGGTTGGGCCTAGGACACTGCCCTGAGGAACTCCTGCAGCAATGTCCTGGGGCTGAGGTGATTGGCCTCCAACAACCACTACCATCTTCATTGGTGCTAGGTATGACTCCAGCCACTTGAGAGTTTTCCCCCTGATTCCCATTGACTTCAATTTTACTAGGGCTCCTTGGTGCCGCATTCGGTCAAATGCTGCCTTGATGTCAAGGGCAGTCACTCTCACCTCACCTCGGGAATTCAGCTCTTTTGTCCATGTTTGAACCAAGGCTGTAATGAGGTCTGGAGCCGAGTGGTCCTGGCGGAACCCAAACTGAGCATCGGTAAGCAAGTGCCGCTTGATAGCACTGTCGACGACACCTTCCATCACTTTGCTGATGATTGAGAGTAGACTGATGGGGCGGTAATTGACCTGATTGGATTTGTCCTGCTTTTTGTGGACAGGACATACTTGGGCAATTTTCCACATTGTCAGGTAGATGCTAGTGTTGTAGCTGTACTGGAACAGTTTGGCTCGAGGCGCAGCTAGTTCTGGAGCACAAGTCTTCAGCACTACAGCTGGGATGTTGTCGGGGCCCATAGCCTTTTCTGTATCCAGTGCACTCAGCCATTTCTTGATATCACGTGGAGTGAATCGAATTGGCTGAGGACTGGCTTCTGTGATGGTGGGGATATCGGGAGGAGGCCGAGATGGATCATCCACTCGGCACTTCCGGCTGAAGATGGTTGCAAACCCTTCAGCCTTGTCTTTTGCACTCACGTGCTGGATTCTGCCATCATTGAGGATGGGGATGGGAATGTTTATAGAGCCTCCTCCTCCCGTTAGTTGTTTAACTGTCCACCACCATTCACGACTGGATGTGGCAGGACTGCAGAGCTTTGATCAGTTGGTTGTGGAATGGATTAGCTCTGTCTATAGCATGTTTAGCATGCATATAGTCCTGAGTTGTAGCTTCACCAGGTTGGCACCTCATTTTTAGGTGCGCTCTTCTGCACTCCTCTTTGTGCTAGGGTTGATCCCCTGGCTTGTTGTTAATGGTAGAGTGAGGAATGTGCCAGGCCATAAGGTTACAGATTGTGCTGGAATACAAATCTGCTGCTGTTGATGGCCCACAGCACCTCATGGACATGTGGGACAGTTGTTTCAATCTTGGCACAAGTCCCCAGATGTTAGGGAGGAGGACTTTGCAGGGTCGACTGGGCTTGGTTAGCCTTTGTCGTGTCTGATGCCGGGTGGCTTGTCCAGTTTTATTCTTTTTATGACTTTTCGTAGCGAGATTTTACAATTGAGTGGCTTGCTAGGCCATTTCAGAGGGTGATTGAGAATCAACCACATTGCTGTGGGTCTGGAGTCACATTTAGGCCCGACTGGGTAAGGACGGCAGGTTTCCTTCCCTGAAGGATATTAATGAACCAGATGGGTTTTTACAACAATCCAGTAGCTTCATGGCCACCATTACTGATACTAGTTTTTTATTCCAGAATTTTATTTAATTAATTGAATTTAAATTCACCAGCTGCCGTGGTGGGATTTGAACTCATGACTCTGGATTATTAGTCCAGTAACATAACCACTATGCTACTGTACCAGCATCTGGTACCTGCTTTAGTGCGGACATTAGGGGGAGACAGGATCGGGCTGACTTGTGATGCTCCTTACGGTCAAACAGTCTGCTGGCACTCATCACCTGGGCTCACACTGGACGAATGACCATTAGGTTGAGGCTCAGAGAGCTGTCACTGCCCACAGAGCGATATCCCAGTCGTCGTTGGTGACTTCAGAAAAGCACAGAGGTACTTACATTTTGCAATGTCGGGGTATAGCATTTATTTTAACAGGTATCTTGCCCATTGTTGGCTCCTCCATGGAATATTTTGTGGCTTGGCGATCACCATTTATTTGGTTAATACTGGATGCCACATTAATGTTGTCTCCACCCTCTCTCATTGGCACAACGTAAAAGAGATCTGCCATGCCACATGAATCAGGTCACATTCTACATTACTTCACAAAATTTGTCTCAAATACACCTTGTCACCCTTGAAAACTAAATAGGATTTAGCCCTTGGTAACTATCATGAGTCGCAGTTCATGTTGCTATAGGCAATGTATCTGTCTCCAAAAAAACCTCTTCAACACGTAATTGTTTTCATATTTGAACCTTAGTTTTCATTAAAGGATCTTTTTGAAAGTGTCTAACCACGCTGTCTTTTAGTCAGTGCTCCATCCAAACATTGGGCTCAATTTTAAAAGGGCAGCGGGGGAGCGGGGGAGCGGGGGGTCAATAGAGACGCGCGGCTAACCCAACCAATAAAAACTTACCTTTCCCCATGTGATCGCAACTTAATTGGTGGCCATTAATCTTGTTTCGAGGTTTTCCATCCGAAAGCTGCGCAGTGGGCGGACTGCGCACCCGCATGACAGGCTGTCAGCTGGAGCGGCTCTATTTAAAGGGCCATTGCTCCAAAGGATTTTGCTGCAGCAAAGACCAAGAAGACCCAGTGGGGCAGCACAGGGGCAAGGCTGCTCCAAGATTCAGCGAAGCCTCACTTCAGCTGCTACTGGCCGGGGTGAGGAGGAGGAGGAGGGAACTATTTTACCCGGCCGACAGGAGGAATCGCCCTGCCTCTGCCACCAAGAAGGCCTGGCTCGAGGTGGCAGATGAGGTCACCAGCAGCAGCAACATCTCCAGCACCTGGATCCAGTGCAGGAAGTGTTTCAATAACCTAACTAGGTCAGTAAAAGTGAGTAGACTTACTGATTCTCCTGCATTCCGAGGTGCACATCACCGCCCCCACCCCCTCAACTCATTCTGCACTGCCAACACTACTCCATCACATCACTCCTCACACCCACTTAAGGTTCATCCTCAACTTACCTTCACTTCCTGAGCACTTCCTCACCTCCCCATTTGTCACCCCACCACTACCACTCACCCCAATCCTCATCCAATGTGATGTCTCTGTCTCATACTCACCCTCTGATGCACCTATTTCACAGTCAGCCTCACGCAAACCACTGCATTCATCGGTTGACCACTTCACCCTCACTCACTCACACGTCTGTACTTTCTCCCCTTCTAGGAGAAGAGAGCACAAAATGCATGTGAGAGGGTGAGGACTGGAGGTGGGCCACAACAAATAGTGGTCCTCACAGAGGCGGAGGAGGAGGCCCTGGAGATCAGCCGCACCCTCGAGTGCCTGTCCGTCAGGGACGCCGAGACTGGCACCCCACAAACGTCTGGTGACACAACTTTAACATTCATCACACACAACATGAATTGATGTTAACAGTGCTTGACATGTTGAACACCTCAGTAAGTTTATCGCAATATGACACATCTGTGATGATGCTTAATATTGCCTTCTGTTCTCTTTCAGGTCCTTCAACGACTGCCGTGACGGCAGAGGGCGATTCCTTATAGGACCTGCCGGCCTCTGAGGGCGTGCAGTCACAACTTAGTGAGTCATGTAACAGCGCAGATACTCACACCTCGGTAGGTCCTAGTCCTCAGTTAGTTGGGTTGGCACCTATTGAGTCACCACACACAAGTGAGCACGAGCAGACACTGGTGGCAGGGGCAGCTGTGGAGAGTCCGCGTCGGTGGGCGCAATCCTCTCCAGGCTCTGCTCGGCTGGGCACAGATGCTGAACCCCAGGGCTATCCTTTAAAAGGAGAATGATCGAGGGACAGCAGCACATTTGCAAGATACTGGAACATGTGCCACACTCTCCACAATCGCGCAGAGGATGGAGGAGTCCAACTCCTGCATTAGTGGAATGGTGGCACAGGTACGTGAGGGAATCTCTGAGACAGTGTCACAGGGACGTGAGGAACTGTCTGAGATAGTGTTGCACGTAACTGCGGAAAGGTCTGCGATGGAGAGAAGGCTAGCTTCCACTGAGCTTCAAGCACAGCTCACAAATGAGGCCATTCAGGTCCTGACAACGGCCATTCGGACTCAGGGTGAACAACATTCTGCCGCTTTAAATAGGCAGACAGAAACTTTACAACTGGGCTTCCAAGGCATCATACATGTCCTCCAAACTGTTCTCCAGCTGGGTGGTAGGAGTGATGTGGGCCTGGCCCAGGAAAGGGATGATGGCGAAAGGGGACATGGAAGTGGGGACGCCACTCAAAGCGTTCCCACGTCTCACCCGGTGCCCACCTCTCAACCAGTACCCTCAATGCTGCCTCCTCTCCAGGTGGCTGAGTCTGCCCCTGCACAGGTGCAGGTGGAGCAGTCTTTGGAGGGGCCCTCATAGGCACCAAAATCCAGAGGGCATAGGCCCAAAGCATCTAAATTGGTCAGGGCATGAACATGAGCAACCTGCTGCAGCCACAGGGGATGCACCACGTAGAAGCAGTAGGAAGAGAAAGGCTAAGGATTTGTGGTCACGAAAGGTATACACATGGGTGTCTGACAGACTGTCATGTTTTTCATTTATATTTAGTTTTTGTTTAAGTCGCATTAAATGTTATCATTCTCACCACTACTGCCATGTCTTGCCCATTCTTGACTGGCTTCTGTGATAGTGCCCTTATCATGTGCTTCACCATGAACGGCGACACTTGATGCCACCCAGTGGGTCACTTTAGCGTGGGAGTATGTGTAGTTGCAGGACTGTTTTGTACAGGGGAGAGGGGGCTGGTGTTGGTGCTGGTCTTTCCGGATGGTGTGAGGACTGGACTCTTCTCACTTTCTGATCTTACGAGAACTGTTCACATATGAGGGACTCCCTGGTCTCACGATCAGCCAGGTGAGCCGCTGCTCTGCCGATGGGTTCGTCCTCCTCCTCCTCCTCCTCCTCCTCCTCCTCCTGCTCCTGCTCCTGCTCCTCCTCAATGTGGATGGCAGATGTGGATGGTGGATGAGGGCATGGGGCCTCCTCAACCGGTACCCCTCTCTGTTGCGCCATGTTGTGCAGGACACAACACACTACAGTAATGTGACCCACTCTCGCTGGTGCGTATTGAAGTGCTCCCCCAAAACGATCGAGGCACCTAAATTGCATCTTCAGCAGTCCTATTGTATGTTCAATTATAGACCTGGTGGGGGTGTGGCTGTTGTTGTATCGATGCTGTTGCTCGGTGAGGGGTTCCTCAGAGGTGTCATGAGCCACATGTGCAGGGGGTATCCCTTGTCCCCGAGGAGACAGCCCTTAACGGTGTACGGTGCATGGAAGAAGCCCAGGATGTTAGATTCCCTTCGAATGAATGAGTCATGACAGCTGCCAGGGAATCTCACACATGCGTGAAGAAATCTTTTGCGGTGGTCATAAACGAGCTGAGCGTTGATGGAGTGATACCCCTTTCTGTTGATGAACAGTCCTGGCTCGTGTGGAGGTGCTCGGATTGCTATATGCATGCAATCGATTGCATCCTGTACACGTGGGAAGCCAGCCACAGAGTGGAATCCCACTGCCCTCTCTGTCTGGCTGATGTTGTCCATGGGGAAGTTGACGTATTGCGAGGCTCTGCGAAACAAGCCGTCAGTGACCTGCCTTATGCACTTGTGTGCAGATGACTGAGAGACCCCATCGATGTCACCGGTGGCACCCTGGAATGATCTTGAGTCAAAGAAGTTGAGGGCAGTGGTGATGTTAACAGCGATGGGTAATGAGATGCCGCCAGGCCCACTAGGGAGCAGCCCGGCATGAAGGAGACTGCAGATGTTTGCGACCACCTGGCGACTCACTCTCAGCCTTCGTACGCACTGCTCCTCAGAGAGGTCCAGGAAGCTGAGCTTGGTCTGTAGACCCTCTGATGAGGGTATTGCCTCCTGCGATGTCGCTCCCTCCGTTGTTGCCATCTGTGCTCTTGTGCAGGTCCCTGTGGCGCAGCACTGTGTTGTGGAGCTGCAAGTGGCGGAAGTGCACGCCGTGCCTGGCGAGGCTGGTGATGTTGCTCGTCCTCGGATGTACTGGTGAATGCAGACATCGCGCCCCCCCATCCTGATGGTGTCGGTTTGAAGGGGTCTGAAAAGTTGGTAAATATGTGTAAACAGATCAATTCTGAGTGGAAACCAAGAATTCTCAGTCTAAACACAAAGATCTCCCAGCCAAAGGTTTGTCTGAGAGAACTGAGTGCCCTCCTGCAATAACTGACCTTTTATCCCCATCTAACAAACAGGGATTTAAATGTCCAAATGGCTGCCAGCTGAAACACGACTCCTTCACCATGGCATGTTTCACACTAAACTGGAAACATGCTGAGGCAGCGTTGAAATCGCTTGCCAGCATAATAAATTACATTCATGCACATTTCAAGTACTTTCAAGGCCCCCATGCCCCCACGCTCCTGGACTTCTGTTTTAAAGTTGAGCCCATTAGCTCTGTAGTGTCTCTGGTAATAAAAGGGACAACATCTTCTGGCCCGGTATTAAATGTGGTTTTGTGAACGTACAAAAAGCGCACAAGAACAAAATGAGCTTCTAATGAGAGTTGGTATGTTTATGTGCACAGCTATGTACTCAGTGCTGTAAATGCGGGAAGGGCTGTGGCCATTATAACTTTAAGTGTTTATTTTGCACAAATTTTGGAAGAGTACATGAATTCATTTTCAGAACAAAATACAGCTAGGGTCCACACTGGTTACATCAACAATGGAGTCCAAGCTCTGGGCTGCACACCACATATAAACCCGCTCAAATAAAAATCCATTTTGTGGTCTTTACTGAGAACAATTTAATTGATTCAGCTGTCACTCAGTGGGTAGCGCTCTCACCTCTGGGTGAGAAGGTTGTGAGTTCAAATCCCACTCCAAAGACTTGAGCACCAAATCTAGGCTGACACTCCAGTGCAGCACCGAGGGAGTGCTACTGGCAGAGGTGCCGTCTTTTGGATGAGACGTTAAACCAAGGCCCCATCTGCCCCCTCAGATGGACGTAAAAGATCCCATGGCACTATTTCGAAGACGAGCAGGGGAGTTCTCCCCGTTGTCCTGGCCAATATTTATCCCTCGAACTAACATCACTAAAAACAGATTATCCGGTCATTATCACATTGCTGTTAGTGGGAGCTTGCTGTGCCTTTCCTACATGAAGTGACTACACTTCAAAAGTGCTTTGGGATGTCCTGAGGTTGTGAAAGGTGCTATATAAATGCAAATTCTTTCTTTTCTTTAATGGTAGACTTCTCAACAGTGCAGCTCCACCAATGATTTCAATCCCTTTTAAACTGTCTCAAACGAGTGAAGAAAAAACTTCAGAACAAATGTTTCTCATCCATATCTGGCGCTCAACATTTCAAAATAATCGCATAACAGGGTTCTGAGTTGAAGAAACACTGGTCAGTTGAAAAAATTAGGCCACTTTACTTCAGCTGTTTCTGCTTCTTGCATTGTGCTCTGCTTTTGTATTTACATAGAATTACATAGAATGTACTTTCTTGATCTCTTCTTCTAATGTCATGCCCTGGTAAATACTGAGGCAAAGTCATTATTCAATATTTCTGCCATTTCGCTTTCATTACCTGTGCGTTTATCATGTGTATCCCTTAGTGGCCCTATCCCTAACCTGATTTTTCTTTTTGTTATTTATATGTCTGTAGAATACTTTACTATTTCTTTTTATATTCCTTGATAATTTAATCTCTTCATTTTTCTTTGCCTTCCAAATTGTTTTTTTGACTTCTTTCCCAACCTTTCTGTATTCCCCTTTGTCATCCTCTCCTTTGTTGTCTATGTACTTAGTGTATGCTTTTTCTTTAGTTTCAATTTTGCCCTTATTTCTTTAGTCATCCATGGTGTGTTGTTACTGACTAGTTTGTCCTTGCTTTTTATTGGGATATATTTCTCCTGAACACTTTTAGTCACCATTTTAAATGTTTCCCACTGCTGTTCTATTTCTTTTTTTTGTCAGTAACTTTTCCCAATTTATTTTCCCTAGTTCCATTCTCATTCCCTCAAAATCAGCTTTTCCTGTATTTCTAATAAAGATCCTGCAACTTTCACATGTTGGAAGGTCCAGTATAGAGGACGATATGAAGCGCACAATGGGAATGCATAGCACATATTGTTCACACATGGGGTCAGTGGGGAGCCTTGCCCCGCTGTGAGGACATATTGGAAAGACGGGCATGGGTTGTGCACGATTCCCAAACCATTGATTCAAATGGTCAGAAAATCACATGTAGACAGGTCTAAATTTAGATATGCAGCTCCAGTGCTTGAGTCTCTCCACTGGGAGAGAAGGTCAGAAAATTACCCCCGGAGTATCTACATTCATTGTAGAATGAACAGATTTGGAGTGAAGCATCCTGGGCAGGAAAATATCCTCCACAGGGTAAGTTTTGCAAGACCACCAGGACTCACACATAGACAAGGCATGTTGGAAGTTCTTATTTTTTGTCATGTGTCATATATCAGCACATTTTGATGATGGTTATGATTCCACTGCAGAGATGACACAGTTATTCATAGAATCATAGAATCATAGAAGTTTACAACATGGAAACAGGCCCTTCGGCCCAACATGTCCATGTCGCCCAGTTTATACCACTAAGCTAGTCCCAATTGCCTGCACTTGGCCCGTACCCCTCTATACCCATCTTACCCATGTAACTGTCCAAATGCTTTTTAAAAGACAAAATTGTACCCGCCTCTACTACTGCCTCTGGCAGCTCGTTCCAGACACTCACTTTTATAGACTTCTATAAGATCACCCCTTAACCTCCTACTCTCCAGGGAAAAAAGTCTCAGTCTATCTAACCTCTCCCTGTAAGTCAAACCATCAAGTCCCGGTAGCATCCTAGTAAATCTTTTCTGCACTCTTTCTAGTTTAATAATATCCTTTCTATAGTAGGGTGACCAGAACTGTACACAGTATTCCAAGTGTGGCCTTACTAATGTCTTGTACAACTTCAACAAGACATCCCAACTCCTGTATTCAATGTTCTGACCAATGAAACCAAGCATGCCGAATGCCTTCTTCACCACCCTATCCACCTGTGACTCCACTTTCAAGGAGCTATGAACCTGTACTCCTAGATCTCTTTGTTCTATAACTCTCCCCAACGCCCTACCATTAACGGAGTAGGTCCTGGCCCGATTCGATCTACCAAAATGCATCACCTCACATTTATCTAAATTAAACTCCATCTGCCATTCATCGGCCCACTGGCCCAATTTATCAAGATCCCGTTGCAATCCTAGATAACCTTCTTCACTGTCCACAATGCCACCAATCTTGGTGTCATCTGCAAACTTACTAACCATGCCTCCTAAATTCTCATCCAAATCATTAATATAAATAACAAATAACAGCGGACCCAGCACCGATCCCTGAGGCACACCGCTGGTCACAGGCCTCCAGTCTGAAAAACAACCCTCTACAACCACCCTCTGTCTTCTGTCGTCAACTTTACTCTGAGACCGGATCAGTTGGGGAGTATTGTTGTGTCATGGAGAAGTCCCACCGGGCTGAAGATGTGCACCAATTCTGTTAAGACAGAAAATCCAGGCTTCTGTCCTTAAGGTTTCTGATTATATTTCAGATTTCAAGCATTTTCTAGTTTTCTTTTTAACAGCATAATCCCCTGCCCCACCTTGTTTGAATGTTCTATGTGTTTCGCCCAAATTAATGCAATAAATAAACACAGTTGATGCTAGGCCCTAAGCTCTGAAACTCCCTCCCTAAACCTCTCCACCTCTCTACCTCTCTCTCCTCCTTTAAGATGCTCCTTAAAACCTACCTTTTTTGACCAAGCTTTTGGTCACCTGTCCTAATATGCGGCTCGGTGTCAAATTATTTTTGATAACGCTCCTGTGAAGCTCCATGGGACGTTTTACTACTTTAAAGGTGCTGTATAAATGCAAGTTGTTGTTGTTTATCTATTTATTACCAATCAACAGAAAGGTTGACGTGTTATATTCAAGTGGTCTATCCCAGTGATTCACAAACTGTGGGATGCCGCCCACTGAGGCAATGAAGGGACCAGGGGAGAAAGGGAGGAGCGGAGGATGGAGATGAGATGAAGGATGTGAGGCCCAACCAGGTGAGGCATAGGATAAAGGGAAAAACTGAATCAGTGAAAACCTTGTTCTGTAAAATGCTGAAAACAATTGCAGAGCAATGTGGAGATTGAAAAAAACATCAGAGAAAAAAAAAAGTTTGTTATTTTGTTTGAGTGGTGTGTAGAATGACCATACACACCTTCCCTCCTCAGTGAATAAGTTTTGTGTTTCCTGTGCTCACATCTTTCATTCAGAAAAACTCTAGATTCCCCTGTTGAATGGGGCTTAAGAAGCTTTGATATTTTTTAGTAGGACTCAACTCAAAAGATTTTTAAAACTACAGATCTAGTCCGTTGTCCGAGTATAAATAGGAGATTAAAAAAAAGAAAAAACCTGCAAATAATGAAAATCTGGAGGTGGCGGGGCAACAGAAAATGCTGTAAATATTGAAAAGAGAATAGATTAACATTTTGGGGAGAGACTGTTCCTCAGTGCAAGGGTAGAAATGAAGTAGCATATTTTCTGGTGGGAATGAGAGATGAGCATTCAGTACTGTACTGATAGACCCTTGGTCACCCCGTAGGGTATGATATGTGTTCACAAGGCAACGGGAAGTCAGCAGTCTTTACCACATATTTAGTCATGTGTAAGACCGTGGGTGGCCAACTAAGAAGTTTGCAACAGTGTGTGGTTAATTTTAACCCACGTTCCAGTCATAAAGGAGCTTACAACATTGTCTAGTCAGATGAGGTGGTGTAAGCAGTTTCCCTATTTTCAGTCCTGGTGTGGTCTCTGTTGTTTTACAAGACACGCCACGATACAATTTAGTACACAGCAGGGAATAGTGTGATAAGCCCTTCATGAAGGACATCACCATAGAAAATATGGTGCTGTGGAATCCCTGATTTTAATTGCTCCACCATTGGCGGCAATGCCTTCAGCTGCCTCGGCCCTACGTTCTGAAATTCCCTCCCTAAACCTCTCTGCCTCCCCACCTCTCTTTCCTCCTTTAAGATGATCCTTAAAATCTACCTCTTTGATCAAGCTTTAGGTCACCTGTCCTAATATCTACTTACGTGGCTCCTGTGAAGCGCCTTAGGGCGTTTTACTGTGTCAAAGGTGCTATATAAATGCAAGTTGTTGTTGTTATTGTTTAGACACACAGGCTGGAGGTCTACTGATGTTTGAAGTCCAATCTTGGTCAATATATTTGGACGAATCATTACCTTCATAGTTGCCAACCCCCGATTTTTATTTCCATTGACTTCTCATGGCATTATTTGAAGGAGAACAAAAAGTTCTCCTGCTGTCCTGACTGATATTTCTCCCTCAACCAACACCACCAAAAACAGATTAAATGGCCATCAATTTCATTCACTGTTTGCGAGACCTTGCAGTGTGCCAATTGACTGCCACCTTTGCCAACACAATAACCTCCAAAGTAATTAATTGGTTGGAAAGGACTTTAAAACATCGTGAGGGTGTAATTAGGTGTTATAATAAATGAAAGTTCTTTCTTTTAAATGATGCTCGAAGACCTCCGCCACAAGTGTCTGAAAATTAAATGATGATGAGCGGGCTTCTTGTGATTTCTCTCACAGTCAAGTACCCCCCTGACATGAAGAATGGCAAGTGGGTGAGGTGCCATCTGAGAGACACCTGGAGCACAGAAGAAATCTATTACGAGGGAGGAATGAAAAAGTATACTTTCTGGTGTATGTTAGAGATAGCCAATTGATAATTCTCTACCGCACTGATAAACTAGTAGAGATCCACCTTTAGCATCTCACAACCCTGGTGTCAACCGTGGCTCAGTGGTAGCACTCTTACCTCTAGAATCATGAAGGTTGTGGGTTCAAGACCCACACCAAAGACTTATAGTACAAAATCTAGGCTGACACTTCAATGCGTACTGAAGGGGTGCTGCTGATTTATCCCTCAACCAATATCACAAAAAAAACAGATTATCTGGTTACTATCACATTGCTGTTTGTGGGACCTTGCTGTGTGCAAATTGGCTGCTGTGTTTCCTACATTATAACAGTGACTGCACTTCAAAAGTACTTCATTGGCTGTATAGTGATTTGGGATGTCCTGCGGTCGTGAAAGGCTCTTTATGAATGCAATCCTTCTTTCTTTTTATGTATGTTGGGGAAGCGCTAGAAAGTTAGCAGCCTATTCCCACATATTCAAGAACATTGTACTAGTCATAAAGGGATCTTATAACATTGTCTGGTCAAGTGAGGCGGTGTAACTATTTCTCAATTTCCCTTGTAGTCTAGAGTTTTACTAGACATCCATGGCACAATTCAGTAGACTGTACAGGCACAGCAGGAAGTATTGTGACATCTCTGCTGTAAGGGACATCACCGCAGGAAATATAGAACCATGCGATGGAGAAGTTTTGTTCTGATGCACTCACTGGAGGTAGAAAATGTCGCATTGTACACAATCCTTCCATGTGCTACTACCCCAGAAAATTTTGAATTGATACATTACAATAGAACGTTTGAAACACTTTGTGGTAGCTAATGGTAATGTGGAAGGCAAATGGTATATTAGCCTTTATTGCAAGGGGGTTGGAGTATGAGAGTAAGGAGGTCTTGCTGCAATTATATAAGGCTCTAGTGAGACCTCACCTGGAGTGCTGTGTACAGTTTTGGTCTCCTTACCTAAGGAAGGATATACTTGCCTTAGACTGGGTGCAACGAAGGTTCACTAGATTGATTCTTGGGATGAGAGGATTGTCCTATGAGGAGAGATTGAGTAAAATGGGCCTATATTCTCTGGCGTTTAGGAGAATGAGAGGTGATCTCATTGAAACGTAAAAAATTCTTAGAGGGCTTGACAGGGTAGATGCTGAGAGGCTGTTTCCTCTGATTGGAGAGTCTAGAACTAGGGGTCATAGTCTCAAGATAAGGGGTTGGCCATTTAGGACCGAGATGAGGAAAAATTTTTTTACTCAGAGGGTTGTGAATCTTTGGAATTCTGTAGCCCAGAGGGCTGTGGTTGTTCAGTCATTGAGTATATTCAAGACTGAGATAGATAGATTTTTGGACACTAATGGAAACAAGAGATATGGGAATAGTGGGGGAGGTAGAAGATCAGCCATGATTTTATTGAATGGCAGATCCGGCTCGAGGGGCCATATGGCCTACTCCTGCTCCTATTTCTTATGTTCTTATGTTATCTGATCTGCCAGTGAGTGCTTGTGACTTTCTGCAAACAAACCAGAGATTATGTTGTCCAACCTTGACATATTTCACCATAGATGAGCACACAAAGAAAATATAAGGGCTGATTTTAACCCTGTCCACCCGACAGTAACCGTGACAGCTAACAGAAACAAACTGAGGGTCTTTTCTGTCAATTCCTCCTCCACCCACCCGCCCCTCCCATGCCCCACGGCAAGATGGATCTCCCTCTGTTTTTCTCCACCCATTCATCAGTGTCTGTCTTTTTTTCTCCCACCCCCAGACAATGTTTCCTTTTCTCTCTCTCTCTCACTCACCCTTTCTCCGTCATCTCCCACCTGGGCCCTCAAGGGGTGCTTGTTTGCCCCGCTCTTTCCCCCCCCCCCTCCCCCCTCCCCCCTCACCACTTCTCATAACAATCGCTTTCCCTTTTTCCACACCAGGGGCTTTCTCAATCTTATTACCCCCTTAAGAGATTGTCCCTCCCGTCCACCCCACAGGTGTGTTCCTCTCTCTGTCTATCTTCTCCCCCTGTTCCCCGGGTTGTAGAACTGCTAAAATAAATAAAATAAAGTCAGGAATTTGTTCCTGTAATAAATCCAATAGGGAATTCAGGAGAAACTTCTTTACCCAAAGAGTGGTTAGAATGTGGAACTCATTATCACAAGGAGTAGTTGAGGCAAATAGCATAGATCCATTTATGGGGAAGCTAGATAAACACACGAAGGAGAAAGAAATAGAAGGATTTGTTGATGAGGTTAGATGAAGTAGGGAGGGAGGAGGCTCGTGTGGCATGGGCCTGTTAGGCCGAATAGCCTGTGCTGTACATTCAATGTAATTCTTTGCAAGTGAACTGCTGTGCATTTGTATATCGGGGTCAATCTTGGTTGTATGAAGAAGCATTTTCCTTAGCTCATGGGATTGGACCTCTGACTATGTGGTGGCTCCTGCAAATTGTAAATAAAGTAGAAAATAACCATTTAGAAAGGAGAAAAATACAGAGATTTAACTAATCAAGAATTAAAAAAGGATACTTAACCAATGAGGAAGAAGAAAATTGCCTAACAGACACAACCTAGGTGACAGATACAAGAAATGTCATTATTAAGATCCTGTTCATTTTATGGATTGGCTTTACTTTGGGATTGATTACGTTTTGAGGTTTTTAATACAATATATATTCCTTGGGTTCAGCATCAGTGGCTTCTCCTATAAGTGAACCTCATATTCCCTGTGAACCAGAGTGTGACTTTACCTGTCCAATATCTAGGTAAATGTAACAAAACCCATGGGACTCAAACACTATGCTCAAGCTTACTGACTAGAACATGTGCCACCAAATGATCGCCTCGATTTCAGTAGGTGGAAGAGCATACAACCTCTCAGACTGGGGCTCAGGTTATAAACCAACAGACATATTTAGAATCATAGAATCATAGAATCGTTACAGCACAGAGGGAGGCCATTCGGCCCATCGAGCCTGTGCCAGCTCTTTGTAAGAACCAATCCCCAGTTAGTCCCAATCCCCTGCTCTTTCCCCGTAGCCCTGCAATTTTTTCGCTTGAAATATTGATCCAATTCCTTTTTGAAAGCCATACTGGAATCTGCATCCACCACCCTTTCAGGCAGCGCGTTTCAGATCATAACTACTCGCTGCACAAAAAAGTTTTTCCTCATGTCGCCTTTGGTTCTTTTGCCAATCGCCTTAAATCTGTGTCCTCTGCTTCTCAACCCTTCCGCCAATGGGAACAGTTTCTCTTTATTTACTTTATCTAAACCCGTCATGATTTTAAACACTTCTTTCAAATGTCCTCTCAACCTTCTGAATATTATTTATTGAATATTGAACAGGTAGAAGAACAGTACTCTGTATAAACAGTATATTTACCACAATTACAAACTGAATTAATCTCGAAATGTCAAAAAAATAAAAACGTGTCTTGCGCATTAACCTCAACGTAAGATTGATGTAAGATTGTTGGAATATGGTTACTTAGTTCTTGCACAGTTCTCTGACTAGGCTTGTACCCCTGACAGTTTCAGGCTGACCAGTGAGCTAAGTGCTAAGTATAAACTTATGACCCCTGGTCCCTCACTACGAAGCTGTCCGTCAAAGGATCTATAAACAATAAAAAAATGATTGGAACTACTACAAGCCCCTCTTACAAGCCTAACTAATATCATCAACGCAGACACAGCTGTCAATCAAACCTCTTGCTTTAAGAAGATCCTCAAGATGTCAGTCACATACACTATTTAAACTGAATGGCTTTACCCCTTTCTGAGAAACCCAATGATCTGATCCAACCACTTTGAATTAGACAGGTCCCCATCCAACTACAATGGTAGCCATCAAACCATGCATAGCAAGACCTTCTTGACTTAGCTGTCAGCTGTGGCTCAATGGTAGAACTCTTGCCTCTGATCTAAGTCAGAAGGTTGTGGTTTCAAGTTCCACTCCAGAGACTTGAGCACAAAATTCAAGCTGACACTGCAGTGCAGTACTGAGGGAATGCTGCATTGTCGGAGGTGCCGCCTTTTGGATGAGACGATAAACCGAGGCCCCGTCTGCCCTATCTGGTGGATGTAAATGATCCCATGAAACTATTTCGAAGAAGAGCAGGGGAGTTCTCTCCGCTGTCCTGGCCAATATTTATCCCTCAACCAACGTCCCAAAAAAACAGATTATCTGGTCATTATCACATTGCTGTTTGTGGGACCTTGCTGTGCGCAAATTGGCTGCTGCATTTCCTACATTACAAAAGTAACTACACTTCAAAAAAGTACTTAATTGGCTATAAAGTGCTTTGGGACATCATGAGGTTTGTAAAAGGCGCTATATAAATGCAAGTCTTTCTTTCTATGCGTCTCTCCACCTATGTTCTGTCAGTCAGATTATAATGTAGCTTGAAAAATCAGCTCAGAATACCTAGCGTGAGCCTTGTGCATACTGTGACCAACAAGAAAGCAGCCAATGATTAATGCTTAATTTCTGTCGCTGGGTCTCTGACTGATGGCCACTCCTAATGTATTTTGTGTTGTTAATACATCACTACATTCATGTTGAAAGATTCATTGCTGCAAGCATATCAAAGTATAATTTATAATTGATTTCTGGAAAGTTCTATGCCTTGTACATATTGTAATCAGCTCAACCAGCACCTGCTGACATTCCATTCCTTTCACTCCACAAACAGTTCTTAATGAATTTATCGAATACACAGATTGTGCTTTATTGAAGACCTGTTTGTAGAGGGATTTTTATTTTCCTTTGAAAAAAAGCTTTCGTCACAGAAGAGCTGTGTCAGGAATTACAATCTATTGGAGTTAGTACAATAGCAATGACATGTGAATTCACACCCAGCACTTATCAAATATTGCACCCTAAAAGGAGTGGGGTGAAACCTCTTTTCATTGAACATTATTGAGGATATTTTCTACATCAAATATAAGGCACCATTGTGTGGGCTAAGCCAACGTGAATCGACATTGGTTATGGTTCCTGCTTTTTAAAAAAAAGATTTTCCATTACAATCACAGAAAAAAAGTCCAAATATGTTAAATTTGAACAAATTAGGTCAATCATCTCAGCCCTAGGGCATTGCTTCAGGAGTTCCTCAGGGCAGCGTCCTTGGTCCAATCATCTTCAGCTATTTCATCACTGACCTTCTCTCCATCATTGAGCCTGGAGTGGGGCTGTTCAGTGACAACTCCACAATGTTCAGCACCATTCACAACCACGCTAATAAGGAAGCAGCTTGTGGCAAACTACAGCATCCAGGCTTGGGCCTACTAGTGGCAGGTAACATTAGGGCAATATAAGTGTCAGGTGACGACTGTCTCCGACAACAGAAAGCCTAGCTATCTCCCTATGACCTTCAATGGCATCATCATTGTGAGTCCCACCCCACCCACCCCCCCCATCAACATTCTTGGAGTCACCCTTGACCAGACGTTTAAGTGGACCAGCCATATCAACACCAAGGGTATATGAGCAGGGCAGGGACTGCAATGTGTGGCTCACCTCCTCACGCCTCGAAGCCTCTGTACCATCTACAATGCTCGTCAGAATTGTGATGGAATAGTCACCAGTCAACTGGATGGGTCATGCCACAACAACACAAGAAGCTTGGTGCTGTCCAGGACAGAACAGTTTGCCTGATTAAGCCCCAGCCATTGGATTCAATATCTACCCCTTCCATTGTCAGCACACTGTAGCTGTAGTATGTATGATCTACAGGATGCACTGCAGCAACTCACCAAGATTACTTCAACAACCCCTTCCTCCCCTGTGACCTCTAGCACTGACAAGGATAAGAGCTGCAATATTATGGGAACACCATCACTTCCAAGTTCCCCTCCAAATCATGTGTCACCCTGACTTCGATTTGTATTGCTGTTCCTTCATATCACTGGGTCATAATCCTGGAATTACTCAATTAACATCACTGTGGGAACATCATCACAACAAGGACTACAGCAGTTCAAGAAAAGGACCCACCACCCCTTCCTCAGGATAAGTAGGGATGGGCGATAAATGCGACCTTGCAAGCATCAACCACATCCCACAAGAAAATTTTAAAAAACATAGTTGAGGTTTATATTTGTTGGCAACAATCCTGTGATCTGACCTGTGAGGCTCAGTCCCAAGGTTGGACTCAATATGAACTCTTTGGGTGTAACGTTTGTGTAACTTGAACTGGATAAAATCAATTAATCATAAATAACATAATAAGTTGGTTAATCATCAACTGCTTTCACCATTAGAATGTCAACCAGGCTACCTAAATATTAAATCATAGAATTAGATAGAATTACATAGAATGTCCAGCACAGAAACAGGCCATTCGGCCCAACAGGTCCATGTCGGTGTTTATGCTCCACACGAGGCTCTTCCTTCCCTCATTTAGGTAGTGAGAAGTAAAGAGGTCAAGGGGCTTTGAGAGAGACACATATTAAATATGCATTGAAGCATTCTGCAAATTACTTTATTTAACTGATATCGTAATAAAATTGCAGTCATGCAAAAACCCCTGTGTGAATCCCTTTGAGGAGTAAGGTTGCTTTGCAATTAAATCAAAGTGATGTTTATCACATAAGTTATCTATAGCACAAAGGGTGAGGGGGTAATTGTAACCGAACCCACCCAGCGGGAACAAGGCGGGTTCAGATCAGTCGCCCGCTTCACACCCCGTCCGATGTTACTCTCCATTGAAGATTTTCTGACCTTATGTGAAGCTTGAACTTGTATCCTGGATCACAGATTACATAACTAAATAAATTCACATTGCCTATGCTTTCACCATTTTAAAGACGTGGGTTTTAGTTTCAAATCAAGATTTATCCAGAGGATTTTGAATACAAAATGGAAATAATTAATCTGATTACGCAGTTGGCACCTTTACCCAGGCACGTCAGAAGATCTGATGATGGTAAATCATTCCCAAGTACTTTCAGCCTCTTTCTCTGCTTGCTGTCACATGTTCTTATCTCCTCTCTTTCTCTTGTCGAATGTGGATCAACACCTTCCTTTGAGTCCATTTATGATTCTCGTATATTCTGCTGGCTGTATACAACTTTTAAGTGTCCAATTCTCCAGTGTTTTTATTTTAAAGTGGATCATTAATCTTGGTTTAAGCTCAAAGTGTCTTGAAACTGAACCGTTTGTATAGTAATGTGTGAACACCTAACACACACATCAAATTTCTTTTGTTGCTAGCCTAGGAAAGAAAGAAAGAACTTACAATTATTTAGTGCCTTTCCCGACCTCAGGACGTGCTTTACAGCCAATGAGGTACTTTTGAAGTGTAGTCACTGCTGTAATGTAGGAAACGGGGCAGCCAATTTGCACAAACAGCAATGTAATTATGAACAGATAGTCTGTTTTTCAGTAATGTTGGTTGAGGGATAAATATTGGCCAGGATACCAGGAAGAATTCCCCTGCTTTTCTTTGAAAAATGCCACGGGATCATTTACGTCCACCTGAGAGGGCAGACGGGACCTTGGTTTAACGTTTCATCCGAAAGACAGAGGAGACTATTGGTGCTCTGGGAGGGAGGATGGTTCAGGAGAATATCCCCTCAATAATTTGTTCCTTACAGCTCTGGCAACTCGTAGCACTGCTGGACCGTACACTTCCTCTGCATCCTCCGGTTCCTCAGCCCCTTCTTCATCTTCTTCCTCCAATTCTTCCTCCTCAGGAAGCTCCAAGACAATTCCCCTCTATATTTCCAGATTGTGGAGCATGCAGCAAACGATTATCAATGTTGATATTCGCTCTGGGCTGTACTGAAGGTCCCCTCCCGATCTGTCCAGACAGCGGAACCTTTGTTTCAGGACGCCGATGGTTTGCTCAATCAGGACCCTTGTTGGTGCATGGTTCTCATTATATCAGGGCTCCATGTCTGTTCCTGACAGGAATCATGAGCCAGTTGGTATGTGGATACCCCTTGTCCCTCAGCCACCAGCCTGCCACCAGATGGTCTGGATGGAGTTGATGAGGTATTGAGGACTGGTGCAGTGTGAAAACACCGAGACTATGGCCCAGAAAGCGGGCACAGACCTGTGTGACTCGCAGTTTGTGGCATGTTGAGAAACAGTGCTGGTTCCTGATGGGGAGCACGCAGGTTCTACATGCGCGCAGCCTATCACCCTCTGCACCTGCAGGAATCCAACAATGCGGGAAAAACCTCAATGCTCCTTCTCTCTTCTTGTCAGCCTCCATCGGGGAGCTCATGTTGTCACCTCACAAACAATGCATCAGTGAGTCAGAAGCATAAAAATGTAGCTTTACTGCCACATGCAGTGCAGTGCATGCCCTGGTGTTGGGCTCCAATTCTCCCTCCAATAGGTGGCATACACTTTCAAATCCGATGAAACAGTTCCTGCCCTCCACAAATTCACTCTCCAAAAGTATTTCACAGACAAAAACTTACCAAAACAGCCAAAAGCCTGGCCCAAAAGCACCCTAGAAGCCTTAAACGTCGAACCAGAGAGTTACCTTAATGGTGGTGAGGATCCCTTTAAATACCGCTTGTGAAGGCTGATTGCTGACTGTTCCCGCCATGGTTCACTGGTTTAGAAAGAAACATTTCCAGCACGCATGGACACCACTTTTAAAAAAAGGTCCTGATTCAGGCGCAGGGCCTATATTAACATATTTAAATGATGCCTGAGTTTATTTAAAGCGGCAACTAGGGATGCCCACGAGTGCCTGAACCAATATAGGGTTGGGCGCCGTTCTGGCACCGGATGATGCGCTGCAAAGTTTTACTTTAGGGCACCCATTTTGGACCCGCAAAACATGCAAAACGCAAACCAATTTCTGCCCCCTCGTCTCTAGGCAAAAATGTCTCCTACTGTGACAGCAATTATAAATCATTTTTTTATGCTTTGGAACCATTTGATTTTTAAACCTTCAGCCAGTGCGCCAACTTGTGCACACAATTTGTCTGTTATCTGAGGTACAAAGACGGACTGTGACCAAACAATGGACAAGGCCCAGCTGTCCTCCTTAATGTATTCATTTGTCCTGTGCATGTCACACATGTGTACAGACTGGAAAAGCAGCAAGCAAAAGCTGAATAAATGGATCAACAAACAAATCAAAAATAAAAAAAGAGGAAAAATGACCTCTATAAAAAGAGGAAAGCGTTCAGTGGAACAAACACAGGTACATGTAGGAACATGTTCAAAAGGGTACTCGGAGAGGCAGAGAGAGACCTGGATCAGAGGGCAAAACACAACAGTAAGAATTCTTTTCAGTACTTCAACAGTAGGAGGACAGTCAGAGAAAAGATGGGAGCCATAAAACACGCAAACAGGCTGGAGACAGCATGAGCACAAACTAGTAAATATCATGAATGATTATTTCCTCCGAGTACTCACACAGGAAGATATGAGCAACTCGTCCTCTTCAAGCAGAGATAACCCAGGCCAAATTGGTACAAATGACTTGGAAGTCCCAGATACTAAAATTTGCTCAAAGCAAATACATCCCCAGAGATATTTGGCATTTATTCCAAAATGCGAAGAGAGAGTAGAGAGGAGATTTGGGAGATATTGACAGTCATTATGATGGAGTCACTGAACAGCGGGGAGGTACCAGTACATCAGAAATGGATTACTGCGGTGCCCATATTCAAAATAAGTGGTATAACAGATACAGGCAACTATAGACCCATTAGTCATATTTTCATTCCATTCCATTTATTGTAAAATAATGGAGCAGATTATCAGGAGTAAACCATAATCTAGTGTACGGTAGCATAGTATTTATGTTACTGGACTAATAATCCAGAGGCCCGGATTAAAATCCAGAGTCATGAGTTCAAATCCCGCCACGGCAGCTGGTGAATTTAAATTCAATTAATTAATTAAATTCAATTAATTAAATAAAATCTGGAATTAAAATACCAGTATCAGTAATGGTGGCCATGAAACTACGGGATTGTCGTAAAAACCCATCTGGTTCACTAATGTCCTTTAGGGAAGGAAGCCTGCCGTCCTTACCCGGTCTGGCCTATATGTGACTCCAGACCCACAGCAATGTGGTTGATTCTTAATTGCCCTCTGAAATGGCCTAGCAAGCCACTCAGTTGTAAAATCGCGCAACGAAAAGTCGTAACAAGAATAAAACCGGACGGACCACGAGGCACCGGACACGACAACGGCAAAGCAAGCCCAATCGACCCTGCAAAGTCCTCCTTACGAGCAACTGGGGACTTGTGCCAAAATTGGGAGAGCTGTCCCACAGATGAGTCAAGCAACAGCCTGACATAGCCATACTCACAGAATAATATCTTTCAGCCAACGTCCCAGACTCTTCCATCACCATCCCTGGGTATGTCCTGTCCCACCGGCAGGACAGACCCACCAGAGGTGGCGGTACAGTGATATACAGTCAGAAGGGAGTGGCCCTGGGAGTCCTCAACATTGACTCCAGACCCCATGAAATCTCATGGCATCAGGTCAAACATGGGCAAGGAAACCTCCTGCTGATTACCACCTACCGTCCTCCCTCAGCTGATAAATCAGTCCTCCTCCATGTTGAGCACCACTTGGAGGAAGCACTGAGGGTAGCAAGGGCACAGAATGTACTCTGGGTGGGGGACTTCAATGTCCATCACCAAGAGTGGCTCGGTAGCACCACTACTGACCGAGCTGGCCGAGTCCTGAAGGAAATAGCTGCCAGACTGGGCCTGCGGCAGGTGGTGAGCGAACCAACACGAGGGAAAAACTTACTTGACCTCGTCCTCACCAATCTACCTGTCGCAAATGCATCTGTCCATGACAGCATTGGTAGGAGTGACCACCGCACAGTCCTCGTGGAGATGAAGTCCCGTCTTCGCACTGAGGACACCATCCAACGTGTTGTGTGGCACTACCACCGTGCTAAATGGGATAGATTCAGATCAGATCTAGCAGCTCAAAACTGGGCATCCATGAGGCATTGTGGGCCATCAGCAGCAGGAGAATTGTATTCCAGCACAATCTGTAACCTCATGGCCCGGCATATTCCTCACTCTACCATTACCAACAAGCCAGGAGATCAACCCTGGTTCAATGAGGAGTGTAGAAGAGCATGCCAGGAGCAGCACCAGGCGTACCTAAAAATGAGGTGCCAACCTGGTGAAGCTACAACTCAGGACTACATGCGTGCTAAACAGCGGAAACAACAAGCTATAGACAGAGCTAAGCGATTCCACAACCAACGGATCAGATCAAAGCTCTGCAGTCCTGCCACATCCAGTCGTGAATGGTGGTGGACAATTAAACAACTAACGGGAGGAAGAGGCTCTGCAAACATCCCCATCCTCAATGATGGCGGGGTCCAGCACGTGAGTGCAAAATACAAGGCTGAAGTGTTTGCAACCATCTTCAGCCAGAAGTGCCGAGTGGATGATCCATCTCAGCCTCCTCCCGATATCCCCACCATCGCGGAAGCCAGTCTTCAGCCAATTCGATTCACTCCGCGTGATATCAAGAAACGGCTGAGTGCACTGGATACAGCGAAGGCTATGGGCCCCGACAACATCCCAGCTGTAGTGCTGTAGACTGATGCTCCAGAACCAGCTGCACCTCTAGCCAAGCTGTTCCAGTACAGCTACAACACTGGCATCTACCCGATAATGTGGAAAATTGCCCAGGTATGTCCTGTCCACAAAAAGCAGGACAAATCCAATCCGGACAATTACTGCCCCATCAGTCTACTCTCAATCATCAGCAAAGTGATGGAAAGTGTCATCGACAGTGCTATCAAGCGGCACTTACTCACCAATAACCTGCTCACCGATGCTCAATTTTGGTTCCGCCAGGACCACTCGGCTCCAGACCTCATTACAGCCTTGGTCCAAACATGGGCAAAAGAGCTGAATTCCAGAGGTGAGGTGAGAGTGACTGCCCTTAACATCAAGGCAGCATTTGACCGAGTGTGGCACCAAGGAGCCCTAGTAAAATTGGAGTCAATGGGAATCAGGGGGAAAACTCTCCAGTGGCTGGAGTCATACCTAGCGCTAAGGAAGATGGTAGTGGTTGTTGGAGGCCAATCATCTCAGCCCCAGGACATTGCTGCAGGAGTTCCTCAAGGCAGTGTCCTAGGCCCAACCATCTTCAGTTGCTTCATCAATGACCTTCCCTCCATCATAAGGTCAGAAATGGGGATGTTCGCTGATGATTGCACAGTTTTCAGTTGCATTCGCAACCCCTCAAATAATGAAGCAGTCTGAGCCTGCATGCAGCAAGACCTGAACAACATCCAGGCTTAGGCTCATAAGTGGCAAGTAACATTCGCATCAGATAAGTGCCAGGCAATGACCATCTCCAACAAGAGAGAGTCGAACCACCTCCCCTTGACATTCAACGGCATTACCATCGCCGAATCCCCCACCATCAACATCCTGGGGGTCACCATTGACCAGAAACTTAACTGGACCAGTCATATAAATACTGTGGCTATGAGAACAGGTCAGAGGCTGGGTATTCTGCGGCGAGTGACTCACCTCCTGACTCCCCAAAGCCTTTCCACCATCTACAGGGCACAAGTCAGGAGTGTGATGGAATACTCTCCACTTGCCTGGATGAGTGCATCTCCAACAACACTCAAGAAGCTCGACACCATCCAAGATAAAGCAGCCCGCTTGATTGGCTCCCCATCCACCGCCCTAAACATTCACTCCCCTCACCACCGGCGCACTGTGGCTGCAGTGCGTACCATCCACAGAATGCACTGCAGCAACTCGCCAAGGCTTCTTCGATAGCACCTCCCAAACTCGCGACCTCTACCACCTAGAAGGACAAGAGCAGCAGGCACATGGGAACAACACCACCTGCACGTTCCCCTCCAAGTCACGCACCATCCCGACTTGGAAATATATCGCCGTTCCTTCATTGTCGCTGGGTCAAAATCCTGGAACCCCCTTCCTAACAGCACTGTGGGAGAACCGTCACCACACGGACTGCAGTGGTTCAAGAAGGCGGCTCACCACCACCTTCTCAAGGGCAATTAGGGATGGGCAATAAATGCCGGCCTCGCCAGCGACGCCCACATCCCATGAACGAATAAAAAAAACAGCAGCCGATATGGGTTAAGAAGGAAAAGATCTTGCCTGACTTATCTCCTTGATGTCTTTGAGAAAGTGACAAGCCGCATGGATTGTGGCAAACTCTACGACATAGGAAGGAGAATAGGAACGTAGGAACAGGAGTAGGCCATTCAGCGCATCTAACTAGTTCCGCCATTCAATTAGAACATGGCTGCTCTGTACCGTAACTCCATTATGGTTCCATAACCCTTAAGTCCCTTGCCTACCAAAAATCTATCAATCTCCGTTTTGAAATTTTCAATTGACCTCTCAGCTTCAACAGCTTGTTGGGTGAGAGAATTCCAGATTTCCACTCCCCTTTGTGTGAAGAAGAGCTTCCTGGCATGAACAGCCTAACTCTAATTTTATGGTTATGCCCTCTTGTTCTGGATTCCCCCCACCAGAGAAAACAGTAGGACATAATGAACCTACACTTCCAAAAGGCATTTAACAAAATTCCACGTGAAAGTTATGCTGGGGATTCAAGTTAAATCTTGGGAATGGATAAGAAATTGGATGAAGGGTAGTAAACAATGCCTACTTGTTTAGTGGGGTTATATTGGGGTATGGGAAGTACTGAGTGGGACCCCTCATGGACCAATGTTGTGACCACTGTTGTTTCTAATTTGCATCAATACTTGGAATGGACTCTTGGATAGAACAGTGGAGACAAAAATCCTGGAACACGAACATACGAAAATGACAGCCAGGAAAAGACCAGCTGGTCCATTAAGCCTGCCTCAAACTCATGATGGCCAGAGTATCATGACTAGGCACTTCCTACCCACCTCCCCCACCCGCCCCCAACTCCTCCCACCCTGTAGCCACATAATCTCCTGGGAAAGGCAAAAAAAAACCAAAGAAAAATTTAGGGCCAAGAAGGGAAAAAATACTCTGGAAAATTCCTCTCCGACCCCCTCAGGCGATTGACACCAGTCCAGGAGATCACATGGACCATGTGTTTGTTATCTGTTGGTCCACTTACCTTCTATATGATGCAAAATGTTTAAGAAATAATTGGGTGCTGAGATGGGAGGAATTTAGGGCCTTTCTGGATGGATGAAGTAAGATGGGACAAATTATCTTCCTTATCAGTAATGATCTTGTGATCTTGTGAATATCAAGGTTTATTTCCATGAATGCAGCTGTGCCAAAAATACTGTCATGTACGCACTCCATGCAAATGCTGATATTTCAGGTGACAATACTGTGGTCACCAGTGCCTATTCAATGCAGTGTTCTGAAAGCTCTGTCACACAGCATGCTTTATGTAAAAACTCAAGAGCATTTACTTAATTAAAATGCATATAAATTTATGGAAATCCCTTTAGCAACTGACAAACCAAGACAGAACGGGCACAGAATTCTCCTGTACAAACTGATCTGTTTGGATGATTATAGGACAATTGCATCTGTGAAGGGAAATGTTGAAGCCGTTAATCTTAACATCTGCAGAGAGAGAAAAACATCATGTTAACGTTTCAGGTCGATGACCTTTCGTCAGAACGTTAGAAGGGAAGTCTGACTTTCAATGGTTCTTTTCAAAATCAAAGTCGCAAAGGTAGACGAGGAGCTAACATCCCCTTTCTCTGCTGTCTGCTTCTGTTTATATTTTGTACAATATTGTAGTTTCAACACAATGACATCAAAGTGGGAACTGGCTGGCAGGATCTGGCAGGGTGACAGCATTACAGTACTGAAGGAAGTCATTCAACCCATCCTGCCTGTGCCAATGCTGACTCTTGAACTGGAGTTTTCTATTCTAATCCCATCTCCATGCCTGTTTCCCGTGTCCTTTTGTACTCTTGCTTTAATACGTAATTCCTTTTTAAATGATATCTGTGACTCAACAGCCTCGTGTGGTAAAACATTCCATGCTCGACTAACCCTTCATTCTTCTAGTGACAACCCCGAGCCTATGCCCCCTTGTTACTGATCACCCCTGTGCTCGCTGACCCACATTGGCTCCCGGTCCGGGAACGCCTCGATTTTAAAATTCTCATCCTTGTTTTCAAATCCCACCATGGCCTCGCCCCTCCCCATCTCTGTCACCTCCTCCAGCCCTCCAACCCTCCGAGATCTCTGCATTCCTCCAATTGTGGCCTCTTGAGCATCCCCGATTTTCATCACTCCACTAGTGGCGGCTGTGCCTTCAGCTGCCTAGGCCCTAAGTTCTGGAATTCCCTCTCTAAACCTCTCTGCCTCCCTACCTCTCTCTCCTCCTTTAAGTCACTCCTGAAAATCTACCTCTTTGACCAAGCTGTCCTGATATCTCCTTATGTGGCTCGGTGTCAATTTTGTTTGATAATGCTCCCGTGAAGCGCTTTGGGACGTTTTACTACATTAAAGGCGCTATATAAATGCAAGTTGTTGTTGTTGAAATCCCTGCTCTTCTTCAAATAGTGCCTTGGAATCTTCAAGGTCAACCTGAAACACTGGCACAGGGAGATGGGACTTCAACTACACATCTCAACCGAAGGACAGGGCCTCTGGGAATGCAGCACTCCCTCAGTACTGCACTGTGGTGTTAGCCTAGACTATGGGGCTCAAACTCACAATCTTCAGGGATGATAATGGTCCCACCTGAGTCAAACTGATATTCCGATATGTGCTCGACATTGTTGGTTGCCATTATATTTTTGATCTCACTGTATTTACAAACTGTGTGAGTGCCATGTTCTTTCCCTCGAATGCTAGTTGCTGTGCTCATGCTGCTGATAATTGTAATCATTCTCCTCTCTAATAAGAATAATACTGATTGCTTTTTTATTGTAATTGTCACACAAGTACATTTTTTCAGCTCCTTGAACTGTTTATAAAAGTTACAAAAGCCAAAAGTGCAAGCATTGTGTGTAGCCGATGGACTATGCTGTGTGAAGAAACCAAGAGTGAAAGTGCATGAAAGTACAGCACAGAACTGCAGAGAACTGCGTCAGAAAAATCAGTGCTGGCTAAGGGTGTTCATCTCCAAATAAGGGTAAGAAATTCTAGCCTGGAAATTACACTTCACAATATTATTATGTGAACGTTTAGGGTTGGATTTTCCTGGCTTAGCATCTGGTTAGGTTGCCTGGTCACATTGAATTCAGGAATATTAGGCAGGGAAAAGGGCACGCTGTTTATGGGGAGCCTGCCCAATTTTCCATCCACTAACTTAAACGGGCAGAAAACCGGACAGGCCCCTTTACGAGTGTATGGGGTCATTCTAACCTAACCCGCACAGCGGGAAACTGAGACGATCAGGTTGGCGGCCCGTTTTACCTGCCGCCCGATTTGACTTTCCATTGACCAAGGGAAAAACCTACCCTCTTAGTGCATTCGGACCAAATTCCTCTGCCCACTATTTTAATGGAGATATTAACCCATTGAAAATAAACGGGTTGACACCTCTGCTGAAACTGTGGATGGAAGAATTTGATGCAAATGCATTAAGAGCTCTTCAAGTAACAATGCTCAGTGTAAATTTCCAAGCTATTTTCATTGATCGGTTGTGACAATCTTGGCTCAGGCCACAGCTGGGCTGATGATTTAAAGATGTTCATGTAAAATCAATGACTTACCTCAGTCCATCAAATTTTCCTATTCCAGTTTTTTTTTATATGCCATTTTGAGGTACTTATCTTCTGGTCCCTTGTGGGAACAATGAGAGCTGAGGGAGGTGTAGTTAGTTCCAGATGGACACTGAGCATTCGATGGAATATAAAACTCCTATGAGATGTACATTCATTAAGGACCTTGTTCTCATGTAAAGTGCTGGTATGGATCAGGACTCGCATTTAGAGAGTGCAGGAACTCACGGTAACTTCACGGGTTGAGAGGCTGATGTTGATATTTCAGGTCACAGTAAAATAAATCTGTAATCAATTACAAAGAATAATTTGCTCCAGATACATATTTTAGAATAACTTGTTGCAAAACTTGTTTGCTACGGATCTTGACACTTGGATCGAGATTGCAAACCCTTGTAAGGAGCTCATTTAATCAATCATTCACCTACTCATCTTCAAACAAAGGCTAAATTGTCATACTCTGTACGTATGTATATTCTAGAAAGCCAATCTGACTTTTGAAATGTGCTGTTATTCTAGGCCAAGGTTCGCTGACAATTTGGAAACATGTTGAGCTCGAGCAAATAATTGTATATGTTGGCAGTGAATGAATATTGCTGTAATAGCTTGGCATCTTATGAATTATTATGTATTTATTTGAAATTGATTGTGCTTTCTCTTAATGGAAGTCAAAGTGGAATATCATACTTGCATTTGTACAGACCTTATGCAAAGCACTTTAGAAGATGAGTTATTCTTGGATTGACTGGTATGTAGTGAAATGTGACAGTCATCGAACCATTGGCAACGTCCCACAATCATGAGGCGAATGACCAGCTTGCTTTGTTTTTCCTTTGTTGCTTGAGGAAGAGTTTTGGCCAGGAAATCACCTTGGTTTTCTTCAAATACAGTCCCTACCACTTAAAGGGTCCACGTTTAATTTGGACAATCACTTAAATCGGTCAAAAAACGCTAACCATTTCCATTATTATCAATTTCAAAGTTGCCGCTTACACTGTTTTAAGTACTCCGTGTATTTCGGGCAGTAACAGCACCTCCTTACGTTACCTCATGAGGTGCGCTGAATGCAAGAACAAACATAAGTAAATTACACCTCATGAAGGTTTAAATACCTTTTGTATCTTGTGTACTCAATCCCCTTTAAATGGTATGGGGTTACACCTTGCACTAAACACTAGCTGCAGTAGCTTATTCAATAGTGATCTTCTACATTCTTGTTCAATAATAGAGAACTGTAATAGTGCTACCCCTTTAAACCGTCCAACACGCATTGCAGGCAAATCGCGATAGCACCAACGTGCCTGCTATAAGCAATAGGATCTTCAACATCATTTATACCGATCCACCATGATCTAACTGAATGGCAGCACTCCTGTTCCTATGTTCCTACATACCTATCTACCTGTACCACCTGTAAGAATATTGGAAATGGGGAAAAATTGACATCTTTTTCTTAAAGCTACTAACCATCATGCTCTGTAGGCTGTGCTGCGTATTTTGTTGAGTGTGTAGCTTATTTTGCTGAATTGTAAACTGTTAACCTTTGAATAGTGACTGATCCTTGTAGCCCTCATTGTGAGGCAAGACAGCTACATGTAAAAGAGGAACAATGACCCTAAAAGTGGAACAATAATCCAAAGAAAGCGATAAGACCAATGACGAGATAGCTAGAAAAGTGCGGTCAAACAAACTGGCCACCTTGAAAAACAACCTTGCAAAGGGCCTTGTGGTTTGATGAGTAATGTTAAAACAAGCCGACCATCTTAAATTCTTTGAAAAACAACTTTGTTAATCTATAAGGGTCTTATGAATATTGTTCCATATATGGTGTGAGGTTCCTGCTAAGGGGGATATAAAAACCCAACGTTTTTTGAGCTCAGGGCAGAGGAATCAGCGAAGTCCACCCAGCTGTCGGAGGAACACCTGACTAACAGAAGACTTCCTCACTGTCGGTATTGGTATAGGGGAAGTACTGAGTGCAATGCCCCATGGACCAATGTTATGATCACTGCTGTTTCTGGCAAGACATGCCAGATCATCGACACAGATACCACCATCACACGAGAGGACACCACCCACCAGGTACATGGTTCATACTCCTGTGACTCGGCCAACGTTGTCTACCTCATACGTTGCAGGAAAGGATGCCCTGGAGCATGGTACATTGGCGAGACCATGCAGACACTGCGACAACGGATGAACGGACACCGCGCAACAATTGCCAGGCAGGAGGGTTCCCTCCCAGTCGGGGAACACTTCAGCAATCAAGGACATTCAGCCTCCGATCTTCGGGTAAGCGTTCTCCAAGGCGGCCTTCGAGACACGACAACGCAAAATCGTCGAGCAGAAATTGATAGCCAAGTTCCGCACCCATGAGGACGGCCTCACCTGACGTAGAGTCATCCAGACTCAAGTCGTAGTTGGCTTGTTCTCCATACACAGATGCGGCCGGACCTGCTGTGATTTCCAGCAAAAAAAAGTTATCTGTTTTTAATACAAATCCCAGCATCTGCTACATTTGACCCCTTGTGACCCCACCTCAGTATTCTTGGATGTAATGTTTCCCTGACTAACCTGTTTGAACACCATTCACTCCTTTGATTGCTGTGATTATCTCTCTGCCGAGGTGTGATAAAGGGCAGTTAGAAGGATTATCTGTAATTACCAGGCTCTCTGACTATATATGCTGTGCCTATATGCATCTCTTCACTTCACCTGATGAAGGAGCAAAGCCCCGAAAGCTTGTGATTTCAAATAAAGCTGTTGGACTATAACCGGGTGTTGTGCGTCTCCTTACATTTGTCCACCCCAGTCCATCACCGGCATCTCCACATCGTATCAATTCATGGAATGGACTCTTGGGTATAGTAGTGGAGACAAAAGTCCTGGAACTTGAAGATACGAAAATGATGGCCAGAAAAAGACCAGCTGGTCCATCAAGCCTGCCCCAAAATCATGATGGAGCATCATGACTAGAAACTTCCTATCACCCCGTCGCCATGTAATCTCCTGGGAAGGGCAAAAAAGCCCCAGAGAAAATCCAGGGCTAATAAGGGAACAAATACTCTAGAAAATTCCCCTCCGACCCCCTCAGGCCATTGAAACCAGTCCAGGAGATCACACGGACCATGTATAGAACCTTGGTTAGACCACACTTGGAGTACTGCGGGCAGTGCTGGTCTCCATATTATAAAAAGGATATAGAGGCACTGGAGAAGGTTCAAAAAAGATTTACTAGGCTGATACCAGAACTGAGAGGTTATACCTATCAGGAAAGATTGAGCAGGCTGGGGCTCTTTTCTCTGGAAAAGATAAGACTGAGGGGTGACCTGATAGAGGTGTTTAAGATTATGATAGGGTTTGATAGCGTACATGTAGAGAAGCTGTTTCTACCTGCGGGAGAGACCAGAACTAGGAGCCATAAATATAAGATATACATTAATATATCCAATAGGGAATTCAGGAGAAACTTCTTTACCCAGAGAAAAGTTAGAATGTGGAACTCGCTATCACAAGGAGCAGTTAAGGCGAATAGCATAGATGCATTTAAGAGGAAGCCAGATAAACACATGAGGGAGAAAGGAATAGAAGGATATGCTGATAGGGCTAGCTGAAGCAAGGAGGGAGGAGGCTCATGTGGAGCATATACACCGGCATGGACCTATAGGACCGAATGGCCTGTTTCTGTGTTGTACATTCTATGTAATTCTATGTAATGTGTTCGTTATCTGCTAATCCGCTCACCTATATGATGCAAATCATTTAATAAATAACTGGGCGCTGAGATGGAAGGACTTTAGGGTCATTCTGGATGGATGAAGTAAGATGGGACAAATCACCTTCCTTATCAGTTATGATCTTATGATCTTGTGAATTTCAAAGTTTAGTTCGATTCTCCAGGACGCTGGTCCCAGCCCGGTTTAAGTGGAGCCCAATGGAACAGCTCCCTCTTTCCCCAGTACTGGTGCCAGTGCCCCATGAATTGAAACCCTTGCTTCCCACACCACTCTTTGAGCCACGCATTTAACCATCTAATCTATTTGTCCTTATGCCAATTTGCGCGAAGCTCAGGTAGTAATCCAGAGATTATTACCTTTGAGGTTCCACTTTCTAATTTGGACCCTAGATCCTCAAACTCCCTCCGCAGAGCCTCATTGTTAGTTCTACCTATGTTGGTTGTTCCTACGTGGACCACGACAACTGCATCGTCCTCCTCCCCCTCCTTCTCCGAGTTCTTCTCCAGCCATGAGGAGATGTCCTTAACCCTGGCACTGGGCAGGCAACACAGCTTTTGCCCATTCTCCCTGCGGTCTTTATTCTAATCCACATAGGTAGCAAATACCTTGTACCTGTTGGAGAAGGGCAAAGGCTGATACTCCTCCACCACTGCATCTGGGGTTCCCTTCAATAGTAAAGAACTGTAATAGCGCTAGACATTAAGCTTATCAACATCACTAAAACCGGTTATCTGGTCATTATCACATTGCTGTTTGTGGGAGCTTGCTGTGCACAAATTGGCTGCTGTGTTTCCTACATTACAACAGACACTTCAAAAGTACTTCATTAGTTGTAAAGCACTTTGGGACGTCCTGAGGTCATGAAAGGCACTATATAAATGCAAGTCTTACTTCCTTTCTTTTACCCCTTTAAACTGTCCAGCGCGCATAGCAGGAAAATCGCGTTAGCACCAACGCGCCCGCTATAAGCTGTAGGGACTGTAATGCCATGGGATCTTCAACATCATTTATACCGATCCACCATGATTTAATTGAATGGCAGAACAGGCTCGTGGGGCTGAATGCCTACTCCTGTTCCTATGTTCCTATGTTCCTCTCTACCTGTACCATCTGTAAGAATATTGGAAATTGGGAAAAATTGACATATTTTTCTTAAAGCTACTAACCATCATGCCCTGCAGGCTGTGCTTCGTATTTTGCTGAGTGTGCGGCTTATTTTGCTGAATTGTAAACTGTTAACCTTTGACTAGCGACTGACCCTTGTCACACCCTCATTGAGAGGCAAGGCCACTATGTGTAAAAGAAGAACAATGACCCAAAAAGTGGAATAATAATCCAAAGATAGGGATAAGACCAGGACAACGATGAGATAGCTAGAAAAGTGCGGTCAAACAAACTGACCATCTTGAAAAACAACCTTTCAAAGGGCCTTGTGGTTAGATGAGTAATGTTAAAACAAGCCGACCATCTTGAATTCTCTGAAAAACAATTTTGTTAATCTATAACGGTCTTATGAATATTGTTCCATACGTGGTATGAGGTTCCTGCCACGGGGGCATGAAGACGACACCGCTGTCCGAAGAACACTTCACTATCATAAGATTACCTCATTGTCGGAAAACCTGAAATGACCACGTCGCCAATTTAATTACGAACTCTTACGAGAGATTCTGAGATCAAACGGGCTAATATTGTTTTGATCTTTGTTGCTTAATATTTGATACTTTTATATGTTTGATTTAACTATTAATAAATGAGACATTGATTACCATTTGGTGTCCCATCCAAATCTGTTACACACAAGGGTAGGCGGACAGGGTCTCGTTATCTCTGAAGTACAACGGCTCCAACAATGCAGCACTCCCTCAATGCCACACAGGAACCTCAGCTTAGGTTACATGCAAAAATCCTGACTCAGGTAACTGCAACACTAAATGAGTCAAGCTAATTCACAGCAGGGTGTGAGAGGGAATAAGAAACAAAAAAGTATTGCATTTATATAGATCCTTCCATGACTTCAGGGCATCCCAAAGCATTTTACAGCCAATGAAGTACCTTTGAAGTATAGTCACTAATGTAATGTAGGAAACGTGGCTGAAAATTTATGGACAGCAAGCTCCCACAAATAGCAATGTGATAATGACTGCATAGTCTGCTTCAGTAGTGTTGGTTGAGGGATAAATATTGACCAGGACACCGGGGAGAACTCCCCTGCTCCTCTTCGAATAGTGCCGCAGGATCTTTCACAGCTACCTGAGAGGGCGGACGGGGCCTCAGTTTAACATCTCAACTGGAAAACGGCACTTCCGACACTGCAGCACTCCCTCAGTGCTGCACTGAAGTGTCAACGTAGGTTTGGTGCTCAAGTCTCTGGAGTGGGACTTGAACCCACACAATCTTCTGACTCAGAGGTAAGAGTGCTACCACTGAGCCAAGACTGAAAAGGGAGCTAGTTATTCTCCAGTACTGTTCATACATTCTTCATAGAGTCATAGAAAATTTACGGCACAGAAGGAGGCCATTCGGCCCATCGTGTCTGCGCTGGCCGAAAATGAGCCGCCCAGCCTAATCCAACTTTCCAGCACTTGGCCCATAGCCTTGTAGGTTACGGCTCTTCAGTTGCACATCCAGGTACTTTCTAAATGAGTTGAGGGTTTCTGCCTCTTCTTGAAGGAATCAGATTAGTTAATTGCATTTTAGAAAGACCAGATATTGATCTAGATAGTATCAAATTTCATCAAGAATGATTGGAATAATTGTGCACTTATTGGGTCAGTGAAAGATGTGATCAGATCTATCCCTTGGGTAAGAACACAACGAAAGGTGAAACATAACACAACAAGCTTGCATTTAGCACCATTAGTTTATTTAGATTTAACCCCTGTCTCTTTTAAAACTATTGAACTACGCTCGACACCTATGGTGCTTTAACACTAGTTTCAGCTGTTAGAAATTACCGCACACTGCAAATTATGTAAATACTGAATGAATTTGCATATTTTCCATTGTTTACTGTTCAATGAACATCTAACGAGCAAAAAGAAAGATACATCAATACCAGGAGAGTGAGCTAACATGCATTTTGCATTAATGAAAAGATTGGATTGCATGCCTATTGATAGATTATTTCAGTTTAATAGATTGGGGAGGACCAGGGAACATGAGTTTAAACTATGTAAGAGTAGGAATAGACTGGTTATAAGACGGTTCTTCTTTTCCCAGCGAGTAGCGAGCTTCTGGAATGTGTTGCCGGCTGGTGTGGTGGGTGCTGACTCTCTATGTTCCTTCAAGAGGGAGCTTGACCGGTTCTTGACTGGAGCAGAGATCACATCATACAAAAGGTAAGTGGATTAACAGTTAACGTAAACATGGTCCATGAGATCTCCTTGACTGGTTTCGATCGCCTGAAGGGGCTGGAGAGGAATTTTCCAGAGTTTTTTCCCCCCTTATCCCTTATTGGCCCTTCTTGTTCTTATTCTGCTGTTTTGCCTCTCCCAGGAGATTTCATGACTGCAGGGGAGTAGGAAGGGACTAGTCAGGATGCTCCAGGCACCATGATTGTGGGGCAGGCTTGATGGACCAGCTGGTCTTTTCCTGCCCTTCATTTCCGTATGTTTGTATGCTTGTTTACTCCTCCTAACAATTTTAGGAGGGGGGACTAATGTTGGATCCCAGTCTATTGATGCTATCCAAATAAATTTACCACACCTCAATGCATGCTTAGTGCACACACTAGTTCACAGCAAATTAAAGCCCCACATGATCACAGTGAAATCCAGTTCTAGTAATCGATTTGAACAGATCCTCAGGCCATCACTGGAACTGAATGATAATTAAATTCACATGATGCCCTGCGGGGTTGCTGCCAAATCAATGCTGGCAGTTTGTACATGGGCACTTCTCAGTTGTTTAAACTGTCGGTGAGCTGTGTTGTTACATAGGAACATAGGACCAGGAGTAGGTCATTCATCCCTTCGACCCTGTTCTGCCATTCAATTAATCATGGCTGATTTGTACCTTAACTCCATCTACTCTCCTTGGGTTCCATGTCCCTTAATACCCTTACCTGACAAAAATCTATCAGTTTTGAAATTTTCAATTGACTTTTATGGGGAGAGTTTCCAGATTTATTGAACAGCTGAGCAATGCTGAGCGCAGTCACTCCCGTTAAACTCGAAATGAGTTAAGCTCCAGAATATATATCTGTCCTCACTATTCAACCTTGGCCTTCTGCCTCCTGAAAAATAATTCCTGAACCTCCCCCACCTCCCCCCTTCCCTGACCTAGCAACAAGGGCCAGTGTATACAGCGGAGTGTTTAATCATTTCAACCTGCAACCTAGCCATATAATCTCCAATCCTGTTTCCAACCAGACGTCTATCCAACCTTATTTTGAAGATTGTTGACACTGGCTTTGGTTGATTTTTCCAGTAGCCCATTCCACAGACACACAACTCTCAGGATGTTCCCGCGTGGGAGGCTCAGCACGCAAGTTGCCGGAGCAACTCAGCCTTCATGACCTGCATGTGCGCAATCTATCGGATGCTGGCTGGCGTCCAAACTTCTATTTCGAGAAAAGTTTGATTTGTACTGACGCCCGGAAAATATTCTCAAAATCTGTCACCCAGAGTACCGGTTGATGATGTGGAAGAGTGTACAAGGCTGCCTGAGCCTCATATCGTATTTTGCTAAATATTTCTATAATAACTGTACTCTGATTAAAATTTGAGAAAAGACTTCTTTCTATTGCTGGAAACAATTACTGAACAGTGGAGTTATCAGAATAATTAATCATCCTGTTCCTTGCCTATTCTAATCACCCTATTGGACCTATGCCCAGATATTAGAACATACAATTAAAGAACAAGCACACAATAAAGCTAGGCCTGTCAATCCATTTACATGGACTGAGTACGGTAACTGAAACGTTGGTTGATACACATCTCTAGGGTATCGGATATAATTAGGGATGTTTACAGGATGCCAATTTTGTCATGGGTTTTTAAGTGGCTGCATCGTGATTCGAAGTGTAATGATTTCTGAGTAATCATTTTGATGTTGTTCTACTTACCACTGAGGGTTCAATTGAGGTATTGACTTATATTAATAAATTGGTGACCCACAGGTTCAAACTAGTAAAAGTAGAATTGATATCAGGAAGTTCTTCACTCTCTGGGGGCAATTTTGACTTTGGATGATCGTGTAAAATGGGCAATATAATTTCAGTCGCCCATTATACATCTCTCCCGATATTCATTTCCAGTGACGGGTGGTTGAATCGATATTGCCAGTTTTACACTATTGCCCAAAGTCAAAATTACCCCCCAAAGAGTGATCAACACATCGAAAAGACTTCCAGATAGAGCAGTGGATGCAAAGACCCTGGAATCATTTAAGGAACAATTAGATGCTGCAGTGGGGAGACTCTAGAGTCTCTCTGGATGGATGAATTACATAGGCCACATGACTCTCCTTGCCTTGTGATCTTGTGATCTTTCAACCTTCTCCAGCCCCACCTTACGCAGATTCCATTTCATCCAGAACTCTGATCTCGCTCCCTCTTTGCACCGTTTCCTATTTCCCACTCAATTCCAGCTCATTGATATCAAAATTCTTGACCTTATATTCAATTATCTCCATGGCTTCTCCACCTTATCTCTTCAATCTTCTCCAGGCCCACATCTCAGCATTCCAGGATCTATCACATTATCTTTTAAACACTTGTAGTTTGTACTTCAAATTGTTTACACGCAACTAAAAAAAGTCCAAAGGCTGTTGACCTTAAATTGGTTCTCATAAATTCACAGAACAATCCATATAATGTCTTGATGTTTACCTCTTCTTATTTTGTTTTGATAAACTGCTCTCTCTGACACTAAATACCAGACAAATAATGGTCCATTATCAGTGCTGATAGAAGTAATTAGCTCAGGTTTAGGGGGCGGGCTTGGAAGGCTGAGGTATTCTGAAGGCCCTGGGGATGCCAAATTGATGCTGTCCTTTGCATAGAATATTTCCCTCAGCACTAACAACACTTCCCATTTATCAGTCACGCCCACAGTTCAAAGTCCTTTTCACAGAAAAAGATTTTGGATTAAAAAAAAGAATGTTGACCCATCAATTATCTTAATTACTCATTGCAAGAATAATTTTTTTTGAAGATCTACTGAGACTCCGAATTGTTTCACAAAACGTTAGTGCTGATAGGAGGCAAGATTCTTTAAAGCTCTGTGGTGTTGTGAAGCAAACCACAGGGAAAAATTGCACTCGGGTCTTTCAGTCGGAAAATTCTATCTTTAAAAAAACAATTGTTGGAGACGTCAACTCTGATGTCAGCTGTGGTTCAGTGAGCAGCACCGTCACCTCTGAGTCAGACAGTTGTGGGTTAAAGTCCCACTCTAGAGGCTTGTGCACAAAATCTAGCCTGACACTGCAGTGTAGCACTGAGGGAGTGCTGCACTGTTGGAAGTGCTGTTTCTTGGATGAGATGTTAAACCGAGGCCCCATCTGCCCTCTCAGGTCAATGATAAATATCCTGTGGCGCCACTTGAAGAAGAGCAGGGGAGCTCTCCCTGGTGTCCTGACCAGCATTTACGCCTCAACCAATATCACTCAAACAGATTATCTAGTCGTTATCTCATTGCTGTTTGTGGGACATTGCTGCGCGCAAATTGGCTACACTTCAAAAGCCTCTTTGGGACGTCATGAGGTTATGAAAGGTGCTATATAAATGCAAGTCTTTCTTTCTTTCGTTCCTCTCCTAGGCGGCTCGGGGGCGTCAGACCGAATAAAAGGACTGGAACCCGAAATACAGGCGGCTTCAGTCTACATCAAGTGGAGTGCACTTTGGGTGCGCTGCACCAGACCTGAGCCCAGGCTGAGGAGGAAAATCTTGTTCAATAATAACCCAAACTGAGGTGAGAAAGGTACCAACAATTCTTTCTATCCACCACCTAGAATTTTACAGTTACATATGGTATGATGACATTTTGTTGGCTTTGTGAGGGAAATACCTGACAACTAAAAAGGGAGTTGGGCTATTTTTAGAACCACATGTTGCACAGATTTTTGACTCTGTCAGTGACTTGCAAAGGCGAAGTGACTGTATGTGAAACTCTGGTGTCCCATGTGTTTGTCTGAGTCAAACTGAGATACTAGATTGGAATGAGAACAGAATGTACAGAATGACAAGGCCACTGAACCATCCAGCCCATTCCCTCCATAAAATGCCAAATGGGAATAAATAATGCAGATGTAAGCAAGCTATTTCTCTTGAACTGTGAGTTCATAACTCAAGGGCAAGTACAAAATTAGCAAATCTCTAGTGAGGCCGGAGATTAGAGGAGTTTATTTTTCTCATTGAGTAGCGGGTAAGTGGAAAAACAATTCATGTGTTGATTAACGACATCAAAAAAGAGCTGAAAGTTATCTGATTAGAAACAGAGTAGAAGGTTACAGGATAAGCATATGCAGAGATGATGGTAGCCCAAGATACTGTGCTACTGGGACCATGAGCTATTAGGGGAAATTTTCCTGGGTTTGCGCACAGGCCTCCTCGATTGCCTGGGTGCAGCGAACATCAGAAAACTGCAACGGAGCCTGCAGGAAGTTAAATGACTGGGATAGAATCCATGACAGGATAGATTGTAAACGCTCTGCGTCAGGATTCGATTTGGTGGGATTGTGTCCCACGTTTTTACTGACGTGCTGTGCGTGTCTGTGTGTGAGAGAGGGGGCCAGATTACAAGAGGCAGGATGTTATGCTTCAGTTGTACAGAGCCTTGGTCAGACCCCATCTGGAGTACTGCGTTAAGTCCTGGGCACTGCATCTCAGGAAGGATATATTGGCCTTGGAGGAGGTGCAGCTCAGATTCACCACAATGATACCGGGGCTAAAAGGGTTAAATTATGAGGACAGGTTGCATAGAGTAGGCTTGTATTTCCTTAAGTATAGGAGATTGAAGGGTGACCTGATCAAAGTATTTAAAATGTTAAAAGGGTTTGATAAGGTAGATACAGAAGCAAGCCGTGGTCGTCATGCAGCATCAAAATGCCAAAATATCCTTCTGCAATATCCTTCTCACCTCTTCTCCTGATCCTCTGGGAATATGCAAGCAAAATGCTTCACACAGTTTTAAAATTACCGTTTTAACTGATCATTTGTCAGTAAAGTAACAATGGAAGTATATGAGTGTTGTGTCACACCGTAAATGTTAAGTTGCACAGGAAGTATGTTGAAGTTCTGGCATAGGCTCGTTGGGCCGAATGGCTTCCTTCTGCGCTGTATCACGCTAAGTCTCCAGTCTGTGCTGAGTTCATTGATCTCAACTGGGATGGTGGTAAAGTGGTAAAGGGTGTAACAATTAGCCCCAGTGCCAGGGCTCAGCGGGTGTAACATTGGCCTTCAACAATAGCGCAGGACAAGCGATAACGAATTGGCAGCCTGTTTTACACCCTGCCTGATATTCTTATCCAGCATCTTTTAGAGAGGGCAGGGAAAAATTGGGGACAGAAATGTTGAAATATAATCCTTTAATAGATACGATTGAATTTTCAAAACATGTTTTCAAGTAACTTATTTTTATTTGTACAATGATTCATCTCACCTGCTCTTTTTGTAACCAGATTTTTCCCTTTGTTACCTTCTTTTTATACTTGAAGTTGCTTCAGGATTTATTTGTCAGCCTGGCTCAGTTGTGAGCACTCTCCCTTCTGGGTCAGAAGGTCATGGGTTCAACCACTAAACCAGGATTTGAGCTCAGAAGCTAGACTGGCATTCCTGTGTAGGTCCTCCATCTCTGGCCTCTTGTCCATCCCCCAGCTTTGGAGTGTCACTAATGTTCTTTAACTGGTCTGTCCTAAATGTGACTCCAGTCCCACACCAAAGTAGTTGACTCTTAACTGCCCTCTGAAATGGACTAGCAAGTCACTCAGTTGCATCATTACCTTTTCAAGGGCGACCAGGGATGGGCAATAAATGCCGGCCTTGCCAGCGGCGCCCACATCTCGAGATTGGAAAAAAAACATATTCCAATAACTCTCCATGTATTCTGCCTTTAACAGTCCCCTTCACTCTACAAGTGATAATTCTGACTCTCTGTCCCATTGTCACTAATTTAGCAGTGGAAACAATCTTTTACTATTAACTCTCTCAAAATCTTTCATCATTTTGAAAACGTCTATTAGATCTTCCTTAACATAGAAACATAGAAAAACTTATGGCACAGAAGGAGGCCATTCGGCCCATCGTGTCCGTGCCGATCGAAAAAGAGCTATCCAGCCTAATCCCACTTTCCAGCACTTGGTTCGTAGCCTTGTAGGTTATTGCATTCAAGTGCATATCCAAGTACTTTTTAAATGTGATCAGGGTTTCTGCCTCTACCACCCTTTCAGGTAATGAGTTCCAGACCCCTCCAACCCTCTGGGTAAAAATAATTTTCCTCAGCTCCCCTATAATCCTTCAACCAATCACTTTAAATCTATGCCTCCTGGAAATTGGTCCCTCCTGTCCAATCCATCTAGGCCCCTCATAATTTTATACATCTCAATTAAATCTCTCCTCAGCCTCCTCTGTTCCAAAGAAAACAAGCCCAGCCTACCCAATCTTTCCTCATAGCTAAAATTCTCCTGTCCTGGCAAAATCATCGTAAATCTCCTCTATGCCCTCTCTAGTGCAATTACATCTTTCCTGTAATGTGGTGACCAGAACTATACGCAGTACTCAAGCAGTGGCCTAACTGTTTTATACAGTTCTAGCATAACCTCCCTGCTCTTTTATTCTATGCCTCGGCTAATAAAGGAAAATATCCCATATGCCATCTTAACCACCTTATCTACCTGTTCTGCTTCCTTCAGGGATCTGTGGACATGCACTCCAAGGTCCCACTCTTCCTCTCAGTATCCTCCCATGTATTGTGTATTCCCTTGTTTGACCACCGCAAATGTATAACCTCACACTTTTCTGGATTGAATTCCATTTGCCACCTTTCTGCCCACCTGACCAGCCTGATATCTTCCTGCAGTCTACAGATTTCCTCCTCACTATCAACCACATGGCCAATTTTTGTATCATCTGCAAACTTCTTAATCATGCCCTCTACATTTAAGTCTAAATCATCAATATATACCACAAAAAGCAAGGGACCTAGTACTGAGCCCCGCGGAACCCAACTGGAAACAGCCTTCCAGTCACAAAAACACCCGTCGACCATTACTCTTTGCTTCGTGCCACTGAGCCAATTTTGGATCCAATTTGCCATTTTCCCTTGGATCCCATGGGCTTTTACTTTTTTGACCAGTCTGCCATGTGGGACCTTGTCAAAAGCCTTGCTAAAATCCATGTAGACTACATCAAATGCACTACCCTCATCGACCCTCCTTGTTATCGCCTCAAAAAATTCAATCAAGTTAATCAGACACGACCTTCTCTTAACAAATCCATGTTGACTGTCCTTGATTAATCCGTGCCTTTCTAAATGATGGTTTATACTGTCCCTCAGAACTGATTCCAATAATTTGCCCGCCATCGAGGTTCGACTGACTGGCCTGTAATTACTCGGTCTATCCTTTTCTCCCTTTTTAATCAACGGTACAACGTTAGCTGTCCTCCAATCCTCCGGCACCATGCCTGTAGCCAGGGAGTATTGGAAAATGATGGTCAGAGCCTCCACTATTTCCTCCCTTGCTTCTTTTAACAGCCTGGGATTCATTTCATCCAGCCCTGGGGATTTATCTACTTTCAAAGATGCTGAACCCCTTAATACTTCCTCTCTTACAATGTTTATCCCATCCAATATTTCACACTTAACCTTCTCTGTTCTACTTAAAAAAGCTTCAATTTTTAAGCAATTTGTCAAACCTACAACCTGTCATTCCTAGTATCATTCTAGTGAATTTTCATTGCAGTGTTTTGTTATGTTTTATGATTTTTGACCATTTTTCCATGGAAAGGATTTTGATATCATTTATATTGAATTGTTGCTTTGTTAAAGTGAGTTCACAAAGGTTTAAATTCCACCTCATTTGAATGACTTGAGCTCATAATGTAGACTACCACTTGAGTGCAGCGCTGAGGGAGTGCTGCATTGTCAGAGGTGCCATCTTTCAAATAAGGCATGAAACTGTGGCCACGTCCATCCTCGCGGGTAGATGTTTTAAGGATCCCATGGCACTATTTGAAGAAAAGCGGGGTAGCTCTTGCAATGTCCAAGTCAACGTTTAGCCCTCTAACAGATTAACTGGTCATTCATCTCGTTGCCATGTGTGGGACCTTGCTGTACGTAAATTGTCATTTTTGCCTACAAAACAACAGTGATTGCAATCTAAAAGGGCATGAAAGGTGCTACACAAATGCAAGCTCTTTCTTTCTCACAATCACGTGCTGGAGCCGTCGAGACTAAGACGGGACTGACAAGTTAATGAGCTCACCTGAGAGGTAATGAGTAGCCATTGAAACCATTACCCTTGTTGATCTGAGACAATAGGGCATGTGTTTTCTCACTTTGGATGCTTCCAGTCGGCATTGACATATGATGATGGGAATATATCTGAAACCTTAACTTACCTGTTCTCTCCACAGATGCTGACTGACTTGCTGGATGTTTCCAGCATTTTCTGTTTTTATTTCAGATTTTCAACAACAGCTTATTTTATCTTTATATTCACACTTGAGGTTTGAGTTATTGGCAGATATAATGACCAATCCCAGGGTGGAAGAGGAGGGGTTAGAGGTCGATTAGGGAATACATGAAGTTTCATGCCATTTCCACTGAGCAAATTACAGTAACAATGGTATTCTATTCAATTCTGGGCAATGTACATTACCAGATATATATGTGTGTTTAAGGTTACACTCGGTTCATAGGGAGTGAGAACTTGCTTACAGAAGTGATTCTTTGTATCGAGTACCAGAGAAATGACTACAATGGGAGGACTTTAGGATCTTTGTGGATGGATGAATCAAGATGGGCCAAATTGTCTTCCTCATCCATAATTATCTTGTGATGTGGCGCAGCCTGAACATTGTGACCCCCAAGATCCCATCTGACTGTTCACGTGGCCAATAAGGATCCCATAGAACTATTTGGAAATAGGTACAGAGTTTTCCTTGGTGCGCTCGCTACCAAATACTCCCCTCAGCCAAATAGATCAACTCATGATTCGTCTCCCTTCTGTTTGTGGGATGTTGCCCGTACAAAACCGCTGCCCTGTTTCCCAAGAAATAATAGTCACCTCACTTGAAAAAAAGTAATTCATTGTGCGAATCACTGTGAGACATTTCAAGCAATGATAAGGGGCACATATCTATTTCTTTGCTTTGTAAAACAAACCACAACATGGGAGCACTAGATTCTGAAAAAAGTTTATTTGCATAAATTATACAGCAAAATATTTACAAATACATGTACACTGTAAATTGCACATTAATCACCGACTCAGCTTGCATATTATTCAAAGTAGGACAAAATACAATAAAATTCACTTTATAATATATTTCATGCAATATTAATTCTATTTACGAATCTGTTATAATTATACACGTGAAGAAATATTTGAATTTCAGTGTTTTGGCTGACGTATGAGACAACATTCCAAAATCTTTGCCTCAAAAAAGTTTTCACATATAAAGTAAAGACTAGAAGAACACCTCTTCAGAAATACTCAGTATCTGCAATATAAACGTACTGAAAATATTAAGTCATGTTTGAACTAATGCAGCAGTAAGATAATTTAGCTGTGCTCACCATTGCATAAATTGTACAGCTTATGGATGGTAATGTCCTATTGGCACATAGTCATTTTACGATACGTAGTTACATTTTTATCATCGTTTCAGTGCACTATCATACATCTTAGGAAAACCAGCTGCAGAGTACATCAAAGTGACACACTTCCCAGTTCCTCCACTGCTCAGCTGTAATCATGAATGCTTAGCTGAGCAACATTTAAGTTACTGTGTTCTAAGCAGCAAATGTTTTATGCCTTCAGTTGGCCCACATTTCTGTGGGGGGCATTTTATGTTGATTAGCAGCTTCTTATAATAGTTACATTTGAAGTAATTTTAAGCCATTAGCGGGCAGTGATCACTGTTCCCCCAAAACTTCAAGAACACAGTGTCGATGTGTAAGTCTATTTGGCAAATATTTGACACGATCAATGTTGTGTTGTATTGCACTGCGTTACTAATCACTACATTGTCCTGAACTATAAGACCATAGAGGTTCATAGCATAGAGGAAGGCCATTTGGCCCATTGTCTCTGTGCTGTCTCTTTGCCAGAGCAACCTAAATGAATCCCGCTGCCTCACAGTCTCCCCACTTTGTATGACATTTTTATCCGCTCTTTCCCCAAAAGATGTAATGGTCACTGCGTCTCTTTGGCAAAGCATTCCATATTCCAACAATCCTCTGCATAAAGAAATTTCTCCTAGCCTTTTCTCCTCATCTCTTAGTGAGAGGTTGAAATTGATGAGCATTTGTCACTGACTCCCCAGCCAGAGGAAACTGTCTTTCCCTATTCAGTCTATCAAAATCCTTCATCATTTTAAAAGCCTTCTCCTCTCCAGTGGAAATAGTCCCAGTAAGTTAAGTCACTCTCATAACTATAGGTTCTCATCCCTGGTATCATCCTGGTATGCCGTCTATGGCTTTAAAGTCCTTTCTATAATGGGGTGCCCCCAACTGTGCTCTAACTGTGGCCCAACCCATGCCTTTTCATAATGCTGTTATTCTCGTAATCTGTGCCCTATTTATAAAACATAACGGCCCACAGTTTCAACTCTTTATTGGGGTGGAAATTTGGTGGACTGTGAGTGTAGGACTAGGGTATTGGGACCAATGAGAATTTCCTCTTGGCAGCAGTGAAAACTACCAGCCGGTGTGTGTGTGTGTGTGTGTGAGGGAGCAGGGCGATAGCTGATTCTTCCACCTGCACCCCCCTCTGTCTGGTTGGTTTGCTTCTCTGGTGGCATCTCAGGCTGCCTCAGAAATCCTACCTGTTGCATAACCAGAGACAAGTACTGTACATCTACATTAAGCAGGTACACTTCCTGTACAGGGGGTAATAAGTGAACCCTACAATACCATATTCAAACAGCAATTGATCCTAGAGAGAGATATGATGGAAATAGCATTGAAAGGGTAGCTGGCACTTTGATATCTTTTGCCAGATTGGCCTGTGGTCTTCCCAATTGGGCAGCTCTTTGTTGCAGGACAGAGGAAGAGGGCCTAGTAATGGTGTTCTCTCCTTCCGGATATCTATTATATTTCTTTAGTCCAAGATCCGAAAGAAAAAATTATATCTTGATCTTTTTTTGTATTCTTGCTCAAGATATGGGCGTCGCTGGCAAAGCCAGCATTTATTACCCATCCCTAGGTGCCCTTGAGAAGGTGGTAGTGGGCCTTCTTCTTGAACTGCTGCAGTCTATGTACTCCCACTGTGCTGTTAGGTAAGGAATGCCAGGATTTTGACCCAGCGACCATGAAGGAACAATGACATATGTTCAAGTCAGGATGGTGACTTGGAGAGGAACTTGGAGGTGATGGTGTTCCCATGCACCTTTCTTTGGGTTCTTCCATCCCTTTTAAATACATTCCACTTCTTCAGGGGCTAATTTTAGGAACATAGGAATTGCTAGATAAAAAAGACCAAGGTCCATCTAGTTCGCCTTCTACCATCCTGGTACTCGCATAATACAATAATAATAGAGTTGTTGACTAATCAAGTTTTTTCAGATCCAATTCCTTTTCTCTGTCTCCAGCAATTGTTCCATATCCTGCAATAGCACACCCACATTTACACTTCCACCATGATTTGTAAACACTGATACAAAATATTTATTTGATTTCTCTGCCATACCTTCATCCCTGAGCGGTCCCACCCTCCCTTTAACTGTTCTTTTACTTTTAATATGTTTACAAAAGCCTTTAATATTTCCTTTTATATGAGTGCTAACCCTTTTTCATATTCCCTTTTAGCCTTCCTATTCTCCCTTTTGACCTGCCCTCTACACTTTCTATATTCCCCATGATTTTAAAAAATTTTTATCATATTTTTTTTTTATTCGTTCATGGGATGTGGACGTCGCTGGCGAGGCCGGCATTTATTGCCCATCCCTAATTGCCCTTGAGAAGGTGATGGTGAGCCGCCTTCTTGAACCGCTGCAGTCCGTGTGGCGAAGGTTCGCCCATCATATGCCATCCTTTTAAGTTTCAGTGTTGTTTTAATCTTCCAATTTATTCCAAATGAGCATATCCTTTGATGCAGCCCCTTTTTGCCCGATAGGATTCTCACACTGAACCTAACTATGTTGTAGTCGCTATTTCCAAATACTTCTCCTACTCTCACATTAATTATTTGTCCTACTGCGATTCCTAGAGCTCACTCAAACAATGCTTCTTTTCCTTGTTCAGCGAAAATAATACTGACCTAGAAAACAGTGTTGAACTCAATTTTATAAAGCATTCTCCACTTTGATGACATATATCTCAGTCTACCTTGGGATAGTTAAACACAATGGGCTCAATTTTGAAATGGTGGTGGGTTGGCAGCGGGGGAGGGGGAGGTGAAGGTGGCCATGGCAAGCCCAAATAAAAAAAACTTACCTTTTCCGACACGATCGCAATGTAATTGATGGTGATTAAAGTTCTTTCCGGGTTTCGCGCCCGGCAGCCCCTGATTGGCAGGCTGGCTGCTGACAGGGACTGCAACGCCGAGGGGGAGGGAGAGAGAAAGAGAGAGCGAGACGTCTGGAATGGAAGATCGGGGGTTGGGGGGAGAGGGGAAGATCGGGGGGCAGAGGGGAAGATTGGGGGGGAGAGGGGAAGATCGGCGGGACATCGGGGGCTGAGAGGGATATCGGAGAGGGAGACACCGGACATCGGAGAAGGGTGGAAAGGTAAGTTTATTTTGTTTTTTAACTTTGTGCAATGATTTTTTATTTAATTTATTTCGTTTATTTTTGCCTGATCCGGCCCTTTCCAGGCATGAATCGGAGGCAATGGGAAAGCCGCCCAGGTATGTTTAAAATTGTTTTAAGTACCTAATATGTCAGAAGTAAAGTACTTTAAGTGCCTCAATGAGGTACATTTGGTTCATTAACTATCATCCCACCGGCTTTAATTGCCGGTGGGACTTCCGGATTCGGGAAGCAGGCGCGCACACAGGCGTGTCTGTGGGAAACTCGGAAGTCGGCGGGTTGGAGCCGGCTTCCGAACCAGCTCGGGATTTTTTGCCATTTTCGCTGCCCCCCGCCCCCAAAATTTAATTTTAAAATTGACCGCAATATATTATTGCATTGTCTCTTTGAATTGTTCACAAATCTCCCCATTTATCTCATCTCCACTGTTTGACGGTCTGTAATACACCCTGAGAATTGTGTCACTTCTTTCCAATTCCTTAACTATCCGGGGCGGTGGGGGGGGCGGTGGGGGTGGGGGGGATTACTGAGCGCAGCAGCAGCCCCACATTATTCTTGCGGAGCGTGGAAGAGCACTCCTGCTCCTCCTGACCCCGCAAAAGTAAAATTATTTTAACACTTATCTGCTCAGATCTCTTGCTGGCTAGGTTGTACTGAACTAAAGAAGCGCTGGTGATCAGGCATGTCACAAATCATTTCATCCAGAAATAGTTCATTACAAGCCGGATTTACTCGTGCACGGTGCAGTAGGCTGCTAAAATTGCTTTGGGGTCCTACGTATATCATAGGACCCTGATTTGAATGGATTCAGGAGGCTCCCATCTGGATCAGGCGGTCTCCTTGGCCACCCATGAAAACTCCAAAGACAATATGGCGGCTGGTGGGGACAGACCGCGATTTAACTCCGCGAGCGCCCTGTTTCCGCCGGGCGGAGGGAGTTAAAATTTGCCCCTCGCCTTTTTTTTTTGGAGTAAATCCGGCTTGTAATGAACTATTTCTGGATGAAATGATTTGTGACATGCCTGATCACCAGCGCTTCTTTAGTTCAGTATGTTGCAGCTCAGCCCTATCTGAAGCTGCTACATTCACTTTGGTCTTCTCAACACAATAGGAGAGATTTTTCTGATGGGTTGCACCTGATTAATGGGTGTAATGTGGGTGCAACCAACTGGAAGAACGAGGCAGAGATACGTTGCACCAGATTCACACCCATTTAGCATCCCCATCAATTTTCCGGTCAGGTTCTGTACTGATGCTAAAATTGCTTGCCAGTTTGCAGCCAATTAAATTAAAATTAGCCCCTAAAAAGATCATTCAGACATTGATGCAATATCTCTGTATTTACCCAAGTATAGCACTCAGTTATCTACCTGCCCATATAAAATGGGTGGCCAGGGCTGACAGTATGTGCTGTTTGCAGAAGTACATTCAAAGTGCCCTATAATAAGACTTGTACCAGTATTTTGAGGCTATTTCTGAGCCCATGTTTTCCTGCTTCTACTTTGTTGCTTCCTGTTTGTCAGTTGGCTTTGTGCCGAGTGTTCTAGCATTGCCATTTAATAGTATGTCCACAATAGCAGGGCAATGGTTTTCCCAATGGGAATCCCCTTCGATTTCTGGTTTGTAGCAAAAAGAGGAGCATTGGAGGGATGCCCGGTAGGTCAGGATGCACCAGAGGCAGACCGCACACATCTGGCAGTACCTTCCCTTGGCCGCAGACTTGATTTTCCTGGCTCCATATTGAATGTGCGAGCCAACTGCCTTGCCAGGCAATTTTGTTACCCAAACAATCTGAAATAAAATTCTAGTAGCTTTGTCATTTTTTATTCCCATAAATGACTGTATCCCTTTAAGTCCGCCCATCACCCTTTAAGAGCTGCTTGCACAAGAGCTCCCGTAGCCAGGCCCAATGTGGGCCGGAAACTCACGTGCACTATGTAAATGAAGCTGAGTCTGCAAAATCAAGTGGGGTCAGCACATGACAGTCAGACAGATGCTAATAATGGACTTCCCGAATTAATGCCCGCTCAGAAAATCTACCCAAACATACATGTAACTAAATGTAATGTCAAACTCTAATATAAAATTGTGCAGCTGTTCCATGATGAAATTAGATTATGTTATATGCAACATTTTCAGAGCTAAAAAAACAAACTCAGTTAAATACATCAATGAAAATTTTAACAAGCGTGTTAGATTAAAATATTTTACACTTTGTTGCAAAAGACTTTCCACTACTGTGGCTTGAAGTTTTGAGGGTTGGATGTCCATCTTAATGGCCAAAGAAGGAAGACAAATTGTCTGCATAATTTGCACATTCTTTCTCCTACAACATTATTGCTAATGCATCACTAACATTTCTGTCCAGTTTTCTTTATACTTAAGAGTAAGGGTGAAGGAAGATACCTCTGCAACTTGTTTGTATTCATGCCATTAAATCTGAAAACTGTTGGAAATACAGAGCAGGTTAGTCAGCACCTGAAAGAGAACAACAGTTTAGCGATTCGGGTGTAATCTTCATCAGAACTGAGAGCCATGACTGACTCATCCCTTTTGCTTTTCTCTTTAACGTAACCCCCGACTTTACATCTTTCCCCAGAATTTTAAACTATGTTAATAGGCTACTAGGCCTTATTAGCTGCCTCCATGTAAAAGTAGCCCGTAGATTTAAGGGTAAATTCCACAATCCCGTGCTCCTATCGGGAAAGCCATCAGGAAGGAGCAAGGGTCAGAGAATTGGGGTTGAAACGATTTGGATTTGGGAATTGGAAGTACAATTTCAAAATTTGCGGATGACACCAAATTGGGATGTGCAGTTGATACTGAGGAAGACTGCGACAAAATACAAGAAGACATTAATAAAATGTCAAAATGGGCGTGTTATTGGCAAATGAATTTCAATGTAGGCAAGTGTGAGGTGTTACATTTTGGTAGAAAGAATATGGAGGCCACATCTGCTTGGATAATAAGAGTCTAAATGAGGTGGAGGAGCAGAGGGATCTGGGGGTACAGATACAGAAATCACTAAAAGTAGCAACGCAAGTTAATAAGGCCATAAAAAAAGCAAACCAAACACTGGAGTTCACTTCTAGAGGGATAGAATTGAAAAGCAGAGAAGTTATGTTAAACTTGTATCGAACCTTGGTTAGACCCCACTTGGAATACTGTGCACAGTTCTGGTCTCCATATTATAAAAAGGATATAGAGGCACTGGAGAAGGTGCAAAAAAGATTCACAAGGATGATACCAGAACTGAGTGGATGTATCTATCAGGAAAGGCTGAACAAGCTGTGGCTTTTTTCTCTAGAAAAGAGAAGGCTGAGGGGTGACCTAATTGAGGCCTTTAAAATTATGAAGGGGTTGATAGCGTAGACATTGAGAAAATATTTCCACTTGTGGTTGAGACCAAAACGAGGGCTCATAAATATAAGATAGCCATCAATAAATCCAATACGGAATTCAAGAGAAACTTCTTTACGCAAAGAATTGGCTAGAACGTGGAACTCACTACCACACGGATTAGTTGAGGCGACTAGCATAGATGCATTTAACTGGAAGGTAGAGAAACACATGAGGGAGAAAGGAATGGGAGGTTATGCTGATAGGGTTAGATAAAGAGGGGTGCCCTTATGATTTTTCTCCAGGGTGTTTGCACGCAGCAGTGACCGGGAGATTAGTCTTTAATTCTTGGAGGCTCCAGGACAATCCTGGAGGGTTGGCAACTTTAATAACAAGGGCTTTTCCAGTCTGAGTGTCTGATGAATGGCCAATATTAACCCATCAGATGCTGATCCACCTGTTGTGCATTTTCTGTATGTGTTTTGGTTTCCAGCGTTTGCGTATTGTTAAATCTATACCGCAAAATCAGGCCTTTTCAACGTAATTGCTCGTTTATCAATGCGTGATTTATATCTTGTGTAAATAAGGGTTATGGCATCGAATGCACAAGTGCGCTTATTGTAGCCAAGTACAGACAAGCTTAACGAAGACTGGTGGCCCCTGAAACCTGCGCGATTAATGCAATTCTCTTACAAAATCTTACAAAGAGATGAATGCTTGCCTGGTGAATGTATTGAGTGCTAACCATTAGAAAAGCAATCAAGAAATTATTAAAGCTGCAAAACTGGCTGTAACATTCTTGGATAATAAATTCCTACCGAGTGATTCAGCAGCCTGAAAATGACACTGTGCGACATTACTTTGCGAATACTTAAAGCTTTTGTCTCAATTTCCTTTGCCAGCAATTTTAACAGAGATTTATTTCTCAATGGTTTGACATGACAAAAGAGAGTCATAGAAATCATAGCACATTGGGAGACCATTCGGCCCATCATGCCCATGTCGGTGATAGCTCTTCAACTGGAGCTATTCCCTTAATTCCATTTCCGTTCCCTTTCCCTTTTTAAGATACTGGACAATTCAATTCAATTCAAGACTGAGATCGATAGATTTTTGGACACTAAGGGAGTCAAGGGATATGGGGATAGGGCGGGAAAGTGGAGTTGAGGTAGAAGATCATTCATGATCTTATTGAATGGTGGAGCAGGCTCGAGAGGCCATATGGCCTACTCTTGCTCCTATTTGTTATGTTCCTATGTTCTTATACAAACAAGGGAAGTATTTGTAACGTAATATAGGACAGTATTATTTCCACACAGCCTAAAATGATACAAATGTCTTGCTTTCAACTGCCAGAAAGTATATTTGTTCAAAAAGTGTTTTCTTGCACATGGTGCTATAAGCAGTATAACAGACATTTGTTACGCAGTTGTTTAAATTTTCACTAGGAAAGTACCCTTTACTGATGGACAGAAGTAAAACGGACATCCAATAAGAAATAACATGCAACATCCAGAGAAATATATGAAGTAATTTTGGAAAAATTTGTTCTACTTTAAAAGACACCTGTAGAAATTAGAAAAAAAAGCGTCTTTTTTTTGCTTGTAAATTTCAGACTGTTTGTAAAACTGTAATAAGAAGATTCATCTGTTTTGTACGCATTTTGTTCCCTTAAAGTAAAAAGTGTTTGCACACGTGCAAGATCGATGGGCACACCGGCCTGTCAATACAGAGTTCTAAGGCTTGACGTCAATCAGACCAGAGCTGCTTTTACCTCACAGGAATCTGGTTGACTGGAGGCCTATTCATAAACAGTGGGGCCTGCAGGGAGCTTGACGAGAGAGCGGACCCATGAAAATCTGATTCCACAGATCTATCATCTGGTTAAGGCCTCCTGTTCCAGGCAAGTAATGGCAGGAGCCTTTTCCTTTATGTTTACACTCTGGAGGGGGGGCTTACTTCTGACTTTGGATGAGAGTATAAAATGGGCGGATAACATTGACTTCAATCGAAACGAATATTGGGAGAGATGTATAACAGGCGGCTGATCCAATACCGCCCGTTATACACTATCGCTCAAAGTCAAAATGACTCCCCTGGGACTCTCCGTATTACACAGCACATGGATTAGAAACCGACTCCCAGTGCCAAAGGTGAAAATTGGAGAGTGGTGGTGGGAGCTCGCTCTCCCTAAACAGGAAAACCCCGGTAAGTGTAAAAGCGCCTCTGATTCTACTCCTGCAACATCTTTTCACTGTGGCATGCCAGCCACCCGAAAGCACTTTATTGTGGATCTTACTTATCAATGACTTTTGAGAAATTTTAAGTAAGCTGGAATGGATATTCTTAGGGGTTCTCCAAATATTGTCCCATTTTTGAGCTTCCCAATTAACTTTCTATTCTTGCATATCTCACCCCATCACATGGGGTCATTATACCGCTTGCTTTAGATCTCTAAGACCACTCCACCGCAGTAGTCAGTAGCAAGCCAGGAATGTCACGGGCATGAATGGTTTTGGTGACATGGTCCAGACCTTGTGCAGTTTATGTCTGTCAACTTTTTAAAAGAATCGACTTCTTTTGCGCTCCTCAGCTGATGTGAAGATAGTTTGTGACAATGTAAGCCAGGTATAAATGAACAAATGAGACTTATGGGCATGATCCTGTTCATCGTCACTGTTATCTCCTACATATGCAAAGTCTAAGAACCAGAAATGGATAACAGTCCGACGTTCTCTTGTATCGTTGACTATTTTAATCGGGAACACCAATGGCGTAACAGGAGCTGTCAGCGTCACTGAATGTATTACAACGTTGAATTTTACACAAAAATTGTATCACCATAGTTAAGCAGCAAAGCTGTAAAATGCATGGCGATTTTAATAGAAATACCTTGAAAATTTGTGTTGTATAATCAGATAGTTTAGGAGCTCATCCAACACTTTCACACTATCGCAGAGAGTACTTTCCTGTACCCTCCCCCTTGCCTAACAGCACTGATCCAAAACATACAAGAAAATGCAATATTCAAGAGAAAATGTAAAACAAATATATCCTCACTGTCCAGAGTCATCTCACAGTCTCCGACTCTCACTCGTTCTTTCCCAGGAACTCAAAATTGTTGACCTCTTCCTCTCCTTCAACCTCCCCTTCCACCTACAATCTTAAGACCTAAGCTTGGTGTCTTCTTGTTTTATTTTGCTCTCTTTCCTACTTGTTTTGAGCCTTGATGCTGTAGTGCGATGTACTTTGACCCTTGACCTAGCTTTCTCAATTAAAAAAAATTAAACTTTATTAGAAGGTGCACACAATGTGCCATGAATTTCACAGATCCCTTTTCCCTCACTGTTCTTTGTTATTGAGAATTTGTCCTTTAGGGGTTGTAACGAGTTGGATTGATCTAGTCCTAGGTTTGTTATAGTGTTCTAATCTTTATCCTTAAATAAATGTACAATGATAATTTGGACAGGTCAGAGCTGGGACACCTTAAAGTTTGCTCACTGCATGTTAGGCAAGACTATTTTTTGATTCCATTCACAACAAGTATTTGCTCAACAGAGGCAGTTATTTGAATCCAAAGAAAAGGAACCCCACAAAAATTAGAATTCAACTGTGCAAAAGGTGAAGAGTTCATTAGTTGGACAGGGAAGAGCTGCAATATCTAACACGAGATGCCGAGAAAGGGCGAAGGGTTGGAACTGGATGGGTGAATGCGTACGCTATCTGTCAGCTGGGAAGTTGCTTTCCCACCCCTAGATTGAATTAAATTCGGCAGATAAAAAGAGAATGGGTTATGAGTAGAAGATATACTGTGAACTTCCAATTACCTGCTCTCTCTCCCAGATAATTGTTTTTCCACAACAGTTCCCCATAATGTGTCTGCAGTCATTTATTTATTGCTACCTTCAAATTGGAACCAGTCAACTCAAAATATAAAACAAGAAAGGAGAACTATTAACATATTTATTTCAGTCAGTATTTTACTTTGCCAGTCACATTTTCATTCATGTGAAACATCCCTTCCCCTAGTACTCTGTGCGATGCGAAAATGCAGATAGCACTGGATAACTGATTTGCTGTTATTCATTTGAGTTCCTCTTTAGATTTGCATAGTTCATCCACTGTTCAGTGTGTTAAAGTCGAATTCTGGCCCAATATGACCTCTTTATCACACTAGGATACCTTTTAACGTTACTTGTGTCGCTGATATATGTTGTAAATGATGTCTGGTTGAGGCCTACAACTATTGCTGTTGGTGTAGGTCCTCGTGTCTAAGGATTTTGTAGATGACCCAATAAAATATATTGAAAATTAAAAAGGCTAAAGGAAAACCAGCTCGTGCTACTGTGTCGATCTTCTTGGCTCTGTCAATGAATAGTTTTCTCATATCTTCTTGGCATTTTGGTGCCGGTTGGGATGTGTTGATTGCCCCTTTTGCAGTGACTCCGTCTTTCACTTGTAGGCAAGGTCCCACCCCATATGCCGTGAAGCTAAAGCGGCTTTCTCTCACCTCATCATCCTGTGAAGATAGCAAAGTGTTAAAGTTAACTGCAGATGACAGTGCGCGACAAGAACACCACCATTTTAGCTGCAGGATGCCATTCTACAATTCTGAGGTGCTTTTTCTCCCAACTGAAATGCAGCAATATCCAACTAATATATTTATATTTCATTCGGCTTGTTTTGTAATTCAGTCCATGAATAATACCATCTGTGGCACACTTTGCCCCTTGTTAAAGCTTGTAATGTATAATATGCACTAATCAGTTACCCACTGTGATCTTGCAAAGTGCACTTTCCTGTCACATTTGCAATTCTTGTCCATAATCTTCCTAGCAGAATTTTATTTTCCATCTTAGTCACTTTTCTCTGTGGCATATTTCAGTTTAATCCGTTAATTCTTTTAGGCGGGGTGGAGGCGGGGAGGAATGCGATTTATATTTGGTATTGTTTATGTTAGTCAGATTTGTTTAAATGCCTCAATACTAGTTAGCGATGAGATGGGCACCCGAAAATCTCATTATCACAAGTGAATTATATAAAGATTCTTGTCAAAAAAAATGTTGAATGTTTTTGTATTTATTGAAGTAAAGATTACATTTTTTTGGTAATTAAATGCTAAATGATGAAAAGGATTCCTGGGCTAGGTACAGCACAGTTCAGATGCAATGTAGCCATTACCCTGGAAATGCACCAAAACCCAAACATAGAAGAGCATCTCCCAACTGCACAACATTTCCATCTCACCCACTTTTGATACACTCTTAGAACTTCTCTTGAGTGAGACTGGCAAGTGATGCCTATTGAGCCATGTTACAAGGCATTCTAGCACTGGCTTGAGACTCATTTCACTGAGGTCATTTAACAGCCACTAGAGAAACATGAGTGTTTCATCTGGTGGGGGAGCGCAGAACAAGGGGGCATAACCTTAAAATTAGAGCTAGGCCATTCACGGGTGATGTCAGGAAGCACTTCTTCACACAAAGGGTAGTGGAAATCTGGGACTCTCTCCCCCAAAAAGATGTCCGGGCTGGGAGTCAGTTGAAAATTTCAAAACTGAGAGTGATAGATTTTTGTTAGGCAAGAGGTATTATGGGATACAGAACCAAGGCGGGTAAATGGAGTTAAGAAACAGATCAGCCATGATTTAACTGAATGGCGGAATAGGCTCGAGGGGCTGAATGGCCTACTCCTGTTCCTATGTTCCTTCCAACTCATCTGTCTTAGCCTGATTGGAACCAAGATTGTAGATTCTTGTTACATGTGATTAAAAAGAATGAACAGATTTAATTAATAATCAGGATTATTAGGCAAATCTTCAGGGCACTGTGATATTTGTAACAGATTATTCCTAAATCTAATATCCTGTAGAGTAGATGTAGGTTTATAATTTCTAAATGGTGCAGTTGGCTTTGTTTTTTTTTTGTTCCCTTTAATTTTAACTTCCGTCCTCTCCTGAAGGCACCAACTCATTCAGGTTTTCAGGTTCCAAGGCAGTGACAGCCCGCTGACACCTCGCCCACTGGCCATTCTTCATATCCCACCTGGCTGGGATCAGCTAAACTCAGTAAAGACCAGGGACCAAATCAGGCTCCTCGCTGGTACCATACCATGTGGGCTATTTCCCCAATCAGCCATAGGGGCAGGCTCCAAGGGGTTTGTTCGCAAATGAAAAAAAAACATACGAAATATGTAAACATCAAGCTATAGAGATTACTTCTACATTTTAAATGTTGGATGTTGGATATTAAAGGCAGCAGGGGCTCTTTTCTCTAGAAAAGAGAAGGCTGGGGCATGACCTAACAGAGGTCTTTAAGATTATGAAAGGGGTTGATAGTGTAGACGTAGAGAAGATGTTCTCACTTGTGGAGGGGGGGGGGGGGGGGAGTCCAAAACTGGGGGCTATAAATATAAGATAGACACTAATAAATCCAATAAGGACTTAAGAACATAAGAAATAGGAGCAGGTGTAGGCCATACGGCCCCTCGAGCCTGCTCCGCCATTCGATATGATCATGGCTGATCTTCGACCTCAACTCCACTTTCCTGCCCGACCCCCATATCCCTTCATTCCCCCAGAGTCCAAAAATCTATCGATCTCAGCCTTGAATTCAGGAGAAACTTCTTTACCCGGAGAGTGGATAGAATGTGGAACTTGCTACCACATAGAGTAGTTGAGGCAAATAGCATAGATGCATTTAAGGGGAAGCTAGATGGGTACAGGAGGAAGAAAGGAATAGAAGGATATGATGATAGGGTGAGATGAAGTAGGGTGGGAGGAGGCTCGTGTGGAGCATAAACACTGGCATGGACAAGTTGGGCCGAATGGCCCGTTTCTGTGCTGTAATTTCTATGTAGTGGTTTATTACTTCATTCTGGTGCTTCACAAGGTGGTAGGAGGAAGATCCTCAGGTATCATTCAGCTTGTGCTGATCAGGTTAAATTATTACAGAGGTTGGAGAAGCGTTCGGTGGGTGAATCACCCAACAATGTCCTTGCGTACCTCCTACCATCCAGTTACAGAGTGGGCAGGGGGCTACAAATTGTCTGCACTCTTGCTTTGGGAATGGTTTGTGGTACAAACAGGGTGCAAAGAAAGGGAGAGAAATAAATGGGGGGAAAAGAAAGCAATAATGTGGAGGTTGAAATCCTGCTGTGATATAATAATGAATGTGTTAACACACCTCTATATGAATTCTATGTTATTTTAACTTCTTGGCATCAACAAGTTCATTAAAATAATGGACAAAAAAAATTCATATGAAGGTACTAGCACCAATATCACACAGTGCGATTTCAACCCAAAAGTCCTTTACCACACAAATGATTCACTGTTCACATTTTGATGTCCAGACTCAGTGCAACTGGTCTGTGTTGATTTACGCTTAATAAAAATGATTTTTATAGCTGCTAATTAAAATAAAAATGTGTACTAAATAGGGAAAAAAAATATTTAAATTCAATACTTTATATCAAGGGGAAGAATTATTTTGATTTTAACCATTTTTTCTGTCAAAGGGATTCTTATAATACATGTCAGAATTGATGCCAGGTCCTGTTATGTTACTGTTCACAGCACATTGAAACATACTATACAAAAGCACTTTAAACTTGAGAGCAACTTTTTTTTGTATGAAATCAGTAGCAACAGTCACATCAATCTAACAAGCCATGCAAAATCGGAAGAGTTCTAGTCAGATAACAGAACGATTTGATAGCATAAAATGTTAGTATTCACATCGAGACATTTAACAGGGACAAATACAGAACGAGTGACACAGGGAATCTACCACATAGTTCACATTGGGTAAAAATCTCATATTTTTGCTCCTCAAAATCAGACACAATTCTAAGGTACCTCTCCTGTCATCACAAATAGTTGGCCCCAATGCAGGGTTCAAATTACATTTATTGATGACTACAAATTTGAGCACTTTTTCCACGATAAGTGATTTTTTTTTCATGGCCTTAGATTTTAGGGAGCTGCTGCCTCTTTTGGTTGTACTGATCTCAGAGAAAGCTACAGCACCCTCTAGTGATCCCAAATAAAAATTTCCAGACACTGAGGGAAAGCAAAGAATTTGTTCAGAACTAGGAAGGATCTGAGTGAGCTTTATTTTCAAATTTATGCTACATTTTTTAATAGAAATAATTAAACTAGCAGAAATGACACAAAATTTTAGACTATGTGTGACTTCTCTTAGATTGCTCGGTGCACAAAAATATTGTAACTTCTATACAGAATTAAATGGAATTACATAGAATGTACAGCACAGAAACAGGCCATTTGGCCCAACAGGTCCATGCCAGTGTTTATGCTCCATACGAGCCTCCTCCCTCCCTACTTCATCTAACCCTATCAGCATATCCTTCTATTCCTTTCTCCCTCATGTGTTTATTTAGCTCCCCCTTAAATGCAAATATGCTAGTCACCCCAACTACTCCTTGTGGTATAGAGTTCCACATTCTAACCACTCTTTGGGTAAAGACGTTTCTCCTGAATTCCCTATTGGATTTATTAGTGACTATCTTATATTTATGTCCCCTAGTTCTGGTCTCCGCCGCAAGTGGAAACATCTTCTCAATGTCTACCCTGTCAAATCCTTTCATAATCTTAAAGACCTCTTGCAGGTCACCCCTCTGTCTTCTCTTTTCTAGATAAAAGAGCCCCAGTCTGTGCAATCTTTCCTGATTGTTATAACCTTTCAGTTCTGGTATTATCCTAATAAATCTTTTTTGTGCCTTCTCCAGTGCCTCTATATCCTTTTTATAATACGGAGACCAGAACTGTTCACAGTACTCCAAGCGTGGTCTAACCAAGGGTTCCGTACAAGTTTAACATAACTCTCTGCCTTTCAATTCTATCCCTCTAGAAATGAACCCCAGTGCTTGGTTTGCTTTTTTTATGGTCTTATTAACCTGCATCATTACTTTTACTGATTTTGTGTATCTGTACCCCCAGATCCCTCCTCTCCTCTACCCGATTTAGACTCTTATTATCCAAGCAGTATGTAGCCCCCTTATTCTTCCTACCAAAATGTAATACTTCACACTTCTCTATACTGAAATTCATTTGCCAATTACATGCCTATTCTGCAAGTTTATTAATGACTTCTTGTATTTTGTCGCGGCCCTCCTCAGTATTAACTATAGCCCCCAATTTGGTGTCATCCGCAAATTTTGAAATTGCACTTACGATTCCCGAGTTCAAATCATATATATAAATGGTAAACAACAGCGGTCTCAGCACCGATCCTTGTAGAACACTACTTCCCACCTATTGCCAGTCTGAGTAACTCTCTTAAATCCCTACTCTCTGTTTTCTGTTTTGTAGCCAGCTTGCTATCCATTCTGCTACTTGTCCCTTGACTCCACATGCTCTGACCGTAGTCATGAGACTACAATCGAATGCCTTTTGAAAATCTAAATATATTACATCTACTACAATACCCTTGTCTACCCTTTCTGTTACTTCTTCAAAGAATTCAATAACGTTGGTCAAACATGACCTTCCCTTTTGAAATCCGTGCTGACTATTCTTCGTTACATTTTCGGTTTCTAGCTATTTTTCTATTACATCTTTGAGTAAGGATTCCATTATCTTTCCTACCATTGATGTTAAGCTAATTGGTCGATAGTTCCCTGGACTGTTTCTATCTCCCTTTTTAAACATAGGAATCACATTAGCTGTCCGACAGTCCTCTGGCACTATTCCCTCTTCTATTGAATTTTTTATATATATGTAATAGAGCCTCTGCTCTCTCTGCCCTAACTTCTTTTAGTATGCGCAGATGTAATTAATCCAGACCAGGGGTTTTATCCTCTCAAAGTTTGATTAGTTTATCAATTATCTCCCCCCTTTCTATCTTAAATGTCTTTATATCTTTTTTGATCCCTTCTTCTAACATCATGCCCACCATGTTAGTTTTTGAAGAAAAAAAGACTTATTTGAAATCAGCATGCAAATACGTAGCGTGTTTGTGTGAAATTTTTGCTATTTTAACAGAGTAATTATTTCATTTTCTTTAAGAACACAAGAAAATCCAAAGTGAGAAAAGGCCATTTAGCTCTTCAAGCCCCTTCTATCAGAAACTTGTATGTAATTATTATGAGATGGACCCTCCCCCCCTCCTCACCGCCTACTGACCCCCTACTTTAGGGAACACTAAATTTCATCCTCTACTTCTCCAATAGAAAAACAAAGTCAAGCAGTGTTGTTAAATATCTCGAGAACTCTTAATCTCCCTGACTTAACAGATAGCGAACCAGTTCTCTTTTGAAGGTGCCATGTGACCCGAATTAACTACCTTCTCTGGGAGTCTTTTAATATTCTGCAGGTTCGAGGTCTTTGAGACTTTTCTTGGCTCACTGCCGTCAATTTATTCATACTCGGAGATCTCACCTCACTGATTAACTTAAGATTGGAGCAGGCCCTCGAGATTTTTATACACAGTATAATAACAGGTATGAACGATCACTGAAATAAATAGGGGAGATGACACATTAAATATTATTAATTCATACTGTACCACATTTCCAAGTTGTAAGACAGTGCAGGGTGTAAAACAATGGGACTGCGACCATTCCATTTTTATTAATGAAACCAGTACTCATTAAAATGAGGTAGTCCAGCAACAATTGCATCCCCTTACTTTGAGGTATAAGGAAATCCGTGGAAGGATATGCAGATATGGTTAGATAAAGTAGGGTGGGAGGAGGCTCGTGAGGAGCATAAACACCAGCAAAGACCAGTTGGGCCGAATGGCCTGTTTCTGTGCTGTGAATTATATGTAATTCCACCTAATTCTACTGGCCTGAGTAATCATCATGAACTGATTAGAATTCAGCACCAATTGGTAATCTCAATCAGAGGCCATAAGACTATTGTTGGGAAATAGGATAGATTCACATTGGAGCAGTAATGGTGCTCTTCTGGAGGAAGGGGTTAAATTCCACTTTGGGGGCAGAGTAAAGTTTAACCTTGTATCCACCGCTATTACATCTGATCTGGAAGTGCTCAATGTGTCAAGAGTGAAAAAAAACGCTTCATTCCCCGGCACTGACATCAACTCACCTCAGTTAGCAGAAAAAATCAGCGAAAAATATAAAATAAATAGAAGGACACAAGTTACAGTTTTGAGATGCCAGATCTGACCTTCTTTGCATTATTTCATTAATAAAAGGTTAGTCCCTGGTGCTTGTATTTTCTCCCTAATACATACGATTACAACATGGCCACTCTCAAAGTTGGCCAGAAAAGTTTGGTTTAACTCTTAAGGTACTGCAGTTACAATCTCATCCGTGCATGATTGAGCTGCTGATGCTTGAGGTACCTTTCCGGCAGTCGCTCTTCGAGTTTTGACGGAGAAAAAAGGATCAAAATTGACTTAATAACATCTACGACACAGATTATATCAGCTTTTGGAGTTCAGCCAAACAACTTGCTTACTGATTCTCAGCCAATCATTTCCATGTGGGTCCCCAGCTTCAAAATGGATAGTGGGGACCCAGGAGGTTCAGAAAGCAAAGTAAAAAGCAGAGAAATCTTCCCCCGATGGCTCAGCGGATTTAGGCAGTGAATGACTGAGCCATTCTGGGGCTTAAAAGGTTGAATTCTGAAGACAGCTTGCATAAACTTGGCTTGTATCCCCTTGAGTTTTGAAGGTTGAGGGGTGATCTAATCGAGGTCTTTAAAATGACAAAAAGGATTTGATAGGGTAGATACAGAGATTTTCTTCTGGTGGGGGAATCCAGAAGTAGGGGGCATAATCTTAAAATTAAAGCTGGGCCATTTTGGAATGAAATTAGGAAGCATTTCGGGTAGAGGAAATCTGGGACTGTCTCCTCCAAAAGGCTGTGGGCGCTGGGTCCATTGGAACTTCCATGATTGAGATCGATAGATTTTTGTTAGGTAAAGGTATCAAAGGATATGGAGCAAAGGCGGGTAAATGGAGTTGCGTACAGATCAGCCATGATTTGACTGTATTGAGTTATCTGATATCCTCATCGGAGGTCTTACCTTGGTATTCCTGGATTAGGTGGGGGTGGGGGTGCGGGTTGGTGGGGGGGGGGGTGTAGAAAATCAGCCAGCATTCCCATTCCTGCTTCATGCTGACAATGTGTGTGAGCAAGTGGCCATCAATCATGGCAGGACCAGCTCTGCCGTGAGGCTGTCCTGTGGTCAGATGACCTATCGAAAATCACTATTAAGGCTTAGACATGAAGAATGGTCATTTAAGTGAGACACCTCAAGGTGCCCACAGAACTGTGGGCCAGTGAGGAGTCTGGGGGTGCTAAATTGGGCTGTGTAGCACCCCTTGTTTCGGTGCTACACGGCCTCTCCAACATCCAAGTTGGCACCTTGGCTGCACATGCATGTTTCCAGCGTGACGTGCACTGGACGCCAACTTGGTATAGGAGTTAGCGCATGCACAAATACCGAACGCTGGAAGCATGTAAAGTAAGGAGAAAATGAATACAATCAGTGTGCAACGCTGATTTAAAGTGATAGACAACATTTTGGCACTTAACGCTCAACTCAACGCAGAGTCTTAAACCCAACCATCTGAACGTGTCTTAGAGTGCCTGGAGGACCCAAACCAACCCTATTTAAAGGGACCATGCAGGATTTACAGGTTAGTTGCTGGATTATTGATTCTAGCTGCCCAGACATTTATAACTGTTTTTGGAGGTCTCTTAGACTTCAATACTAGGACTAGGGGACATAGCCTAACATTTAGAACCAGGATATGCAGGAGTGAAGTTAGGAAATGCTTCCACACGCAAAGGGTGGGAGAAGTTTGGAACCCACTCTTGTGCAAACGGCAGTTGATGCTAGCTCAATTGTGAATTCTAAATCTGAGATTGATAGATTTCTGTGAACCAAGGGTATTAAGGGATATGGGGCTAAGACGGGTATTTGGAGTTAGGTCACAGGTCCACCATGATCTCATTGAATGGTGGAACAGGCTCGAGAGGCTAAATGCCACTGCCACTTGCTGCCTCCTGATATGCGCCACCTTTTCCTGCAAGAAAACGGGACGTGTGCCTGGGTGATGTGCCTGTCATGGTTGAATGGCTGCCAGTGTGTGTGACCTGTGAGTTGTGGATGGGTGGCTCGCAACAGTGGTAATGTGTAAGGGTGAGAGGAAGCATCTGATTGGAAGTGTTGAGTACTGATGGTAAGAGTTTGTTGGTATATCAGTGATGGGGGGTGTAGTGCATGGAGCAGTGGATGTAGCTAGTGGTGCGGTTGGTAGGAGACGCCACTTGACAGTTGACCTCACTCACCTTGACCACTCATGTCAAAGTACTGAACTTCTTCCTGCACTGCATCCATGTTCACGATGCTGTGCGCCTGGCATTGACTTCATCCCCCGTTGCTTCCCACTTTTGGGTATATGCCCCCCACCACTTGCGGATATAGGATGTCCATCCATCTGTCCACCTCTTGCACCAAGGCCTCTAGTGCATTAGCAGAGAAACTTGGTCCACTCTCTCTCGCAGGCCTGGTACAAACTCAGATCGGCATTTTGGTGAGGTCTGGCATGCAGATTGGAGGATGTAGGATTTAGTAGTGCGCAACCGTCATTCAATGTTTTAACATAACTCATCAGGTTGTAAACATAGGGATGGGAGCTGCATCTGTGTTTTGCATGTGCGATGTCCGATCTCCGTTCAAACTCCGTGCAGACAGCAGACTGTTATTTTCAGCAAATAACAGGTATCAGCTTCCTTTAAGAGATTTTTAAGAGACAGCCTGCCTTTAAGAGATCGGGGCTCCCCCTGCTGGTGGAAAGTGCGAATTGCATTGAATCCTCATTCAACACTCATTCGGAACGCTGCTCGCAGGTAAGTCCTCAGGCCTGACGAAAGTCTTGTCCTGCCTGCACAGGGGCCACTGGGTAATAGTGGATCGCGCTACCAGCGCCCAATAATAAGTCCTATTTTTTTCCCCCCCAATGTCTTCAGGAGCGATGCAGGAGAGGGCAAAAAATTGAATGAAAATAAAGAATAGCTATTGACTAGAATATATTCATCAGAAATGAAGTAAAATTTTAAAAATAAACATAGAAGAGGGAGAATGGGATGGAAGAAATAACGAGAAGAAAAAGGAAACAGGACAAGTGAAAACATGCTTAATTTCTGTTTGAATTGGTTCTTTGTGTTTTGTTCTGTTACGTAGGATGTTGAGGGGAACAGCATCGATGCATTTAAGGGGAAACTAGATGAGTACACGAGGGAGAAAGGAATAGAAGGTTATGCTGATAGGGTGAGATGAAGTAGGGAGGGAGGAGGCTCATGTGGAGCATAAACGAGGCATAGATAGAGAGAAACTGTTCCCATTGGTGGAAGGGTAAAAAATCAGAGGACACAGATTTAAGGTGATTGGCAAAAGAACCAAAGGTGACAAAAGGAAAAACTTTTTTACACAGTGAGTGGTTACCATCTGGAATGCACTGCCAGTTGGGGGGTGGGTAGAGGAGGCAGATTCAATCGTGGCTTTCAAAGGGGAACTGGATAAGTACTTGAAAGGAAAAAATCTGCAGGGCTACGGAGATAGGGCAGAGGAATGGGAGTAATTGGATTGCTCTTGCATAGAGCCGGCACGGACTCGATGGGCTGAATGGCCTCCTTCCGTGCTGTAACCTTTCTACGATTCTATGAACTTGTTGGGCCTAATGGGCTGTTTATGTGCTGTAAATTCTATGTAATTCTATGTAAACTGCTGCTGACATCATAAAATGTGAACTGAAATTTGTTTTAAAAAATGGTTGGCTCAGAAAGACTGGAATTTTGCAGGGCCTCTCACTGCCCTAAACTAAGGCCTTTTTTTTATTCGTTCATGGGATGTGGGCTTCGCTGGAGAGGCCAGCATTTATTGCCCATCCTTAATTGCCCTTGAGAAGGTGGCGGTGAGCCGCCTTCTTGAACCGCTGCAGTCCGTGTTGTGAAGGTTCTCCCACAGTGCTGTTAGGTAGGGAGTTCCAGGATTTTGACCCAGCGACAATGAAGGAACGGCAATATATTTCCAAGTCGGGATGGTATGTGACTTATTTTCCTTCCCATTGGCGATGAGCATTACGGAGGCTAACCCGATACCACCCAGTATTCCCCCCGCGCCGAATTTGAAAGTTACCCCCATTGAATCTTCATTCACTAGTGTCCCTTGGCGTAATTTGCAGGGCCATGACTCGCCAAATCCCCCACCATCAACATCCTGGGGGTCACCATTGACCAGAACTTAACTGGACCAGTCACATAAATACTGTGGCTACAAGAGCAGGTCAAAGGCTGGGTATTCTGTGGTAGAGGTCGTGGGTTTGGGAGGTGCTGTCGACGAAGCCTTGACGAGTTGCTGCAGTGCATCCTGTGGATGGTGCACACTGCAGCCATGGTGGGCCGGTGGTGAAGGGGGTGAATGTTTAGGGTGGTGGATGTGGTGCCAATCAAGTGGGCTGCTTTGCCCTGGATGGTGTCGAGCTTCTTGAGTGTTGTTGGAGCTGTGCTCATCCAGGCAAGTGGAGAGTATTCCATCACACTCCTGACTTGTGCCTTGTAGATGGTGGAAAGGCTTTGGGGAGTCAGGAATTGAGTCACTCGCCACAGAATACCCAGCCTCTGACCTGCTCTTGTAGCCACAGTATTTATGTGGCTGGTCCAGTTAAGTTCTGGTCAATGGTGACCCCCAGGATGTTGATGGTGGGGGATTCGGCGAGCCACGGCCCTGCAAATTACGCCAAGGGACACTAGTGAACGAAGATTCAATGGGGGTAACTTTCAAATTCGGCGCGGGAGGAATACTGGGTGGTATCGGGTTAGCCTCCGTAATGCTCATCGCCAATGGGAAGGAAAATCAGGCGGAGCACATAATGGGTGTTATACCGATATCGACCCGTGCTGAAGATGAAAGTTACCCCCTCGATGAGTTTGTCTAAAATTCCTTTCTCCGCTATTTGAAGGGGAAGAGTTAATTATTTAGAGTAAACGGCGTAAGAGCTTTGTTAAAGTAGCGGAAAGAGGAAAGTCAGACGAATGTATTACGCGTTTATGTGCGAGTATCGCACAGCATCATCGCAGGTCCCATGAAAAAGAGGGGAAAAATCGCATTGTCATCCAAATGGCTGATGTGGAATCCTGCACAACCAACAGTAATTGTTTGACACTTCTCACAGGGTTATAGCTGTGAGTCTACTTGGTAATATTAGTTTAAGTATTGGTTGATCTCACTGGCATTGGTTTATCTATCTTATAATTGGCACCAGATAAATGTAAAATAGATCCAAAGGTAGAATGCAAGTGTGCCAGGATCCCTGGTGCCCCAGTGGGTAATACCTAATGCGGCACTGAACTACAAAGATTCACAAGGACCTCGGTCCAATCAATGGCCTGTCCCGGGGGGTGTGAGTTGAGGCCACCAGAATTGGCTTCAATATCCCTGACATAGAGAGAGGAAAAATCAGCTGGTGTTCTTACTCCTGATCACCCCTGCTGTAAAGTGCTTCCTGTGCAAATCGCATCAAGCTTCTTCGACAGCACCTCCCAAACCCACGACCTCTACCACCTAGAAGGATAAGGGCAGCAGGCACGTGGGAACACCATCACCTCCAAGTTCCCCTCCAAGTCACACACCATCATGACTTGGACATATATCGTTGTTCCTTTATGGTCACTGGGTCAAAATCCTGGAACCCTCTACCTAACAGCATCATGGGAGCACCTTCAGCATATTCACCATATGGACTGCAGCGTTTCAAGAAGGCGGCTCACCACCACCTTCTCAAGGGCAACTAGGGATGGGAAATAAATGCCGGCCTTGCCAGTGATGCCCATATCCCGAAAATGAAGGTTAAAAAAAAGCTGGACTGTGATGTCCACCTATGGAGGATTAATCTGCTAGAACGCAATGTCTAGGCTCAAACATGAAGGACTGCCACTTGGGTGAGGTTTTGAGATTCTGTTAATGCCTGTGGATTATTGCCTCTCCTTTCAGGAAAGGATGGGAGAATATTGGGCAGATAAACAAATTGCAAAGTGCTGATTCACCATCCTTTCCCTTCCAGTTACTAATCAAAATATGCCAAAAATACAATCTGATCCAAGCCCATCTGTTCCCTAATGATCTAATAGTTACGGAGTGATCCTGCTCTCCCAGATGGGAGCCATGCTCGAAGGGAATGTGGGATGGATATATTATCGCCCTGATTCTCTCTCTAACTGGTGTTCCTACCGACTGGTAGCACGCAATCACCAATTTAATTCTCAACTCAGTAAATAACTAACTACCAAAGTTCACCTCACAATAATAGGAATGCCTTCTTATTTAACCAATCACACCAAAAATGTACAACAATTATCGCCTGTACTTTCCAATCGTTCTTGTTTTGCAAGTTTATCTAAATTACAAAATTAATATTGTTTGTACATTCAAACTGTATTTTCCATGGTTAGTCTATGGTTAATATTAGATACGCAATCATCTTATTTACATTAATGTTTTCCAGCAACCTTCTCAATCTGTTGATAGATCAGCAGACTTCAAGATGTAGGTCCTGAAATGACGATGTGGGACATTCACATGTCAACATAAAACCTACTCATCTGGAATTCTTCTGTCCACTATTTAAGCAGAGGTGTGAATCCACTTATCTTAAACTGGTTGGCTTGGCTAAAATAGCAGAGAGAGGAATTTCAGGTGCACACAGTGAGGCTTCTGTGCGTTAGTGTCTCACAGTGTCTCGGGCGCTGCATGGGCTCGACTGTAACTCTCCTCTGCTTCATCGCAGGTCACACTGAATGGCGTCGGCAGCCATGGCATCAGGGTGAAGGTCTTATCCCCCAGGATCCATCCGTCCATTCGGTTCTTCTCCCTGAATAGTTGTGTGACAGCCGAATGATGCAGGACGAATGCGTTGTGGCAGCTTCCCATGTGCTGTGCGTTGACGTGGAGTATCCGTTGATGTGGAGTATCACAGACCGAGTGGAACCCCCTCCTGTGGACGTACGACAGTGGGTTCCGAGTTGGCGCCTTCAGATTCGCGTGGGTGCCGTCGAGAGCACCCTGAACCCAAGGGAAGCCAACGAGCCTGTAGAATCAAATGGCTCTGACTCTCAGCTCCGCGTGGGTCATGCCGTACTTGAAGAAGTCAGGTGCCCTTCAGAAAAGGGGCATCTGTCGCCTGGTGAATGCAGGTCCGAACAGCTTCCTGGCCGATATTATAACAACAACAACTCGCATTTATATAGTGCCACTAACTTAGTAAAACATCCCAAGGCGCTTCATTGGAGCGTTATCAAACAAAATTTGACACCGAACCACATAAAGAGATATTAGGACAGATGACCAAAAGCTTGGTCAAAGAGGTAGGTTTTAAGGAGCATCTTAAAGGAGAGAGAGGTAGAGAGGCGGAGAGGTTTGGGGAAGGAATTCCAGAACTTAGGGCCTAGGCAGTTGAAGGCAGAGCCGCTAATTGTGGGGCGAAGGAAGTCGGGGATGCTCGAGAGGCCAGAATTGGAGGAGCGCAGAGATCGCGGAGGGTTGTAGGGTGGAAAAGATTACAGAGATACATCGATCTCCTTTTCTGATTGGAAGGATCCAGAGGCGTGAAAATTCAGGGCCATGGAGACCTTCATCGCTCTGCGGGTAGTTGTCAGTGGCTGAGGTCTTCTTCCAAATTGTCACACAGGTTCCTTGGAGAAGCAAAGTATCCTGGCGCATAGCTCCTCAGTAGGTCTCGATATGACCTGCGCTGCCTGCACACTCTCTGGGGGAGAGGGGTGGGGAGGTAACAGTGATTGGGCTGCTGTCTTCTGCTATGATGCCTCAGGCTCATAGCCTCTTGCCTTTGTGTCTCCTCTTCCACCTCAGAGGTATTCCCATTGGATAGCCCGTACCTGCTGCTCGGTCATTCTGAACATGTGGCGGGAGGGTCGTCATATGAATGATCTCGATGCAGTGAGAGTGACAGTGCTGTAGTAACGTATAGAGTAGGTCTCTCTGAGAAAGAGTAAAAGGAAGCACAGGAAATTCATAAGCTAACTGCAGAAATCCAGTAAAAAATATTTTGGAGACTCTTTGGTGCTCAAACTTCTCAGATACGTTGAAATCAGTCAACGGGGTGGGGGGGAAGGGGGAAGGGTGGAGTGGGAGGGAGGGGGCTGTGCTGCATCTCCCGGCGTAAATCTACGCCTATGCACTGGTGGCGTTAGATTAGGAAACTTGGAAACTTGCGTCAGCTGCGCCGTTGGATGGGGCGCGGAGTTGTGGAAACGAGCGGTACAGTGCATTGACGGGCCGGTGAAGGAGGCAGCCAGAAGGAGCGAAGGAACTCACTTGTAGCAGTTTTTCAGTGCAATCGCGGCAGAAATCGCTTTACTCGTGAGGTTTCTCTCTAAAAGTCAGCACTATGGCGCTCGAGCACCTAATTTACGGCAAGAAATATGAGGAAATTCCTGGCCTTTGTGTTGGTGGCCGCACAGCAGCCTTGATGGGCAGCTGCGGAGAAGTGTAAAGCATCACACGCTCCTGGTTGAGAGAGGATGCATGCCGGAGGAAGGGAGGTAGCATCAGGGGGACCTAAAAAAAAGAGGGAGCTAGAGAGAGGAGGCAAAAAGTGGAAAAGTATCACCAAAAATACAATACATCGGAATTATTTTTGAATCTAGAATGATTTTTCCTCATCACCCGCCCAATCCTTTGATTGCCATCCCATAAATGCTCAGCCAGTAGGTGAGGCCAACGAACTCTGTGACCGTAAGGTCCATGCTGCGCTGTGCTGTTAATCAACGCTCGACAACTCAACATCTGTCAGGAAACACGCAACAGCTGCCTGGGAGCAAATACCGATGAAGTGGGTTTTGATTTGAATGAATGGAGATGCCCCATCACTATTGATGAGAATCATCCAGCTACAAAGCAAGTAATGTGGAACGTCAGGCCCTGACCTGAACCTGGTGTTATACCTCTGGGCATCCACCAAAAGTTGCATGTGTGTGTGTGTGTGTGTGTGTGTATTTTTATCATGTACCAGACTAACAACTTCAAGAGAGAGCATTAATGAAAATGCCGGGCCACTTGAAGAAGCTTACAATCTGTGGATGAAACATCAGAGAAAATGAAAGCAAATAACAGTTTAATCCCCAAAGAGAAAGGGGCTTGTGTTAGAGAAGTGTTTTCTTCAATGTATTTTTAGTGCGCAGTTGTTTATTTAATTTTTCCAACGCATCAATCCTCATACAGATGTGCTTCTTTTTGAGTCTGCAAAACAAATTAAATATGGGACTGTTTGAAGTGATAGATCATTTGAATTAGACTCCTGAGTACAAGTGAATAGTGCTGTCAACAAATGAGTTCTAGACAGCCACGTTGGCAAAAGTGAAACATGAGGCATGCCCAGGGCTAATGTAAATAGAAGAAAAATATTATATATAAAGTGAGAAAAACTACCATCTGTTCACAGCATATTAATGCTCAGTGACAGCTACTAAAACTGCTTCCATCAGAACAGTTTACAAAGGTAAAGATTCCCGAGATAAATTGATTTTGTGATCCCCCGAAAACTTTATAAAATATGGAACATTCCAGAACAAATTACCGCAGCAAATGCAGCAGCACAAACATTCATTTCTGGCATTCTTTCTAGTATTCAATTAATAGCTTTTGTCAGATGTATCGTTCAGGCTCAAAGAAAAATGAACTAACTATATACACTTCCATTGCCTCTAAACCTTTCCAGCAGTATCTAACTTAGTTCCTTAAACCATTCTCCTAAATGGTTCATTTTCAATATGTAAAATCCATCTGACTGAGCTTCTAGATGACTTTAACTGAGATTATCACAAATGTCAATTTATACAACGTACAGATTTGACAACTGATTTTAATGATAACACACAGCAATATATCAAATTCCTCAACTCAGATATCTATCTATCTATTTATTTATCTATTTGTCTATTTATCTGTCTATCTATTTATCTATCTATCTGTCCGTCTATATATCTATCATCTGTCTGTATGTCTATTTCTATCTGTCTCTGTCTATCATGATTCCTAGTTTAGTCTATCGTCCATTTTCCTTTGAACTGTAAGTGCTATATTCCTTTTGCTGCACTTTTCATATCTCCAATAAACCAATGTGTAATGAAATGAAGTAGAATGATTCCCTTTTACGTTTTATAAGAGCAATTCATTTACTACAAACTACATGTTTTATTTACAAAGAATATGGATAACAGTCTCCGAAATGGTTAATTTTCAATTTGTAACACCCACCCGACAGGGTGATGGGAATTATCACAAATGTCACTTATTACATTTTCTTTATTTTTATTTTCTTATTTTCTTTTCGAAAAGCTAAACCCACCGCATTCATATTCCCCCTGATTGAGAAAGTGACAGACACCAGAAAATAATCACCTCTATGCACCCACCACAACCAAAGGGTTGGAGTGTCTAGTCCTATGGACCCACCACATTATCTTCTCAGTCATGGGGTTGGATATCCAGCCATATGGATTCACCAGATTATCTTCCTCCGTCAGGAGATTTGGAATGTCCAGCACTATAGACCTATCTTGTTATTTTCTTCCTTTGGGAGCAGTGGAACATGCAGCCTACAAAGACCTTCATTGACTTTAGCAACTTGCATGCCTGTTAACCACCCAGAAGATGTATTTGTACAGTGCCTCATTGGCTAACCTTTCCAAAAATTGCTTAGCTTAAACTACAACTTATAGCCTGGACTCCTGGTTGGAACTAACATTCTAGTGATGAGACTTCCTTTTCTCAAATTTCAATGAGTTTTAAATATTTTTAATAAAGGCTTTTTTTCCCTCTTGCTTCACCATTGTTTTTAAAGCTCATGACCCTTTCCCTTTTATTTGATGCTGAATATGTTCCCAGATATTCCCTGAATTGCTACCAAAATCATGAAGGGACATGTAGACAGAGAGAAACTGTTCCCATTGGCGGAAGGGTCAAGGACCAGAGGACATAGATTTATGGTGATTGGCAAAAGAACCAAAGGTGACATGAGAAAAAACTTTTTGCACAGCGAGTGGTTAGGATCTGGAATGCACTGCCCGAGGGGGTGGTGGAGGCAGATTCAATCATTCATCAAAAAGGAACTGGATAAGTACTTGAAACAAAAAATGTGCAGGGCTACGGGGATAGGGCGGGGCAGTGGGATGCTGGATTGCTCATGCATAGAGCCAGCATGGACTCGATGGGCCGAATGGCCTCCTTCCATGCTGTAACCTTCTACGATTCAAACTTGAACAAAATGTTCTGTTCCATAAAATCGGGCAGCTTCTATTCATAATTTCTTTGTCTAAAAAAATTGCACTTAAAGTCTACTCAGTACTTTCTGGACTTAAGTCTGGTAAAAGATTATATTGGAAACATTAAACTATCTGCCTCTTTCAGATGCTGATGACCTGCTTTGTATTTCCACCAATTTCTGTTGTTAATTTGTTTTGCAGTCCATCACTCCTCAAAGTAATGTATTTGTTGGAAAACATTAAATACAACTTATTTTTGTTTTACAGTTGTAAAACATTTTTTTGGGGGGGGAGATTATAAATGATCTAAATCGGTATTTCAACAAGACAGGTACCTTAAGATGAGACTACGTTTCACCACATATGAACAGTAAACAGACTACAAAGGGTGACAGTTCCTACTTGGTACAGACAAGTGGTTAAACAAAAGGACAACTCCTCTATTTATGATTTCTTATCACATGACAAATGGGACATCTGCTTGTCATTTTACCCCAAAATTTGAACTGTAGATTTGAGCCAAAGTCCCGTATATTGGTTCGCTGCTTCTCAAGCCATTGCTACGTCGCATCGTTTCTATGTTTTCATTTCCATCAAGCACCCCCTCAACATTCTTTCATCAAAATGGATGAGCAAACAAGAGAAACAAAAGTAATTTATTAAGGTAATACACATGTACAACCACAAGGGCTTCATTGACCTCTAAAATCTTAAAATTCCAGCTCTTTAATATTATACAAGAGAAAACTTTCTACTTTACTTTTGACAAAAGTCGTACTTAAGTTAATTAAATATGGGTCTTAAATATGAGACTTTCCACCAATGTTTCCTATGTGCTACCTTTGGAGTTGTTTCTATACATTTCGCATTGTAACATCCTTTTCCAACGGGATTCCCAGAATTGCTCAGAACTTAAAATGCAAAGCCAAGGCAAAGACAGAAGATGCCATCTTAAAGGGGGCTGTGCTATCAACAAGGTGTAGTGAGGGCCATGTGTTTTGAGAGTGTGCTCTGTTTGAATACTTGGCCAGTGAAAAAGTAATGAATGATCTAGGTCGAGATATATCAGAAAGTGTTATAGCGAGGGGTTACTGTGTGCAATTTTATCCAACGTCAAATTAAAAAGATGGTTCCTAACCTTTCGTTTCCTTCGCCGAAGCCGGAGTAGTTCTTTGTGTTGTCTTGACACAAAGTTCACAGCTGCGTACTCCAGTAGGGCAGAGAACACAAACAGCAGGCAAACTGCCATCCAGATATCAATGGCCTTAACGTAGGACACCTGCAGCAAAACAGAATGAAATGTCACCCAAGTACATAAGAACATAAGAACATAAGAAATAGGAGCAGGGGTAGGCCATACGACCCCTCGAGCCTGCTCCGCCATTCAATCAGATCATGGCTGATCTTTGGCCTCAACTCCACTTTCCCGCCCGATCCCCACATCCCTTGATTCCCCGGGGTCCAAAAATCTATTCATCACAGCCTTGAATATATTCAATGACTCCGCATCCACAGCCCTCTGGGGTAGAGAATTCCAAAGATTCACTACCTTCTGCTTGAAGAAATTCCTCCTCATCTCAGTCTTGAATGGCCAACCCCATACCCTGCGACTATGCCCCCTAGTTCTAGACTCTCTAGTCAGGGAAACAGTTGTACGTGCTGGGGATGAAATTCTATGGACCTTCCAGTGACTCCCAGAATGTGCCAGATGGGCCGTTAATTTTAGGCAGGGACTCAGTCGTACCTAAAGGATTCCATGGGGCCTTGTAAAGGGGTGGAGTCTCAGCTCACACAGCCCACTAAGGGGAAGGGGGGCCAAGGTGCAGGGATTCCCAACACTGAGAATTTGCACATTCTTGGCTTCCCATCATTGACAGCAGTATGCCTGAAGAGCCCAGGTGTTAAAGGCTGCGCCTGAGCATCCAGACCTAGGGATCATGGCCTGGACCTCCGAAATTGAGGTAAGTAACACTTTTCATTTTTTTTTAAATGGCTCCCTTACAAAGGGGGCTGAGATGACAATTCTTTAACCTTTCTGGGGGGGAGGGGAGGGAGAGAAGGCCTGACACCCTCACCCTTATCCTGGAACCAGTATAATACGCTGCCTCTTCAGCTGGCAGATGCTCGAGGGGCACCCCTAGTCACGCAGGTGCCCACCATTGGCATTCGAAGTAGTGAGCCGAAGAAAAGGCATATACATGCACAAAGTTCCAGGAATGCAAAGTGCATACTTTTCAATCAATGCTTTCTTTAAATTGGCATTGGACTAATACAACAGAGAATGTTTCACATCCTAGTCTTGTCAGGAACGAGTACAGAGTTCAAGTTCATAAATAACTAGATCATTGAAATCATCCATTTCACCCTGCGCCTCATGGAGCTGTGTCCGATCATCAACGTGGAAAGTACACTGGTAAAATTATTCCCCCCGCCATTTGTTGCAGAGTAGCATCTCATTTACATACTTCAACAGCTCAGGGTCAAATGCAAAGGCCTCCTTACAAACAAAACTAAACTAAAAGGGAAAAGCCTTGTCATTGACAATCTCCATGTGTCTTTCAAGCATACTGGCCTAGAAATTACGCTATACAATATTGGTGTACCAATGCTTTAACAGTGACATTAACCTGTTTATTTTAAACAAATTAATGCTTCTATTAAAATAAAGGCCAAAGGATTGTCAGGCAACATGTTAAGGGTTTCTATACCAATATCGAGCAGCATAATTGGTTTCAAGGTTCACCAGTTATCTATGGTAACTGCCCAATGCCCGTCTCAATTATTTTGAAATATACTTCAACAAGAAAAAATTGCAGGGCTATTGGGAAAGAGCAGGAGAGTGCGACTAATTGGATAGCTCTTTCAAAGAGCCGACACAGGCACGATGGGCCAAACGGCCTCCTTCTGTGCTGTAAGGTTCTTTGATTCTATTATAATAGGATCAAACTTGAATGTCAATGTGAAAGTCCCCAAGGTTACCATTATAGATGGTAGTCATGGTGAAGTATTAAGAACTTTGAGACTAGATAAAGAATAGGTCAAGTTAAAACTAATTTGTACGCTACATTATCACTAGAGAACTGTAAATGGAGACTTTTCCTCAAATGTATTTTTACGATGAAATTTGTACTAATCAGAGTAATGGACGTGATTGCTGGAGAATGGTTCACTTTTGGAATTAATGAGGTAATTCTGTAATGCTCCATTCCTGACACAGAGCTTTGCTGGCTGCGAGTGCGAGGGGCCAATTCCTCTGCCTAATGCTTGCTGTTCGTGAGGCTCAGCAACAAGATCAATGCCTTGTGAAATTACCACTCAGGTGTCAGCACTGGGTAAACTGAGGTCAGCTAAAGTACAGCTACGTGGAGAGTAAAGTTTCCTCTACTCAACTTCAATGGAAACTGAAATTGAGAGGTGTTTAACGGGAGGTCGAGCCGATATTGCCCATTTTACACTATTGCCAAAATTACACCCGGCATTTACCCAGTTTTTTTGACATTCCATTAACAAACGGGTTTTTAAAGGGACACTACATTCATTAGCGACTGAAACCAGGTGCGCCAGAATTGAAAGGCCCGAGGATTGCCTTAAATTGGTCCTCAGGCCTCATCATAACTCCTGCGAGCTGTGGCGATAATCGGGCTCCCCAATGCAGCTTGTCGGTCGGGGTCCGACCAATTTCGATCGGCTCAGACGCAGGCTGAGGCCCACAAGTAAGTGCGGAGAAGGGGGTGAGGGGAGGGGAGCAATCAAGAGGAGGGTAAGCACAGCAATGGTGCAGCTCTCTGATCACATTATCAGCACTCATGTCTTTATGATTTTTTTGCATAATGCTTTTCATAATGCTTTGTATCATGCAATACTCTGGGTGGTAAGCGGCTGGAAATCATTCCAATGTTAAATCCCATTCCAATTACACAGCATCTATTTTTTTTTAGTATTTATTCATTATCCTTCATGTTTTCCTAGTTTCTCGTGTTGTCTAGGTTGTCCCATGTTAGGCACCATTCACTGCCCAAGAGCAGGAGATGATTTGCTACCTGGACTCGTGATATAGCACATACCTGATGTTAATGTGCAATCAGTAACTAGGAGATGTTCTGAGATGATCCTAATCCTGATATCATCTCACAACAGGGATGTACCTTGCCTTTGTTTAATGCTTCCACTCAATGGGCAGTCAAGATGGAGAACTTGCCAAGGGGGCAATCATATGAAATAGATACATATGCTCCAGGACACTTTATATATTTTCATTTCAGTGTAGTTTCCCAGTGATGTTATTAGTTTTTTCTAAGCAAATGATTCAACCTCCTACCTTAGGGAGCGAAGCTCGAGATCCGGAGCTTTGTGTAGTCATTGTAAGCACTGTTGTAATACCTAAAGCTACTCTAGCCGGAGCTGCGTCCATGTTTATCCAAAATGACACCCAGGATAGAATCACAATAAGGAGACTTGGAATGTACATCTGAATTAAATAATAGCCCATTTGTCTCTCAAGGTGGAATCTTACTTCAATACATGTGAATTTCCCTGCAAAAGATATAAAAGGGACACAAAGAAAGAGAGGCAAACTTGTTAAATTTAGTCTGCATGGTGTTTCAAACATTGTCAGCAGGATTTCAGCAAATTACAGAGCATACTGTCATACAGGGGCTAATTTCCTTTGAATTGATACCTGCGTCACTGTATTAAGGTGTCATTTTGTGCTTTAGCGTTAATGGAAGGGGCGCTCATTTTTTCTCACCCTTCCAAAATTGCCCAAAAATAAACAAGTGTAATGCATGTTAATGCATTGATCCGACACCTTTTTTTTCTCATTAAGCAGCATGTGAAAGGTCTCTCCCAAATTTAAATGGCTTATCTTTTAGTGGGAATGATGTTATTGTCCCTTGCTCAGAGGAAGCCCATGGTTCAAACAGTCTAACAACTATAAGCCACTATGGTTACAATAGTTAGCCTCATCCTCCACTGGCACAACAGTGGGATGCAAGACACACAATTAATCATAGTATTCCCTTAATGATCTATTTGCTAATCCTATAATTTCCCTCTTCAAATATCTTCCCTTCTCCAGTTAGTAACGTGGCATTTAATAGTCAACCATACAATAATACTAACTTCCATTCTAAGCACCCCGAGTGTTCAGTTCCATTCGTAACCCCTCAGATAATGAAGCAGTCTGTGCCCGCATGCAGCAAGACCTGGACAACATTCAGGCTTGGGCTGATAAGTGGCAAGTAACATTCACGCCGCACAAAAGCCAGGCAATGACCATCTCCAACAAGAGAGAGTCTAACCACCTCCCCTTGACATTCGGCGGCATTATCATCGCCGAATCCACCATCACCAACATCCTGGGGGTCACCATTGACCAGAAACTTAACTGAACCAGCCACATAAATACCGTGGCTACAAGAGCAGGTCAGAGGCTGGGTATTCTGCGGTGAGTGACTCACCTCCTGACTCCCCAAAGCCTTTCCACCATCTACAAGGCACAAGTCAGGAGTGTGATGGAATACTCTCCACTTGCCTGGATGCGTGCAGCTTCAACAACGGTAGCATTGTGGTTATGTTACTGGACTAGTTAAATCAGAAGGCCTAGACTAATAATCTTGGAGATGTGAGTTCAAATCCCTGCCATGGCAGGTGGGGAATTTGAATTCAGTTAATTAAATAAAATCAGGAATAAAATCCTAGTATTGGTAATGGTGACCATGAAGCTACTGAATTGTTGTAAAAACACATCTGATTCACTAATGCACTTTAGGGAAGGAAACCTGCTGTCCTTACCTGATCTGGCCTATATGTGACTCCAGACCCACAGCAATGTTGATTCTTAACTGCCCTCTGAAATGGCCTAGCAAGCCACTCAGTTATACAACCCTGCTACAAAAAAGCACGGACTTTAGTGGCTCACCACCACCTTCTCAAGGGCAATAAATGCTGGCCTTGCCAATGATGCCCACCATCCCATGAATGAATTTTTAAAAAAATTATCAGAATGCTTTTACTGAGATACCCTCAAGGGTTCCATTCAAACTGGGAGGTCTCTATACATTGCTTCTCCTCATCCACAGTCCAGGTGGATTCAACGAGGGAGCTGGATAAATATTTGCCAGAGAAAGGCATTGAGGGGTGTGAGAGATACAGAAGTTAATTTGGCCGAGTCAGATGGAGGTTGGGGGGACACGACATTAATCACCTAAATTAAATCACAAAATTAGCACTCTTGTGAAATCAAGCAATTCCAGTCTTGTACATTCCTATGTTCCTATTGCCTTTTTAAAAAAATCTAATTGATCTTCTATTCTTCCCCCTCCATAAGTTTTCAGTAAAAAAGCTGATATTACACAGAGAGCCTCAAGCAGAAAGTTTTATCGTTATAGTAAGAACATTGAAAAGGATGTTGTAGCTATATTTATTGCTGTTTATGGCTTATAATGGGCCATACAGAGCAGAAAGGTCCCAGGTTTGAATCCCAGTCTGCACTAAGTTAGTCAATCTCAGCCAGTGAAGGGGCGGGGGGAAGAGGAGGTGGGAAGAGGAGGGGGGAAGAGGAGGGGGGAAGGGCAGTTGGCCTCAGCATCCACAGAAAAGAAAGAATAATTTAGAGGATGAGTTGCATGTAACTCCTAATTCCCAGCTTAAGAGCAACACTAGAAGAGCAATAGGAAAACCCAAACTATATTAAACAATAATAGTTGGTATAGGACAATGTAAAGGAGAGAAAACCTGCACTATTTCTGTGTAAACACTCAACAGACTAGTACTAAGTTTCTCTTTGCACCATTTTAATGCATATTTTAAATGGGTTAATGCCTGTGTTAAAAATGCACCGAAAGGGCATTAAGTGTTCACATGGGAACAGCGCTGACTGGAACTTGTATCCCACGTTGCTTAGTATTACTTATTCCTGCCCTGAGAGCTCAGTTAGTTAATTCTTTCAATGTGTAAATGAGCTATGCTGATCAGAAAGGTTTCAGCTTTGATTCTGTGCTGCAATAGCTGATCTCAGCCAGAGCAGCAGCGGAGTGCTAAAACTGCCTTCAGCACCCCAGGGCTAAGGTGTGGAAAAACTGGACTGGGTTCCTGCTTCTCATTGCTGTTCAGTGACTCCTGCTGGCCAGAGCAAATAAGGACTTTGAGTGAGGGCAGGATCAGGTTCAGCCACGATGCTCTCCACAGTGGAACAGCCTGCCGACATTCGCTGTCTAAGGTTTTTAAAATGTATTAATTCTCAGGGTTTGTGCATCGCTGGCGAGGCCAGCATTTATTGGCAATCCCTAATTGCCCTGAGAAGGCAGGGGTGGTGGGCCTTCTTCTTCAACCACTAGCAGCTGGTTTTGATACAACTGAATGGCTTGTTAGGCCACTTCAGAGAGCAGTTAAGAGTTAGCCACCTTGGTGTGCTAATGGAGCCATATGTAGGTCAGAACAAGTAAGGATTGTAGGTTTTGACATTAGTGAACCAGTTGGGTTTGTACAACAATCTAACAGGTTCATGGTTACTTTTATTAATACCAGCTTTTTGTTTCCCAATTTATTAAACTGAATTCAGATTACCATGGTGGGATTTGAACTCATATTTCAAATCAGGATTAATCGTCACAGACCTCTAAATTACTAGTGCTAGGAGTAGAACCACTACACCCGAGTACTACACAGCACTGCTGATGATGTAGCATGAGTCAGTGTTACAGGGGGAGGGGCAGGAAAGAAAATTGGAGGGGTAGAAAGTGCATCCATCCAGTGTAGCAACTTTAATTATCTAAAGCAAGCCATAAAATTAGCACACACAGGCTGACTGAGAAATATATATCTCAGAATGAATGTGTCAGTGCTATAGATGGAGACAGTATATATTTTAATGAGCTGTTCAAACAATCCACAAAAGGTAGTGGGATACTACTGAGGTTTTCTATATTGGTGGTTAGAATGAGGTGTGAAACTCCAGATTTATTGGGCAAGAGCCTCATAAATTATTCAAAAAGTTCCAGTATGCAAGATTATTGCCAGCTGCACCACCTTTAATTTTGAAGTATTTGGAATTCTTGTGAGCAAATTTATGCTCACCAAGGGTTTTGTGTACTGCACATTTAATAATTTAAAACAGATATATCTAGGTTATAAACAAAACTTGAATTAACCACGTGTGGTTGCAGAAAAAGGCTCAAGGTTCTGTTTTAGCACACAGAACAAGTGTTCTTTTCTGTGAACACCAGCTTCCCCAATCATTGATATACACTTGTGAACAGAAACGGCCCCAGAGCTCAACCCTGTAGAACACCACTACCCATTTCCAATCACTGCACTTAACTCCTACTCTCTGTGTAGGAACATGAGTAGGATATTAAGCCCCTCGAGCCATTCAATTAGATCATGGTTAATATGTATCTTAACTCCATCTACCCATTCTGTAACCCTTAATACCCTTACCTAACAAAAATCTATCACTCTCAGTTTTGACATTTTCAATTGACCCCCAGCCTCAACAGCTTTTTAGGGGAGAGAGTTCCAGATTTCCACTACCCTTTGTGTGAAGAAGTACTTTCTGACATCACCCCTGAATGACCTAGCTCTAATTTTAAGGTTATGCCCCCTTGTTCTAGCCTCCCCCCACTGGAAGATATAGTTTCCCTCTATCTACCCTATCAACTCCTTTAATCATCTTAAGCACATTAATTAGATCACCTCTTAATCTTCTATACTCAAGGGAATACAAGCCTAGTCAATGCAACCTGGCCTCATAATTTAACCCTTTTAACTCCTACTCTGTTTCCTACCTTGTAACTAGTTTTTAAACCAATTTACTACCCTGTCTCTAATTCCACATGCCTTAATGTTTTCCAATAGTCTCTTATGCGGCGATTAATGACCAGTTGGGGGAGGAATGTTGACCAAGAGATGAGGCGAACTTCCCGCTGTTTTTCAATAGTGCCGGGGATATTTAACGTCCATTTGAACAGGCAGGCAGGACCACGGTTTAAGTGTCAACATCGATTATTTGCTCAAGTCCGGGAATAGGCCAAGAGCTCACTACCTTGTGGCTTGGAGGCAAGACTAGTATCAATTGAGCCAAGCTGCCACTTTAGTCCCAATTAGCGCTGAATTAGGAGCAGGTTTTTTTTTCTTGCTAATACCCATCGCAACTAGGCTCTGGATTGAAAAGACCCAAGGTCATTTCCCATGGAATGAATTTTAAAGCTTTGTACATTTTTAATGCAAGTTGTTAATTTACAGTGCACATTTTATTTCCACTCTGCAAACTTGCATTTCTTTTGCTTGATGAGGATAAGGCCATACCTGTACTGTAAAGTTTTGTACAGTATCGTAAATCTTTCTCTTCTTTAAGAAGAAACTGTGGTAAGGTTAGCCCTTCTGCAATTTGCACTGGTCCATTTTCTTGCCATTCAAAGATAAGATCATTCATTGTGTATCCAACTGAAAAAAGAAAAAGGAAAGTAAGACTGAAATTCCAGTGATTACAACCCCAATTCCCAGTTGTTTAGTTTACTTCAATTTTGGGTGTATATTAAACACAGATGGACATTAAGTTGGCCCTTATCCAGTGTGTATATAGAGATCTACGATCTCTTAAAAATAACACAATTACAAACTGCAATCATATGTTACCTGCCCGATCTGGTCTCACTGGTAAATGGAAGTTAGATGCTGGAGGCTGATATTGAGAGAGGGCAACTGAACTGGAAATTGGAAAGAGCAGGACACAGGTAGGAAGTGAAAAAAAAATGTCTGAGAAAACTGAAAGATATGGGAATCTTTGTGGAAAACAAGCAAAAAGAGTGAAGGAAAACTTGAAGAAACTAAAACTTTTTACGCCAATGGAAGAGATGGAAGGTGGTGGAACTAAGGGTTTGTGCAGCCAATGATGGGACAACCACAATCTTTTTCAATATTGTCCCTTTTCTAACTGAAGAGGAATGTGATTGGAATAAATATCTCCAGTTGAAGACTGAGTACTGGCACAGGCATGATGGGCCCTGAGTTCCATGCCCCTGCCCTTTCCTCATTCCCTTTTAAATATTTTCATAGAATCATAGAAAGGTTACAGCATGGAAGGAGGCCATTTGGCCCATCGAGTCCACGCTGGCTCTATGCAAGAGCAATTCAGCTAGTCCCACTCCGCCGGCCTATCCCGTAGCCCTGCAAATTTTTTTTTTCAAGTACTTATCCTGTCCACTTTTGAAGGCCATGATTGAATCTGCCTCCACCACCCCCTCGGGCAGTCCATTCCAGATCATAACCACTCGCTGTGTAAAAAAGTTTTTCCTCATGTCACCTTTGGTTCTTTTGCCAATCACCTTAAATCTATGTCCTCTGGTTCTTGACCCTCCGTCAATGGGAACAGTTTCTTTCAATCTACTCTGTCTAGACCCTTCATAATTTTGAATACCTCTATCAAATCTCCTCGCAACCGTCTCTGTTCTAAGGAGAACAACCCCAGCTTCTCCAGTCTATCCACGTAACTAAAGTCCCTCATCCCTGGAATCATTCTAGTAAATCTCTTCTGCACCCTTTCTAAGACCTTCACATCTTTCCTAAAGTGCGGTGCCCAGAACTGGACACAATAATCCAGTTGTGGTCGAACCAGTGTTTTATAAAGGTTCATCATGACTTCCATACTTTTGTACTCTATGCCTCTATTTATAAATTGTAAACAATTTTACAACACCAAGTTATAGTCCAACAATTTTATTTTTAATTCCACAAGCTTTCGGAGGCTTCCTCCTTCGTCAGGTGGTGTGGAAATGACCACCTGAAATTCCAGTGATTACAACCCCAATTCCCAGTTGTTTAGTTTACTTCAATTTTGGGTGTATATTAAACACAGAGGTCATTTCCACACCACCTGAGGAAGGAGGAAGCCTCCGAAAGCTTGTGGAATTAAAAATAAAATTGTTGGACTATAACTTGGTGTTGTAAAATTGTTTACAATTGTCAACCCCAGTCCATCACCGGCATCTCCACATCTATTTATAAAGCCCAGGTTTTGTAACCGCTTTCTCAATCTGCCCTGCCACCTTCAACGATTTGTGCACATATACCCCTAGATTTCTCTGTTCCTGTAGTCCTCTTAGAGATGTGCCCTCTAGTTTATATTGCCACTCCTCGTTCTTCCTACAGAAATGTATCACTTCGCATTTTTCTGCGTTAAATTTTATCTGCCACCTGTCCGCCCATGCCATCGGCCTGTCTATATCCTCTTGAAGTCTAACACTATCCTTCTCACTGTTCACTACACTTCCAAGTTTTGTGCCATCTGCAAATTTTGAAATTGTGCCCGAGACACCCAAGTCCAAGTCATTAATATATATCAAGAAAAGCAGTGGTCCCAGCACCGACCCCTGGGGAACGCCATTGTACACCTCCCTCCAGTCCGAAAAACAACCATTCACCACTAATCTCTGACTCCTGTCACTTAGCCAATCCTGTATCCATGTTGCTACTGCCCCCTTTATTCCATGGGCCGCAATCTTGATGATAAGCCTACCATGCAGAACTTTAACAAACGCCTTTTGAAAGTCCACATCAACTGCATTACCCTCATCTACCCTCTCTGTTACCTCATCGAGAAACTCTATCAGGTTAGTTAAACACGATTTGCCTTTTACAAATCCATGCTGGCTTTCCCTAATCAATCCACACTTTTCCAAGTGACTGTTAATTCTGTTCCGGATTATCGTTTCTAAAAGTTTGCCCACCACTGAGGTTAAACTGACTGGCCTATAGTTGTTGGGTTTATCCTTACGCCCTTTTTGAACAAGGCTGTAACATTTGCAATTCTCCAGTCCTTTGGCACCATCCCTGTATCTAAGGATGTTTTGAAGATTACGGCCAGTACCTCCGCAATTTCCACCCTTACTTCCCTCAGCAACCTAGGATGCATCCCATCCAGACTGGGTGACTTAACTACTTTATTTGATTTTTCAAATATTTATACACTTCCCTTTTAAAAGCTATTAGGGATTCTGCTTCCACCACTGTTTCTGGTTGGGTGTTCCATGTTCTAACACCACCCCGCATACGAAAATATCTCCTAGTTCTCTCTTCATGCTTTTGGTGTTGATCTTAAATTAATGCCCTCTACTTACCAATGGACATAGTTTTTCCCTATTTACCTTATAGGAACATAGGAACAGGAGTAGGCCATTCAGCCCCTTGGGCCTATTCTGCCATTCAATTAGATCATGGCTGATCTGTACCTTAACTCTTAATACCCTTACTTAAAAAAATCTATCAATCACCGTTTTGAAATTTTCAATTGACCTTGCCTCAAAACTCTTCATAACCCCACCAGAACGCTTCATAATTTTGCACATTGGTCAGATCTCTTGTTAATGCTCTAATGAAAAGAAGCTCAGTTTCTCTCATCTCTCCTCATAAATAAAGCCTATTTTCTTAGTGAATCTTTTCTGCTGCACCCTCTCCTTGATCTTGACATCCTTCCTAATGTGGTGCACCCAAAACTGGGCACAAGATTCTAACTGTTGCCTAACCAATGATTTATATAGATTTGGGACTACCTCTTTGCTTTTGTATTCGCTTTTTTTAGTACAGCTTTATCAACGTTTCCTCTCATATTAAATAATTGTGTAAATGAACCCCTAGGTTTCACTGTACTTGTACTCCTTTTAAAGTTTCACCAATTAATATGTATTTCCTCTGCTTTTTCTTGCTCCTAAATGTATCATGGCATATTTCTCTTCATTAAATTTCATCTGCCTTCTATCTGCCCAATCTATTAACCTATCTACATCCTATTAAAGTCAGTTACAGTCTTTTTCACACCTAACACAGACATTTGCTTGTACGACAAAGCGTGACACCTGAAATGTGTCGGACATATCTCCAAACTTTTTATGTTTAAATGGACTTGAAACAAAACTTTAGAAGAGCAGATATGTATTTTATCAGAGAGGAACTTTGGACACATTCACTTAAAAAAAAACTTTTTTAATTAAAAAAAACAACTAATGAGAAATAGATTTCATTTTTAAAATGAAAATCGAAAATGGTTGACTGGTGAAGTCAATAGAAGCGTTCGGGTTAAAAAAAAAGCTTTGAATAATATCAGGAATCAATAAGGAACAAAGTCAATAAAGAAAAGGCAGTGGAGGATCATGGAAATTAATTCTAGGGAAACAGAATGATAGAAACGTAAAGAAAGCGAGAATGAAATTTTAGCTTTTTTCATAAACAGAAGAAAAATAAAGAGCAAGCTGATTCTTTGAAGGCAAACTAATCATTCTGTACTAAAAGGTAGCTGGGCCGGCACATCAACTCTTTACAACAGTTTTAATGAGGGGAGCGTGGGAGGTTTTTTTCATTGTGAACAAAGTGTCTGAGCCATAAAATGAGCTTTAATAACTATAGATGTCAGTGAAAGAAGTCACAGAGGAAGAAGTGAGATTTGAAGGTCAGTTATAGCAGAGGCCTGGGCCTCTATGGGATGAATCCGACAATTTTCTAGAATGTAAATGAAGAAAATTGCACCAGCGTGAGAGAAGAACATACATAAGGAATAGGAGCAGGAGTAGGCCATACGGGCCCTCGAGCCTGCTCCGCCATTCAATAAGATCATGGCTGCTCTTTGACCTCAACTCCACGATCTCCATATCCCTTGATTCCCCTAGAGTCCAAAAATCTATCAGCCTTGAACATACTCAACGACTCAGCATCCACAGTCCTCTGGGGTAGAGAATTCTCAAGATTCACAACCCTCTGGGTGAAGAAATTCCTCCTCATCTCAGTCTTAAATGGCCGACCCCTTATCCTGAGACTGTGCCCCCTAGTTCTAGACTCTCCAGCCAGGGGAAATAACCTCTCAGCATCTACCCTGTTAAGCCCTGTCAGAATCTTGTATGTTTCAATGAGATCACCACTTATTCTTCTAAACTCCAGAGAGTATAGGCCCATTCTACTCAATCTTTCCTCATAAGACAACCCTCCCATCCCAGGAATTAATCTAGTGAACCTTTGTTGCCCCGCCTCTAAGGCAAGTATATCCTTCCTTAGATAAGGAGACCAAAACTGTACATAGTACTCCAGGTGAAGTTTCACCAAAGCCCTGTACCATTGCAGCAAAGACCCCCTTCCTCTTGTACTCCAACCCTCTTGCAATAAAAGCCAACATGCCATTTGCCTTCTTAATTGCTTGCAATACCTCCATGCTATCTTCTTGTGATTCTTGTACGAGGACACCCAAATCTCTCTGAACACCAACATTTAATAGTTTCTCACCATTTAAAAAATATTCCGTTTTTCTATTCTTCCTACCAAAGTGAATAACCTACATTTCCCCGCATTATCCTCCATCTGCCACCTTATTGCCTGCTCACTTAACCTTTCTATATCCCTTTGCAGCCTCTTTGTGTCCTCCTCACAGCTTACTTTCCCACCTAGCTTTGTATCATCAGCAAACCTGGATACATTACGTTTGGTCTCTTCATCTAAGTCATTAATATAGATTATAAATAGCTGAGGTCCAAGCACTGATCTTTGCGACACTCCACTAGTTACAGCCTACCAACCTAAAAATGACTCATTTATCCATACTCTCTGTTTTCTGTCCGTTAACCAATCCTCTATCCATGCTAATATATTACCCACAACCCCATGAGTCCTTATCTTGTGTAACAACCTTTTATCGAATGCCTTTTGAAAATCCAATATACTACATCCACTGATTTCTCCTTATCTACCCTACTACTTACATCCTCAAAAAACTCTAATAAATTTGTCAAACACGATTTCCCTTTCATAAAACCATGTTGACTCCGCCTAATCATATTATGATTTTCTAAGTGCCCTGTTACCACGTCCTTAATGTTGGATTCCAGCATTCTCCCGACAACTGATGTCAGGCTAACTGGCCTGTAGTTCCCTGTTTTCTCTCTCCCTCCTTTCTTGAATAGTGGTGTTACATTTGCTACCATCTGATCTATTGGGACCGTTCTAGAATCTAGGGAATTTTGGAAGATCATAACCAATGCGTCCACTATCTCTGTAGCCAGAGGCTGAGTCAGGAGAAATTATAATGGGGAATATGGAAATGGCAGAGATGTTAAACAAATATTTTGTATCTGTCTTCACAGTAGAAGACACAAAAAGAAATAATGGGGAACCAAAGAGCTATTGAGAGTGAGGAACTTAAAGTAATTAATATCAGTAGAGAAAAAGTATTGGAGAAACTAATGGGATCCTTTTAGAACCTTAGGATGTAGGCCATCAGGTCCGGGGATTTATCGACTTTTAGTCCCATTAGTCTCTCCAATACTTTTTCTCTACTGATATTAATTACTTTAAGTTTCTCACTCTTAATACCCTTTGGTTCCCCACTATTTCTTGCTTTTTGTATCTTCTACGGTGAACACAGATGAAAAAATATTTGTTTAACGTCTCTGCCATTTCCTAATTCCCCATTATAATTTCTCCTGTCTCAGCCTTTAAGGGACCAACATTTACTGTTGCTCCTCTCTTCCTCTTTACATACTTATAGAAGCTCTTACAATCTGTTTTTATATTTCTTGCCAGGTTACTTTTATATTCTATTTTCTCCCTTTTTATCAATTTTTTGGTCATCCTTTGCTGGTTTCTAAAACTCTTCCAATCCTCAGGCTTACTACTCTTCTTGGCAACATTATAAGCCTCTTCTTTTAATCTAATACTATCCTTAACTTCTTTAGTTAGCCACGGATGGATCACTTTTCCCGTGGAGTTTTTATTTCTCAATGGAATGTATATTCGTTGAGAATATTGAAATATTTCTTTAAATGTTCACCATTGCTGTCATATCTTTTTATCTAATTTCCCAATCTACCTTAGCCAACTCGCCCCTCATACCTATGTAATTGGCTTTATTTAAGTTTAAGACTTTAGTTTCGGATTTAAGTACATCACTCTCAAACTCAATTTGATATTCTATCATATTATGATCACTCTTCCCCAGAGGATCCTTTACTGTGAGATTACCAATTAACCCTGTATCATTACACAATACAAGATCTAAAATAGCCTAATCAGTTCAGAAGATACTGTTAACATCTTTACAGAAGTTAAATTCTTGAGCAACGGAAGGTAATTAATGTCATCTCAACCTGGTTTTGAGAAGCCAAAGTGAAAAAGCCAAGGCTCATAGCACAGGACATCACCAAACTTAAAAAGAATAAAGGAGGTGAAGTAAATCAGGGATTAGCAATGAGAAAAGGCAAAGTTCTTTTTGTGACCAGACGATGGATAGAGGGAGAGATAATTAAAAAGAAAGCATCTGGTAACTACTACAGGACACTGACTGAAATGACCTTGTGGGACTACTACCTACTAATTACCACGTGCAGTATTAGCGCACGAGAGGTTAACATGCTTGAATGATATTAGTGTGTCCCCTTTCAACCCATTTAAAATAAAACAGGTTTATACCTCCATTAAAAAACCAAAGTAGCATTAAGCATTCACCGTAACTACTGACAGACCGAGGATGTGGTTCAGTTACTGACGGCCCTGATGGACATCAGGGGCTCGATATTAGGAGGGAGGCGGGTTGGCAGCGGGGGGTCGACTGTGCGTGTGGGTAACGCGGCCAGTGAATTCGGGGTGCTCCGCACACGATCGCAGCCTAATTGAAGCCACTTACCTTGGCTTCCGGGTTTCGCGCTGGAAAGCGGCGCAGCGGGCGGACTGCGCACCCGCATCATAGGCTGTCAGCTGGAGGAGCCCTATTTAAAGGGGCAGTCCTCCACTGACTGATGCTGCAGAACATAGGCAAAATTATAGCATGGAGCAGCCCAGGGGGAAGGCTGCTCCCAGGTTTGACGATGCCTCACTCCAGGTCTTACTGGATGGGGTGAGGGGGAGGAGGAGGGGGAGGACAGAGATCTTCTCCCCGGCGGACGGGAGGAAGTGGTCTGCCTCCGCCATCACAAAGGCCTGGCGCGAGGTGGCAAAGGAGATCACCAGCCCCACCAACATATCGCGCACCTGCGTACAGTGCAGGAGGCGCTTCAATGACCTAAGTAGGTCAGCCAAAGTGAGTCCACTTACTCATTCCCCTACACTCCGTCTGCCACATCACCGCCCCCACCCCACATCTCCTTCTGCACTGCCAACACTACTCTATCACATCACTCCTCACACCCACTCATAGCTCATCCTCATCTTACCTGCACTTACTCACCTCACCAGTACTCATCCCACCACTACCACTCAACCCAATCCTCATACAATCTCATGGCTCCATCTCATACTCACCCTCTCATGCATCTCTTTCACGGTCAGCCTCACCCAACCTGCCACTACCTGGGCTGCAGCCACAGGGCATGCATCACATATGTGCAGTAGGAAGCGTAAGGCAAATGTGTCGTGAGCATGAAGGGGATGCACAAGGGTGTTTGAGGGTTTGTCATGGTTTTTACTTCTATTTGATTTCTGATCAACTCACATTACATATTATATTGTCACCATTACTGCCACGTCTTTGCGAATTTTGTCTGGTTTGTGCAATAATGCCCTTTCCTGAGGATCACCATGAAGACCCACACCTGATGCCACCCATTGTGTCACTGCAGAGTGGGTGTAGGTTTATTTGCAGGGCTCTTTTTTGCAGACGACTGAGAGATGCCAGCGATGTCCCCGGTGGCACACTGAAAGAATGCGGAGGAGAAGTTGTTGAGGGTAGTGGTGACTTTGACAGCGAAAGGTAAGAAGATGGTGCTCGGGCCAGCCGGGAGCAGCTCGGCATGAAGAGGCTGCAGATGTCCACGACTACATGTCGAGTGACTCTGAGCCTCCGTGTGCACTGCTGCTCAGAGAGGTCCAGGAAGCTGAGCCTCAGTCTGTGGACCCTGCGGCGAGGGTAGTGCCTTCTGCGACACATATCTCTCTGCGGTTGCCCTCCCTCCTGCTGTGCAGATGGCTGTGGCACAGCACTGTTTTGTGGAGCTCCACGTGTCAGAGGAGGACGGCGTGGCTGGCGAGGCTGGTGATGCTGTTCGTCCTCTGAGGAGGTCATGACTGCAGCTACGGCGGCCCCCATCCGGAAGATGTACGTTTGAGGGGGTCCACAAGGTAGGTAAATGTGTCTGGACACCGGGGTTGAGGTTGCAAGTTTGTGAATTTTATTGTTAGGAGGAGGGTGGTGGAGGCCAAACTTTGTCCAAAGTGACAGAGTGGCCTCCTGCAATGAGTGAGGGTCTCCCCCCCGACCTGTCAAATGGACCTTTGCAGCTGCCACAGGCTGATGGCTGCAACACGTCCATTTCAACTGGGAGTGTTTCCCCAAGTAGGGGAAACACTCTCAGTTTAGATGAAAATCCCAGCTCTCCTAAAATATCCTACAAATCAGGTCTGCTAACGACCTGAAGTATCAAATTAATTGGTTTAAGTGGGATCCCGTCGGCTTTAATGTGCACGCATCTAAGCGCGTCACGGGGAAACCCGGAAGTGGGCCGGTTGGAGCCGGGCTCCAGACCCGTCCCGGGAATCCCCGATTTTTGGAGCCCCCCCCCCCGCCACGAACCCACCCGCTCAGACGTGCAAAAATCGAGCCCCAGATGAGAACAGTTCGGGCTTGGGTATGATTCCCTCCACCGTCAAATAACCTGCCAATACTCACTGTCCAGGCTCACACCTCAATAGTGGCCACGTGAGCAACATACCTGTGGAAATGAACCCAGCATGGAAGTCACTGGGAGTAATTTTGGCGTCGGACGATAGTGTAAAACGAGCGATATCAGATCAGGCATCACCTCTAGATGTATAACGGATGGCTGATCCAATATCACCCATTTTGCACTATCGCCCAAAGCCAAAATTATACCCACTATGTTTAGAAGAGGAGGGAAGTAGAAAATTTGGAGGAAATTGGAAAGAGAAAAGTTTATAATAGTAGAAATTATACAGTAGCAACAAAAGAGTTATGAGGAATCAAAAGCAAATCTTGAGATTAAATGCCTTCGCCTAGGCATCTCATTTTTCTATTGAACAGAATACATGTAGTTGAATGTATTGTACACCCCCTATATCCACTATTGGGGAACCATTCAAGCTGTCATACAATTCAAATAAATGAACAGGATTTAAGCCTTGGCAGACTGGCTTTTATGTGAGCTGAGCACTCCCTTTCATACAACCCACTGCAAAAGTGGCTAACGCCAAAAATCCTTTATAAATAGTTAAGTACATATAATCGCCTGTACATTTTACATTGAGCAAACCGCAGATAATCGTACTGTGTACTTAATAGCAACTCTCACACTGAAATACGCATGTAGAAAGTACCATGTCAAGCATATTATGTAAACGATCAAATGGTGATTTCATGGCCTGTCTGTTGATGCCAGTTGACATAGTTAGGTTTGATATTTATTTGTTGAATGGATTTTTGTCTACTTCACTTACAAACACTTCATATAAGCTGCCTGCTCTGCAATGTAATGTAAAACCACTGATAAACATAGGCCCAGAAATTGCTTTTAAAATAATGGTGAGCCTAACAGCACTCACAACACTCAGGGCGAAATTGAAGAGCAAATTCCGGCGACCGCACATGCGCAGTCAAACATAGAAATCCAGAACTTGCTCTTTCCCTGGTTCGCTGGCAATGTGATAACTTCCTCTTAAAGGGACCTCGCCGGCTGCTAACAATGGAATCAACGGACCAGTGCCAACTTGCTCTCCTGCCCAGTTGAAAACAAACTAATCTCACCATAAAACAGGTATGCTCAGTTTTTAAAGTCTAAACTAAGTTTTAATAGTGTGGTAAGTCTTAATGGCAGCCAAACAATCTCTCTGGCACTAAAAATTAACTTTTGAAAATTTGGAGCATCATTACTCCTGATTTTAATAGTTTTTGAACATTTAAAAAAAATTCAATTAAAAAATTAAACATTTTTGTTTTTTTACTTTTCTTTATTGTCTCCTTTATCTCAGTCTTTTAATCTTATCCTCTTTTTATTTCGCTTTCTCAATGTCATTTTATAATACCTGTCACATCTGGGTTTTTAGTTTGCGTGGTTTGCGAATGAACTCCACTTCCTGGTTCTGACAGTGTGGTTTGTTTCAAGCTGATTGGTTGATGGGCCTTAGCGATCTTTTTTACCACTCACGCAGCCCGGGAAAGAACGCTGATGTTTTTTGAACTCGCAGTTCAAGGAAGTTGCCACCAAAAAGAAAGCGGTAACTTAGTGGGTGAATTTAAATCTGCTGGTTCGCCACTAGAAGCCATATACGGCCCATTACAGTGGAGCTGCTGGTTAAATGCAGGTGCATATGCGATCATCAGTGCCTTGTTTTCACAAAGCTTCACTGAATCTATAAACATGCGATTTTTTTTTTACAAACTACTATTTGAAGAGGAAAACAGCACTCTTACTGGCCCGTTAAAGAACTGTAATTGCAACATGTATTTTAAATATCGCAGCACTCACAATACAGAGAGAGAGACATTACTCATGGAGGCTTCTTTCCATTAGGCATGAGATGTCTGTTGGGGGCAGTGCTGATCCTTGCTTTCAATCCCAATCAGCCAAAAGATACTGCACAAGGTGTCAAGCAATGCTCAGTTCCTGCAGTCTCCCCACCATCTAAGGCCAGTTATCTGTCTTAGGGTGATTAAAGGCTGAGGACCCTGTCGAAATTCTACATCAAGACCTACTGGCCCCAAATCTGGTGCTCAATTGACTGAACCACCCTCTTCACTATCTACAAGGCCCAAGTCAGGAGTGCGATGGAATACTCATTATTTATCTGGCAGGGTGCAGTTGCAACAACACACAAGAAGCTTGGCACCATCCAGGACAGAGCAATCTGCTTGACCACGCCCCCTGCTACTGGACTCAGTATCCACCCCCTCCATCACTGGTGCACTCTGGCTGCAACTTGTACTATCTACCGGATACCCTGCAGCAACTAACTCAGCTGACTTCTACAGCACCTCCCAGCAGCAATATTCTGGAAACACCCCCCAAAGGTAGGACCTCAAAGGTAGTAATCTCAGGATTGCTACCAGTGCCACGGGTTAGTCAGAGTAGGAATGACAGGATAGCTAAGATGAATACGTGGCTTGAGAGATGGTGCAAGAGGGAGGGATTCAAATTCCTGGGCCATTGGAACCGGTTCTGGGGGAGGTGGGACCAGTACAAATTGGACGGTCTGCATCTGGGCAGGACTGGAACCAATGTCCTAGGGGGAGTGTTTGCCAGTGCTGTTGGGGAGGGTTTAAACTAATGTGGCAGGGGGATGGGAACCGATGCAGGAAGTCAGTGGGAAATAAAGTGGTGACAGAAACAAAAGGCAGTAAGGGAGAGTGCACAGAACATGACCGGACAGATGGTCTGAGAAAGCAGGGCAAAGACCAAGGGAAGTCTAGATTAAACTGCATTTATTTCAATGCAAGAAGTCTGATGGGCAAGGCAGGTGAACTCAGGGCATGGATGGGTACATGGGACTGGGATGTTATAGCTATTACTGAAACATGGATAAGGGAGGGGCAGGACTGGCAGCTCAATGTTCCAGGGTACAGATGCTATAGGAAAGATAGAGCAGGAGGTAAGAGAGGAGGGGGAGTTGCGTTCTTGATTAGGGAGAACATCACGGCAGTAGTGAGAGGGGATATATCCGAGGGTTCGCCCACTGAGTCCATATGGGTAGAACTGAAAAATAAGAAGGGAGAGATCACTTTGATCGGATTGTACTACAGACCCCCAAATAGTCAACGGGAAATTGAGGAGCAAATATGTAAGGAGATTACAGACAGCTGCAAGAAAAATAGGGTGGTAATAGTAGGGGACTTTAACTTTCCCAACATTGACTGGGACAGCCATAGCATTAGGGGCTTGATTGGAGAGAAATTTGTTGAGTGTATTCAGGAGGAATTTCTCATTCAGTATGTGGATGGCCCGACTAGAGAGGGGGCAAAACTTGACCTCCTCTTGGGAAATAAGGAAGGGCAGGTGACAGAAGTGTTAGTGAGGGATCACTTTGGGACCAGTGATCATAATTCCATTAGTTTCAAGATAGCTATGGAGAAGGATAGGTCTGGCCCAAAAGTTAAAATTCTAAATTGGGGAAAGGCCAATTTTGATGGTATTAGACAGGAACTTTCAGAAGTTGATTGGGAGAGTCTGTTGGCAGGCAAAGGGACGTCTGGTAAGTGGGAGGCTTTCAAAAGTGTGTTAACCAGGGTTCAGGGTAAGCACATTCCTTATAAAGTGAAGGGCAAGGCTGGTAGAAGTAGGGAACCTTGGATGACTCGGGAGATTGAGGCACTAGTCAAAAAGAAGAAGGAGGCATATGACATGCATAGGCAGCTGGGATCAAGTGGATCCCTTGAAGAGTATAGAGATTGCCGGAGTAGAGTTAAGAGAGAAATCAGGAGGGCAAAAAGGGGATATGAGATTGCTTTGGCAGATCAGGCAAAGGTGAATCCAAAGAGCTTCTACAAATACATAAAGGGCAAAAGGGTAACTAGGGAGAGAGTAGGGCCTCTTAAGGATCAACAAGGTCATCTATGTGCGGAACCACAAGAGATGGGTGAGATCCTGAATGAATATTTCACATCGGTATTTACGGTTGAGAAAGGCATGGATGTTAGGGAACGTGGGGAAATAAATAGTGATGTCTTGAGGAGTGTACATATTACAGAGAGGGAGGTGCTGGAAGTCTTAACGCGCATCAAGGTAGATAAATCTCCGGGACCTGATGAAATGTATCCCAGGACGTTATGGGAGGTTAGGGAGGAAATTGCGGGTCCCCTAGCAGAGATATTTGAATCATCCACCGCTACAGGTGAGGTGCCTGAAGATTGGAGGGTAGCAAATGTTGTGCCTTTGTTTAAGAAGGGCGGCAGGGAAAAGCCTGGGAACTACAGACCAGTGAGCCTGACATCTGTAGTGGGTAAGTTGTTAGAGGGTATTCTGAGGGACAGGATCTACAGGCATTTGGAGAGGCAGGGACTAATTAGGAACAGTCAGCATGGTTTTGTGAGAGGAAAATCATGTCTCACGAATTTGATTGAGTTTTTTGAAGGGGTAACCAAGAAGATAGATGAGGGCTGTGCAGTAGACGTGGTCTACATGGACTTCAGCAAAGCATTTGACAAGGTACCGCAAGGTAGGTTGTTACATCAGGTTAAATCTCATGGGATCCAAGGTGAGGTAGCCAATTGGATACAAAATTGGCTTGACGACAGAAGACAGAGGGTGGTTGTCGAGGGTTGTTTTTCAAACTGGATGCCTGTGTCCAGCGGTGTGCCTCAGGGATCGGTGCTGGGTCCGCTGTTATTTGTTATTTATATTAATGATTTGGATGAGAATTTAGGAGGCATGGTTAGTAAGTTTGCAGATGACACCAAGATTGGTGGCATTGTGGACAGTGAAGAAGGTTATCTAGGATTGCAACGGGATCTTGATAAATTGGGCCAGTGGGCCGATGAATGGCAGATGGAGTTTAATTTAGATAAATGTGAGGTGCTGCATTTTGGTAGATCGAATCGGGCCAGGACCTACTCCGTTAATGGTAGGGCGTTGGGGAGAGTTATAGAACAAAGAGATCTGGGAGTACAGATTCATAGCTCCTTGAAAGTGGAGTCACAGGTGGATAGGGTGGTGAAGAAGGCATTCAGCATGCTTGGTTTCATTGGTCAGAACATTGAATGCAGGAGTTGGGATGTCTTGTTGAAGTTGTACAGGGCATTGGTGAGGCCACACTTGGAGTACTGTGTACAGTTCTGGTCACCCTATTATAGAAAGGATATTATTAAACTAGAAAGAGTGCAGAAAAGATTTACGAGGATGCTACCGGGACTTGATGGTTTGACTTACAGGGAGAGGTTAGACAGACTGGGACTTTTTTCCCTGGAGAGTAGGAGGTTAAGGGGAGATCTTATAGAAGTCTATAAAATAATGAGGGGCATAGATAAGGTCGATAGTCAAAATCTTTTCCCAAAGGTAGGGGAGTCTATAACGAGGGGGCATAGATTTAAGGTGAGAGGGGAGAGATACAAAAGGGTCCAGAGGGGCAATTTTTTCACTCAAAGGGTGGTGAGTGTCTGGAACGAGCTGCCAGAGGCAGTAGTAGAGGCGGGTACAATTTTGTCTTTTAAAAAGCATTTGGACAGTTACATGGGTAAGATGGGTATCGAGGGATATGGGCCAAGTGCAGGCAATTGGGACTAGCTTAGTGGTATAAACTGGGCGACATGGACATGTTGGGCCGAAGGGCCTGTTTCCATGTTGTAACTTCTATGATTCTATGATTCTATGATCACCTTCGGGGTTCTCCCCCCCCGCAACAATCACACCCCACCCTGACACCATATACTGCCGTTCCTTCTTGCTGAGTTAAGATTTTGGAATTCCTACCTAACAACATTATCACAGCAACATTAACACAATGATTGCAGTGGTTCAAGCAGAAAGACCATCACCACCTTCTCAGGGCAACTAAGGGTGGACATTAACAAGAGCACTGCCCACATCCTGAGAACAAATTAAAAAAAGAAACCCATACAATGTTATGAGGTGCTCAATTAAAAAAAAAAGGTTTTGTTGACACGAGAAATGTTTCAGTAATTCTTATCCATATTTAGTATTATTTTCATTACATTCAGTATTGTATTTCAGAACTTTCTGGAGCACTCCAGTCAAATTGTCCTTTGTTTACCAATGCTTACCATTTCAGATGAACTATTTAGATCAGTGCCTTTTGGATGACATTAGGAGCCTGATTAAGCAGAAACTCATTTTCCCTATCAGAGGTTGCAGTCACATCATGTGCTGGTGACGCAACAATATTCTTTTAATGTTGCGACGTTTTATGATGCTGCTGTGTTTTTGCAATCTTGCGGTATTTTTGCAAAGTTGCTTTTTTTTGTGACGCTGCGTTCTTTTGCGATGTTTTTCAAGCAAATTATGCCTTTGCAATATGGCGTCATTATGCTGCACATTCATATTCAGAGGGAAAGAGCATTCCAAGCAGCTTAACAACAATAGCAGCTTCTAGTTATATAGCGCCTTTAACAAAAGAAGACCACTCCCGAGGTGCTTCACAGAGTAAATGCATGGAAATCGGATACTGAACCAGGACAAGTGAGATTAAGGGGGGAGACCAAAAACTTGGTCAAAGGGATGTGGAAGTTGTAACATTGGCGCCAATGTTTTTTGAGTTATCAATATGAGAATAACAGTATACAGTATTGCAAAACCATCCTTAAAAAAAGGTTAGATTTTATGTGTACTCAGACTTGGCTTCTAATTAAATATTACGTTTTGTACATTAACTTAATAGACATCTAGAGGTTGAAATCACAGTGTATAGTGAATAGCAATGAATATATTTCAACAATTTAAAATAAACGGGTAACTGAGTGCAGTGGACTAAAGTATTCCCTACTAATGCCTTAACGCTTTTGGTACGAATATCACACAGCACAATTTCAAACCCTAAGCTTTTATCATTAACTTTTTTTGTTCCAATGTTACTTTTGGGACAATCATTGAAGCTATTGCCTCTTCTGGCAGTTAGTAGGTAATTTGTACAGCAGTACTTGAGCTAATTGCAGTAGGTGAGCTGGGGTTACAATGCAATGTGCTGAACCCAAAAAAAAAAGACGAATAAGATTGAAGGCTCTTGTGTCGGTAAGCTGACACTCACTGCTACGATAGAGCACTGTATCTTCAGAAGGGATACAAATTGAAAGTGTGCTTGGATTTAATATTAATCCGACCAGTCAGCAATGAGCAGGAACTTGAAGCAAGCGATAAATTAACTCCCAGGGAGTCTGGTAACTGATTTATGCTTCCAAAAATATAGCCTAGGGAAACAGTCCAGTCATTAGTCAAAGAAAATGGACTCTTAATGTTGAAGGAGTATGTAATTATTCTCTACAGATTGTATTAATACAATTAATTTTAATTAATCTTTATAATTAAAATTATTTCACAACATATTTTATTTCACAAAACCTGCAAGCATAAAAAATATTAGTGTATAAAGTGACGGCATTTTAGACAGTTTTCCTCGGTTAACTGCATGCACTTACTGACAAGCTATTGGCAGTGAGATAAGAATACAATATGAGGAAAGCAGCAATAATTGTAGTTTAGTACCTGAACGTGTTCACTTCCTAAACCTCTCCACCTCTCTATGTCTCGCTCCTCCTTACCTCTTTTCCTACATTACAACAGTGACTACACTGCAAAAAAAAACTACTTCATTGGTTGTAAAGTGCTTTGGGACATCCTGAGGTCGTGAAAGGCGCTATATAAATGCATGTCTTTCTTTCTTTAAGATGCTCCCTAAAACATACCTCTTTGACCAAGCTTTTGGTCACCTCTCCTAATGTCTCCTTCTTTGGCTCAGTGTCAATTTTTGTCTTGGGATGTTTTACTACGTGAAAGGTGCTGTATAAATGCGAGTTGTTGTTGTAAGTTAAGCCCACAATCCCTATATGTTTCTATCTAATAATACTACTGGCGGAACTGTTTGGTTCACAGCTGGAGGGAAACATTTAGGAAGCCAAGATTTATGAAGAAAGAGACAACCTTGTTCTGAGCAGGGCATCTACTTTTTTTTTGGAACAGGCGAGAATTACCTTCATTCCACATACCATCATCGGGGCCTTGGAGGACTGAGGCGGCGAGCAGCAAAAATTAAGGTTAGGCCCGGAGAGAGAGAAATAGTGATGGAGGACAAGGAAGAGGCAAGAAGGGAGAGAAATAATTAATACAGGTGAACAAGAGGACAAGTAGAGGCCCTGTAGAGATAAAGAGAACAAAAACTGTGAAAGCTGAAAATCTGAAGCAAAAGTTGAAAACGTTTTTCCCCTTTTAAGATGCTGACAGATCTGCTGTCTATTTAATTCGATGGTCGGTCCCTAAGTCTGTGCTAATGGTCACTGTTTGGCGATCGGTTAACGGGTAGGATACATTCTTTGGTGGCATTTAAATGTCAATGCCGCAGTTATGGAGTTATGTTTTATTATACCTCTGTCCCTGTTGCGAACTCTTCTGGAGTAAAGTTGAGGACATAACCCTTACAGATGATGCGTGCATATAGCAAAATATCAGCCCGAAAAATTGTAAATACTCAACCTCAAAGCCTCAGTGGAGGATACAGCTTGAACTAATATCGGTCAGCCTGACTAGCCAAAGTATCTTTTAGGATGTTCAACAAGACCTGGTAGCTATTGTAATGAAACATTTTGAAAAGCTGTCCCACCATGCAAATATCAGACTAGTACTGGGAACAAAGATCACCTTTGACGCAGCAGCAAATAACAACTAAATGCGAGATAGCTTTCTCTAGAAATCCATTTTGATTTGGAACAAGCTGCTGGCAGTGTTTTTTCCCACACATCCCCAGACTGAAGCAACAAGACACTTCAAAATTGATGACAGACATTTTCTGTCCTTCTTCTAGCTCTGGGGCACAAGTGCCCACTCCCTTGCTCATTTGCAATCCTCACGGATATCAACCATCATGGATCAACACAGAGTTTTAAGCATGCAGAATTTTTAAAAGAAGAGGTCCATTTCTATCAACCTTTAGAGCATATCGAGGCATTCCCAAAATTATAAAAAAGCAGAATGATTTTTCTCAAAGCAAGTCACAGTCTGGGCAGCATGTCCATCCGATGGGTTATCTGAAGAACTGAATCTCATGGCACAAAGCTTCAAACCGTCAGTAAATTTATTGAATAAAGAATTCCAGCCAGGATCAGACTATGTTTAGCATTCAGTGCAAGAAACGTTATTGCCATTTAGCACTGTGAGCTAATCACAGATGTTAAAGATTACACCCAACTGATTGATAATCAGTTACCTAACCAATAATTAAAACGTTAACTACCTCAAAATAATTAAGCTGCAAGTTTGAGTGCTAAATTTGGGTGACATTAAGGCCCATTTGAAATAGATTTTAATATCTCCTCTGTCCAAGAGGAAATGGCAAGACACAGATCTGTCATTTAAATTCCTGCTAGATGAAGATGACCCTGACATCCCCCTAAGGCTAATTCAAGATCTACATAATGACCCAGGAGTATAGAACCGACTGGGGAACCACAAGTCTGAGAGATTCTACACCAGATTTGGAGCAAGGCAGCGATGCGTCCTGGCTCCAACCCTCTCCTGACGTGCAATGGATTGGATCTTCGGCTGCATCTCTAGAAATATTGGCATTACCGTCGATCAGAACTCTTTTTCCGACCTCTGCCCTGCTCTTGAAGCCACATTGTTGATATGGCTGGTTCAATTAAGCTTCTAGTCAATGTTGATAGTGGGGGCAATCGGTGATGATGGCACTGTTGAAGGTCAGGGGAGATAGACATTGCCTGCCACTCATCATAGAATCATAGACTTGGAAATATATCGCCGTTCCTTCATCATCGCTGGGAACTCCCTACCTAACAGCACTGTGGGAGAACCTTCACCACACGGACTGTAGCAGATCAAGAAAGCGCCTCACCACCACCTTCTCAAGGGCAATTAGGGATAGGCAATAAATGCCGGCCTTGCCAGCGACGCCCACATCCCATGAATGAATTTTTAAAATCCCCTCTCTAGTGCAATCATATCCTTCCTGTAATGTGGTGACCAGAATTGTACACAGTACTGAAGCTGTGGCCTAACTCCTGTTTTATACAGTTCTAGCATAATCTCCCTGCTCATATATTCTATGTCTCGGCTAATAAAGGAAAGTATGCCTTCTTAACCACCTTATCTACCTGCTCTGCTACCTTCAGGGATCTGTGAACATGCACTCCAAGGTCCCTCTGTTCCTCTACACCTCTCAGTATCCTCCCATTTATTGTGTACTCCCTTGCCTTGTTTGACCTCCCCGAATGCATTACTTCACACTTCTCTGGATTGAATTCCATTTGCCACTTTTCTGCCCATCTGACCAGTCCATTGATATGTTCCTGCAGTCTACAGCTTTCTTCCTCGCCATCAACCACACGGCCAATTTTCGTATCAACTGAAAACTTCTTGATCATGCCCCCTACATTCAAGTCCATTCAGCCCAAGTAGTCTGTGTCACTTATGCTCCAAACAAGCCTCCTCCCACCCTTCTTCATCTAACCCTATCAGAATATCTGGGCTAGTCTATTGTGAAGGTGTATCAAAAATACAATCAAAGTAAAGTATTCTGTAGATGCAGTGGTTTTCTCTTTTGCTTTGCATCCCTCCTCCTCTTCACATACTGGGGGTAGATTTCGACTAACCCTATCAGAATATCAAGTCCATTAATACATACCACAAAAAGCAAGGGACCTAGTACTGAGCCCTGCAGAACCCCACTGGAAACAGACTTCCAGGCACAAAAACAACCGTCCACCATTACCCTTTGCTTCCTTATGTAGCAGGAATGTATGTAGGCCAAAACTAGGAACCATAAATATAAGATAGTCACCAATAAATCCAATAGCGAATTCAGGAGAATTCTCAAAGAGTGGTAAGAATGTGGAACTTGCTATCACAAGGTGTAGTTGAGGTGAATATCATAGATACATTTAAGGAGAAGCTAGATAAGCACATGAGGGAGAAAGGAATAGAAGGATATTCTGATAGGGTTAGATGAAGAAGGGTGGGAGGAGGCTTGTTTGGAGCATAAGTGACACAGACTACTTGGGCTGAATGGCCTGTTTCTGTGCTGCAGATTCTATATAATATGTAATATGAATGTTACCTGTCACTCATCAGCCCAAGCCTGGATGTTGTTCAGGTTCTGCTGCAGGCTGTATTGGGCTGTTTCATTATCGGAGGAGGCGTAAATGGAACTGAGCACTATGGAATTGAAACAGCCGGTAAGAGTAAGGGAATGGTTTAAGAGTATATCCTTCACTTATCTGCACTTCCCATCGTGCAGCTAGCGAGCAACAGAGGAAGAGGCCTAGGAGCGGGTCATTCCCGTCCCCCACCCTTTCAGCTCAGAAACAGTGTGGGGTAGATGTTGACATTGTGCGGTTGTGTATAATTGGTGACAGCGAAACAGCAGCCCGTTTAACATCTCTCCCGATTTGACTTTCATTTCGATGGAGATAAAAAAACGGGAGAGATAATAAAATGGGCTGCCGGCTCGCTATCGCCCATTTTACACTATCGCACAAAGTCGAAATCTACCCCCAGTATGTGAAGAGGAGGAGGGATGCAAAGCAAAAGAGAAAACCACTGCACCTACAGAATACTTTACTTTGATTGTATTTTTGATACACCTTCACAATAGACTAGCCCAGAATTTGCTGGGAAAATAACAGCAAGTTTAATGCACACGCCGTTATTAGTGTGTAAATAACCCAGCAATTTGTGACGAGGATGAGATACAGTGTGAGTTGCGAATCGCCAGAAATCGCTGGACGATGTGCGCCACTCTGCCGTTAACCTCACGAAAACGGGAGCTCGCCCTCAACCTCCCTGCGAGTTTCAAGACATTGCTGCATTTACGCTGCTAAAACAAATTAAACTCGCCGCAGAAAGTTAGGGCTAGTACTTAATGACGTAAGGACCCTTTTAATGACCAGGTTTATATTCCTGCAATGCCACTCAACCTCTCCGGCCCAGAAAGGGAAGAATTGAAACTGTGGAATCTCATTCCTGCAGGTGTTCTTAGTGGTTTTTAAAATTTAAAATTTTAAATTTTAAAATTTTTTCCTTACTTTTCCTTTCTGTCTCCTTTATTCTTGCTCCCTTAATCCAATCTTTCTTTCCCTCTCTACTTCTTTTTCTGTACCTAATTAGACTCTAATTCACCCTACTTCCTTCTCCGTCATTCCTCTGTTTCTTTCTCTGTCATTAAATCTCATTGGTTAGGAAATAGACTGTTAGTCTCATCATTCACCAAGGTCCCAGATGTTCTGCTGCTCCCTCACTTCCAGCAACTTTTTGGGCAAAAAACATTTTCGAGCTGAAGGGGTGAGGAAAAAAAATCTAACAAATAGGGTGTGCTCCAGCAAATTCTGGGCCAATATGTTAACGTTCCCTTATGTAGCAACTGGCAGCGCAGTTCAAAATAATTCACTGAGCATGAAGCGCTTTGAGGTGTTTCTGAGGGACATGATCAGGTGCTAACTAAATGAAAGCCTTTCTTCCTGGAAATAAAGGTAAATACAACATTTCAGAAGTCAGTGAATGGCAGCTGAGATGGATATTTTGTGCGTGTTTTAACCTTTTTAACTCCAGATTGCTGCTTAAACATTGTTTAAACATTGCTTGGCAGATGCTGGCAAACAAAAAACAACTACTAGAATAATAGTGGTCTGGTGTGCATGCACATTAATTTCAAATCCATCCTCTCGCTCAGGCATCTAACGTCAACCCATAAGCCTGCCACAGGCTACGGCTCTATACATCAACCACACAAAGAAAGGGGTTTTGAAAGAGGTTAGAGCTGCCTGTCATGTGTTATTATTTTAACAGATACAAAAAGTAGCTCTTTTCAGGCATGCAGTAGGAGAAAAGAACGGTCTCATTCATCAAGGACAACCTTCTCCCAAGTTCAATTGTCGAGGCATTCTCCGATGGGTTGAGGCTATGAAAAGTCCGAATTGATAACCTGCAGTCTTTGAAATTTAAAATTTTGTTACTATGTTCTCTCACTGCAGAACAAAATAATGCAATAAAATCTACAGGAAAGTCTATGAAATATTCATCCGAGCTGCGAGGGTTTGCATATATGCTGCTCTTTAAAACGAGAAAATGTTGATAGCTAACTTGAATAAAGTAATTTTGTTGAAAACATGTCTCTACTTAGGCAGATGGCGAGACTTTCCACTGTTTGGGTAAAATATGCTCCTCAAATTAATTCCCACATGTATTTCACGTTACTGGGAACTGTACAGTACATAACAAGTGTACCAGTGTTACTTTAGTAAGGCTTTTCTATCATATCTTTAGCAGCGTTGCCTCAAAGGGTGGATGTATATTGTCTAATCTGTTTCGCCTGGCTGAAAAGAATGAACTTGCAATTATATATCGCCTTTTACGACCTCAGGATGCCCCAAAGTGCCAATGGAAATGCAGCAGCTAATTTGTGCACAGCAAATAACGAGATAATAACCAGATTACCTGCTTTTAGTGATGTTGGTTGAGGGATAAATATTGACCAGGACACCGGGGAGAACTCCCCTACTTTTCTTCTAATAGTGCCATAGGGATCTTTTATATCCACCTGACGGGACATCTCAACCGAAAGATGGCACCTCCGACAGTGCAGCACTCCTTCAGTACTGCACTGAAGTGTCATCTTGGATTATGTGCTCCAGTCACTGCAGTGGGACTTGAACCCATGCCTTCTGACTAAGCAGCGAGAATGCTACCACTGAGCCAAGGCTGACACCATGAAAAATTGTACGGAGGATACTGGAAGCTAGATTTTCCAATTGCTGTTATTTTCAACTCCAAATTTAGCCCATTTATTTTAAATGCCACAGACACAACGAATTTAATGGCCTCCTTCTGTGGTGCAAACTTCTATGGTTAATGCTGGCATTAAAATAACAATGATTGGAAAATCAAGGCTTAGATATCTCTCAGTGGATTACAGTCTTAATGATAGTAAGAGGTACCCAGGTATACATAGGTACCTTTTCTGAGTTAGCAGTTCTGGTATGAACCTTGTTTGATGGAAGGCCAGATCGTCAATCAGGAGCTGAGGTCATCACGCCCAAAGCCTAAGGCCCATCCAGTTTTCAGCTAAAATGCTTCAATTTTAATTATGTCTTTTTTTGCACAGACGGTTATTGGGATACTGAATGCTTTACCACAGGTAGAATTGAGGCAGAGACTGTAACATCATTTAAAAGGTAATTGGAGAAGTGCTTAAAGAGGAAGAATATAAAAGGGCACAGGGAAATGAAATTAGAATCAATAGATAAGATTTCCTATTGCCTTTGTGCAAACATATGGGGATTTGCATATGTATTGATCTTCAAAACAGGAAAATGTCGATAGCTAATGAATAAAGTGGCCACACTGATGAAGGGGAGATGGTAAATTGGGCAGGAATTGGCAGTACTGAGGTGGGTGGGGCAGAAAATTGGGCAGGAAGTGAGATTACTGGGGTGGGTAGGGATGGAAAATTGAGCAGGGCGCCCTGATGCTACATGGCCACCCATTTTCAAATCAGTTCCAGTTTTCCGGTGGCACTTCTGCCAGATCCTGGAAACACCCCAAAGACATGGGCACATTCATACAAATAAGGCAATAACGGCACAGTAATGTCATAGGTTACTTTTTCTATCATTGTTGCTTTGGCAACGCTGGACTCAAGGAACACCAGAACCGATAAGAACAGGCATTCAGTGTTAGGGAGGCGTAAGGCATCAGGTACCTTCAATAGCCAAAGCAATCAGTTAAATCAATGCAGGGATCCATCAATGAAGACATCCAGATCAGTAAATCACTGTCAGCTTCTCGGTACCTGCACAATTTGTTCATTCATTGTGGCTGCCTGGCCCTTTAAGCTGCTGCGTTGGGTCATTTCCTCCCCTCCCCCAAGTGTAAGCTCCCAAATTCAGGTGGGAATACTGCCAAGAGCCCTTCAAAAAATTGAAATCAGACTGATTCTGGAAATTCCATTGGGGTCAGTAGCAGGTCACTTGGCCAGGTGGAAATCTTACTCTGCCGCATTTAGGCTAGAGCTGCAATTGTCCTAGTTAGGGAGAGGAAAATCAGACAGAGATCCTTATTGCTATCCAGTATTTACATACAGACACTGAGTGAGAACAGAATCAAGAGTAGCTGCGATGCCCACTGCGACAAACCAGCCTGCCGATATTCAAGATCAAGGCATATCATAGAATCATAATATGGTACATCACATCATGCCCATGCTGGCTCTTTGAAAGAGCTATCCATTTAGTTCCATTCCCCTGCTCTTTCCCCATAGCCCTGTAATTTTTTTCCCTTCAAGTATTTATCCAATTCTCTTTTGAAAGTTGCTATTGAATCTGCTTCCACCACTCTTTCAGGCAGTGCCGTCCAGATTATTACAACTCGGTGCTTAAAAAAATGTTTCCTCTTGTCGCCTCTGGCTCTTTTGCCAATCATCTTAAATCTGTGTCTTCTGGTTACCCACCCTTCTGCCACTGGACTCGAGTGAAATGCCAGAAAGCCAGATGGTGCCTGGACCCTCGAACCCATACCCCACCATTGTATAATCTCTTTTAGGAGACGAGGGCAAAAAGGCGATAAGGGAAAAAAATGAAGACAAAAGCATCAATGTTACATTCACATCTTGAGCTGTGTCTAACCCTGTGGTATCATTTACATGCCATACATGAAATAGTCTCATTGACATTTTGGTAGTGTTACATTCAAGCTGATGATTGAAATGAATGATGAGGCTCACTGCATTTGTTGTCAGAGAGAGAACATTCTTCATCAAACACAATGAAAGGTCAGATAACTTCTAATAATGGAATAGGTTACTTACAGCTCTCCAACTGCATTATGCACGTTTGAACATCCATCGGGAAATTTTTTAGATCCATTGGGCATGAAAGAATTAAAGTCAATCTGAAAGATTAGATCAGTGATATTGGACAGCATTATTTTTCATTGTACAGTGATTTCACAAAATGAAAACAATTTTGGCAAACAAACCAGTTTGAAATATGAAAATGAAATATAAGACTAATAAATATTGTGTGTAATATTAGCATACCAACACTTAATGCATTTACATGACATTACGCTACTATCATACAAAGTAATTTCTCGACCATATTTGGTCAACTAAAGCAATTAATTGATGCACAGAGTGCTCTGTCTGCTTATATGTTTCGATGAGATCACCTCTCATTCTTCTAAACTCTAGTAAATATAGGCCTAGTCGACCCAATCTCTCCTCATATGTCAGTCCTGCCATCCCAGGAATCAGTCTGGTAAACCTTTGTTGCACTCCCTCCATGGCAAGGACATCCTTCCTCAGATAAGGAGACCAAAACTGCACACAATACTCCAGATCTGGTCTCACCAAGGCCCTGTACAACTACAGTAAGACATCTCTGTTCCTGTACTCAAATCCTCTTGCAATGAACGCCAAAATACCATTCGCCTTCCTAACTGCTTGCTGCACCTGAATGCTCGCTTTCAGCGACTGGTGTACAAGGACACCCAGGTCTCGTTGCACCTCCCCTTTTCCCAATCTATCACCATTCAGATAATAATCTGCCTTTCTGTTTTTACAACCAAAGTGGATAATCTCACATTTATTCACGTTATACTGCATCTGCCATGTTCTTGCCCACTCACCCAACTTGTCTAAATCACATTGGAGCCTCTTTGCATCCTCCTCACAGCTCACGTTCCACACCAGCTTTGTGTCGTCTGCAAACTTGGAAATGTTACATTTAGTTCCCTCATCCAAATCATTGATTTTTTTTTTATTCGTTCATGGGATGTGGGCATCGCTGGCGAGGCCGGCATTTATTGCTCATCCCTAATTGCCCTTGAGAAGGTGGTGGTGAGCTGCCTTCTTGAACCGCTGCAGTCCATGTGGTGAAGGTTCTCCCACAATGCTGTTAGGAAGGGAGTTCCAGGATTTTGACCCAGCGATGATGAAGGAACAGCAATATATTTCCAAGTCGGGATGGTGTGTGACTTGGAGGGGAACGTGCAGGTGATGTTGTTCCCATGTACCTGCTGCTCTTGTCCTTCTAGGTGGTAGAGGTCGCGTGTTTGGGAGGTGCTGTCGAAGAAGCCTTGGCAGTGCACCCTGTGGATATATTGTGAATAGCTGGGGCCCAAGCACTGATCGCTGTGGTACCCCACTAGTCACTGCCTGCCACCCGGAAAAAGATTTGTTTATTCCTACTCTCTGTTTCCTGTCTGTCAACCAATTCTCAATCCATGCCAGTATATTCCCCCCAATCCCATGTGCTTTAATTTTGCACACTAACCTCTTGTGTGGGACCTATCAAAAGCCTTCTGAAAATCCAAACACACCACATCCTATCTATTCTACTAGTTACAACCTCAAAAAACTCCAGTAGATTTATTAAGCATGATTTCCCTTTCATAAACCTATGCTGACTTTGTCCAATCCTGTTAATGCCTTCCAAGTGTTCTGCTATCACATCTTTTATAATAGACTCTAGCATTTTCCCCACTACTGATGTTAGGCTAACTGGTCTGTAATTCCCTGTTTTTTCTCTCCCTCGAATCTGTAGGAACTGTTCCAGAGTCTATAGAATTTTGGAAGATGATCACTGATGCATCCACTATTTCCAGGGCCACTTCCTTTAGTACGCTGGGATGTACATTATCAGGCCCTGGGGATTTGTCAGCCTTTAGCCCATTAATTTCCCTAGCACTATTTTTTTTTACTAATACAGGTTTCCTTCAGTTCCTCCTTCTCACTAGACCCTTGGTTCCCTAACATTTCTGGGAGATTATTTGTGTCCTCCTTTGTGAAAGGGCTCAAAATTGTTAAGAATGATTCTCTGTTTGATACAGACCTGAGCAAAATGTTTTCTAAAACCTCCTGGTTTGACATAGTCCATGACCCAGAAATCAGGTTTATTCCCCAACTCTTCTATCTTTTTTTTTAACAAGTGGCCAGATTGTCAGCCTGTTCCCAAGCTGCTGCTAATATCCCCTGTAGCCAGCTGTTAGGATCCACCAACTAGGGTCTGCCGAGACATGAGTCTCCCCTCCAATTTTCCCTGCCCTCCCATAAGGAGATACGGCAATCTCTGCTCAGCAGCTCCCCACTTGGCATGATTCAAATTGGAAACTAAGCAGAGCAGGACTCGAGCTTATCCACTTGGCCACTCTGTGGCTCTGAGCATGAGTGCTCTGATGCTCAGTGCGACCAAGCCAACCCTCTTGAAGTCTTATGGATGGGATGATTCACTTTCAGGAGGCTGAGCCTGGCTCAAGCAGAGGATGTGCAGACCACCAAAGATCCCTACCCCTGACTTTTTTCAGTCGGCTTGGACACAGGAGAAAATAGGAAAAGGAATGGGCCATTCATTCAGCCCCTCATGCCTGTTCCGCCATTCAATTATTTCATGGCTGATCTATTTCTTAACTCCATTTAGCCGCCTTGGTTTCATATTCCTTAATACCCTTGCCTAAGGTAGTAATTCAGCAGAGATTGGATCCCTCACACTTATAATACTTACTGGAACTTACAAATTCCATTAACATAAAGTTAGGTGACATGTAAGAAATTCTCTGGAAAGGAACAGATTTGCATGTGGGGTCAGCCTATTAGAGGCTTTCCAATCTTCCTTCACTCATTGGATCTATGGTACTAAGTGTCATTTCTGTCATGTCTGAAGCCCTTGGTGGGAGGCAGGGGGATGGGTGTGAGTTTCACTGCTTTTTGCTTGGTGTAGTCCTTAATCACAGAGTCTGGTTGCATTTACTCTAAAAGGATCTGGATGTCTGCCCTTGGTTCTGTTGGATATGGCAGACTCCAGGGTTGACAACAGATCAGATATTCCAAGGCTTCCCCTCTCACCCTAAAAAGAAATCACAAGTGCAGTGTAATATCTCAGATGGTTGAACTTTTGATTTCTAATTTGAACGCTGAATTCTGAACCTGTCGGTCACATTTAAATGTGCTTGGATAAGTTTCCAAGGTTGTCAGATGGTTGTCAGATAGACATGCTGCACATCAGTGAGATGTTCCATCTTGACAGAGCAGGAAGCTAACATTATCCGGCTTGAACCACTTGTGCTGTATCTCGTGGGAATCAACACCACAGCACTAACGGCAATGGTGGACAGCTCTGACCATCCCTAAGGCGCTGTGTACCTCCTCCCACTGCCTCCCACTGTCTTGTGCCTCTCATTGCAAAAATGCTTCCTGCTATGGAGTGTCACTAGCTCTGAGAGCCTTTTGCTGCCACGTGCATCCTGGTGCTGAATTCTCCCTCTCCCAAAGCTCTTTGGTAGTCAGCTACATGGTATTGATTTACTTTTATGTTTAGTAAAGGGCTAGCTGTCATGTTTCCTACAATTTTTCTGTTATTTAAGCTTTTGCTGGGATTTAGAAATTGAATGCCTTCACCTGTTGTAAATGCTATTGTGCAACGGGGGTGTCTTCATGTCTTCCCCATTTAATTGATTTTTAAAGGTATTACAGCAACAAAAGCTTCCGCTTATATAGTACTTTAAATAGAGAAAAATAGGAACATGAGTCAAAAAAAAATAATGAATGAAAGGCATCTAGTCCATCATGCTCACCCTGTCATGGACTCTACCCAATCCACTTCATATCTCCTGAGGGATGCAACAGATCACATCACATCAAGCTCTCTGACATTTCTTCTCAATCACCCAAGATTATCAAGAAAAACTCCAGGATAATAATCCAGTGTTACAACCTATAACTCTTTGAGCTCTGACTGCTCACATTTCAAGATAACTCCAGATATAACCAGGTCTTGTTCCAGAAGAATTAATTAACAAAGTACTAAAAACATTAGCTGGGACTCTGTCGACATGGAGGGGATGACGACATGTTTTCTAATCTCTAGTCTCCTTCAACCTTGTTAGGTTTTTTATATTTCTGTTCTGCAATCACAGGACAAGTTAAATAGCCTGCTTACATTACATCTTTTGTAAGACCCAGATCAGTGTTATCCAATACGTTAACCACTAGCCACATGTGGCTAATTGGGAGTCCAGATGCGGCTAATTTCATTTTTGATTAGTAAATAAAAAATGAGTTGGGCAGGTGATCTCAATCTCATATTCGCACCATGTACACATGTGTACTTTAACTTTTTTGTGTGTTTGTTGGCAAAATGGTAAGATGAAAATTAGAGTGTGCAAATGTTTTTTAATCGTTGTGTGTGCCTTACTTCCTTGGTTACTGATTATTAGTTATCTGCTAAAATGGTGTATAACACGGGTGAAAATTGTAAGGGGTTTTCCACTAAAATTACTGCATGTGGCTAAAACGATGTTACCATTGCCACACCTGTGGCTAGTCAGCAATTTTTACTGGACAACACTGACTTAAATCATGTCCCTTCTCCTTTTCAAACTTTTCTTCAATGAAGACATGTAATGTTGAGCCTTTTTTCATGATGTCGACCCCAAAGCCCTAGGATCAAGCTCATCTATCAATATCAATCGTAAGTATGGGGGTCCAAAGCTGGGCATAATATTCTAAACGTGATCCAGACAATAAGGTAAGCATTACAACAACAACAAAATTGCATCTATAATTAAATGTTGGCAATGTACTAGATAATAACTACACAACGGCACTGCACTTACAGTAATTTCAAAAATCAGATCCAAATCCTTTTCTTTTTTTATCTTTGCTGATGGACTTCCACTCATTGGGGTAGATTTTGACTTTGTACGAGAGCGTAGAATGGGTGATGGTGAGTCGGCAGCCCGTTTTACATCTCTCCCGATTTATATTCAACAGGGGGAGAGATATAATACGGGCTGCCGACTCGCTATCACCCATTCCACGCTCTCGTACAAAGTCAAGATCCACCCCATTGTGTATACATACTTTAAACTTCATGTTTTTTGTTCTTACATTTATTTACAACAGCGGCTTTCAGACTTTTCTGTGTGGGCAGCTCCTCAACCCCTCCACCCCCCCACCAAGTATTAACACACTCCCAGGAACCCCCCACCCTGTTCTAATTGCCGAAAGAAAGTATCAGATACACAAAGGAAAACAGAGCGGTAAACATTTTTTCTTAGTACGTGTACAGCAGCAGAAACAATAACCTAGTAAGCCAACAAATTTAAAAAGAAATGGAAATCTGCGATCGACAGAAATCCGAGGGACCCTCTGGCACCCCCTTGCAGAGCCCCTTAGGGTGTGGACACCCCAGTTTGAAAACCTACGACCTACAAAAATATTCATCTGTCATTCACTTAATTTGTCCAGATCCTTTGGAATGCTGTTATTATCCCTTACACTAGTTACTTTAATGGTGTAGGATTGGTGAATTCAGCGTCTCAATTCGGGACAGCTGGTTCGAACCAGAGTGGAGAAGTAGGTCAGCCTACAAGATGAGTTTGCATGCAGAGATTTCACTGCTGAATGTGTAAAGTTGCTTTCAATCATAATAAAACTAGTTGTAATTACTTTTTATCATTCGATGCTGGGTTATTAGGAACCCTAACAACAACATTACACAAGAACAACACAACTACCCTGCTACACAGCTTGGTGCCGTGTCAGTTGTGAATAACGTAAACATCAGTAAACCCAGAGTAGACCCTTACAGACATCCACTCTGCCACCTGGAGAGAGCTTGGTCAAGATTCACATTAAGACTAGATTTAGGCAGAAGGCAAATTACTGCTCGCACCCACTGTGTGGCAGAAATGATAACATAGACATTGAAATTATGGTACAAATTTCATTCACTTACATGGTTCAGTGGCTTAAATGCATACCTTATTGAATAAAGGACACTCCCATTGATAAAAATTCTCAATAATTTGTTGTCTGTTGTAACCTCATGAAAGTTGGCTCCTTTTTCATTTGCAAAGAACAAATCTGGTTTCCAGATTGAATCCAACATTGATGGGTCCAGGTCTAGAGAGTCATCTGGATATTCACTGTAGGCCAGTCTCGGGTCATTCCACTGCTGACGCAGGAAGATGTTTAATCGGTAATCCTGCAGGGAATAAACAAATAAGATTAAAAACCTCGACTTCCCTTTGAAGTTAACGGCCTCTTTGTAACTGGATCCTTAGGTGCCTTTAAAATGTCAAGTTGGCACTCTTGGCTCTGAGTTAGAAGGCTGTGGGTTGAAGTCCCACTCTTTGAAGTTAAGTGCACAACCTAGGCAGACATTCCTGTGCGATACTGAGACTGTCCGATATTGTCAGTGATGCTGTCCTGTAGTGAAGATGATAAATTGAGGCACCATCCATCTGCTTGTTTAACTAAATGTTAAAGATCCCATGGCTCTGTTCAAAGAAGAATACATTAACTGGTCATTCACCTTTGTGCTTTCAGGAGGATCTTGTTGGACCCAAAATGGCTGCTCCATTTGCCTACATAGCACAGTGTCCTCCAAAGTGTGTAGGAAGTGCTTTGGGATGCTACTGAGAGAAGTGGGCCGAGGATTTCTGATTGGAGGGCATTTCTGCCCCCTGACCCCAGCAGACTTTCCGACCCTGAGATCATTTGTACGTTGAGAGGAGGCTACCCAGTTTCGACCAAGGAGTCGTATCAGACTAGTATCATAGTATCTTAGTAGGATACAGTGCAGAAGGCGGCCATTCGGCCCATCGTGCCCATGCCGCCTCTTTGGTAGAGCTATCCAATTAGTCCCACTACCCTGCTCTTTCCCCATAGCCCTGTAAATTTTTTTCCTTCAAGTATTTTTCCAATTCTCTTTTGAAAGTTATTATTGAATCTACTTCCGCCACTCTTTCAGGCGGTGCATTCCAGATCATGACAGCTTGCTGTGTAAAAAATGCATCCTTATGTCGCCTCTGGCGCTTTTGCTAGAGGCAGAGGCTCTTCAGGGGAAGAAGAAGGCAGCCACTAAGGTGCTTGAGAAAAAGAAAAAAAAATTCCGAAAGCTTTTCTTCCTGCTGCGAGGGGTCAGTGCAATGACCGCTCCCTGAGAGCACTTGTACAGGCCCCCTCCACAGTTGAACCCCTGAGGCTCCCTTCACCGGCCGTTGAATTTTGGACACCGCCCTAACAGGTGACAACTGCATCCAGCATTTGAACAGGGAAAATGACCGGTAACACGACATTTGCACGTGCCCACTCAGTTATGAGAGGCTGCATTTTATGCTGCCATGGCTGCCTTCTGGAAAAGGGATGTTATAAATTCGGGTCAACTGAAGATACCTTCTTGGGCCAATTGCTCTGGTAAGTGGTCTGAGCATTACTATTATGGGACATGTCCTATATCTATTTGTACATAGTGTAACCCAGAGATGTAATAATAATACATGTGACCTGATATTTATGATGTTTGCACGGATACCTCTTCAATTTCTCATACTTGGTGAGGTAAGGCTTCACATGAAGCATTAAACTGTTTCATTTCACATCAAGTGAACATACGGAGCCATCAGTTATGATCAGATTCATGTCGTTCAATCAGTGCAGTTATCTTTGAGTAACGATAGAAAATAAAGAACGTGCTATGCTTCCCCACATCAGTGGGTGATCTTACTTGACTAAAGCAAAATGTCTTCTAACTGTCCTCCAGCAATTCGGATCTTTTCGCCTCAGCAAAGATCCTCATAGCTATCCCTTTAAGAAACCTGTCTGTTAACATGTGACTCTTTGTTCACCTCCTTCCTGTCCTACAGGAAGTTTGGACTTGGTTCTTGACCTGCCCCCACTATCCAGGGGTTGGCAGAAGAGATATTTAATCAAGCCTGCTATCGCACCCTCTCCCTTTGAAGCTAGCTTCACACAAAGCTCAAAAGGGACACTCCAACTCCCTATAGTGTGAATGTTTGTTGGAAATCTGTGGGATGAGATAATGACTCCATTATTATTCCTAGTCGATCAGAATAACAATATCAATATCTGGAGATAATATGCATTCTGCAAATGCCTACAGCCCGTAGTCTTTCTTTTTAAACATGTGCAGATCCTATATGATTCAACGCTTACAATGAACTCATTTTTCAAATCTTTTCTGTGGATAAATGATCAAAAATCCCAAAACATGATTGTTGTGGGGGGGGGGGGGAATGAGTGGGGGGAGGTAAGGGAGAGAGGAAGAGATGCTGAGTCCACTTTGGCAGCCGCTACACTTCTGGAGGAGACCGGGCGTGGGCAATCACGACCCGAAATTGGTCCCATCCAACGTTGACTTTGAACCCAAAGGACAGGTGCAACAATGTTCGATGAATTTCTCCCCCTTCATATCTTGCTGCTATGTTTACTTGACTTTTTTGACTTTTGCTTTTCTCCATTCTGCAAAAATTAAACGTTACATTTTTGACGAAACCAAATAGAGTTTGGCTCATACCTCTTTGCAAGCACGCTCTTTGACTGTAAGGTATTCAGACTTCAATAAGGTTATGGGGTCATTTACCATGGCTTCATCACACTGACACTGATCTAAACAAATCCATACTGAATCACTGTAAGACCTCCATTAACATTAGGGTTGATTGTCACAATACTGTAAGATTCCAGGTATACTCCACATATTGATTTGAATACTGTAGTTATCAATCCAGGAAAACTGCCAAATCAATGTAAGCAGAACCTCCCTCCGGGGCAAGTAAGTACCATGGACCATGACTGTTAAGCAATGGACTTCAATGGAAAGCTAAACCAGGTGGGGTGTATAATGGGAAGCCGATCCGCTATTACCCCGCCAAAAGTGAAATTCCACCCATCAGATGCCAATGAGATCAATGTTCACAATAGTTCTATTCCAGCACTTTATTCCTGATCTTCTTGCACTTGTGCAAAAAAAAATATTATCGTTCAAAAGATTCCATTGGCTATTTAATCTAGCGATGTGATTAATTTCCTTTCCTTTTTGGTCTTTTTAGTTCCCTCCCCCCCCCCGCCCCCACCTCCCGTCACTACCCTATTTACGCCCTCTCCACAGACACTGAAGACAACTCTGCTAAATAAATTTCCCTTGCCCGAGAATGTGATCAGTGATGACAACCAAATCCTTTAGTTTTCTATATTTGCTAATGAATAGTTAGCTGTAGCTCGGTGGTAGCACTTTCACCTTCTGAGTCAGAAGATAGGAACATAGGAATATAGGAACAGGAGTAGGCCATTCAGCCCCTCGTGCCTGCTCCACCATTTGATAAGATCATGGCTGATTTGTGATCTAGCTCCATATACCTGCCTTTGGCCCATATCCCTTAATACCTTTGGTTGCCAAAAAGCTATCTATCGCACATTTAAATTTAGCAATTGAGCTAGTATCAATTGCCGTTTGCGGAAGAGAGTTCCAAGCTTCTACCACCCTTTGTGTGTAGAAATGTTTTCTAATCTCACTCCTGAAAGGTCTGGCTCTAATTTTTAGACTGTGCCCCCTACTCCTAGAATCCCCAACCAGCGAAAATAGTTTCTCTCTATCCACCCTATCTGTTCCCCTTAATATCTTATAAACTTCGATCAGATCACCCCTTAACCTTCTAAACTCCAGAGAATACAACCCCAATTTGTGTAATCTCTCCTCGTAACTTAACCCTTGAAGATTGTGGGCTCAAGTCCCAAGCAGAGCTTGAGAACGTATCTAGGCTGACACTGCAGTACTGAGGGAGTGCTGCACTGTTGTCTTTTGGATGAAACGATAAACAAAGCCCTGTCTGCTTGCTGAGGTGGACATAAAAGATCCCATGGCACTATTTTGAAGAACAGCAGGGGAGTTCTCCCCAGTGTCCTGGCCAATGTTTATCCCTTAACCAACATCACTTAAAAAAGCAGATTATCTTGCTGTGCGCAAATTGGCTGCCACGTTTCCTACATTACAACAGTGACTACACTTCAAAAGTACTTAATTGGCTGTAAAGCACTTTGGAATATTGTGAAAGTCGCTATATAAATTCAAGTTCTTTCTTAATGAATACCCTTTTATGTTATTCACATTTACTGTTTCCTGTTTCTTTATGCATTACCTGACATTTATCCATATTGAAACCCATCTGCCACTTCTGAGACCATCTGCTTAATTGATCCAAATCCCTCTATGATCAATCTCTATTCTGTTTGTTACCTGCCCACATAGCTTTGAAACATAAAATTATTTGTTACAATTCTAGAATCTTAAAATAGCCATCCAAAAAATATTCTAGATATGAAACACCTAAATGTTAAGCTATACTTGCATCTTCCTTTAATTTAACATTCAAATATAAGTTCCTATGTTAAACTACCAAAAATACTGATTTTTATTTCCACTTCAAATAAAGGTGTTGCTGGGAATGTGCCTGTGATTGTAGATTGAACATTTTTTTAATATTTTTTTTATTCGTTCTCAAGATGTGGGTGTCACTGACAAGGCCGGCATTTATTGCCCATCCCTGGTTGCCCTGAGAAGGTGGGGTGGGCCTTCTTCTTGAACCGCTGCACCCAGTATTGTGTGAGACTGGCCCTTTTTCCTCTCTAATGCCCCTGAAGAACTCAGCATTCCCCAGGCTCATAAGAGAGGAAAATCAGTGCCGATATTAAGTAAAGCACAGAATAAAGAGTAACTGAATTTTCATTTCAAACCTCACCATTCTTCGATTGAAGCTGTTCGGACAAACCTAGAAATCACTGTTTGTGAGATTAGTATTTGAACTTTTAATGTGTGGTTCGCAAATTTGTATGACATTCCTTTCTGTGCATCTAAACAGAGGCACTCACCCACTTATTTGCAGTGGGTTAACCTCTCCATGGAAACAGCATAGACCAGAATGCAGTCAGAATGTGTTTAGCGTATGCTGATATCACAAATAGTAACTTCTGAGCTATAGAGGTAGAAGGAATTAGAATGAAATATTCCCAGAACACTTCTCTTACTGGCCTACTTGACATTTTCACCTGGTTTACAAATATGCTTAATGCAGTGGCGAAGGATATAAGTTCAACAGGCTTGTGAAACCAAGTAGGGAAAATATTCAACATTTTAATGTTGCTTGGAAAAGCTACTGACACCTGTGTTAAGTTAAAAAATAATATGGCAAGTCTTCGTACAGGGCTATCTGATACAGGATTATTGACACAGACAGCAATCTATCACACACTACAAACAAGGACACTGGAATTATACAGTGTGCACAATGTCCCAGTTCTTTATATGGTATCTGGTCATGGTAAATGCATTCATCATCAGTAAAAATGAAAAACGCTGAAATTCTCAGGTTTAATATTTTGGGTAAATACCTTTGCAGCTCTGAGCAACAGTCTCTATCCAAAATCTAACCTCTCTTCTCGTCTGTATTTTATGTTTTTATTTCTGATTTCCAGCATAGGCAGTTTCTTTTCATCTCAAATGCGCCTCTCATCTTGGCCACCGGGGGCAGAACTCCCTGTGTTTTACGTGTAACAAACTCATATCCTGGACTGGGAATCGTCCCCGTGTATGTCCAATGGTCAGTTTATGTTCAATCTGGACATTGCAGAAAAGATCAAATTAGACAACCCAACACGATAGTAAAATTAAAGTTTGGAGTCATAATTTAGTTTCGGCCACTAGGTGTCACAAGCACATTTAGCGAATGTTTTAAATCATTCAAAGGCCTCTGAGTCAGGAGTTTGTGGGTTCAAGCCCCACTCCAGGACTTGTGCACATAATCTAGGCTGACGCTTCAATGGTTCTGTAAAGCATTTTGGGATGACTTGAGGTTGTGAAAGGCGCACCAAATCCCACTCAACCATCACCCCTGTGCTTGCTGACCTACATTGGCTCCCAGTCTGGGAATGCCTCGATTTTAAAATTCTCATATCTCGCCCCGCCCTATCTCTGTAAACTCCTCCAGCCCTACAACCCTCCATGATCGCTGCGCTCCTCCAATTCTTGCCTCTTGCGCATCCCTGATTTTAATCGCTCCACCACTGGCGGCTGTGCCTTCAGCTGCATATGCCCTAAGCTCTGAAATTCCCTCCCTAACCTCTCCGCCTCTCTACCTCTCGCTCATCCTTTAAGACGCTGCATAAAACCAATCTCTTTGACCAAACTTTTGGTCACCTGTCCTAATATCTCCTTATGTGGCTCGGTGTCAAATTCTGTTTGATAATCACTCCTGTGAAGCGCCTTGGGACGTTTTACTACGTTGTTGTTGTTGTTATATAAATGCAGGTTCTTTCTTTTCTTTTCTGAAAGCAAAGAGGTAATGAACCTATACAAATTATCAGTTACAACACAGTTAGACTATTTGGGTAGATTATCAGAGGTGCTGTTTCTTGTTTCTCGAAGATGTTAAACTGAGGCCCTCTCTACCTGCTCAGGTGGACACAAAAGATTCCACAGCACTATTTGAAGAAGAGCAGGGGAGAACTCCTGGTGTCCTGACCAACATTTATCCTTCAACCAACAAGTACAGATTAACTGGTCATTCATCTCATTGCTGCTTGTGGGTCCTTGCTCTGTGCAAATTGGCTGCCACGTTTGCCTACAAAACAACAATGACCACACTTCAATGGCTTTGAAGCACTTTGGGACATCCTGAGGACATGAAATGTGCTATATAAATTCAAGCTTTTCTTTCTTCTTACCTTCACAAAGCATCTGGAAGTAAACACCATTAATGAAACATTTTTCACTATTTTCTTCCCTGAATCCAATATTTCAATCTTGAATATTGAACACAGGAATCTGACTAGACTCTGGGCATCTAGAAGTTAAGTTGACTGGTTTAAAGTTGCCTGATTATCCCTTTGTCCCTTCTTGGACCTTCTCTTCTTGTACCCTTTCCCCTATTAAACTCTTCTGTAAAGACCAAAGCAAAGTACTTAATTTTTATCTCTGCAATTCCTTCATCCTCCATCAGAAGATTTTCTTTTTCATCTCTAATCGACCCTACTGTTCCTTTAAATTTTTTTAAGGTTTGATATGTTTATAAGATTCTTTACTGTTTTCCTTTATGTTCCTTGCCAGTCTTTCTTCACACACCCTCTTCATCTTTCAAATCATTTTGGTTCCCCTCCATATGTTCCATATTCCCTTTGATTTTCTTTTGTATTATTAGCCCAAGATTTGCCACATACATCTTTTTGAAGTCTTGTTTTAATTTTATATTCTCTAGTCATCCAAGGAACTTCAGCTTCTGCTGCACCTGCTTTAACTTCTTGTAGAATTCTGTCTTTAAACTTACTCAAGATTGCATTGGTAAATCTTTCGAAGCAGAACTGAGACGAGGATCACTAAACTAGAGATATTACAGAATTTAATTTGCATTTCCACCATTTTACCCTCCATAAGAACCCTTGCATCTGCGTTGTCTCCTTCTGCTCGCTGTCCTGTGGGATTTATAGTTTCAGCTGTTTCTTTCCTTGATCTGAGGTCTGACTCACCCATTGTTACAACAAAAAGAAAAAAAAAATGCTTAGTTTCATCTCAAGCCTGCTGAAAGATTTAAGCATCAGGCAGCTGGAGGGTTCCGGTTTATCATGGCATGCAGTGAACACCGTCATTGCAGTGATGCCTCACTGGAATTGAAACTCCACTTTTAAGGGAGATTGTGAGTCTACTCCCCTCCCCCTCCAATAGCACAGTGAATAAAGGCACCACGTGGTGTGGCCCTGAATAGTACAAAGAAAGAAAGAACTTGCATTTATATAGCACCTTTCACGACCTCAGGTCATCCCAAAGCGCTTTACAGTCAATGAAGTACTTTTGAAGTGTACATAGAATTACATAGAATGTACAGCACAAAAACAAGCCATTCGGCCCAACTGGTCTATACCGGCATTTATGCTCCACACGAGTCTCCTCCCACCCCTCATCATCTAACCCTATCAGTATATCCTTCTAGTAGTCACTGTTGTAATGTAGGAAATGTAGCAGCCAATAGTACAAGTGCACAGAGGTCACGATAAGGCTTTATCATAACCCTTGGGGGTCAGACCCCATTTGGAGCCCTGTGTTCAGTTCTGGTAATCATGCTACAAAAAACAAACACGTGTAGAGGCATTGGGGAGGTGTTAGAAGACTGATCGCAAGTGTGAAAGGGATGAGTTAAAAGGAAAGCTCAGCAGTTTGGAAAAAAGATTAAGGCATTACCTCGTTAAAGCATATAAAATATCAAATGGAATAGATAAACCCAAAATATTACATTAAAGTAGGTCAGGAAAGTAGGACCGGTGGAATATGAATTTGGTGAAAAGAGAATTTAAACACATTAGGAAGGACTTCTTTATGGAAAGAGTGTCACATGTTTGGAATAATCTGCGAGGCAGGATAATAGAGGCAAAAACATCAGGGACATTTAAAATACAGCTGGATGTTATAATGGGAGAATGAATGTAATAGAAAGATGGGCTTCAGTGGCTGAAAGACCTATTATCATTCTTGACTTCTAAAAAAAATGTAAACTTCATTCTTGGGATATGGGCGTCGTTGGCAAGGCCAGCATTTATTGCCCATCCCACTCTTACGTCCTTACGAAGCATACAAAGCAGGAGGATCATAGGCTCGACTCCTATTTTTTTGCTGTGTTGGCTGATCTCAGCCAGGGTGGCAGTAGACGTGCAACAGCTGGGAGAGGGGGAAAGTCGACCAGGCTTCCTGCTTCAGATCAGAATCAAGTGATCCAGCTCAAGGCGATGTATGTATGAACCTCTAGTGAGGACAGTGTTAAGCGTCTACCTGCCTTTCTTCTGCCTCCAGATTGGAGAAGCTGGGGTTGTTCTCCTTAGATCAGAGAAAGTTAAGGGGAGATTTGATAAAGGAGTTCAAAATCATGAACCATTTTGATGGAGTAAATAAGGAGAAACTGTTTCCAGTGGCAGAAGAGTCGGTAAGCAGAGGACACAGATTTACAGTGATCGGCAAAAGAGCCAGAGGCGATATGAGAAAACATTTTTTACGCAGCGAGTTGTAATGATCTGGAATGCGCTGCCTGAAAGGGTGGTGGAAGCAGATTCAATAGTAACTTTCAAAAGAGAATTGGATAAATACTTGAAGGGAATAAATTTACAGGGCTATGGGGAAAGAGCAGGGGAATGGGACTAACTTGATAGCTCTTTCAAAGAGCCGGCACAGGCACGATGGGCCAAATGGCCTCCTCCTGTACTGTACCTACTATGATGCTAAGATATTATGATTCCTGAGTCACGGGAGTCTTCTCCTCTTTGCCAGATTTTCCATGCTTCCCTCCCCCTTTGCTATTCTGCTGTAACCATTTACACCTCCTCTGGACCCATCTATTGTTTCTTTACTTGTCCCAATTATCACCCCCATTTGCCTTGCACCATCATCCCTTTTTGTCATTTTATCACTCCTACCCTCCGCCTTCCCCTTTTGTTCTTTACCACAGACCTTCCCCTTTTGTTCTTTACCACCCCCACCCCCACGCCCCCTTCCCCTGGCTCTGTGCTTGCTTAAAAGCTGTTAAACCTCTAACATCTTCCAGTTCGGATGAAAGGTTATCGACCTGAAACATTAACCCTGTTTCTCTCTCCACAGATGCTGCTGAGCCTTTCCAGCATTTTCTATTTTTATTGCCGATTTCCAGCATCCGCAGTATTTTGCTTTCGTTACAGTGTTAGGCTGGACTGACACTACCCTGTAAAGTGTTCTCTGTATTCAAAAGATGTGAGACCAGCGGATAATGTTGTTGTTGTCTGTGATGATCCCCGTGGTAGAACAGGGACACCTGAAAAAACGTGTGAGGATGTGGAACTGCCCGCCAACAATAGACATTGCCTTCGCGAGAGAAGGGGAGAAAAATGGGAGGGGATTATTAGAGGAAAGGGAAGAAAAGGAACATTGGAGCATCCAACCCAACCAGCTCGGCCTGACACAGTATTATGTCTTATCTTAATTAAAATTCTACTGCACGATTCATTAAATGGGGCAAAAGCAAAGGGGTTTTAAGGGTCACAAAAGATGATCATGATGCCATCTCAGAGTGCTTTGCCCTACTATCGTGAAACACCAGACTTCAGAAATTACAGAGCACGATCACTGAAGCAAAATCATTTCTGATGAGACCATTACACATTTGCACATTAATATCTAGGCTCAGAAAGTGACAGCCATGAAACATGTATAAACACCACCACACAGAGTATAAAGGGATCACCCTGGGTCCAGTGAATATCAGAAAACTTGGTGGGTTCCTTTCAAGTCGATCCTTCCGACTCTCCCGATTCTCCGATATTCGCCGTGCAGTGCACCTGGGTGCAGACCTAGGAAAATCTCTCCTTATAAGTTGTATCCGTGTTTTCCGATTTTTTTTTCCAGTGTAAAGCCCATGCCACACTGATTGCTCGTCACACCACTTCATTTAGCCAATGCAAAAAGACATACAATAATGTGTCGCATTGCAGCAGATTTTACAGTATCTGTTTTCAGGCGTTGCTGAAACTTTAATGAACTGTGACCCTATTTGTGCATTTCACTGAAACTCTTACCACATGGCGCAGATTCCTCCTCATCCTTTCCTCCCCAGGAAACCTCTGGAACTCAAATGTGCTTTTACTGAAAGTTATTTGGGAAACTTTCAATCCTTACAAGCCGACCTTGTCAGGACCCTATTATAGAAAGGATATTATTAAACTAGAAAGAGTGCAGAAAAGATTTACTAGGATGCTACCAGGACTTGATGGTTTGACTTATAGGGAGAGGTTGGATAGGCTGAGATTTTTTTCCCTGGAGAGTAGGAGGTTTAGGGGTGATCTTATAGAAGTCTATAAAATAATGAGGGGCATAGATAAGGTCGATAGTCAAAATCTTTTCCCAAAGGTAGGGGAGTCTATAACGAGGGGGCATAGATTTAAGGTGAGAGGGGAGAGATACAAAAGGGTCCAGAGGGGCAATTTTTTCACTCAAAGGGTGGTGAGTGTCTGGAACGAGCTGCCAGAGGCAGTAGAAGAGGCGGGTACAATTTTGTCTTTTAAAAAGCATTTGGACAGTTACATGGGTAAGATGGGTATGGAGGGATATGGGCCAAGTGCAGGCAATTGGGACTAGCTTAGTGGTATAAACTGGGCGACATGGACATGTTGGACCGAAGGGCCTGTTTCCATGTTGTAAACTTCTATGATTCTATGATTCTATGATCGTTGGGTTAATTGAGCTTTTTTTTATGCAAATAATGTCAGTTAATTCTTGCACTGCCGCACGGCTTTGTACGAAGACCAATATTTGGCCTTTCTGGAATTGCACTGCTTTCATCTTTTACAAACACCAAAGATCCTGTTGGAATGTCCATAGTATGTACGTTGGCGTCAGTCAAAATCTCATCTATTGCACAGATTACTATGTTCTGGGTCCTCCCTTTTGTAACACAAAAGTACAATTTCAAAATGGCAGGGCCACCTATGGCGCCTTATCTGCTGGAACTTGGTTCATGAATGGGACTGAATGTGCTTGAATCACAAACTCGTTTAAAGGGGCACCTTCTTAATAAAAAGTATTTGTCAAAAGCTTCATCATTTGAGGAGGGAATACAGGCAAAGGAATTGTGCATCGTGCGGGCGATACATACAAGCAATATAATCATGTGCTTTGACATGACTTGTTTCATTGCTGTCTAAAGGTCCAGTTATATTCCTGTTCTGTAGCAAGAAAGATTATTCTGTTCTGTAAGAGGTTATATTAAAGAGTTCTTCACATATTAAGATCTGAAAGAAAAAGAAAATACTTGCATTTTTATGGCGCCTTTCACAACTTCAGGCTGCCAATGAAGTACTTTCGAAGTGTAGTCACTGTTGTAATGTAGGAAATGCAGCAGCCGCTTTGCGCACAGCAAGATCCCACAAACAGCAATTAAATAAATGACCAGATCATCGGTTTCAGGTGTTGGTTGCTCACAGTTCCTACCCTACACCGCATGTAAGGACATTTCCACACCCAGCGCAAATGCTGCTAGGAACATAAGAAAGTCCAAAATGAAGAAAGATAATTGGGCCCATTAAATCCTTTCCATCTAGATGCCTCCTGAGTTCATGGGGTGTCATGCAGGAGAGTGTAGCTGTTCTGGATGAATCAATTAAGATGGGCAGAATGGCCTTCCTCATCTATAAGTGTCTTGTGATCTTGTGGCCTAATGATACAATTGCAATATGTTTTTCAAACAAGCAAAAGCGAGGTTCAACAAACACTTTTTTTTATTAAGACAGTGGCACTTTTGATGTAACTTTAGTAAATGTCTTGTTTAAGAACATAGCAGCAAAACACACCTATTCATGGTGAGCCAATCACTCACTTCATTAAGTGAGTGGGCAAAACTGTGGCAGATGGAGTTCAATGTGGGGAAATGTGAGGTCATCCACTTTGGATCTAAGAAAGATAGACCAGAGTAAATGATGAGAAGCTAGGGGTGGAAGTTGTGTAAAGCTCTGGTTATGCTGCATATGGAGTACTGCATTCAGTCCCAGGCACTACACCTCAGGAAGAATAAATTGGCCTTGGAGGAAATGCAGTGCAGATTCACCAGAATGATACCAGGGCTAAAGGGGTTAAATTATGAGGGCAGGTTGCATAGGCTAGGCTTGTATTCCCTTGAGTGTAGAAGATTAAGGGGTGATCTAATCGAGGTGTTTAAGATGATTAAAGGATTTGATAATGTAGATGGAGAGAAACCATTTCCTATGGTGGGGGAGTCCAGAACAAGGGGGTATAACCTTAAAATTAGAGCTACGCCATTCAGGGGTGATGTCAGGAAATACTTCATCACACAAAGAGTAGTGGAAATCTGGAACTCTCTCTCCCAGAAAGCTGTTGAGGCTGGGGGGTTAATTGAAAATTTCAAAACTGAGATTGATAGATTTTTATTAGGTAAGGGCATTAAGGGATATGGAACCAAGGCGGCTAAATGACGTTGAGATACAGATTAGTGATGTTCTAATTGAACGGCGGAATAGATTCGAGGGGCTGAATGGACTACTCCTGTTCCTATGATCCTCTCACACACTCAAAGGAACCACTTTCGAGTAGATTTTTGGATTCCTCACCTGTGGTAAGGTATTTGGCCCATTGTCAGCATGAATTGGAAAATTGCCAGTGTGCTGCCCCTGATATTTCGTACATGATTTTCCGATCGATCATCCCAGCAGGCCAGGTACCTTGCAATGGGATAGGACTCAGAATCTACCTTTGTATATATGCATATATACAGCTGGGTTCTCCTCTTCTCAACTGGGCAATGGTGGATGGGCATTCACTCATACTCCACTGCAGTGTCGCTGCTGAATCCCTGACCCATTTTCCTGGGTTGGGGGGAGGGGGGTGGGGGTCATATAGTATGCAGGGTGGGCTCCCAATCTTCTTCGATCGGAAATCGGAACAGATGTATAAAAGGCGGTTGAATTGATATCGCCCGCTTTACACTATCGCCCAATGTCAAAATTACCTCCTCATTCTTTACCCCCTGCTGAGGCACCTGGAGCAATACGCATAAAAGTAAATCGCTGAAAGGGTCAATGTTGTCTCCCAACGCCCCAGGAGCTGGAAGGTTATCAAGGCGAAGACAGACTTGAAGAAATTTGCTAAGATAAATCAACAGTACTGTTATGCATGAGGCATGCCTGCCACATTGTGACATGCAAGACAGTAATTTCTGCTAAGTATTATATGCTTTCATGTGGTAAGATGGTAAGTTGTGGCAGCAGATTATCCAGAATCAGCCCTGGCGTAATAAGAAGCAGCCTAAGGCTATGAATGGGACCCTGAGGGTGTATGGGCTACTTACAATTACTAAGCGCTTTTGGCAACCTATGTGCACAGCAATGAGGCTTCATACAAGGAATGCAAATCCCGAAATTCCAGCGTTCAGGATGCCCTGAAGTTGTGCAGCCGTGTGACACTGTCACTGCTCTATGCACTTTCAATATCTCTGCACTATGATTCTGCTTGCAGGAGAAGATGGTGTATGATTATCAGGTGCAGCTCCTGATCTTTTTTTATGGAGGCCACCTCTGAGATAATTGGTCAGAAGAGCATCGATTGGACTGAGGATGGAGAAGTCAGCAGCTTCCCCTGAGCTCAGGACTAAACCGTGATGTTCATGACATGTAATAAAAGAAAGAAAGACTGACTTGCATTTATATAGTACTTTTAATGACCTCCGGATATCCCAAAACCCTTTACAGCCAATGAAGTACATTTGAAGTGTAGTTACTGTTGTAATGTAAGAAACGCGGCAGCCAATTTATGCACAGCAAGGCCCCACAAATAGTAATGTGATAATGATCAGATAATCTATTTTTTGTGGTGTAGATTGAGGGATAAGTATTGGCCAGGACACCAGAAGAACTCCCCTGCTCTTCTTCGAATAGTGTCATGGGATGTTTTATGTCCACCTAAGAGGGCCTTGGTTTAACGTCTCATCCGAAAAACAGCATCTCCGACAGTGCAGCATTCACTCATGCTGCACCGGAGTGTCATCCTAGGTTTTGTGCTCAAGTCTCTGGAGTGGGACTCAAACCCATAACCTTCTGACTCAGAGGCAAGAGTGCTACCACTGAGCCATGCACACATTAAACTTTAGCAAGATTACAGAGAACATCATGCAATGGACGTAACGCTTGCAGGTGGTTATTTAAAGTAGAATTTTGACATTTTGCTCTCTGCTCTTTGCTTAGACATGAAAGAACAGATTCCTGCTGCAAAGAGTGTCCTTGAGTAAGGCAGCACTTGCATGACTAGTGGACTCTTCCGTTCTCCTCACCGGACCTTGCAGTTTATTCTGCATCAATATCAGCATCTCAGCCAAATCATCAGCACAACTGGTGTAATGAGGCTGAAGAGTTAGTACAGGGTGAATTGCAGTACACAAGTGAGGAGGAGGACTAGTAATGATTGCCAAGGTCTATGAACCTGCGGATTGGAAGTCCAGCATAGTTCCTGTCTCTGCTGCAGCGGCTGTGGATTCAGACTCCTTACAAGAGGAGATGCTATCCGAGGAGGATCTTCTGACGTGAGTCACTTGTATCTGTGCAGAATAATGAGGAGAATGGAAGAGTGTCCATGAGCCAGATCTGCAGACACCGACGAATGGCTGTCTGCACTGCAGTCTGTGTGAAGTACATGGGAATTCCTGTGACATCTGCAGCAGAGCCATACACAGCACAAGCCATTAGCACAAATGTCTCATAAGTACTCCTATTGATGCTATAGAGGCCTTGGGCTCAAGTCTCAAAGATGTTTTCTTGGCCGGCTTTGACCTGCTGCAAAGGTCACATAGAGACAATCTTCAGGCAGGACTCACAGGCCTCATGGCGACCCCCAAAACTCATGACTCACACATGTCAGTGGAAATGCTGAGGGATTGCCAGCAGCAGAAATGGATCAAATAGCTGCGCATCAAGTATGCCAGAGAGCGGGCAGCCACAACAGCAAAGGCCATGACTGACTCAGATGCAAGGTTATCACACTGCACACCAAGGATATCTTTTTAAAAATTGATTCTGGGGATATGGGTGTTGCTAGCAAGGCCAGCATTTATTGCCCATCTCAAGATGCCCTTGAGAAGGTGGTGGTGGGCCTTCTTCTTGAACCACTGCAGTCCGTATGGTGAAGGTTCTCCCACAATGCTGTTAGGTAGGGACTTCCAGGATTTTGACCCAGCGACCATGAAGGAACATAGGAACGTAGGAACATAGGAACAGGAGTAGGCCATTCAGCTGATCTGTGATCTAACTCCATATACTTGCCTTTGGCCCATAATCCCTTAATACCTTTGGTTGGCAAAAAGCTATCTATCTCACATTTAAATTTAGCAATTGAGATAGCATCAATTGCCATTTGTGGAAGAGAGTTCCAAACTTCTACCACCCTTTGTGTGCAGAAATGTTTTCTAATCTCACTCCTGAAAGGTCTGGCTCTAATTTTTAGACTGTGCCCCCTACTCCTAGAATCCCCAACCAGCGGAAATAGTTTCTCTCTATCCACCCTATCTGTTCCCCTTAATATCTTGTAAACTTCGATCAGATCACCCCTTAACCTTCGAAACTCCAGAGAATACAACCCCAATTTGTGTAATCTCTCCTCGTAACTTAACCCTTGAAATCCGGGTATTATTCGAGTAAACCTACGCTGCACTCCCTCCAAGGTCAATATGTCCTTCCGAAGGTGCGGTGTCCAGAACTGCTCACAGTACTCCAGGTGTGGTCCAACCAGGTGTTGGCCAGAGGCTGCAGAAACCTATTGAGGTTAATTCGAAGTGCTAACAAAGACACTGACTTTTGAACTGGGGTGACCTGGAGTTCAGTCACTGGTCTGAACTGGCCAGAACCGGTTTGAATTCATTCCGCTTCTTAGAGGGACAAAGGAACTGTGATGCTACCTAGGCCCTTGGAACAGAGCCAATCAGGGGATGACATCGATCACTCCAGCAACTTTGAGCCAACCGGAGAAGACAGCATCATTCGAAAAGACAGACTTGGAAATAAAGCTGAAGCATGGCAGGTTTTGTGCCAGAGCGAGAGTGTGTGTGTTTTTGAGGGAGACTCCGGAGACTAACCCTTGTGGAAGTGGGAACCCTACGTCCGGGACGTAGAGACTACGTCAGGGACGTAGAGACGACGTCGGGAGTGAGGAAGAGAATTGCCTGGCCAGCAGTATCTCTCCTTTCCGGGTAATATAATATCCTTTCTATTCTGTGACACTCAGGGAGTGTTATCAGAGAAACCGAGTGGGTGTGCGTTTAAATCCTAGTTTGAGTATAAAACTGTATAACCTGCTGTAAACTGCATGCCTATATCTAACTAGACGTATAAGCGGTATGTACATGATCTAATAATGTTAATAAAGCGAATTGAGAATTAAGAGAGAATTGACTCTTCCTCTGTGTACTAAGCCAAAACTGTTAACCGGTGACTTCCAGTCAACACAGGGTTTTGTATAGCTGCAGCATAACTTCTGCCCCCTTGTACTCTAGTCCTCTAGATATAAAGGCCAGCATTCTATTAGCCTTCTTGATTATTTTCTGCACCTGTTCATGACACTTCAATGATCTATGTACCTGAACCCATAAGTCCCTTTGGACATCCACTGTTTTTAACTTTTTACCATTTAGAAAGTACCCTGTTCTATCCTTTTTTGATCCAAAGTGGATGACCTCACATTTGTCTACATTGAATTCCATTTGCCACAGTTTTGCCCATTCACCTAATCTATCAATATCGCTTTGTAATTTTATGTTTTCATCTACACTGCTTATAATGCCACCAATCTTTGTGTCATCGGCAAACTTAGATATGAGACTTTCTATGCCTTCATCTAAGTCGTTAATAAATATTGTGAATAATTGAGGCCCCAAGATAGATCCCTGCGGGACTCCACTAGTCACATCCTGCCAATGTGAGTACCTACCAATTATCCCTACTCTCTCTCGCCTTTCGCTCAGCCAACTTCCTAACCAAGTCCGTACTTTTCCCTCGATTCCATGGGCTTCTATCTTAGCTAACAGTCTCTTATGTGGGACTTTATCAAATGCCTTCTGGAAGTCCATATAAATAACATCCATTGACATTCCCCTGTCCACTACTTTAGTCACGTCTTCAAAAAATTCAATCAGGTCTGTCAGGCACGACCTACCTTTCACAAATCCATGCTGGCTCTCTCTGATTAACTGAAAATTCTCGAGGTGTTCAATCACCCTATCCTTAATTATAGACTCCAGCATTTTCCCCACAACAGATGTTCGACTAACTGGTCTATAATTCCCTGGTTTCCCTCTCTCTCCTTTCTTAAAAAGCGGAGTGACATGTGCAATTTTCCAATCTAGAGGGACAGTTCCTGAATCTAGACAACTTTGAAAAATTATAGTTAGGGCATCTGCAATGTGCTCACCTATTTCCTTTAAAACCCTGGGATGTAAACCATCTGGTCCTGGGGATTTGTCACTCTTTAGTGCTATTATTTTCTTCATTACTGTTGTTTTGCTTATGTTAATTTTATCGAGTCCCTGTCCCCGATTCAATATTAGTTTTCTTGGGATTTCTGGCATGCTATCCTCTTTTTCTACTGTAAATACTGACGCAAAGTAATTGTTCAACATGTCTGTCATTTCCCCTTTGCCAATAACAATATCCCCACTTTCAGTTTTAAAGGGGCCAACACTGCTCCTGACCACCCTCTTTTTCTGAATAGAACTATAAAAATTCTTCGTATTGGTTTTGATATCCCTTGCAAGTTTCTTTTCATGCTCTCTTTTTGTAGCTCTTACTATCTGTTTTGTGATCCTTTGTTGATCTATGTATCTTTCCCATTCGCCAGGATCTGTGCCATTTTTTTCCTTTTTGAATGCCCTTTCCTTATGTCTTATACTGTCCCGTATCTCTTTAGTTGTCCATGGCTTTTTTTTTTGGCAAGTAGAGTTCTTGCCCCTCAGGGGTATAAACCGATTCTGTATCACGTTAAATGTTTCTTTAAACATTTCCCACTGATCATCAGTCGTTTTACCCATCAACTACTGTGCGACGTCACAGGTGAGGCAGGAGAGTCCGAGAGGTGAGCACAGTATAAAAGGAGAGACCGAGAGCGGGAGGAGAGCCTGAGAGTCTAAGGCAAGTCATGGCAGCACAGCTCGCACCCGTGATATGCTCCTCCTGCACTATGTGGGAAGTTATGGACACTACCAGTCTCCCTGGCGACCATGTGTGCAGGAAGTGTGTCCAGCTGCAGCTACTGGCTAACCGTCTTTCGGAGCTGGAGCTGCGGGTGGATTCACTGTGGAGCATCCGCGATGCTGAGACTATCGTGGATAGCACGTTCAGTGAGGTGGTCACACCGCAGGTAAAGATTACGCAGGCAGAAAGGAAATGGGTGACCGCCAGGCAGAGTAAAAGGACTAGGCAGGTAGAGCAGGAGTCCCCTGGGGCCATCTCCCTCTCAAACAGATATTCTGCTTTAGATACGGTTGGGGGAGATGGCTTATCAGGGGAAAGCAGCAAGAGCCAGGTTCGGGGCACCACGGGTGGCTCTCCTGCACAGGAGGGGAGGAAGAAGAGTGGCAGGGCTATAGTGATAGGGGATTCAATTGTAAGGGGAACAGATAGGCATTTCTGCGGCCGCAAACGTGACTCCAGGATGGTATGTTGCCTCCCTGGTGCTAGGGTCAAGTATGTCACAGAGCGGCTGCAGGGCATTCTGGAGGGGGAGGGTGAACAGCCAGTAGTCGTGGTCCATATTGGTACCAACGACATAGGTAAAAAAAGGGATGAGGTCCTGCAAGGTGAATTTAAGGAGTTAGGAGATAAATTAAAAAGCAGGACTTCAAAGGTAGTGATCTCAGGATTACTACCGGTGCCACGTGCTAGTGAGTATAGGAACAGGAGAATAGACAGGATGAATGCGTGGCTGCAGGGATGGTGTAGGAGGGAGGGATTTAGATTCCTGGGACATTGGGACCGGTTCTGGGGAAGGTGGGACCTGTACAAGCGTGACGGGTTACACCCGAGCAGGACCGGGACCGATGTCCTCGCGGGGGTGTTTGCTCGTGCTGTTGGGGAAGGTTTAAACTAGAGTGGCAGGGGGATGGGAACCTGAGCGGGGAGTCAGGAGGGAATAAAGTTGAGAGCAGCAAGAGAGGGGAAGACCCAGGGGAAATCTACAATACAAATAGTACAAACAGTTGTTCAAGAACAAGTGAAAGGGAAAAGCATAGAGCAGCGGAAAGAAAGTGTACGTTAGGCACGACAGATAAAATAAAAACTAGAACGCGTAAGGCGATTAACCCAGCATCAAAGCTGTGGCAGGGGGTCGAGAACCTGAGCAGGGAGACAGAGGAAAGCGTGTCAGGAAGGGACAGAAGGTATGGAGTAAAAGGTAAAGTGTTAAAAAAGGAAAAAGCAGGAACTAAGTGTCACAAAACATATTTGAAAGTTCTTTATCTGAATGCACGTCGCATTCATAACAAAGTGGACGAGTTAACGGCACAAATAACTACGTATGGGTATGATCTTGTGGCCATTACAGAAACATGGCTGCAGGGTGACAACGACTGGGAATTAAATATGCCAGGGTATTTAACAATCAGGAAGGACAGGCAGAAAGGAAGGGGAGGTGGGGTGGCTATGTTAATAAAGGGAGGAATCACTGTAATACAGAGAAATGATATTGGGACAAAGGATCAGGATAATGAAACAGTTTGGGTAGAGATAAGGAATAATAAGGGGAAAAAAACACTGGTGGGCGTAGTATATAGGCCTCCTAATAGTTGCAACTCTGCTGGAAGAAGTATTAATCAGGGAATAGTCAAGGCATGTAATAAGGGAACAGCTATAATTATGGGGGATTTTAACTATCATATTAACTGGACAAATCAAATTGGGCAGGGCAGCCTTGAGGAAGAGTTTATTGAGTGTATTAGGGATGGATTTCTTGAGCAGTGTGTAACTGATCCTACAAGGGGGCAAGCAACCTTGGACCTGGTCCTGTGTAATGAGCCAGGATTAATTAATAATGTCCGAGTTAAGGATCTCCTGGGAATGAGTGACCATAACATGGTTACATTCCATATCCAATTAGAGGGTGAGAAGGTTGGTTCTCAAACAAGCGTACTGAGCTTGAATAAAGGAGACTATGATGGTATGAGAGCAGAATTGATTAAAGTGGACTGGGAAAATAGATTAAAGGGTAAGACGGTACATGAGCAGTGGTGTTCATTTTAGGAGTTATTTTACAACTTTCAAAAAAAAATTCCACTGAGGAAAAAAGGGTGTAAAAGAAATGACAGCCATCCGTGGCTAAGTAAAGAAATTAAGGATAGTATCCGACTAAAAACAAGGACATATAAGGTAGCCAAACTTAGTGGGAGGATAGAAGATTGGGAAGTCTTCAAAAGACAGCAAAAAGTAACGAAAGGATTGATTAAGAAAGGGAAGATAGATTATGAAAATAAATTAGCAAAAAATATAAAAACAGATAGCAAGAGTTTCTATAGTTATATAAAAAGAAAAAGGGTGGCTAAGGCAAACGTAGGTCCCTTAGAGGATGAGACCAGGAAATTAATGGTGGGAAACATGGAGATGGCAAAAATGCTGAACAAATATTTTCTTTCAGTCTTTACGGTAGAGGACACTAAGAATATCCCAACACTGGACAAACAGGGGGCTCTAGGGGGGGAGGAGCTTAATACGATTAAAATCACTAAAGAATTGGTACTCAGTAAATTAATGGGACTCAAGGCGGATAAATCCCCTGGACCTGAATGGCTTACATCCTAGGGTCTTCAGGGAAGTGGCAGTAGGGATTGTGGATGCTTTGGTAATAATTTTCCAAAATTCTCTGGACTCGGCAAAGGTCCCGGCAGATTGGAAAACTGCTAATGTAACACCCTTATTTAAAAAGGGTAGTAGGCAGAAGGCTGGAAATTATCGACTAGTTAGCCTAACATCTGTGGTGGGTAAAATTTTGGAGTCTATTATTAAGGAGACTGTAGCGGAACATTTGGATAAACATAATTTAATAGGACAAAGTCAGCATGGCTTTATGAAGGGGAAGTCATGTCTGACAAATTTGCTTGAGTTCTTTGAGGACATAACTTACAGGGTGGATAAAGGGGAACCAGTGGACATAGTGTATTTAGACTTCCAGAAGGCATTCGACAAGGTGCCACATAAAAGATTATTGCTCAAGATAAAGAATCACTGGATTGGGGGTAATATTCTGGCATGGGTGGAGGATTGGTTATCTAACAGGAAGCAGAGAGTTGGGATAACTGGTTCATTCTCGGACTGGCAACCAGTAGCCAGTGGTGTTCCGCAGGGGTCGGTACTGGGTCCCCAACTCTTTACAATCTATATTAACGATTTGGAGGAGGGGACCGAGTGTAACATATCAAAGTTTGCAGATGATACAAAGATGGGAGGGAAAGTGGAGAGTGAGGAGGACATAAAACACCTACAAGGGGATATAGACAGGCTGGGTGAGTGGGCGGAAATTTGGCAGATGCAATACAATATTGGAAAATGTGAGGTTATGCACTTTGGCAGGAAAAATCAGAGAGCAAGTTATTATCTTAATGGCGAGAAACTGGAAAGTACTGCAGTACAAAGGGATCTGGGGGTCCTAGTGCAAGAAAATCAAAAAGTTGGTATGCAGGTGCAGCAGGTGATCAAGAAGGCCAACGGAATGTTGGCTTTTATTGCTAGGGGGATAGAATATAAAAACAGGGAGGTATTGCTGCAGTTATATAAGGTATTGGTGAGACCGCACCTGGAATACTGCATACAGTTTTGGTCTCCATACTTAAGAAAAGACATACTTGCTCTCGAGGCAGTACAAGGAAGGTTCACTCGGTTAATCCCGGGGATGAGGGGGTGGACATATGAGGAGAGGTTGAGTAGATTGGGACTCTACTCATTGGAGTTCAGAAGAATGAGAGGCGATCTTATTGAAACATATAAGATTGTGAAGGGGCTTGATCGGTAAGGATGTTCCCAAGGATGGGTGAAACTAGAACTAGGGGGCATAATCTTAGAATAAGGGGCTGCTCTTTCAAAACTGAGATGAGGAGAAACTTCTTCACTCAGAGGGTAGTAGGTCTGTGAAATTTGCTGCCCCAGGAAGCTGTGGAAGCTACATCATTAAATAAATTTAAAACAGAAATAGACAGTTTCCTAGAAGTAAAGGGAATTAGGGGTTACGGGGAGCGGGCAGGAAATTGGACATGAATTTAGATTTGAGGTTAGGATCAGATCAGCCATGATCTTATTGAATGGCGGAGCAGGCTCGAGGGGCCGATTGGCCTACTCCTGCTCCTGTTTCTTATGTTCTTATTAACAGATTTGCTCAGTTTACTGTGGACAGTCTCTGTCTCATCCCATTGAAGTCGGCCTTACCCACGATTTGAATCTTAGCAGCTGATTCACTTTTTTCCCTTTCAAACACTACATTTAACTTGATCATGTTATGATCGCTAAGGAACGGCGATATATGTCCAAGTTGGGATGGTGTGTGACTTGGAGGGGAAGTTGGAGGTGATGGTGTTCCCATGCACCTGCTGCCCTTGTCCTTCTAGGTGGTGAAGTTCGCGGAATTGGGAGGTGGTTTTGAAAAGCCTTGGCGAGTTACTGCAGTGCATCCTGTAGGTAGTACAGAGCAGCCACAGTATGTTGGTGGTGGAGGGAGTGGATGTTTAAGGTGGTGGATGGACTGTCAATCAAGCAGACTGCTTTGTCCTGGATGGTGTCGAGCTTCTTGAGTGTTGTTGCGGATGTCCCCATCCAGGCAAGTGGAGAGTATTCCATCACACTCCTGACTTGTGCCTTGTAGGTGATGGCGAGGCTTTGGGGAGTCAGGAGGTGAGTCACTCGCCACAGAATACCCAGCCTCTTACCTGCTGTAGTATCCATGGCATTTATGAGGCTGATCCAGTTGAGTTTCTGGTCACCAGGATCCCAAAAGGCTGCTGGTAAAACCCTCCAGCTCGCCAGCACACTTACTCCTTCTGCTTGGAGGAAGCAGTAGGTTTGGTGCTAAATGTCACATACAATCCATCAACACAAAGAGAAAGCAGCATGGCAGATCATGTGGACAATATTCACAGAACACACAATGGGTTGAATAAATGTCCTGTACTTGGTTTGTACACCATGCTGAGGATTTATGTGCAATTGTTCAGACTGCTGCAGTAAAAGTCAGGCATTGATGATAGTCGAGGAAGGGGGCAGGAAAGTGGCGCAAGGCAGCATATTCTGTAAAGGTGGACAAGAGGCTTTGGATACGACAGCTTATCAGAATGTATCTTGTACTGGTGCCTGGTGCGCCAGTCTTCCAGGGTACACGGGTATTTCAGTAACGACTTCTTCAATGTGACTGTAGCCCATTATGTATCTCCTTAATTAGTCGCTATCCTGGCAATAGCAAGTTCAACCAGCTTGAGGCATGGCCTTCAGCACCGTAGCTTTCCCCTGGACATGTTTGGAGAATGCACTCCCAAAAATTTCACATTAACTCTCAAAGAACTGAATCAACAGTACATTTGTTTTTTTTTCTGTCTGCAGCTATTTTTATTGTTTTTATCTATTTTATCCTAACTTGGGAAAGTAATCGTATGATTTTTTTTTGTTATAATGCCTTCCTCAAAGAGGCTTTGCTCAACAGCTCCATGTAACATGTTTAAATAAACCGTCATGTACTAAGGCCTTAAAGGAAGACAGCTGTCTCATGAGCGAAAAGCTAATTAGAAAGGAAAGAGCTTTTTTTTATGTATATACCATTATACAACCAGTTTACTGAAAGAAAAGGACAATTAAATATCTCTACTCACCATAGTTGTCTCTGCAATTGAACCAAAACTGTTGATAAATATGTTGCAGGTGACATTGACAGCAGGGCCTGTAAAAATAATGAGCGAAACATTAAAGCACATTAATGCTCTCTCCAACATGCAGTGCGAGATTGAAAGCAAAATGTCCCTTTGAATTAGTTCACTCTTGTCACTGTGCAGGGACCCCGAGAGATTGCTCACAGCTGCCTTTCCCTTCCGTTTTTTTGATTGCCTTATTCTGTCTCCCACCACCGTGCCTCCGTTTTCAACAGGAAGGCATGAGTGTAGCAGGCTTCTCAGCCATGATCTGATTGCATGGCGGAGCAGACTCAAAGGGCCGTATGGCCTACTCCTGCTCCTATTTCTTATGTTCTTATGTTCCTCAATGATGGCTGCTAAGGATACTCTGGCTCATGAGTGGTATGAGGCCACAGGACAGGACTGACCCCGCCAGCTTCTGCTGTGAAGGCAGAATGGGGCAGAGGTCGCATCATATAGAAGGTAAGTGGATAATCAGATAACACATGGTCCATGTGATCTCCTGGACTGGTTTCGATCGCCTGAGGGGGTCGGAGAGGAATTTTCCAGAGTATTTTTTCCCTTACTGTCCTGGGTTTTTGCCGCTCCCAAGAGATTACATGGTTGTGGGGAAAGGGGAGGTGGGAGGTGTCTAGTCATGATGCTTCAGGCGTGGGGCAGGCTTGATGGGCCAGCTGATCTTTACCTGCCCATCATTTTCGGATGTTCGTAGTTGTTCTTTCGCGTAGGGAGAGAGTCTGGGCATTGCTAAGATTCCATTAACCTAATTTTCACCGGACAAGGTGGATCAAATGCTAAAATTGTCCTTAAGCCTGCAACTGAGCACAAGATGACGACAACTGACTGTTTCATTAGGTGATGAGACTGTTGTTTACTGGCTAACTTCTGCACTGAAAATCCAGCATTAAAGAAAGAACTTGCATTTATATCATGCCTTTCACAACCTCAGGACATCCCATAGCATTCTACAGTCAATGAAGTACTTTTGAAGTGTAGTCACTGTTGTAATGTAGGGAAATGCTGCAGCCAAATTGTGCACAGCAAGATCCCACAAACAGCAGTGAGATGAATGACACAGCCAGAATACTGCTCTCTTCTTCAAATAGTGCCATAGGATTTTTTGCATCCCCCTCAGGGAGCACACTGGGCCTTAGTTTAACATCTCATATACGGCACCTCTGACAGTGCAGCACTCACTCAGTACTGCACGCAAGTGTCAGCCTAGTTTATGTGCTCAAAGTCTCTGGAGTGGGGCTTGAACCCACAACTTTCTGACTGAGAATGAAAGCGCTACCACCAGACCAAGGCTGACACCTATTATTTTGGGACTTTTTTTTGCATGGGTGCTTTCTGTAGGATCACCAGAAACAACTTCTCTGAAAATCCAGCTTCAAAGCATCATAGTGGTTGCCTGGAAAAAGTTGCTATATAATAGTGAAGTATCGCCTTAGCTTTTCATGTATTATTTCAAGGTTTTACTATGGTGTCTATGAACTTTTTAAAAAATCCAGAAGGGTATTTATGTCTCTTTTACAGAGATAAATCAATAAAGAAGCTTCATAGAGGCTGCGGGTTGTGGAGGCTGGATCTTTCGCTCTTCGCCTTTCAGCATTCAATGTACGACTAATTTTGCCCTTCTTTGTATTTAAAAGCCTCTACGTTACCTATGCATCAGCTAAACAGATGCAATGATCTTAAAGCAATAGTATTGATACACTGGGCATGTATACTGGACATTATGGAGGGCTAACGTATGGACAGAAAGAGGGGATTTCCACCTTAAAATTTATTGATTTGCGTCAGTCTGGTTTTTTTAGTCAGTACTTTCCTCCCCTTTTCTTCACTTTAGGTTCTGTCACTTTTTCCCTTTTTTTCTCCCCACCACAGGCAAGAAATGATTACACGCGAACAATATCGCTGCTAATCTTTTCACTTCTGCACTCACCATCTGGCACTGTGCTTTCCTGTCAGAAGAAGTTACTCTGGATAAGTCATGCACAAGAAGACCTTTGTTTTTAAAAAGAATGTTCACAATTGGAGTTTTAAGAACAGGGAATATAGGAATAAGGAAGGGTTTCTCAGTCACTCCACCTTGATTCGTTGTTCAAGACCAGCTCCGATGATTTTTCACCCAAACTATCGATTTCAATGAATATATAATTCTAATACAGCTACCCCACCTTACTGTTACTAAAGTTGGGTTTGCAATGTCCTATTACTTACACCACTGACTCCTGAGTTGAAAATAAATGCTGCCAGAATTTCCTTTCTTCATTGTAATACAAAGCCCGTGTTAAATCAACTGTTCGATATGTTCACACGTTGTAGCTTCATTGAATAATGCTCAATTCATCAAAGGTGCTCTTCCAGTGTGTAAAATCCACCTTGTTTTCAGCAAGGGCCATTAACCCATTAATTGCATTTCTACATGACTATAGTTTGAAGATTGCTGTGTATATGGTGTGTAATTTTTTTCATTCTTTTAGGAGAGGGCTCCCCCCACCCCCACCCTACTCCTCCCCTCCACCCCGCCTCGAGCTTGACCATGAGGAATATTACAGCTGACCTCAGTCCTGTTCCTGGGGTGGAATTTCCTGTGTATTAGAGACACGCATAATTGGGGAGTAAAATATCGAGGAGACTCAGGCGCAAGTGTGTTAAGCACATAATTGTGCTCTGCCCAAATTTCATCGATATTTTACATTTGTCTATCGGTCCCTGCCCTCGAACGTATCTTGGCTCGTTATAATGGCCCAGGCTAAAGAGACGTACATGCAAATTTCCTGCAACCACACTAGTTCAAAACGGGTGTAAAATTAAGCCCAGAATTTTAGGTACAGCTGGAAGCAATATGATTTTACTGGCGATTTTTAAGCGATTTTTAAAATTTATCCTCACTGTATTTTCTGTTTCTTTGAATGTATTGTAATGGCATCAGTATGAGCCACATTAAAAATTGAAAAGCTTCCATGATTGCTTGTTCTTAAAATGTTGTGCCCAATGTGCATGAATGATAGTTAGGTAGCTTGAAACTTTAATTTTCATACTTAAGGAAGGAATATATGATGTTGTGTTTGGAGCTTTCCTTGGGCCCCGATTGTTTGCGCTGATTTCCTCTTATTTATACCGATTTTTAAGTTCCAACATATGCCAATGAGATTGGCAGGAAATTTGCATGTAAATTGCCATTCGTAAAATGGATGCATGAATGGGCGTAATTGCGGATGTAACATCCCAATTATGCCCCACAGGAAATTCCACCCCAATATGTGCAAGAACAGCAGAGGTTGTTGGATAACAATCAGGTATACAATCAAACTGCCCTACTCCTCCCGAACCCATGGAGGCCATTTGCAGCATCCCTACTGTTGCCATTGAATTTGAGATCTCTGTGGTCTGTGCGGCTCAAATGCTCACTGCTTTTGCCTGTTGAAATAGTTATGTTTTTTCTTTTTTGATTATTTTCTTCCCTTCTTGTTTGGTCACCTCACGCTGAGAGACAAGGTGGGTGATGTATTCTCAGATCTAGGCTAATGCTGGTGACAAAGTATCCTAACTCGCACCAAGTCCCATTCACCCATCACCCCTGTGCTCGCTGACCTACATTGGCTCCCAGGCCAGCAATGCCTCGATTTTAAAATTCTCATCCTTGTTTTCAAATCCCTCCACGGTCTCGCCCCTCCCTCTCTCTGTAACCTCCTCCAGACCTACAAATCTCCGAGATCTCTGCACTCCTCCAATTCTGGCCTCTTGCGCATCCCCCATTTAAATCGCTCCACCATTGGCGGCCGTGCCTTCAGCTGCCTAGGCCCCAAGCTCTGGAATTCCCTCCCTAAACCTCTCCATCACTTCATCTCTCTTTGCTCCTTTTAGATGCTCCTTAAACCCTTCCTCTTTGACCTGTCCTAATATCTTCTTATGTGGCTTAGTGTGAAGCGCCTTGGGATATTTTTACTACGTTAAAGGCATTATAATAAATGTTTGTTTGTTTGTTTGTTTGTTGTTGTTGTTGTTTTGTCCAGGTTTCCATTCCCCTTTGTGGGGAAATATAGGGCCTTTGTTCTGTGTTGGTTTTGGCTCAGCGGTAGCACTCTTGACTCCAAGAGAGAAAGTTATGTGCTCAACCCCCCACCCAGACACTTGAGCACATAATCTAGCCTGATACTCCGGTGCTGAATTAACAAAGTGCTACACTCACAGAGGTCCCATCTTTTGGATGGGATATTAAACAAAGGCTTTTTTCAGGTGGATGTGAAAGGTCGCACGGCACTATTCGGACAAGAGCAGGGAAGTCCCGGACAATATTTAACCCTCAACGAACATCACTAAAACAGATTATCTGGCTGTTTGTCTTATTGCTGTTTGTGGGACCTTGCTGTGCATAATTTTACTGCTACGTTTCCCCATATTACAACAGTGACTCCATTTCAATACCACTTCCTTGCCTGTAAAGCAAAGTTGTGAAAGGTGCTAGTTCTTGAGTACAAGTTCTTTCTTCTTCCTGCCACAGAGCAACAAACATACCTCTCAACTTGCCTTATTTAATCATGATATTCCAATGTTGTGACATATTTCGATCCTGTCGTGATTTAATGCTTCCTTTGCAATCACAGGAGCTGAGGGTACTGCTTAATTTGGCTTTTCCCACTTCTCAATCAAAGATTAACACTTGATTGTATTTTGATGGCACATAGGTTAATCCGTCTAATTAAGCACATAGCATACTGAAACTTCCTTCATTATTAATTGGAGCTGTGGAACTCATAACAATACATTGAACTCATTAGAAATAATAGAACAAAACTGAAAATATTAGTTAATTTGAATATTCATTGTGCTGTGCATCGTAAAATAAAATGTCTCAGATATTGGTCATTTGCCACAAATTTTCAAGGTTTAGGGGTATGGTCATGAGGATGGACTAGGAATTCAGTGAGTGGGAGATAGTGGGTGACCCAGCACTCGATAGCACTGTACACTGCTGCTCTAATGTGCTGTGCCTTCATGCTGTTCCAATCTTTTCCCATTCTTTTAATGTTACAGGCCGCACCTGGAATACTGCATACAGTTTTGGTCTCCATACTTAAGAAAAGACATACTTGCTCTCGAGGCAGTACAAAGAAGGTTCACTCGGTTAATCCCGGGGATGAGGGGGCGGACATATGAGGAGAGGTTGAGTGGATTGGGACTCTACTCATTGGAGTTCAGAAGAATGAGAGGCGATCTTATTGAAACATATAAGATTGTGAAGGGTCTTGATCGGGTGGATGCAGTAAGGATGTTCCCAAAGATGGGTGAAACTAGAACTAGGGGGCATAATCTTAGAATAAGGGGCTGCTCTTTCAAAACTGAGATGAGGAGAAACTTCTTCACTCAGAGGGTGGTAGGTCTGTGGAATTTGCTGCCCCAGGAAGCTGTGGAAGCTACATCATTAGATAAATTTAAAACAGAAATAGACAGTTTCCTAGAAGTAAAGGGAATTAGGGGTTATGGGGAGCGGGCAGGAAATTGGACATGAAGCTGAGTTCGGATCGGTCAATGCCCTGTGGGTGGCGGAGAGGGCCCAGGGGCTATGTGGCCGGGTCCTGCTCCGACTTCTTGTGTTCTTTAGATTTGTGGTTGGGATCAGATCAGCCATGATCTTATTGAATGGCGGAGCAGGCTCGAGGGGCCGATTGGCCTACTCCTGCTCCAATTTCTTATGTTCTTATGTTCTTATGTTCTTCACACATTGCAGTATTTCCCTGGTATAATGTCAAAGCACTTTCTACAATGCTACACGTATGTGCTTAACCCCAATGTTACCAATCCAAAATGCAATTCAAAGTGAAAGAAATAAGGAACTTGCATTTCTATAGCACCTGGAATTTGCTGCCCCAGGAAGCTGTGGAAGCTACATCATTGAATAAATTTAAAACAGAAATAGACAGTTTCCTAGAAGTAAATGGAATTAGGGGTTACGGGGAGCGGGCAGGAAATTGGACATGAATTTAGATTTGAGGTTAGGATCAGATCAGCCACGAACTTATTGAATGGCGGAGCAGGCTCGAAGGGCCGATTGGCCTACTCCTGCTCCTATTTCTTATGTTCTTATGTTCTTCCACATTCCTACCGCATCCCGAAATGCTTTACAACCAAGGAATTACATTTTAAAGTGTTGCCACTATTCTTATGAAGACAAACACAGAAGCCAGTATGTTTACAGCAAGATCTCACAAAGAGTAAATGTGAGAAATCACTAAATCTGTTTGTGGTGGTGTTAGTTGTGAGATAAATCATGGAATCATAGAAAGTAATGGCACGGAAGGAAGCCATTCGGCCCATTGTGTCCACGCCGGCCGAAAAAGAGCTATCCAGCTTAATCCCAATTTCCAGCACTTGGTCCGTAGCCCTGTAGGTTACGGCACTTCAGGTGCACATCCAAGTACTTTTTAAATGAGTTGAGGGTTTCTGCCTCTACCACCCTTTCAGGCAGTGAGTTCCAGACCCCCACCACCCTCTGGGGTGTTGGCCAGAACATTGAGAGAACTCCCCTGCTCGTCTTCAAATAATACAATCATATCTTTTATGAACAGGTTGTTGGGTCCTTAGTTAAATATCTCATCCAAAAGACAACAGGTCCGACAGTGCAGCACTCCCTTAATACAGCACAAGAGTTAGCCTAGATTATGTGTTCAATTGCTGGACTGGGGTTTGGGCCCACGACGTTCTGACTCAGAGGAGGCTAGGGCAGTATTTTTTTTTCCACACTTGAGATTCTTGTGGTTTTTGCAAATTAGTTTTGAATTTAAAGTCAAGCGGTGCTACAGTCTTGTGTCCAAAGATGTTAAGGCTTTGCATAAATATTTTTACATAGAACTTTCACAGCAATTAATTTGGGCTGGGATCAAAACCCAGTTAAGAGGGGAAAGGACGATAACTAATGTGCAGCTTCATACCAGATTTTAAAGTTGGAAATAAATTAATTTTTCCCATGTAGATATGGAGCACAGAGAAAACAACAAGGGTTCGAATTAGAGCTGCCCTGTAGAGAGCTCACTGTGTAACTGGGACAGCTCCACTAATCCACCCTTGGCAGTTCAATACAATGACCCGATTACAGTTCTAACTCTCGGTATAACTGAACCATAAATGTAATCCTTTAAAAGTACAATGCTTGCACTGCTACTGTCACAATTCCCATTGAATTCATCGAGATCAGTAAATTTGCATACATTACACACAAAACCAGGCTTTTAAAATTCACACCAAAAGTCCCTTTCATCGTCTCTAGGATGAGTGCTATAGTAAAAAAAAACACGGAGCGAATTTATCCTGGACTAGGTCATTTTGTTTTAGTTGTGACTTCTGTAGGTAAGTGAAAGAGGCTTGGGAGTGTGTCTAAGGACAGTCAAGGCCCAGCTTGTATTATCAGGCTAAGGCTTCATGAATATTCAGATCTGAGGCTGAAATACAAAAATATCAAATCTGAATTCCAAAATGTTCACACATTCCCATCTTGTTGAATAAAACATAATTCATTAAAAGTGCCTGCACTGCTATAATGTATGAGGTCTCTCCAGAGTATTGAAGGGAGTCAGGCCATGTTATTATATCTGTTAAAAATATCCAGTTATTAATATTTTGCTGTGTTAAGAACATCTGCTGAAAAGTGAATGAGCAATACCGGCACAGCATTAAATAAAGAAACATAACCCACTGTTCATGTACCACCTGAAGAAGAGCGAAGAATTTATTCTGTTGCCCTGCACTGTGGCAAAATGAACGTGAAATGATTGCAAACATTTTTGTTTTGAATAAGGGGTACAGGTAAATTCAACCCTAGTAATATGTTTGATACCTAAACTCTACAAGATCCTGGAACTCCTACCTAACAGTACTATGGGAGAACCTTCACCACACGGACTGCAGCGGTTCATTAAGGCGGCTCACCACCACCTTCTCAAGGGCAATTGGGGATGGGCAATAAATGCTGGCCTTGCCAGTGACGACCATATCCCAAGAATGAATAAAATGAAAAGTCAGATTAGATTTAACTACTTTACACAGAGGATGGTGAATGTAATGTGGGGTTCAAAACCCCTTTAACAAAAGGTATTTGAAGGAAAGGGTTAACTGTGCCAACTTTAAACAAAGATATTTGAAAACCTGCAAACACAGTAATGTGGTAAACTGAGTTCTCACAAATCCTGTTATTCCCTCACTGATGCCGACGGCATTGGAGAAGTCTGAGTTTTGGGATCGAAGACATTATAGAATCATAGAATCATAGAAGTTTACAACATGGAAACAGGCCCTTCGGCCCAACATGTCCATGTCGCCCAGTTTATACCACTAAGCTAGTCCCAATTGCCTGCACTTGGCCCATATCCCTCTATTCCCATCTTACCCATGTAACTGTCCAAATGCTTTTTAAAAGACAAAATTGTACCCGCCTCTACGACTGCCTCTGGCAGCTCGTTCCAGACACTCACCACCCTTTGAGTGAAAAAATTGCCCCTCTGGACCCTTTTGTATCTCTCCCCTCTCACCTTAAATCTATGCCCCCTCGTTATAGACTCCCCTACCTTTGGGAAAAGATTTTGACTATCTACCTTATCTATGCCCCTCATTATTTTATAGACTTCTATAAGATCACCCCTTAACCTCCTACTCTCCAGGGAAAAAAGCCTCAGTCTATCCAACCTCTCCCTATAAGTCAAACCATCAAGTCCCGGTAGCATCCTAGTAAATCTTTTCTGCACTCTTTCTAGTTTAATAATATCCTTTCTATAATAGGGTGACCAGAACTGTACACAGTATTCCAAGTGTGGCCTTACTAATGTCTTGTACAACTTCAACAAGACATCCCAACTCCTGTATTCAATGTTCTGACCAATGAAACCAAGCATGCTGAATGCCTTCTTCACCACCCTATCCACCTGTGACTCCACTTTCAAGGAGCTATGAACCTGTACTCCTAGATCTCTTTGTTCTATAACTCTCCCCAATGCCCTACCATTAACGGAGTAGGTCCTGGCCCGATTCGATCTACCAAAATGCATCACCTCACATTTATCTAAATTAAACTCCATCTGCCATTCATCGGCCCACTGGCCCAATTTATCAAGATCCCGTTGCAATCCTAGATAACCTTCTTCACTGTCCACAATGCCACCAATCTTGGTGTCATCTGCAAACTTACTAACCATGCCTCCTAAATTCTCATCCAAATCATTAATATAAATAACAAATAACAGCGGACCCAGCACCGATCCCTGAGGCACACCACTGGTCACAGGCCTCCAGTTTGAAAAACAACCCTCTACAACCACCCTCTGTCTTCTGTCGTCAATCCAATTTTGTATCCAATTGGCTACCTCACCTTGGATCCCGTGAGATTTAACCTTATGTAACAACCTACTATGCGGTACCTTGTCAAAGGCTTTGCTGCAGATACATATCTAGATTATTAAATAAATAAGCTAGATGGATAATATTGAGCTTAATGTGTTGTCAGGCTTTTAAAACACACAGGCTTTTGGAAACACAATCTTTTCAACACAGCAGGAGGTAATGTAAGAAAAGGCAACAAAGGTATACATCAAAAGCTTCAGATCAGGAAAACAATGATAGGTGTGAAAAGGCATTGGCGGCATTGGCCCTTTCATTCCTATTTAGTAATCTGTTCAAAGAACTGGGTTTGTAAAACATCAAATAGTATTGCATCCAGCATATGGTCAAATGGTATAAGGAACGGATTTGAAGCATTTGAGGCAATCAAAGTTGGAGACGGAAGGACCATTATGTATGTCTGGGCGTAGAAATGTAAGGGGCTATCTCTACACGAAAGGCTATAAACAGAGACAGTAAAGGGGCCTTTTACAACCCATGGTTCGAGCACATGGTCTTTTCTATGTCAAAAGGGTCCCTGGTCACATGACCAAAGCCTAAACTGTCAATCATTGAGGTATGATAGTGATTGAGGCACAGCCACAGGGAGCGATTGGACAAAAAGAATGACCCTCCCCATCCTATCGGTGAAAAAAAATATAAGAAGACGACTTTGAGAGAAGAACAGTCTCTTCACCACCCGGCAGTCACAAGGAACGCACACTGCAGTTGAACATCACGCAAGAAGAAGAAGAGGACCTCGAGGACTGAAGAGCTGATCAACCTTCAGGCCCGATAAGCAAAATCCTTGGTTTAAAGGTTGAATATGTATTAATGATTTGCCTGATGTGTGCATGAATTGTCACATAATAACACTGAGAATTATTAAGTGTATAACAGGATCTTATAAAGGAAAGTCGTATGGTTTGATTTTGCTTCATGAATGCTCGTATGAATGATTACATCATTAAATAATCACTTTTGACCAACAAAACTATTGTGAGTGAGGGTGACTGTCTTTGCTTGACTATTCATCCAGTGTCTAAGAATCACAGGAAATAAGGAATTCCCTACAGTATGGAAAGGACTGCCCAGGGAAGTGGGCAGTATTAACAAATTCTGTTGATAGAATTTCATATGATCTGGAATGCGCTGCCTGAAAGGGTGGTGGATGCAGATTCAATTGTGGATTTCAAAAAGGAATTGGATAAATATTTGAAGAGAAAAAATTTGCAGGGCTACGGGGAAAGATCGAGGGAATGGGACTAACTGGACTGTTCTTGCAAAGAGCCGGCACATGCTCGATGGGCCGAATGGCCTCCTTCTGTGCTGTAACGATTCCATGATTCTATAGAAACATAGAAAATAGGAGCAGGAGGAGGCCATTCGGCCCTTCGGGCCTGCTCCACCATTCAAAATGATCATGGCTGATTGTCTAACTCAGTACCCTGTCCCCGCTTTTTCCCCATATCCCTTGATCCTTTTAGCATTAAGAAATATATCTATCTCCTTCTTGAATACATTTAATGACTTGGCCTCCACTGCCTTCTGTGGTAGAGAATTCCACAGGTTCACCACCCTCTGAGTGAAGAAATTTCTCCTCATCTCGGTTCTAAATGGCATACCCCATATCCTGAGACTGTGACCCCTGGTTCTGGACTCCTCAGCCATTGGGAACATCCTCCCTGCATCTAGTCTGTCTAGTCCTGTTAGAATTTTATATGTTTTGATGAGATCACCTCTCATTCTTCTAAACGCTTCTGAATATAGGCCGAGTCGACTCAATCTCTCCTCATACGTCAGTCCTGCCATCCCAGGAATCAGTCTGGTAAACCTTCGTTGCACTCCCTCCATGGCAAGGACATCCTTCCTCAGATAAGGAGACCAAAACTGCACACAATACTCCTAATACTATACCACCACCTTCTCAAGGCAACTAGGGATGGGCAATAAATGCCGGCCATAATACTACAATATTAAATTCAAGAGGGAGCTGGACAAATATTTGGTAGAGCAAGCGATTAAATGTATGAGAGAAAAAAGCGTATAAAGGATTTTGTAAACTTTGGGAGTGGCTAGATGGGCCTCAGTACTCTTGTCGTGGCAGGTGCATTCTGATGTTTTCATGTGAAATTCAATAAATACACAGCACAAACTAGAGAGAACAAGTGGCTACTGTGTGCAAGATAGCAAATCCATTGCATTATGTACACTGCACAAATAAGGGTCAGTGCCAAATGGAATCAACAATCTAAATTGATCTGAATTAGACAGATCAGGATATCAAAACCACATTTCTTTCTGTGGGAGGGTGGGAGGGGATTAATTTTTGATGTCGGCCGCATGGCACAACAATTTGCAACCAGAGAATTACATAGAATTACATGACATGGAATTTACAGCACAGAAATAGACCATTCGGCCCAACTGGTCTATGCCGGTGTTTATGCTCCACATGAGCCTCCTCATCTGTAAGAAGGCTGGATGTTACAGAGAAGTGAATCTGTCAGTTACCGAGAACACAAAAAAGATCTGGAGAACTTTCCTGTAGGGAACCTGAGAACACCCCCCCCCCCCCCCCCCCCCCAGGGTAACGCATGCTTCAGAACCCTGGTTAACAAGTGCCAGTGACAACTCGGAACTTCTGAGCCATATGATAAGGGACACATTCCACCAGTAAAAACAGGGACAAATGACCAAAATTGGGACTAGCTGGCACTCTCCACGTTTCATTTTCGACTGTTTTTCTTTTCCCCTTTTAAAGCCGTTCACCTTTCCCAATTATAAATTAGTCCAAACGGCAAGATGATATATATCTTGTTTCCTTTCTCACTTTCCCTCTGCCTCTTGCTCTCTCCCTGTATCTGCTCACAATCCGATGGTTGCGGGGTTCGCTGTTCCCAGTATTCAGTTCTTCCCTTACATGAGAACATAAGAATGTATCGAGGAACGAGAACAGGCCATTCAGCCATCAAAGCTGTTCCCTCTATTACATTAACTCTCCCATTACAGCATCCAGCTAAGTTTGAACATTACTAATACTTTTGTCTCTTTGATGCCGCCTGCCAAATCATTCCAAATGCTTATCACTCTTTGAATGAAGAAGTTATTCTTAGTATCGGTGTTAAATTTTCTTTTTACCTATTCAAATTCCACTAGCTCTACTTTTACTGTGAAGTAATATTCTGGGTTTTCCCAATTTATGTACTTTTTCAATGCATTCTCGGAATATGTGCGTCATTGGCATGGCCGGCACTTATTGCCCATCCCTAGTTGCCCTGAGAAGGTGGTGGTATAGCTTGTGACACCTTGTACAGCAGAGCGGCTTGCTGGGCCATTTCAGAGGGAAGTTAAGAGTCATCCACATTGGTGTGGGACTGAGGTCACAGGTAGGCCAAACCATGTAAGGACGGCAGGTTTCCTTCCCTAAGGGACATTAGTGAACCTACCTCTTTGACCAAGCTTTTGGTCAACTGTTCTAATATCTCTTTATGTGGCTCAGTGTCAATTTTTGTCTGATTACGTTCCTGTGAAGAGCCTTGGAACGTTTTACTACATTAAAGACGCTATACAAATGCAAGCTGTTGTTGTTGTGACGGCATTTTAACTTCTGGATTTGGGAGGCTGCGGGAGTGCATGTCCAGGCTGTTTGACCATTAGGGCCGAACCCCAAAATTTCCTCATTTAACATCCTGATGTGTGCACTTTCAGCAGAGGTTTGTTGGACAGAGATCACAATCTTTGGTACAAAACTACAGGTCATAAGTATAAAATAGTCACTAATAAATCCAATAGGGAATTCAGGAGAAATTTATTTACCCAGAGAGTGGTTAGAATGTGGAACTCGCTACCACATGGAGTAATTGAGGCACATAACATAGATGCATTTAAGGGGAAGTTAGATAAGCACATGAAGGAGAAAGTAATAGAAGGGTATGCTGATTGGGTTAGATGAAGTAGGGAGGGAAGAGGCTCATGTGGAGCATAAATACCGGCATAGACCAGTCGGGCTGAATGGCCTATTTCTGTGCTGTAGCTTCGATGTAACTCACTAGGCTGGAACCTGCTCCGACAGGTGTGGCAAGGCTGTCTGCACATCCTGCAGACAAAGACTACGAAAATACTTACCTCGTGGGTCTCTGACGTCCATTTGCTCCATTTGAAGTTTCTCCTCAGTTCAGTGCTGTGATATCAGTGCACCTTTCTTTGTATTGATTGACTCTGTGGGAATGGAAGCCGCGCCCACAGAAACTGTCAAGAAGAAAAGTCACGTCCACAAGCAGGCAAGTAAAACTCATTCATTTAAAGTGAAATTCTCGATGTTAGTGTAAATAAAAAATTAACACACCTTATAAAAAGCTGAGCAAATGATTTAATTTAATGAAACTTACAGAAATTAAAAGTTAAAAAAAAATTAAAATTTTTAATTTAAACTGTTTGTAATTCAAACTGTTAATGACTGTTTCGCAGTCATTAACAGTCACCGTGCTTTTAAAAAGTAATGAAGGGCTGGTATTTTCGATCTAACTATCTACGTTCCAGTTGGGCAGATGGGTAAGTTTACGAATGTTTAATGATTTTATTGATTGCAGCGTAGATGGCCCTTTAATTCGGACCTGTCAAACCACCGGCGAACCAATGGGAGCAAGTTTGCGATTTGGGGGTTTTAATGCGCACGTGCGCGTTCGCGAACTTGCACAATGGATGCACCGGCGGTTGGAGAGGACGCCATTATGGAGCGGGGTCCTTATGGTGAGTCATTTCTGGACAAGGTATCAATCAGGAATTCTGGCTGATTTTCCCTTAGACAAGTACATGAGGGTGAAAGGAATAGAAGGAAATGCTGATTAGGGTGAGATGAATTAGGGTGGGAGGAAGCTCGTGTGGAGCATAAACATCGGCGGAGACCAGTTGGGCCGATTGGCCTATTTCTGTGCTGTAAATTCTACGTCGTGTAATTCCATGTAATCCTGTGTAATTCTAATAACAACAACAAAAACTTGCATTTATACTGCACCTTTAACATAGCAAAAATGTCCCAAGGCACTTCGCAAGAGCGTAATCAATCCTAAGCCCAGGGCACGGAGGTCAACTGGAACTTCCCTACCATCAGCCCACCTATTTAAGATCGGCCAATTGAGAAACATGCCTTTAACTGCAAAAAAACTGGTAAGAAGATCATTTCCTTCCCCATGTTTCAAATTTACCAATTTATTTTAATAATTTTACTTCTAATAAGTTCACACTTCTTTTCAAAGCAACCATTGTATGATTTACTCTGTTATTTTCAATATTTATATAAGGATTGGAGTTGGGGATCAATTTTTTAGTTCACCTGTCTAGGCCATCTGGAATTTAGCCCTGCCTAACATGATCCATCCCTCTACCTCCAAATCTGCCACTTCCTCTCAAACCTCATGATGTTCCCCAAGCTTCATTAGAAAGCGTCCCTTCTCAAACTATGCCTTCACAGCCCTGAAGACCCCCACCTATCCTCTGCAAGGTATTCTTGACTTTGTCTTTGTCCAGGGAGGGCCCAATCAGGGAATCAGCACTATATTCTTGTCCTGTCCATATATTATGAGTCAGCAGTCCTAAAGGATCTCAAAGTCCCTCTATTTCTATTTCCCTCCTACCTGGAGGCAAAGGGAGTGACATTGGTCATTTCCACCAGCAAGAAGCAGGCTCGTAACGAATTGGCAGCCCGTTCTACATCATACCCAATTTTCTTTTCCACAATTCCTCACCAAAAACTCCGAACGGGTATCGCATGGGCTACTCGTGGGAAATCATCAGGCTATCTAGTCCCCTTACTGTTGACCCATCTTACCCAAATCCTGCAATGCATCACATCTTCCTCTGCTAGAGGAGACCTGGACCAATTCAAGGCAACAGAATGATGCCAACTGCCCAAATCTCCATAATGGTGTCACAACTCAGCCCCAAACCAACAAAGTTATCGAAATCTGCCTACCCGGCTGACTTTATAATAAAATCCTGCTATCAGCAAATAGGCAGTTGCCTCTCCCAATCCAGTTTGCTATTTATAGATGTTTGTCTCATTGGATATTTACGGGGAGGCGGAAAGGGTGTGGGGGCACCTGTTAGTGACCGGGAAACACGGATATACCGGGAAGGCGGAGGTCCTGCTGAATTTAACGGCAGCTCGTAATGGGGTGGGGCGGTGGGGGGGGGGCGGGGGACTCAGAGCGCGGCAGCGAGGAGGGAGGGAGACATCGCTGGGGCGAGATATCACGGGGGACCGTGGTGCGGGGGGGGAAGCACCTCTGCTCCTCCTGTCCCACAGACATGTCGGAAAAGCACTTGTTTGCTGGACCTGGCAGCTCCCTCCTCCCTTCAGCTGCCGGGTCTCCCGAGCCCCGGGAAATCCAGCTGGCCAGCCATAAATTTAAGTGGCAGTCAAAATCTGAGGAACGCAGCCTCATTAACATATTAAAATCACCGACTCGCCTCTCCAGAGAGGGTTACTTGGCTGACCCCAACCCGCTGTGGTGAAACTGGAAGTAGGCACGTTCACAGCGGGTTGGGATTGGGTTTCATATTTTTAGCAATTTAACAACTCCCCGACCCTCTTCCACCATCGTGGGGCGGGGTGGGGGAGGGCCGAAAACTCCGCCCATTGACTTTACTCAATGCTTAATTCGATGTCCTTGCAAAGTGCTGTCTGAATGAAGGGGAACGCCCACTTGAATCTAACGTAATCTAATGAAGGCTAACACAGAAGAAATGCATCACTGTAAAGAACTCTGAATGTTAAAAGATAGATTCTATCAATGTGGTTTTGTGAGCCACCGGATAGCTTTAGATTTCTTCACAAACAAATAAAAGGATAACAGTTGGTCCTGTTCAGAACAAAACAAATAAATGATTGCCACTGACCAAAGCATGCAGAGCTCTTCTGTTTTCACTCGCTAATCATAAATTCATAGAATGATAAGGCACAGAATGTACCTGTGCCGGCTCTTTGAAAGTGCTACCCAATTAGTCCCACTCCCCTGCTCTTTCCCCACGGCCCTGCAAATTTCTCTCCTTCAAGTATTTATCCAATTTCCTTTTGAAAGTTGCTGTTGAATCTGCTTCCACCGTCCTTTCAGGCAGTGCATTCCAGATCATAACAACTCGCTGCGTAAAAAAAAAATTCTCCTCATAATATCATGTGTCAGTGACCTCAGGGAATACAAACGGCTATCTGACTTATTTTTTTTGCTGATTTGACAAGTCCCGGTGTCACAAAGTGGATGGTGTCGTTTTTAATATTACGTTGACATTTCCTGCGGACCCCTTCGGTGCTGTTAGTGGAAGAGCTTGCAACGGCACACAGGGAGAGTGCACATCGGCACACTGGCTGAAGCAGTTCTCCTTCTGCGCATGTACGGCAAACCGCTGTTGTTTTCAGTGAGCCTTTATTAACACCTCAAACAAACAATCAATCCCCCCGCCCCTCCATTTAAAACAAAAAGAATGGCTGTGCGGAGTTTTCTGATCACAGAAATGACGGCTTAGATTTATCACTGCAGTTCAGCCAGGAATGGGCGACCATATTGAAATTTAAGGAGACTACTGGGTGGAATGTGCACTGTGCCTGCTTCACCCAGTACATAGAATTACATAGAATTTTACATCATAGAAACAGGCCATTCGGCCCAACTGGTCTATGCCGGTGTTTATGCTCTACATGAGCCTCCTCCCACGTCTCTTCATCTAACCCCACCACCATATCCTTCTATTCCTTTCTCCCTCATGTGTTTATCCAACGTCCCCTTAAATGCATCTATGCTATTCACATCAATTACTCCTTGTGGTAGGGAGTTCCACATTCTCACCACTCTCTGGGTAAAGAAGTTTCTCCTGAATTCTTTATTGGATATATTAGTGACTATCTTAGAAACATAAGAACATAAGAGATAGGAGCAGGAATAGGCCATATGGCCCCTCGAGCCTGCTCCGCCATTCAAGAAGATCATGGCTGATCAACCATGATCTTATCAAGGGGCAGAGCAGGCTCATGGGGCCGAACGCTCTACTCCTTAATTCGTATGATCGTATGTTTGTATCTTCGACCTCAACTCCACTTTCCTGCCCAATCCCCATATTCCTTGATTCCCCTAGAGTCCAAAAATCTATCTATCTCAGCCCTGAATATACTCAACGACTCAGCATCCACAGCCCTCTGGGATAGAGAATTCCAAAGATTCACAACCCTCTGAGTGAAGGAATTCCTCCTTATCTCAGTCTTAAATTGCCGACCCCTTATCCTGAGACTATGCCCCCTAGTTCTAGACTCTACAGCCAGGGGAAACAGCCTCTCAGCATCCACCCTGTCAAGCGCCCTCATAATCTTATACGTTTCAATGAGATCACCTCTCATTCTTCTAAACTCCAGAGCATAGGCCCATTCTACTCAATCTCTCCTCATAGGACAGCCCTCTCATCCCAGGAATCAATCGAGTGAACCTTTGTTGCACAGCTTCTAAGGCAAGTATATCCTTCCTTAGGTAAGGAGACCAAAACTGTACTCAGTACTCCAGGTGTGGACTCACCAAAGCCCTGTACAATTGTAGTAAGACTTCCTTACTCTTGTACTCCAACCCCCTTGCAATAATGGCTAACATGCCATTTGCCTTCCTTACTGCTTGCTGTACCTGCATGCTAACTTTTTGTGTTTCTTGCACGAGGACACCCAAATCTCTCTGAACACTAACATTTAATAGTTTCTCACCATTTAAAAAAGATTCTGTTTTTCTATTCTTCCTACAAAGTGAATAACTTCACATTTCCCCACATTATACTCCATCTGCTACCTTCTTGCCCACTCACCTAACCTGTCTATATCACTTTGCAGACTCTTTGGCCCCAATTTTCAAATCAAATTGCGGGTGCATTGGGGGTGGTGGGGGGGGGTGGGCTGCGAAAATGGCGAAAATCCTGAGCGGGTAAGGAAGCCGGCCTCAATCCGCCGACTTCCAGGTTTCCCACAGACGCACCTGTGTGTGTGCACGCTTCCCGAATGCGGAGGTCCTGCTGGCAATTAAAGCAGGCGGGATGATAGTTAAAGAACCAAATGTACCTTGAGGTACTTAAGGTACTTTATTTCTGACGTGGTAGATAGTTAAAACGATTTTAAACTTACCTGGGCGGCTTCCCCACGGCTTCCGATTCACGCCTGGTGAAACCAGGGCTGGATCAGGCAAAAATAAATTAAATAAATTAAATAAAAAACCACTGCACAACGTTAAAACACAAAATCAACCTACCTTTCCACCGATTTCACCCGCACTCCCTGCTCCGATGTCCGATGTCTCCCTCTCTGATGTTTCCCACTCCCCCTGATGTCTCCCTCTCTGATGTCCCTCTCAGCCACTGATGTCTCCCTTTCCGATCTCCCCCTCTCCCACCCTCCCGATCTCCCTCTCCCCCCCCCACCCGATCTCCACCCCCACCCCGATCTTCAGCACCCTCCACTCTCTGTTCCGGCGCCGGTTGACGTCTCTCTCTCTCTGTCTCTCTATTTCTCTCCCTCCCCCTCGGTGTTGCAGCTCTTGTCAGCAGCCAGCCTGTCAATCAACTTTAATCACCATCAATTACATCGCGATCGCATCAGAAAAGGTAATTTTTTTTTATTTGGGTTTGCCACGTGCACCTTCACCCCCCCACCACCATTTCAAAATTAAGCCCTCTGTGGCCTTCTCACATCTTACTTTCCCACCTCCTTTGTATCGTCAGCATACTTGGATACATTACACTCGGTCCCCTCATCTAAGTCTTGTATTTATGGCCTCTAGTTTTTGACTCCCCCACAAGTGGAAACATCTTCTCTACGTCTACCCTATCGGACACCTTCATAATTTTAAAGACCTCTATCAGGTCACCTCTCAAGCTTCTCTTTTCTAGAGAAAAGAGCCCCAGCCTGTTCAGTCTTTCCTGATAGTTGTGCCCTCTCAGTTCCAGTATCATCCTTGTACGTTTATGCACCTTCTCCGCTGCCTCTATATCCTTTTTGTAATATGTAGACCAGATCTGTGCACAGTGCTCTAAGTGTGGTCTAACCAAGGCTCTGTATAAGTTTAACATAATTTCTCTGCATTTCTCTGCATTTCCTCTCGAAATGAACCCCGTTTACAGGACCGCTGGTGCCCGACCTCCCAGTGACAGCTGGCGGTCCAGCCGGAGAGGAGCCGAAAAATAAGCTTGTGTTTATTTTTTGCGGGACCGGGAGGAGCAGGAGTTCTCCTTCGGGCTCCACAAAACCGGCTTGTGCCGCTGCTGCTCCTTACCTTACCCGCGGAGTTACCTTCTTCTGGCCCAGAGACCGTCCGATGTTGCCTGTGATCGGCCCAGGTCGCTCGTTTCTTGCCCGCAGCCCGCCAACCTAATGAGGCCTGGCCCGGCAGAATGGATCAGCCCTCCTGCCGGGACTAACGGGTACCTGACTGGCGTATTCCTTCACCCGACCACCCGATGTCCGTTGGCGTTAAAATCTACCGCACCGTTTAATTTGAAGCAGTGTTCTCTGGATTTACTGTTCAAAATATTTAAATGGAGAAAAGAATCAAGGACGAACCAACAACTAAAGCACAGGTTCAGCCATCTTAGAGGAAACAAACTAGCCCATCAACATAACTTTGGAGGGAAGCCATTAGATGGCGATTTGTTTTAGAAGTGGATAGTGGCAGATCATGTCGAAGGCTGGGGAGATGTCTGAAGCGATGACAAGTGATTCACCAAGTTGCTCAGAGATGCATGAAATGGGCAGCAAGACCAGCAGTGGAATGGGCTGTCACTTGCCTTCTGTCAGTTGTGGAGCAGTGCTAACAGAGGCAATCTATATCATTCAGGCTGAGAGACGCTGCAGGAGGGCAAGAGGCCACGCGGGAGAGAATCTAAACCGATGTTATACACTGCTGTTTATAAAGATATGCATTGAAAGCTAAAAAAGAAATTGCCAGCAATGGACTTACTGTTTCCTTGCTAATTTCCAGTAAAAGCTAAGAAAATACAGTGGCTAGGTTACATTCCCATAACGGATTAGAAAAAATAAAATGATCCCCAGTCACAATTCTTTGTTGTCAGGTCACAGGTTATACCTTAGCTATTTCACCACGACAGCTACGGTATCTCACCATCCTACCATAGAAACAGTCACCAATTTCAGACACTGTTACGGCGAACAATGAGGGTGAATATCAGTGATGGTCTGTATAACATTATAACCGTCGTTAGGTACAAACACTGGTGCTATACCTGTGCAAACTTTTAATGTGGTGTGAGCCTTGACTCAGTCAGTAGCACACTTACCTCTGAGTTAATAGGTTGTGGGTTCAAGTCCCACTTCAGAGATTTGAACACATAATCTAGGCTTTCAGTGCAGTACTGAGGGAGTGCTGCAGTGTCAGAGTTGCTGTCTTTTGGATGAGACATTAAACCAACCTCTCAGGTGGATGTAAAAGATCCCTTGGCAATATTCAAGTAAGAGCAGAGGAGTTCTCCCCTGGTGTCCTGATCAATATTTATCCCTCAACCAACATCACTAAAACAGATTAGCTGATCATTATCACATTGCTGTTTGTGGAACCTTGCAGTGCACAAATTGGCTGTCACGTCTCCTACATTACAACACTGACTTCAAAATTTATTTCTTTAAATTCCTTTGTGCACTGTCTCAATGCAGGCATTAACGTATTTAAATAAAATTTTTACAATACCCCAATGTAACCCAATGTGCTATATGAAGCAGTAGTTGGATTACTGAAATCTGCCGGTTGTAACATTTTGCTTTCAGAGGCCTTTAACATGCTGCTCAAGCTTTGTTCTTCTAGTTTATGATTTCAACAGAAGCCACTGGCATTGATAATTCTATAACACCATGGTGCCTGTGATATTAACTACAAGTGCATATAGCATGTTCCAGTCCACTCTTGCTTGCATTGTGATAAACGCCAGCATGGACTGGTTGGGCCGAATGGCCTGTTTCCACGTTGTAACTTCTATGTATTTCTATGAGAAGGCTGATCAATAAGGAGGTTCTCTCTGTGTAGCGTTTTTTTATAAACACGTTCACAATTTTGCTACACATAACACCAAGAGTAAATCACCCTCACACGCTGTTTCTAGGGCTATGTCTTTTTCCATTTGCTAAACTTAGCAAAAAGTGTGAACATGAAACAGGTAACAGTACTTTCAACTCGCATTTAACTTTTTCAGCAAAACTAGCAAATGGACGATGACATATTACATCGAGTTATACCAAGTCTACAACATAGAAACAGGCCATTCGGCCCAACTGGTCCATGCCGGCATTTATGCTCCACACGAGCCTCCTCCCACCCCTCTTCATCTAACCCTATCAGCATAACCTTCTATTCCTTTCTCCCTCATGTGCTTATCTAGTTTCCCCTTAAATGTATCTATGTTATTTGCCTCAATTACTCCTTGTGGTAGCTTATAAATATATATACATAGGTGATATATATATGTATGTATATATGTTATATATAGATATAAGTGAGGTTATACAGCATTTATCCTTCGAGCTTTGCACTTTAATTTACCTTTTTTCTTTTCACTATCTGCGCTAGATCTTCATTGTGGTGCAATGGCCATCAATGGGTTAACATCGCTTATACATCATCTTTCAAATCCACTACCAAAAACAAAATATACATTTTCTTTAGTGTGGTGTAATTACCTTTAAAGTTGGGTCTAATTCTCGCATCGTATCCTGATGTTCTTCCCATCAATTTGTCCAGAAAGTCTGATGGAGACATTGGTGGAGCACGAGATCTAGAACCTTCTATTTCTTTGGTTGTCACCAAGCTGAAAGCAAACACGCAAATACAGTATAAAAGAACACAAGTCATTGGCAGTGTAAGAAGACATTATAAATAACAAAGTTACCTAAAGTGTATCGGAGTTTGGAAAAAAAAAGCAGATCAACATACTTGAGGAGAGCTGAACAGGATACACTTATGTTTGCAGGTGGGATTATAATTCCATGTATCAATGTTTAAAACCTGGGTATTTCAGATTAACAGGATTTCCAGGGGGGGTGGATAGGCACGTCTGATCCAGATCATTATGTAATTGGATGCAGATGACTTTACAGGACATGACGAAGGTTATATTATCAGTGTAAAGTAAAAAAGAAAGATATTGCATTTCTATAGCGCCTTTCACGACCTCGGGACGTCCCAAAGCGCTTCACAGCCAATGAAGTACTTTTGAAGTGTAGTCACTGTAGGAAACGCGGCAGCCAGTTTGCGCACAGCAAGGTCCCACAAACAGCAATGTGATAATGTCACTGTTGTAATGTAGGAAACTGTTGTGAGTAGAATCAGAAAATTCTGGAAACACTCAGCAAGTCAGGCAGCACCTATGAAGAAAGAAAGAGTTAACGTTTCAGGTCGATGACCCTTCAGGGTCAGGACTGGCGAAAGGTCATCGACTCTGTTTCTTTCTCCACAGATGCTGCCTGACCTGCTGAGTATTTCCGTCATTTTCTGTTTTTATTTCAGATTTCCAGCATCCGCAGTATTTTGCTTTTGTTGTAAGTAGGGTTCAGCTGATTAATCAGTTGGTTGAAGCAGAGCTATGCAGGCCAGGAAAGTCCCAGGTTTGATCCCCAGTCTGTGCTGAGTTAGATAATTTCAAGTGAGGTGGGAGTAGGGTTGGTAAAATTGGCCTCAGTACCTTGGAGTTTTCACTGGTTGTGATTTCTTCCTCCCCCAAAGAGGTCAAATAGCTTTCTGATCCTCATCGTCTGGGGTTAAATAGCCTACCGATACTCAGGGGCCCAAATTTGTGGCCCTTCCCACACAATCCTGCTGTAACTTCATCGGGAGTGCACCAGAAGGGCTGGAAATTATGACAGGGCCCAGAAGCACAAGCTCCCGACCTTATTTCAGGGCTTCCAGGATGGGTTGTTAGGGAAGGAGACTCCAACTGCCTCAAACAAGGCCAATGGGCTAAGACAAGGTGGGACTGTGGATCAGGACTCACTGTGCTGGGAGTTACCGCATCACCAGCCCTCAAAGGACCCCTGCGTAAGGCTGGGGGCAAGTACGCTTGGTAAGGCCAGTTGTACCATGCCGCCAAGCAGCAGAAGTGGTGGCCACCTGCAGGTCCAAATCAGGATGTGACCTGGACCCCCCCAAAAGTTATTTTTTAAAAAAATTATAAAAATTATTTACAAAGGGGGCCACGAAGGGCAAGTCTGAGACCCTCCTGGGAAACGAGAGCCTGTCAACGACCTCCCAGGACTCCCAGGTTACACCAGACTTTCCAACCTCCTGGAATTGGCAGGTTCCCCAGATGTTTCCACTTGTTGGGAGTCCAAAACTAGGGGTAATCAATAAAAGATAGTCACTAATAAATCCAGTAAGGAATTCAGGAGAAACTTCTTTACCCAGAGAGTGGTGAAAATGTGGAACTCGCTACCACAAGGAGTAGCAGAGGCGAATAGTATACATGCATTTAAGAAAGAGAGAAATAAATAGAAGGATATACTGATAGGGTTAGATGAAGTAGAGTGGGAGGAGGCTTGTGTGGAGCATAAACACTGACATAGACCTATTGGGCCGAATGGCTTGTTTCTGTGCTGTAGATTCTATGTAATTCTATGTGTCGCTAATGGCTTGAGTACTTAACTAGTGGGATGCAAATAACCCATCAATGCCTTGCCATCATCTACAAGGCTCATGTCAGGAGTATGGTGGAATATTCACCACTCTCCTGGATGGGTGCAGCTACAACAACACTCAAGAGGTTTGACACCACCCAGGACAAAGCAGTTCCTTGAACAGCACTCCTACCACTGAATTCAGTATCCACTCCCTCCACCGCTGATGCACAGTGGCAGCAGAGTGTAAAATCTACAGGGCGTACTGCAGCTTGATTCAATAGTACCTCCCAGCCTTGTGACCTCTACCACTAAGAAGGACAAGAGCAGCAATATCATGGAAACACCATCACCTTCGAGTTTCCTTCCAAGTCATAAACCACCCTGACTTGGAGATATGTCATCGTTCCTTCATCGTCACTGGGTCAATATGCTGGAATTCCCCATCTAACATCATCGTGGGAGCATCATCACCACAACGACTGCAGAAGACGTAAACCCACTGCCACCTTCTCAGGGCAACTAGGGTCGGGCAATAAATGCTGGCCTTGTCAGCATTGCCCACATCCAATGAACAAATTTTAAAAATGATTACGTTATGCAGACAAACGTTTGGGAGTTAATTTTAATGCATGCAAAAGTCGTGGTCTGGGGTGCACAATTTCCCAACATGCATTCCAGGAGCACGCTGGGAGCACCCCCACAGTAAACCTGCCCTATAGTAAAGAAAGAAAATGAAAGAATTTGTATTTATAAAGCCCCTTTCACGATCACAGGATATTTTAATCGAGTTTCTATTTCAAGAGGTTGAAGGAGAGGGAGGGTTATTGATGGAGTCCGTTTTTCAATCTAATATCCTTTAAGTGACTTTGCCTATTTGGTTGATTCATTCCGCTGATTTTTTTTTGATTTGTCCCTTGCTTTATGGAACAAACCTGCCCGTGCAAATTTTCCAGCCTTTAGTACGTTCTCAGCTTTTATTATAGACATTTGCTGCCCTGATAGTTCAGTGAGTAACTGAGCTGTACAAGTCGGGATTGTCCCCAGATTCAGTCTCCGTTCTGTACGGAGTTAGCCAGGGCAGCAGTAGGTGAGACACCAATGGCCTCGGCACCCCAGTTATGGGGAGGGGAAAATTCAACTCCAGTTCCTGCATCTAGTTGTGACTGAACCTCCCCTGCTGAAGTGCATGTGCGTGGCCATTGGGTAAAAGCTGTGTCAATCTCAGCTGTGAAGCCCCACCCCCTCCCCGCGGTCAAATAGCCTGAAGACAATGAATGCCAAAGGCTCATACATAAATAATGCCCACTTGGGCATGATGCCAGCAGGCAATCACTGGTTTCTGTGGAACTGTACTCAGAAAGGAATCAGCAACTTTAGCTGAGGAGGAAGCGAAAAGGAGAAAAAAATCCTTCTCATTTTAATTTTTTTAACTGGTGGGGGCAGAGTGTTACCAGGTGCACAATAATGGCTACCAGGCAGCCCAATGGAGCCGTGTACTCCACAGACTTCAGGCGTAATCTAGGCTGGCACCTCAGTGCTTCATTGTCGGAGATGCTGCAATGTCGGAGGTGCCATCTTTCGGATGAGATGTTAAACTGAGGCCCCATCTGAGAGCATCATCCCCATTGGCTCTGCGGTGGGACAGTATTATCCACCCGACGAGTGATGGCATAATTGTGCATACTGGTACTGTAGTTTTGCATGTTTCAGGATCAGAGAGGCCACGAGTGAAGGGAATGGGCACTTGGCCAGAGGCTATCCTGTCTTTTCCCAGGGGTGTCATTTGGGTATGATACTATAAAGATCATGACCAACATGGAGCTGCCTTCATAGAAGTAACAACACAGAAACAGGCCAATCGGCCCAACCAGTCCGTGTCGGTGTTTACCTTCCACACGAGTAAATAGTCCTAATCACATTCACTCACCCTGTTCCCATACCCCTTCATTACCCATTCCATTATCCAATCAGGTCTTGAATGTGACATGGGGGTAATTTTAACCTTAAGCCACCCAATAGAAAGTAAAATCGAGCGGGGTAGCCGATCCGTTCCTGTCGGTTTCCTCAGGGCTGGTTAGGTTAAAATTACCCCCATAGTTTCTACCTCAACTACTAGCCCTGGAAGTGAATTCTACAGCCTCACAACTCTCTGTGTAAAGAGGTTTCTTCAACCCTCTGTTCTAAACGTCTTTAAGTACAAACACTTTAGGGTATGGGGGGTGAACCTGGTCTCCAGCAGTAGCGCAAAATGGGCACCAGCGAATCGGCCACCCAATTTACAACCCGCCCGATTTTATTTTCCATTGAAGGCAATGGAAAAGAAAATCGGGCATGGTGTAAAATGGCTGCCGATTCGCTAGCGACCATTTTGCGCTACTGCCGGAGATCAATTCCTCCCCCATGTGCAAATATTTAAATTCCTTTTAATCTTGTGTCTATGGCCCTTCGTTCTTGACCCCTCAACTACTGGAAAGAATCTGCTTCCACTTACACTATCCCCTCCTTTCGGAATTTCAATCATGTTGCCCCATAATCACGTTGTTCCAACAAAAAGGTCCCGATTTTTCAAGTCTTACTTCCTATTTGTATTTCCTCCGACCAGGCAGCATCCTAGTGAATGTCAGGCCCACTCTTGTGATGATCAGGTTTCCCCCAGGTGCTCAAGAACCTTCTGAGATGGACAGTATTAATGTCTTTCTATAATTGTTTGGCCTCTTTGCACAGGCTTCACACAGTGTAGCAGTTAAAGTTACTCTGTACCACGAGCTGACATCACATAACTGCTTTGTCACACGTTATTTTCAAAGTCTTTTTTGGTCCCGGGATCATTATTTCTCATTTATGCCTATAATTATAAATAATAATTACATTGGTATTATAATCCCTACTCTGCAAATGATTGAGAAATGAACTCGTGTGGCATGACTGATGTTGCTCGCACTTGTAAACTCACACACCAATGAAATATATTGATCCCCTGTTGAATGGATGAAATAGGTTTGGACAGAAACCATGCAATGAACACGATTTGGGGAGGAGGTGTAAGTAATCGATTTTAAATCTGAACTTTCAAGGACATTATCACAGAGCTTTAATACGTTGCCTTCACAATTCTGTCTGAGGCCAACTATTTGAGTTGTAGAGCTGGCCAGCACCGTAAGCCCTCAGCCACATATGATGATTTTCATTAGTAAAACGTCTCAAGGCGCTTCACAGGAGTCATTATCAAACAAAGTTTGATCTAATCCGTAAGAGCAATGAATTGTGGAAGTGCAGAATGTTTTCTGATGCGAACGGTTCTACATTCCCGGTGGAATAGCCTTGACTGACAGGAGCGCACATTGGAAACTCAGGCAATGATGTGCTCCCATTGCACAAGGCTCCCCACCAGGAGTGCGGACTTGTAAAATTACCCTCCATAATCTGGCCACAGATATTCCTGAGAAAGTACACATGTGCCAAAGCGTTATTTGTTTTGCTTCAAACTTTTTGAAAATCCATTTGGTCTAGAAAGTCTCTCCAACTCATTGTTCACAAAAGAAGGTAGACTATCCTTCCTTTTGGGCTTCCTTCCAATGTTGAGTAATGGTAAGCAAGAGAAGAAAACATCATAATTTGTGTCAACTTTACCATCATCTGCACGAGCCCAGCATAACACAATCTGCTGGAGATATTTGGTGGGGTTTTCACCAACTTAGTCAAGTTTTTGAAATGGCTATCATGGCTTTAGTTGCCAACGCAATGGCTGGTATTTGTAATATTACCCACTGACAGTCTTAATTCCCATAAACTTGACTCTTGTCTGGACATATTTTATGAAATTCCATTGCTGAGCTCCAGGTTTACCAGCTGCTCGGAGTCTCATTTGACAGGAGCGTCAACCAAAGATTCAGGTGTAGAAGTCTGCGGTGCTTCCAATAGTCTGGTCATTCATTCTAATTGGGACTGCTACCTACCGGGCATGCTCGCTCTCCCTGTCTGATTCTCTGATCTCCAGTTCCGCCAGGTAACAGAACCGCGCAAAAGTTACCTCATTAGATATTTTTATACTTAAGATGATTCAATGGGTGTGAGACTTGGAGTGGAATATTTCAGAGAAGCTTGGAGGTGTACAGTGGAGCTCTTCACAAGTAAAGTTTCACTTTAAATGTAGTTAAAATTGAAACAGAAAGAAAGAAAGACAGACTTGAATTCATATTTCAGGATGTCCCACAGCGCTTTACAGCCAATTAAGTATTTTTGAAGTGTAATCACTGTTGTAAAGAAGGAAAAGCGGCAGCCAATTTGTGCATAGCAAGGTCCCACAAACAGCAATGTGATAATGACCAGGTCATCTGCTTTAGTGATGTTAGTTAATGGATAAATATTGGCCAGAACACTGGGGAGAACTCTCCTGCTCTTCTTCGGATCTTTTATGAGTGCCTCAGTTTAACGTGTCGCCCAAAAGATGGCACCTCCAACAGTGCAGCGCTCCCTCAGTACTGCACTGGAGTGTCAGCCCAGATTTTGTGCTCAAGTCTCTGGAGTGGGATTTGAACCCACAAGAGTAAGGAAGATTTGCTACAAATGTACAAGGCTTTGATGAGACCACACCTGGAATACTGTGTACAGTTTAGGTCTCCTTATCTAAGGAAGGATATACTTGCATTAGAGGCAGTGCAACGAAGGTTCACTAGATTGATTCCTGGGATGAGAGGGTTGTCCTGTTGGAAAAGATTGAGTAGAATAGGCCTATACTCTCTGGAGTTTAGAAGAATGAGAGGTGATCTCATTGAAACATACAAGATTCTGATGGGGCTTGACAGGGTAGATGCTGAGAGATTGTTTCCCCTGGCTGGAGAGTCTAGAATTAGGGGGCATAGTCTCAGGATAAGGGGACGGCCATTTAAGACTCAAATGAGGAGGAATTTCTTCACTCAGAGGGTTGTGAATCTTTGGAATTCTCTACCCCAGAGGGCTGTGGATGCTGAGTCGTTGAGTATATTCAAGGCTGAGAGAGATAGATTTTTGGACTCAAGGGGAATCAAGGGATATGGGGATCGGGTGGGAAAGTGGAGATGAGGTAGAAGATCAGCCATGTTCTGATTGAATAGCGGAGCAGGCTCGGGGGGCCGTACGGCCGACTTTTGCTCCTAATTCTTATGTTTTTTGTAATCTTCTGACCCAGTGCTACCAACTGAGCCTCAGCTGACACTAACTGGAGTTAAAGAAAATGAAATAAATACATTGATTAGAAGCTATTGCATTTCAGCAGGCTTCCTTCAGTGATTTTTATGGAGACTGAAGGATTGCCTCAGAGAACATAGGTGGAAGATTTGTTCTGTGTGTTAGTGCAGTGAAATTGCAAATGTGCTTTTCGAGAACAGGTTTATGATTTTGCACCTGCTAATGCACAGAAGACATCTTCGTGTATGGTGATAGAAGTCCTTTTACATGATATAAGGTCCTGTCCAATAATTCAAACCTTTAAAACATTCTTGTGGTGGTGTGCACTGTAGTGATAGCAGAGGCAATTCACTGTACACCGATCCAACCATTCAACAATATGGTGCACAGGTTTACACAGAGATTGGCCAGTGCTATGTTATACTCTGCTTCTCTGTCCTTCCTCTGTTCCTTTCTCAAATTTTAAATCTCATGGGTTAAGGAGATAGACTGTTGGTCCCATTGTTCACTAAGGCCCCAGATGTCCCATTGCCCTCGCTGCACCGTTATCAGCTCGCACGTCCAACAACTTACAGGGCAAAAAGTTTTCGAGCTGAAGGCTACAGTCTAATAGCGCAAGCCGCGAGATGTCCCACTCCAGCAAAATCCGGGGTGTTTAACAACAGTTGATTGAATAAGATTCCCTTGCTAGTGCCCGTCCCCATTCCCGGCAGAATTTCACCACGAAGAACAAAAGGAGCAGAGGTCCAGCCTAGTAGGGCCCCTTCCCAAAATCCACCTGCCCAGTTTACACTGTCGCTGCATCCCCCTGGCTCCAGGGATTTCAGGGTCTCACTGCCAAGGCTCACACATCAAGGATGGTGACTTTGGGAGAGGTACTGTAGGGCTGCCAGTGGTCAGGGAGCTAGTCCAGCATTAGTCAGCATCCTCAGGTCCGGAGGGGAGGAAAGCAGGACAACGTTCCAAAACAAACCTAAACGCAGAGTTAGCCATCGTGGATTCTTACTGACCCAATTTCAGTGGAAAATTAATAAACAAAGGCAAAGCTTCCGAGTATAGAAAACTGCAACATTTCTCCCTGATAATTGAGAACTGTAAGATTCAAATCTGACATTCAAATTTAAATAATTCATATCTGACCAGTCGCATTCCACAGATGGCCTTCCCATGGTTCCAACATGACTGGAACATATTGTTCCATGGAGTATATGATCATCTATGCCTGTATTTATCCCTATAATCTATTCATTCTTTAAAAAGATAGGCTTCCAGCTCCTTTTCTTTTTCAACTGAATGTAATTACATTTTTCAATGCAATACATTGTGCCTAGACAAGCAGGTCTGACTTTACAATTCTCAGACAAAGACACAGTGCACAAACTTGTCTATCTCATATGTGCAGTTTGGTCAACCCTATTCTCTTATTTATCTCGTCCTGTCGGGTTCTGCATATTGTTCCCAAGCTTCATGCTCTGTTTCTGTAGTTCAGTGTAGCTGCAGACCGGAATTCTGCATAGTGCTGATTCCCTTCCCCTCTCTCCTTTCTTATGCTGTTCAACATCCCAGAGAAATTCCTGAGCAAGGTACTTGCTCAAATTTTCCCTTTTTGTATTGCTATTATTCATTGATTACACCACACTGATATATGCTACGTTCACATGCATATATGTGGTACATTATGGTACTGAGTGAATGCTTTCAGAGAGGGCCCATGTATATTGCTGCATTTCTCAGATGCGTTGATGGTTCTTGATATGCCAGCAGAACTTTGCCAATGACCCTATTCAGGTGCGATGCAGTGTGCTCCATGTGCAAAGAAAACAATCCTTGTTGCCTAACTTGTTCCTACACTCACTTTCTCACTTCAGAATTCTGATGTTGGTGCTGTGCTACTGCCAGATATCAAATATGGAATGGATCAATATGCTACACCAGGTGTTACATACAAAATATGGCACGGATCAATACACTACATCAAATGTCAGATATGAAAGCTGGAATGGGAAGCTGACAAATTCTCTCTGCTTTACTGTACGTGAGGGTACAGTGAGCCTGTATGGGTTGTGTGCAGTGTTCTCTTTGTGACAATATATAGTAGGACCAGCAGTCTCCCCTTACAACAGCTAAAAGAAATCAGTCGCAATGAAGCTGATCTGTGGCTATCTTTGAACCTTTAGCACAATTCCTTCCGAGGTTCGAGAGGGAAAATGGGGGTGGTGCTTCCAGGGGATTATAATTTAGTATATGATGGGAGAGAAAGGCAGATTATAATGGTTATTAAGCTGACAGGTAGGACTGATAAAATATTAACACTTGTGTCTAGTGCTCTATTACCGAATCAACTGAAACGACCTCATATTATGGTTTAGCTCAGATTCCAATTTGGAACGGTACTGTTGATTCCCAACAAGAACGTAAAAAAAATTGTCCAAATGTTGCTGCAAATAAATAAAAACATTCCACTGGGGTTCCATGGTTGTAGTAGCTTTGCATTTATTCAGGAATATTTGGTCGTTTCCCCTTCAGCCATTGTCATATTGATGGCGTAGGAGAATATTTAAATTACTATCTGAACATTCATTTGCATGCATATCATTCCATTTGGTGGCGACAAATTAAACAAAATCTTGACACCATACAAAGCTTATTAACCCTGCCTTGCCACCTACACATATTGCAAAAATAACATCCAGTGTCATGTTAATGAACTGCAGACACAAAGATTTGGCTCTAGTTCTGGCCACTGTTTAGTGTCGACTGGATTTGCCTCAGCAGATTGAGGGCTCAATCCTCTCAACTGTGTCTTTTAGTTATAGTCCAACAAATTTATTTTAAATTTCACAAGCTTTCGGAGGCTTCCTCCTTCCTCAGGTGAACGGTGTGGAAAATTTTTCCATACCGTTCACCTGAGGAAGGAGGAAGCCTCCGAAAGCTTGTGGAATTTAAAATAAATTTGTTGGACTATAACTTGGTGTTGTAAAATTGTTTACAATTGTCAACCCCAGTCCATCACCGGCATCTCCACATCGTGTCTTTTAGGGTTGCCAACCCTTCAGGATTATCCTGGAGTCTCCAGGAATTAAAGATTAATCTCCAGGACACTACTGCGAGCAAACCGGGAGAAAAATTAGGAGAACTGAAAAAAGATTTTTCTTCATTTTCTTTGAACACTTTTGTTTATTAATTATAAAAATATTAGAGATGAGGAAAAAATGGCAGCTTGACTGGACGGGGTGGTTGGAGGCGGGAGGTCACGTGATGAAACCTCCAGGAATACGTTCAACCACAGTTGGCAACTCGAGTGCCTTTTTGTTGTTGGTTTGTGTTTTTTTTCCCCCAAAATAAATAACGTATTATGTTCTGGGATTCTGCAGTGAATTAAGATTTTGGACACATCTAGTTAAGAACATTACAAAGGTACTGCTGAAAGCAACTCAGACAATCCTTGATGCCTAACTTGTTCCTACAAGTCACTTTCTTAGATCAGATCTCTGGCTGTGCTGGTGCCAAGATATCAAGTATAGATTGGATCAACACACGACATCAGGTGTTGCACACAAAATATGGAACGGATCAATAAACTACATCAAATGTCAGATATAAAACCTGGACTGGATCAACAAGGGCTGGATTTTCCTCTGTTACTCTACCTGAGGTTGCTGACTGCCCCTTCTCCACCCAACACATGTAAATCACAGCAGGGCCTCACACTGCCCCAGTTCCTTGCCTGCTGATACTGATCTTGTCGACCCCGTGAACTGCCAGGGAAGGGATGACCATAGTCCCTGTGGCAGCAGCGAAAAGCCCGCTAATATTCCTTTTAGAGGGAGAGGACTCAATAGCGGGGATATTCCTCCCCCCCCCCCCCCAAGCCCCGTTAGTCCTCAGATCCTTACTTCCTTAGGTTTCCACCCTGTCCGTGCCCTGAAAATCATAGGTCGCTCCTGGATCTTCAGGGCTCTTCTGCCCCCCTTTAAATGTTCCCGGGCTCTTTGGGTGCTGCACTAAGGGTCTCGCTCCAACACCACCGTGATTTTCCTCCATGGCTGTGGCGATTACGTCTTGGAGGTGAGGATTCCATCGGGATCCTGCCCTGCACAATGGTTCATGGTCACAACAGGGTAGGGGCAGCAAGCAGAAGTCCCGCCCTGACCCTCCAGGCCAGAATAAGGAAAAAATGCAGCCCAATATGTCAGATACAAAACCTGGAAATGGATCACCAGACCACAATCAAGGCCAGCTAAACCACCATAAGTGGGGCGGGGTGGGAGATTCACCTGCCAGGCATTGCACCGCCCATTCCAGGGAATTTCCTGGGGTCGGCCTAATTTGAATACTTTTGTTGGGCTCCCATTGGTGTTCTTACTTGCATCAGGGAACCCGTCATGCGGAGGAGTTGAAATTCCCAGCAGCTGCAGGATTTGGATGGCTGCAGTAGTGTATAGGCCCCACCTGCCCTCCTCGAGGATGGAGTTTTTGCGACCTTGAAAAATCTGGCAAATTCTGCTGGTGCGTGAACGTGTATCATTGATTACATGCACTTTGGGTGAAGATTTAACATTTTTAAAACCTTTCCGCTGGTTTTAGTGGCGCTGGACACCAGTAACATTGATGTCCAGTAACATTAATGTTGACCAGCCTACTCTGTTTTTGACCATTTTTTCTCACAGCCCCTTATAGACACAGCACAATCCACAAGGGGAACAAAATCCTCAGATAACAGGTGACTTCTAGGCCCATTTCCCCTTCCTCTGTAGCTATTTCAGTACCATTCATGGAGTGTATTGCTTATTTTTTTCTGTTCTTGTGCTCAGTCAGTTGCAAATATTAAAGAACAAAGAACTGTCGTAAATATGCTATATGGAGCGAGTTAACAAAGTACTCCTCCTTCAAACTATATCACTGGTAAGTTGATTAAACTCATTTTTTTTCCATTTGCTTCATTTTTATCTTCTGCCACAATTACGTGCATAAAAGCACCTTTCTCCATCCTAGAATATGGTTCAGTAACATACTGAACTATAATCGAGCATTACTACAGTGGCTACATTTCAAAAGTACTTTATTGGCTGTAAAGAATTTTGGGACATCCTGAGGTTATAAAAAGCGCTAAATAAATGCAAGTTCTTTCCTTTCATACAGTCTCTGAGGACTGGGGTGGTAATGAAACCTGTGATTCCATTGGAAGAAGGGATGAAGGGATTATGTTTTATTTTGTGCCCAAAATGAAATGGACCAAAGTGCTAATATTTTAATGGAATATTGCAGTGCATCCAAGGACAACAAAGCTCTGCAGAATGTCACTCTGTCCTGGGTTAGCTAATCTCATCTACGGTGGCAGAAGGGGATCTACATCTGCCTCAGCATTCCTGGACTAAGGAAAGGAAAATGAGTCATGGTTCCGGCCCCTTGATTTCTCTCCTGCAACCTCTGCTTGCCTCTGATGCCCATCCTCCCCGCGCAGTCAATAGTCTGCGGGCGCACATGAAGAGCGATCTCTCGGCAAGGCACCAGAGGCCAGCCGCTGCCTGTGGGAGTAACACTGAATTTGATAAATCCGGTAATTTGCAGGTGGGCATCAGAAAAAGAAAATGACCGTGGAAGTTGCTGGATTGTTGTAAGAATCCAACTTCTCACTAACGTCCTTCATGGAATGCAACCTGCCACCCTCAGTTGGTCTGGCCTATTTATGCCTCCGGTCCACATTATGTGGTTGATTCTTATAGGAGTGGGCAATAAACATGACTTTGCCAATGTTGCCCATATGCCAAGAAAAAAAAAATGAATGGTTTATTTATTAGAAATTGTACAGAAAGACAAATAAGTTGGAAAAAATTCAATTAAAGACCAAAAGTACCTTTAGCCATTATGCATGAAAGTAATTAACGTTTGACTGCTTTATATATAAGAGTGATATTTATATATTTCTTTTTTATTTTCTCCCAATTTTTCTCTCTCTGGATCTTCTTGAATCATAGAACATCCAAAGCAGATGGGATGGTGAACAATCTAATTGTAATCCTCTGCCAGGTTTAACAAATCTGAGGAGATTTGATAGAAGTGTTCGAAATCATGATGGGTTTAGATAAAGTAAATAAAGAGGAACTGTTCCCGTTGGCAGAAGGGTCGAGAACCAGAGGACACAGATTTAAAGTGATTGGCAAAAGAACCAAAGGCGACATGAGGAAAAACTTTTTTATACAGCAAGTAATTATGATCTGGAATGCGCTGCCTGAAAGGGTGGTGGAAGCAAATTCAATCATGGCTTTCAAAAAGGAATTGGATAAATACTTGAAGGGAAAAAGTGTGCAGGGCTACGGGAAAAGAGCGGAGGAATGGGACTAACTGGGTTGCTCTTACAAAGAGCCGGCATAGGCTCGATGGGCCGAATGGCCTCCTTCTATGCTGTAATCATTCCATGATTCTATGAAAGGGCCTGTAAGCCAAACATTACAGTCCTTCCTCTGTATAGATGCTGCCAGGCCTGCTATATATTTCCAGCATTTCTTATTCCTTTGCCATATACTATTCCATAATTTGTTCCAGAGAGGTGTGCCAGATAATGATTTTCCTTCTGATTTTCCCAGCTCTAAGGAAGCACCTGGGTTCTTTTTTGTGCCTCTACATGACAGCTGAGATTCACTCAGTCGATTCTCAAATGTTATTGTAGTTATAGGAACATAGGAACAGGAGTAGACCGTTCAGCCCCTCAAGCCTGTTCTGCCATTCAATGAGATCATGGCTGATCTGTGACCTAACTCCATCCACCCGCCTTGGCTCCATATCCCTTAATACTCTTGGCTTGCAAAAATCTATCGATCTCAGATTTAAAATTAGTAATTGAGCTAGCGTCTACTGCTTATTGTGGGACAGAGTTCCACACTTCTATCATCCTTGGCATGAAGAAGTGTTTCCTAACTTCTCACCTGAATAGTCTGGATCTGATTTTAAGGTTATGTTCTTTTGTCCCGGACTCCCCTGTTATGAAGGCCTCCTCCTGCGGCCAAAGACTATCCTTTGACATATTACAGTTTCACTTGGTGATTTGACTGAGATTTCTAGGTCGGTGTTGTATCGATTTTCCCAGTCCTGAAGAATCATTTAGCAGGCAATCAGAAAGCTAGCTGTAGAGAGTCTGGTTGAGTGATTTGAACAGCGGACTGTGAACTTGAGAAAGAAAATTCTTTTGGCCAATTGCATTTACAAATAGTATGGAGTGAAGACTTAAAAATTGATTCCTGAAGAGCAGATTAGTGTTTGGCATGTATACAAATACATTAATAATTCTTTGGAGTATTTTAAAATGATCTGAATTAGAAATGAATTGGCAGCCGTGCCTTCAGCTGCCTAGGCCCTAAACTCTGAAATTCCCTCCATAAACCTCTCCGCCTCTCCACCTCTCTCTCCTCCTTTAAGATTTGAATTAAAAACCTACCTCTTCGACCAAGCTTTTGGTCACCTGTCCTAATATCTCCTTATGTGGCTCAGTGTCAGATTTTGTTTGAAAACATTCCTGTGAAGCGCCTTGGGACGTTTTACTATGTTAAAGACACTATATAAATGCAAGTTGTTGTTGTTGTTTAATGAGGTAACATCATGCTCAGGTGAAATATCATGTAAGTTGGTGGTGAAAGGCCAGGGATCATATTTTCTTACTGAAGTGGATTCTGCATCTGCTGCTGCTGCGCAAACTTGTGCTTTCTGAAGGGAACTCAAAGACAAAGATTCACCATGAATATCAGTTTAATTTTTTTTAAATTGGAGATGCACTAGTGTGAGAAGTGAAACTTTGCAATTGAAATTTCTGTTACTGTTACTGGTTACTGGTTTTCTGTTACTGGTTTATATTGTAATATGCTCTGAGTCAGTGGGGTAGTTGAATCTCCTTTATTTATGAGCATCTGTGCGCCTCTGAAAAATGATACAAATAAAGGGGCAACAGAGCAAGGGTTAACCTAAAGAAGGGAAATCTTGGCAAGACTGTACCATTATTCGAGTAAGAAGGCTACAGGATAATAGTATACAAACACAAAGCTTTTGTTTGAAATTCCTTTGCCTGCTATTTTAACCGAGGCGTTAACCTGCTTAAAATTAATTAATAAATTAATAAACTTTAAATCATAAAATCATAGACATTTACAAAACAGGAGGCCATTCAGCCCACTTGTGCTAGCCCTCTGAAAGAACTATCCATTTACTACCATTTCTCAGCTCTTTTCCTTTTTCCTTTTTAAAATATTTATCCACATCTCTTTTAAAATCTATTATAGATTCTGCTTCCACAATTGTTTCTGCTAGGTCATTCTAGGTCCTAACAACCCTATGCATAAAAAATTCTCCAAACATCTCTCTCCAGTCTTTTGATGATCTTCTTAAAGTAGTGGACAAATTAATTTCTCATTAATGCGCCAAGCGGTCATATGCCAATTTAAAAAAATTCATTCTCGCAATGTGGGTGTGGCTAGCAAAGCCAGCGTTTGTTGCCCAACTCCCATTGCCCTGCAAAAGTGGGGATGGTGGGCCTTCTTCTTGAACCGCTGCAAGCAGTTTGATACAACTGAGTGGCTTGCTGAACCATTTCAAAGGGCAGTTAAGAGTTGGTGTGGGGCTGGAGTCACATATAGGCCAGACTGGGTAAGGACAAACAGGTTCGTTAAAGGACATTGGTGAACCAGTTGGGTTTTTACGACAATCCGACAGCTTCATGGTTGGAATTAAGACAAGTTGCCATGAAAATGAACAGCAGACGCTAATTCAATGTCATGAACCCCTACTTTTCTTGCGATGACCGTACCTCAATTAGAAATGAGGGTCAGCAAATTTCCATCCATACTGAGATAGTGAGCCAGAAAAATAACATTTAACCATTTAACCATACCTCTTGATACTTAACTCAGTGAGTATTTCTGAAAAGACACAGAGGAAGCCCGTGAGTGAGAAGTTTAAAAATGCAACTTGGGTGGGTGTTACGTCGCCCCCCTCCGTTTAAAGTGATTCGAAATATAAGGCTGGAAATTATGCTGAATCTGATAATATTGTACAAACGTTTTTAACGCATTATCAAATTCTTCCATCTGCTATTTCAGCAAAAGCACCTTTATCTTAAATGGGTTAATTCCCCCGTTATCAGAGCAGATACAGGGATTTTGAATGTCCATTCGATAACACTGTTTGACATAATCTCCAAGCTATAATTCACAATGAACATATTAAGTTAAATATGTTACATTGGGACTAATTCTAGTTCTAGCTGCTAATGTTCAGTGTTATGAAAAATTGATTTTGCTGATTGACTACCTCTGATTTCCTTGAGAAACAGCAGCACATATTTGGGCATAGTTCAGCATCATAGTTTTGTATCACTCATGAGTGATGTACCAATGTGTTGCTTGGTAGAAACAGAAATTGAAGATTGGCAAGCTAAGCGACAGTTAAACGAGTGATATTCCGACAGTGAAAAATAAAGGCATACGGTAAATATTACCTGGTGATCAATCAAAGTCATCATTGTTATATATTCCACGACAGCATTTATCTCCCGTTCCTTTACATATTTTAGATTTATGTAATTTCCTGCTTTCAAAGCTGTAGACAAGTGGGTCAAGAGACTAGTGGGTTTTAGGTTGAGCTACATATTTATCATCTTTCCCATTATCTCTCTTTAAAGGATCTGAGTCAAATGCGATGCTACTGCTTCACAAAATGCGATGTCTGTGGACATTTTTGCTACTCGTAGACAGCCAGTATGGTGGGTTGGTATTGTATCATTTTACTTCAGTAATCCAGGTTCAAGTCCAGCCCTGGCAAGTAGGTTAAACTTGCCCTCTCCCCGTCTATTATTAGAATCCTCGCTGAAACCAGTTCGGTCAATCTCATACCAGTTCCCTGTGAATGCAAGTTTCTTGGCATGCTTATTTGGTTGAAATTGGCAGTGCTGTTTTAGAGAGGCCTCGGAAGATAACTGGTGTGGGAAATGGAAACATCACCTAGGTGGATCTTTTAAGGTTGGAATTGGGACAAGTTTGCTGAGGCAAACAAAAAGAAACTTTATTTTCTGCCCAACCTGTGAGCTAAATGGCCAGATTCTGAAACTCCTCCTGCTCCTATTTCTTATGTAAACCAAGAAGAGTTGCCTTAACATACGGCTTTATCACGCCTCTCAGAAAGATTTCTCAACACTTCAGGTGCAATGAATTACATTCAAGTGCAATGACTACTGTACTTGCAAATGTGCCAGCCAATGCATACACAGCAAGATCCCATGAACGTCAATTAGATGAATGACCAGTTGATATGGTAGTGTTGGCTGAGGGAGGAATGTTGACCAGGACACCAGGAGGACTATCTCCTCTTGTTCAAAGAGTATCACGGGATGTTTAACATCCACCTGAACGACTAGAAGAGAGAGACAGGTTTAGTATCGCAAGTAACATCATTAAACATGTTTCATGCTGGTTTCACCACTTAGCATGGATCTGAAGTGGACAAGGTGGTCCACCAAGAACGGTCCATGGAATTTTCTTCAGCATGGAAAGAATGTTGGTCCTAATGTAAACAGTATGAAATCAATCAACAATGGTTGATTTACGATATGAAGGCAGCAATGTGGAGCTTTGCTGCTGGTTATGGATTCGGTGGAGGTAATTTGCACCTTCACCGCCTGGGCGGTTATCTGGTGGAGCAAACCACCCGCCCATTGTAGAACAAACCTGATTTTCATTCTACAAATGGGATGAAATGGATGCTGGAAATCTGAAATAAAAACAGAAAATGCTGGAAAATCTCAGCAAGTCAGGCAGCACCTGTGGAGAAGGAAACAGGGTTAACGTTTCAGGTCGTTTATCTCCCCGCTTTCTCCTGGGCCTTGGTTCAGCTCCAGCCCAGAATAATGAGATGAAAAATTATTCTGGCTACTGCCCATATGTGAAATGTGTTTTGACAATCAACCCAGTTCTTAGTGGCAATGGGTCCACAGTGAAGTTTGTTTTATGATCCTAACTGGTCTGTCCGCCATTTCTCCACTGTGCAGCAATCTCAATGTTACAGACCGAGGCTGCCTTCATTTGAGATAATTAAGGCTATGACAACTTACTACTTGTTATGAGAGGAATTTCTCAAGCACTCCCAACTCTTTGTAACAGAAGTTGCAGTTAGAAAGGGAGATTTGTACCATTGCCTTCAGATATATTGGGGGGAAAATTGGATAGGGCCTATTATTGGGCGGGGGTAGCGTGATCCGCTATTGCTCCGCGCCCAATGGCTCATGCGCAGGCAGGACGAGACTTTCGTCGGGCCTGAGGACTCACCTGCGAGCAACGTTACGAATCAGCGTTGAACGAGGATTCAATGCAATTCACACTTTCCACCAGCAGGGGGAGCCCTGATCTCTTAAAGGCAGGCTGTCTCTTAAAAATCTCTTAAAGGTATCTGGTACCTGTTATTTGCTGAAAATAACAGTCTGCTGTCTGCACGGAGTCTGAATGGAGATCGGACATCGCAGATGCAAAACTCAGATGCAGCTCCCATCCCTATGTTTACAAACTGATGAGTTATGTTAAAACACTGAATAAAGATTGCGCACTACTAAATCCCACATCCTCCAATCTGCATGTCAGACCTCACTAATCTACCGATCTGAGTTTGTACCAGGCCTGCGAGAGTGCGTGTACCAAGATTCTCTGCTGATGCACTAGAAGCCTTGGTACAAGAAGTGGACAGAAGGAGGGACATCCTATATCTGCGGGGGGGAGGCAAGAGGCTCTCCAGACATATACCCAAAAGGCAGTGGGAAGCAGCGGCAGATGAAGTCAATGCCAGGTGCACAGCATCATGAGCATGGATGCAGTGCAGGAAGAAGTTCAATGCTTTGACATGGGTGGTCAAGGTGAGTGAGGTCAACTGTCAAGTGGTGTCTCCGACCAACTGCACCACTGGCCGCATCTACTGCTTCACGCACTACACCCCCCATCACCCACATACCAACAAACTCTTTCCATCGGTACTCAAGTCTTCCAATCGGATGCTTCCTCTCACCATTACACTTTACCACTGTTGCAAGCCGCCCACCCACAACTCACAGGCCACACACGCTGGCAGTTATTCAACCATGACAGGCACATCACCCAGATACACGACCCGCTTTCTTGCAGGAGAAGGTGGTGCATATCAGGAGGCAGCAAGTGGCAGTGGCATTTAGCCCCTCGAGCCTGTTCTGCCATTCAATGAGGTCATGGTGGACCTGTGACCTAACTCCATATACCCGCCTTAGCCCCATATGCTTAGTACCCTTGATTCACAGAAATCTATCAATCTCAGATTTAGAATTCACAATTGAGCTATCATCAACTGCCATTTGCAGAAGAGCGTTCCAAACTTCTCCCACCCTTTGTATGGAGAAGCATTTCCTAACTTCACTCCTGCACGTCCTGGCTCTAAATGTTAGGCTATGTCCCCTAATCGTAGTATTCAAGTATAAGAGACCTCCAAAAACAGTTACAAATGTCTCGGCAGCCAGAAGCAATAATCCATCCACTAACCTGTAAATTCTGAATGGTCCCTTTAAATAGCACTGGTGGGAGTCCTCCAGGCACTCTAAGACACGTTCAGATGGCCGGGGTTAACACTGTGCATTGAGTTGAGCGTTAAGTCCCAAAATAGTGTCTATCACTTTAATCCAGCGTTGCACTCTGATAGTATTCATTTTCTCCTTACTTTACATGCTTCTGGCGTTCAGTATTTGTGCGTGTGCTAACTCCTATACCAAGATGGCGTCCCACACATGTCAAGGACGTCATCTTGGTATAGGAGTTAGCACACACACAAATACCGAACGCCAGAAGCATGTAAAGTAAGGAGAAAATGAATACAATCAGATTGCGTGCGCAGCCAAGTCGCCATCTTGTATGTTGGCGAGGCCTTGTAGCGCCAAAACAACGGCACTACATGGCCCAATTTAGCGCCCATTATTTCTTTGTAGAATAACGTGCTTCAGAAAAAAAAAATCACCTGAACTTTACTGCCTTTTACCTTGGCAGAGAAATTTCTTATTCACATTTCACATCATTTTTCTTGCTACGAACCCAATGAGTTTGAGTCATTCTAAGGAGACACAGAACGGATATCTTGCCTTTAACCCTTCAAGTAAGCAAAGGAAGACACTCAGTGCGTCACCGAGAGGTGATTTTAACCCTATCCACCCGGCGGAAACAAGGCGAGTTGGCAGTTAAAATCGGCCAGGTTATCTACCTGCCCCAGAGCCACCTGGAGCTGACCGTTCCCGATTTTAACCTACTCTACTGAGCAGGTGGCAAGTGCCAAATCCGGCGGGGTCCTTCTTTACATAGGGATGTAGGGTCTTGATAATATTATCGGGACCAGATTACAATTTTAACTGGATAGCCTGAGCGAGAAGCTGCCAGGTGAAGACAGTGGAGTAGGTACACCTGGGGCCAAAAGGGGGCCAAATAAGTAAGTTGTTTTAATTTCCTTGTGGGTCAGGAAGAGCAGGGATTGCTCTTTCGGGCCCCACAAAGAAAGCTTAGGCCTCCCCATCTGCGGGCTTCCCTCCTCTTCCCGAACGAGTGATCCTCGTGAGATGGCCTCGGAAGCCGATTCCATCACTTACCTGGTGTTGGCAGGCGGCCTCCGAGACATGCGATTTTCCACCGCTTCCCACAGACATCCCACCCGGAATGGGTGTGAAATTGCCTGGTAGGATTTAAAATGAGGCCCGGGAGTTAAAATAGCCTGGGCCTCATTTCTCGATCAGCAGGTGAACTTCCAACTCATTTCGCTACCTACCTGTCCAAATTCCACCCGCAGTTGAAATTGGGGACCACTACTAGTTACAACTGGCTGCAGAGGGTCATCTGAAAATTGTGCACTGCACATACTACACACTTGTACATCTCCAATACTGGAGTCCGCTAGTAATTATTGCATAAATCTCTTGGACTTGACCAAAATTCCAGTTATTTTAGGCTTTAGTTCTAAGCAGAGTTAAATCCGTCAGCAGGACCTATTGATCCACAACCCCTTCAGTTGTATTCTAGGAGTTACAGCAGAGATGCCAAACTCACTAAAACAGATTATCTGATCATTATCTCATCGCTGTTTTTGGGACCTTGCTGTGCGCAAATTGGCTGTTGCGTTTCCTACAAAACAACAGTGACTACACTTCAAAAAAAAAGTATTTCAAAGCACTTTGGGACATCCTGATGTCGTGTAAGGTGCTATATAAATGCAAATCTTTCTTAAAAGCCAAAGGCAAAATTCTCATAAGATTAATTGCATCAACAAGTTTTGATTGTTATTATGGGGAACTAATGTGCATGCATGGATACCTGGGTCACTATACACAAAGATGCTGCTTATTTTGTTAATCTTCCAGTTGGATGTTCTGAGTTGCTGCAGCTATCACAAATTATTCATTGTACGGTGATTCCTGTGGTCTTATTTTTATATTCTAAGTTGAGATGCTATTTTAAGATGCGTCGGCCAGGTGTGGAATGAACGGGATGTCTGGCCAGCCCTGGACATGAATACTGATCAATCGCATCTGCACCTTGGCTCAATCAAGTAATCATTATCTATTATTAAAATTAATTATCAATCAAAATGGAGCAATCGGCCAATATGTTTCTGCTTTAAGGGATGGTCTAGAATTTCACACAGAGCAGCCCGAGATTGATGACTGTAATGAATTAAACACTACCTTTCAGTATTTTAATTAACAACTCAGAGATCATTTTAAAACATGTAAGGCACTTCTTAAACACAGGAAAAACACAATTTATAAAGTTGCTGTCCTGTCTCCTAGGTGATTACAGTGGCAGTCCTCAGAGCTTTACTCTGAAACAAAACAATGTAACACTGCCTCAGTAAAAGAAGTAGATAGTGTATACTGTAAAGCGTTTTATAAAACGGGAAAACATGAAAATGTCGGAAATCTGATATAAAAGTTAAAAGTGTGGGAAATACTGAGCAGGTCAGTCAGCATGTGTAGAGATAAAAGACAGGATAACATAGACCCCTTCTACCTTCCAATAGTTCATGTTGATGTGCTATTTTATGTTTGATCAGTTGTGTTAAATGCATCTACTGTCCTGACTAAAGCTAAACAATGTATATTATGTTCTACATTTTGCTGTGTTATATCATGGTATCATAGCAGGTACAGCACAGGAAGAGGACATTCGACCCATCGTGCCTGTGCCGGCTCTTTGAAAGACCTATTCAATTAGTCCCATTCCCCTGCTCTTTCCCCATAGCCCTGTAATTTTTTTCCCTTCAAGTATTTATCCAATTCCCTTTTGAAAGTTACTATTGAATCTGCTTCCACCACCCTTTCAGGCAGTGCATTCCAGATCATCACAATTTGTAGTGTAAAAAAATGTTTTCTCATGCCGCCTCTTGCTTTTTTGCCAATCTGTGTCCTTAGGTTACCGACCCTTCTGCCACTGGAAACAGTTTCTCCTTATTTACTCTATCAAAACAGTTCATGATTTTGAACAACTCTATCAAATCTCCCCTTAACCTTTTCTGTCCTAAGGAGAACATCAGATATATACATGGATATAGCAGTGGTACTGTACTCGCAACCCAGAGTTTGTGAGTTGAAGTCAACCACGAAACTGAATTCAGTAATTCCGGTAATTTGTGGGCTAGCACCAAAATGTAACCATGAAAAGCTGCTGGACTGTTGGTAAAAACTCAAATAATTCACTCATGTCCTTCAAGGAAGGGAACCTGTTCCCCTACATGGTCTGGCCTACACGTGAATCTACTCCAAGCTTCATAGCTGATTCTTAGTGACCTCTTAAGTTGTAAAAATAATTGTTAAGAAGGCCCACCACCACCTTCACAGGGAGGGGCAATAAACCCCCGCTCCCCCTGCTGAAATCCCCACAGGGTTGTCTGTGTTTGCGATATCTTCTGAATATCTTATGTAGCTTTCTATTGTAGTGCCTGGCTAAGAAAGACTATTAATTTCAGTTGCTAGGGTAAAATCAGGGACTCACCACCATGAAATTCCATATGGGGGATGGGGACGCTACAGGGGTTTTCCCCGTCTCCTGCCTGAGTTACCAGTGCAACCCCCAAAAAAGGACAGAAACCTGGTATCACCCTAAATCTATCCATATCTCCACCTCTATCTCCTCCTTTAAGAGCATCCTTAAACCTCACCTATCTGAATAAGCTTTTGGTCGCCCCTCCTAATATCTCCATTCCCCGGCTCAGCATCCGTTTTGTTTTTGATGACGCCTCTGTGTAGCACTTTGGAGCATTTTTCTACATTAAGGGTGCTACATAAATACAAGTTCTTGTTGTTGTACAACTGTAGCTCAGTTGGTAGCACTCTCACCTCTAAGCCGTGAAGGCTGTGGGTTCAAGTCCCACTCAATCGGACTTGACTATAAAATCTAGGCTAACACTCCAATGCAGTACTGAGGGAGTGCTGCACTGTCAGAGGAGTTGTCTTTCAGATGTGATATCAATCTGAGGTCCTATCTGCCCTTACAGGTGGACATAAAAGTTCCATAGCACTATTTCAAAGAAGAGCAGGGGAGTTCTCCCCAGTGTCCTAGCCAACATTTATCCCTTGTTGAACGTAACTGAAAAACAGATTATATGGTCATTATCACATTACTGTTTGTGGGACCTTGCTGTGTGAAAATTGGCTGCTGCATTTCCTACATTACAACAACGACTACACTTCATTGGCTGTAAAGCTCTTTGGGACGTCATGAAAGGCACTATAGAAATGCAATTTCTTCCTTTGTAGCTGGGTGTCTTCCACTTTTTGGAGAGTTGTGCCAAACCCCCACCCCGAATCACGGTTGCAGACCGGGAGGACCCTCGCGGAATTTAGGGGCCACCGTTATGGTTACGGAGCTTTGCCTCTGATGTTCCATGTCCATTCCTCACTGGAACGTTTTTGGTGTAACTGCAGGTCGTGAAGGTCCCTAAAAAAAAAGTGCTACCGGTGAAACAATTTTCTGCCTGTCTCCACTTTTGCATTCACTAAAACTAAAACTGACAACTGGTAATCATCACAAAAGCAACCAAGCACATTGCTTAAAAACAAAATTCAAATGTCCTTCAGCAGCCATATTAGTTGCCTGCTCACCGCACTCTAGACCTCTAAAAAATACATTTAGAACATCATAAAAACATAAAAATTAAATAATTCCAGAAAACAAAAAATCACTACATTCATTTCACCCACCCCATCTACCAATAATCTCAAACAACCTTCCCTGCCTAGGCTTCCTTCAGATCTGGGAGAGGGAGATCTGCACATGATACTTATCAGGCATATTCAGAGCTCTGATCCCAAACGCTAAGTTTTAAACATATCGAGACCATGGGTGGATGTGTCCACACTCAACACACTTAAATAATCTCTAGGTAAATTTGTAAAGTGCTTAGGAGGTCCAATGAACCACATGGTACTTTGCAAACCCAGTTTAACACTGCACTGGAGTTATACTCCATACAGGGTCAAACCCAGAGACTGCCTCCTCTAGTGGCCTAGTACTTGTTCTCCCCAGTGTCAGGTCAGGGACTTGACTCTAAGGTTATACCACAACTTTTATGTCAGCTGTGAAGCAGAAACCATTTCTGTGTGGCACCACGTTTGCTGTGTAAACATCATCAAAACCTGTTATCAGAACATGGGAACAGGAGTAGTCCATTAACCCCATTCAATTGTATCATGGCTGATCTGTACCTCAACTCCATCTACCTGCCTTTGATCCATATCCCTTGATACCCCTGCCCAATAAAAATCTGTCGATCTCAGTCTTGAAAATTTGAATTGATCCAGCATCCAAGCCTTTAGGGGGAAGAGAGTTCCAGATTTCCATTACCCTTTGAAAAAGTGCTTCCTGATGGCTTTGTTCTAATTTTAAGATTGTGACCATTTGTTCTGGATTCCCCCACCTTCTGCCTTCTAAAGTCAAGGGATTAAAGACCAAGTTTATACAACCTGGCCTCACAATTTAACCCTGGTATCATGCATTGGTATATTTTTAGGTATAGTCTCAATTCCCACTCCAGAGACTTGAGTCCATAATCTAGGCCGACACTCCCAGCGCAGTACTGAGGGAGCGCTACACTGTCGGAGGTGCCGTCCTTTGGTTGAGACTTTAAACCTCTCAGGTGGATGTAAAGGATCCCATGGCACTATTTCAAAGAGCAGGGGTATTCTTCCTGGTGTCCTGGCCAATATTTATCACTCAACCACCATCATTGAAACAGATTATCTGGTCAATATCACCTTACTGTTCGCGGGGCCTTGCAGTATGCAAATTGACTGCTGCGTTTCCTACATTACAACAGCGGCTACATTTCAAAACTACTTAATTAGCTGTAAAGTGCTTTGGACAGTACTGCGGTCGTGAAAGGTGCTTTATAAATGCAAGTTCTTTCTTTCTTTCTTGTTGGTAAATCTGCGCTGTACCCCTCTTGAAGGCCGATATATCTTTCCCGAGGTGCGGTGCCCAGGGCTTAACATCAGCATTCTGTGAGTGTCACATAAACCAGCAACAGAATGCAGTGTTAGCTAGTTCTATGTTTTTCAGACATGATAGGATTGTATACGCTATATTTAACATTTTGTATTGAATAAGCCATAACCCAGCATTATGAGTGATAAATCTAATTGTGTGACAAATCGGTTGCCATGGCTTGTGATTAAAATTTGCTGCAAAATCACTGTCCTCTGTCAGGCACCACAAGATACTGTGAACAATTAACAAACGCACAAAGCCTGGATCTTCACAGGAGACGAGGTACAATGTTTATTTGAGCTATAAAGAAAACTTAGGAGGTGAAATTGCTCCTGTGAGTACAAAATGGCAAATCCATACTCATGCTGATATTAGAAACAAACTTAATCTAAGCTTTCTAAAAACCTACCACAATTGAAGGAGAGTAACCTGATTTAACCACTAGGTTGTCAGAAACTCCAAGGAATTCTGTATTGTCTGGACCAGACAGTTTTATACAGATTTTAGTTCCCGTACCATGACACAGAAAACAAATTGTAGCAATAATGTTAGTTGAGCTACGGGAACATATTTATTAATGTAATATTGAAGTAAAAACTTTACTTCTTGTCTCCTTGACCAGGATTCTCAGGATTCCTGGTCAAGGAGAATAAAAAAGTAGGCTATGAAAAAAGAAGGCAAGGGCCGGAATTATTCTCTTCAAGTTGTCCTATGAGGAGAGATTGAGTAGATTGAGCCTATACTCTCTGGAGTTTAGAAGAATGAGAGGTGATATCATTGAAACCTATAAAATTCTTAAAGGGCTTGACAGGGTAGATGCTGAGAGGCTGTTTCCCCTGGCTGGAAAGTCTAGAACTAGGGATCACAGTTTCAAGATAAGGGGTCAGCCATTTAGGACCGAGATGAGGAAAAATTTCTTCACTCAGAGGATTGTGAATCTTCGGAATTCTCTACCCCAGAGGGCTGTGGGTGCTGAGTCGTTGAATATGTTCAAGACTGAGATCAGTAGATTTTTGGACACTAAGGGAATCAAAGGATATGGGGATGGGGCGGGAAAGTGGAGTTGAGGTAGAAGATCAGCCATGATCTTAATGAATGGTGGAGCAAGCTCATGGGGCCGTATGGCCTACTCCTACTCCTATTTCTAATGTTCTTATATATCTGCCCCTTACCATGTCTACCCCTCGCACTCTGTTTAAGTACTTTCATTTTTAAAAATTTGTTCTCGGGGTGTGGACAATGTTGGCAAAGCTACATTCATTCCCCGTCCCCGGTTGCTCTGAGAAAGTGCTGGTGGCTCTTCTTCTTGAACTGCTGATAATGCTCCCACAGTGCTGTTAGGTAGGGAACTCCAGGAGTCAGATCCAGTGACGATGAACGAACGGCGATATATGTCCAAGGCAGGCTGGTGTGTGACTTGGAGGGGAATTTGGAGGGGATCGTTGCTACTCTTGTTCTTCTCAAACCTCGTAGATGGGGGAGAGGCATTGAGGGGCCAGGAGATAAGCCATTTGCCACAGCATCTGCCCTACTTTAGTTGCTTACCACCAAGGTGGCAGTGTGATGCCCTTTACACCCTTACCTTTGCCTAGAAGTGTTCTTTCACTCAGATTTGGTCCAATTCACTTTACAACCAGAAAGCTAACTGCATTGCTGAAGTTACATCAAGGGGGTCAGATAAAGGGGACTATCAGTAGCATAGAGTGAAAAGTTATGGACTTCCAATGGAATTCCTATTTTGGAGTATTCTGCAAAATGGTTCCAACACAGACACACAAAGGAGAAAAAGAGAGATGGAGAGAGGGAGAGAGAGAGAGAGAGAGACTGCACCTTTGAAGATTGAGAGGCAGAAAAGCTCTGACACCAATTGAAACAATAACTTGGGGCCTTGCATATAATCCATCAATACAATTAAGAAAGTTGCTTTCATTCCAAATCAATGGAGGGCTTAGTGCTAATGTGGTCATTCCGTGAAATCAATGGTAAGTACAGCTGTAAGAATAGCCTTATTCCAAAATTCAATCAAGTATTATCTGAAGTAAATCATCCCTTCACAAAGAACATGTGGTTTAAAATTCCCACAGAAAGCAAAATGCACATCGGCATGAAGGAATAAATTTTGCTGTAGTTAAATTCCCCAGAGTATAATAACATCACCAATCCCCTGGTATAATGCCACATTTCTCAATTTAAGAATTCAATTTAGGGTCTTAGTTCAGGTTGAGAGAGAGAAAAAAAACATTTGTGACAACGAACATTATGTTTTTAGCCTGAGTTAAATTTATAATATAGGATATCACTGCCTATTCAAAAATTGTTTTGTACATGAAAAATTGATGCACATTCATGCAGCACTGTCTCAGATAATGGAGGAGGTGAAACACAAACATTCAACCAATATCCTCCGGAGAAGCAAAGCACAAACCATCTAATGAATGTTATTGTGCTTTGAGCAATACGCATCAATAAGGATTAACTTGTATATGAATCACAGAATCATAGAAGGGGGCCAATTAGCCCATTGTGTTTGCGCTCTGAAAGAGATATCCACATAGTCCCATTCTTCTATGTCTATGCAGAGCATGACCATAAAAACACCATGCCAGAGGCAGAAGAGAAAATACCCTTTGACTGCACATCTAACTGGCATATCGATACTGAGCAGTAGTGCCCAGCCATGCAGAGAGGAAGCTAGTTACAGAGAGAAAGAAATAGCTCAGTAAAACCTGGACAAACGGTATCCTATCAGCTCCGATCTTTTGCAGTGCATCATTGAGGCTGATCTACTTCATACTAGTAGCTGTCTTAAAAGAAAAAGGAGGTAAAATTCAACTTTCCCCCGGGTGCAAAATGGGCAGTAGCAGGTCGCCTGCCCATTATACACCCCACCCGGTTTTCCTTGAAAGAAAATTGGGGGGGGTGCAAACCAGGCGGCTGATCTGCTACTCCCGTTTTGCGTTCCTGCCGGAGTTGAATTTTGCCTCCTAAAGAATTTAGAAATGAATTTACTGGTCACTGAAGTCTTAGAGGTAAAGTCAGAGTGTCCAAGCCTTTCATATCAGGAAGGTCACAGGTTCAATCCCCAGTCGGTGCTGCGTCAGCTAAACTCTGATGAAGCAATGGTAGGTGTGTTACGTAGCTTGGCTGGTGGTGAGAAGGTCCCTTCCCGTCAGATCCTTCATGCACACCCGGCGTCTCAGTGCCACCGTGCGCTGTCCCCGAGGAGGCTGCGGTGGGGATGAGACCATCACCCATCTCCTTCTGGAATGTGCCTTTGCAAAAAAAGGTCTGGAGAGAGATGCAGTGGTATCTGTTCAGGTTCGCCCCGAGCAGCTCCGTAACACAGGACTCTGTGCTCTACGAACTGTTCCCAGGGACGCACACCGAGACAGACATCAACTGCTGCTGGAAGACCATCAACTTGGTGAAAGACGTCCTTTGGTCTGCCCGAAACTTGATGGTCTTCCAGTGCAAGGAGCTGTCCTCGACCGAGTTTGGCAGATTGGCACATTCCAAGGTCCAGGACTACGTGCTGAGGGACGCACTAAAGCTGGGTGCGGCTGCTGCAAAGACTCGTGGGGAAAGGCCACCATTTAGAGCCCTCCCGCCATAGTATACCGAGGGGCTGGAATCAGGGAAAAACCCCCTCGGACAGAACGTAAAATAACAAATGAATGTAATGAAATGTAATGTACCTGTTACGTATCTGTAATCAATAAGCTGCATTGATTGTAATGCAATGAGGCAGCCTAGATTGTAATAAATTGTAATTATCATGTATGATGTGTAACTGTATTGTTTGAATCATTTTTTAACTGTACTTGATGTATTTTGCAAATTAGTATAATCTGTATTATCTATGTTTGAAATGTGATATGGCAACTGTACTGTATGTATCGTTACAAATTTTATGAATAAAGTATATTTTTGAAACAAAAAAAAGGTAGGTGCGCTACCACATTCCAGGAGACTCATTCTTGATTGTAATCTAGTAACCCTTGCTGGGAGTTGGTGTGTGTAAATGCTGGGTGAGGGGAGGAGAATGACTGCAAGTCCATGGCTGTAAATACTGGGTGAGGTAAGGTCAAGATCTGGAGATCTGGAAGTCCATGCTGTTGTCTTTTACTAGCACTGTTGGCAGTTAAATGTCACAATCAGGAAACCCCATATTAATCTAGCTGTTGAACAGGGCACGGGGTCTGGGAGAGGCGGAGGCCGGCGCTACTACTGGAGGACCCACCGCCTTCTTCACACCGAGTACCCGTTGCTCCCAAACAGGCCCCGGGGCTCGGGCCGGTCTCCCAGCCGCAGGCCCGGCGGCTCTGGGAGTGGGGCGCGGGCGGTTGAGGGGGAAGCGGCGAAAATTGGGGGGCCGGGGGAGGAGGTGGGACTTAATGACCCAGGCCTCGGGAAGGCTCCGCGCACTGGGTGGGGAAGTCAGGGGCTCCTGGGGATCGGCGAGGAAGCGCCCAGTGACCCGAGGGTGGGGGTGGGGAGGAGAGGCTCCCAGTGACCCTGGGGGTAGGGTGGGGGGGTAGAGAGGCTCCCAGTGATCCAGGGTTGGGGGGGAGGTGGGGAGAAAGGCTCACAGTGACCCAAGGTGGAGGCTCCTGAGCCCGTGCGAAGAACCTCACTCTAACCCGGGAGTGAGCGGAAGAGAGGAGACTCTGAGTCCCAGTGACTCTAGGCCTGGGAGTTTGGCCCTTCCCACGCATTCCTAAGGCCCCGGATCTGGAGTGAGCTACACTCCTTGGGATGGCAGAGGTGGGGCTGGCCTGGGGGTCAGAGCCTGTTGGCTCCTGCACAGTGAATCCTGGCAGTTGGCATGTCCTGGTGTAGCTGGCACCAGCCTGAGAGGGCTATGGTGATGATTGTGCCCAGGCAAGAGCAATTTCAAAAAACATGCCAGTGTGAAAACTTCTGTAAAACTCATGTCCTTCGATTAAAGGAAAAAGTAAACGTGCATGCTGAAAAATCAGCTGTGAGATGTAATGAGCCTGTGAAACTTTCTTACTGTGCCCACTTGAACTGTAAACAGTTCACTCAAGGAGAGCCGTACAGCGTCCAGGTGCAGTAGCAGTGGCCCGGGTCTATCACTTGCGGTGGGTGTTGGATTCAAGTCGCTTTTATGCTGGTGCTTCTTTGGCTTGGGTTCAGTGAAAAGGATTCCGGCATTTACACCAAATCCTTAACCGGGCAGCAAACTTGTCGATCCGGTTTTTCCTTCTTCTCGTGGATCTATGATTCTGCTGCCAGTTTAGTGGCATGAACAATTCTTGTATGCCAGTCTCTGGGAATCCGGCCTAAACCGGCTCGGGTATGGAGCGATCTAAGAGTGCCATGCGAGGTGGCGCGACGTACAAAACTATTTGTTTGTGCATTTTGTTGGGGTGGTACCGACATGTTAAGTAAACTCGGTGACGATACTGAAAACAGCAAATGTGGAAATACACACCAGGTCGCTAAGAGAGGAAGATGATGGCCCCCTTCATCAGGACTGATTCATCTCATTTTTAGTATGAATGTACCAATCCCATGATCCAATTCTGGACTCTGCTTTTCAAATTATGTTTAATGTGAAATACACCAGCCTCTGATTTCAACTAGCAAATGCTTTATCGCTGTAGTTCATAGTGCTTTTAGAAATCCTGTTTTGAAATCATCTGAAGCACTGAACTGGTTTGTTTTAGTTACTTAATCTGACTTGCTATATCTGATGCACCTCTCCTCTTTTGAGAATACAAAGGACTACCATTACCACAGAAAATACTGTGGATCTACACTAACTGTGGTTATTTACTGAAAGGAGAGTTGGACCTTGATGTGCTTCAGTGTATAGAATAAAACTATATTAACTGGTTAGTGAATGTGAAGGGAGATTATTGACTTGGGTTTCCTGGAGATAAAAAGAATTTTAAAAAATGTGAAGGCTGGAAATCTGAAATAGACTGGAAACTACCGGAAAACTCACAGCAGCAGAGTCAGGATCTGCAAACACTGTGTCTCCAGCCATTTTTTTGATTTCTGAAAACCTTTGCACTTGTTACGTTTTTTTCTGACTGACTTTTAAGACCGATATTTCCCACTTCATTTTAATAATGTGAATAGCTCTGCACTACCCCAGGCTGGTGCAGGAGAAGATCCTTATTTAAAAGGTATGGTGCGCTGTAAGCAATTCGCTCCTACCTGTGATCGTTCAGTGTGCTGATTGCCTTCTGGCTCTCCTTCCTTACTCTGTAATGTTTATTTTAAGGGTTCCCTTGTGATCCGGGCTTTGCCCCCTCACTCTGAGGTGAAAACAATGGAGTTTTGAACTTTGAAGCATGGCTGGTTTCTTTACTTAAAGTATTTTTATTTTTTGCAGCTGTGATGTGCAGTGTACTTATGGGATTTCAGTGAGCATAATGGTGGGTGTGGAATTTTCATGCCATGTCTACCTGAACTTGGACAATATCTGGCAGTGCAAATATAGATTTTGTCCTTTCAAATTAAGTTGTGTTTTGAGTTGTATCCCATTCGGGTGAAGTACTGGTGGTTGGAGCAATTAATGCCATACAACATTTGTTAGCGTAGAGTGCTTTTTTGGTTTTGTTTCTACCATATCAGCAGCAGTATATTCCACCACGCGACAGCGCTGTGTAACTAGTGACGTTTCCTTCACAGTGTTACGAGTTTAAATAAAATAAAACCAATTCCGCCTTTTGTGTGAGCTGGTAATGTGAACTGTGCATTCTCGTTAAGAGACTGAGCAGAGAGTTGGATTTGGATTTGGGATGGAGAGTTTAAAATGTCGTACAGTGCAGCTTAATCAGCATCTACTTTTTAAGATTGAACACCTCCTTGTGGTTAAGATCAGTTTTTGTGATTATTAGTTTAGTCGGTGCTTAATGCAATCTTATGCCCCTCTGATGAGATCAAACATGGGTTGGAGTTGATTTGCTTTTAACTTTTTTAATGTTTTGTGTAAGACGGAGTTAGTCTTATCAGTGTTTCACTGCCTGTTACAAAAGTAGTTGTACACGATAAGGAGAGATTACTTCTGGTTCAAATGTTGAGAGGAAATGTTGGTAAATATGTCACTGCCGTTTAAAAGAAATGACAAATTAATGCGTGGTGTTGTCATTCTGGAAGAACAACACAGAGAAACGTTTGCATGATTTGAAACAAATTTCAAAATCTAGGTAAGCCTTTAATAGCCCTGCGGGAATGTGTTTGGTTTCACTGTGTTTGACTGTGGTTTTAGTCAACCTCTTTCTCTACCAGAAGAGGAGTTGCGCAAAATGCACTTCCGAGCCTTTTGATAGATTGAACTGTAATGTCCCTTTTTACTGCAATTTTATCGTCAAATTGAGCACAGCCAGGGAGGAAATAGCGGATGCTGTGAGGATCATTTTCCAATCCTCACTGGATACAGGGGAGGTACCGGAGGACTGGAAGACTGCAAACATAGTACCATTGTTTGAAAAGGGTACGGGTGAAAGGCCGAACAATTATAGGCTGGTCAGTCTTACCTCAGTGGTGGGCAAACTATTAGAATCAATACTGAGAGATAGGATAAACTGTCACTTTGGAAGGGCATGGTTTACACCCTCAACTCTTTTAAAAAGTACCTGGACCTGCACCTAAAGTGCTGTAAGCTACAGGGCTATGGATCGGGTGCTGGAAGGTGGGATTAGAATGGGCACCTGGTTGTTCTTCGAGCCAGCGCACACACGATGGGCCGAATGGCCCCCTTCTGTGCTGTATCTTTTCTATGGTTCTATGGTTCTAGAAGATACTGGTTGGTGGTTACTAGCTTTACAAAAGTGACAGGATGTTGGACACAATCCTAACCTGGGAAAGAGAGGCTTAATGCATGCAGTGTTTTGCCTTGAAACTGCAAAGAATACAAGCTTCCTGCATTTGTGTTAACTGCATGTGTGTGTGTGGGAATTAAACCTTTAAATCTTAAAGTGGGAAGAAGCGTACTGCTGTATGTGATCTCAGTGTCTTGCGCACTTCCTGTTTTAGCATAAGGACTCTATTATGCACATATATTGTAGAATTGGGGCATTTTAAATTGAGTTGTGCAACAATTTCAATGACTTAGATGCAGTAATTATGGGGTTCAGCGTGGAGTACAAACCTAGGTGTTTTTTTCCTGATTCTTCCCTCTGTAGTGTTGCCAGCTTCCATCCTTCCTTGTCTTTCTCCCTTCCTTCCCATTGCCAATGAAACCCTTATATGCACCTCCATTACCTTCAGACTTTTTCTGCTGTGCCTTCCTCTCGGCCTCCTGAACTCCATTTTATGAAAATTTACCTTGTCCAAAGCTGTCTGCTCCCTATCTTGCACCAGGTCCTACTTGCCCATTATCCCTGTCCTTATTGACCCCCATTGATCCCCAGTTCATTGAATTCAAAATCCTTGTCCTTGTTTACAAGTCACTCCACAGCTTTGCCCGAGTCCACCTCTGCAACATCCTCCAATTCGGTGTTGCAACCCATTACCTTTGTCTTATGACCCTGGCCTCCTAAGTATTCCCCATTCCCCCCGCCCCCCAATATTGAGAGCAGGCCCATCAGTTGTCAGTCCTCCTCTATTCAACTCCCTCCTAAACTGTCTGCGTTGTTACTTCGTCTGTCTTTCAAAAGTTTTCTGCAAACCTATCTCTTGTACTGCCCCTACTTCTTAGTGCAGTGCTTGGGCCATTTTACACAATAAAGGCACTAGAGAAGTCCTAGTACCGGGCGTGTAATTTTTAAATGATTTTCTAGTGACCAATGTCCATGGTTTGTTTTGAAGGTTTCAGGAACTTTTTGACTACTTTTGTAGCGAACACTAAAAGTACCTTGGTGGTTCTGTGGAAAAAAACATGTAGTGTAGGGTCTGTAACCATGGGGTCCCGATCGATTTCATCTTCCCAAAATCCCAGGATTTGCAATGGGAAAAATAAGAACATAAGAACATAAGAAATAGGAGCAGGAGTAGGCCAATCGGCCCTTCAAGCCTGCTCCGCCATTCAATAAGATCATGGCTGATCTGATCCTAACCTCAAATCTAAATTCATGTCCAATTTCCTGCCCGCTCCCTGTAACCCCTAATTCCCTTTACTTCTAGGAAACTGTCTATTTCTGTTTTAAATTTATTTAATGATGTAGCTTCCACAGCTTCCTGGGGCAGCAAATTCCACAGACCTACTACCCTCTGAGTGAAGAAGTTTCTCCTCATCTCACTTTTGAAAGAGTAGCCCCCTATTCTAAGATTATGCCCCCTAGTTCTAGTTTCACCCATCCTTGGGAACATCCTTACCGCATCCACCCGATCAAGCCCCTTCACAATCTTATATGTTTCAATAAGATCGCCTCTCATTCTTCTGAACTCCAATAAGTAGAGTCCCAAGTTGGGCTTGCGGAAGTGACTGCTTTCGTAGCAGATGTTTTATTGCTAGCAGTGTTGCATTTTTGTATAATTTGTTCCTATATGTGAAATATATATGTTTAGTGCTACATTTGGCAGAATTCCATTTCCTGTCACAGTTCCTGATGTCTGTAAGGATATTCCACATCCTTTTAGACATGTTTAAAAATAATCAGAAGTCCCCCCACCCAAGGTTTGATTCACGGTCTGTATTGAGTTAGCTATCCTCAGCTGGAGCGGCAGTGGGATAGCGTAGAGATCGTGGGCAAAAGGTGGGGGGAGAGGGGGTGGAAACAGACCAGAATTGCTGCTCAGTGACTTTTTAAAAAATGTATTCCTCCCTCCCCCCACCCACCTTTGCTGAAAATGTTTGTGATTAAAAGTTGGAGAGAGGATCGAGATGGGGTGTGAATTCTTTCCTTCCTGCTCTCCTGCCAAAGTTACATAGCCTGGGGGTGCTGCATATGAAAATGAAAACTTGCCCATGAAAGGCCACTTGGCAGTGGGATTGGGTGTGATTTCAGCAGTCTGCTTGTGCTTATGGAATTAAGTCGTCAACTTTACCAATACTGTAAGTAAGAGGGAAAATTTGAAGGCAGGGTGCTTTTGTGCCTTAATTTGATGTCTTGATATCAGCCACTGGACTGAGATTTCTTCTCATGAGGATTATTCAGTTGCAGATGTAGATTATTCTTTTCATTTTCTGCCCGCCCCCATATCATTCAGCCCAAGACTTCATGTGGGCCCCTTTTTAAAAGAAATAAATCTAAAAATCTTTTAACATATCCCTCAGGGAAGGTGCATGTGTTGAGGTGCCTTGCAGACTAGTTGTGTATGTTTGATGTGGAAGCAGGAATTTTGATCCTAGTTTTGAGGAATAGGCCCCAAAAGTTCAGGACATAAAAAAGTGAGACCACATTACCTTGGCACAGGACAGGCAGCACGCAGATATGTGAGGACAACATTTCTGTTCACTAGTACCATGGTTTAACTTGGACTGTAGCCATCCCATTTTAATTTAGATTTCAGCTCTGTGTTTCAAGGGTCAATTTATTAGTTTGTACTCAAAATAATCTGAGCTGTTTGGGAACAGGTTTTATAAAAAGCTAACTGCGGTATTACCAGCAGTGATGCGTGCTTATTTTTGGAATATGCAGCTTCAAATGTGGAGTCTTCTGTATTCGTTGGATTTCAAGCAAAGAATGTTAAGTTCACTTTCAGTACAGCTGAAAGCATCAGATCAACACTATCTCTTCAGTTGAGCTCCGTGTGTAAAATTGCTCTACACCCCTTTCAAAATAGCGCCCTTCCTGTACAAAATATTTACAAAAGTAAGGCCCTTGCATATCTATAATGGTGACCTTCACATTATGAAAATATCCTTTGGTATCTTTCCAAAGAGTGAAATTTATACTTTTTTTAAAAGAATGCTTTTCTTATTATATATTAATAGCTTGGACTTGGGTGTACAGTGCACAATTTCCAAATTTGCAGATGACACAAAACTTGGAAGCGTAGTGAACAGTGAGGAGGATAGTGATAGACTTCAAGAGGACATAGACAGGCTGGTGGAATGGGCAAACACGTGGCAGATGAAATTTAATGCAGAAAACTGCAAAGTGATACATTTCGGTGGGAAGAACAAGGAGAGGCAATATAAACTAGAGGCACAAATCTAAAAGAGATGCAGGAACAGAGACATCTGGGGGTATATGTGCACAAATCGTTGAAGGTGGCAGGGCAGGTTGAGAAAGTGGTTAAAAAGGCATACGGGATCCTGGGCTTTATAAATAGAGGCATAGAGTACAAAAGCAAGGAAGCCATGATGAACCTTTATAAAACACTGGTTCGACCGCAACTGGAGTATTGTGTCCAGTTCTGGGCACCACACTTTAGGAAGGATGTGAAGGCCTTAGAGAGGGTGTAGACAAGGTTTACTAGAATGGTTCCAGGGATGAGGGACTTTAGTTACGTGGATAGACCTGGAGAAGCTGGGGTTGTTCTCCTTGGAATGGAGAAGATTGAGAGGAGATTTGATAGAGGTATTTAAAATTGTGAAGGGCCTAGACAGAATAGATAGAGATTAACTGTTCCCATTGGCAGAAGAGTCAAGAACCAGAGGATATAGATTTAAGGTGATTGGCAAAAGAACCAAAGGTGACATGAGGAAAAACTTTTTTATGCAGTGAGTGGCTAGGATCTGGAATGCACTGCCAGGGAGGGTGGTGGAGGCAGATCCAATCTGGCTTTCAAAAGGGAACTGGATAAGTACTTGAAAGGAAAAAAAATTGCAGGGCTATGGGGCTAGGGCGGGTGAGTGGGACTAGCTGGATTGCTCTTGCATAGAGCCAGCACTGACTTGATGGGCCGAATGGCCTCCTTCCGTGCTGTCACCTTTCTATGATTCTAGGAACACGTGACCTATCGTGCTTTAATACACATTTTTAAATAAAACAGAACGCTATTCAGAATTAGGCCACTTACTGCTTCATTGTAGAATCATATAATGTTGCGGCACGGAAACAGGCCAGTCGGCCCATCAAGCCTGTACCGGTCTTTTTACCCACGTGATCCACCTAGTCTAACCTAGTCTCTCCTGTTTGCTCCACACACCTTTTCATATTCGTCTTTTTTAAGCAACTATCTAATTCCCTTTTAAAAGAAGTTATGAACTCTCCTTCAACAATGGCTTGTGACACAGAATTCCACATCCTAATTCCAGCCCCAATTTTGCGATCCCAGCAAAATTTACAGTTGGGAAGGCTACAACGAATTCCTAAGTGCAGATCACTTATGTACATAGTAAACGAGAATGGCCCCCACACAGACCCCCATGGAACACAACTCACCACACCTTTCCAGTCCAAGATGCTTCCCTTTACCCCGACCCTTTGGCTTCTATCCTCCAACCATCTCCCTATCTATGTGTCCAACTTCCCTTTAACTCTATAGGCTTGCTTCTCCTATCAGGTGCTCCCAGCGAGGAGTGGCACTTGAAGAGAGTACTGGCCATGAAATTACAGGCCTGCAGCTCCTGTGCCTTTGTCCATTAATTTAAATGGATGGAACATCAAACTGTGGCCTGCAGTTTCCTGACCAATGTTCATTTTGAGTGCTACTCCAGCTTGGAATGCCCAACTTGGGATCAGCCCTTATGTGTCGTTATCCTTGTCATAAGTGTGGTATGTGGCACTTTATCCAGTGCCTTTTGAAAATCCATACAACCCACATCCACTGCACTTCCTTTATCTATCCTCCCTGTTATTTCTTCACAGAATTCTATAAGGTTGACCTGTACTTTAGGAACCCATAATGACTGACCCTATTAAAGTCTTATTTCTCAAGGTGCTCAGTAATTTCATCCCATATTACGACGACAATGCTTAGATTTTCCTCTGATTTCAGCTCCAAATGAAAAATGGGCAGAAATTCCACCTGGTCAGAACTCCCCTTACTTTGTACCCTGATGTATTTTCCAGTGGGTGAGACCACTGACAAAAGAAGTGCCCACCTCAATCAGGTGGGTGCATCATTTAAGTAATAATTTGGATGCCAATTATACCATTTTGGTGAGCAGGAAAAAAGAACATAGGAACATAGGAACAGGAGTAGGCCATTCAGCCTCTCTTGCCTGCTCCGCCATTTGATAAGATCATGGCTGATCTGTGATCTATCTCCATATTATACCTGCCTTTGGCCCATATCCCTTAATACCTCTGGTTGGCAAAAAGCTTTCTATCTCAGATTTAAAATTAGCAATTGAGCTAGCATCAATTGCCGTTTGCAGAAGAGAGTTCCAAACTTCTACCACCCTTTGTGTGTAGAAGTGTTTTCTAATCTCACTTCTGAAAGGTCTGTCTCTAAATTTTAGACTGTGCCCCCTACTCCTAGAATCCCCAACCAACGGAAATAGTTTCTCTCTATCCACCCTATCTGTTCCCCTTAATATCTTATAAACTTTGATCAGATCACCCCTTAACCTTCTAAACTCTAGAGAATACAACCCCAATTTGTGTAATCTCTCCTCGTAACTTAACCCTTGAAGTCCGGGTAAGATTCTAGTAAACCTACGCTGCACTCCCTCCAAGGCCAATATGTCCTTCCGAAGGTGCGGTGCCCAGAACTGCTCACAGTATTCCAGGTGCGGTCTAACCAGGGTTTTGTATAGCTGCAGCATAACTTCTGCCCCCTTGTACTCTAGTCCTCTAGATAAAAAGGCCAGCATCCCATTAGCCTTATTGATTATTTTCTGCACCTGTTCATGACACTTCAATGAACTATGTAACTGAACCCCTAAGTCCCTTTGGACATCCACTGTTTTTAACTTTTTACCAATCGTTAAAATCAAATGTAAATTAAGCCCATTTGAAAGGAGTGGCCGGGAGTGTTAGACTGTATTAAGTATCCTGGATCTCATGGAAGAGACACAGAAATGTTAAGGTGAGTGTGTTTCAACCATTTCTTAACCAGTTTTCTTCTTTTTTGGGGGAATTTCTTCCTTCTGGCACTTAGATTCTCACGAACCTTTGGGCCAATTGTTGTAAATGATTTACTTTTCTCCCCCCAGCATCATTATTGTCACTAGTGGGAACTCCCCTATCTGATGTGTTTGGAAGATGAGGTATCCGACTGAGAATGTCGCACAGGCCAGGCTGCGTAGGAGGTGCTCTGTACCCACGTTGGCTGACAGATATAGAAAGTATTCATTTTGGCAGATGATTACTGCTGGGGGGTTGCTCTTCTTTGCCAACCCCATGTCACCACTAAGCTATGTGGTTGCCTGATTAACCGTAATATTGGATGCTTTTCTCAGAAACGCCCCAATCACTCACTATGTTATGCCTTCAGTGCTTTTGTATGAAAGAAGGCAGGACAGAGTGATCAACTGCAAGCACAGCCTGATTGTTGAACCTGCCCAGAGGCAATCGATTATTTCAGCAGGCCCTGGCATCTGACAATTGCCATGTGGAAGCGTCTTCTCGGGGTCCTGGCTTGCAGAGAGGCAGATGCAGTTCTGTGCCATCTGCTGCAAGGGCATCTGCAGCTGCCATGCAGCAGATGGCTGGAACATAGAGGGACAGCTGTGGCCTGAAATTTGGCTCCAGCTTCTTGCTGGCGTGTTGTGATGCGTGACCTACAGGGGACGGTGCTGCAGACTGGCACAGAGGTCGACCTTTCTCACAATCACCTCACCTTCATTTCAGTGGCCATCAAATAGTCGGTCTGCTCACTCATTTGTCTGTATAGTCATACTTGAAATTGGGATTCCTTTTATGTCCATTTTTTCCTGTTTCTTCGTAGTCCCTTGCCCCTTCAAACTTGACAAAGTCTTTCAGAATCGGTGCTCCCCTATTGTAATCACTCTTTAATTGTTCCCATGCTTTGTTTTTTGACTTACATTTGATTTTCTGTTCCTACCACTAGTACATTCCCTGGACTCATCCAAATCTGCACCTGAAGTTATGCTAATAAGCAGACCTTGGGAGATTTGAGTGTAAATATTGTCCTTCCATTTGAGTCTGTTTAAAATCCGCCAATAGCCATTGTGGTGCAAACTTAACCAAAGAGGAAAATCAAGGCTTAGTAGTTTACCAACAGCCGCAGTAAGACTAACCGGCAGTAGGATCAAATATTCAATTGCCCCAACATATCCACTGTAGATGGCTAGCATGCAATAGGAAAGCTCTGTATTCGTACACGAACTATGCGCTTTGCATGAGGAGGTAAGTCATCCGAAAGCCACAGCATGAGTTGTCTCTGCAAATGAGCATAAATATTCAAGCATTCAGCAGGGTGTTGGTTTAATATTCTAATACCACATCTTGCTGTTCAGAACAGCATTGCTCAGAATGGTGTCTAGCAGAATCATGTCACACTATTTGACTTTCACTTGATGTATCATACCGAGACCATAATGGGAATGCTGTATAGATAAATGTTATTCCACAATGTAAGGCAGGGCTGTGCTGTATTATCTATTATTGCATTAATAAATCATGTCAGCAGCGCCATCCATCATCATTGCTCTGTTTCCAAGTGTGTTTATCAACATCAACATAAAGTACAGATGTGCTGTAAAATGGAATATTTTCTCCATTGGTATCTTATTATTATGTTAAGTATTATTAGATCAGGTGTGGAACAGTTCATTTATCATGCTACACTTCTGCTAAATAATTTCCGACAATTTCAAAGTCGTATACACTCTCCTTACACACACACACATGCACATGCTCACAACACACACTCACAGCACACATACACACACAACACAGGCACACACACGCAGACAGACACTCACTCACTCATTCACCACACACGTACGTGTACACATACACAAAAAAACACCCACCGCACGCACACCGCCACACATATTCACAATCCACATACACACATCACACTGCACTCACCACACACACTATGCATATTCACCACACACACACATACACACACCCCCCACACACACACCACACAAACACTGTATACATGCACACCCCCACACACACTCACCATACAAAACATCACACTCAGATCGCAGACATTCACCACACACACAGATAAAGATGCAGATGCCACGTACCACACATCAAGCCCCCATATACATACAGCAGTCCAAAGGACAGATCCTACGACAATGCAACACTCCTTAAGTATTGCAGTTGAGTATTGCACCCAAGTCCTGGAGTTGGACTCTAAGAGCTGATTAAAGGTTGGGATGGAAAGGAACATACATTTTCATAAGGAGAGGTGCTAGGATAGTCAACAATGCGTTTGGCCCACGGTTTCTTAATAGTCCTTTACATTTAAAATGTGTTCAGTTGCCTGAACAGTACATTGTTTAATGTTAATAGCATCAAGGTACCTCTGCAACATGAGCAACTGAAGTGGTGCTGCTTCAATCACCTGAGGCCAATTTTAAGAGCCTGCGCCTCGTGTCGATGGGACAGTAGTGACCAAAACATGGCATTGGGTCACTGCCCCATTTACGCTGGCACTCCTTGCCGTTACCTTGGGTAAGATCTTGAGAGGGGTGGCTGGACCGCCCGCCAGTTTCAGGAGGGAGGCCACTTGTAATGTGCAAATCAGGGTCCTATGGCATACACTCAAATATGGGCTTTATCACTGAATTAATGTCTGCCACCTCACCTGATCTGATTGCTTTGTGGGATTAAACTATCTGCTGATGTCAACTAGTAAGCGACTGAGTAAAATGTAAGACTGTGGCAAGGAATTTCCTCGCTGCTGCTTTGCTGGCGGAACTGCAGCGGAAGCCCCTGTTTATATGCGTAAATGAATTTTCTATCGCATTTCCAGTTAAGGTACAGCTGGAGCAGCTCCGAGGAGATTCCCGATGTTTTGTGGTCAATAGTTCTTCTCCCGGCCCACACAGCATCGACCACCACCTGTAGATCATCGTTGCTGAAGCTGGATTTTCACCTTCAGCATTCGCCCTCCTTGTCACCCAGGTATTGGACACAGTGCAGGAGGATTGGCCTTGAGTGCACTATTCATTAAGATGAAGTGGCTGTTTCGCTCGTTAAGCACTCTGTTGGAGACGTCCTAACCCAGCTGGGTTGCCATAAAGTGCATAAATTAAACGGCGCATTTATTGGAAGTGTGCAGAGAAAAAGGAAACTTTTATTTAACACACTAGGGGTTAAATTGGATTAGGCCAATAACCGGGCGCAGGTACCGCGATCCGCGACTAACCCGCGCCTGTCGGCAGGCAGGACGAGACAATCGTCTAGCCTCAGTACTAACCTGAAAGCGACGTTGCAAATCAGCATTGGCACAATGATTCAAAGACATTTGCACTTTTCACCAGCAGGGGGAGGCCCAATCTCTTAAAGGCAGGATGTCTCTCTGACAGCCTGCCAAAATCTCTTAAAGGTAGCGGGTACCTGTAATTTGCTGAAAATAACAATCTGCTGTCTGCAAGGAGTCTGAACGGAGATCAGACATCGCACATGTAAAACACAGAACAGGTCCCATCCCTATGTTTACAAACTGTTGAGTTATGTTAAAACATTGAATAAAGGTTGTGCACCACTAAATCCCACATCCTCCAATCTGCATGCCAGACCTCACCAATCTGCCGATCTGAGTTGTACCAAGCGTGCGAGACTGTGTGCACCAAGGTTCTCTGCGATGTGCTAGAGGCCTTGGTGCCAGAGGTGAACATAAGGAGGGGCATCCTATATCCGCAGGGATCGGGGTGGGGGGCAAGAGGCCCTCCAGACATATGCTCAAAAGACAGTGGGAGGCAGAAGAGGACGCAGTCAATGCTAGGTGCATAGCACCACGAACATGGATGCAGTGCAGGAAGAAGTTCAATGTTTTGTCATGAGTGGTCAAGATAAGTGAGGTCAACTGTCAAGTGGCGTCTCCTACCAACTGCACCATTAACCGCATCTACTACTCCACACACTGCACCCCCATCACCCACATACCAACAAACTCTTTCAATCAGTACTCAACTCTTCCAATCAGATGCTTTCTCTCACCCCTACACATTAACACTGTTGCAAGCCACACACCCATAACTTACAGCCCACACACACTGGCAGCTATTCAACCATGACAGGCACATCACCCAGACACACATCCTGCTTTCTTGCAGGAGAAGGAGGTGCATAACAGGAGGCAACAAGTGGCCGTGGCATTTAGCCCCTGAAGGCTGTTCCGCCATTCAATGAGATCATGGTTGATCTGTGACCTAACTCCATATACCAGCCTTAGCCCCATATCCTTTAATACCCTTGGTTCACAGAAATTTATCAATCTCAGATTTAAAATTCACAACTGAGCTAGCATCAGCTGCCGTCTGCAGAAGAGTGTTCCAAACTTCTCCCACCCTTCGCATGTCGAAGCATTTCCTAACTTCACTCCTGCACGTCCTGGCTCTAAATGTTAGGCTATGTACCCTTGTCCTAGTATTCAAGTGTAGGAGACCTCCAAAAACAGTTATAAATGCATCAGCAGCCAGAAGCAATAATCCAGCAACTAACCTGTAAATCCTGCATGGTCCCTTTAAATAACACTGGTTGGGAGTCCTCCAGGAACTCTAAGATATGTTCACATGATTGTGGTTAAGACTGTGCGTTGAGTGGAGCGTTAAGTCCAAAAATGGTATCTGTCACTATAAATCAGTGATGCACACCGATCTAACGCATAGTCTCCCTACTTTACATGCTGCCAGCGTTCGTTATTTGCCCATGCACTAAATCCTTTACCGAGATGACGTCCGACGCGTGAGCATCCAAGACGCCATCTTGGATGTTCGGGAGGTCGTGTAGCGCTGAAACAACGGGCGCTAGATGGCCCAATTTCTAGCCCACTGTCTGTGCACTAATCAGAATTTCACCACGGCGTGTATTAATGAAATACATGCAATCATTTTTTTCCATACAGGTCATTCAGACATGGAACTCATGGTTGTATGAATGTAATATATGTTTTTTTCTTATAACAAAATAAATGTAATATAAACTATATTTATAACTATCATTATCAATAATATCATAAAACTGTCAACACAAATGACAATTCATTGCTTTTAGGACATTTAGTCATTCTTCATGTAAAGTGGATTTTCAATCATCAAGTTGCATAACTCGTTGTCCAATCCCAAATTTATCACTCCCTGGAGCAGGCTGTTGATGCTCTTTTCCTCCGTTTCCGCTGTATGCATACATTCCTTGTCAATATGAAGTTGCAGGGAAAGAGGAGGGAGACAGGAGGAACCAGTACAGGGAAACCTTGCAGGGCTGGACTTGTCCAATAGTTTTCAGCTCTCAGCACCAGGTGAGGACAAGGGCTCGGGTAACCAAACCATCATGGCACTGTGGAGCAAGGGGGGAAAAGGGAAATACTAGTCATGAGGATAGAAGAGGGTGAGCTTTGGGGCAATTTGTTAATGGGGGAGGGAAGGATGGCAATGGTCGATAGCCTGTTTTTTGCAGCTCCCAATACCACATGCTGGATGAGTCAGGAAGAGGCAGAACAACACATTAGATATGTAAACATGCACCAAGACAAAAGGCGCAGAGAGATGGTCTTCCGATTCCTAAGACACCGAGAACAATTTCGGGGCAGGGGAAGCTGTACAGATGGGAGAGGCTTCACCTGAATCAGACTAGGACTAATTTCAGAGGGGGTAAGCAAGGCATTGTGGAAGGAATTAAACTAATAAGACAGAGGCAGGGGCAAATAGTGCGCATCTGGAAATAGGGAAAAATAAAGAGTTGCTGGGGGAAGAAAAGTAAGGAATCTTACAACACCAGGTTATAGTCCAACAGTTTTCTTTGAAAATCACAAGCTTTCGGAGGCTGAGGAAGGAGGAAGCCTCCGAAAGCTTGTGATTTTCAAAGAAAACTGTTGGACTATAACCTGGTGTTGTAAGATTCCTTACATTTGTCCACCCCAGTCCATCACCGGCATCTCCACATCGGGGGAAGAAAAGGTCATGGTACACAGCAGGAGCTGGTTGATGACCGTTCAAGTGCAGACACTGATACAACAGGTAAGTGAGCAGAGTGTGGAGTCTCAGTAGTGGTGAGTAGTGATTGGCACTATAATGTTGTAGCCCCATCTCTTCTCCACACTAGCAGCGAGCATGGTTCTGTGTCAAGAGCACAGACATGCAAAATTATCTCGATAAACAAAATAAACTCTAGACTACAACACAGGAAAGGAATCTAAGAGCATTGGTGGAAAGCTCACTGAAACCAACAGTGCAGCATGTGGCAGCAGTAGCAAAGCTAACCAGATCTTAGGATGTATAGCCAGAGGGATAGAGCAGATATACCAGGAGGTGATAATGGGGGTAATTTAATTTTCAGTCTGGGCGCAGGTGTTATAATGGATGGTCGAACTGCAACTATCAGTTTTGTGCCCGTGCCCCAAACTGAAAACTACCCCCAATGAGTCTATATGAGGCACCGATACAGGCAATATTGAAGTGACGATCCGGATTCTTTCCCCTCAGTCTGGTTCAGTAATAACTGAAGTCGAATACATTTTAAAGTTCAGCACAACTTTAATAGCAGGGTTCTTAGTCTGCAGCATTGATTTGGACTCCTGATAGAGTCCCTCTATGCTGGCAGAGCAAGAACAAAAACATACAGAAATCCACACGTTTTTATACAATCAATAGGGGTTGGAACATACTTAACGAGGGTCAACACCAATCATAAGCCGGGCACAGGTTGCCATGCGAGGTTACATTATTTCCGGCCAATCATAAATCGTCCATGTGCTGACCATGTTGCTGTTAGACATCAAAGGGTATACTTCCTCACCTTCCAACTTGGAATGTTCTTCCCTGTCCCTTCTGTTCCTTATCTCCCAACCTGGAATGTCTTTCAACTTTGGCTAAGCTCGTTACCTATATTGATCTGCCATAAACATGGAGACATTCAGACCAGTCCTTGAATCACATCAAAGACTCTACATTGATAATGTGGAGATGCCGGTGATGGACTGGGGTTGACAATTGTAAACAATTTTACAACACCAAGTTATAGTCCAGCAATTTTATTTTAAATTCACAAGCTTTCGGAGATTTTCTCCTTCCTCAGGTAAATGTTTCAAGATCTCATTGTGTGCAGTTCTGGTCGATGTACGACAGCAAGGATGTCCACTCATTGAAGAGGGTGAAGTTACCGAATTGGAAGAGAGCCAATGATAAGACCATGCAAACCTGCTGACTACGCAAACATATAGCCCAGCAGGAGGCCAGGCCACCTGTACCAATCTCAGTTACTAACTAATTAACCCTTTCTAACCATTTTACATTCTGCTTCTTTGCCACGTAGACATTTTAATATTTTACCGAAAACTGACCACGTAGGGATTCTCAGAAGTATTGGGGTAGATCTTGACTTTAAGCTATCGTGTAACACGAGTGACAGCGAGTTGGCAGCCCATTTCACACCTCTCCCGATTTTTATTTCCATTTTGGGCTGCAAACTCGCTATCATCCATTTTACACTATTGCACATAGTTAACATCTACCCCATTGTGTGCAGTTCTGGTCGATGTACGACAGCAAGGATGTCCACTCATTGAAGAGGGTGAAGTTACCGAATTGGAAGAGAGCCAATTTCAGTGATTTGAGAAGGGATCTGGCCCAGGTGGGCTGGAAACAAAGACTGGCCAAGAAAACAGTCAATGAGCAATGGCAGGCCTTTAAGGCGGAAATAGTTCAAGTACAAACTAAGTATATTCCCATAAGGAGGAAAGATAGGGCATCCAAAGCTAGAGCTCTCGGGATAATAGAGGTTAAAATGAAACAAAAAAGGTTTATGACAAATGTCAGGTACAGAATAGAGTAGAAAACCAGGCAGAATACAGAGAGTGCAGGGGGAAATTGGAAAAGGATACAAGGGCAAAAAGAGAATATGAGAAAAGATTAGTGGGTAACATAAAAGGGAACCCAGAAATCTTTTATAAACATATAAGAAGTAAAAGGATAGTTAAAGGAATGGTGGGGCCGATTAGAGAGAAGGAAATCTTCTTGTGGAGGTAGAGAGCTTGACTGAGGTACTGAATGAATATTTTGCATCTGTCTTCACAAAAGAAGTGAATGAAGTTAATGTCACAGTAGAGGAGGAGGGAGTAGAGATATTGGGGGTGATTTAAAACCCCAAGAATGGGTGGGTTGGGGGCATGTGGAAGTTGAAAATAGTTGTCTTTTGGGTCGCGACCGCAACCCGGCTTTATTTCCGGGTTTAACGTCGGCGTGTAAAAGTACAGGCTTTCCACTGGGAATGCAAAATCTGAAAATTTTGCGGTTGTGACCCAAAGAAATAACTATTTTCAACTCCCACCCGCCCCCAACCCACCCGTTCTTGGGGTTTAAAATCACCCCCAATGCATAGGATAAAAATAGAAAGAAAGGTGGTGCTAAATAAGTCGGCATTACTCAAAGTTATAAGTCACCCGGTTCACATGGGATGCATCCTAAGTTGCTAAGGGAAGCAAGGGTTGAGATAGCAGAGGCTCTGACCACAATCTTTCAATCCTCCTTAGATTTGGGAATGGTGCCAGAGAACTGGAGGATTACAAATGTTACACCCCTATTCAAAAAAGGGGAGAGGGATAATCCTGGTAACTATAGGCCAGTCAGTCTAACGTCAGTGATGGGAAAACTACTAGACCATTGTCAAGGACAACATTAATTCCAACTTGGATTAACTCGGTTAATAGGGGACAGCCAACACGGATTTCTTAAAGGCAAATCATGTCTGACTAATTTGAATGAGTTCTTTGATGATGTAACGGAGAGGGTTGATGAAGGTAGCACAGTAGATGTTGTACATATGGACTTCCAAAAGGCATTTGATAAAGTACGACATAACAGACTTATTTGGAAAATAGAAGCACATGGGGTTAAAGGGGCGGTGGTAAATTAGATACATAATTGGCTAAAGGATAGGAGGCAGACAATAGTGGTGAATGGATGTTTTTCTGACTGGAGAGAAGTATGTGGTGGGGTCCCCCAGGTGTCCGTATTAGGACCATCACTCTTGTTATATACAAATAACCTGGACTTGGATAAAAGGAGTACAATTTTGAAGTTTGCGGATGATATAAAACTTGGCAATGTAGCAAATAGTGAGGAATATAGTAGCAGACCTCAGGAGGACATAGACAGGCTGGTGGAATGGGCAGATGCAATTTGATGCAGATAAGTGTGGAGTGCTGCACTTTGGGAGCAACAACATGGAGAGGTAGTATAATCTAAATGGTACCATTTTGAGGGGGTGCAAGGGCAGAGGGACCTGGGGTACATATTCACAAATCTTTGAAGGTAGCAGGGCAAGCTGATAAGGTGGTTAAGAAAGTGTATGGGATACTTGGCTTCGCAAATGGGGGCAATGAATACAAAAACAAGGAAGTCATACTAAACCTTTACAAATCATTGGTTAGACTCAGCTCGAGTATTGTGTACAATTCTGGGCACCACACTTTAGGAAGGCTGTCAAGGCCTTGGAGAGGGTGCAGAGGAGGTTTTTTTTATTCGTTCATGGGATGTGGGCGTTGCTGGCAAGGACAGCAATTATTGCCCATCCTTAATTGCTCTAGAGAAGGTAGTGGTGAGCCGCCTTCTTGAACCGCTGCAATCCGTGTGGTGAAGGTTCTCCCACAGTGCTGTTAGGTAGAGAGTTCCAGGATTTTGACCCAGCGACGATGAAGGAACGGTGATAGATTTCCAAGTCGGGATGGTGTGTGGCTTGGAGGGGAACGTGCAGGTGGTATTGTTCCCATGTGCCTGCTGCCCTTGTCCTTCTAGGTGGTAGAGGTCGCGGGTTTGGGAGGTGCTGTCGAAGAAGCCTTGGCAAGTTGCTGCAGTGCATCTTGTAGATGGTACACACTGTAGCCATGGTGCGCTGGTGGTGAAGGGAGTGAACGTTTAGGGTGCTGGATGGGGTCCCAATCAAGCGGGCTGCTTTGTCCTGGATGGTGTCAAGCTTCTTGAGTGTTGTTGGAGCTGCACTCATCCAGGCAAGTGGAGAGCATTCCATCTCACTCCTGACTTGTGCCTTGTAGAGTGTGGAAAGGCTTTGGGGAGTGAGGAGGTGAGTCACTCACCGCAGAATACCCAGCATCTGACCTGCTCTTGTAGCCACAGTATTTATGTAGCTGGTCCAGTTAAGTTTCTGGTCAATGGTGCCTCTCAGGATGTTGATGGTAGGGGATTCAGTGATGGTAATGCCATTGAATGTCAAGGGGAGGTGGTTAGACTCTTTTACCAGGATGATACCAGGGATGATGGACTTCAGTTATGTGGAGAGATTGGAGAAGCTGGGATTGTTCTCCTTCGAGCTGAGACGGCTAAGGGAAGACCTAATAGATGTATTCAAAATTATGAGGGGTTTTGAAAGAGCAAGTAGGGAGAAACTGTTTCCTCTGGCAAGTGGGTCGATAACCAAAGGTCAGAGATTTAAAATAATTGGTAAAAGAAGTAGAGGGGAAATGAGGAGAACTTTTTTCACACAGAGGGTTGTTAAGATCTGGAACACACTATCTGAAAGAGTGGTGGAAGCAGGTTCCGTAAGAACTTTCAAAAGGCAATTGGACATGTAGTTGAAGAAGACTAGTATGAAAGGTTATGAGGAAAAAGCTGGGGTGTGGGACTAAATTGGACAGCTCCTTCTGTGCTGTAAGATTCTATGATTCTATGTCCTGTCATGAAGAAATTTAGATTTGGAATAACAGCTTCAGGAAGGCATTACCTGAAGGCCAGGTATGAGACAACATACTCACGCATCCAGGCCTCGGTGCTTTCCATGTTTTGGTTTTAAAGAGGCAAGCAGATGCTTCTGAAACTCAGCACATTCAATTGGTGGAACCGACATTTGAAGCGTGTGCATACTGTGGTCGGGAGGATAGTGGCAATGCTTTATAGTGAGTTGCCCTGCTCACCTTGCTGTTTGGGAGGAGCTTGTATTATCCACTGTCTGCTTGCTAAGGGTTTAGACCCACACTTGTCAGTTGTCTGATGACCAACTGGTGGCTATCTCCTTTGTTGGGGGGGGGGGGGGGGGTCTAGTAGGATCTCTTTGGGGGTCAAGATAGCTCCAAGATAATATGCTAGGCAATGGAGGTTGGAACCGAGTCAACACTCTGTGTAAGAATGGATAATTTTAAACCTAAGCCAGGAAGGTAGGCAGAGCTCCAGATACTGTTCATAATTGACCAGTCAGCCGGCCTGGCTCATTAATGGTACCTGGTAGGGTAGATCCTGAGAGTTGTATTCCTCCCACTTGGCTCCAGAATACACTGCAAGCCAATGCTCTAATGGCTGGTTCGGTCTGGTTGATAAGCAGTGGGAAGCTTTTAAGTCCTCTGTGCTGGTAGGCCATGTGCTTTTAGCTGGTTAAACTCCAGCATTATCCTTGCTCATACTTGGGTGTCCCTCAGCCTTGATTCTACCAATCCGCATCTAAGCTTTCTGTATTTAGGCAAATGGAAGCAAATCCCTAGTGGGAGAGACTGTTCTTTTCATATTGGAAAAAATAACAGTCCCTGTATGAACTTGCCAGTGGCTTGATTTAGCGACTGTTAAGTACTGTCACTAGGAATTTCCTCAGGGTTTCACCTGATCAGCCGCCATAACTTTGGCGGAAGATTGGCGCAAATCCAATTTACACGTCTATCCGATTTTTCCACCAATCTTGGATCAAGGTTATGGTGATTGTTCAGGAGAAACCGTAAGGAAATTCCCCCTGGGTGATGGGTTTCTGTGTGTGCCAGAAAACCCAACCAACCAAACAAGAAGATAAATAATTTGTCTTCTGTTATACCTACAGATGTCTATCCATTTTTTTAAATTTCAGTAAATACCACCGCTTATTGAATCTAACTTTCAGTTTTTGTAACAATCTTCAGTGATCTCATTGTTTAAATTTTACATCAATTTATTTTTAAACCACTTCAGCTATACAGAGACCATGTTCATCAAATCAGCCTAGGGCTCGAATTTAATTAGCACATCCAGTATTACCAAATTTCCCCAATATGTACTGCAGACAGGATTTCATGTTTTTGGTTGAGTTGCATAGGAAATGCTAGCACAAAGAATGTCTAGTTAGTGCTCTCTGTTTACAGAGGGAGGAGATGTGCGAAATCCAGCTTTAGTAACATTCACACTTAAGACTTACTCGAGTGATGAGCTGTCAAGTTTCAGCAGGTCATCAGGCATAGCACTAAACAGAAATATACGGGCAGGTGAGCAATCAACAGGGACTTCAGCTCAGATCACATCTCATTATATCCTATGGCTAAGAACAGAAAGCATTTGCATAGTTCATAAAGATGTCTAGATTCAGGAACTGTCCCTCTGGATTGGAAAATTGCACATGTCACTCCGCTTTTTAAGAAAGGGGAAAGAGGGAAACCAGGGAATTATAGACCAGTTAGCCTAACATCTGTTGTGGAGAAAATGCTGGAGTCTATAATTAAGGATAGGGTGACTGAACACCTCGAGAATTTTCAGTTAATCAGAGAGAGCCAGCATGGATTTGTGAAAGGTAGGTCGTGCCTGACAAACCCGATTGAATTTTTTGAAGAGGTAACTAAAGTAGTGGACAGGGGAATGTCAATGGATGTTATTTATATGGACTTCCAGAAGGCATTTGATATGGTCCCTCATAAGAGACTGTTAGCTAAGAAAGAAGCCCATGGAATTGAGGGAAAAGTAAAGACTTGGTTAGGAAGTTGGCTGAGCGAAAGGCGACAGAGAGTAGGGATAATGGGTAGGTACTCACATTGGCAGGATGTGACTAGTGGAGTCCCGTAGGGATCTGTCTTGGGGCCTCAATTATTCACAATAATTATTAACGACTTAGATGAAGGCATAGAAAGTCTCATATCTAAGTTTGCCGATGACACAAAGATTGGTGGCATTGTAAGCAGTGTAGATGAGAACATAAAATTACAAAGCGATATTAATAGATTAGGTGAATGGGCAAAACTGTGGCAAATGGAATTCAATGTAGACAAATGTGAGGTCATCCACTTTGGATCAAAAAAGGATAGAACAGGGTACTTTCTAAATGGTAAAAAGTTAAAAACAGTGGATGTCCAAACGGACTTATGGGTTCAGGTACATAGATCATTGAAGTGTCATGAACAGGTGCAGAAAATAATCAAGAAGGCTAATGGAATGCTGGCCTTTATATCTAGAGGACTGGAGTACAAGGGGGCAGAAGTTATGCTGCAGCTATACAAAACCCTGGTTAGACCGCACCTGGAGTACTGTGAGCAGTTCTGGGCACCGCACCTTCGGAAGGACATATTGGCCTTGGAGGGAGTGCAGCGTAGGTTTACTAGAATGATACCCGGACTTCAAGGGTTAAGTTACGAGGAGAGATTACACAAATTGGGGTTGTATTCTCTGGAGTTTCGAAGCTTAAGGGGTGATCTGATCGAAGTTTATAAGATATTAAGGGGAACGGATAGGGTGGATAGAGAGAAACTATTTCCTCTGGTTGGGGATTTTAGGAGTAGGGGGCACAGTCTAAAAATTAGAGCCAGACCTTTCAGGAGCGAGATTAGAAAACATTTCTACACACAAAGGGTGGTAGAAGTTTGGAACTGTCTTCCGCAAACGGCAATTGATACTAGCTCAATTGCTAAATTTAAATGTGAGATAGATAGCTTTTTGGCAATCAAAGGTATTAAGGGATATGGGCCAAAGGCGGGTATATGGAATTTGATTTCAGATCAGCCATGATCTTATCAAATGGCGGAGCAGTCACGAGGGGACAACTATGTTCCTAGTTGTCCCCTCAGTCAGAGCTCAAGACACAAAGGCTGGGAAGCTACAGAGAGATAAAATATAGTGAACTGAAATACAAGTTTTAAAGGAAAGATGTGGGAAAAATGTGTTGTGTTTATTATTTTGGAGGACAGGCGATATTCCGTCTTTTAAAGTATTTTTACCATTTGGTTAGATCACCCCATGTCATACATTCAGATTCAACTGAAGCCACTAAAATCAACTACTGAAAGATCATCTAATGGAATCATAGAATGATACAGCACAGAAGAAGGCCATTCAGCCTATTGTGCCTGTGGCGCCTCTTTGAAAGAGCTGTCCAATTAGTCCCTGCTCTTTCCCCATAAGCCCTGCAATTTTTTCCTTTTCAAGTATTTTTCTAATTCCCTTTTGAAAGTTACTATTAAATCTGCTTCCACCATCCTTTCAGGTAGCGCATTCCAGATCATAACAACTGGATATGTATTAGATCAAATTCTCCAAACCGAATAAAAATAAAGAAAAGTGTAACTTTGATGTGTTGCTGCTACAAGGTAACTAATACATTCACTATATGTTAGATTCTATCATATTTACAACATATGATAAAGATATCACAGTGTAGTACATCACTACTCCATCAACCTTTCCACATTTACTACTCAAACTCCAGTATTTAACTCCTAAAGATTGGATGTGACCATTTTAATGTACTCTTGGTTTTGGAATCCGATATCAAACATTGATGTCAATCAGTCTAAATATCCATGTTGGTCTTCAATATTTTTAGTAGAAAATATGCACTTTCAGTCTGTTTTAGCAGTGGTGAATATTGTAACATTGTATCATCCTTCTTGCATCCTATTGAGCATCGTTCACGTGAACCTTGTCATAACCAAAGAATCGTAAAATTCAGTGCCTCGATTTTTAAAAAAATCTAAAAATTGAAGTAAATTGTTCAAAACTATTTTTTTGTGAAAAATGGAAAGAAATTTGCTAAATTGTTGGTATTGATGAACTGCTTTGTGGCATTATTGAAGACTACATATTTACGTGAGAAGCACTGAGGCTATTACACACGTGATCCACATAATTCACTATCAACTATTACACTTGAGCTATAGAGGCCAAACCATTCGCAGAATCAGACAGCCATGCAATACTTAATTTATGAAGGTGCCAACTTGTTTCAGATGTATTTTCAAGGGGATTCAAATGACAATAGAGGCAGTATATATGAAAAAACAAAAGAGAAGGTCTCATTATAAGTTAGAAAAACTGAATATGATTTACAAATATTTTCACACTCAAGTACTGTTCAATTATGAAATGACAGCTACCTGCCACAATAAATATTAAGGTAACTGAAACATTTAATAAGCAATTGGGACAGGGGACTGAGCAACAGAGGCAAGCCAGAGGAAGAGGAGACTAAATAGTCTGCATAAATATAAAACAAACCCCTAAATAACAGGGATATCTAGGTGTTTTTGAATGACAATTTCTCTTGCCCACCCTTTAACCTCTTCTAATGTATTTGGCCATTAGAAGTAGATCCATCTGCACTACAATTTTTATCCTCTTCTCGTGGTATCAATAGGAGACATATTCCTAATGATCCAGTATCGGACAACATTCCCAACTTGCACCTTTAGGCTTATTGGTCACTTGTTTTTTTTTTGTCTGTTCTCAAACACACACGTATGCAAAAGAATTTTCTGAGGTTGTCATTTTACAAATCACATTCGGGGGAGGTAGTGTTTGCACGCCGTCCTATCAGATCGTTCCCGACCCATGGGATGGAAGCTTCATTTCTAGGGGCTGTTCGCCATTCAGACCAAAATTAAATATATTTTTATTCACCTACCAGTTAAATGCCATTCCAAAACACAAAACCGTCAGAGTTAATTGCTGTTATTTCCATAAAGCAGTATTTTGTATTTAACCACTGATCAGTCAACGGTGTTTTGTGACATTTTCTTGGAAAGTGACACAGAACGTGGAAAATAAGACCGTTGCTAGTCGGTGAAATTAGTTCTCTGGCCACTAGTTGGTGCACAGTGTAAGGCAAGTAACTACAACTGAGCAAATAAAAAGGGGACACCAATAAATAAATTAAAACGGTGTTTCCACTGTCTATGTGAAAGGGCAAGGCCAATTCAAATGTTAATAGGCAATATCTCGGTTCTTTGGGGAGAAGGGGTTCAATTCAATTAGATTCTGTTCATGGTTGGGTTGAATGTCCTGCGTTGAATTAGTGCAGACTCTTACTTTAGAAGGACGGTTTGTTTTCGTAACCACGTTCAAATTCGTAATTTTAGATGCTTTTATGTTGGACCAATAATAAGATCAACAGGATTTGTTTTTTTTAAAAATGAGTGCAATTCTAAACTGATCGTGAAGTGCGCGTTATGTGCTACGCAATGTGCTCCTGTTGCTTTGATTGTCTTTTCAACTTGTAGAGTTGAACTGAACACAGATTCCTAAACGAATTGCTCGTAAATCGCTGGTTTGATTTTCCTGCTGCCCTTTGTTTGCTACACATTCTTAAAAAAAAACACAATATAGAGATGACGATGTTGCAAAGATTGGTTTGGGGAAAGACAGTAAGTTTGGCAAAATACAAAAGTCTCCTAGTTAGCCTGTTGCTTGACAAAATACAGCTATTTGTATGTCTTTGTTGAATTGTTTGTTTTAACACTATCAAGTCTGTGCAACTTCCTATTCCCTTTAAAAATACTGTCTTTACATCCAGAGCCGTTTTGATTCGTTTTCTTTAAACCTCGAACACAATGCTCACGGGTACGACATGAAACAACAGGTAGCATACCGAGAAACATCAGCTCAACATTTGAGGGTGAGGAGGACAAGGAATCCCTAAAATAAAAAAAAGTAACTTGTTCTTGAAAGTAAGATGCTCTTACCTTAGAAACACCGCTACTCCCCAGAGATAAGCCCACAAAGCAGCTACCGAATGGCATTTGCCTTCGATCATATTGCCTTTATATAATAAGGTCCTGGCGAGAATTGCAGTTTAAATGAGTTCTTCTCGCTGGCTTGAATCCCCTACCCTGCAGGACCATGGACAGCGCTCCTTTCTAAATAGCATGGGAATTTTCCTCTTTTTTTTTTTGCTTGCGTGCAAAATAAAAATCTAATGAGTGTTTTTTTTTTGCAAATCTTTCGGTATTATTATTTTTTTTTTTTTGTCTCGTCCCTCCCACGGTTAAAGGTCCCAGGATCACGTTTTCAAAGTCAAGGACATCGCTGAGGTTGAGTGAGTGGAGCAGACGCTCCTTCTGACCGCTCGCTGCACGGGTAACATTTTCTGCCAAGTGACCCGCGAGGAGGAGGTGGAGGAGGAGGGGGCGGGGCCTAGCCGCTCGCCGTGCAACCAAACTTCACACCGCCAAGGTGGGCGGGGCAGCAAACACAAAAGGAAATTGATAGGCGGCGCGCTGGACCAGTCGCAACGCGAGGCTGCCCGTCGCCGCAGGCAAATCAGCAACCCGCGGAGGAGGCGGGACCTGAGCTAGCAGGTTTTTCTTTTGTTGCTTGGCCCGGAGGTCCCAGATTGACAGTGATGGACGGATGCGCGCGGTGAGCGGTGCAGGACGTAAGAGCCAGGTTCCTTTGCAGATTTGGGGTTCATGCTTTTTTTTTTGCAGAATATCCAACTTTTCTCTCTGCATTTAGATATTAAAATACCGACCGATCTATGTGGGATTTTTTTGGCTCATCCTTCAGTTTTGTAGTGAAGGCATGGGTTTTTTTTTTGTTTCGCCATGTGTCAAAAACGGCTTGTTGCTTCCTACGGTTAAACTTGTGGCAACAAGTCACGATAGGTAAAAGCGGGAATTGCATAGCAAATCATGCTGTGAATGCATGGCGTTTTGTTAGATTTTTTTAAAAAATAGTTTGATGACAGAATCATGACAAAGAAGTCATTGCTCAATGTGAAAGGAACCGATGCAGCCTCGCACACGAACACACACACACACACACACCGGTGTCTTTCCACCTTGGTTGTTTAATTGGGCGGGAGAATGCACTAACGGATAACATTTAGTGCAATAACATTTGTTGCATCCCTACCCTCCCTGGAAGCACTCAGTTTTGTCTCGTCCAAACGTGCAGCAAATAGATTGCCACTGGTTAAGAAAGTTGGCTTCAGGGGTTAATTTAGTTTCTAGTACTAATTATCAATGAATTGTGAAGAAATTTCACTTTTCAAAAATGAACCAAATCCAGTAAGTCAGTGTAATTTTTTGTCTTGGCCAATTGCACACATGTATTACTTCCAAAGGAGTTTTATCTCTTAATTGTTCTAGTTAACCCCCCACCCCTTTAAGTGATAATTATAGCTTTGAATGATAAGATCGTTATTAACCTTTTATAATTTGAATTATGGAAATCCTGAGATTGAACGTATTGTTCGCAAGCTCGCATTTTCATTGCAATGCTATCGCTCTGCTGGTTTAAGGGACGGTTCAGCAAATTCCCACATAAATCAGCCATCAAGCACCCGGCGGTGTTAAATGGTTGGTCTTCCTCTGATTTTTTTTCCTTTACTGGTTAGGAGAAAATAATGATCCACACGACGATGCTCAGCTCCAAAGGCAAGAAACCCAACATATTGCCACTCTCAACTCTTGCCCTTTTACATCGCTGAGCCGACTATTGATGGCTGTACGTCCACAGTTAGTGTGGGTGATGTAATGAAGCCATCGATCAATGTCAGTTGTCTGTTTTAACCTTGAACTTCTGCGATTCTGAGCGCACTGTGGGACGCTGTTGTGCTCAATTTAATTGTTTTTTTTTTGCAAATGCAGTGCAAGTGAATTAAAATCGCGACGGTTATGTAAAGAAGCTCAACATTGAATCACAGGCGGATTAACGGAGTAAAATGCGTGATTTCAACCAGATTGAGACGGTTCGACCTGTTGCATATTTTTTAAACTCCGGAATGAGACTAACACGAGTTTCGCAGGTCAGACTCATCAAAATCGCAATACCGGCGCGGATAGCATTCAGTTTGTATAAAAATATATATTTTTTGTCGGTTTTAGGTCTCGGAAGTGTGTGTTCCTTTTCTAAAAAGGGTAGAATGACTGGAGTGACATTGTCCAGTTCTGCAAAAGGAGGTCCGTGTCATTAAAAGTGTATCGTAAATGTATGGAAACAATCCAACATACATCAGTTAATCTCTCAGGGCTGTCATAAAATCTAATGTCTTGAGTTAAAAATAAAATGACATGACTATTAAAGTCCTTTCCTCTTCTATAAGCTATTTAGTTTCACTGGAAATACTTTTTTTTAGCTCGCTGTCCGGGACACCGGTGTTAAAGCTCAGATTTTGTCTCCATAAGTAGTGGTTAGGCAGCTGGTATTTTTTTATTCATTCTCTCGGATATGGGCATCACTGGCAAGGCCAGCATTTAATGCCTATACCCAGTTGCCCTTGAGAAGGTGGTGGTGAGCCGCCTTCTTGAACCGCTGCAGTCCGTGTGGTGAAGGTGCTCCCACTGTGCTGTTAGGTAGGGAGTGCCAGGATTTTGACCCAGCGACGGTAAAGGTGTAAGTGTGTACATATTGAAGATCCATATATCAGCACGATACTGCCGCTTACACACCACAGGCTTGCGTGAGCGACTCGCTAGTTGAATTAATAAAATAACTGATGATTCCAATAATCAGGACGGATACAAGCTTTTGCCTTACTCTGCAGGTGAGGGGTTGAAATGTTAACCGCCTGATAATTGCATCACTCCGATTCTAACATAACACAGAGGCCGAAGATTCAATTATGGGCGATTTTGTGCTGCGGACCGATGTTCACCAGAGTTAGTTTAAGCCGGCTGAAACTTCTTTTAGGATCATGGCTCGAGTTGGCTTCATCATCTGGAAGTTAATGGTAACTGCATGAAAATACGTTACTAAGTTATGAAAGCCCAAAGCTCTCACAACACAACGAAGCAAAGAACGTGTGTCGGTGTATAAAATGACACTCATACAGTAGCAAGAAAGACATGCATTAATGTGGTGGGTAACCATGTGGAAAACCATAACTTGTTACGGGACAGTTAGCATTTATTCAGAAAGGAGAAGTCATGTTTAACTAACTTGCTGGAATTTTTCCAAGACGTATCTGACACAATGGACAAGGAAATGCAGTTGAGATATGCCTGGATTTTCAGAAAGCTTTCACCAAGTTTTCACATCAGTGAATAATGGCTAAGGCAACATGTCAGAGAACAGGAGGTACAGTACAGTGCTGAATAGAAAACTGCCTTAGAACAGGGAACAGAGGGTAGCTATTAAAGGGAACTTTACAGGTTGAAAAGATCGATTTTAGGATCCTTGCTAACTTTAGTATCTATTTATGAGTTAGACTGGAGTATTCTTTGCAGATGATACAATAAGTAGACAGGACAAATAATGAAGACTGCAACCAGAGTCTGAAGGATTTATGTCTTTTAGTAATTGGGCCGGTAGGAGGCAGATGCAACTCAATAAGGAAAAATGTAGGTGTTGATTTGGCCAGCTCAAAGCGCATATCCATCACATTTAATTACTGCAAGCCCCCAAATTAACCACTGCCAACCAATTAACTGCTGAAGGTATCGATCTTTTGAAATAGATATGTCAGTGTAGAAATGAAACAAATCAAGTATTACATAGAATCTACAGCACAGAGCAGGCCATTCGGTCCAATTGGTCTATGCCAGCGTTTATGCTCCACATGATCCTCCTCCCACCCCTCTTCATCTGACCCAATCAGCATATCCTTCCATTCCTTTCTCCCTCATGTGCTTATCTAGCTTCCCTTAAATGCATCTATGATTGAACTATTCACCTCAACTACTCCCTGTGGTAGCGAGTTCCACATCCTAACCATTCTTTGGGTAAAGAATTTTCTTCTGAATTCCCTATTGGATTTATTGGTGACTATCTTATATTTATAGCCCCTAGTTTTGGCCTCCCCCACTGTATTGACTGTAGCTCTCAAACTGTCACTAAATTGTTGCTTAAATTACAACACTCTGTTCTTGTACGTTATTAACTTACAACTGCCTCAAACAGCAAATGTAGAAAAGTCCTTGTTGAGCATACTATTTTTTTTCTTTTACCACTACTGCTGAATGTACGTATCAGATATCAGGAAAGCTAATTTTAAGGCAATGAGAAAAGAACTGGGGAAGATAAAACTGAGGGAATCAAGCAAAAGTAGAATATTTTCACAAATATACTGGAGAAGGGCAAATAAGATATGCATCATCTTGGATTGATTTTGAAAACTAGATTTAAGCAGCTAAGCGGGAAGGTTTGAGTAAGAACAAATCTATCTATATTGATACACATTCGTAACAAGATAGATGAATTAGTTGCACAAATAGAGATAAATGGGTTTGATTCAACAGCCATTACAGAGACATGGTTGCAAAGTAACCAAGGTTGAGAACTAAATATTCCAGGGTACATGAAAAGACAGGCAGAATGGAAAAGAAGGGGGTATAGCCCTAATAATAAAGGATGACATAATGACAGTGGTGAGAAAGGATCCTGGCTCAGAAGATCAAGAAGTAGAATCAGTATGGGTGGAAATAAGAAATAACAAGGGGCAGAAAACACTTGTGGGAGTAGTTAATAGGTACCCTAATAGTAGCTATACCATTGGATTGAGTATTAATCATTAAATAATAGGAGCTTGTAACAAAGGTAATGTAGTAATCATGGGGGACTTTAACCTTCATATAGACTGGGCAAATCAAATTGGCAAAGTTAATTTGGAGGATGAGTTCATGGAATGCATTTGAGATGGTTTCCAAGAGCAATACATCATGGAACCAACCAGGGAACAGGTTATTTTAGATCTTGTATCGTGTAATGAGATAGGGTTAATTAGTAATCTCACAGTAAAGGGTCCTCTGGGGAAGAGTGATCATAATATGATAGAATTTCACATTGCGTTTGAGAGTGACGTACTTAAGTCCAAAAATAGAGTCTTAAACTTAAATAAAGCCAGTTACATAGGTATGAGGGGTGAGTTGGCTAAGGTAGATTGGGAAATTAAATTAAAGGGTATGATGGTTGAAAAGCATGGCAAACATTTCAAGAAATATTTCAATATTCTCAGCGAATATACATTCCATTGAGAAATAAAAACTCCATGGGAAAAGTGATCCACCCGTGGCTAACTAAAGAAGTTAAGGATAGTATTAGATTAAAAGAAGAGACCTATAATGCTGCCAAGAAGAGTAGTAAGCCTGAGGATTGGGAGAGTTTTGGAAACCAGCAAGGGACGACTAAAAAATTGATAAAAAGGGAGAAAGTAGAATATGAAAGTAAACTAGCAAGAAATATAAAAATGGATTTTAAGAGCTTCTACAAGTATGTAAAAAGGAAGAGAGTAGCAAAAGTAAACGTTGGTCCCCTCGAGGTTGAGACAGGAGAAATTATAATAGGGAATCAGGTAATGGCAGATGAATTAAACAAATATTTTGTATCTGTCTTCACAGTAGAAGATACAAAAAGCATTCCAGAAATAGTGGGGAACCAAGGGTTTAATGAGAGTGAGGAATTTTAAGTAATTAATATCAGTAGAGAAAAAGTACTTGAGAAGCTAATGGGACTAAAAGCCGATAAAGCTTCTGGACCTGATGGCCTAAATCTGAGGGTTCTAAAAGAGGTGGCTGCAGAGATAGTGGGTTCATTAGTTATAATCTTCCAAAATTCTCTAGGTTCTGGATTTTTAAGTTCCTCACTCTCAATAGCTCTTTGGTTCCCCATTACTTTTGGCATCCTTTTTGTGTCTTCTACTGTGAAGACAGATACAAAATATTTGTTTAACGTCTCTGCCATTTCCTTATTCCCCATTATAATTTCTCCTGTTTCAGCCTCTGGCTGCAGAGATAGTGGATACATTGGTTATGATCGTCCAAAATTCCCTGGATTCTAGACCAGTCCCATCGGATTGGAAGGTAGCAAATGTAACATCACTATTCAAGAAAGGAGGGAGAGAGAAAACAGGGAACTACAGGCCAGTTGGCCTGACATCAGTCATCGGGAAAATGCTGGAATCCATTATTAAGGAAGTGGTAACAGGGCACTTAGAACATCATAATATGATTAGGCAGAGTCGACATGGTTTTATGAAAGGGAAATCGTGTTTGACAAATTTATTAGAGTTTTTTGAGAATGTAACTGGCAGGGTAGATAAAGGGAAACCAGTGGATGTAGTATATTTAGATTTTCAAAAGGCTTTCGATAAGGTTCCACATAAAAGGTTGTTAGGCAAGATGACGGCCCATTCGGTTAGGGGTAATATATTAGCATGAATAGAGGATTGTTAACGGACAGAAAACAGAGAGTAGGGATAAATGGGTTATTTTCAGGTTGGCAGGCTGTAACTAGTGGGGTACTGCAAGGATCGGTGCTCAGTTATTTACAATCTATATTAATGACTTGGAAGAAGAAACTGAGTGTAATGTATCCAAGTTTGCTGATGATGCAAAGCTAGGTGGGAAAGTAGTACTTCCAGTACTTCCCCGGAGCGGAGAAACTAGGCCATGTTCTCCGCAGCCTTCAACATGTCATCAATGAGGACAAACACCTCGCTATGGCCATCCCCACACCTCCACTACTCGCCTTTAAACAGCCACCCAACCTCAAACAGACCATCGTTCGCAGCAAACTACCTAGCTTTCAAGAGAACAGCGTCCACGACGCCACACAACCCTGCCACGGTAACCTCTGCAAGACATGCCAGATCATCGACACAGATACCACCATCACACGAGATGACACCACCCACCAGGTGCATGGTTCATACTCCTGTGACTCAGCCAACGTTGTCTACCTCATACGTTGCAGGAAAGGATGCCCCAGAGCATGGTACATTGGCGAGACCATGCAGACGCTGCGACAACGGATGAACGGACACCGCGCAACAATCGCCAAACAGGAGGGTTCCCTCCCAGTCGGGGAACACTTCAGCAGTCATGGACATTCATCCACCGACCTTCGGGTAAGCGTACTCCAAGGCGGCCTTCGAGACACACGACAACGCAAAATCGTCGAGCAGAAATTGATAGCCAAGTTCCGCACCCATGAGGACGGCCTCAACCGGGATCTTGGGTTCATGTCATGCTACACGTTACCCCACCAGCGAACAAATGTTATCTGTTTTTAATATAATGGGTCATTTGCTGGCTCTCTCTGCCTTCCGGATGTTTCTGCCTCTCTCTGTGTTTTTTTTTCTCTGTTTTTTTTCCCTGTTTGTTTTTTTGTTGAATGTGTATTCGGGGGTTCTGCAGGTAACACCTCTCTGTCTGAACACGGTGATTGCCTTGGCAACGGGCAGTTGCAGGGGCAGTCTGTAAACACCATGTATTGTTCAATATGTATAAATGCGTAGGCTTCAAGGAGATCTTGAAACATTTGCCTGAGGAAGGAGAAAATCTCCGAAAGCTTGTGAATTTAAAATAAAATTGCTGGACTATAACTTGGTGTTGTAAAATTGTTTACAATTGTCAACCCCAGTCCATCACCGGCATCTCCACATCGTGGGAAAGTAGACAGTGAAGAGGACACAAAGAGTCTGCAAAGGGATATAGACAGGTTATGTGAATTGGCAAGAAGGTGGCAGATGGAATATAATGTGGGAAAATGTGAGGTTATTCACTTTGGTAGGAAGAATAGAAAAACAGAATATTTTTTAAATGGCGAGAAGCTATTAAATGTTGGTGTTCAGAGAGACTTGGATGTCCGGCACAAGAAACACAAAAAGTTAGCAGGCAGGTAGAGCAGGCCATTATGAAAGCAAATGGCATGTTGGCCTTTTTTGCAAGGGATTTTTTTTATTTGTTCATGGGATGTGGGCATCGCTGGCAAGGCCAGCATTTATTGCCCACCCCTAATTGCCCTTGAGAAGGTGATGGTGAGCTGCCTTCTTGAACCGCTGCAGTCCGTGTGGTGAAGGTTCTCCCACAGTGCTGTTGGGAAGGGAGTTCCAGGATTTTGACCCAGCGACGATGAAGGAACGGTGATATATTTCCAAGTCGGGATGGTGTGTGACTTGTAGGGGAACGTGCAGGTGGTGTTGTTCCCATGTGCCTGCTGCCCTTGTCCTTCTAGGTGGTAGAGGTCGCAGGTTTGGGAGGTGCTGCGGAAGAAGCCTTGGCGAGTTGCTGCAGTACAAGTTGCTGCAGTACAAGAGTACTGGAGTACAAGAGTAACGACGTCTTACTACAATGGTCAGTGCTTTAGTGAGACCTCACCTGGAGTACAGTGTACTGTTTTGGTCTCCTTATCTAAGGAAGGATATACTTGCCTTAGAGGCATTGCAACGAAGGTTCACTAGATTAATTCCTGGAATGAGAGGGTTGTCCTGTGAGGAGAAGTTGAGTAGAATGGACCTTTACGCTATGGAGTTTAGAAGAATGAGAGGTGATCTCTTTGAAACATATACGATTCTGAGGGGGCTTGACAGGGTAGATGCTGAGAGAGTATTTCCCCTGGCTGGAGAGTCTAGAGGGCATAGTCACAAAATAAGGGGTCAGCCATTTATGACGGAGATGAGGAGGAATTTCTTCACTCAGAGGTTTGTGAATCTTTGGAATTCTCTACCCCAGAGGGCTGTGGATGCTGAGTCATTGAGCATATTCAAAGCTGAGATGGATAGATTTTTGAGTCTAGAGGAATCAAGGGATATGGGGATCGGGCAGGAAAAGGGAATTGAGGTTGAAGATCAGCCATGACCTGATTGAATGGCGGAGCAGCCACAAGGGGCCCTATGGCCTACTCCCGCTCCTATTTCTTATGTTCTTAACATAATTACTTGCTCTACCTGCCTGCTAACTTTTCGTGTTTCTTGTACCAGGACACCCAAGTCTCTCTGGACACCAACATTTAATAGTTTCTCGCCATTTAAAAAATAGTCTCTTTTTCTATTCTTCCGACCAAAGTGAATAACCTCACATTTCCCCGCTTAATATTCCATCTGCCACCTTCTTGCCAATTCACTTAACCTGTCTATATCCCTTTGCAGATTCTTTGTGTCCTCCTCACTGCTTACTTTCCCACCTAGCTTTGTATCGTCAGCAAACTTGAATACATTACACATTTAATATATACAATATTTTATATAGTATATTTTAAAAATCTTATATCTGCATGTGCTTCCTGTCTACAAAACCTTACTTCCTGTTGTCACATTTTTGTCACACTTTTGTGTCAACATTTCGATTATAAATTTCATGGGCTCGATGTTACCAGGGCTGCGGGTTCGCAGAGGGGGGGGCTATCGGGCGCGTGGGTAACGCGCCCGGTGAAATTAGTCAGCATCCCGCGCGATCATAGCCCAATTGGATCCACTTACCTGGTCTTCTGAGTTCCCCACTGCTGATCTGCGCGTCGGGCGGGCTGCGCATGGGCAGTAAGATCTGTCAGCTGGAGGAGCTCTATTTAAAGGGGCAGTCATCCACTGACAGATGCTGCAACAAATAGAAAAAATTACAGCATGGAGCAGCCCAGGGGGAAGGCTGCTCCCAGTTTTATGATGCCTCACTCCAAGTATCAATACATGGGGTGAGGAGGAGGGGGAGGACAGAGATCTTCCCCCCGGCGGGCAGGAGGAAGCGGCCTGCCTCTGCCACCAGGAAGGCCTGGCTCGAGGTGGCAGAGGAGGTCACCTGCACCACCAACATATCGCCCACCTGCATACAATGCAGGAGGCGCTTCAATGACCTAAGTAGGTCAGCCAAAGTGAGTACACTTACTCATTCCCCTACACTCCGTCTGCCACATCACCGCCCCCACCCCACACCTCCTTCTGCACTGCCAACACTACTCTGTTAAATCACCCCTCATACCCACTGAAACCTCATCCTCATCTTACCTGCACTTACTCACCTCGCCAGTACTCATCCCGCCACTACCACTCAACCCAATCCTCATACAATCTCACGGCTCTATCTCATACTCACCCTCTCGTGCATCTCTTTCACGGTCAGCCTCACTCAACCTGCCACTACCTGTGCTGCAGCCACAGGGCATGCATCACATATGTGCAGTAGGCAGCGTAAGGCAAACATGTCGTGAGCATGAAGGGGATGCACAAGGGTGTTTGAGGGTTTATCATGGTTGTTACTTATATTGAATTTCTGACCAACTCACATTACACATTATATTGTCACCACTACTGCCACGTCTTTGCGAATCTTGTCTGGTTTGTGCAATAATGCCCTTTCCTGAGGATCACTATGAAGACCCACAACTGATGCCACCCATTGTGTCACTGCAGAGTGGGTGTAGGTGTATTTGCAGGGCTCTTTTGTGCAGACGGCTGAGAGACGTCGGCGATGTCCCCGGTGGCACCCTGGAAGGATGCGGAGGAGAAATTGTTGAGGACAGTGGTGACTTTGACAGCGACAGGTAAGAAGTGCTCGGGCCAGCCAGGAGCAGCTTGGCATGAAGGAGGCTGCAGATGTCCATGACTACATGTCGAGTGACTCTGAGCCTCTGTGTGCACTGCTGCTCAGAGAGGTCCAGGAAGCTGAGCCTCGGTCTGTGGACCCTGTGGCGAGGGTAGTGTCCCTCTGCGACGCATCTCTCTCTCTGCGGTTGCTCTCCCTCCTGCTGTGCAGGTGGATGTGTCACAGCACTGTGTTGTGGAACTCCACATGTCAGAGGTGGATGGCGAGGCTGGTGATGCTGTTCGCCCTCCGAGGAGGTCATGACTGCAGCTACGGCGGCCCTCATCCGGAAGATGTACATCTGAGGGGGTCCGCAAGGTAGGTACATGTCTCTGGACCCCGGGGTAAGTGTGCAAGTTGGTGACTTTGATTGTCAGGAGGAGGGTGGTGGAGGCCAAACTTTGTCCCAAGTGACAGAGTGGCCTCCTGCAATGAGTGAGGGTCTCTCCCCACCCACCTGTCAAATGGACCTTTGCAGCTGCCACAGGCTGACAGCTGCAACACGTCCATTTGAACTGGGAGTGTTTCCCCCAATATGGGAAACTGTCCCAGTTTGCTATAAAATCCCACCCCTCCTCACATAATCCCTTAATCAGGTCAGTTAATGACCTGAACAAGCAAAATAAATACCTTCAAGTGGCATCCCGCTGGCTTTAATTGCCTGCAGGATTCCCACCAGCGGGGGCTGCGCACGCACGCCGGCGCGTCAGTGGGGAACCCGGAAGTGGGCGGGCTCCCGACCTGCTCCGGGATTCTCCGATTTTCGGAGCCCCCTCGCCAGGAACGCACCCGATAGCGGGTGCTACAATGATGCCCCTTATGTCCACATTCATAATGGTAATGGCCCATGCATCTTGCTGTAATTACACTCTCCTGCCAATTGTAGTGCTGTCGTGCCCAGGTTTGCATCGCTCCTCTCCTCAGCCTGCATTGCGGAGAAACTCCTGCTTCCCAAATTGCTGTAAATGTTGCTTTTTAACTATAAGTAATTTTATACGGCCAAAGTACTATGTAAAATAAGTACAAAATGTATGACTTTAAAATGTGGACTGAATTACCTTGTGTGCCCTGGACCAGTTATCCCCTGGGGTTGATTTTAACGTGTGTGACTGAATGGTGGAGCACTCCAGCCAGTTGGCTGTTCTGGCAGCAAAGAAATCGGAGACATTTTTAGGCTTGGGCCTCATTTAAATAGAACCGGTGAGCTGTCCACCCAAACAGCCGTATTCAGGCTGGTGCAATATTATGGCAGCCCGTCTGGCACCAAGCTAAATCTGGGGAGGGGGGTGGTCGCTATCGCGGTGGGGTGGTGAGCCTAGAGTGGCAGTGGCCTAGGTTAATTTTGTGGGGCTTGGAGGACCAGCTCTGTCCTAATATGGCACTCAGGGCCCTATGCATGTCACAGGACCCCGATTTGCATATTAAAAGGGATCTATCAACTGAAACAGGTTGCCCAGTGATGGACCCTTGTAATAGCAGCAAGCAGAGTATTGGTGTTAATGAGGTAATAAGTCTACCAATCCCAGTTTGAGGCCGTTACTGCCCCATTAATGCCGATTTTGGCAAGTTAAAATCGTTTCCCCCCCCCCCACAACACCACAGGCTTTCAAATTAGTATTAAAAACTTGTGTATGAGTGCATTTTCTATCCATAAACTCTTCCACTTGTTATGATTTTTGGTCATACATTTTACGTCAACACTTACCCTTGAAAATGCCTACCCAATCAGTTATAATAGGAATTCTAAATGTAAACAGGTCCTGGTGACACTGTAGTTGTAGGCTACAGCCACTAGATGGTGATGTAACTCCACTATAGCCCTGTACCACTGTATATTCTGGCACACTGCGAGCAATGCCATGGGAGATCTACTGGAGGAAAACAAAATGGGGTAGAATTTCTGTAAGGTTCCTTCTGATCTCCTGCTGTAACGTCTTCAGAAGATCATCGGATGCCCTGTTGCAACTGTGTAACCTTCCGTGGAAATTTTACCTCAGTGTCCTTAAAAGTTTGAGGAAATGGAGAAGGACAACAATTAGGTAATAAACAAAAACAAAGTAAAGGGCAGAACAAATAAAATTGGAGGAATAATTTACAATGGGCACTGAGGAAATGAACAGCGATTTTTTTTTTGGCTCTGGGGAGCTGAATATGAAACAGAGCTTCTAAATAATTTCTTTCATAATTTTTCACATTTTGTTAGTTGGTAGTGTTTCAAAGTACATTTTTAAATTGGTGGGAATCTATCTGAATTTAAAGAAACATTAGTGGTTATCAATGAAGTGCTGAGAAAAGAGCTGGAATATTTAAAAGCCCAGAGAGCGTCGCGCTAAGATGAAATGCATCTGAGATCACCAAAAGAATCGATGGTATATGTAGTCATGGGATTGCATCTACTCATACTGATTGTTAATAACCTTGACAAAAGTATTTTAGTTGTACACTTACATTTGTGGATCGCACAAAGTTGTTCAGGAAATCAGGAGATTTATTATTTGCTTAATTAACACTAATGTGAAATCTAGTTTCCTATCCTGGAGGATTTTGAACTCAGCGTAGCAGAGGTTCTTGATAATTTGAAGGGACTTAAAGACAAATAAATCCCTTGGGCTGAAGGAAAATAAATGGGACATTTACAAGAGACTGACAATCATCACGAAGGAGTCATTGGGCACTGTTGAGGGTGTCCATGACTGGAAGCAAGCAAACATAGTGCCTATATATAAAAATGGAGCAGAATCTGACCCAGGCCTAAGATGAACAGCAGTTAAATAGTGGTGACTGTTCTAAAGGGTAGCGTGGGTCCAGGTATCTTAGGCACAAGAATATATGTTGGTAGAAGTGAGAAAAAGCTGCTGAGTCCATCCAGATTCCCTTGTCATTTACAATGAACAGAACCTGCGTAAATCTTTTCCATCTCCCTGCTGCCTTGATGCCAACCTTGTACCCCTCTACTCTCCACTGAATCATAAATTTGTTTCAATTCCTTTTGAACGCTTCAATCAAGACCACTGTGGTAAGTGGCCGGCTGTTCCATAAATTGAAAGCACTAAGTGAAAAGCAGTTGATCCTTGTGTAGCTTGTGCTCTCCTCAGCTTGTAAACATGCTGCCTGCTTCTCTTCTGTATCGTCACGTAGAAATTCTCTATGTGAAATTCACTGGGGATCATTTTCACTTTCACGGCTTGGGCAGTAAACCAGTGGGTTGGATCGTCCTCCCAATATGAAACCAGCCTGATTGCCGTTTCCATTGATTGTATAATAGGCAGACGATCCACTCTAACGGCTTACCATCCAAGTGCTGAAGGAGAAAATTACCCCCCACCTACTGATTTTCAGAATACATAGATCACAGTCCCCCTTCCCCAGGTTTCAGGTCTACCATAGATATTCTTCCAGTACACCAGTACTGGTCAATCCCATAAGTGGCCTCAGTGTCTTGTGTTCAGGAGTGTGCCTGCACTGCCCAATATCTAATTATTGGGTAATCTAGGGGTGTAACAAAAGGACCCCCCATGCCATTTAAACTAGAAATTCTGTCTTTTGCTGTGTCCTAAGTTGCACTTCTCCAATCTTCCTAATGGTGGACTGACACACTTTAAATAAAAATCAATGATCAGCATTATTTTATAGACCCCAAGTGGTGCCAAAATCTTAAAGTGATCATAATTCACATCCCATGTAATGTTTTTGAACAGCTTCCCTGCAACCAGGTCAAATTCGCAGGCCTAAAATTACCATGGTCTGAGCTTCTCTTTAATTCACTAGAACCAACCTAGACTTCAATGAGGTACTTAATATATGAACTGGTGGCTCTCTTATGACATCCCCCATTTCTTTAAGCAAGCTGAAGTAATGGAATCAGGTCCAGCAGCATGATTACCTATAAGTGCCTTAATCTTAACTAAGAACATTTCTGCAGTTACTTCTACTAAAACAATTTTATCTTAATACCTATCCAGTACTACTCAGATCATATAATCATCTTCAGGATTGAAGATTGATGCAAAGTATGTATTTAGCTCATAAGTTGTAACTTTATCCTTATATCTAGCCTGCCCTGCTAAATCACTCAAAGGATCGTAGAATCAAAGAATTGTTACAGCACAGATGGAATCCAGCCAGCCCATCGAGCCTGTGTCGGCTCTTTGGAAGAGCAGTCCAGTTAGTCCCACTCCCCTGCTCTTTCCCTGAGCCCTGCAAATTTTTTCTGTTCAAGTATATATCCAGTTCCTTTTTGAAAGCCACGACTGAATCTGCTTCCACCACCAGGCAAGCGCATTCCAGATCAAAAATACTCACTGCGTAATAACATTTTTCCTTATGTCGTCTTTCGTTCTTTTGCCAATCACCTTAATCTGTGTCCTTTGCTTGTCGACCCTTCCACCAATGGGAACAGTTTCTCTTTATTTAATTTATCTAGACCCTTCATGATTTTGAACACTTCTATCAAATCTTCTCTCAACCTTCTCGGCTCTAAGGAGAACAATCCCAGCTTTTCCAGTCTATTCATGTAACTGAAGTCCCTCATCCTTGGAACCATTCTAGTGAATCTTTTCTGCACCATCTCTAAGGCCTTCACATCCTTCCTAAAGTGTAGTGCCCCGAATTGGACACAATACTCCAGCTGTGGCCAAACCAGTGTTTAATAAAGGTTCAAAATAACTTCCTTGCTTTTGTACTCTATGCCTCTATTTATAAAGCCCAGGATCCCATATACTTTTTTAACTGCTTTCTCAACTGTGTCCTGCCACCTTCAGAGATTTGCGCACATATACCCCCGGTCTCTTTGTTTCTGGATCCTGTTTAGAATTGTACCATTTAGTTTATGTTGCCTTTCCTTGTTCTTCCTGCCAAAATGTATCTCTTCGCACTTCTCTGTGTTAAATTTCATCTGCCATGTGGCTGCCCATTCCATCAGCCTGTCTATGTCCTCTTGAAGTCTATTACTGTCCTCCTCACTGTTTACTAGTTTTGTGTCATCTGCAAATTTTGAAACTGCCCTGTGCACCCAAGTCTAAGTCATTAATATATATTAAAAAAAAGCAGAGGTCCTAGTACTGACCCCTAGGGAACACCACTGTATACCTTCCGCCAGTCCAATAAACAACCGTTCACCACTACTTTCTGTTTCCTGTCACTTAGCCAATTTCATATCCATGCTGCCATTGCCCCTTTTATCCCATGGGCTTCCATTTTGCTGACAAACCTATTATGAGGCACTTTACCACACCTTTTGAAAGTCTATATACATAACATCAACCACATTGCCCTCATCATCCCTCTCTATTAACTCATTCGACAAGGTGCCACATAAAAGATTATTGCTCAAGACAAAGAATCACTGGATTGGGGGTAATATTCTGGCATGGGTGGAGGATTGGTTATCTAACAGGAAGCAGAGAGTTGGGATAACTGGTTCATTCTCGGACTGGCAACCAGTAGCCAGTGGTGTTCCGCAGGGGTCGGTGCTGGGGTTCCCAACTCTTTCCAATCTATATTAACGATTTGGAGGAGGGGACCGAGTGTAACATATCAAAGTTTGCAGATGATACAAAGATGGGAGGGAAAGTAGAAAGTGAGGAGGACATAAAAAACCTGCAAGGAGATATAGACAGGCTGGGTGAGTGGGCGGAGATTTGGCAGATGCAATACAATATTGGAAAATGTGAGGTTATGCACTTTGGCAGGAAAAATCAGAGAGCGAGTTATTATCTTAATGGCGAGAAACTGGAAAGTGCTGCAGTACAAAGGGATCTGGGGGTCCTAGTGCAAGAAAATTAAAAAGTTAGTATGCAGGTGCAGCAGGTGATCAAGAAGGCCAACGGAATGTTGGTTTTTATTGCTAGGGGGATAGACTATAAAAACAGGGAGGTATTGCTGCAGTTATATAAGGTATTGGTGAGACCGCACCTGGAATACTGCATACAGTTTTGGTGCCCATACTTAAGAAAAGACATACTTGCTCTCGAGGCAGTACAAAGAAGGTTCACTCGGTTAATCCCGGAAATGAGGGGGGGGGACATATGAGGAGAGGTTGAGTAGATTGGGACTCTACTCATTGGAGTTCAGAAGAATGAGAGGCGATCTTATTGAAACATATAAGATTGTGAAGGGGCTTGATCGGGTGGATGCAGTAAGGATGTTCCCAAGGATGGGTAAAACTAGAACTAGGGGGCATAATCTTAGAATAAGGAGCTGCTCTTTCAAAACTGAGATGAGGAGAAACTTCTTCACTCAGAGGGTAGTAGGTCTGTGGAATTTGCTGCCCCAGGAAGCTGTGGAAGCTACATCATTAAATAAATTTAAAACAGAAATAGACAGTTTCCTAGAAGTAAAGGGAATTAGGGGTTACGGGGAGCAGGCAGTAAATTGGACATGAATTTAAATTTGAGGTTAGGATCAGATCAGCCATGATCTTATTGAATGGCGGAGCAGGCTCGAGGGGCCGATTGGCCTACTCCTGCTCCTAATTTTTATGTTCTTATGTTCAATCAAGTTAGTTAAACACGATTTGCCTTTGACAAATCCGTGCTGGCTTTCCTTTATTAATTCACATTTGTCCAAATGACTATTAATTTTATCCCGGATTATCATTTCTAAAAGTTTCCCCACCACTGAGGTTAAACTGACTGGCCTGTAGTTGCTGGGTTTATCCTTACACCCTTTTTTGAACAAGGGTGTAACATTTGCAATTCTCCAGTCCTCTGCCACCATTATAACTGGATAGCCACGTGGTGAAGAATAGAATACTAGAGCCTGGTCTTTAGTTGTTTCCAAGCCTTTATTCAAAGAGATTCCCCTTGCACACACACCACACCTTAGATAAGGTCTCCCCAAAAAAAGGATACAAGAGAGTCCCCAATTGATACTCACCGCCTGAATATAATTAACACTCATTGATACAAATCACACAATTAACAGGCACCACCCCATATCTAAGGAGGATTGGAAGATTATGGCCAGTACCTCTGCAATTTCCACCCTTACTTCCCTCAGCAGCCTAGGATGTATCCTATCCGGATTACAGCCAGCTTTTCTAGTACCTCCTCTTTATCAATTTTTAGCCCATCCAGTATCTCAACTAACTCCTCTTTTACTGTGACTTTGGCAGCATCTTCTTCCTTGACAAAGACAGATGCAAAGTATTCATTTAGTATCTCAGCCATGCTTTCTGCCTCCATAAGTAGATCTCCTTTTTGGTCTCTAATCAGCCTAACCCCTCCTCTTACTACCTGTTTACTACTTATATGCCTATAGAAGACTTTTGGATTCCCTTTTATGTTGGCCACCAGTTGATTCTCATACTCTCTCTTTGCCCCTCTTATTTCGTTTTTCACTTCCCCTCTGAACTTTCTATATTCAGCCTGGTTCTCACTTGTATTATCGACCTGACATCTGTCACACACCCCTTTTTCTGCTTCATCGTACTCTCTTTCATCATCCAGGGAGCTCTGGCTTTGGTTGCCTTATCTTTCCCCCTCGTGGGAATGTACCTGGACAGTACCGGAACCATCTCCTCTTTAAAGGCTGCCCTCAGCAACCTGCCCATTGTTCGATTACAGTTTTGTCTGCTAATCTTTGATTCCAATTTACCCGGGCCAGATCCGTTCTCAACCCACTGAAATTGGGCCCCCCTCCAATTAAGTATTTTTACTCTAGATTGCTCCTTGACCTTTTCCATATCTGATCTAAATCTCAATGTTCCCCCACTGACACTTGCTCCACTTGACCCACCTCATTCCCCAGAACCAGATCCAGTAATGCCTCCTTCCTCGTTGGGCTGGAAAAATACTGATCAAGAAAGTTCTCCTGAACATACTTCAGAAATTCCTCCCCCTCTTTGCCCTTTTCACCAATACTATCTCTGTCTATATTAGGATAGTTGAAGTCCCCCATTATCACTATATAGTTCCTACACTTCTCTGTAATTTCCCTGCAAATTTGCTCCTCCATATCCTTCCCAAAGCTGTCTTTTTACCTTATTCTGATTTCCAACATAACCAAAGGAAGCTTTTACAGTACAACTGTCCACTATCCTTGTATTAATGCTTTTTTAGCATTATTAGTACAAACTTTAGTTATCCTCAGCTCTTTTTAATACTTGTCCCTATTCTCCTGACAGTTGTTCCTTGTATGCCCAGTGAAATACTTTTTTGTTTAGGTTTACAGTGTCATCTTTACATGCATCCTCACAATATAACCACGCTGACATGTAGGGTCAATCCTGACAATGGGGAAAATGCATTGCCACAATTGTAATGCTGTGAACACAACTTTGCAGTTGTTCCAATGCTGGTACAAGTCTCAGGATCTGACCCACAGTATAAATGGGGTGAATCAACTGTAAGTAGTTTTGCAATATCAGTGGTGTATTTGCCTTTCTTTATAGAAGTCTAATATCGAATTCGTCCCATTTTTAGACTCCTTTCCATTTCCTCTGTGACTTTGGATTCTGATATTTACAAGGAAAAGAAGGGTGTAGCAAATCGTTTTTCCTATGTATTTTCAGAATCAATGCAGCTGAAAGATGGAATAGTGCGTATCAAAATTCATTCTTTTTGTCAGACGGGTTTTTAAAACTCATCATCATTCTTCAGAGTCTCAAACCAAACTACCCAGATACCCACATAAGCAGAGTTTCTTTTTGCTGGGACACGGTGCATACTCTCTATGTACACCCCACTCATTTAAACCCAGAGAACTTAGGCAAAAATTGGCAAGATGGGCATCAGCATTCCACGGAGATTGCCTCGGTCAAAATGTCTCAAATTTAATTACTTTTGGAGTGCAATGATTGTAATGTCAGCAAATGCAGCAGCCATTCTGTATCAGCAACGTCCATAAACAACAATAAGATGTCCTATGTTCCTATATGTCCAGTTAACCTTTTATTTGGATGGTATTGATTGAGGGAGGAATGTTGGCCAAGATACCAGGGAGAACTTCCTGCTCTTCTTCAAATACTGCCATTAGATCTTGATTTAAGGGACCTTGATTTAACATCTTGCCCATAAGATGACATTTTCCACCAATGTAGTACTCCCTCAATGTGCCATTGGAGTATCAGCCTAGATTATACACTCAAGTCCAGGTGTGACTCCAGAATAATAGTGATCTCTGGTGGATTTTAGAACAGCATCATGAGGAAATGTTTACAAGCCTTCTGCTAAGGCAAGACAAGCCAACCTAAAACCGGGAGAGATGTAAAGCAGGCTTTCAATTCACTACCACCCGTTTTACACCATAGGACAAAGTCAAAATGACCCCCTAAAACTGGAAGAGACAAATTATGATTGTTGCAGTAGGAAGATTTTTACTGTTGCTCTGGTGTACTATGTGGCTTAAAGCCATACTACAAATTACACAAGTTCTTGCTGAAGGGAAACATTACACAAGGCTTTGGTCTTTGTCATAGGGACATAGGAACAGGAGTAGGCCATTCAGCATCTGGACCCTGTTTTGCTATTCAATCAGATCAATGCTCATGTGTACATCAACTCCATTAACCTACCTTTGTTCCAGATCCTTTGATACCCTTACCTAAAAAAACCTATCAATCTCAGTCTTGAAAATTTCAATTGGCCCAGCTTCCATAGCCTTATTGGGGGAGAGAGTTCCAGATTTCCACTACCCTTTTTGTGAAAAAGTGCTTCCTGATTTCACTCCTAAATGGCCTAGCTCTCATTTTAAGATTATACCTCCTGGTTCTGGCTTTCCCCCCACCAGAGGCAATAGTTTCTCAGTAACTAATCTCCAGACAAAATGGATTAAATCATATAGTTTATCATTTTAAATGCATCAATTAGATTGCCTTCTAAACTCAAGGGAATAAAAGCCAAGTTTATGCAACCTGGTCACATAATTTAACCCTTTAAGCCCGACATCATTCTGGTGAACCTGCTGTTCCCCCTCCAAGGACAATATATCTTTCCTGAGGTTCATTGCCCAAAACTGAATGCCATGATGTGGAGATGCCGGTGATGGACTGGGGTGTACAAATGTAAGGAATCTTACAACACCAGGTTATAGTCCAACAGTTTTATTTGAAAATCACAAGCTTTCGGAGGCTTTCTCCTTGAATGCAGTATTCTAGATGGGGGTCTCACCAAGGCTCTGTACAACTGAAGCATAACCTCCTCCTCTTTGTATTCCAACCCTCTTGAGATAGAGGCTAGCATTCCATTAGCCTTTTTGAATACTTTTGTGGCTGCATATCGTGACACCACTATTCCCGGACAGAATGGAGATGATTGGGTAATATCCCTTGTCAATCACACCTGAAGCCCGCACTGCTGTAAGTAGCAGGGATTGATTTTACGCACATAATTTCTATTGTGTAACTATCCTCCACTCACTGCATTTTGCAGGAGAAATGCTTTTATCGGGAGAGGTTGCTAGTCATGAGTTCTGTTTGCTGCAGTTCATAGAGATTCTTTTTAAATAGACTCTGTAATTAAACTTTGTTTGCTTTGCTGTTTGCTGAGTGAATAGACTCTGTAGACTGTTTGCTGTAGTGGGCTGTTTAAACAGACTCTGTTTACTGAGTAAATAGACTTTGTTTGCTATAAATTACACTTGTTTATTGTGAGTCCTGCCATTAGTCCCCCCGAGTCTAACTCATTGGCTAACACAGTGGTGTCAATAGACACTCTGTACTTTTATACCTGTTCACTAGCTTTAGTGATTTGTGTACATGGACATGAATCCCTTTGCTCCTCTGCAGCTCCTAGTCTCTCTCCCACCATTAAGAAACTATTTTGATTTGTCTTTCTTGGATCCAAAGTGCAATACAATTCCCCATACTGAACTCCAACTGCCACAGTTTTGCCCACTCACTTAATCTGTCCATGTCCCCTTGTAACGTAAGGTGCCTCCTAACTTCGTGTCATCTGAAAACTTGGCTATACTAATCTCTATTCCTTCATCCAAGTCATTGACATATATGGTAAAAAGCTGAGGCTGCAGTACAGATCCCCGGGGAACACCACTTGTTACATCCTGCCAATCAGAGAACAAACCCTTAATCCCTACTCTCTGTCTCCTATTTCCCAACCAATTACCGACCCATGTCGCAAGGTTACCTCCAAATCCATCTACTTTCATTTTTGATAATCTCTTGTTCAGAACATTATCAATTGCCTTCTGGAAATCCTTATAGGCAGCATCCATAGACATTCCCCTATCTACCATGTTAATGACCTTAAAAAATTCAACTGAAAAATCCATCCTGACTCTCTTTGACCAGCTCATACTTGTTGAAGTGCTCCGTCACTCTATCCCTGATGATAGATTCCAGTAAATTCCCCACAACTGATGTTAGTCTGATAGGCCTGTAGTTTCCTGGTTTCTCCATTACTCCCCTCTTAAATAATGAATGACATTTGCAATTTTCCGATACAAAGACACAACTCCCAAATCTAGAGAGCTTTGGAAAATTGTGGCTAACTCAGCTTCGATTTCCTTACCTATTTCTTTTAATATCCTGGGTGGAAACCATCAGGTCCTGGGGATATGTTTATCTTGGTTCCCATTATTTTCTCCATTAGCATTTTTTAACATATTAAATCCAATAGGTTCCTCCCTTTGACTTATTCTTAGGTTCCCTTATACTGCTGGTATTTTGTCCTCTTGCTCCACTGTGAAAATGATATAAAGTATCCAATTAGCATGTCTTCCATTGCTTTATTGCCCATTAAAGTCACACCCACATCTGTCTCTAATGCGTCCACATTCCCCTTTCCCACTCTCTCTCTTAATATATTTATAAAAATGTTTGCTGTTATCTTTGATATAACTTGCAAGTTTTTAAATATTTCTTCTTTCACCATTAGTTTCTATGTATCCTTTTGATTCTTTTTATGGTTCTCCCAGTACGTTAGATTTCCACTTTCCGTTGCATATGTGTAAATCTGTTCTTTTATCTTGATACTGGGTCTCTTGCCTCATTTGTTGACCATGGTTGCTTAACTACACAAGTGGAGTTTTTGTCTTCAGGGAGATATACTGGTTTTGTACTGCACCAGATACTTCTTGTAGTTTTACCCATTAACTGTCCAGCCCAGTTTATTGTGGTCAATTCATTTCTCAACCATTTGAAGTTTGCTTTACTTAAAAATGATCTCCCTTCTCCCTCTCAAACCTAATATCAAATTCAATCATATTAAAGGTCACTATTCACAAGATGTTCCCTTACTGTCAGATTGCTAACTAATTCTGGCTTGTTACTCATCACTAAATCCAGTATGGCCTGTTCCCTTGCCTGTTCTGAAACATATTGGGCTCGAATTTAGCAGGCCTGCGGGTTCCCAGCGGGTGGTCCTCCGGGAGCGTGGTCAACACGCTCGGCGAAATTAGTAGGTTGCCCGCGCGATCGTAGCAGGCAACACACTAATAGGAATCAATTACCTGCTCCTCCGGGGTCCACGGCGCTGGTCTGCGCGTCGGGCGGGCTGCGCATGCGCAGTACGATCTGTCAGCTGGAGGCTCTCTAGTTAAAGGGGCAGTCCTCCACTGACAGATGCTGCAACCAATGGGACAAATTGCAGCATGGAGCAGCCCAGGGGGAAGGCTGCTCCCAGTTTAATGATGCCTCACCCCAGGTATCATCAGATGGGGTGAGGAGGAGGGGGAGGACACAGATCTTCCCCCCGGCGGGCGGGAGGAAGCGGCCTGCCTCTGCCACCAAGAAGGCCTGGCTCGAGGTGGCAGAGGGGGTCACCTGCGCCACCAACATATCGCCCACCTGCATACAGTGCAGGAGGCGCTGCAATGACCGCAGTAGGTCAGCCACAGTGAGAACACGAAGTCTTTCCCCTACACTCCGTCTGCCACAACACTGCCCCCACCCCACATCTCCTTCGGCACCGCCAACACTACTCTGTCACATCACCCTTCATACCCACTCAAACCCCATCCTCATCTTACCTCCACCTACTCACCTCGCCAGTACTCATCCTGCCACTAACACGCGACCCAATCCTCATACAATCTCATTGCTCCATCCCATACTCAACCCCTCTCGTGCATCTCCCTCACGGCCAGCCTCACTCAACCTGCCACCACCTGTGCTGCAGCCACAGGGCATGCATCACATATGTGCAGTAGGCAGCGTAAGGCAAACGTGTCGTGAGCATGAAGGGGGTGCACAAGGGTGTCTGAGGGTTTGTCATGGGTGTTACCTATATTGAATTTCAGAGCAACAAACAGCACACATTATATTGACACCACCACTGCCATGTCTCCGCGAATCCTGTCCGTTGTGTCCAATAATGCCCGCTCCTGGGTATCACTATGAGGACCCACCACTGATGCCACCCATCGTGTTACTGCAGAGTAGGTGCAGGTGTATTTGCAGGGCTCTTCCGCACAGACGACTGAGAGACATCGGCGGTGTAGCCGGCTGCACCCTGGAAGGATGCGGAGGAGAAGTTGTGGAGGGCAGTGGTGACTTTGACAGCGACAGGTAAGCAGTTGGTGCTGGGGCCAGCCAGGAGCAGCTCGGCATGAAAGAGCCTGCAGATCTCCACGACTACATGTCGAGCGAATCTGCGCCTCCCTGTGCACTGCTGCTCGGAGAGGTCCGGGGAGCTGCGCCTCGGTCTGTGGACCCTGCGGCGAGGGTAGTGCCCTTTGCGATGCGTCTCTCCCTGCGGTAGCCCTCCCTCCTGCTGTGCAGGTGGGCGTGCAACAACACCGTGTTGGGGGGCTCCACGTCTCTGCGGCGGACGGTGTGGACTGCGAGGCTGCTGGGGCTGGTCATGCTGTTCGTCCTCCGAGGGTGTCCACGCACCACCCATCTGGCAGGTGTTGGTCTGAGGGGTTGTGCAGGGTAGGTGGGTGGTTCCTCGCACTAGGGCTGCGGTTTCGTGTCGGTCTGTCCTCTGGCTTGGCGGGGGGTGGTGGAGGGCAGAGGTTGCCCTATGTGACGCGGTGGCCTCCTGCGTGGGTGAGGGCTCTCCCCCGTGGAGTGCACCTTGGCACCTGCCACAGGCTGCTGGCTGCAACACGCCTGGTTGGAGAGAGACTGTTTCCCCCAGTGTGGGAAACTCACTGCCTTGAACCCAAAATCCCACACTTCCTCTTTTGACAGCTGCTTCAGCTCATTAACTGACCTCAACAAGCAAGGTAAGTACTCTCAAGTGGAACCCCGCTGGCTTTAATTGCCTGCGGGATTCCCACCAGCGCGGCTTGCGCGCGCAGCCCCGCACGTCAGCGCGGTACCCGGAAGTGGGCGGGATTTCGGCGCGATCCGGTCACGTGACCGGATATCGGGATTTTCGGGGCCCCCCCCGCTGGAAACCCGCAGGAAACCCGACGCTAAAATAGAGCCCATTGTTCCAAAACACTGTCCGTGAAACATTCTAGAAATTTGTTACCTTTACAACTTGGGTTGTTCTGCTTCTCCCAGTCAATGAAAGTTAAAATTTCCCATTATAACATTGTATTTGCTACAAGCTTCTCTGATTCTGTATTTATACATCCCTCCAGTACGTCACTACCATCAGGAGGTCTGTAGCCAACTCACACTGGAGTTTTCCATTCTTTGCTGTTCCTCAGTTTTACCCATAGTGTTTTCACCGCCTGATCACCCGTACTGAAATCCCTTCTTTCTACTGCTGTAATTGTGTCTTTTATCAATATTGCTACTCCCCCCTCCTTTCCCAATTACCTCTGTACTTTCCAAAGATCCTATAGACTGGAATCCCCAGTCATGCCCAGTTTGTAGCCCGGTCTCTGTAATGGCTATGACATCATACCCTTTAAGCTGACTTTATTTCTTATGCGCATTCGTGTACAGAACTCTTATTTGGGTAACTGCCCCCACCCTGCCCCTATGCCTTGATGGTGTTTTTCTCACACTTTTTGACTTATTACTATATTTGTTGCTGTTGTTTTGTACATGGCTATACAGGCAATTTAATATGTTCTTATTTTTCATCGCTCCTGCTTTATTTTCAATGGGTATTTTATTATTACTTCCTATAACCTTTTCCGTTCCTTGAGTATTTATGTTATCTTTATTGTTTTCTATACTCAGACCTTTGATCTGCTTCTTTCTTTTTCTTATCTTTAGGTTACTATTATTTCCGTTTGGGCTCTCCCTCCCTTTACTATTGGAGGAATGTGATGCAACTGCTTACATTAAATATTTGTAGATTTTATTTCAGTGATCTTTTTTGGGACTATGTACAAAAGAAATACATGTCAGCTTGTGGTTTGTGTTTACAAAAGCTAATAAATGCATGACTGTAATCCAATTTTTGTGTATGCCATATGTACAGAGAGTAATGAGTCTTTCCCTCAGCTTTTTTTTCATTACAAATTGAAGAATCAATTGTACAATGCAGACGGACTATAAAATCGTGTCGCTGTGTCCTTCATTGGAACGAAAGGGACACATTAACCTTTAAGCATGACTATAGATTGCAAAATGTTGTTCAAAAAGCCTGCCTTATATTTTCTCTTTGATAAGTGCAGGGATTTAGCTGCCTCACTGTATGTGAGAATTGTCAGGAATCATTCCTTCACACAAAGGGTGGTGGAAATCTGGAATTCTCTCCCCCCAAAAAAGCTATGGAGGCTGGGGATCAATTGAAAATTTAAAAACTGAGATTGATAGATTTTTGTTAAGCAAGGATATTAAGGGTTACAGAACCAAGGCAGGTAGATGGATTTAAGATACAGCCAAGATCCATTGAATGGCAGAATAGGCTCGAGGGGCTGAATGGCCTACTCCTGTTCCAATGTTCCTAATTAAATTCTTATTGGTAAAGGCTTGAAATTGCCATGGTGGCAGAAAGTGCTGCCACAAAATTAGCTTCTTAGAGCTGACGATTAACTTTTATTATTAATTTTATCAAATCAGAAATAATGGCACTAACACAAGTGTGACCATTTCTAAAGATTGCACCCAATGTGGGTTGTAGAGTGCTGATTATATTTAGATTTAACGATGTGATTTTATTTGCATGGCTATCATAAAGGCCCTTAAGACAGGTATCTGTTGGTAAATGTCTATACTTCATGCCCCATGGGATAATGAAGCATTTTCTGAGAAGCAGCAGCTTAATTTACTGTCAGTGGTAAATTAAGATGCCCAATCACCACTTAGTTGCAATAATTACAGTTTTGCAACATAACAAGCAGAAGGTGAACTTCTTGACTCCCAAATGGCACAGCATTCTGATGTGCTGATTGCAATATTTCAAATGAGTGACACAGGAAACAAGAAAGGCAATGTTTGGCAGCACTCCCCTCCTCATCAAATCCACAATCCTGAAAAGGGATTGAGGGCAATAAAAAGGCAGATGAAGCCTATCTTGACTCAGAGAAGGACATGGCAGGAGGTCAGAAAATGGCGTACAAGCTCTACAACAGGAATTAGAGCACATCGTCTAGGTTAGTACTTCATTGTAGTGCGGAGGGAGTGCTGTACAGTTGGAGGTGACGTCCTTTCGATGAGGCATTAAACCGAGGTCCTGTCTGCCGGTTCCAATGGTTCAGATGACCATTAAAGATCCAACGGCACTAATTAAACAAGAGCATTCTCCTAGTGTCCTGGTCAACATTTCTCCCTCAATCAGCACTGCCAAAAGGAGATTATTCGGTCATTCATCTCATTTGCAGCTGGTGGGATCTTGCTGTGCACATTTTGCTGCCGTATTACCCTACAAAACAATAGTGACTGTATTGTATAGAGTAATTCATTGGATGTGAAGGTTTTGAGGTGTCCCAAGGACATGGTAAATACTCTAGTTTTTTATTACTAAAAATAGCTTTCAAAAATAAAAGGCCTGAAGGACTATGGACTACGGCAACTGAAAGTAGTGGGTGGATCAAGAATCCTTGGAGGGGTGTAGCGCAGATTCGCCAGAATGATACCGGGCTTAGAGGGTTAAATTATGAGGACAAGTTGCATAACCTTGGCTTGTATTCCCTCGAGTATAGAAGGTTGAGGGGTGATCTGATCGAGGTGTTTAAAATGTTGAAAGGATTTGATAGGGTAGATACGGAGAAACCATTTCCTCTGATGGGGGACAGAATCTTAAAATTAGAGCTAGGTCATTCAGGAGCAAAATCAGGAAGAACTTTTTCACACAAAGGATAGTAGAAAACTGGAATTCTCTTGCCCAAAAAGCTGCAGATACGAGGCCAATTGGAGCTTTCAAGACTGAGATCGATAGATTTTTGTTAGCCAAGGTAATCAAGGGAATTTGAGCAAAAGCAGGTAAATGGAGTTGAGGTACAGATCAGCCGTGATCTAATTGAATGGCGGAGCCGGCTCGAGAGGCTGAATGTCTTACTCCTGTTCCTATGTTCCTGGAAATAGCTCTGGTCCAGCTGTTTGGCCTCAAGAGTCTGGAGGGGTTTGCAACTGGAGAGGTTTCACTGCAAATTAAGCAGTGAATTGTTAAGTTATTTTGTACATGATATTGTTCACCACACCTAGGTTTAACATGCAATAGTTTGCTGTAGCTTCACTTTAAGGAATGCCTTTTTACCACCACAAAACACCCCAGCCAGCCCTTGCTTGCACCTCTCCAGGATCAGCTCCCCTCCCTTGGGCCTGGCCTCCAGTGTTGCAGCTGGACGCTACATTGCTACAGTTACAGCTTTCATGGGCTTAACATATCAAATTGTCATTAAACAAACATGACCATTTGATGATATCCAGGATGGGCTTCAGGTCATGGTCCCGCCCTCCATCGGTCAGAGTGGTTTAGTGGTAGCACTTTTGTCTCTGAGTCAGAAGGTTGTGAGTTCAAGCCCCACTCCAAGAGCCTTGAGCACAATATCTCGGCAGACACTGTGGGAGTGCTGCACTGTCGGAGGTGCCAACGACAACAAACTGAGGCCACATCTGCTTGTTCAGGTGGAAGTAGAATGATATTATTCATAAAAAGAACAGGGAGTTCTCCTGGGGTCCTGGCCAACATTCTACCTTCAGCCAATACCACCAAAAACAGATGATCTGGTTGTTCACTCATTTGCTGTTTGTGGGACCTTGATACAAGAAAATTGACTGCCCCGTTTACCCATAAATCACAACAGAGACTACACACTTCAAAAGCACTTGAGAACGTGATAAGGCATAATATAAATGTAAGCTCCTTGTTTCTTTGTGCAGAATTGCTGTTCTAAAACCTGGTGGAAACAGTACGTTGTACATTTGAGAAGCTGTACAATGATTCAGATTATGGTGGGGAATTTGCCCAATCCTTACATACCTTTGTTACTCCTTTGGAGAAATAATTAATGTTTAATGGCTTTAAAATGTATATTGAGCGATGTAGACATGTAACATTAACATGAGTGACAAGCACTGAAATTTCAAATTATGTATTAAAGAAAAGGACATTCATATGAAGTGAGACGTCGGTGCCTTAAGGTGAGGAAAGCTGGGGAGAAAATCTAGCAATAAAATCGACAAGGCAATTAAATAAGATGCCAGTGCTAAGTAACTACTACCAAGGCATCCATTGGAGTAAAGTGTTAATGAACGAAGATCACTCATTTATTCATAGTGTCGAAACTTAACACTATACCAATGCACTAACACACCCAGACCAGTATCACAAAGGGAAAAGTTTTACTTTAATTGACTTGTATACAAGGGAAGAGCGCCCTCAAGCAAAGGTTGAAGGCGCTGCTTCTTCGAGTCAGTGAGACAGCTCATGTTTATACAGTTAATCGTGTACGCCCACCTGTCGTAGAATATGGGCGTACACGTACATTCTTTATTGGTTCAGGTAGTTGGTCAATCAAGTAGTGAGCCTGCCCCCTCTGAACGTCCATGGCTCATTCCTATCTTGGCACGTAGGCCCCGTAGGCCTGAGCACACTTATCCTCCCCACATTCTTGTCCTGGTTATCAGTAGGGCTGAAGTCAGTCTCAAGGCCACATGGCCTTTCAAGAAACTGTATTCTCATTATATTTTATAGTCAGCAATACCCTTATCTGCTAGGGGGGCCAGACGGTGCTAAGCACCTGCTCAGCTAACTTAATTATCAACATACCAAGGCTTTCTGTGTGTGTGCTGTAGCTACCCCATTATGTGAGCCAAAGAGTTAACATGGTCAAATATCCATCATGCATTTCTTCTTTTTTTATGGTTTAAGGGTATTAGAAAGTTAATATGGTCAGGTATCTCTTCATGCATTTCCACAATAGAATCATAGAATCTTACAGCACAGAAGGAGGCCATTCGGCTCGCCGTGCCTATGCCGGCTCTTTAATAGAGCTGTCCAATTTAGTCCCACATCCCATCTTTTTTTCCCATAACCCTGCAAATCAGTCCTCTTCAAGTATATGTCCAATTGCCTTTTGAAAGTTCCCATGGATTCTGCTTCCACCACTCTTTCAGGTATTGTGTTCCAGATCTTAACAACCTTCTGTGTGAAAAAATTCCTCCTCATTTCCCCTCTAGTACTTTTGCCAATGAAATAGTTCTGTTGTATAGAAAACCTTTAATGAACTATGCACAAGAATTTCAGTTGCGGCATTAGGCAGATCCCGTGCTTGTCCTGAGGTTTGTTTGCTAATTAAATATGATATTCTAGTTGCCTCATCCTTTTCTTGCATTATCCATGCACAATCTTAAAAGCAACAGCAAGTAAAATGCATTTTGCATCTTGCGCCATTATTTAAATTCTTTTATTTTTCATTTCTAATCTACCTGCATTTCTCGTGCCCCTAATTTGTCTGCTGACATACCTGCTTTGAAGCCTGCCTAAGTACCAGCATGAGTGCTGTATGTCTGTTCCTGAAGACTAGCTGGCAAGAGATAGGCCACATAGAAAAAAAAGGACGCAGCAACTTCAATGACAGCTCATGATGCAATCTCCCTCCAACCACATCACCCCACGATGGATTGTGAGGCATCTTCCAATTTATTAAAGAACGGTTTGTGTTTGACTACAATGAATTGATTTCTCTCACAGTGTTCTGATTTGCAAACAAGCATCGATGTTGAGAATGGGGACATAGCAGGCGTAAAATATCTTACAATTAACCACAAAATAAATCATAAAAATTCCATTCGAAGAGAAGCCCGTTGGATTTTTTTTTCCTAATCGATTTTTATTGTTGATTTCTAGCTTAAGCAGGAAAGCAGATAAAGAATTGATATTAAATCAAATCATCATATTGTTCTTCCTTTTGAGAGGCTATAGTGTTTCCTACATTACAACATTGTCTACTCTTCAAAAAGTACTTCATTGTCAAATCTGTCTCTCATTATAATCACCTCTGATTAAACACTATTGTTGTACCAGCATCACTAAAACAGATGACCTGGTCATTATCATTGCTGTTTGTGGGGCCTTGCTGTGTGCAAATTGGCTGCTGCCTTTCCCAAATTGCAACAGTGACTACACTTCAAAAGTACTTTGTTGGCTGTAAAGCGTTTTGGGACGTCCTGAGGTCATGAAAGGCGCTATATAAATGGAAGTCTTTCTTTTTGCCTGGTGGGGGAGCTGACACTACCCTCTCCCCCCTGCCTCCCCCTCCGCCAGCCTCCAGGCCTCAGCTTGAAATTGCAGTTCAGGTCCTGATGACATCATCGAACGTATCTGCATATTTTAAAACAGGACCCCGCTTCTCCCTGCGGGTGTTCTGCGCGCCTGCTCACAAGAACAGGTTAATACGGGGACATGGCAGGAAGGAAGCATGATCAGAGGGGTTAAGTTATTTTAACTGTCCCCCTGTCCGGTTTCTGGCAGGTGGGGCGGGCAGTTAAAGTCGGGGCCAGTGTTTTTGTGACATTGATAACAACCTTTTAGCAGCTGCTTTCATTACATCAACATATTCTCCTTCGTCTGAGCCAGGAAGCACAGGAAAATACATCAAGCCGCAGAAAAATTAAGAAAGAACATTAATTCATCAGCAACAACTTGCATACATTTGGCATTTTTAACATAAAGAAATGTCCCAGGGTGCTTCTCAAGGAAGCAGAAGGAAATCGATGCTGAGCCAAGAAGGGAGAGATTAGGGGTGACCAAAAGCCTGCTTAAAGAAGGTTTTGATAAGGTTTGTAAAGGTGGAGAGAGAGAGATAGAGAGGCTGAGGGATTAGGGAGGGAATTACAAAGATTGGCACCAAGGCAGTTGAAGGCTCGGCCACCAATAGTGAGTCAAAGGGAGAGGGGCATGTACAAGATACCAATGTCAGGGAAATGGAGCATTCGGGAGGTGATACAGGGCTGGATGAGATATTTATAAACTTGGACAGGCTTGGGTTTTAATTTAAAGCACTGGGGGAGCAGATGTAAGGAATCTTACAACACCAGGTTATAGTCCAACAGTTTTATTTGAAAATCACAAGCTTTCGGAGCTTACCTCCTTCGTCAGGTGAGTGAAGGGTTCTAAAAACGCAAAGCATATATTAGGCTGGGAGACGATCACAGCAATCAAAGGTGTCGTTGGTGTTCAGACAGGTTACACACGGAAAACATTACATCCCAGTATACTGAATACACAATGGGTCAGATTACAAAGACAGAGAGAGAAAGAGACCCGAAAGGCAGAGAGAGAGAGAATGTCCAGTTGTATTAAAAACAAATAACTTTTTTTTCCGCTGGTGGGGTTACGTGTAGCGTGACATGAACCCAAGATCCCGGTTGAGGCTGTCCTCATGGGTGCGGAACTTGGCTATCAATTTCTGCTCGACGATTTTGCGTCGTCGTGTGTCTCGAAGGCCGCCTTGGAGAACGCTTACCCGAAGATCGGCAGCTAAATGTCCTTGACTGCTAAAGTGGTCCCCGACTGGGAGGGAACCCTCTTGTCTGGCGATTGTTGCGCGGTGTCCGTTCATCCGTTGTCGCAGTGTCTGCATGGTCTCGCCAATGTACCATGCTCCGGGGCATCCTTTCTTGCAACGTATGAGGTAGACAACGTTGGCCGAGTCACAGGAGTATGAACCATGTACCTGGTCGGTGGTGTCCTCTCGTGCGATGGTGGTATCTGTGCCGATGATCTGGCATGTCTTGCAGAGGTTGCCGTGGCAGGGTTGTGTGGTGTCGTGGACGCTGTTCTCCTGAAAGCTGGGTAATTTTCTGCGAACGATGGTCTGTTTGAGGTTGGGTGGCTGTTTGAAGGCGAGTAGTGGAGGCATGGGGACGGCCTTAGCGAGGTGTTCGTCGTCATCGATGACATGTTGAAGGCTGCGGAGAACATGACGTAGTTTCTCCGCTCTGGGGAAGCACTGGACGACGAAGGGTACTCTGTTGGTTGCGTCCCGTGTTTGTCTTCTGAGGAGGTCTATGCGATTTTTCGCTGTGGCCCTTCGGAACTGTCGATCGACGAGTCGAGCCTCATATCCCATTCTTACGAGGGCGTCTTTCAGCGTCTGTAGGTGTTGAAAGACGCTGAAAAACGTCCTTGTAAGAACGGGATATGACGCTCGACTCGTTGATCGACAGTTCCGGCGGGCCACAGCGAAAAATCGCATAGACTTCCTCAGAAGACAAACACGGGAAGCAACCAACAGAGTACTCTTCGTCGTCCAGTACTTCCCCGGAGCGGAGAAACTAGGCCATGTTCTCCGCAGCCTTCAACATGTCATCGATGATGACGAACACCTCGCTAAGGCCATCCCCACGCCTCCACTACTCGCCTTCAAACAGCCACCCAACCTCAAACAGACCATCGTTCGCAACAAATTACCCAGCTTTCAGGAGAACAGTGTCCACGACACCACACAACCCTGCCACGGCAACCTCTGCAAGACATGCCAGATCATCGACACAGATACCACCATCGCACGAGAGGACACCACCCACCAGGTACATGGTTCATACTCCTGTGACTCAGCCAATGTTGTCTACCTCATACGTTGCAGGAAAGGATGCCCCAGAGCATGGTACATTGGCGAGACCATGCAGACACTACGACAACTGATGAACGGACACCGCGCAACAATCGCCAGACAGGAGGGTTCCCTCCCAGTCGGGGAACACTTCAGCAGTCAAGGACATTCAGCCACCGATCTTCGGGTAAGTGTTCTCCAAGGCAGCCTTTGAGACACACGACAACGCAAAATCGTCGAACAGAAATTGATAGCCAAGTTTCGCACCCATGAGGACGGCCTCGACCGGGATCTTGGGTTCATGTCACGCTACACGTAACCCCACCAGCGAAAAAAAAGTTATCTGTTTTTAATACAATTGGACATTCTCTCTCTCTCTCTCTGCCTTTCGGGTCTCTTTCTCTCTCTGTCCTTGTAATCTGACCCATTGTGTATTCAGTATACTGGGATGTAGTGTTTTCCGTGGGTAACCTGTCTGAACACCAACGACACCTTTGATTGCTGTGACCATCTCCCAGCCTAATATATGCTATGCGTTTTTAGAACCCTTCACTCACCTGACGAAGGAGGTAAGCTCCGAAAGCTTGTGATTTTCAAATAAAACTGTTGGACTATAACCTGGTGTTGTAAGACTCCTTACATTTGTCCACCCCAGTCCATCTCCGGCATCTCCACATCCTGGGGGAACAGGGAGCTGGTGTAGATCAACGAGGATGGGGTGAGGGGCGAGCAGAATCTGGCGTGGGGTGAGCAGCAGACTTTTAAACAAGTTGGAGTTGATGTAGGTTGTCGGATAAAAGATTAGCAAGGAAAGTGTTAGAAAAGTCAAATTGGTGGCGACAAAAACATTTATAAGGGATTCAGCAGCAGGGATGTCCAGGAAGGATGGATACAGGTGACGTGTAGAGGTAGAAATATGGGAGATAAAATTCAACTTTGACAGGGTGCCAAACGGGCAGTAGTAGGTCGACTACTCATTATACACCCCATCTGATTTTCACTTCCTTTGAATTCAGTGGAAAGAAAAATCGGGTGCGGTAGATAACGAGCGGCCAGTCAACTACCATCCATTTTGCACCCCCACCGAAGTTGAATTTTATCTCCATCTGTTCTAAGTGATAGACTGGAATTGGGGTTTAAAGCTCAGCTCAGGGTCGAACAGGAAGCCAAGACTGTGAACAGTTTGGTTCAGCCTGAGAGAGTAGTCGAGGAGGGGAACGGTACTTGTGGCTTCAGTCTTCTCAATGTTGAGAAAAGAAATGAAGACTTGTATTTGTATATTTTTATATATAGCATCTTTCAAGTCCTCAGCACATCACAAAGCATTTCAAAACCAATAAGATACTTTTGAAGTGTAGCCATTGGCCTAGAAATTGGGAAGCACCATTTTTGGTGAGGTTCGAGGTGCCCCTGGTATGGGGCCGTGGACCTCATTGTCATACAGCCGGCGTGGCGTTGTAGCCTGCCGGTGAAGACAGGAGAGGAGTGTAGAAAAATCGGTGGCTGCTAGCAGGCAAGTGGGTCCATGGGTCCGGTCAAGGATAGGGGGCGGTGGTGAGTGTTTGCGGGGCCATTGGTTGGGCCAGGGGTCAGGTCGGGGATCGGGATTGAGTAGGGGACCTGGAGTCGTGCGGGCCAAGGTTGGGTGGGGGGGGGCGGGTAGAGGATTTTGAGGAGATGGGAGATTGGGGGTCGGGCATTTCGGAGCCTGGGGCGGGTGGGACAATTACAGTGTATTTTGTGAGAAAATTTCATTTAAATGCTGTGAGCTCTGTCATTTGTTATGGAGCAGTTGGAATGAACTTATTTGAATCGCTGTAGCCACTGCCGCACGCCTTTTAAAGTGGAAAAGACTAGCCGCATATTTCCCAACGAGCTTAATCAACATATTTATTTTTTACGTTTCTCCTCTTCCCCAGAATGTGCCTCCTGCCCTATTTATGGCCCCACTTATGAGCTGCTCCTAGACCGCTGCCTATCCCCCTGCAGCGATGTTTTGAAACCTTCCCCTTTGCTCAGCTGACCCCAGTGGCAGGTTTGACTTGGGGTCAAGTACACACTTCTCAATTGAACTCTGCATCTGTAGAATGTTCCATGCGTTCATTAATGATAACCTCAACAAACAAAAATAGATGTTTTTCCCGAATAATCGCCAATCTATTTTTGGAGAGGTTAGGACAGCTCTACATACAGCTCAAATTGTCCATTAGCATTTTCTGACTCCATTGCATCACTTTTCATTCATGCTTACTCTTTCACTAAAAGGCAGGCATTGCTTGCATGAGTTAAAAAGTCAGGAGTACAGGAGAGAAGTAATTCCCCATCTTTGCACTGCTGCTGTAGGGTTGCCTACTTTGGTTGGATGTATTCCTGGAGGTTTTATCACATGACCTCTCGTTTCCACTGCCCCGCCCGGTCAAACAGCCTTTTTTTCCCCCATCTCCAATATTTTTATAATTAATAAATAAAAGCGTTAAAAGAAAATGTAAAAAACATTGTTTTTAAAGCCCCTATGACTTATCTCTATGACTTTACTCTCAGGTTGCTCACAGCAGTGTGCGGGAGATTAATCTTAAGTTCCTGGAGATTCCAGGGCAATCCTGGAGGGTTGGCAACCCCATGCTGGTGGGTAATCTTCCTGCAGGGAGTGTGAATCAGAAGTTCATGCATGCATAGCCTATACCTGAATTTCTGATATGCGCTTCCAGTGGATGAGGCTCCCGGCCAGCAGTGTGAGATCAGAAAATTACTTTTGGGAAGTTGGGGCAGCAGCCATTTTCTTTTCCAGTGGAAGTCTCGCCAGTGTAAAAGGCTTTGGCTTCACAAGCCAGCAGGAGCTGGTCGGCTCCAAATCCGAATCTACATTGAACAAGAGAACGGAGAAACTATTCCGGTTTGTTATGACAAAAGGTTAGTTTAAATGCCAATTACATAAAGTGATCAAAGAATAATTAGTTCTGCCTTAGGTAGACCTGCTCCGAGATGAAAGACTATAAAAGGTTAAGTTCTTTGCCTTTGGCATGATGTAAAGCAGCCCCGGGGCAAGCCTGCCGACTACTGAGCACAATAGTAAGAACTGTGGTCTTGTTGGGCCATCATTCACGAGTAGGACGTCTGAGCAAATTGCCTGCAGAGTTCCATGTGTTTTATGCAAACAAACTGTTTAATTTTCACTGCACTGCTTTTCTCTACATCATGACCTAAGGAAAGATTTATTTAAGTATGTGGCTACTTTTATTTCAACAAGCCAATCAATATTTCTTTCAGTACCGCCTGGAATAGCAGCATTGTAATAGTTTTGCACGAGAAAGGATTGTTTTCAGTTAAAATAACATTTTCCAGGATTAAATTGTGAATAATTTCTTGATGAAGTCACTGTAAATATTGTCCCGATCATTAACTGAAAGGAAAAATATAAAAGCGGATGGGGAAAGGGCAGGGAAATGAGGCTATTGTAGGTAGCTTCAGTTGAAATATTAGTACTAGCAAAATGGGCTGAATGGCCTCCTACCTAGAAATCAATGATAGAAGGATATGTTGATGGGGTTAGATGAAGTAGGGTGGGAGGAGGCTCGTGTGGATCATAAACACCGGCATAGATTAGATGGGCCAAATGGCCTGCTTCTATGCTGTAAATTCTATGTAATTCTATGTAATGCAAATTTTACTGACAGGTAGTGTTGACAGTAAATAAATCTGACCAAAAAATATCATAGCAATAGGAAATTTATATACAATAGAACATCTCCCATGACACTGCACAAGAGTCGCACCAAAGTAGTCTGCAGGTGAAGTGAGGTTAGAGGTCAGGGGATAATTGGACCAGGGCGTGCAGACACAATTCAGTCCCCATTTTAAAGCCATACATTCTGTCCTTATTTTTATATCTCCATTATATTTCTGTGTCCACATTTATAATGGAAACTGCCCATGTCACACTGTAATTATAGCCTCCGACCAGTAGATGATGGACTGGGTCGGAAGGACGGTTCCTTAGTGGTGGAGGTAATTGGCAGGAAGGGGTTGCTGGCCGCCAAACCACTTCATGAGGTGGGGGGAGGGGAAGGGTCACACCTCAATGAATCATGGGTGATTTACAAGCTTTTTCTTTGATGCACAGGCCAGGATTGAAGCCCACTGTACAACTATTTGCATTCCCTTGTGTATAGAAGATTAAGTGGTGATCTAATTGAGGTGTATAAGATGATTAAAGGATTTGATAGGGTAGATAGAAACTATTTTCACAGATGGAGGAGTCCAGAACAAGGGGGCATAACATTAAACTTAGAATTAGGCCATTCGGGGTAATGTCAGGAAGCACTTCTTCACGCAGAGGGTAGTGAAAATCTGGAACTCACTCCCCCAAAAAGCCATTGAGGCTGAAGGTTTATTGAAAATTTCAAAACTGAGATTGGTAGGTTTTTGTTAGGCAGGGGTATCAAGGGTTACGGAACCAAGTCTGGTAGATGGAGTTAAGATACAGATCAGCCATGATCTAATTGAATGGCAGAACATGCTCGAGGGGCTGAATGGAGAGTTCAGGAGTTCACATTGTTTTCTTCTGACGGTGAGAATTTATTTTTCCAAAGTCAGTGTGCAATAATAGCATGATTGAGTATCTTTTTAGGACTATTGGGTTTTCTTGCGTTATTGAAATAATTCACCTTTCATGATAAATGATTTGAAGATGGTGTCATGCTGTGGCTTTTGAATCTAACTGATTATCCCACTTTTGTTTTGATGTCACAAAAGATTAGTGTTAATGGCGACATTGGAGTAGATTTTCAAATTATCGCCCGGCAAGGCAGTATTTATTGCCCATCCCTCATTGCCCTGAGAGCATTAAGTATCAACCGCATGATGTGGGACTGGAGTCATATGTAGAGCAGACTGGGTAGGGGTGTCGGGTGCCGTACTTTGAAGGACATTAATGAGCCAATTGGGTTTTTCTGACAACCCAGCGGCTTTCTTGGTCATTTCCTGGCGTTTGCCCACAAATTACCAGATGTATTGTGTTCAGTTTCATAATTTCACAATGTTGGGGTCGCTCATACTGCCCTCCATCTGCTTGACGATAGTGTGACCACGGGTAAACAAAAGTTCACCCGTGACCTGAATTGGATATTCTCCACAAGCGAGAAGACGCCAAATGAGAATTGTTAGGCTGCATTATTTCACAGTAAGGTAAACATACATAAGTCATTATGACTGGACCAGCAACTCATTCAATCCATACAACTCATCATTGTGTAGAAAACGCCACTGTAGCCCAAGACTGAATGGCAAAGTATGGCCAATGTATTCTTGGGGTGAATCTTCATTTTTAACACTGGGTGAAAATCAGCCTCCTGTTTTACACCCCACCTGATTTTTATTTCCATTGATTTCAATCACATCGGGCAGGGTGTAAAACAGGAGGCCGATCCCCCCCCACCCACCGCCTGATTTCTGCCTGGCACTAAAAGTAACAATTCACCGCCTTGATTTGGCTTTGTAGTGGTGGGTTGTGGTCTCAGAATAAGTATTGGGAATAAAGGTGTAAAAGAAAGAGGAAGGGTCTTACATTTATATATTTTTTTTATTCATTCATGGGATGTGGGCGTTGCTGGCGATGCCGGCATTTATTGCCCATCCCTTATTGCCCTTGAGAAGGTGGTGGTGAGTCACCTTCTTGAACCGCTGCAGTCCGTGTGGTGAAGGTTCTCCCACAATGCTGTTAGGAAGGGAATTCCAGGATTTTGACCCAGCGACGATGAAGGAACGGCGATATATTTCCAAGTCGGGATGGTGTGTGACTTAGAGAGGAATGTGCAGGTGGTGTTGTTCCCATGTACCTGCTGCTCTTGTCCTTTTAGGTGGTAGAGGTCACGAGCTTGGGAGGTGCTGTTGAAGAAGCCTTGTCGAGTTGCTGCAGTGCATCCTGTGGATGGTACACACTGCAGCCTCTGTGCACCGATGGTGAAGGGAGTGAATGTTTAGGGTGGTGGATGGGGTGCCAATCAAGCAGGCTGCTTTGGCCTGGTTGGTGTTGAGCTTCTTGAGTGTTGTTGGAGCTGCACTCATCCAGGCAAGTGGAGAGTATTCCATCACACTCCTGACTTGTGCCTTGTAGATGGTGGAAAGGCTTTGGGGAGTCGGGAGGTGAGTCACTCGCCGCAGAATACCCAGCCTCTGACCTGCTCTTGTAACCACTGTATTTATCTGGCTGGTCCAGTTACGTTTCTGGTCAATGGTGACCCCCAGGATGTTGATGGTGGGGGATTCGGCGACGGTAATGCCGTTGAATGTCAAGGGGAGGTGGTTAGACACTCTCTTGTTGGAGATGGTCATTGCCTGGCACTTATCTGGCGCAACTGTTACTTGCTTCTTATGAGCCCAAGCCTGGATGTTGTCCAGGTCTTGCTGCATGCGGGCATGGACCGCTTTATTATCTGAGGGGTTGCGAATGGAACTGAACATTATGCAATCATCAGCGAGCATCCCCATTTCTGACCTTAAATGGAGGGAAGGTCATTGATGAAGCAACTGAAGATGGTTGGGCCTAGGACACTGCCCTGAGGAACTCCTGCAGCAATGTCCTGGGGCTGAGATGATTGGCCTCCAACAACCACTACCATCTTCCTTTGTGCTCGGTATGACTCCAGCCACTGGAGAGTTTTCCCCCTGATTCCCATTGACTTCAATTTTACTAGGGCTTCTTGGTGCCACACTCGGTCAAATGCTGCCTTGATGTCAAGGGCAGTCACCCTCACCTCACCTCTGGAATTCAGTTCTTTTGTCCATGTAATGAGGTCTGGAGCCAAGTGGTCCTGGCGGAACCCAAACTGAGCATCGGTGAGCAGGTCATTGGTGAGTAAGTGCCGCTTGATAGCACTGTCGACGACACCTTCCATCACTTTGCTGATGATTGAGAGTAGACTGATGGGGCAGTAATTGGCCGGATTGGATTTGTCCTGCTTTTTGTGGACAGGACATACCTGGGCAATTTTCCACATTGTCAGGTAGATGCCAGTGTTGTAGCTGTACTGGAACAGCTTGGCTAGAGGCGCAGCTAGTTCTGGAGCATATAACACCCTGTCACATCTCCAAGTAGTCCCAAAGCACCTTACAATCAATGGATTATTTTTGAAGTACTGTCACTGTTGTTATGTAGGCAACAGCAACAGCCAATTTGAACACTGCAAGATCCCACAAACAGCAAATGAATGAATCACCAGACAACCTTATTCAGTGGTGTTGGTTGAGGGAAGAATGTTGGCTCCGACACTGGGAGAACCTCCTGCTCTTCTACGAATAATGCCATTTCTACCACTCCCAGCTTTCCACTATGTCAAAACAATACTGGCGTCCACTAATGTTTATGGATGTTCAGTCTGTGTCCAATACTTGTTAAAGTTAATGAATCCTCACACTGACAAAGGTTCCTTTCCATCAGAGAAATAAAAAAAACAACTGTGCTCAGCAACTGACGTACAGTCATCTATTTTGGCAACAGTAGACTTCAGAAAAGAACTGACTAAATCAGTGAATAATAGATTCGAACAGGAGATTCCTGACCCAGCTCCTGCAAAATCTGAATTGCAACACTTATTGTCTACAATTCTCACTGAACAGCGCATCTCCACCCTCAGAACAGTATGGTATCACACTTATAAAGTCTTCAGCTGTTAAGTCAGCAATGGTTCCACTGTTGGCGGATTTTGTGTGGGCCGCTACTTCAGCCCAGAAAGCTTGTCCGCCTTTTAAATAATTGAGCTCCATAAGACATCCAAACATCACTTCACCTGGATTTGCAATTCATTCTGGCCAGCCGTTGCACAGACTTTCGGTTTTCTGATGTCAACAATTAGCTCATAACAATTAGCTCAATAGCCTTCACCATTAATTTTTCTAGTTACCTGCCTGTTAATTAAGGCAGAGAGAGAAATTTGATACGAGCGTACTAAACATTCGTATGATAATAGCATTTACGTCTTTCAGCGTTTAAAGAAAGAAAGAACTTGTATTTATATAGCTTTTCATGACCACAGGATGCCCCAAGGCATTTTACAGCCAATGAAGTACATTTGAAGTGTAGTCACTGTCGTAATGTAGGAAACACGGCAGCCAATTTGGGCAGATCAAGGTCCCACAAACAGCAATGAGATGATAACCAGATCATCCGTTTTAGTGATGTTGGTTGAGGGATAAATATTGGCCAGGACACCGGAGAGAACTTAACTGCTCTTCTTCAAAATAATGTCATGGGATCTTTTACATCCACCTGAGAGGCCTTGGTTTAATACCTCATCCAAAAGACAGTACCGCACTCTCTCAGTACCGCACTGAAGTGTCAGCCTCAATTTATGCTCAAGTTTCTGAAGTGGGACTTGAACCCATAACCTTCGGTTAACTCTAAGGTGAGAGGATTGCCACAGCTGACACTGAACATGTCCCCTCTTAATCTTCTTTTCTCAAATTCAGCCCTGTTAGTTTCCCTTCATAGCTGAGAATGACAAAATATTGTGGGATATGAGCATTGGAAGTTTTAATGCCTTCATCTGAAGTTCCTCTCTCTGCTATTTTAACAGGGATGTTGATCCATTTATTAAAAATGGGTTATCACCTCTAATTAAAGAGCGGAATGAGGAATTTTAGAGGAACATGTTAAGAATTTTTATAATAGCAAACCAAGGCATAATTTTAAAACCGAAGCCCTGGAATCATATATGTGTTGCTATTGAGTGAACTTTTCCCAAAACATCAATGTCCTTTTGAAAATAGACTGTTCAAAATTGCACACAGAATCACTAGAATATGGTACTGCTTATCAAAAGTGGCGATTGAAGCTGAGTCAGTCACAATATTTTAAATGGAATTAGATAAACACTTGAAGAAGAAAAGTATTAAAGGATATGGGAAAGAGTAGGGAAATGGGTTTGGAGGAGATAGCTCCAGTTGGGGGGAGGGGAGGTAGCACTGCCCTAATGGGCCAAATGGCCTTCGTCTGCACCAGAATTTCTGTGATTCTGCATGACGTTACAGTTATAGTGTAAGGACTAATCTGGAGTCAGGACCCAACCTGATACCTCCTGGGGAGGGAATCTTACTCCACCTCACTCTTGAGTAAGGGCAGGCTTTGACACTGGATTTATACCACATGACTTTAATGTTAGTGAGAAACTGAAACCACTTTCCATTGAACATAAGAACATAAGAAATAGGAGCAGGAGTAGGCCAATCGGCCCCTCGAGCCTGCTCCGCCATTCAATAAAATCATGGCTGATCTGATCCTAACCTCAAATCTAAATTCATGTCCAATTTACTGCCCGCTCCCCGTAACCCCTAATTCCCTTTACTTCTAGGAAACTGTCTATTTCTGTTTTAAATTTATTTAATGATGTAGCTTCCACAGCTTCCTGGGGCAGCAAATTCCACAGACGCTAAACTTGTAGTAAGTACACCCTTAATATCCAGAGGGAGTCTTTTAATCTGGGTGACCACATTAATATTCATGCTAATTTCAAAAGTTCACAAAATTATAAGATCAAAAGAAGAAAAAAGGATAGATGTGGATGAAGAAGGCCATCCAGCCCATCGTTTTTATTATTCATTCATGGGATGTGGGCGTCGCTGGCAAGGCCGGCATTTATTGCCCATCCCTAATTGCCCTTGAGAAGGTGGTGGTGAGCAGCTTTCTTGAACTGCTGCAGTCCGTCCACATTCATCCATACACAAAGATCTTACAATTCCTCTATTACAACATCCAACTGTTTCTTATAAGAGAAAGCAGGGCAAAGACCAAGGGAAGTCTAGATTAAACTGCATTTATTTCAATGCAAGAAGTCTGATGGGCAAGGCAGATGAACTCAGGGCATGGATGGGTACATGGGACTGGGATGTTATAGCTATTACTGAAACATGGCTAAGGGAGGGGCAGGACTGGCAGCTCAATGTTCCAGGGTACAGATGCTATAGGAAAGATAGAGCAGGAGGTAAGAGAGGAGGGGGAGTTGCGTTCTTGATTAGGGAGAACATCACGGCAGTAGTGAGAGGGGATATATCCGAGGGTTCGCCCACTGAGTCCATATGGGTAGAACTGAAAAATAAGAAGGGAGAGATCACTTTGATAGGATTGTACTACAGACCCCCAAATAGTCAACGGGAAATTGAGGAGCAAATATGTAAGGAGATTACAGACAGCTGCAAGAAAAATAGGGTGGTAATAGTAGGGGACTTTAACTTTCCCAACATTGACTGGGACAGCCATAGCATTAGGGGCTTGGATGGAGAGAAATTTGTTGAGTGTATTCAGGAGGAATTTCTCATTCAGTATGTGGATGGCCCGACTAGAGAGGGGGCAAAACTTGACCTCCTCTTGGGAAATAAGGAAGGGCAGGTGACAGAAGTGTTGGTGAGGGATCACTTTGGGACCAGTGATCATAATTCCATTAGTTTTAAGATAGCTATGGAGAAGGATAGGTCTGGCCCAAAAGTTAAAATTCTAAATTGGGGAAAGGCCAATTTTGATGGTATTAGACAGGAACTTTCAGAAGTTGATTGGGAGAGTCTGTTGGCAGGCAAAGGGACGTCTGGTAAGTGGGAGGCTTTCAAAAGTGTGTTAACCGGGGTTCAGGGTAAGCACATTCCTTATAAAGTGAAGGGCAAGGCTGGTAGAAGTAGGGAACCTTGGATGACTCGGGAGATTGAGGCACTAGTCAAAAATAAGAAGGAGGCATATGACATGCATAGGCAGCTGGGATCAAGTGGATCCCTTGAAGAGTATAGAGATTGCCGGAGTAGAGTTAAGAGAGAAATCAGGAGGGCAAAAAGGGGATATGAGATTGCTTTGGCAGATCAGGCAAAGGTGAATCCAAAGAGCTTCTACAAATACATAAAGGGCAAAAGGGTAACTAGGGAGAGAGTAGGGCCTCTTAAGGATCAACAAGGTCATCTAAGTGCGGAACCACAAGAGATGGGTGAGATCCTGAATGAATATTTCACATCGGTATTTACGGTTGAGAAAGGCATGGATGTTAGGGAACTTGGGGAAATAAATAGTGATGTCTTGAGGAGTGTACATATTACAGAGAGGGAGGTGCTGGAAGTCTTAACGCGCATCAAGGTAGATAAATCTCCGGGACCTGATGAAATGTATCCCAGGACGTTATGGGAGGTTAGGGAGGAAATTGCGGGTCCCCTAGCAGAGATATTTGAATCATCCACCGCTACAGGTGAGGTGCCTGAAGATTGGAGGGTAGCAAATGTTGTGCCTTTGTTTAAGAAGGGCGGCAGGGAAAAGCCTGGGAACTACAGACCAGTGAGCCTGACATCTGTAGTGGGTAAGTTGTTAGAGGGTATTCTGAGGGACAGGATCTGCAGGCATTTGGAGAGGCAGGGACTAATTAGGAACAGTCAGCATGGTTTTGTGAGAGGAAAATCATGTCTCACGAATTTGATTGAGTTTTTTGAAGGGGTAACCAAGAAGATAGATGAGGGCTGTGCAGTAGACGTGGTCTACATGGACTTCAGCAAAGCATTTGACAAGGTACCGCATGGTAGGTTGTTACATAAGGTTAAATCTCATGGGATCCAAGGTGAGGTAGCCAATTGGATACAAAATTGGCTTGACGACAGAAGACAGAGGGTGGTTGTCGAGGGTTGTTTTTCAAACTGGATGCCTGTGTCCAGCGGTGTGCCTCAGGGATCGGTGCTGGGTCCGCTGTTATTTGTTATTTATATTAATGATTTGGATGAGAATTTAGGAGGCATGGTTAGTAAGTTTGCAGATGACACCAAGATTGGTGGCATTGTGGACAGTGAAGAAGGTTATCTAGGATTGCAACGGGATCTTGATAAATTGGGCCAGTGGGCCGATGAATGGCAGATGGAGTTTAATTTAGATAAATGTGAGGTGATGCATTTTGGTAGATCGAATCGGGCCAGGACCTACTCCGTTAATGGTAGGGCATTGGGGAGAGTTATAGAACAAAGAGATCTAGGAGTACAGATTCATAGCTCCTTGAAAGTGGAGTCACAGGTGGATAGGGTGGTGAAGAAGGCATTCAGCATGCTTGGTTTCATTGGTCAGAACATTGAATGCAGGAGTTGGGATGTCTTGTTGAAGTTGTACAGGGCATTGGTGAGGCCACACTTGGAGTACTGTGTGCAGTTCTGGTCACCCTATTATAGAAAGGATATTATTAAACTAGAAAGAGTGCAGAAAAGATTTACTAGGATGCTACCGGGACTTGATGGTTTGACTTACAGGGAGAGGTTAGACAGACTGGGACTTTATTCCCTGGAGAGTAGGAGGTTAAGGGGTGATCTTATAGAAGTCTATAAAATAATGAGGGGCATAGATAAGGTCGATAGTCAAAATCTTTTCCCAAAGGTAGGGGAGTCTATAACGAGGGGGCACAGATTTAAGGTGAGAGGGGAGAGATACAAAAGGATCCAGAGGGGCAATTTTTTCACTCAAAGGGTGGTGAGTGTCTGGAACGAGCTGCCAGAGGCAGTAGTAGAGGCGGGTACAATTTTGTCTTTTAAAAAGCATTTGGACAGTTACATGGGGAAGATGGGTATCGAGGGATATGGGCCAAGTGCAGGCAATTGGGACTAGCTTAGTGGTATAAACTGGGCGACATGGACATGTTGGGCCGAAGGGCCTGTTTCCATGTTGTAACTTCTATGATTCTATGATTCTATGATCCCAATGTTTAACACATAATCCCTCGCGGCACCTGAGGCAGCTGCCAGATGATCTGCTGCATGACTTTTGTGATGACTACTTCCATCTGCTGAAAGAAAACCTTGCTTCTTATTTTTACTTTGATGAATTTTGGTGGATATTTAGTGGCTTTTGGTGACAGTGATAACAAAACAGTGATTAAACATCTGTGAGCGCGTAATAGTCAAACTGCTTTACATATAGGGTTGCCAACACTGGTTGGACGTAGCCCTGAAGGATTCATCACATGACCTCCCACCTCCAACCGGCCCGCCCAGTCAAACAGCCTTTTTTCCCATCTTCAATATTTTTATAACTGATAAACAAGAGTGTTCAAATAAAATGAAAAAAAACACGCAATTCCTTTTTAATCCCCTTAGGATTTTTCTCCCGGGTTGCTGGCGGTGGCTGTGCAGGAGATTAATCTTTAATTCCTGGAGACTCCAGGACAATCCTGGAGGGTTGGCAACTTTTGCATAACTACTAAATATCCTGCAGATGTTCAACAAACCACGGATTTCTTTGTTTGTTACTAGTTTTCTGCAACGCAAAGAGTAATTTTAGGAATCGAGCAGAAGCCTGCAGCACCTTCGCCAATGGGGTTGTAAATTTTCTCAATTGAGCACTGTCAAAGCAAAAAGAACATCTATTGTTTTTGTGCCTTCCCAAATCACTTTACTTCACCTCATGAATCTTCAATCAGCATTCAAGTTCCTCTTTGTCGTGCTCTCACATAAATATAGTGCAGTCAGACAGCCATGGCTTGACTATGGAAAAAGAAGCTGCAGACTTTCTTACTTCCTTTTCCAGACAGCAATGGCAAATGCTATTCTTTAAGACCCTTAAGGATTTTACTTTACTCTCCCACCGTCCAAAAGGTTGTGGATGCTGGGACAATTGGAGCTTTCAAGGCAGATCGATAGATTTTTGTTGGGTATTAAGGGATATGGAGCAAAGGCAGGTAAATGGAGTCGGGGTACAGATCAGCCGTGATCTAATTGAATGCAGGAGCAGGTTTGAGGGGTTGAATGTCCTACTCCTGTTTCTAAGTTCCTATGTTCCCATGCCACAGCGTTCCCGGTGCTGAGCTTCACATAAGTCAGGCATGCGCCTTCCTCAAAGGCCCATGAATTTCCGTCCATTAAAATGAACAGTCAGAAGATCATGGGCTGGGATGCAGGTACTTGCCCAAATTCCTAATGTGTCTTTTCAGTGCACAAAACTCTGTGCTGGGAATGCTAATTCACCATACCCACCCTATAACCGTTATTTCCTGACTTACCTCGTCTCTTTAATCCTTTCCACCACGGTGGTGTGCTCAGGTGTGCATCTAGAAATGTGTGCATGCACTATGCGTTCCATCCCTCCCAGCATTTGTCCCCTGACTGACTTTCCATTCCCAGCAGGAATAAAAACCCAGCCACCCACCAAGTGAAAAAATCAAAATGGCCTCATTAGGCTAAGAGCGAGCAATGTTGCTGAAATGGATTTTCTAGTTTGATGAATTACTTAGGCCAATCAAATAACTTAGTGGTTGCTTTGCAGGAGGGGAGCGAGGGAGGAGAAAGGGGGAGGGATGGGGGATACCTGAGAAGTAGATTTGTACATAATTGCATTTGTGGCGTATGTGGTCCTACGGCTCTCCCTGTCCTGTGCTGCGGAACTTGATCCCTGACCTTTGTAAAAACAAAATGTGGGGTTACTAACAGCTGGCATAATTTTTACAAGATGATTGTCAAAAAAATAAAAGACAAGGTAAGTCAGGAAGTAATGAGTATATGACCTCAAGCACGGCTAATTTAGATGTTTAATGTGAATGTACAGTGGGGCATCAGAGTAGAGTAAAAGTGCACATGCACTGCGGCTACCAGACGTAGCAGCTCTGGTTCCAGCTGGACAGAACCTGTTTATATTGCTTGGCTGCAGCCTGGCTGGAACTCTAGCCATCCTGGCTCAGGAGTGAGCACTGCGCATGTGTGGGGGTGACAAGCTGTAAACCAACAACAACTTGCATTTATATAGTGCCTTTAATGTGGTAAAACATCCCAAGGCGCTTCACAGGATTGTTATCAAACAAAATTTGACACTGAGCCACAAAAGGAGACATTAGGACAGGTGACCAAAAGCTTGGTCAAAGAGGTAGGTGTTAGGGAACGTCTTAATGGAGAAGAGAGAGGTGGAGAGGCGGAGAGGTTAAGGAAGGGAATTCCAGAGCTTAGGGCCTAGGCAGCTGAAGACATGGCCGCCAATGGTGGAGTGATGAAATTCGGAGATGCACAAGAGGCTAGAATTGGAGGAGCGCAGAGATCTCGGAGGGTTGTTGGGCTGGAGGAGGTTACAGAGATGGGGAGGGGTGAGATCATGGAGGGATTTGAACAATTAAAAAGTTATCACCTGGAATTTCCAGTGGTGGGTTCTCCCTCGGGAGTTTGTTGGAATTGCCAGAGAAACATCTAGAAATGGCCATTTACCCCTTTTTTCCTGGTGGTTCCCCCTGAAGATATGGTAGGAGATGGGGAAAACCCTCAGAAAGTTAAGGTCAATAAGTTTAAAAAGCTGGGAGGGAAGAACTCTTTCTCTCTAACCAGACTCCAAGATGGTATGTTGCCTCCCTGGTGCAAGGGTCAGGGATGTCTCGGAGCGGCTGCAGGACATTCTGGAGGGGGAGAGTGAACAGCCAGTTGTCGTGGTGCATATAGATACCAACGATATAGGTAAAAAACGGGATGAGGTCCTACAAGCTGAATTTAGGGAGTTAGGAGTTAAACTAAAAAGTAGGACCTCAAAGGTAGTAATCTCAGGATTGCTACCAGTGCCACGGGCTAGTCAGAGTAGGAATGACAGGATAGCTAGGATGAATACGTGGCTTGAGAGATGGTGCAAGAGGGAGGGATTCAAATTCCTGGGCCATTGGAACCGGTTCTGGGGGAGGTGGGACCAGTACAGATTGGACGGTCTGCATCTGGGCAGGACTGGAACCAATGTCCTAGGGGGAGTGTTTGCTAGTGCTGTTGGGGAGGGTTTAAACTAATGTGGCAGGGGGATGGGAACCGATGCAGGAAGTCAGTGGGAAGTAAAGTGGTGACAGAAACAAAAGGCAGTAAGGGAGAGTGTACAAAACATGACAGATGGTCTGAGAAAGCAGGGCAAAGACCAAGGGAAGTCTAGATTAAACTGCATTTATTTCAATGCAAGAAGTCTGATGGGCAAGGCAGATGAACTCAGGGCATGGATAGGTACATGGGACTGGGATGTTATAGCTATTACTGAAAGATGGCTAAGGGAGGGGCAGGACTGGCAGCTCAATGTTCCAGGGTACAGATGCTATAGGAAAGATAGAGCAGGAGGTAAGAGAGGAGGGGGAGTTGCGTTCTTGATTAGGGAGAACATCACGGCAGTAGTGAGAGGGGATATATCCGAGGGTTCGCCCACTGAGTTTATATGGGTAGAACTGAAAAATAAGAAGGGAGAGATCATTTTGATAGGATTGTACTACAGACCCCCAAATAGTCAACGGGAAATTGAGGAGCAAATATGTAAGGAGATTACAGACAGCTGCAAGAAAAATAGGGTGGTAATAGTAGGGGACTTTAACTTCCCCAACATTGACTGGGACAGCCATAGCATTAGGGGCTTGGATGGAGAGAAATTTGTTGAGTGTATTCAGGAGGAATTTCTCATTCAGTATGTGGATGGCCCGACTAGAGAGGGGGCAAAACTTGACCTCCTCTTGGGAAATAAGGAAGGGCAGGTGACAGAAGTGTTAGTGAGGGATCACTTTGGGACCAGTGATCATAATTCCATTAGTTTTAAGATAGCTATGGAGAATGATAGGTCTGGCCCAAAAGTTAAAATTCTAAATTGGGGAAAGGCCAATTTTGATGGTATTAGACAGGAACTTTCAGAAGTTGATTGGGAGAGTCTGTTGGCAGGCAAAGGGACGTCTGGTAAGTGGGAGGCTTTCAAAAGTGTGTTAACCAGGGTTCAGGGTAAGCACATTCCTTATAAAGTGAAGGGCAAGGCTGGTAGAAGTAGGGAACCTTGGATGACTCGGGAGAATGAGTCCCTAGTCAAAAAAAGAAGGAGGCATATGACATGCATAGGCAGCTGGGATCAAGTGGATCCCTTGAAGAGTATAGAGATTGCCGGAGTAGAGTTAAGAGAGAAATCAGGAGGGCAAACAGGGGACATGAGATTGCTTTGGCAGATAAGGCAAAGGAGAATCCAAAGAGCTTCTACAAATACATAAAGGGCAAAAGAGTAACTGGGGAGAGAGTAGGGCCTCTTAAGGATCAACAAGGTCATCTATGTGCGGAACCACAAGAGATGGGTGAGATCCTGAATGAATATTTCACATCGGTATTTACAGTTGAGAAAGGCATGGATGTTAGGGAACTTGGGGAAATAAATAGTGATGTCTTGAGGAGTGTACATATTACAGAGAGGGAGGTGCTGGAAGTCTTAACGCGCATCAAGGTAGATAAATCTCCGGGACCTGATGAAATGTATCCCAGGACGTTATGGGAGGTTAGGGAGGAAATTGCGGGTCCCCTAGCAGAGATATTTGAATCATCAACAGCTACAGGTGAGGTGCCTGAAGATTGGAGGGTAGCAAATGTTGTGCCTTTGTTTAAGAAGGGCGGCAGGGAAAAGCCTGGAAACTACAGACCGGTGAGCCTGACATCTGTAGTGGGTAAGTTGTTAGAGGGTATTCTGAGAGACAGAATCTACAGGCATTTGGAGAGGCAGGGACTGATTAGGAACAGTCAGCATGGTTTTGTGAGTGGAAAATCATGTCTCACGAATTTGATTGAGTTTTTTGAAGGGGTAACCAAGAAGATAGATGAGGGCTGTGCAGTAGACGTGGTCTACATGGACTTTAGCAAAGCCTTTGACAAGGTATCGCATGGTAGGTTGTTACATAAGGTTAGATCTCACGGGATCCAAGGTGAGGTAGCCAATTGGATACAAAATTGGATTGACGACAGAAGACAGAGGGTGGTTGTCGAGGGTTGTTTTTCAAACTGGAGGCCTGTGACCAGCGGTGTGCCTCAGGGATCGCTGCTGGGTCCGCTGTTATTTGTTATTTATATTAATGGTTTGGATGAGAATTTAGGAGGCATGGTTAGTAAGTTTGCTGATGACACCAAGATTGATGGCATTGTGGACAGTGAAGAAGGTTATCTAGGATTGCAACGGGATCTTGATAAATTGGGCCAGTGGGCCGATGAATGGCAGATGGAGTTTAATTTAGATAAATGTGAGGTGATGCATTTTGGTAGATCATATCGGGCCAGGACCTACTCCGTTAATGGTAGGGCATTGGGGAGAGTTATAGAACAAAGAGATCTAGGAGTACAGGTTCATAGCTCCTTGAAAGTGGAGTCACAGGTGGATAGGGTGGTGAAGAAGGCATTCAGCATGCTTGGTTTCATTGGTCAGAACATTGAATACAGGAGTTGGGATGTCTTGTTGAAGTTGGACAAGGCATTAGTTAGGCCACACTTGGAATACTGTGTACAGTTCTGGTCACCCTATTATAGAAAGGATATTATTAAACTAGAAAGAGTGCAGAAAAGATTTACTAGGATCCTACCGGGACTTGATGGTTTGACTTATAGGGAGAGGTTGGATAGACTGAGACTTTTTTCCCTGGAGAGTAGGAGGTTAAGGGGTGATCTTATAGAAGTCTATAAAATAATGAGGGGCATAGATAAGGTAGATAGTCAAAATCTTTCCCCAAAGGTAGAGGAGTCTATAACGAGGGGGCACAGATTTAAGGTGAGAGGGGAGAGATAGAAAAGGGTCCAGAGGGGCAATTTTTTCACTCAAAGGGTGGTGAGTGTCTGGAACGAGCTGCCAGAGGCAGTAGTAGAGGCGGGTATAATTTTGTCTTTTAAAAAGCATTTGGACAGTTACATGGGTAAGATGGGTATAGAGGGATATGGGCCAAGTGCAGGCAATTGGGACTAGCTTAGTGGTATAAACTGGGCGACATGGACATGTTGGGCCGAAGGGCCTGTTTCCATGTTGTAAACTTCTATGATTCTATGATTCTATTTAATTAAGGTCAGGCGGGTTTACAAAGTGCCCAGGAGGTCTAGCAGACTTCCTAAGCACTTTGTAAACCAGGTTTTCACTGCACTCGACATACACTCCTTGCAACCCGAAGAGCGTGAGATGAACCTCTCCACAGGGACTTCGCTTAGCTCCGCAGTCAGGTTGAACTCTGACTCCAGATTTACATTGCAGTCCTGCAACGCTTTGATTTTAAAATTCTTAACCTTTCTTTCGAAGCCCTCCATGGTCTTGCCCTTCCCTATCTCTGTAACCTCCTCCAGCCCTACAACCCTCCGAGATCTCTGCGCTCCTCCAATTTTGGTCTCTTGCATGTCCCTGATTTTCTTCGCTCTGCCATTGGCAGCCGTGACTTCAGCTGCCTAGTTCCTAAGCTATGGAATTCCTTCCCTAACCCTCTTCTCCTCTCGACATCTTTCTTCTCCTTTAAGATGCTCCTTGAAACCTGCTTAATTGACCAAGCTTTTGGTTGACTGTCTCCTTATGTGGCTCGGTGTAAAATTTGGTTTGAAAACTCCCCCGTGAAGCGCCTTGGGACGTTTTACAATGTTAAAGGCGCTATATCATTGCAAGTTTATGTATCATTGCAAGTTGTTGTTGATGCTAAACTTGCAATGTAAATTAATGCTGAAAGGATTCTCCTTTTGAGACTTGTGGATTTATTTTATCATTATTAATTCTTGTAATTATTTAACTTTCAATCTACCTCGACTCATCTTCATTGGGGATTCATTCTTTGGTCTCCTGGTTTCCTTCAAATCTGTTTTTGTGGTTGTGTAATTTAATAGTGTCAAAGATTCCTTCAATCTTCTTTTGTCTTTGCCAATAATTAGATTTAATTTGTGTTGTTAAATCTGAATAGACTGCTTGCTCGTCCACCTTTTTTGGATTGAAGAATAATCTTAGTAAATCTTTGAATTTGTGTGCAAATTCACTTGGCAGCATTCAGGTTTGTTAATTTTGCATGTAGATTTTATATCACTGCTGTGCTTTCCAAAGCATCAAATTATTCTGTATTGCCCCATTGATCCAGGTTATGGTAGTGCAGTCGTTATGGTACTAGATTAGCAACTCAGAAGGTCGTGAGTTCAAAATCAACTGTGGTAAGCTGTGAAACTGAATCCAATAAATTTGGTAATTTTGTGTGCTGGCACCAGGACAAAATGAACACGAAACACATCAGATTGTTATAACAACCCGAGTGGCTCACTTATCCCCTTCAGAGAAGGGAACCCTACCATCCCTATTTGGTCTGGCCTACAAATGACACTAATCCACACTATTTAGTTGACTCTTAATGGCTTCTTTGGTGGCCTAGTAGGCTACTCAGGTATCAGGGCAACTAGAGATGGACAACAAATTCGGCCTTGTCAGTGTTGCCCAATTTCCTTAGAACAAATAATAAGAATCTTCAGACATTCATGCAGCTAGCTGGATGACTACATCAATTGAAAAAAAATTCCAACAATTTGAACCGTCCTATGTGAAAGGGATATATCTACATTAAACATATACATATGTTTCTCTGTGTGAAAATAACATACATATATTGTTTGAACACACAAATAGCAAAGCAGCATGGATATATTAGGGTTGTGATCTCTGTTAGTCGCTGCATATAAATTAATTATTCTCTAATTAACTAATTACACACTAATTAGATTGACTACAGTATGCGTTTAATAAAGACATCTTCTGTTGCAAGAATTTTTTTAAAAACCAAAGTACTTTCAAAATACATCTCAAACTTAAAATTTCAGCTCATAATGCACCCCGTCTCCCCACCATTTTTCTTCAGGCTATACAGCCATCTGTATACAGCTATACAAAGAATTTCCTCAGGGGCTTTCCCAATCTCCTACTGTTGTTGCAGAAATCTCAGAGAAATGACGTAAAGAGCATCAGAGCACATCCCATTCCCGAAGCTGTCTCTTCTGTGTGACACAGTCTACCTTTGGCAGCACAGCCTTACTTCCTTCGCCACCCCGCTTTCAAACAAAGACATTGCTTCAATCCACTACCCACCCTACAGCAGATGACACATGTCAGTGCCAATGATCATCACCTGATTGAACAAGTCAACACTAAATAAGTGCACCTGTTCCTGTATGAATTTAAATTCCACGGATTTAAATTCCGACGTCTGTGCACATTCTATTTTATTATAATAAAGTTCAAAGTGAGCACAAGGCAGAAACTACATCAACATTCAAGATTAGATTGGACGGGTGAATGAAGGATAAAGGGTTGAAGGAAATTGGGAACAGAGTGGGTGAATGGATTTAGGACTATTTGCTCTCAAGGAGGATAATTACCAACACAATCTCGTTGGGCCGAATGGCCTGTTGCCTGTTCCCTAACATCAAGCTGCCCCTGGGTGGCTGCAAGTGCCTTCTTTCATCTATCTGCTTCTCCCCGGTGCAACAAGAGGGCCAGAATACAAGAAATAAGTAGCAGTTTCAACCCGTCAACAGGCCATTCGGCCCAAGCAGTTTGTGTTGGTAATTATCCTCCATGAGAGCAAATAGTCCTAAATCCATTTACCCACTTTGTTCCCAATTTCCTTCAATCCTTTTTCCTTCATTCACCTTTCCAATCTAATCTTGAACGTTGACGTGGTTTCTGCCCCAAACACTAGCCCTGGAAGTGAATTCCACAGCCTCACAACTCTCTGTGTGAAGAAGTTTCTCCTGGCCTCTTCTAAATCTCTTACATTTAATCTTATATCTATGGCCCTCCATTCTTGACCCATCAACTACTGTAAATAGTCTGTTTCTATCTACCCTGTCCCATCCGTTCATAATTTCTATCATATTACCCTGTTATCTGTGTTGTGCTAATGCCCCAAGTCTTTCTTTGTATTTGTATTTCCTCATAGGAGGCAGCATCTTAATGAATCTACATTATACCCTCTCTAAAGCCTGAATATAGTGTGGAGCCCAATACCACACACAGTTCTGTAACTGAGGTCTTATTAAGATGTTATATAGGCTTATCTCCCATTAACCTTTTTGCAGCCTTATCAACCTGAGGTGCTGCCTTTAATGTCATGTGAACCTGTTACCCAAATCCCTCTGTTCTTTCTCAGCATTACGTCCATTCAGAGTATAATTACTGCTCTAAATTTTTTAACAAAATATATCCAGATTTCAATCCTCCCCCTAATTATATTCCCTTTTACCTTCTCTAATAATCTCCCATGTCCCATCTCTAAAGCCTCAATATCCATCCCTCAGTGTGGAGCCCAATACTGCACACAGTCCTCTAACTGAGGTCTTAATAAGGTGCTTGGTTGCTCATGTTCTACAAAAGGCTCATGAGACTGAGGTGGCCCTCCTCTCATGGCAACTTGCTGCTGGCAGGGAACTTCATCACGCTGGCTTCATCTCTGGAGCTTGTCGCTGAGCAACCGTTGTTACCTCCCATGTTCTACTAGGAAGGTGCTCTGAGGTGGGGGAAGGCCAGGAGACTGGCATGTGCTGCTATATCAGGCAGATGGACCCCAGCCGTAGCCATTTCATGGGAGCCTGGATCTGTGTCCTCACTGATCTGCGGCATGGCTGGCCTAAAAGCAGCTGTTAGATCCTGAAAGCCTTGAGAGACAGCAGCCTGCGTCGTGGCTGCCATAGTCTGGAAGCTGGTTTGCAGGTTAGTTTCCATCTCTCTCCCCTGTTGCCACCGGAGCTGTAGTCCGTGCTTCCGTGGAAGTGCCTCCCCATGAGCTCCATGGACATCTCCTTTTAGGCCATGAGGTGCTTCAGGTTGGGAATGCCCCCCTCCGATGGCCTTCCTCTTATTTGGATTGTGCACCATTTTCTCCTGCAACAAGAATGAGTACATGAGATGAAGGTTAACAATTGAGGAGTGTATGCCAAGTGGCATAGAAGAGCTTAAGATGTGGGGATAGTATCACCCTGTTAAAATGGAGGAAGGGGGTTTTAGGATTGGGTATGCAAGTGATTGCTGCTGGGGGAGATGGGTAGCCATACAATAAGATCCTGAATTTGTGTCCCTTTAATCAGAGTGCATGATGAAGAGTTAGTTGACAACTGTTATATTTAGTGTGTTGGCGCCCAGGCTATCCAAGGAAGAAAAGGAAGATCCATCCTTGCATGGCCTTGCCCCTCCCTATCTCTGCAACCTCCTCCAGCCCTACAACGCTCCGAGATCTCTGCGCTCCTCCAATTCTCACCTCCTGCGAATCCCCGATTTTAAGCTCTCCACCATTGGCGGCTGTGCCTCCAGTTGCCTAGGCCTTAAGCTCTGGAACTCCCTCCCTAAATCTTTCCGCCTCTCTACCTCTCTCTCCTCATTTAAGATGCTCCTTTAAACCTACCTCTTTGACCAAGCTTTTGGTCACCTGTCCTAATATCTCCTTATGTGGTTCAATGTCAAATTTTGTTTGATAATCGCTCCTGTAAAGCGCCTTGGGACATTTTATTACGTTAAAGGAGCTATAAAAATGCAAGTTGTTGTTGTTATAGAGTCATAGAATGGTTACAGCACAGAAGGGGGGCCATTCAGTCCATCGAGCCCGTGCCGGCTCTTTATAAGAGCAATCCAGTTAGTCCCATTCATTACCCTTTCCCCGTAGCCCTGCAAATTTTTTCCCTTCAAATATTTATCCAATTACTTTTTGAAAGCCGTGATTGAATCTGCTTCCACCACCCTTTCAGACAGTGCATTCCAGATCATAACTACTCGCTGCGTTCAAAAGTTTTTCCTCATGTTGTTGTTATTGTTGTTGTTGATTATGATGATGATGATGATGTGTTAACTTGTCTTTCCTGGTCAGGTTATTGAACTTCTTGTGGCACTGGCCAGCAGTCCTGGGAGTGAGAGAGTGCCAGTGCCACCTCCGTCCACATAGCATGAGTGACATTTCTAGCAGGTTTCCTGTCACGGACGCCCAGCAGTCTATGTGTCATAAGCTCAATTTCATTGAGGGGAGCCTGCAGGTGAGACTCTGTGAAATTTTGGCTTCTTCCCTGCCTGCTCTCAGAAGGGCTTTATGATAGCTGAAATACCTGAGTCAACTCAAACTAAATAGCGAGGATTTAGACTTGAATCTAAACAGGGCTCAGCACACAACCAATAGGCATTTCATATCTAATGGAGACCAAGCTCCATTGGTAATCTTTCTCTGTTTCTCTCTCACACAACTCAGCACATCTAATATACTGGATCGCAATGAAAAATGAGTTAGTGGTTAATGTTGTTTTTTAAAAATGTGGCTGAAGGGCTAGATGTAATACTTCTGTGATAGTTATCGTTATATTAAATATTGTAATTTTTCTTTGTGTTATGTAAGTGTACTGTGAAGGAAAAGCAATTTGTCGTGTGAGCTACAATTTTTCATGAGTAGTTTCCATCAATTCTCCCTGGAAAGCAATCACATAAATATTTACCAAGACGTCAGTATATTCTACTTAACATAAGCCTTATTTCCTAGCTTGATTTCCTATTCATCAAATCTCAATTTCAGACATGGACTGTTTACCCAAATTGGCAGCACAATTCTTTACTGTGTCAATAATTCATACGTTATTTTCTGTTGCTCCTTAGTGATGGATTTACAATCTTATTGTAACTTAGCATTCACGACAAAGAAATGAACCCTGTGCAATCGACTCCTTTTCTTTTTGAACATAGTTTAAACGCCCACACAGCACTCAGAGAATATTTTATTGCGACATACAAGAATGATATTTTGTTTAAGTGTGACATTAGCCTGCTAAATAAAGTCTGATTATACACTGATGTTTCTGCTGATCGTATCTGGCACTCTGTACTGTTTGGGAATGATGCACTCATGGGGATTATGCAATACGTCTAGTAGGCCACAGGCACAGTCATTCTAAGTGAGCCTTTTGTTTCAGAAGATCTTCAGTTTCATCTTTGAGTTGTTATTCTGCCTGCACACTTAATTATTTGCTGTGGTAAAACAAGTGATTGAAATCATAGGAACATAGGAATAAAAGTAGGCCATTCAGTCCCCAGAGACTGTTCTGCTATTCAATTAGATCATGGCTGATCTGTATCTTAACTCCATCTACCTGCTTTGGTTCCGTAACCCTTAATACCCTTCCCTAACAAAAATCTATCAATCTCAGTTTTTAATTTTTCAACTGACCCACAGCCTTGATAGCCTTTTGGGGTAGAGAGTTCCAGATTTCCACTATCCTTTGTGTGAACAAGTGATTCCTGAGGATTGCTGGTAGTAATTGGTCAGTAGAGATGTTAATTGGTATGCTGTCAAGATTGTGTGATCATAAATATCCCTGGATGCAAGGTGTTCAGGAAAGATAGGGAAGGAAAGAAAAGGGTGGGGGGAGCGTTGGCAGTATGAATTAAGGAGAATATTGCAGTGCTGGAGAGAGAGGATGTCCTGGAGGGGTCAAGGACAGAATCTATTTGGTTAGAGTTAAGCAACAATAGAGGTGCCATTACACGACTGGATGTGTTCCACAGGCCACCAACTAGTGGGAAGAATATAGTGGAGCAAATTTGCAGAGAGGTGCAAGAGCCATAGAGTAGCGATAATGGGGGACTTCAACTACCCTAATATAGACTGGGACAGTAATAGTGCTAAGGGCAAAGAAGGGGAATAATTTCTGAGGTGTGTTCAGGAGAACTTTCTTGATCATCATGTTTCCGGCCCAACGAGGAAGGAGGCATTGCTGGATCTGGTTCTGGGGAATGAGGTGGGTCAAGTGGAGCAAGTGTCAGTGGGGCAACATTTAGGGAAAAGTGATCATAGTATCATCAGGTTTAGATTAGCTATGGAAAAGAACACAGAGCAATCTAGAGTAAAAATACATAATTGGAGGAGGGCCAATTTCAGTGGGTTGAGAACGGATCTGGCCGGAGTAAATTGGATTCAAAGATTGGTAGGCAAAACTGTAATTGAACAAAGGGTGACCTTTAAAGAGGAGATGGTTTGGGTACAGTCTAGGTACATTCCCTCGAGGGGGGAAGGTAGGACAACCAAAGCCAGAGCTCCCTGGATGACAAAAGAGATAGGGAGTAAGATAAAGCAGAAAAAGGGGGCATATGACAAATGTCAGGTTGTTAATACAAGTGAGAACCAGGCTGAGTATAGCAAGTACAGAGGAGAAGTAAAAAAGGAAATAAGAGGGGCAAAGAGAGAATATGAGAATAGACTGGCAACTAACATAGAAGGGAATCCAAAAGTCTTCTATGGGCATATTAATCGTAAACGGCTAGTCAGAGGAGGGGTGGGGCCGAATAGGAACCAAAAAGGAGATATACGAATGGAGGCAGAGGGCATGGCAGAGGTACTACTGGGTACACTACTTTGCATCTGTCTTTAACAAGGAAGAAGATACGGCCAAAGCCACAGTAAAAGAGGAGGTAGTTGAGATGCTGTATGCGATAAAAATTGATAAAGAGGAGGTACTAGAAAGGCTGGCTGTACTTAAAATTGATGTCACCAGGTCTGGGTGAGATGCATCCTAGGTTGCTGAGGGAATTAAGGGTGGAAATTGCAGAAGTACTGGCCACAATCTTCTGATCCTCCTTAGACACAGGGGTGGTGCTGGAGGACTGGAGAATTGCAAATGTTACACCCCTATTCAAAAAAGGATGTAAAGTTAAACACAGTAACTACAGGCCAGTCAGTTTAACCTCAATGGTGGGGAAGCTTTTAGAAACAATAATTCGGGACAAAATTAATAGTCATTTGGACAAGTGTGGATTAATAAGGGAAAGCCAGCACGGATTTATTAAAGGCAAATCATGTTTGACTAACTTGATTGAGTTTTTTGATGAGGTAACAGAGGGTTGATGAGGGCAATGCGGTTGATGTTGTGTATATGGTCTTTCAAAAGGCATTTGATAAAGTGCCACATAATAGGCTTGTCAATAAAATTTAAGCCGATGGAATAAAAGGGGCAGTGGCAGCATGGATACGAAATTGGCTAAGTAACAGGAAGCAGAAGGTAGTAGTGAAAGGCTATTTTTCAGACTGGAGGAAGGTGTACAGTGCTGTTCCCCAGGGATCGACACTCGGACCATTGCTTTTCTTGATATATATTAATGACTTGGACTTGGGTGTACAGGGCACAATTTCAAAATTGTTCCCACATAGCACAGGCCGTGCATTCGACTGGGCTGAGGTGCCCTGCCATGCCTCGGTTTATTGGATTATTAACTAAACTTAACTGAAAATAAACTAAGCCTTAAAAAAAAGAAAAAAAAACACTTAACAGAAAAATAAATGCTCACCAGCTACCAACCACTCAGCTCCTTCCCTTTTGCTGACATTACTTTTGATTTTCTTACCTCACTCCCTGAAGCTCCTCGCTCTTTATTCTCTCCGACGATCCGATGATAATTAGTTTTTAAAAGTTTTTATTCAATCTTTTATTTATAATTTCATTAATCTAGTTAATAAACTAGTTTAAGTTATTAAATGTAATAAATGAGTAGCAGTTTGATGCTCCCAGCACTTAATTTAATTTGACGTCACTCCTTGATTTCTTTTTTGATCCCACCTACTGTCGATCCCACCGATCCTGCCGCTCCTCTAGGCCCGCTCCCGCAGATTCCGCTTCTCCCACCGATCCCACCGATCCCATCACTCCTCTAGGCCCGATCCCACTGCTCCCCCTGCTCCTGCCGCTCCCATTGCTCCTCCAGGCCCGCTCCCGGTGCTCCTCTAGGCCCGATCCTGCCACTCCCATCGCTCCCGCCGCTCCCCGAGGCCTGCTCCCGCTGCCTCCGCCACTCAACAGTGAACAGCGAGGAGGATAGTGATAGGCTTCAAGGGGATATAGACAGACTGGTGGAATGGGCAGACACGTGGCAGGTGAAATTTAATGCTGAGAAGTGTGAAGTGATACATTTTGGTAGGAAGAGGAGAGGCAATATAAACTAAAGGGTACAACTCTAAAAGGGGGTGCAGGAACAGAGAGACCGGGAGGTATATGTACACAGGTTGTTGAAGGTGGCAGGACAGGTTGAGAAAGCGGTTAAGAAAGCATACGGGATCCTGGGCTTTATAAATAGAGGCATAGAGTACAAAAGCAAGGAAGTCATGATGAACCTTTATAAAACACTGGTTTGGCCACAATTGGAGTATTGTATCCAATTCTGGCCACCACACTTTAAGAAGGATGTCAAGGCCTTAGAGAGGGTGCAGAAGAGATTTACTAGAATGGTTCCAGGGATGAAGGACCTCAGTTACGTGGATAGACTGGAAAAGTTGGGATTGTTCTCCTTAGAGCAGAGACGGTTGAGAGGAGATTTGATGGAAGTGTTCAAAATCATGAGGGGTCTAGACAAAGTAAATAAAGAAAAACTGTTCCCACTGGCGGAAGGGTCGAGAACCAGAGGACACAGGTTCAAGGTGATTGGCAAAAGAACCAAAGGCGACATGAGGAAAACCTTTTTTACGCAGAGAGTGGTTAGGATCTGGAATGCACTGCCTGAAAGGGTGGTGGAAGCAGGGGCAATTGTGGGTTTCAAAAAAGAATTAGATAGGTACCTGAAGGAGAAAAATTTGCCAGTCTATGGGGAAAGAGCAGGGGAGTGGGACTAGCTGGATTGGTCTTGCAGAGAGCCGGCACAGGCTCGATGGGCCGAATGGCCTCCTTTTTGCCATAACCATTCTATGATTCTATGATTCTATCTAACTGCTCACCTACGTATAGACCATGTAAGCAGAATCTAACTGACTAATGTGCCAACAGGAGGCCACCAACACTAAAATACTTACCTCACTCTGCCTGTCACGCTGATGAACCAAAACACAATGCTGCTTTCTGTTAAACAATTGTTGATACGAGTGTGATTCTGATTGTAGTTTGAAGGAAAAACAAAGTGATTTATATTTCTGACTGCCAAAACATTCTATTCAGACAGAAAACTTTTGTCTAGAAATCACAGAAGACGATATTAGCAAATGAATGCTTGGTATTTTCGGTTGACGTTCCTCGGGTATTTTAATGAAACTGCGAAATGGGTTAGCACACCACTACAATAGTGAACAGAGAATTGTCTTACAAAAGTATGAATGTCCTATGTAAGTATGAATGTCATATGTATTTATGAATGTCCTATGTGTGTATGAATGTCATATGTAAGCATGAATGTCATATGTAATAAGTATGTATGGATGTCATATGAAAGTATTCAACCACTGACACTGACAGTAGTAATATCTATGTTTTTGTTTTCTGTTTTATTGTGTAATAGATGGCATAATACTAGAGTGCAAGTGTAACAAGGACAGATGTCTTACAAATTTATTCCCAGAGATTATTGGGAGCACAAGAAAAAAAAAACTTGAAGAGATTGTTTTTGTGGAACCCACTTGGCCAATACACAAGCTCCTGTTTCCGAGGTGAAACTGCTACCAAATTTAAAATTCTCATCCTTGTGTTCAAATCCCTCCATGGCCTCACCCCTCCCTATCTCTGTAACCTCCTCCAGCCCAACAACCCTCGGAGAACTCTGCGTTCCTCCAATTCTGGTCTCTTGAATATCCCCCATTTCCTTCGTCCCACCATTGACGGCCGTGCCTTCAGCTGACTAGGCTCTATGCTCTGGAATTTCCTCCCTAAACGTCTCCACCTCTCGCTCTTTCTTTAAGACGCTTCTTAAAACCTACCTCTTTGACCAAGCTTTTGCTCATCTGCCCTAATATCTCCTTATGTGGCTCGGTGTCAAATTTTTTCTGATAACATTCCTGTAAAGCTTCATGGGACGTTTTACTATCTTAAAGGCGCTATATAACTGCAAGTTGTTGTTGTTGTTGAAGCAAGGTGACAATCCAAATCTCAGTGTGGTTCAGTTGGTGGCACTTTCACCTCTGAATCAGGATATCATGGGTTCAAGTGCTGGGTTATTGGCAGTGTTGTCTTTTGGGTGACGTGTTAAACTGAGGCTCAATCTGGCCATTCAGGCGGATGCAAAAGATCTCATCGAACTACTTGAAGAAGATTGGGGAGTTCTTCATATGTATCGCGGCCAACATTCCTCCCTCCATCAAAACAGATTAACTTGCCTTTCATCTCATTTCCTGTTGATGTGACCTTGCTGTACACAGTTTGCTGATGTGTTTGCCTACAAAACAACACTGCATTTGGATGGGAAGCACTTTGGGAGGTTGTGAGGATGTGAATGCAAGTTCTTTCATTCATTCTAGGTGTGATTTAACGGAAGTCTGTCACCTTTTGATACCTTGCCCAACTGACCTTTATTCATATGTGAGCCTTGGTAGTGAGTGCCAATAGGCTGATACTCCATGGGAGACATCACCGATAAACCCAATCCTGTTCTCATATGAAGTTCAAACACATGCACTTTCAGCAGGGCTCACTGAATAGCAATCAGAGTGGGAATAATAATCAGTTTTCCCTTCCTTAATCCAAAGCCACTGAGAACAACTGTATCTCCCTTATCATCTCTTTAAGAAAAGCCAACTCAACACATGCATTAGTCAAACCTCATTTATGTTCAGTTCTGGTCACTAAACCGAAACAAACAGTGCACAAGCAGTGGAGAGGGTGGTGAGAAAAGCTATAGGAGTAAAGGGGTTGAGCTATGAGGAAAGATTAGAAAAGCTTGACCTCTACAGTCTGGAAAGAAGGGGATCATTTTAACTTTTGGTGATAATGTAAAATGGCTGCTTATCGAATCGGCCATCTGTTATATACTTCTCTCCCGAGGGGCATAACGGGCGGCTGATCCGATATCACCCGTCTTACACTATCACCAAAAATTAACATTACCCCCAAGGAGTTAAGGTAGGACCTAACTGAGGTATATGTAAGGTGGGACTAGAAAACATGGAATTAAATCAAATTACATCGAAATTACAACTCAGAAACAGGCTATTCGGCCCAATTGGTCTATGCCGGTGTTTATGCTCCACACGAGCCTCCACCCTTCCTACTTCATCTACCCCTATCAGGATACCCTTCTATTTCCTTCTCGCTCAATGTGCTTATCCAGCTTCCCCTTAAATGCATCTATGTTATTCACCTCAGTTACTCCTTGTGGTAGCGCATTCCACATTCTTACCACTCTTTGGGTAAAGGAGTTACTCCTGAATTCCCTATTGGATTTATTAGCGACTATTTTATATTTATGATCTCTAGTTTTGGGCTCCCCCACAAGTGGAAACATTTTCTCCACATCTACCCTATCAAACCCTATCATTATCTCTATCAGGTCACCATTAAAATTGACATTTGGAATAATCTTTCAGGCATGGAGTAGAAGGGAAAACATTAGGGATATTCAAAAGGAGACTGGATACTATAATGGGAATGTTAGATTGGAAGTGGCATGAGTTTCATTAGGCTAAATAGTTTATTCCTGTCCTTGATTTTTCAAAAACCAGGGACTTTCCTGGTCTGCATGTCTCAGCCAGCAACACTGTGTGGGAAGAGAATCCCACAGTCGGGAGAAGCAGTGCATGAAACTCTGCCACTGAGGTTCTGTTTGGATTGATATGGAATATTGAGACGTGGCTGTGGTAACCCTTGTATTCCTGGCATTAACATAGAGGTATAGCCTCAAACCCTTTTGTGGGGCTGCTCCAGTCACAAACTTGCAGAAGACTAACAGCCCACCCACTTCTAAGAAAAGAAAGACTTTCATTTATATAGCATGCCTCAAAGCCCCATTGTTATGCTATGTAGGCCAAACCAGCAGCCATTTTGCACACAGCAAGGGTCAGCAAACAATAATGAGGTGAATGGTGGTGTTATTTAGGAGGGAAATTTTGGCCAGGACCTGAACCACAAGAACATTTCCCCTGGCTGGAGAGTCTAGTACTAGGGGTCATAGTCTCAAGATAAGGGGTCGGCCATTTAGGACCGAGATGAGGAAAAATTTCTTCACTCAGAGGGTTGCGAATCTTTGGAATGCTATACCCAAGAGGGCTGTGGATGCTCAGTCATCGAGTATATTCAAGACTGAGATCGATAGATTTTTGGACTCTAAGGGAATCAAGGGATATGGGGATAGGGTGGGAAAGTGGAGTTGAGGTGGAAGACTACTCGTGATCTTATTGAATGGCGGAGCAGGCTTGAGTGGCCGTATGGTCTACTCCTGCTCCTATTTCTTATGTTCTATTAGGGAGACAGAGACTTAGCATCTTAAACAATGCATGGTCTTTTCAAGGATGTAGCATTCTATCAAAACTGTACATGAGCGTCAGTATACATTATGGGAACACTTTGACTGGTCTCTGTTCCTGGTGGGGAGCTTTTCCCAACAGGAACGCCCATTGGAAATAAAGCGAGTGGTTAGAAAACCACGGGCGGGTGCGTACTTGAATTTCCAATATATGCTCCCAGGTGGTGACGCTCCCCACCCCAACTGTGAACTCGTACAATTACCCACTGTGAACTCAAACTCCTGGTAGGGAGCTCAAACTATAACTGTCTGATGCAGAGGCTAGAGAGCTACCAAGAGAGCCAAGCTGACACATGTGCTTTCAAAAAGGTGGCCCCGATAGTCCACAGGGCAGCACATGTCGGCATATGTTTGCGATGCCAGGGGGAGGTCCTATCATTTACATGCCTTCGGAGGACTGGGGGGTGTATTTTCAGGCACCCGTCCCTCTACAATGGTCATAAATTCTGACGGAAGACTCCCGGGGCAGGAGAGCTGCCGGGGTGCCCACCCGGAAGAATACTTAAGTTGCCCCCACAGCCCTTGCACAAAGGAGATAACTAAAACTTTTTAAAAAATGTGCTTGGCCGAATCTTTGGGAGCCCCCGCCACAAACCTGGCCTGCATCCCTCTGGTGGGCACCACAGCTGCCACTCGATTGGCTTGTATGCCTACGCTGACCATACTTCCAGTTCCCCAAGAAGGCCCAGGGCGGGGGGGATCTCCAATGCTCAGAGGTTCTGCACGGCATTTCCCCTTACATCAATGACCTTGTAAGTACGGGAGAGGTTCCACTTCCACATAGACCTCAGTAGTAGGCCGGGACCGGTTATGACCATGTCTGGGCCTAGTTCTAGCCACTCTGGTGGAGTCTCACCAAAGTTACAGTGAGGGCCGGCCAGAATGGCCGCAGATCTCCACAGGCATGGGCTCAATTCAACACCGTAGCTTTTGTCGGGTGATATCAGTATCGTATTTACCAAATTGTACAATATCTGTTACTATTTTATGGACCATGTGTACGTACATACTTCATTGAGGCGATGATGTGGGTTTCATGCCATGGTCGGGTATAGAAGCTGCTTAGTTGCTACTTCACCGTTCGGAAGAATTGAATGAGTCGGCCCATAGCTCCGTCCCCTGTTATTAAATGGGCAACGACTTCATGAAAGGAGGTTTAGAAAACCTTTTTTCGGCTTTGGGGGGATTGGCTAACTGTTATTTCTGTCACTGTGACCTTTTGGGCAGGTGATGTGCGATGCATTTGATGTACATCACGACACTACGTTTGGACAACTGGAAAAAAGGTTTGCTGCTCTTTCGTGAAGAAGGTGCTCCTCCTTTAAGTTGTTTAAAGGAAGGCCATGTGACTCCGCCATGATTTAGTGGGTAAATGAGCTGTACAACATTGGTCCTTGAGTCATACGCATTAGGACAGCCCCGTATTTGGTCCCTACTCTCTCCAGCATGCCAGCCCCCTCAACGGCACAGCCAGTTTATGTACTGGGCAGCTGACAGGCCAGGAAGCTCACAGGTTTAATCCCTGGTCTGCACTCAGACAGCTGATCTCAGCTGGGGTAGACACAGGAATCATAGAATCATAGAAATTTACAGTAAAGAAAGAGGCCATTCAGCCCATCGTGTCTGTGCCGGCCGAGAAAGAGTTACCCAGCCTAATCCCAATTTCCAGCTCTTGGTCCAGAGCCTTGTAGGTCACGGCACTTCAAGGAGAGCTACCATTGGTGAAAACGTGTCATAGAGTTACAAACGGAGAGGGGGTTAACCCAGTCCTGATCGCTATTCAGCAACCTTGGCTGGATATCAGGTGTGAACCGGATCAGGCTGTGATGCCTTCTAGAGCTGAGCAGCCTGCCAGCAGTCACTGTCTGGGGTAACAGAAGGCAACTGGCCCCTACCTTGGCAGAGAGTCAATGCCTTCAGGAGGTGAGAAAAATGGCAAGAATGAGAGCCAATCTGTATCTAAAAGCAACAGTGCTTGAGAGAGTCATGGTACCTCTGCCGAAAAACAAATCACTGTTGTCAAACTGAAGTAACAGCTGATTAGATCTGAGCAGCAGCACTATCTGTCTGGGAGAGAATTGAACTGGATAAACGACTGGCAGGAGTTAATCCTGATCATATGAGTAGACCGAAGTTAAGTATTTTGAATCTAGATTAATCAACAGCCCACACGAGATCAATAAAAGCTGTGTAAAAAAAAAATAAAGTCCAAACCTGCCTCTGATAATCTGAAACTGCCAATCTGGGAGATAAACAAGAATTTTAACTCACAAACAAATCATCAACAGCAGCTGCTGGGAGATAATAAAAGGAAAGAATTTCTAACTCTTGATCAAAATTCGATTAAATATCTCAGTAACCAACTGAAGTCAGTACTTAACTTTTCCAAGTCAAATCATTTAAAATCTGAGGAGCCTGCAACAGCCAAGTTGCTTCTTCATCCTTGCGGAACGAAACGCTACTTTCTAACAAATTCTTTCGAGCGGGAGATTCCGCCTCGCGAGGCCCCGCTTCCTGCGATAACGCAACAGAGAATTGAACGCAGAAGCGAGCGGCCGGTTTGTGGTGCTCCAACTTTTCCAGTTATCGGAACGAGTTACCGGAAAATTGGGCGCGGTCCGACGTGAGCGCGCTCTGTTCCGCACCCGATTCTCCGATCCGCACTCCTGTCGAGCCAAGCTCCAGGCTGGGAGTGGAGGATCAGGGAGCGCTGCTCGAGTTACACAATGTCATCATCCGCCACCACCGTGGTCAGCTTCCACGGGCCTGCTGATAACATCCGGCTCTACCTCTCCAACACCTCTCTCCACCTCTCGACTGACCCTGTCCTAGTCCAACATCCCGTCTTAGATGAGTCTTAGTTTCATGTACCTCACCATTAGGATGACCGAAGCCACTGCCACCAATTCCATTGTTTTGCCGACAATTCGATCCGCCCCCAGTTCAAAAGTACTTAATTGGCTGTAAAGCGGTTTGGGACGTCCTGAGGCTGTGAAAGGCATGGTAGAAATACAAGTCTTTCAAGTCTTTCTTTTTTTGGTAATACTGCTCATCTCTGGCCCTACATCTGAGCTCCTTTGCTGCTGAAATCCTCAGGAATGTTAGTTGAAGCCTGGACTTGGGTCTTTATGAAGCAGCAGGATGCTGTGATGGAGAAGGGTTGGCATTTTGGAATGATGAGATCAAATGGGCACAAGGGCCTCTTCACCTCAAACCTATCTTCTTAAGTAAACACAAGCTTTCAGTTGCGCTGCCGTGATATGAGACTAACAGGGCAATAGGCTATAAAGTGAAGGTGAAAATCGAAACTATAAAGTAGAGGCAGAAGATGCTGGAAGTGGACAGCTGGTCTGTCAGCATATGGAACAGAAAAGACAGGTTATTTTTAAGGTGGCAGCATTCATCCCAGTCCCAGTACTCTGATGAAAGGTCCTACCTGAAATGTTAGCCTTTATCTTGCAGTTGCTGACTGACCTCCTGTGTATTTTTGATGGGGAGGCAGCGGGGTCGGGGGGAGTCACATTAAAGGTTTTAAAATGTTTATTATTTCAAAGTCATTCCTTTTCTCACACGGAACCTATTCCATTCAGAAATAATTTAAAAAAGAATAACCTTAGAGAACTTATGGATATCCTTCATCTTGACACTGTAGCAAAAATTAATCAATCATCTATTTTTATTAAATGGTAACACAGATCAATAATTTTGAATGATTTGTTGCTGCTACCCTGCAGTGAATGATAAATGCTGTTCCATTGAGTAAAGGTCTCATTGGCAACTGGAAATGAAATCCTTTGTATCTTCAATACTTACAGCCAAAGCTACGTTGTTTTATGTCAATTGTGCAGTTCACATAAAAACATTTCATCCTTCTCGTCTGGACTCCTTCATATAAGGTTGATTGGAGTGCATTGATTTTAAATGGGTTAAGGCCTCTGTTAAGCACCACTTAAAGATCATACCAATAAGCTAAGTATTTGTCTAATATCGGCAACTTGATTTCTAGCCTCTGTATTTGCTAATTTCCAAATGAATGTCTCAAAGCTGAAAAAGAATAAAAGACTTGCCTTTATATAGTACTTTCACAACCTCAGGACATCCCAATGCGTTTTACAGCCAATGAAGTACTTTTGAAGTGTCATCACTACTGCAATGTAGGAAACACAGCAACCATTTTGCACACAGGAAGCTCTCACAAACAGCAATGTTTTAGTGATAAATATTGGCCAGGACACCAAGGAGAACTCCCCTGCTCTTCTTTGAATCATGCTGTGGGATCTTTTATGTCCATCTGAGAGGGCAGATGGGGCCTCAGTGCAGCATCTTATCCAAAGGACAACATCTCTGACAGTACAGTACTCCCCCGGAGTCTCAGCCTGGATTTTGTGCTCAGTGGCTGAAGTGGGCCTACCAACCTTCATGACTCAGAGGTAAGCATGCTATCCACTGAGCCACAGCTAACACTGTTCTCTGTACCCAAAGTGGCCTGCCTCCCCCTTGCCCAAGCTCAGGTCAGACTGTTGCTGCCTGCAATAATAAGCTGAAGGTTTCAGTTACAAATTTCATGCTGCAAGATCAAAAGGAGCAAGGATAAATTGTCCTGAGGTCACGTCTGAAAAGAAAGCCCTCGGCTTAAACTGTGTGGCGGTTACTGGTAATAATGCTATGATCAGTGCCTGCAGTGGCTGGACCTTTATCACAGCATGAGAAGGTACGATTTACTGAGGATATTTCTGTGCCTGGGGTCAGGAGATTTTGTGGAAATATAAGAATACAGGGATAGCCTGATAAACCAGTACGTGCTCGACGATTGGTGCTTTGGCTGAGTCTAAGTGTATTCATGCTTCATCCCAGAAGACGATTTCATCCATTTCAAAAGAGGACTCTTTGGTTCATATTCCAGCTTTCATTTAAACATCAAAAATAAAGGGCAAATGTTATGTCCAACTTGCCACTGAAAATCTCAAGATTTATTTAGTGCCAGCCACCTCCAAGTCACCAATTCAGGTCTTCCTTGGGGAGCGATCAAAGAGGCAAATCGTAAAGAAGTTGAATCGGATCATGTCACGTAGCCTTTGAGATGATGGTGGAGCTGTGTGCATGTCAATGAGCAATAAGCTGCTACAGTTGGCTCCATGCATTTACCAGCCTTTGGCTGGCTCAGTACACAACATGATAGCCTTAGCGCTCAAGGTAAATTAATCCTGAGAGCAGTGGAAGACATGTTCATTGCCAAAGGCTCTTTATTATTCCTCGCGCTGATAGAGCACCATGCTAATGCTGTCAATATTGTTAATGGCAAGAAGCAATCTCGCAGGAGGATGACTTTCTCAGTGTCCTGAAAGGTCTTTACATGTTAATTGAATTACATAGAATTTACAGCACAGAACCAGGCCGTTCGGCCCAACTGGTCTATGCCAGTGTTTGTGCTCCACATGAGCCTCCTCCCACCACTCTTCATCTAACCCTATCAATATAACTTTCTATTCCTTTCTCCCTCACATACTTATCTGGCTTCCTCTTAAATGTATCTATGTTATTCGCCTCAGCTACTCCCTGCGGTAGCGAGTTCCACATTCTCACTGTTCTCTGGATGAAGAAGTTTCTCCTGAATTCCTTATTGGATTTATTAGTGACTATCTTATATTTGTGTCCTCTAGTTTTGGACTCCCCCACAAATGTAAACTTAAACTTGCTTCCTTCCTTGCATGGGTTGCTGGTGGCCGCTTTCAATGGTAAAGAGTTAATCGGCGATTCTTTTACTCCGTTGCTGGTGGAAATAGTTCGAGCTGCCTTTTCACCATGCCTCCCATTCCTCACCATCAAGGGCTCTATCTATGCTTCAGTCCCAGGGTACTTTTGCATATCTAGTGCTTTCAGCAAACACTGCAGTAAACAAATTCTAAGTGGGCATGTCTTCAATCTTCATTTTGACTTGAGAAAAATCTCTAGCTGCCTCACCAAACTGTATATGAAATGACTGCAGTTATTGTCAAATCTGGAACTAACCAAAAAAGGTCACAAATATACAGTTTAATTTCTCTTCCTCATTTTTCTGATTCCTTATATTGCTGAGAAGTCGTTCACTTGCCCCTCATGGTTTGTTCACGTCCTTATTTTGCCCGACCTCAAGACATTTATCCTTTTGCATCTCAGTGACAATACTTTATAGAAATTCGCTTCCTATTTCTCTTTATTAGTTGGCATCTACCTTAAACCAGCCCGACAGTAGCTTGTTTCCAAAAGTACTTCTAAGGGCCGATTTTTTTTTGAATGCCCAGTACTGACGGCAGGTATCGTCCGTGCGCTGCTTATAATGGGGCATCTAGCGGGCTTGCTGCCCACAAGTTTCCTGATGTGCATGACTGGCGATGCCCCTTGCCATAAGCGCACATTCATAAAATTGGGCCACAAGTGTAATCGTGAAAGACACATGGTTGTAAAATGACACTGTGTGATATTGATGTACAAACACTAAACACATTGTATGAAATGTCTTTGTCCCCAATTTTCATAATCGTGAAAATGTTGGAGAGGGCAAATAGTGAACGACTATTTCCTCTGATTAGTGAACCGGCATCAAGGGATGACATGAGTGTAGTAGTACTAGAAGCTTAAAGGCGAGGTTCAAAGAAATTTTTATTGCAAAGCGTTTTAGAAAATAGAATACATTACCACAAGGGGCTACTGAAATCGAGTCAGTGACAGCGTTAAGAAGGAGTTAGATAAACACTTGAAGAAGTAAAACACTAAATGTATGCGGAAGGAGTGGAGAAATGCAGTTAAAGTGGATAGGTCCAATCAATGCCACTGGCACGATGACTTGACTGGCCTAGCTTTGTGCTGAAATTTCTATAATTCTATTCAATAGAAAAATTAATTGGTTTAAAGGGATAGCTTGTTGTAGCACTGTAGTCAAGGGGGATGATAATGACCTTGCAAACAAGGAGTAGGAAGTTCAAATCATGTTGGAGTTTTGAAAGCCTTTATTTAACTAGCCAAATGCTTTGCAATGATCGTTTCCTGTGCTGTACAGTTCCTATGCAAAAATAGCAAGACAAAGGAAATTAATTATTGGGATTAAAGTAGATAGCTTGATGAAGAGATAGCACCGACACAGATGTGATGTATTGAATGGCCATCTCCCCTGCTGTAATTTCTATGACTCAGTAATTCTTTAAGAGCACATTAGGTGTCATCCATCACATATTTTCAACATTAAGTGGTTGAAGCTTTCTTTAGCTTGTTCTCCAAAGTGTTATTGTGTTATTTCATTGTAATTTTTCCCTGAAACTTCTAGAAATAAAGAGAAAAGAATCTGCTGCTGGAATTGTAAGGACAAGTTGTCTCAAAATGATAAGTCAACACTTTTAACACCTTCAAAGAAAGAAGAAAGAAAGAAAGAATTTGGGTTTATATAGTGCTTTTCACAACCTCAAGACATCCCAAAGAGCTTTACAGCCAATGCAGTACTATTGACGTGTAGTCACTGTTTTAATGCAGGATATGTGGCAGCCAATTTGCCCTCAGCAAGGTCCCACAAACAGCAATGAGATAATGACCAGAGGCAACTAGAACAAGAAAAGAAATTGACATCGGAAGCAGGGGTGGAGGGAAGGAACAAAGTTTCACAGGTTTATAAGGTAAACTGACAATGCATTCAGTGTCAAAAATTGTTCTACTGCCTGTTAAGGTGATACAGCTCCCACTTTCTCTTCGGCAGAAAGTGCTGGTATTGTGGGATGTGTGTGCAGGCGTTTCTGGGGATGGTGGGGGGAGGTTAGGAGCAGCATGGTGCTTGGGGACCCTCTGTCAGAATGTCGCACTAGCGAGGTGATGACCTGTTGTTTCCTTCTCCCAGGCTGTTGGGACCTCTCACCCCTGCGCTCGCTGACCTAGATTGGCTCCCCGTCCAGCAACGCTTCGGTTTTAAAATTCTCATCCTTGTTTTTAATTCCCTCCATTGCCTCACCCCTCCCTATCTCTGTAACCTTCTCCAGCCCTATAACCCTCCAAGATCTCTGTGCTCCTCCAACTCTGGCCTCTTGCGCATCCCCGATTTTTGTCATTCCACCATTGGTGGCCGTGCCTTCAGCTGCCTAGGCCCTAAGCTCTGTAATTCTCTCCCTGAACCTTTCCGCCTCTCTACCTCTCTCTCTCCTCCTTTATGATGCTCCTTAAAACCTATCCCTTTGACCAAACTTTTGGTCACCTGTGCTAATATCTCCTTACGTGGCTCAGTGTCAAATTTTGTTTGAGAATGCTCCTATGAAGCGCCTTGAGACATTTTACTATTGTTGACCGGAGATCACCGGTTACGGTTACTGGCTTAGTACACAGAGGAGAAGGGTCAATTCTCTCTATTCACGCTGTTAGATCATATACATATAGCTTATACGTCTGGTTAGATATAGGCATGCAGTTTACACCAGGTTATACAGTGTTATACCCTAACTAAGATCTAAACGCACACCCACTAGGTTTCTCTGACACTCCCTGAGTGGTCACAGAATATAAAGGATAATACCCGAAAAGGAGAGCTGACGCTGGCCAGGCGTTCCGTTCTTTCTCTCTCTCGACGTCGTCTCTACGTCCCTGACGTAGGGTCTTCCACTTCTGCGATAGTTGGTCTCCGGAGTCTTCGCTCTGGCTCCACGCCTCAGATCCTTCATTCTTATTCCCAATCTTATCTCTTCAGGCGGTGCTGTCTCTCTATTTCATTGGTTTATGCTTTCTCGCTTTTGCCTGGGTCTTCTCCTGATTGGCTCTGTCCCAAGGACTTAGGTAGCATTACCTCATTACTCCTTTCCTAAATAAGGACTTGTGTCTTATCACATTTCCTTTGTCTTTCACAAAACTTGGTTAATTCAAACCAGTTCCAGGCAGTTGAGGCCAGTAACTGAACCCAGGTTACTTTAGTTCAAAAGTCGTTCCTGCCTCTGTGCATCAGCAGCCGACGTCTCAGGTTACCACAGCCCCTGGCCAACACTATGTTAAAGGCTCTACATAAATGCAAGTTGTTGTTGTTGTGGATTTGCCTGCTCAGATTTGCCAGTCTTTCATGCTTCTTTTTCTACCTGTCGATCCCTCATCCCTTTTTGTTATTGCTACGTCCTCTGTGTCTCGTATATGTTGTTTATTCTTTGACTTCTCTCATTCTGCCTCGTGTTGTCTCATGCTAATATAAACTCTACCATTGAACCATCTCCTGTTTTCCACTGAAGCACTTTACAGGTGATTCAATTTCTTTACCTGTGTGTGTGTTACTTCCCTCCCCCTTCCCTTTTGTCTTGTTCCTTTTTGAAATCAGTAATATCTTCCAGTTCTAATAAAGGGTCCAACCAACGTGTCGCCAGCTTGCTAGTTTCTCTCCACAGATGCTGTCTGCTCTGCTGAGGGTTTCCAGCAATCCCTATTTTTGATTAAGATTTTCAAATAACTGTATCTAAACTGAGAATTTGAATGGCACGATTTTGTAACGACAAAATGATAATAGCCTAGAAATTATGGCCTTCTTTATCGGTGGAGGAAGGCTGAACAAGTTTGTATGTAATTTCTTTAGTGCCTATTTTCTATTCGAAATAAACAGGTTAATGTTTCCACTAAAGTAGTGGACAAAATTATGTTACACAAACGTAGTAAGCATTCACACACTCAGATTGAACACAGAAAATACTAGGCTAAGAACTTAAGAACATAAGAAATGGGAGCAGGAGTAGGCCAGCCCGATCCCCATATCCCTTGATTCCCCTAGAGTCCAAAAATCTATCTATCTCAGCCTTGAATATACTCAATGACTCATCATCCACAGCCCTCTGGGGTAGAGAATTCCAAAGATTCACAACCCTCTGCGTGAAGAAATTCCTCCTCATCTCAGACTTGAATGGCCGTCCCCTTATCCTGAGGCTATGCCCCCTAGTTCTAGACTCTCTAGACAGGGGAAACAATTTCTCAGCATCTACCCTGTTAAGCCCCCTCATAATCTTATATGTTTCAATGAGATTGCCTCTCATTCTTCTAAACCCCTGAGACTATAGGCCCATCTACTCAACCTCTCTTCACAGGACAACCCTCTCATCCCAGAAATTAATTTAGTAAACCTTCGTTGCACCACCTCCAAGGCAAGTATATTCTTCCTTAGATAAGGAGACCAAAACTGTACACAGTACTCCAGGTGAGATCTCACTAAAGCCCTGTACAGATGCAGTAAGTCTTCCTTACTCTTGTACTCCAACTCCCTTGCAATAAAGGCCAACATGCCATTTGCTTTCCTAATTGCCGACTGTACCTGCATACTAACTTTTCTTGTACAAGGACACCTAAGTCTTTCTGAACACCAACATTTAATAGTTTCTCACCATTTAAACAATATTCTATTTTTCTATTCTTCCTACCAAAGTGAGTAACTTCACATTTCCCCACAATATGCCACCTTCTTTCCCACTCACTTAACCTGTCTATAACCCTTTGCAGACTCTTTGTGTCCTCTACACAGCTTGCTTTGCCACCTAGCTTTGTATTGTCAGCAAACTTGGATACATTACACTCAGTCCCTTTATCGAAGTCATTAATGTAGATTGTAATTAGCTGAGGCCCAAGCACTGATCCTTGCGGCACCCCACTAGTTACAGACTGCCAACCTGAGAATGACCCGTTTAGCCCTACTCTCTGTTTTCTGTCCTTTAACCAATCCTCTATCCATGCTAATATATTACCCCCAACCCCATGAACCCTTACCTTGTGTAACAACCTTTTATGTGGCACCTTATCGAATGCGTTTTGAAAATCCAAATATACGACATCCACTGGTTCCCCTTTATCTACCCTGCTGGTTACATCCTCAAAAAAACTCTAATAGATTTGTCAAACACGATTTCCCAAATCATATTAAGATTTTCTAAGTGCCCTGTCATCACTTCCTTAATGATGGATTCCAGCATTTTCCCGATGACTGATGTCAGGCTAACTGGCCTGTAGTTCCATATTTTCTCTCTCCCTCCCTTCTTGAATAGCAGGGTAACATTTGCTACCTTCCAGTCCACTGGGAATGTTGCTAATACAATTAAATTGTTGCTTAAGGAAACAAAAGGTGCAAACATCCATCTAGGATTTAATGCACAGATATTTTTCAGGGATAGAGCTCTTCTTTGCCTGACCAGACAGCAATTTGGATTAAGAAGTATAACTCAGTGCTGACCGCTCTAAGTCGTTCTAAGTACATATCAATGTCCAGCCAGTAGAACTGTTATCGTGAAGGAAATCCAGCTTAACTAAGCTCCCTGGCTCAATATGATATCAGAATCATTCTGATTTCTGGTCAGGTTCATGTCCCCTATTATTTACTAAAAAAAAAGGGTTTAAAGGGAGATTCACCACTTTGGCAGTCCCAGCACACATCGGAGTGGAAAATTTGCCCTTTAATTTCGTCTGTGTGCTAGTTTTAGTCCACTATTTAATATGTTCACCTTAAATTGATCATTTTCCATCTGAAAGTCCTGTATCGAAAACATGGACATCTCACTTGTTGTTGACCTATAGCTCAGCAAATTATAGATTCTTTCAAAGATTAATTGTCTTTCAAGAATGCCCTCAAGAGGGAGCTGGACCGGTTCTAAACTGTGGCAGAGATCGCATTATATAGAAGGTAAGTGTCTTTGTAGATAACACTTGGTCCACATGATTTCCTGGACTTGTTTTGATCGCTTCAGGGGGTCGGAGAGGAATTTTCCAGAATATTTTTTCCCTTTTTGGTCCTGTGTTTTTCCTTTTGTTTTCTGCCTCTCCCAGGAGATTACATGTTGAAGTGGGTGGGTGTTGGGGAGGGGGCAAGGAAGTGACTAGTCATGATGCTCCAGCCATTATGGTGCGGGGTAGGCTTAATGGACCAACTGGTCTTTTCCTGCCATCTATTTTGTATATTAACTTACTTGTAGGTTCCAGAAGGACAAGCGTCAATGAATTTGAGCATGTAGATGTAATCGTTAACTCTAATGGTTGAGCCTAAGGAATAACCTTTACTGGCTGGGTGTATACTTACACATAGAAGTTACAACACGGAAAAGGACCATTTGGCCCATCCAGTCCGTGTCACTCTTACCCACCATAGAAGCAAATAGTCCTAATCACGTTTACCTGCCCTGTTCCCATATTCCTTTATCCCCTTTTCCTTCATCCACCTATCCAATGCAATCTTGAATGTTGGCATAGTTTCTGCCTCAACCACTAACCCTAGAAGTGAATTCCACAGCCTCACAACTCTCTGTGTAAAGAAGTTTCTCTTGCTCTTTATTTTAAATGGTCCAGATTTTCTTGGGGACTTGTGCCATTGTAATGGCGCATCTACGTTGCTGGGACCCTTGAACAACGCAAAGGAAAGAGGAAATTATGGAGTAATGGAGTAATTGACTTAAGCCATCACTTATGGCACTCCATATTTTCCTGGGATTTTTGCTCCAATCTGCCGTATCCTTCGTCAAAAGCAGTTGGAAGATAATTTTCATAGTTCTGCTCCCCTCCCATTAGAAACAACGGCGATCACAATTTTGCTGGATTATCAGCAGTTTCACATCGCTGCTATTTAGACTTAAAACTAATGGCTCTGGTGACCAGGCAACAGGGTGACTTACTGCTCATAGATCACTCCATTCTTTAAAAATTGCTCGCACGGTCATAGCATGGTCTAGAAAACAGATCAACTGTTGTGCACAATTTGGCTGCTGCATCTGCTTACGTTACAACAGTGACTACACCTCAAAAGTACTTTATTGGCTGTGAAGTCCTTTGGGACATTTTGAAAGGTCCTATATAAATGCAAGTCATTTATTTCCGGGGCCATATTGTTACCTTTTTATGCGGAATTCAAATTCACAGTTAAGTGTCACTTAGCTAGTTAGTTTGCTGAGGCCCACATTAAGCTATTGGAAATCCGTGACTTGTCCATTGGTACCGTGGCAAAATTTCTCCACATCTTCCTTTGCTCACAACGTCCATGAGAGTCAATAGTGTTTAAATCACCTCTGATTAAACACTATTGTCGTACCAGCATCACTAAAACAGATCATCTGGTCATTATCACATTGCTGTTTATGGGAGCTTGTGCAAATTGGCTGCCACGTTTCCTGCATTACTACAGTGACTACCCTTCAAAAAAGTACTTCATTGGCTGTAAAGCACTTTGGGACATTCTGAAGTCGTGAAGGGCGCTATATAAATGCAAGTTCTTTCTTTCTTTGTGGTATTTAAGTATAGAAACAAATCAGTCAGTTAATGATCCTGAAGGATTAAATTCCACCATTGGACGATTTGGACACTGATTCAGCAACACTTCATAGCCAGTGAAGTACTTTTGAAATATAATCACTGTTGTAATGTTTAATAATGCAGCAACCATTATTAAACATTACAAACATTGTGCCCAGCAAGATCCCACAAATGATAATGAAATGAAGGACCAGATAATCTGTTTTATTTATGTCTACTGGAACTAATTTCCAATGCAAATAGATTTTTTTCTGACTCCATGAAGCTTTCAATCAGCTGTTTGTGGTGTTGATGTAAGATACCTGGCAGAAACTCAACTCTTGTCATTGGTTTAAATCGGCTAGTTATATCGTCGTTGATACAAAGTGCTTTCAGCCTCACATCGACGTAAAGGAATTTTAACCCCCAATAACGGGTGGGTTGGGGACAGTTCGGTAGTTAAAATATTTGATTTTTCAAGCACAACTGCGATCCGGCTCCAACGCGCCCACTTTTAACGGCATTTGAATGCGTGCGAGTGACCCACTCGTCGCAGTCGAGACATTAATTAGTTCAGGTGGGTGGGGAGTGATATCAATTAACATTCTTGTGAGACGTTAAGTAGCTCTTTTTAAATTGAATTTGACTTAGCTTTAAATTTAACGCCTCCAGCGCGGGTTTGCCGCGGCTCGTGAACCTCGCCAGTGGAACGGAGGCGAGAAAGGCCAGATCATGAGGTACGAGCCTTTATTGCACTGCTTGTGGGCCAAGTGGAGCATGAGTGTTTCCTCCAGCTCCAACAAGCTTACCTGCCGCGATCGAACACCCATGACTGGCCGCGCCCCCGACGACCGAGACCCTCACGATGTCCGAGACCCCCCCCAATGTCTGAGACACTCCCCAGTGTCCAAGACTCCTCCGATGTCTGAGATTCCCCGCAATGTCCCACTCTTCACTTCCCCAACGATGGCAACTCCCCCGCACCATGACTGCCCTCCCATTCAACCCCCAAAGACTCTGATCTCTCCCCGACTTCCCCCATACAAACCCCAAAGACTCTGATCTCTCCCCGACTTCCCCCATACAAACCCCGAAGACTCTGATCTCTCTCCGACTTCCCCCATGTCAACCCCGAAGACTCTGATCTCTCCCCAACTTCCCCCATACAAACCCCAAAGACTCTGATCTCTCCCCGACTTCCCCCATGTCAACCCCGAAGACTCTGATCTCTCCCCAACTTCCCCCATACAAACCCCAAAGACTCTGATCTCTCCCCGACTTCCCCCATGTAAACCCCGAAGACTCTGATCTCTCTCCGACTTCCCCCATACAAACCCCGAAGACTCTGATCTCTCCCCAACTTCCCCCATGTCAACCCCGAAGACTCTGATCTCTCCCCGACTTCCCCCCACAAGCCCCAAAGACTCTGATCTCTCCCTGACTTCTCCCACACAAACCCCGAAGATCCCGATCTCTCTCCGACTTCCCCCATTCAAACCCCAAAGACTCTGATCTCTCCCCGACCTCCCCCATACAAACCCCGAAGACTCTGATCGCTCCCCGACTGACAGGCAGCCAGCCTGTCAATCTGGCTAGTTGCCGGGCATGAAACCTGGAAGCATCATGTTCATCCTTCAGTTGAGTTGCGATCGCAGATTCCAACCTGTCAACTTCACTTCCGGATTTCGCGTCCAATAAACATCCCCCCTGCTCTCTTCCCGGCTCCAGGTTAAAATCCAGGCCTAAAGTGTAGGAAACATCAGGAACTAAGTTGGCATGTGTTGAGAGATCACTTCGAGGAGATAGTCTCACACTGCTCCAGCTTCATGTTGGCAGCAGTGTAACTACAACTGGTGCAAAGAAAAAAAAAATCACCCTTTGGGCTATTTATTTTTAATCTTTTCACTGTTGGAGCTGACAATCTTGTTGAGTTTGCAATGTCAGCTTGGTCCAGTTGGTCCCGCTCTTGTCTCTGTGTCAGGAGGTTGTGGGTTCCAGCCCTGATCCAGGACTTCAATGTATAATCTGGGCTTTTGCTATCATTCATAACAGTCTACCTAAAATAGAGCTTTTAGATTTAATAGGGGAGTTTTAATGGAGGGGTTCAAAATTATGAGGGGTTTTGATAGAGTAAATAAGGAGAAACTGTTTCCACTGGCAGGAGGGTCGGTAACCAGAGGACACGGATTTAAGATAATTGGCAAAAAATCCAAGGGGGAGATGAGGAGAATTTTTTTTTACACAACGAGTTGTTATGATCTGGAATGCACTGCCTGAAAGGGTGGTGGAAGCAGATTCAATAGTAACTTTCAAAAGGGAATTGGATAATTGGAAATATACTTAAAAAGTAAAAATTTGCAGGGCTATGGGGAAAGAGCAGGTGCATGGGTCTAATTGGATAGCTCTTTCAAAGAGCCTGCACAGGCATGATGGTCTGAATGGCCTCCCTCTGTGCTGTATGATTCTATGATAACTTGATGAACTGTTCCTTGATGTTCTCTGACCAAGAAAGAATTAATATATGTAGCCTCAGTGACTAAAGATGCCATGTGATATATATCCATACACTATAAAATGAGTAGTTATCTGCCATAGATTCTTTTTTTCTTTTGGGGAGGAGGGGGTATAAATGTGATACATGACCCAAAACATATCTGTGATAATATAACGCGACAGTGTAGAAAGAGTTCACTGGAGAAAGGTTTGAATGTTTCCAACTCTTAACAACGGTCACTCCTTAGATTTCCCCTTGCAGCTGAACCCAGCTGGGTGCAGGGCAATTTTTTTTTATTCGTTCATGGGATGTGGGCTTCACTGGCAAGGCCGGCATTTATTGCCCATCCCTAATTGCCCTTGAGAAGGTGGTGGTGAGCCGCCTTCTTGAACCGCTGCAGTCCGTGTGGTGAAGATTCTCCCACAGTGCTGTTAGGAAGGGAGTTCCAGGATTTTGACCCAGCGACGATGAAGGAACGCCGATATATTTCCAAGTCGGGATGGTGTGTGACTTGGAGGGGAACATGCAGGTGGTGTTGTTCCCATGTGCCTGCTGCTCTTGTCCTTCTAGGTGGTAGTGGTCGCGGGTTTGGGAGGCGCTGTCGAAGAAGCCTTGGCGAGTTGCTGCAGTGCATCCTGTGGATGGTACACACTGCAGCCACAGTGCGCCGGTGGTGAAGGGAGTGAATGTTTAGGGTGGTGGAAGGGGTGCCAATCAAGCGGGCTGCTTTATCCTGGATGGTGTCGAGCTTCTTGAGTGTTGTTGGAGCTGCACTCATCCAGGCAAGTGGAGAGTATTCCATCACACTCCTGACTTGTGCCTTGTAGATGGTGGAAAGGCTTTGGGGAGTCAGGTGGTGAGTCACTCGCCGCAGAATACCCAGCCTCTAATCTAGGGGACATTTAGGTCAATGGTAAGTTTGCCTTCTTCAGCAAATTACATAGATATTGCAGTCATTTTCACACTGCTTCCTTTTTTTGTTAAGATTCACAACTGTGAATTTCTCGCATCAGGAAAATAGTGAGAAATTAAATTCCTGCTCCCACAGAAAATTGGATATCGAGGAGTTCCTGGATGACCGTTTGAGTTAGCCTGACCTTGCCTCTTAATGCATTCATAAGCAGGCACGTTGCACTCTTTTTGGACTGCAGACCCAGATTGGAGCGGAATCTTTCCACCTGGGTGTAGGAAAATATGGCAACCGTCCATTTGTCAGCAGTGCCTCTTCAGATTATCCAGCTGCAGGCTCCACTCTGAGTCAGCGGGGACTGTCGGCTTTCATTATAGGATCCAGGTGCTGTATCGTATGCTGAGGGAGACATCTCCAAGTCTCTTCTCTTAGAGCTATCCCTCAGCATATGATACAGCATCTGCTCAGAGACTTTCCTGTTCTGAAGACAGCACATGCTACTTGCTAAAGGCTATTTTCAACTTTCAGTTCTTCACACAGCACAGTTACAAATAACAAAAGATTGTTAATTCCATCCTAAAGTTATTTAATTTTATCCCCATTGTTTATCCCTGTCTCTTCTCACCTGAAGGCACTGACTCTTGATAGAATATGATTCTACAGATCCCAGCAGGTCTCTGGTACCTCTTCCAGTTAGCTATTCTTCATGTCTGAGTGTCAGCAGGCTATTTGACCATGATGGCGAACCGAATCTTGTCCTCGCCCTGTGTCTAAACACACTTTTCAACAACTCGATCCTGCCCTCACCCAAAATCGAAACGCACTGACCTAGGAATTCCACACTGTTTTCGGTATAATTTCAGAGTACAATCGGGGCAAGTAACTTTTTTTAAAATCAAAATGGGGTTGGAAGCCATTTTATGCTCCACAGTTCATCTCCCCGATTCTTCTCATGTTTTTTGGCTGCCCTGCTGAGTCCTGAGTGAGCTAACTTACATATATTATAATGGGAACCAGTGGCACTGCAGATAAGATAACTTTCACTCAGAGGATTCCTCAGTGACTGCTGCAAGGGGCATAAGAGCACATCTCATCATTGAAATGTTCTCTTCTGTTCAACACAGTCTGTCCTTAACACCAGAGTCTTACCGTCTTCTCCTCTTCCTTCAAATAAAGGAACAATCCTCCAATCCAGCACCCATCCTATATTATAATAACACATCAGACCCTACATGACTATGCCAAATATTATCATCATCTGGTTGAATAAGTCTTCATTTCCCCCCTTGATTTTTTTTTTGCCAATTATCTTTAATCTGTGTCCACTGGTTACCGACATTTCTGCCACTGGAAACTGTTTCTCCCTATCTACTCTATCAAAACCTCTTACAATTTTGAACACCTCTCTTAAATCTCCCCATAATCTTTTCTGTTCTAAGGAGAACAATCACAGCTTCTTCAGTCTCTCCACATAACTGAAGTCCTTCATCCCTGGTACCATTTTCATAAATCTCCTCTTCATCCTCTCTAAAGCTTTGACATCCTTCCTAAAGTGTGGTGCCTAGAATTATCAACTTGTCCTGCCACCTTCAAAGATTTGTGTACGTACAGGTCTCTCTCTTCCTGCACCCCTTTAAAATTGTACCATTTAGTTTATATTGCCTCTCCTCATTCTTCCTTCCAAAATGTATCACTTCACACTTTTGCATTTTTCATTCAAGTAACAGAGGAATTAATTCATTTGTGAGTAATAATGACAGCATGACTCGAATTTCATGTTAAACAGAAATGAATACCAAGTCTGCCAGTTCCCGATTAGTTTTACATCAGTGTAAAAATGTCGACAGTCAGAAAATAGGGGCCGCCAAGATTTAGTCTGTGCATATGCACAACTTACACAGCCTGAGAAGATATGAGCCGATGAAAGTTCCTACGGACTATTATGGTTTACTGTGAACGGAATAATTCAGAACAAGAAAGAAGCTGTCATTTTGAACAATCGTAAATCATTCTTTTGATTACATGACTGGAAACAAGAAATCTGCTTCTCCAAGTTGAAGATATAAATAATACAGACATGAAAACTGTCTTACAGCTGAATAAATCCCTGTTTGCCAAAGTGGGAAATGATAGTAACAAGAAGTATCTGTTATTAACAACTGTTAATAATTATTATCGCTTGAACTGTTTTGTTTCCATAATTACCAGCTAATTCATTTATTTATAATTGACTTTAATCAAAGTGAGTCGATCCTGTTTTGTGTCTGTAATTTTGAGCAAATATAGAAGGCTTTCGCCAAGGCCTGGTTAAACAAAACAAAAATCTCTTCCCTATTGCGAACCGGTAGAAAATTGGATTTTAGCCAGAAATCAGGTTTTGGCCATTCACTTAGGAAGGTCATGATTCCACACAGGTGGAAAAAGAAACCAAATTGAGCTAATTATTGAGGTGGATTGAATCCTTCCAAATGCAATGGTCTTGGAAATGATGCGTTATTAGCAAGCAAACACTTAACTCGTTAATATGAAAATCCCTTTATCACTATATTAACTGAGTCGTTATTCCATGTAATTTAGAAATGTTAACATATTTGTTAAAATAGCAGGCAAAGGAATTTCATAGTAACCCGTTAAGTATTCACGTACTACTGGTGCACAATGTAATTTCAAGGTCACTGTGATAATCCATTACAAATACAACCTTCCTGCACTGGCATAATTTATAGATACTAGGATCATGTTTAGGAACCACACAGTCCATAAGACAAAGAGCAAATATCTAGTGTTAGAATTACACTGACTCTTTACTATTTTTCCCACTATAAATAGAGTAAGCTGGTGACTCATGCATACTTTGCTGGGTGATAATGTTTGGTTACCTAAATATTTTCGGTGCAATTATGTCAATGCATTGTTCGGAAACTTTGAAAAAAATATGCTTGTGAAAACTTATGACTCTCCTGGTGGATTGTGGAAATTGCCGCATAATCGAGAATCCCCAAATTTTGCTCTTACCCGTATAGTACAGCAATAACCCGGACACAGGAATAGAGACAATATAAATAACAAAAGGAGCGTGATATTGCTGTGTTCACCAAGAAAAGAAAGATGACACGCAACGACAAAAGAAAAGTTACATAATGTAGTTGCCTCTTTGCAAGGTTCTGTTCTATTCAAATTCTGACTGATGAGCAGGGCGGTGAAAATTGGAGTTGTGCTGATAAAGATTCCATTGTATTTGTGAAACAGTTCAGCCATACCCCACAATCCTTCAACATATAGGAACATAGGAACAGGAGTAGGCCATTCAGTCCACTGGGCCTATTCCGCCATTCAATGAGATCATGGCTGATCTGTGGCCTAACTCCATCCACCCGCTCCATATCCCTTAATACCCTTGGCTAGCAAAAATCTATCGATCTCAGATTTAAAATTATTAATTGAGCTAGCATCTACTGCTTTTTGTGGGAGAGAGTTCCACACTTCTACCATCCATTGAGTGAAGAAGTGTTTACTAACTTCTCTCCTGAGTGGCCTGGCTCTGATTTTAAGGTTATGTCCAATTGCCCTACACGGGTACGGTAGCATAGTGGTTATGTTACTGGACTAGTAATCCAGTAGGCCTGGACTAAAATCCAGAGTCATGAGTTCAAATCCCGCCACGGCAGCTGGCGAATTTAAATTCAATTAATTAATTAAATTCAATTAATTAAATAAAAATCTGCAATTAAAATACGAGCATCAGTAATGATGGCCATGAAACTACCAGATTGTCGTAAAAACCCATCTGGTTCACTAATGTCCTTCAGAGAAGGAAACCTGCCATCCTGACCCGGTCTGGCCTAAATGTGACTCCAGACCCACAGCAATGCTGGTTGATTCTTAATTGCCCTCTAAAATGGCCGAGCAAGCCACTCAGTTGTAAAATCTCGCTACAAAAAGTCATAAGAAGAATAAAACCGGACGGACCACAAGGCACCGGTCACGACAACGGCAAAACACCAAGCCCAGTCGACCCTGCAAGGTCCTCCTTACTAACATCTGGGGACTTGTGCCAAAATTGGGAGAGCTGTCCCACAGACTAGTCAAGCAACTGCCTGACACAGCCATACTCACAGAATCATACCTTTCAGCCAACGTCCCAGACTCTTCCATCACCATCCCTGGGTATGTCCTGTCCCACCGGCAGGACAGACCCACCAGAGGTGGCGGTACAGTGATATACAGTCAGGAGGGAGTGGCCCTGGGAGTCCTCAACATTGACTCTGGACCCCATGAAATCTCATGGCATCAGGTCAAACATGGGCAAGGAAACCTCCTGCTGATTACCACCTACCGTCCTCCCTCAGCTGATGAATCAGTCCTCCTCCATGTTGAGCACCACTTGGAGGAAGCACGAAGGACAGCAAGGGCACAAAATGTACTCTGGGTGGGGGACTTCAATGTCCATCACCAAGAGTGGCTCGGTAGCACCACCACTGACCGAGCTGGCCGAGTCCTGAAGGACATAGCTGCTAGACTGGGCCTGCGGCAGGTGGTGAGCGAACCAACACGAGGGAAAAACTTACTTGACCTCGTCCTCACCAATCTACCTGTCGCAAATGCATCTGTCCATGACAGCATTGGTAGGAGTGACCACCGCACAGTCCTCGTGGAGATGAAGTCCCGTCTTCGCACTGAGGACACCATCCAACGTGTTGAGTGGCACTACCACCGTGCTAAATGGGATAGATTCAGAATGGATTTAGCAGCTCAAAACTGGGCATCTATGAGGCGCTGTGGGCCATCAGCAGCAGCAGAATTGTATTCCAGCACAATCTGTAACCTCATGGCCCGGCATATTCCTCACTCTACCATTACCAACAAGCCAGGGGATCAACCCTGGTTCAATGAGGAATGCAGAAGAGCCTGCCAGGAGCAGCACCAGGCGTACCTAAAAATGAGGTGCAAACCTGGTGAAGCTACAACTCAGGACTACATGCATGCTAAACAGCAGAAGCAACATGCTATAGACAGAGCTAAGCGATTCCACAACCAACGGATCAGATCAAAGCTCTGCAGTCCTGCCACATCCAGTCGTGAATGGTGGTGGAAAATTAAACAACTAACGGGAGGAGGAGGCTCTGCAAACATCCCCATTCTCAATGATGGCGGAGTCCAGCACGTGAGTGCAAAAGACAAGGCTGAAGCGTTTGCAGCCATCTTCAGCCAGAAGTGCCGAGTGGATAATCCATCTCAGCCTCCTCCCGATATCCCCACCATCACGGAAGCCAGTCTTCGGCCAATTCGATTCACTCCACGTCATATCAAGAAACGGCTGAGTGCACTGGATACAGCAAAGGCTATGGGCCCCGACAACATCCCGGCTGTAGTGCTGAAGACTTGTGCTCCAGAACTAGCTGCGCCTCCAGCCAAACTGTTCCAGCACAGCTACAACACTGGCATCTACCCGACAATGTGGAAAATTGCCCAGGTATGTCCTGTCCACAAAAAGCAGGACAAATCCAATCCGACCAATTACCGCCCCATCAGTCTACTCTCAATCATCAGCAAAGTGATGGAAGGTGTCGTCGACAGTGCTATCAAGCGGCACTTACTCACCAATAACCTGCTCACCGAAGCTCAGTTTGGGTTCCGCCAGGACCACTCGGCTCCAGACCTCATTACAGCCTTGGTTCAAACATGGACAAAAGAGCTGAATTCCAGAGGTGAGGTGAGAGTGACTGCCCTTGACATCAAGGCAGCATTTTACCGAGTGTGGCACCAAGGAGCCCTAGTAAAATTGAAGTCAATGGGAATCAGGGGGAAAACTCTCCAGTGGCTGGAGTCATACCTAGCACAAAGGAAGATGGTAGTGGTTGTTGGAGGCCAATCATCTCAGCCCCAGGACATTGCTGCAGGAGTTGCTCAGGGCAGTGTCCTAGGCCCAACCATCTTCAGCTGCTTCATCAATGACCTTCCCTCCATCATAAGGTCAGAAATGGGGATGTTCGCTGATGACTGCACAGTGTTCAGTTCCATTCGCAACCCGTCAAACAATGAAGCAGTCCGAGCCCGCATGCAGCAAGACCTGGACAACATCCAGGCTTGGGCTCATAAGTGGCAAGTAACATTCGCGCCAGTTAAGTGCCAGTCAATGACCATCTCCAACAAGAGAGAGTCTAACCACCTCCCCTTGACATTCAACGGCATTACCATCGCCGAATCCCCCACCATCAACATCCTGGGGGTCACCATTGACCAGAAACTTAACTGGACCAGCCATATAAATACTGTGGCTACGAGAGCAGGTCAGAGGCTGGGTATTCTGTGGCGAGTGACTCACCTCCTGACTCCCCAAAGCCTTTCCACCATCTACAAGGCACAAATCAGGAGTGTGATTGAATACTCTCCACTTGCCTGGATGAATGCAGCTCCAACAACACTCAAGAAGCTCGACACCATCCAAGATAAAGCAGCCAGCTTGATTGGCTCCCCATCCACCACCCGAAACATTCACTCCCTTCACCACGGGCGCACAGTGGCTGCAGTGTGCACCATCCACAGGATGCACTGCAGCAACTCGCCAAGGCTTCTTCAACAGCACCTCCCAAACCCGCGACCTCTACCACATAGAAGGACAAGAGCAGCAGGCACATGGGAACAACACCACCTGCACGTTCCCCTCCAAGTCACACACCATCCCGACTTGGAAATATATCGCCGTTCCTTCATCGTCGCTGGGTCAAAATCCTGGAACTCCCTTCCTAACAGCACTGTGGGAGAACCGTCACCACTTGGACTGTAGCAGTTCAAGAAGGCGGCTCACCACCATCTTCTCAAGGGCAATTAGGGATGGGCAATAAATGCCGGCCTCGCCAGCGAAGCCCACATCCCATGAACGAATAAAAAAAAACTCCCCCACCAGTGGAAAAAGTTTCTCTCCATCTAACCTATCAATTCCTTTCAAAATTCGAAAAGCCTCCATCAAATCACCTCTTAACCTTCTATATTCCAGGGAATACAAGCCTAGTTGATGTAATCTCTCCTCATAATCTAACCCTTGGAGCCCTGGTAACATTCTGGTGAATCTGTGCTGCACACCTTCCAAGGCCATTGTATCCTTTCTAAGGTACGGTGCCCAGAACTGTACACCAGATGTGGTCTAACCAGGGCTTTGTATAGCTGTAGCAAAACTTCCTCCCCTTTGTTTCCAGCCCACTTATTATAAAAGCTAACATTCCACTGGCCTCTTCGATTATTTTTTGTATCTGACCACTACATTTTAGTGATCTGTGTGCATGGACCCCTAAATCTCTTTGGACCTCCACTCTTCCTAGCTTTTCACCATTTAAATAATACTTGGATCTATCCTTTTTTGGTCTAAAATGGATGCTTACCTGTGTTGAAATCCATCTGCCACAATTTTGCCCACTCACTTAATCTATCAATGTCCCTGTAATTTTATGCTCCCGTCCACACTACTCACTATGCCACCTACCTTTATTGCCATCCCTAGTTGCCCTTGAGGAGGCGGTGATGAGCCTGCTCCTTGAACTGCTGCAGTCCATGTGGTAAAGGTGCTCCCACATTGCTGTTAGGCAGGGAGTTCCAGGATGATGGCGTCTTGGCATTCCCCTCAAACTGCCCGTCAATGGAGATTTAAATAGTGACATGATGGTCCTGAACACACAAAGATTACAGGATCAACTTAAAGTACGTACAGCCCATTATCTGGAAATGTAAGCTGTTGTGACAGCCTCTCCATGTGACACTGTGAAAGATTTATGATGTACTCATGTCTCTACATACGAAGTTGAATTTCTGCTGCACAGCCTTCACAACGTCTGCTAGCCCCTGACCAGCACTGCAGAACTATGGAAAATAGTGGGACAAACGACAGGTTTTTTTTTCCATTTCGTGCAGAAAGTTGGGAAGTGTGTGCTTGCTGTTTTCAGTGGTACGTTCATTTACTGTCCAGTGCTACTGCACTTTTTTTTTTATTCGTTCATGGGATGTGGGCATCGCTGGCGAGGCCGGCATTTATTGCCCATCCCTAATTGCCCTTGAGAAGGTGGTGGTGAGCTGCCTTCTTGAACCGCTGCAGTCTGTGTGGTGAAGGTTCTCCCACAGTGCTGTTAGGAAGGGAGTTCCAGGATTTTGACCCAGCGACGATGAAGGAACGCCGATATATTTCCAACTTGGAGGGGAACGTGCAAGTGGTGTTGTTCCCATGTACATGCTGCTCTTGTCCTTCTATGTGGTAGAGGTCGCAGGTTTGGGAGGTGCTGTCGAAGAAGCCTTGGCGAGTTGCTGTAGTGCATCCTGTGGATGGTACACACTGCAGCCACTGTGCGCCGGTGGTGAAGGGAGTGCATGTTTAGTGTGGTGGATGGGGTGCCAATCAAGCGAGCTGCTTTGTCCTGGATGGTGTCGAGCTTCTTGAGTGTTGTTGGAGCTGCACTCATCCAAGCAAGTGGAAGTATTCCATCACACTCCTGACTTGTGCCTTGTAGATGGTGGGAAGGCTTTGGGGAGTCAGGAGGTGAGTCACTCGCCGCAGAATACCCAGCCTCTGACTTGCTCTTGTAGCCACAGTATTTATATGGCTGGTCCAGTTAAGTTTCTAGTCAATGGTGACCCCCAGGATGTTGATGGTGGGGGATTCGGCGATGGTAATGCCGTTGAATGTAAAGGGGAGGTGGTTAGACTCTCTCTTGTTGGAGATGGTCATTGCCTGGCACTTGTCTGGCGCGAATGTTACTTGCCACTTATCAGCCCAAGCCTGGATGTTGTCCAGGTCTTGCTGCATGCGGGCTCGGACTGCTTCATTATCTGAGGGGTTGCGAATGGAACTGAACACCGTGCAATCATCAGCGAACATCCCCATTTCTGACCTTATGATGGAGGGAAGGTCATTGATGAAGCAGCTGAAGATGGTTGGGCCTAGGACACTGCCTTGAGGAACTCCTGCAGCAATGTCCTGGGGCTGAGATGATTGGCCTCCAACAACCACTACCATCTTCCTTTGTGCTAGGTATGACTCCAGCCACTGGAGAGTTTTCCCCCTGATTCCCATTGACTTCAATTTTACTGGGGCTCCTTGGTGCCACACTCGGTCAAATGCTGCCTTGATGTCAAGGGCAGTCACTCTCATCTCACCTCTGGAATTCAGCTTTTTTGTCCATGTTTGGACCAAGGCTGTAATGAGGTCTGGAGCCGAGTGGTCCTGGCGGAACCCAAATTGAGCATCAGTGAGCAGATTATTGGTGAGTAAGTGCCGCTTGATAGCACTGTCGATGATACCTTCCATCACTTTGCTGATGATTGAGAGTAGACTGATGGGGCAGTAATTAGCCGGATTGGATTTGTCCTGCTTTTTTGGACAGGACATACCTGGGTAATTTTGCACCTTGTCGGGTTGATGCCAGTGTTGTAGCTGTACTGGAACAGCTTGGCTAGAGGCGCAGCTAGTTCTGGAGCACAAGTCTTCAGCACTACAGCTGGGATGTTGTCAGGGCCCATAGCCTTTGCTGTATCCAGTGCACTCAGCCGTTTCTTGATATCATGTGGAGTGAATCGAATTGGCTGAAGACTGGCTTCTGTGATGGTGGGGATATTGGGAGGAGGCCGAGATGGATCATCCACTTGGCACTTCTGGCTGAAGATGGTTGCAAACGCTTCAGCCTTGTCTTTGCACTCACGTGCTGGACTCAGCCATCGTTGAGGATGGGAATGTTCAGAGAGCCTCCTCCTCCCGTTAGTTGTTTATTTGTCCACCACCATTCACGACTAGATGTGGCAGGACTGCAGAGCTTTGATCTGATCCGTTGGTTGTGGAATCGCTTAGCACTGTCTATAGCATGTTGCTTCCGCTGTTTAGCATGCATGTAGTCCTGATTTGTAGCTTCACCAGGTTGACACCTAATTTTTAGGTACACCTGGTGCTGCTCCTGGCATGCTCTTCTACACTCCTCATTGATCCAGGGTTGATCCCCTGACTTGTTGGTAATGGTAGAGTGAGGAATATGCTGGGCCATGAGGTTACAGATTGTGTTGGAATACAATTCTGCTGCTGCTGATGGCCCACAGCGCCTCATGGATGCCCAGTTTTGAGCTGCTAGATCTGTTCTGAATCTATCCCATTTAGCACGGTGGTAGTGCCACACAACACATTGGATGGTGTCCTCGGTGCGAGGATGGGACTTCATCTCCACGAGGACTGTGCGGTGGTCACTCCTACCAATACTGTCATGGACAGATAGAATGGTGAGGATGAGGTCAAGTAAGTTTTTCCCTCGTGTTGGTTCGCTCACCATCTACCTCAGGCCCAATCTAGCAGCTATGTCCTTCAGGACTCGGCCAGCTCGGTCAGTAGTGGTGCTACCGAGCCACTCTTGGTGATGGACATTGAAGTCCCCCACCCAGAGTACATTCTGTGCCCTTGCTACCCTCAGTGCTTCCTCCAAGTGGTGCTCAACATGGAGGAGGACTGATTCATCAGCTGAGGGAGGGCAGTAGGTGGTAATCAGCAGGAGGTTTCCTTGCCCATGTTTGACCTGATGCCATGAGATTTCATGGGGTCCAGAGTCAATGTTGAGGACTCCCAGGGCCACTCCCTCCTGACTGTATATCACTATACCGCCACCTCTGGTGGGTCTGTCCTGCCGGTGGGACAGGACATACCCAGGGATGGTGATGGAAGAGTCTGGGACGTTGGCTGAAAGATATGATTCTGTAAGTATGGCTATGTCAGGCTGTTGCTTGACTGGTCTGTGGGACAGCTCTCCCAATTTTGGCACAAGTCCCCAGATGTTAGTAAGGAAGACCTTGCAGGGTCGACTGGCCTTGGTGTTTTGCCGTTGTCGTGTCCGGTGCCCGGTGCCTTGTGGTCCGATGCCGGGTGGTCCGTCCGGTTTTATTCTTATTATGACTTTTTGGAGCGAGATTTTGCAACTGAGTGGCTTGCAAGGCCATTTCAGAGGGCAATTAAGAATCAACCACATTGCTGTGGGTCTGGAGTCACATATAGGCCAGACTGGGTAAGGACGGCAGGTTTCCTTCCCTAAAGGACATTAGTGAACCAGATGGGTTTTTATGACAATCCGGTAGTTTCATGGCCACTATTGCTGATTCCAGATTTTATTTAATTAATTGAATTTAAATTCCCCAGCTGCCAGTGGCAGGATTTGAATTCATGACACCAGATTATTAGTCTAAGTCTCTGGATTACTAGTCCAGTAACATAACCACAATGCTACCGTCAGTAACAGTTTGATGTAGCAGCGCACATGATAAAATGAAATCGAGACTGGCTGTTAACTATCTTGACGGGCAGAAAACTGAGTTAATAGAATTGATTGCAGCTTGGAAATTGCATCACGTGATATAATCGTATGAACACTTGCCATTCTTGCCTGAAATCCCCTTGTGCACGATTTTAACAGAGGCATCAAACAGTTTGAAGTAAAGAAATGAATGGCACTAAAGTAGTGGACAGAGGAATTTGATATGAATGTGTTAAATATTTAGCAGTAATATCATACAGTGTAACTTCCAGGCATATTCATCTGGAATTTCTACAGGGGTTCTCTTGGCTTACAGTCGTAACTTCAGTGGAAGATTGGCGGAAGTCCCAGAGAAACACTGCAAATGGCCGTTTACACCATTTCTCCAGGATTTCCACTGATTTTCCACCAAAATTACGGCTGTAGGTCATGATAACTCCACAGGAAGCCTCCCCTTCTGCCTTATGGCTTTTGTGAAGCTTTTCCTGTCACTCTATAAAATAAATGGAGAATAATTGGGCAGAAATTGCTTGGGAAACAACAGTGAGCTCTCACCATCGTTAGTGGCGAAATCGAGGAGCAAGTTCCAGCATTCGTACGTGCGCAGTGAAAGGCGGAAATGCGGAACTTGCTCCTCCTGGTTTGCCGAGATGACAGCTTCAAATTAAAGAGAGGTCGCCGACTGCAATCAGTGAAATCATTGAAAAAGCGCCAACTTGCTCATCTGCCCAGCTGGAAAATAAGCAATATCGCCACAAAACAGGTACACTTAAAAATACCAGGTCTAAACTAAGTTTTAATAGTCATAATGACTGCCTAACAACTAAAAATTAACTTTGAAAAATGTGGAGTCTCATTATTCCTTATTTTAATATTTTTTGGTCTCTTTGATTCAATTTGATTATTTCTTACCTTCTCTTTCTTTTGCTATCTATGACTATTTTTACAATTATTTTAATGTTGAACAATTCACTTCCTGGATTTAATGTTGCAGTTTGCACAAACCATTTCATAGCGTGTCAAAAATGCTGCAATCTGATTGGTTGATCCTCTCGCTTCTCCCATGGGTCCGAGCTTTGCTGGAAGTGCACCCAGTAAGTTAGTGGGTTAGTATAAGTCTATGGAGCGGCCAGTTGGTTCGCCGCTCTGAGCAATTTCTGGGCCTATATCTCCTCCACAACTACTTTACTGTCAGGTAACCAGATACCCTTTTGGTGACTGGAGCACATTTCATCAATACAATCTGCACATAAAATATGTAATCTTTGCAAAACCAATACTGTGTGTTGCTTTCTCTCGTGCAGCTTTTCAATCCATGCTTCACATATTTTCATGTTTACCAACAGCTTGTTCACATATGCTGTCAATTGCATGGTAACAAGAAAGAAACTGTCCAACTTTACAGAGATATTCAGGTTGCAGCTTGACCTGAATGATTTGATTTGAGGCAGCTTTGCTTCATGACAGAAAAGACAGGGTCCCTTCGATTGTGTTAGTGGAGTAAGTGTATTTTTTGCAGCCCTGCAATTTAAAAAAAAATAGGAAGTCAATTAGAGTTTGAGGGCTAGTGCACAATATCAATGTCACACAGTAGCAGTCCAGAATGTCACCCGAGCACAACGCAACGCCATCGACGCTCTCAAGACCAACCGCAACATCGTCATCAAACCAGCGGACAAAGGAGGAGCCATCGTCATACAGAACAGAACGGACTATTGCAAAGAAGCATACCGACAACTGGACAACCAGGAACACTACAGACGGTTACCCGCAGATCCGACCAAAGAACACACCCACCAGCTCAACAAACTGATCAAGACCTTCGATCCAGACCTTCAAAGCATCCTACGCGCTCTCACCCCACGTACTCCCCGCGTGGGAGACTTCTACTGCCTCCCAAAGATACACAAAGCCAACACACCCGGACGTCCTATCGTATCAGGCAACGGAACCCTGTGTGAGAACCTCTCTGGATACATCGAGGGCATCCTGAAACCCATCGTACAGGGAACCCCCAGCTTCTGTCGTGACACTACAGACTTCCTACAAAAACTCAGCACCCATGGACCAGTTGAACCAGGAACACTCCTCACCACGATGGACGTCTCGGCACTCTACACCAGTATCCCCCACGATGACGGCATCGCTGCAACAGCCTCAGTACTCAACACCAACAACAGCCAATCTCCAGACGCCATCCTACAACTCATCCACTTCATCCTGGATCACAATGACTTCACCTTCGATAACCAGTTCTTTACCCAAACACACGGAACAGCCATGGGGACCAAATTCATACCCCAATACGCCAACATTTTCATGCACAATTCGAGCACGACTTCTTCACTGCACAGGACCTCCAACCAACGCTATACACCAGATACATCGATGACATTTTCTTCCTATGGACCCACGGCAAAGAGTCACTGAAGAGACTACACGATAACATCAACAAGTTCCATCCCACCATCAAACTCACCATGGACTACTCCTCAGAATCGGTTTCATTCTTGGACACACAAATCTCCATCAAAGACGGGCACCTCAGCACCTCACTCTATCGCAAGCCCACGGACAACCTCACGATGCTCCACTTTTCCAGCTTCCACCCTAACCACGTCAAAGAGGCCATCCCCTATGGACAGGCCCTGCGAATACACAGGATCTGCTCAGACGAGGAGGAACGCGATGGACACCTACAGACACTGAAAGACGCCCTAGTAAGAACGGGATATGACGCTCGACTCATCGATCGACAGTTCCGATGGGCCACAGCGAAAAATCGCATAGACCTCCTCAGAAGACTAACACGGGACGCAACCAACAAAGTACCCTTTGTCGTCCAGTACTTCCCCGGAGCGGAGAAACTACGCCATGTTCTTCGCAGTCTTCAACATGTCATCAATGACGACGAACACCTCGCTATGGCCATCCCCACACCTCCACTACTCGCCTTTAAACAGCCACCCAACCTCAAACAGACCATCGTTCGCAGCAAATTACCCAGCTTTCAGGAGAACAGCGTCCACGACACCACACAACCCTGCCACGGTAGCCTCTGCAAGACATGCCAGATCATCGACACAGATACCACCATCACACGAGAGGACACCACCCACCAGGTGCATGGTTCATACTCCTGTGACTCGGCCAATGTGTCTACCTCATACGTTGCAGGAAAGGATGCCCCAGAGCATGGTACATTGGCGAGACCATGCAGACGCTGCGACAACGGATGAACGGACACCGCGCAACAATCGCCAGACAAGAGGGTTCCCTCCCAGTCGGGGAACACTTCAGCAGTCAAGGACATTCAGCCACCGACCTTCGGGTAAGCGTACTCCAAGGCGGCCTTCGAGACACATGACAACGCAAAATCGTCGAGCAGAAATTGATAGCCAAGTTCCGCACCCATGAGTACGGCCTCAACCGTTATCTTGGGTTCATGTCACGCTACACGTAACCCCACCAGCGAACAAATGTTATCTGTTTTTAATATAACGGGTCATTTGCTGTCTTTCTCTTCCTTCCGGATGTTTCTATGTTTCTGCCTCTCTGTTTTTTTTTGATTGTTTGTATATTCGGTGGCCTTGTAGGTAACACCTCTCTCTCTGCACACTGTGATTGCCTTGGCAACGGGCAGTTGGAAAGACTATCTGTAATCACCAGATATTGTTCTGTGATTTATAAATGCGGAGGATTCGAGGATTTCATTTCCACAACATTCACCTGAGGAAGGAGGAAGCCTCCGAAAGCTTGTGAATTTCAAATAAAATTGTTGGACTATAACTTGGTGTTGTAAAATTGCTTACAATTGTCAACCCCAGTCCATCACTGGCATCTCCACATCATACCTAACACTAGGGACATAAATGGCTGCTCTTTGCATGAAGAGGGTTTTGAAGACATTCCATTTTTTTTTCTGTGTTGGTAATGTCCCCATGTTGTAGAACTGCCCAATCAATCTGGTCCAGGTCATTTGACATTTTTGCAAATCTGGTAGTGGCATTACATTTTCAGCAGCTTTGGTTTGGCTACTTAGCTTGAATATTGTGGTTACTGTTGCTTATTTTGTTGTGATGAAAAGTGATGTTGAAATAAACATTAAATAACAGAAATTATGTATTCCCTAAAATTGTATCTTTAATTATTGGACTGTGATATGAAAGAATAGAAACAAAATATTCTTCACTGTGGTTAATGATGTACTTTTCTTAAAGGTCACTGATGTCATTTCTTTCAACTCGTGCAGCCATGAAATCTTCCTTTAATAAGGTTCTTCTTATTACCATCAACTAAATACCAATAGGTCAGAAATCATGTATTAATAGTCTTCAGCACACTGTGGCTACATTCAATTCTATTACAAAATCAAATAAGTTACTTCTTATCTCATCTGTATTGTACATATTAAATTTGATACTTTTTAAATTATCAATCTTGAGATGTGGGTGACACTGGCAAGGCAGTATTTTAGTGCCCACCCCTGGTTTCCCTGAGGACATTAAGAGTTAACTACATAATGTGGGACTGGAGCCACATGTCGGTGAGACCGATTAGGGATGGCAGGTTCCCTTCTGTGAAGAGCATTAGTGAACTAATTGGGTTTTTACGACAGTTTTAATGGTGATTTTCTGTTACCAGATTTATTGAATTTAATTTCACGATTTGTCATGGTGAGATTTGAACTGACAGCCTCTATACCAGTCGTATAACCACTAGGCTAGTGGTTTCATTGAAAACTTATTGTAAGAACCTGCAGTATATGTTAATCCTGTGTTGATGCTGTGATAAGTGTTTTTAATGTTAAAGGTGTCACTCTGTGTGACACGCATGAGCTGCTGTTGTGTAATGAGTATATTACCCTGAGATTGCCAAATCTGACCACCAGATTCTAACAAATTTACTCAAAATGCTTTCTAATTTTTTTTCAGTAACTGAAATTTCTGTTGTCCAAAATAAGGGTTTAAACAAAATTTAAAACATCTAAAGAATGCATAATTTCATAATAAGATGATTACATTTTTCAGTTGAAAAGTCTTTTGTGTCTTTTAATGCCTTCATTAAAGTTTTTACTTGAGGACCTCAGCCTCTCTCAAAAGCCTCGGCTTGAGCTTAATATTTTGCCCAGAGCTGTGGCTGTATGCAGTGTATCTGATTTCCCAGGATGTATCCACACTGTTCAGTTGGCTGTACCGTTGAAATATTTCTCTTTGCAGTTTTTCTTCAAATCATTTTGAAAAGCAAAAGGATGATTTTTTAAAACTTTACTGAGGTAAAATTTATATTCAGTATTTTTTAAATAGAGAAGTTGCATTTATTTATGTAAGAGAGAAACAGAGAGATACAGATAGAAAAAGGTAACAGTGTCTAATTATATACCTGTTGTAACTTTAGTTTTATGTTCTATAAACTTTCAAAAGTACATTAAGCTGAGGGATATATATATCTCGAGAGAGAGAGAGAGAAAGAGAGAGATTGGGTTCAGATGGAAAGAAAATGTTTTCAAAAGAAACAGTTACATTTTGAAATCAACTGATGATCTCCGTCTGTGTATTATCTCCACCTATTTTTGTTGACACTCTGATTTCTAAGACCTGCGAGACAGAGGAGGAGAGAGCAACAGACACAATTGGAAGAAATGACAACAAGGAGTTTCTTTCCTCATTCTAATTTGATTTTTAAAAAAAATGTGAATGTTGAAAAGAAACAAAATGTCTTTGAGGGAAACAGATAGGAATGGAGAGGGAGAGGAGGGAGAATGATTGAGGGTAAGGTGGTTTCTGGCTTCTGGCCTCTTGGCATATGTTGTTGGGGGAACAAGTGGAATTGGGGGAAATGGATGGAGGATTAAGAGTGAGATGACTGACAACAGAGCAAGTCGGTGGGGAAGATACAGGGTTTGAAGGGAAGAGGTAAGGGTGCTAATGACGCAAAATGAGTGTTTGTAAGGTGAAGAGGAGGGGTCACAATGGAAACAGGAGGTTCATGACTGATTGGAGGAGGAGAAGGAGTGGAAGTTGCTGAGGATCATACTTTTCCCGTAAACCCCACCACAAGCACAGGAAGCAGGTGGCTTCTTTCCCCGCCATACCTTACCATACTACCCGCCACCTTTCATTTGAAAGAAAAGAAAAAGACAGAGAAGCAAAAGATGATAAAGAAAAAAACAAAAAGAAGTTAAGGGAGGAGCAACAGCAAAAAAGAAAGAAAGGAAGACAGAAGCTAAAGAGGAGAGACAGTGAGAAACAGCAATGCGAAGACATCTGAGACAGGTAAGAGAATATTCTCCGACTTACCACATACAATGCCACTGGAAATTAACTGGTAATGTATTAAAAATCTTGGAAATGTAGTAAACATTGAGGAGGGTAGTAGCAGACTTCAGGAGGGCGTAGGCAGACTGGTGAAATAGACAGACACGTGGCAGATGAAATTTATTGCAGAGAAGTGTGAAGGGATGCAATTTGGAAGGAAGAACATGGGGAGGCAATACAAACTAAATGATACATTTTAAAGTGGGTGCAGGAACTGGGGGTGTACATACACAAATCTTTGAGGGTGGCAGGGCAAGTTGACAAGGCTGTTAAAAAAGCATACGGGATCCTTGAATTTATTAATAGAGCTATAGAGTACAAAAGCAAGGAAGTTATGCTGAACCTTTATAAATTACTGGTTAGGCCTCAGCTGGAGTATTGTGTTCAATTCTGGGCAGCACATTTTAGGAAGGATGTCAAGGCCTTGGAGAGGGTGCAATGTAAATTTACTAGAATGGTACTAGAGATGAGGGACTTAAGTTATGTGGAGAGACTAGAGAAGCTGGGGTTGTTCTCCTTAGAACAGAGAAAGTTAAAGGGAGATTTAATAGAGGTATTCAAAATTATGAAGGGTTTTGATAGTTTCTCCCTATCTGCTCTGTTTCCTTGGTAACTAGAGGATGCGGATTTAGGTTAGTTGGTGAAAGAACCGGGGGAAGATGAGGAGAAGTTGTTTTACACAGTGAGTTTTTATGATCTGGAATGCCCTGCCCTGCCTGAAACAAATTTAATAGTAACTTTCAAAAGGGAATTGGATACATACTTGAAAAGGAAAACATTGCTGAGCTGCGGGGAAAGAGCAGGGGAGTGGGACTTATTGGATAGCTCTCTCAAAGAGTCAGCACAGGCACGATGGGCCAAGTGGCCTCCTTCTGTGCTATATGATTCTATGATTGTGTAAAGTGTTCACTTCCTGTAAGCATCTTATTGAATTTCCTGTCACATTTAAGCTGTCTTGCCTAAAATATCACAGTTCAGGCATCACAGTTTTAGCATAAAAGATGCTTGAAGGCATAACTAATTTGTGATATTTTATTTTACTTTAACATTGTGCAGCTGAAGGGCAACCATGTTGCAGGTGCTATGGAGTATATTTTATGACTGATCTTATACGAACACTTAATGTGCTAATACTAAATTCGTCTCGACCCTTATTTAATGTAGGCCATTATCCCATTTAAAATGAATAAATGGTTAGCACAGTTACTGCTAAAATGTAATTTCAGATTCCCTGAAATGTCTTAGAGTACAATTTTGTATTTAAAGTGGAATTTTATAGCTATTTTCTGGTTTCTAAATTCTCATTTCATTGTTTAAGGACGTTGCTAGCTAGTCTTCATTAAACATGATGTTAACGAGCCTGTTGCAGTGTTTAGTGTTATGCTTATGAACACAGCTCTGCAAAATGCACAAAGAAGCTGTATCTTTTAATAAATTAAACAAAAGTTTATCAAAGAGGAAAAATGTTCTTAAACCTCACTTTTAAATATATTTTCTCGTGTATCTCGCTCAATCTCTCACCTCTGCTGCCATAAAATATATTTGGAGGGCAGAAGTCTCTCCAGGGAAGCCCGTTTTACTTCTCTCCTGATTTTTATTTCTATTGAAGTCGATAGAAATAAAAATGGCGGGGGGGGGGGGGGGGAGGTGCAAAATGAGCTGCCAACTCGCTAACACCCATTTTACACTATTGCACAAAGTCAAGATCTACCCCTCTGTGTTTCTAAAATGTAGGAGTTTTGAATAATAATTTGGGGGAAATATCAGAGCTCAGGATGGAAAGGGTTAATCAGGGGGCCAGTTACAGCAGGCCTGATTAATTCTCTGAAGAGACCTGTTAGTGTAATATTGCTATGCTGTTTTTTTAATATTGTAACTGTGTCAAATGTTAATCTTTCATTTTAAAAAAACGTAATAATGTAGTTTAAGCCAAAATAGTTTGAAATAGCTAATCGATGTCTGGAACATTTGAGCAGATTGTGCTGTGTGCGATTGAAGCCTGTGGACATGTAGTTGAGGTTACATGTATGAAAGCGGTCTGTGGACCTGCAAGTTGAATGACTCCTAAAGTTGAATTGCTAACGGAAAGGGTGAGGACATGCTGGGTGAAAGATAGTTGATGTTTACCAGTGCTGATCGCAAGGACACCAACAGCAAATGGGCGCCATCTGCTCAAACAAGTGTAATAAAGTTCATGTGAAAGCTAAGAAACCAAAGGGAGTTGCAGCAGAGCGTCACATGGCAGTGATATGTAAAGGTGTAAAGGGAAAGGATCGACACCCCCTAGATGGGGAGCTACGGTGAATCCTCCACAGAAAACCCTGGGTTGGCATAATTTCCAGGATAGAGATAATCACTGCGTCCTTTTTCAAAAATTCATTCTTGCGATGTGGGCATCGGTCCGGCATTTATTGCCCACCCCGAGTTGCCGTGAGAAGGTGGTGGTGGGCCTTCTTCTTGAACTGCTGATAGTGGTTTTGATACAACAGAGCTTGCTACGTCACTTCAGAGGGCGCTTAAGAGTCAATCACATTGGTACGGCTGCCCAAAGTGAGAATGTGGTGCGCTGTCCTCTTAATGCTATGGTTATGTTGATGCTTTGCTGGTATTTGACGTTAGTTATAAAGAAAGATTAAATTGATTTTTTAAAAAAATATATATATATATAGATGTGTAATTGTATCTACATCTACAGGCCTGAAACCCAGCAATATTTACAGACATGACACATCATTTGACTAATCAAAGCTTTGTTCATTTTCTCAAGAAATTATGTGATAACTGATATGCTGCTTTAAGTCTATTATTACCTTTGAGAGGTCACAGAAAGGAGAAAACAAGTTAGTTCCAGATATCTTGAATTTATTTTGTCTATTTAACCTATAGCTTTCAGGCCTACTGAGTGGATGAGACAATTTATCTTAAGACTACCACAGAGCTTCTTTGGTATTAAGTTAATAAAAGGCCATGTAGCATGCCAAAATATGAAATATTTCTTTATTGCAGCTAGATAGCCAGCTGGGTGTGAGGCAACTTGAGAAACAAATAGATCTATCTTTAACTTTTTAAATCTTGCCTTTTTAAATTATTTCCCTTAATTATAAAAAATTATAAAAATGACAAGTTATAATAATGGTGGGAATTCGCACTGGCGAGTTAATTTCCCACTGGCCAGAGGCAGCAGGAGGCCACTGCAGTTTCACCAGCTAGGACTTGTTTAAATGCCTCCAGTCCACTTCCCACCCAGAAGAGGGCATAGAGCGGCTGCTGGCAGGGGACGATTGGACGTTTTCAGGACCTCCACCAGCTTCCAGGTAGGTGGCCTGGACTGGGTTTTGGGAGGGTTTCGCAGGAGGGAAGTATCGGGGTCTTGGGCAGAAGAGGCCGTGACTTTCCTTGTTGGGGTCTGGAGGAGCATAATCTAACTCTTGGAGCCCTAGTAACATTCTGGTGAATCTACGCTGCACTCCTTCCAAGACCAATATATCCTTTCTAAAGTGTGATGCTCAGAACTGTACACAGTACTCCAGATGCGGTCTAACCAGGGCTTTGTATGGTTGCAGCAAAACTTTCTCCCCTTTATATTCTAGCCCTCTAGTTATAAAGGCTAACATTCTACTTGCCTTCTTGATTATTTTTTTGTACCTGACTACTACATTTTTTTGATCTGTGTACATTGACCCCTTAATTCTCTTTGGATGTCCACTGTTCGTAGCTTTTCACCATTTAAAAAATACTTGGATCTATTCTTTTTTGGTCCAATATGGACCTCACACTTAACTGCATTGAAATCCATCTGCCACAGTTTTACCCACTCACTTTAGTCTATCAATGTCTCTTTGTAATTTTATGCTCCCGTCTACACTACTTACCATGCCACCAATCTTTGTGTCATTGGCAAACTTGGATATATGGCTCTCTATCGTGTTATCTAAGTCATTAATGAATATAGTGAATAGTTGAGGCCCCAGCACAGATCCTCGTTGGAAACCACTAGTCACTTTGTTCCAATTCGAGTACATACCCATTATCCATACTCTCTGTCTTCTACCACCTAACCAATCTCCTGACCAGGTCAATAATTTGCCTTCAATTCCATGAGCTTTAATTTTAGCTAAAAGTCTCTTATGTGGAACCTTGTCGAATGCCTTCTGGAAGTCCATACAAACTACATCCACAGACATTCCCCTGTCTACTACTTTTGTTACTTCCTCAAAACATTCAATTACGTTTATTAGACATGACCTACCTTTTACAAATCCATGTTGGCTCTCTCCAATCAGCTCAAATTTCTCTAAGTGCTCAGTCACTCTGTCCTTAATTATAGATTCCAATAACTTCCCACAACAGATCTTAGATGAACAGGTCTATAATTTCCCGGTGTGTCTTTCTCACCTTTCTTAAATAATGGAATTATATTTGCAATTTTCCAGTTTAAAGGGACAATTACTGACTCGAGAGAGCTTTGGAAGATTATGGCTAAAGTATCTACAATTTCCTCACCTACTTCTTTTAAAATTCTGGGGTGGATACAGTCAGGTCCTGGGGATTTGTCAGTCTTTCGTGCCATTATTTTTTCTAACATTGTTTCCTTGCTTACATTAACTTTAGTGAGTTCCAGTCCTTGATTTATCATTAGTTTCCTTGGAATGTCAGGTATATCATCCTCTTCCTCTACTGTGAAGACTGACACAAAGTAATTATTCAACAAGTCTGCTATTTCCTTATTTTTATTTGCATTATTATCTGCCTCTGTTTTTAAAGGGCCCACATTATCCTTTTTGTGTTAATCTTGATATCCCTCACAATTTTCTTTTCGTATTCCCTTTTTGCAGCTCTCGCTATCTTTTTTTTCTTCCTTTGCTGTTCTTTATATCTCTCCTAGTTCCCTGCTACTACACTATTCTTTGCACTTTTGTATGCTCTTTCCTTTAGTTTTATTTATCTCTCATCTCTTTTGTTGACCATGGCTGTTGTATTTCGTAAGGGTGCATTTACAGTACAAGGAAGAATTGCTTCATTTCACTGTAATGTCAGGTCAGACCTCAATTCCGTATTTTATACTTTAACTATAGTGTAGGGACAAAATGAAACGACTTTGCACTAATACTACTGTTGTAGTGTACTATATCTGGAGAGACAGTTGGATGCCGTGATGGGGGTGGGGGTAGGGGTGACTGTGGCTTTTTCTAAATGGATTAGCTAAGATAGACCAACTAGTCTCCCTCATGTATATTTATCTTGTGGTCCACTGTGAGTTTGTACAAATGTACTGCCTTTCTGAAGTAATGTTTTTCTCATTAAGGACATTCTGTTTGATCATTTGGCTACAACATGTTTAACTTGACTCATGCTGCAAAGGTTTTTTTTGATCATAGAAATTACAGAACAGAAGGAGGCCGTCCAGCCTCTCCTGCCTGTGCCAGGGCTAGCATTTCAGCAGGAGCTATCTACTCCGATCCCATTCCTGTCCTTTCCCCATATCCTTTTATATTCTTCCTCTCCAAATACACATTCAATTCTATTTTAAATGATGTTATAGTCTCTGCCTCAATAGCCACTGTGATAAAGCATTCCATGTCCTAATTAAAAAAATGTTCTAGCTTTCTTCCAGTGAAAATTGTAGCACCAGTGTTCTGACCATTTTTATGAATCATATTTTAAATCCAATACACCCAAGAAAGAACTGTACTGTTTGGTAAGCTTGTGGGAGTGGCTTAGGGAATAGGATTGACTGGCAGGAGTTTCGATCCAGGCCAACCTGATTAAGGTGCATTCATATGCAAACGGACATTTCACATTGACAGGCTGGGTGGAAGGGAACCCAGGCCAATTGACGTCATCACCATTTAACATGATTACTGGGAACAATATCCCAAGAGGTAACTCAGAGACACTCAGTCCCAACCGAAACTGGTGGAAGGCAGGAGATGGCCGGGCCATTATCTACCAGGAGCGAAGCCAATTAAGCAAGATCGTTTTGAGATTGAAACCCATTACCTGCTAATGGGGGCCATCAACTCAGGAAATGACAGATACCCAGTAATCAGCGCCCATTGTCTCTCCAGGTGCAAGACCTGGGAGCGGGAAAACGAAATAGCATTTTTCACAAAGATTTCAAAGGTTATGAATCACTCCAGGCCACGGGACGGGGCGGGATGGGGGTGGTCGAGACAGATCACCTGAGTCAATACATCGATCAGTATTGGCGGGAGAAAAAGTGATGGGTTTTGGGGATATAAGGAGCCTCTTGGCAACGGTTCCTGGCTCGGCTCTGCTCTGCGTTCTGCTCTCTTTTCTCTTCTCCTCGGCATCAATCTACAGAGAGTCTCCTGAATGGGGCTTGGCTTGATTCAACCGAACACTGCCAGAAGCTGAGCGCTGCTCTTCATCCCTCATCAAGGACCTCGACTCAAACTGGAACTTGGATACTGCATCGGCGGTACGGAACCAGGAGCGAGACGTACAGGAAGAAACTACAAGCAACAATGGGCAATCGGGGTGAGCATATTTCCTGCGCTACATATCCACAAGACCACTTAGCTGTGTGAGGGGATGATTGTATGTCCCAACCAAACTTAGAGGGTTTTAGTGCTGGGGGGGGGCGGGGTCCTGTGTTAGTTTATTTCACGGGAGGGTTCTCTTATCAGGCTGTGGTAATTTATCACGGTAGGGCTTATTGGACAAGCCAGGGTTGTACGATTTGTATTGTTTGTCTTATTAAACACAATACAATTGTATTATTGTTAATCTTATTAAACACAATACGGTTGAGCCCGAAAACGTGTGTGCGAGTCTGATCTGTCCTGAAAATCCCTATTGTTCCAGAACTTATAGTAAGAGGTGTGTTTTCGTTACGCCCGAGAAAACCACTTACAAAGTTTACACTTGTTCCCAATAATGGAGACAATATTTCCTTCCAAAAGCCTTTCATAATTTTGAAAACCTTTATTTGGTCCCTTAACCTTCTCTGCTGCAGTGAAGAAATACCCCAATTTTTCATGCTTTTCTTAATATCTATAATCTCCTGGTATCAATCTCATGAATCTTCACTGTACCTTACCATGGTTCTAATATCCTTCCTATAATGGGGTGCCCAGAGCGACATGCAGTATTCCCACTGTGGCCTAACCAATGTCTTGTCACTTCTTGCTTTTATATTCAATGCCGCATGTACAAAATTCAAATTTCCATTCACTTTTTTTAATGGCATTTTCGACCTGCACTCCTATCTTTAAAGATGTACCGCCTAGGTATTTGTCCACGCAGCGCCCGTTTTTTGGAAACTACGCGGGTTACTAAAGCCCCATGATGGCAGACAGGAATCGTGGACACATTTCCAACCAGAGGTGCGCTGCCTGCCACATTGGGCAGGGACGAAAAATATGCATCCTTTACCCACGCCTGAAACATCCTAAGGCGCTTTGCATATGCCAACGCTCGCAATGTATGGGGAGACTCGGGCCTTACCATTCAGGTACAGGGTAATTTCCCTGTGCCCCCGACACCCGCTCCCAAAATTGGGCCTGCCTGAATTTCTGGGCCTACATATCTATATTCCTACATCTCTCTGCTTGATGTAGGAGGGAAAGGCGGCGAATTTGCTCCATGTTCCAGCTGGAATCGCGACACTTTTTACATGGCGCAGAATCCCAACGGAACTGGTTTCAGCTTCAAATTCTGGCTCTGCCCCAGTGGCCAATTAGCCTGCTCCCCAACCCCTCCAGCTCTGGGAATTTCAGTCCCTATGTTGTTTGTCCTGTAGTTGTTATTTAATTGAAATTAATATTCTGCTTACTATCTTACTTACCAGCTCAGTGGTAACACGCTCACCTCTGAGTCAGAAGGCCATGGGTTCAAGCCCCATTCCATACCTGAGCACTTAATCCAGGCTGACACTTCAGTGCAGTACTGGGGGAGTGCAGTAATGTTGGAAATGCCATCTTTCAGATGAGATGTTAAACCAAGGTCCCGCCTGCCTGCTTACTGGATGGAAAAGATCGCATGGTACTATTTGAAGAAGGTCAGGGGGCTGTCCTGGCCAACATTTATTCTTCAAACAACACCACCCAAAGCAGATGAATTGGTTATTATCTCATTTCATCTTCTTGTGTGCAATTTGGCTGCCACATTTGTCTACATAACAATAATGACTACACTTTAAAAGTAATAATGTGGCTGCAGTGTGTACCATCTACAGGATGCACTGCAGCAACTCACCAAGGCTTCTTCAACAGCACCTCCCAAACCTCTGCCACCTAGAAGGACAAGGGCAGCAGGCACATGGGAACAACACCACCTGCACATTCCCCTCCAAGTCACAAACCAGCCCGACCCGTCGCTGGGTCAAAATCCTGGAACTCCCTACCTAACAGCAATGTGGGAGAACCTTCACCACACGGACTGCAGCAGTTCAAAAAGGCGGCTCACCACCACCTTCTGAAGGGCAATTAGGGATGGGCAATAAATGTTGGCCTTGCCAGCGACATCCACATCCCATGAACAAATAAAAAAAAAATTAACTGTTAATGCTTTGGGATCTTCTGAGAATGTGAAAGGCACGTTATAAATGCAAATAGGAACATAGGAACAGGAGTAGGCCATTCAGCCCCTCAAGGCTGTTCCGCCATTGAATGAGATTAAAGCTGATCTATATGTTAACTGCATTTACCCGCCTTGGTTCCATACCCCATAAAGAAGATGTTTCCACTTGCGGGGAAGAACAGAACTAGGGGCCAACAATATAAGATATTCACTAATAAATCCAACAGGGAATTCAGGAGAAACTTCTTTATCAAAACTGAGATTGATAGATTTTTGTTAGGCAAGGGCATTATTACATAGAATTGCATGGAATAAGCAGCACAGAAACAGACCATTTGGCCCAACTGGTCTATGCCGGTGTTTGTGCCCCACACAAGCCTCCTTCCTCCCTATTTCATCTAACCCTATCAACACATCCTTCTAATCCTTTCTCCCTCATGTATTTATCCAGCTTCCCCTTAAATGCATCCATGCTAATCGCCTCAACTACTCCTTGTACTGTACATTCTATGTAATTCTATGTAATAATACCCTTGCCTAACAAAAATCTATCAATCTCAGTTTTGAAATTTTCAATTGACCCCCAGCCTCAACGGCTTTTTGGGGGAAGAGAATTCCAGATTTCCACTACCCTTTTGTGTGAAGAAGTGCTTCCTGACATTACCCATGAACGGCCTAGCTCCAAGTTTAAGGTTAAGCCCTCTTGTTCCAGTCTCTCCCACCAGAGGAAATAGTTTCTCTCTATCTACTGTATCAAATCATTTAATCATCTTAAAGACCTCAATTAGATCACCCCATAATCTATTCTCCAGGGAATACAAGCCCAGTCTATGAAGCCTGTCCTCATAATTTAACCCTTTTAGCCCCGGTACTTCAGATGCTGTCTGACCAGAGCTTTATACAACTGCAGCATAACTTTGACCCCTTTGTAATTCAGCCTCGTTGAGATGAAGGCTAACAGTTCTTTCTTTCTTTCTTTCTTTCCTTCTTTCTTTCCATAAAATCACCCTCTCGTGTCTTCTTTCAAATTTTTATAGGATATCCTCATAACTCAGTCCTCTGACACTAGGTATCAGCCTCATGGCATGTTTTAACATTCCCCAAGTGTAGTTCAAGACTGTTGATTAAGTGTGTCTCTGATTCTATCTTGCAATATGTGACATGTTAAAATTAATTTCCATATTGGAATTAATTTGCCATGGTTCTACCCAATTGCAAATTATTGTTACATGAGCCTTAAGTTCCTTGACTGCCTTGTCAGACCTGACTATCCTCTAGCTTAATATCACCTTAGAATTTGATAAAATTATATATTATTTCTGACTTCAGATTTTTTATGTGCATTAGAAGCAGCAGGGATCCCAACTCTGATATCACTCCCCTTATTAGAATCTGCTGCGTCCTCTCTTTCATCCTAAACCTTATCCAACTCGGGGCTTTACCGTGAACACCATGATACAAGTAAGGTTTTGTCATCCATCAAACAGGAAAAACAGTGTGTTACAAAAGCAAAATACTGCGGATACTGGAAATCTGAAATAAAAACAGAAAATGCTGGAAACACTCAGCAGGTCAGGCAGCATCTGTGGAGAGGGAAACAGAGTTAATGTTTCAGGCCGATGAACTTTCACCAGCACTGGAAGATGTTAGAGGTTTAACAGCTTTAAAACAAGTGCAGAGCCAGGGAAAAAGGTGTAGTTGGGGGGGGGTGGGGGGGGGTGGGGGGGGGAAGAGAGGGCAGGGTTGTGCAGAGAATAAAAAGGAAGGTCCGTGATAGGGTGGAGGGAAGGAGTGATTAAATGACAAAAGCGATGATGGTGCAAGGCAAATTGAGGTGACAGTGAGACAAGTATAGAACCAATAGATGGGTCCAGGGGAAGTGTAAATGGTTACAGCAGAATAGCAGAGTGGGAGGGAAGCATGAAACATCTGGCAAAGATTGGAAGTCGTCCGTAGTCCAGGAATGTGGCGGAAGAAAGGCAGGTAGAACCCTAGGGGTGCAGACCACCCCGCCGGCTGCGTACTGTTAGGAGATCCCCACCCAAACCACCAGCTCCTCCACTCCCAGAGGCTCTGGTGCAGGCGTTCCTCCATTACAGCACCCGCTGTCCGAGAAAAAATTGGAGCGGTGGTTAAGTTCTAAAGTTGTTAAACTCAATGTTTACAACACTTTACAGCCATAACGTTGAGTTTAACAGCCTTAGATCTTAACTGCCTATAGTTACCCAGGTTATGCTAAACCTTTATTAAACACTGGTCAGGCCTCAGCTGGAGTATTCTGTTCAATTCTGGGCACCACGCTTTAGGAAGGATGTCAAGGCCTTAGAGAGAATGCAGAAGAGATTTACTAGAATGGTATCAGGGATGAAGGACTTTAGTTGTATGAAGAGACCGGTTGTTCTCCTTAGAGCAGAGAAGGTTAAGAGGAGATTTGATAGAGGTGTTCAAAATCATGAACTGTTTTGAGGGAGGAAATAAGGAGAAACTGTTTCCAGTGGCAGAAGGGTCGGTAACGAGAGGACACAGATTTAAGGTGATTGGCAAAAGAACCAGAGGCGACATGAGGAAACATTTTTTTTACACAGAGAGTTGTTATGATCTGGAATGCACTGCCTGAAAGGGTGGTGGAAGTAGATTCAAGAATAACTTTGGAAAAGGAATTGGATAAATACTTGAAGGGGGAAAATTTACAGGTTATGGGGAAAGAGGAGGGAAGTGGGACTAATTGGATAGCTCTTTCAAAGATCTGGCACAGGCACAAAGGGCTGAATGGCCTCCTTTTGTGCTGTAACATATTATGATACTACGATACTTGCTGCCTTTTTTGATGCTAGTTTCCATGTTGGTATGTTTCCAGTGCAATGTGACTTCCCCGTTGTGTTCATCGACTCCCTCATAATAAATGTGAGATTAAAAATGCTTGAGGTTAAAATCAAAGCAGGGAGTAGACTTGAAACAAACTTGATAAAAATTCTTAAGTAAATTCAATTGCCATCTAACTTAGTTTATTGACATGAATAATATATATGCACGATTCTCATTTTGAGCAGACTGTCTGTTTTTTATTTATTATTTATTTTTACATTTTACTTCAAGGAAACAAAAAAATCAGAAACAAATTAATTACAGGAAATTAACGTTCCCTGTATAATTGTTTTCCTAAAGAAAAATCATTTACTATGTTTGTGGCATAGATTCTTAGCACACTCCTGTCCCTATGTTCTCATGTTGCTATGTTTCTATTATCCTGTGCTACAGGAATTTCTAGCCTCGAAGTATCTAAATAAATACCTTATACTATCCTTGGAAACCAAGGAAACATCGCCAAATAATTACAGAGACAAATGCAAAAAATATTGCCAATACAGAACAATAATAAGGAGCCAGTGATCTGTATCTACATCTGCAGAATATAACAAAAACCAGCAAATAGCAGGATTCAGGAAATTCTATTGTGTGTGTGTCAGAGAGAAAGAGACAGTAAGAACGCTGGGATCAATGAACTTATATATTCTCAGAAATATCAAAGTGCTTCAAACCCTTTAGTTTAATTCCTCATCAAAGAACTATCCGGGAATTTACTGCCTACATCGAAGAAAGCACTAGATTTGTTTTGCCTAAATTTGTTTCTCTTGTCCAAATAATTTTAACATTTAAGAACATAAGAACATAAGAAATAGGAGCCGGAGTAGGCCATATGGCCTCTCGAGCCTGCTCCACCATTAAATAAGATCACGACTGATCTTTGACATCAACTCCACTTTCCCGCCTGATCCCCATATCCCTTGATTCCCCTAGAGTCCAAAAACCGGCATCTCCACATCTTGAATATACTCAACAACTCAGAGTCCACAGCCCTTTGGGGTAGAGAATTCCAAAGATTCACAATCCTCTGCGTGAAGAAATTACTCCTCATCTCAGTCTTAAATGGCCGACCCCTTATCCTGCGACTATGCCCCCTAGTTCTAGGCTCTCCAGCCAGGGGAAACAACCTCTCAGCATCTACCCTGTCAAGCCCCCTCAGAATCTTATATGTTTCAATGAGATCACCTCTCGTTCTTCTAAACTCCAGAGAGTATAGGCCCATTCTACTCAATCTCTCATCATCAGACAACCCACTCATCCCAGGGATCAATCCAGTGAACCTTCGTTGCACCGCCCCGAAGGCAAGCATATCCTTCCTTAGGTAAGGAGACCAAAACTGTGCAAAGTACTCTAGGTGTGGTCTCACCAAAGCCCTGTACAATTGTAGGAGGAATTCCTTACTCTTGTACTCCAACTCCCTTGCAATAAAGGCCACAATACCATTTGCCTTCCTAATTGCTTGCTGTACCTTCATGCTAACTTTCTGTGTTTCTTGTATGAGGACACCCAAATCTCTCTGGACACCAACATTTAATAATTTCTCACCATTTAAAAAATATTCAGTTTTTCTATTCTTCCTACCAAAGTGAATAACCTTACATTTCCCCACATTATACTCCATCTGTCATCTTATTGCCCACTCATTTAACCTGTCTATATCCCTTTGCAGATTCTTTGTATCCTCCTCACAGCTTACTTTCTCACCTAGCTTTGTATTGTCAGCAAACCTGGATATATTACACTTGGCCCTTCATCTAAGTCATTAATGTAGATTGTAAATAGCTGAGGCACAAGCACTGATCCTTGTGGCATCCCACTAATTACAACCTGCCAATCTGAAAATGATCCATTTTTCCCACTCTCTGTTTTCTCTCCGTTAACCAATCCTCTATCCATGCTAATATATTACCCCCAACCCCATGAGCCCTTACCTTTTATGTGGCACCTCATCGAATGCCTTTTGGAAATCCAAGTATACGACATCCACTGGTTCCCCTTTATCTACCCTTCAAGTTACATCCTCAAAAATGTCCAATAAATTTGTCAAATATGATTTCCCTTTCATAAAAACACATTGACTCCGCCTAATCATATTATGATTTTCTAAGTGCCATGTCACCACTTCCTCAATAATGGATTCCAGCATTTTCCTGAAGACTGATGTCAGGCTAATTGGCCTGTAGTTCCCTGTTTTCTCTCTTCCTCCTTTCTTGAAAAGCAGTGTTATATTTGCTTCCATCCAATCCGCTGGGACCGTTCTAGAATCTAGGGAATTCCAAAAGATCATAACCAATGCAGCCACTATCCCTGCAGCCAACTCTTTTAAAGCCCTAGGATGTAGGCCATCAGGTCCAGGGGATTTGTCAACTTTTAGTCCCATTAGTTTATCTAATACTTTTTCTCTACTGATATTAATTACTTTAAGTTCCTCCCTCTCATTAGCCCCTTGGTTTCCCATTATTTTTGGTATGCTTTTTGTGTCTTCTACTATGGAAACAGATATAAAATATTTGCTTAACGTCTCTGCCATTTCCTTATTCCCCATCATAATTTCTCCTGTCTCAGCCTCTAGGGGACCAACGTTTACTTTTGCTACTCTCTTCCTTTTTACATACTTGTAAAAGCTCTTACAATTTGTTTTTATATTTCTTGCCAGTTTACTCTCATATTCTATTTTCTCCCTTTTTATCAATTTTCTGGTCATCCTTTGCTGGTTTCTAAAACTCTCCCAATCCTCAGGATTACTACTATTCTTCACAACATTATAGGCCTCTTCTTTTAACCTAATACTATGCTTAACTTCTTTAGTTAGCCATGGATGGATCACTTTTCCCATGCAGTTTTTATTTCTCAATGGAATGTATATTCGTTGAGAATTTTGAAATATTTCTTTAAATGTTTGCCACTGCTTATCTACCATTATACCTTTTAATCTAATTTCCCAATCTACCTGAGCCAACTCATACCTCATACCTATGTAAATTGACTTATTTAAGTTTGAGACTCGAGTTTCGGACTTAAGTATGTCACTCTCAAACACAATGTGAAATCCTATCATATTATGATCACTCTTCCCCAGAGGATCCTTTACTATGAGATTACTAATTAACCCCATCTCATAACACAATACAAGATCTAAAATAGCCTGTTTCCTGGTTGGTTCCACAACATATTCTCCTAGGAAACTGCCTCGAATGCATTCCATGAACTCGTTCTCCAGACTACCTTTGCTAATTTGATTTGCCCAGTCTATATGAAGATTAAAGTCCCTTATGATTACTGCATTACCTTTGCTACACGCTCCTATTATTTCGTGATTAATACTCTGTCCGATGGTATAACTGCAGTCTTTATGTCATCCTTGTATTAATACATTTATACTACTAACCCCCTACAGGGCGACATGCCAGCTACTGAGTGAATACTTTTCTGTTAAAGTCATAAAAGAGGAAGTCAGAGCATGAAATCATAAACTAATATTTCTTTGTTAACACTTATAATAATACAATTAGCGGAATTTTAAAAACAAACAGTCAGCGTCTTAAAGGTACTATTATTAACTGATAGAATTAATATCTGAGGTTACAAAGGCAGTTCAAGTGTATCACAACAACTCGGCATCAACTGGCCTCTACTTATTTCTCATTGATTTTATTTTTAATATCCAAGATTGACATAAAGTTTGCAAGGTTACTTTAGACTGAACTCTATGTATTGCTAAATTAATAGCTTTGAACAGCAAGTCTAGTTTATATTAAAGTCTAGTTAGTTCGTATTATTTCTGATAAGCATGCAGCTTTATCAATGATTTCAGGAAATCATACTATCTCGTCTTTGTGATTTGGTGCAGCAGAGTTGTTTGTCTCACTTCACTCTGCGATGCTTGTACTTGCTTCTGGGAAGTCTGCAATGAACCTCCATCTGCCATCATAATATTTTTCCTGTCTTCCAATGTCTGTTCTCTCAGTAGAACTAATCTTGCTTTTGTTCTCAGAAACTTAACTCTTAAATAACAACAACTTGCATTTATATAGCGCCTTTAACGTAGTAAAATGCCCCAAGGAGTTTCACAGGAGTGATTTTCAAACAAAATTTGACACCGAGCCACCAAAGGAGATATTAGGACAGGAAGCTGGGTCAAAGAGGTAGGATTTTAAGGTGTGTCTTAAAGGAGGAGAGAGGTAGAGAGGAGGAGAGGTTTAGGGAGGGAATTCCAGAGTTCAGGGCCGAAGTAGGGATAAAACACAAGTGAAATGGTAAATAATTTGCCTATCTCTGGCCAGTAGAGCCCTTGGGCAGAATTTTGACCTTGAGCTGAGAAGGGTGCGTGGTGGCGGGAAAATTTTCTGGTGCGAAAGCCGGAAACTAAGTTGGTGGATCGTGATCTGCAATCGAGATCTTAATGAGGTCAACAAATTTTACTTCTGGGCTTTGTACCTGGCAGCCAGCCTTACTGACAGGCTGGCTGGCTGCGAGGCAGCCACTGCCGGGGATCAGACGGAGGGAGGGAGGGATCATGGGCCAGGGAGGAGATCGGACGGGCCAGGGAGGAGATCAGATGGGCCAGGGAGGAGATTGGGGGGCCGGGGAGAAGATCGGATGGGCTGGGACTTGGAGATCGGAGGTCACTGGAGCATGTGTGAAGAGTTGGAGGAAGGTTGGGGCCACCATATGGGCGAGGCGGGGGGCGGGGGGGGGGGGGGGTTCCACCATCACGGGGGGGCAATCGCAGGAGTCCTGTCAGCCAGATGAGCTTGTTGGGCTTGGATGAAACACTCCTGCTTCTCCGAGATATCCTGGTACCTGCTGTCCACGTGAATACAAATACGAATACAAATCTGCCTGGGTGAGACACAGAAATGGGCCAATTGGAGCCGGGACCTCCCAACTGCCCCCAACCCACCCGTTCTTGGGGGTTAAAATTACCCCCCTTATGTTTTCTCTGAACCTGTGTAGCCTTCCTCTTCCATCTCTCTCTCTCTCTCTCTTTGAGTTTTTTTGTGTCAAAAAGTAGCAGAGCTTATTTTAATTGTCCCGACCTAGGGTAAAGAGTGGCCATTTACTGCCATCTTGAGTAGGGTCCTGAGATCAGTGGCCAGAGCACCTAAAACATCCACCAGTTTCAGGTAGGAGGGCACTTGTGATATGCAAATCAGGGTCCTATGACATCCATGACTTTGTTACCTCCAGACTCGACTATTCCAATGCTCTCCTGGTCTGTCTCCCACCTTCCACGCTCCATAATCTTGAGCTCATCCAAAACTCTGCTGCCCGTATCCGAACTCACTTCAAGTCATGTTCACTCATCGCCCCTGTGCTCGCTGACCTACATTGGTTCCCGATCTGGCAACTCCTCGATTTTAAAATTCTCATCCTTGTTTTCAAATCCCACCATGGCCTCACCCCTCCCTATCTCTGCAACCTCCTCCAGCCCTAAAACCCTCCAAGATCTCTGCACTCCTCCATATCTGGCCTCTTGCACATCCTCGGTTTTCATTGCATCACCATTGGTGACCGCGCAGTCAGCTGGCTGGGCCCTAAGTTCTGGAATTCCCTTACTATGTTAAAGACGCTTTTTAAATTGCAAGTTGTTGTTGTTAGGACCGCGATTGCAATTTTGAGGTACAAATGGATGGAATGTGTAATTATGTCTGCGTGCAATTCCAATCAGTTTTTTCCATTATAACTTCCTATGTCCACATTTATAATGGAAACTGCCTGCATAAAATTTGTCACACTGTAATTATATCCTCCTGCCAGTGGAGGCCTGCAGCACCACCACGAGCATGATGGTACAATTACAGCATGACAATTTACATAGGCTGTAGACAGAGGAATTTATAATGGAACTATAAAAATAAAGACATAATGCATGGCTAAAATGGGGTCTGAATTATGTCTGTGCTCTCTGGTTCAAAAAAATATCTTCCATCTGCTCGGTGCCCTGTGTACAACACGACAGGAGATCAACTAATATATAAAATCTGTGAGGCCCTGCTGATAGCACAAAACCTTGTTAACAGTAAGCTTGGACCAGAACCCTTGAGGTTAGCAAGTTTCTATGCTGACAGCCTCAGAAAATTACCCATATATGTATAAAATAGGGTCCATCTAAAACCTGAAGATATCAGCCTCCTGGCTTAAACTCCTAGGTAACCTGCTGTGAGTTGTATGCACACTGTTTTAATCTAAGCCAGCTGACCAAACCAAAAATAAATGGTTTATATAAAAGCAAATATGTCACTTTCAAAAAGAAACCAATGGCCAATTATATCAGTAAATGTCTGCACTGTCGGGTGAAACTTTTCTTATGCTGTTTCGAGGTCCAGTTCACACAGAGAAGAAAAAATAAGGCTCCACCTTCAGATCTATATTTCAAAATCTTACCTTGTTGGTAACGGGCGGTCCCAAGGCAGGGTTTCCCTGAGTGCAACCGGTTCAGGGCAAACCAGTCTTGCAGTGGGGGCCTCCAAAAGGCGTAAGGCCCCCTTATTTGCATACGCAAAGGGTCTGATGCCTGTTTCAGGCATGAGTACTGCACAGCAATTTTTTTATCCATTCACAATATGACAGGCGGCAAACTTCTGGCCAAAAATGTGCACGCACTTCCAGCCCGCCATATTGGGGCTTTAGTAGGCCCGTCAGCGCCCGAAAAACAGGTGCTGTGTGGCCAAATTTATAGGCCATAGCTTTCGTTCTGCTTGCTTGTTGAAACAATTGTTTTTCAGTATCCGTGATCTAATGTGTTTTGGTGACATGCTGTGCTGAAATGATCGTGTCACAGATGGGACTGTTTGTGTGGACAAGCGGTCTAAAACCAACTCAGTATTGCTGCTCATGTAATGAACAAATGTAAATACTTGAGGCTGGAATTCTCCATGACACAGTTCAGAACACTGGTCTGAGGATTTTGTTTTTTTTTATTCGTTCATGGGATGTGGGCGTCGCTGGCGAGGCCGGCATTTATTGCCCATCCCTAATTGCCCTTGAGAAGGTGGTGGTGAGCCGCCTTCTTGAACCGCTGCAGTCCGTGTGGTGAAGGTTCTCCCACAGTGCTGTGAGGAAGGGAGTTCCAGGATTTTGACCCAGCGACGATGAAGGAACGGCGATATATTTCCAAGTCGGGATGGTGTGTAACTTGGAGGGGAATGTGCAGGTGGTGTTGTTCCCATGTGGCTGCTGCTCTTGTCCTTCTAGGTGGTAGAGGCCGTGGGTTTGGGAGGATCTGTCGAAGAAGCCTTGGCGAGTTGCTGCAGTGCATCCTGTGGATGGTACACACTGCAGCCACAGTGCGCCGGTGGTGAAGGGAGTGAATATTTAGGGTGGTGGATGGGGTGCCAATCAAGTGGGCTGCTTTGTCCTGGACGGTGTCGAGCTTCTTGAGTGGTGTTGGAGCTGCACTCATCCAAGCAAGTGGAGAGTATTCCATCACACTCCTGACTTGTGCCTTGTAGATGGTGGAAAGGCTTTGGAGAGTCAGGAGGTGAGTCACTCGCCGCTGAATACCCAGCCTCTGACCTGCTCTCGTAGCCACAGTATTTATATGGCTGGTGAGTTAAGTTTCTGGTCAATGGTGACCCCCAGGATGTTGATGGTGGGGGATTCGGCGATGGTAATGCCGTTGAATGTCAAGGGGAGGTGGTTAGACTCTCTCTTGTTGGAGATGGTCATTGCCTGGCACTTATCTGGTGCGAATGTTACTTGCCACTTATGAGCCCAAGCCTGGATGTTGTCCAGGTCTTGCTGCATGCGGGCTCGGACTGCTTCATTATTTGAGGGGTTGCGAATGGAACTGAACACTGTGCAATCATCAGCGAACATCCCCATTTCTGACCTTATGATGGAGGGAAGGTCATTGATGAAGCAGCTGAAGATGGTTGGGCCTAGGACACTGCCCTGAGGAACTCCTGCAGCAATGCCCTGGGGCTGAGATGATTGGCCTCCAACAACCACTACCATCTTCCTTTGTGCTAGGTATGACTCCAGCCACTGGAGAGTTTTCCCCCTGATTCCAGTTGACTTCAATTTTACTAGGGCTCCTTGGTGCCATACTCGGTCAAATGCTGCCTTAATGTCAAGGGCAGTCACTCTCACCTCACCTCTGGAATTCAGCTCTTTTGTTGTGAGCAAATTAACAGTCTAGTCAGTTTAATCAAATTAATAATATCTAGATTACACTGTATCTGTACAGTAAATGTTATGATTTAAAGAGTAACAATTTCAAAAGAACTATTTCAAACTTACACTCCAGGAATTAGTGCTGTTTACCCCCATTCATTTCTGGAAATAGGTGTTTATTGTCCCAATTGCTTCTATAAAAGTGCCATGGAATGAGACTACTATGCAGAGAGGTGAAGTACTGCTGTTCACAATGGGGTCATTTTAGAGCCAGCGTTGCTAGTTCCAAACATATGGAGACTGTAGAATCTATGAACCTTGGAAGGCATGGTCTATGGTAAAGGAAACCACATTGTGAGCCGTGCTTTTAGATATTGTTTTACAGTCCACAGCACAGCCTGAGCTAAACGGATACAATACTCATACTGCGTCTCTCTTCCTCTCTGATTGTTGTTGTCATATCTTCCGCTCTTCTCCCTTGGAGAATAGTATGAAGTTGTAGAAGGATTTGCAGGCTGATTAACAGGCTGGCAGGCTGCGATATGAACACTCCTTCCATGGCCATAACCATCTTGATACCAGCGAAAAGGGTGGTTAGTCCTTTACAGCGGGAGGGTTTTACGAGCACCAGCAATCCATATGGTAAGGGAGAGGTTTGGGTGCGCCACCCACATCAACCAGCCATGAGTATCCTGCTGAATATCAACCCAAAATTCAGTGGCCCTGTAGCCACTCGTCTGGAGCAAAGTTCAAACCCTATACCTTCTGACTCTGAGGAGGGAATGCTATCACTAAGCTAAAGGCCCGTTCCTTCTAATTTCTGGAGTCCTGAGTACTCTCTTTCACCGTTACAAGCGGCAAAAAAATAGACAGTTTTAGCCAATGAGTTGATGTAACTCCCTGTAGGGAGTATGTTGCCTAGTCAGAAGATGCGTCTGGATAAGAAAAGCTGAACTTATTCGATTCCAATAGCTGAAACAGTCACAATGTACAAACGATCCATCGTATTGTCAGCTAATCGATTGTAGAGGTACTTTGGACACGAATTACTAAAGCTTCTGAGTTTGCTAATGGTTGCAATAAAGTGGTATTTTAACTTTGCAAACATCCAATGGTCCAGTGATGAGCATTGAAACGGCTCTTATCAAAGTCACAAATGACATCCTATGTGACTGTGACCATGGTAAACTCCCTCCTCATCCTTCTTGACCTGTCTGCAGCCTTTGACACAGTTGACCCTACCATCCTCCTCCAATTCCTCTCCTCCATTGTCCAGCTGGGTGGGACTGCCCTCTCCTGGTTCCATTCCTATCTATCCAGTCGTAGCCAGAGAATCACCCGCAGTGGCTTCTCTTCCCGCTCCCGCACCGTTACCTCTGGAATCCCCCAAGGATCTATCCTTGGCCCCCTCCTGTTTCACATCTACATGCTGCCTCCGGCGACATCATCTGAAAACACAACATCTGGTTCCACATGTACGCTGACCACACCCAGCTCGACCTCACCACCACCTCCCTCGACCCCTCCACTGCCTCTGATTTGTTACGCTGCTTGTCCGACATGCAGTACGAGATAAGCAGAAGTTCCTTCAACTAAATATTGGGAAGACCAAAGCCATTGTCTTCAGTCCACGCCACAAACTCCGTTCCCTAGCCACTGACTCCATCCCTCTCCCTGGCCACTGTCTGAGGCTGAACCAGACCGTTTGCAACCTTGGCGTCCTCTTTGACCTCGAGAGCTTCTAACTCCATATCCGCTCCGTCACCAAGATCGCCTACTTCCACCTCCATAACATCGCCAGTCTCTGCCCCTCCCTCAGCTCATCTGCTGCTGAAACCCTCATCCATGCCTTTGTTACCACTAGACTTGAATATTCCAATGCCTCCCATCTTCCACCGCCCATAAACTTGAGCTCATCCAAAACTCTGCTGCCCGTATCCTAACTTGCACCAAGTCCCGTTCACCCATCACCCCTGTGCTCGCTGACCTACGTTGGCTCCCCGTCCGGCAATGCTTCGATTTTAAAATTCTCATCCTTGTTTTCAAATCCCCAACGGCCTCGTCCCTCCCTATCTCTGTAACCTCCTCCTGCCCAACAACCCTCCAAAATCGCTGCGTTCCTCCAAATCTGGCCTCTTGCGCATTCCTGATTTTAATCGCTCCACCATTGGCGGCCGTGCTTTCAGCTGCCTAGGCCCTAAGCTCTGCAATTCCCTCCCTAAACCTCTCCGCCTCTCCACCTCTCTCTCCTCTTTTAAGACGCTCCTTAAAACGTATCTCTTTGACCAAGCTTTTGATTACCTGCTCTAATATCTCTTTGCGTGGCTCGGTGTCAAATTTTATTTGATAATCACTCCTGTGAAGCGCCTTGAGACGTTTTACTACGTTAAAGGTGCTATATAAATGCAAGTTGTTGTTGTTTGTTTGTTGTTGTTGTTGACTGAGCTGCTGATCCAGACGACATTTACCCAGGTATAGTCATTAATAGTAACGGCTCCGCATGGGGACTGATTACTAGTGGAGTCCTGCAGGGATCAATGTGCGGACCTCGATGTAGATGTTCGGGGTACTCTCTGCAAGTTCACAGATGACATGAAGATCAGTGCTGGTGTCAGAACCCTTGAGAAGAAGAAAGATTACAATCTGATCTCAAAACGATGGGGGGGTGGGGGTAGGTGGTGGGTGGTGGGCCCAGATCTAGCAGATGACATTTAATGTAGTGTAATACATGTTGCTAGGGCTAATGTCAAGCATATGTATATCATGCTGGCACCTGAAGTCCGTTGAAAGGGAAACAGTCCTGAATATTAGAGTGCATGAGTCACTAAAAGCTCACGACCAGGTTGAGAGGCCATAGCGAAAGCAAACAGGGTATTTACATGCATAGCTAGGACGATACAACGGAAAACACTGGGCACCATAGTCTCCCTGTACAAGACCTCGGTTGGGCAACATCTAGAATACTGTGTACAGTTCTGATACCCTCACATGGTGACAGATACTGAGGCCCTAGAAAAGGTTCAGTGGAGAGCCACTAGGATAAAAACCCTTAGCTATCATGATAGACTCAGGGAACTGGGTCTCTTTTACAGTAGTAAAGCATAAACTTCAGGGTTAATTAACTGAAGTATTTAAAATGATGAAGAGACTGACTGTTCTGTGTATGTGTGGACAGAGTATCTGAATTAGATAAGTTCAGGAGAAGGAGGGGAAGTATAGAACTAGGTTAGGTGTTAGGTAGCTTTTCTTTTCCCAGAGCATTACTTACCTTTGGAATAAGTTTCTGGCTCATGCAGTGGATCCAGATTTATGGCAAATGTTCAAAAGGGAGTTGGACATGTCCCTGAAAGAAAGCACTATCTCTGGATATAAAAAAGGTCACCAGAAGAACTCCCTGATCTTCTTCAAGTAACGCCATGGATCGTTTACATCCACCTGAACAGACAGATGGGGCCTCGGTGTGACATCTCATCATTTCAGGGGATTAACTAAAGCAAAGAGGGAGGGTAGAACAGATGATCAAGATATAAATGTGCTACCTGCCAATACAAGGAGGTGCGTATGGATTTAACAACCTATAAAGAGGTGTATTTGAAAATCTGGAAAGAGGTGAAAGTGCAGGTTGATAAACAAAGGCCCTTCAGTCAGATTGCGGAAAAGCATTTGAAAGATAAATTGTGAGTAAACAGATCTAGGATGGAAGGGAATACACTGGACTGTGAATGGGAGAAATTTCACAGGACAATCAGAGTGACAACTGAGATCTGGTATCAACTTTCAGACTGGGGATCACAGAGTATGCAGGTGAAAAATAAGATACCATTCTGGATGTTTTTGCATTGAGCTTAGTTGGAACAGGGTTGGGATCAAAGGTGGAAAGGCTAGACTGAGAAGTAGAGTGGCAATTGAAGTGGCCACATGGAGGTCAGGCTCACAATTGGGGACAAGACAGAGAAAGAAGAAAAGAAAGAATTTTGCATTTATGTAGCGCCTTTCATGACCTCAGGACATCCCAAAGCGCTTTACAGCCAGTGAAGTACTTTTGAAGTGTAATACCGTTATAATGTAAGCAGCCAGAAAGCAATCACCCAATCTGCATTTGGTTCCTCCAATATAGAGACTGCACTGTGAGCAATGCATACAGAATACTAGATTGGAGGAATTACTTGCACAGTGTGTTTCAGGCCGTAGATAATTAGATAGAAACATATGGATAAGTGCTACATCTGCTGTGGTTGCATGGGAAGGTGCAGAGGGCTGAATAGTGGAAGGGGCAGCGATCAAGGATATCATGGAAGCAGGAGACCCTTCAGAAAATAGAGAGGAGAGGAGAGGGAAGGGGAAGATGTTCTGCATGCTGGGATCATGTGGTTGATGGCTGGATGGTGGAATATGATCTGGGGATAGGAAGGTGATTTGGTTGAAAGATGAAACTCTATCATTTTTGTGAGAGAAGGGGTGACTGTGGTGACATGGGAATTTTTTTTTTTATTCGTTCATGGGATGTGGGCATCGCTGGCGAGGCCAGCATTTATTGCCCATCCCTAATTGCCCTTGAGAAGCTGGTGATGAACCGCCTTCTTGAACCGCTGCAGTCCGTGTGGTGAAGGTTCTCCCACAGTGCTGTTAGGAAGGGAGTTCCAGGATTTTGACCCAGCGATGATGAAGGAACGGCGATATATTTCCAAGTCGGGATGGTGTGTGACTTGGAGGGAAACGTGCAGGTGGTGTTGTTCCCCTGTGCCTGCTGCCTTTGTCCTTCTAGGTGGTAGAGTTTGCAGGTTTGGGAGGTGCTGTCGAAGAAGCCTTGGCGAGTTGCTGCAGTGCATCCAGTGGATGGTACACACTGCAGCCACGGTGCACCGGTGGTGAAGGGAGTGAATGTTTAGGGTGTTGGATGAGGTGCCAATCAAGGGGCTGCTTTGTCCTGGATGGTGTCGAGCTTCTTGAGTGTTGTTGGAGCTGCGCTCATCCAGGCAAGTGGAGAGTATTCCATCACACTCCTGACTTGTGCCTTGTAGATGGTGGAAAGGCTTTGGGAAGTCAGGAGGTGAGTCACTCGCCACAGAATACCCAGCCTCTGACCTGCTCTTGTAGCCACAGTATTTATGTGGCTGGTCCAATTAAGTTTCTGGTCAGTGGTGACCCCCAGGATTTTGATGGTGGGGGATTCGGCGATGGTAATGCTGTTGAATGTCAAGGGGAGGTGGTTAGACTCTTTCTTGTTGCAGATGGTCATTGCCTGGCACTTGTCTGGCGTAAATGTTACTTGCCACTTATGAGCCCAAGCCTGGATGTTGTCCAGGTCTTGCTGCATGCGGGCATGGACCGCTTCATTATCTGAGGGGTTGCGAATGGAACTGAACACAGTGCAATCATCAGCGAACATCCCCATTTCTGACCTTATGATGGAGGGAAGGTCATTGATGAAGCAGCTGAAGATGGTTGGGCCTAGGACACTGCCCTGAGTAACTCCTGGGAAAGACATAAGAACATAAGAAATAGGAGCAGGAGTAGGCCATACGGCCCCTCGAGCCTCCTCCACCATTCAATAAGATCATGGCTGATCTTTGCCCTCTATTCCACTTTCCCGCACAATCCCCATATTACTTGATTCGTGATGAAGGACCTGATTGAACACCGATAAAACCATTGGTGACCATGAGAACAAGGTAAGTGGTGCCCTGAGTGAGTCAGTTCTGTGAGACCGGGGACCCCATTAGCAATGTATATATTTTTTAAAAGATACAACAACAACAACAACAACAACAACGCCTTGCACGTATAGAACACTTTTAAATAACAATGTGATTCCCCTTTAAAATGAACTGACAGATTCCCTTGAAACAAACTGCAAATGATTACAAAAACTGCACAGAGTTTTAAAAATCTTTTTCTTGCATCCAATCTTCCCATTTTATCCTACTCCTGCCCAACACAAGCTGACTCAGTTGTATAGTCTTTAACATTTGATGGCATATCACATTTTAAATCCTCCAAACCATAAGATGCACTGCCACCCTGATATGCTTTTAGCTAAAACTGTAAGACTCTTTGGACGAACAACACAGTAATTCCAAAGGTTTTATTGATGTAGGAAGTGTCTGAAGCTTTGGTTGGCAAAAATTTAATTCTGAACAAGGCAAATACTGTGAATCAATAAGCTTGAGCCAATCTTATGTGTTTTCATTAAAAGGTGACACAAAATGAAATTCCTTTGGTACTGGCTGGTATTGATCTGATGGATGGAGCTTTGTGATACCACAGACAGTGTTGGTGTAAGTTGTCCAAAGAGAATTCTGATCATGTAGAGGGGAGGGAACATTACACTTTGTTCTGGTCCTAAACTCAATGTACCAAATCTCTAAAGTGGCTGATGGGATAATAGAACAGGCAGAGTGCAGTAATCCCTATTTATCAGAGACAGTGCGGGTAACCAGTAATGACAGCGTCTGAAGGGTATGAAATTGCAGTGAGCTGGCTCTGAGCCAATTGCCAAGATCTCTCCAAAGAGCAGGGTTGCTGGGACACATCAGGGCATTTAAATAGTGTCCCTCAGAACTATAATGGCTTCCCTGATATATTCTTAGCATAATTTTCACATTAGAAGCACAACGTTTATACTTTAAGTCCTGGGATAGCGATTGATGGTGGATACTGTGCTAAGTAATGCTTCAAATCTGCCTGCGAATCTTTAACAACAACAACTTGCCTTTATATAGCGCCTTTAACATAGTAAAATGTCCCAAGGTGCTTCGCAGGAGCGTTATCAGACAAAATTTGACACAGAGTCACATAAGGAGATATTAGGACAGGTGAACAAAAGGTTGGACAAAGAGGTAGGTTTTAAGGAGCGTCTTAAAGGAGGAGAGAGAGTAGTGAGGCAGAGAGGTTTAAGAAGGGAACTCCCTGCATAAACAGCTAATGGTTTAATTAAAAAGAAACTGGCAATAAAACAATAGATGGTTGCAAAAATTATTTTAAAAAGTTGACTGAAAATTTGTAGAAAGAGTCCTTCACGAAAAACAATAATCAAAAATTAGCGCTGCTGTGAAGAGGCATCTGCAGCGATGCTAAAGCAACAGTATAAATCCTGGCTTGGGTCATGACCTGGGTAATTGGGGGCGGGGGTGGGGCGAGACTCCCTGGTGGAGAGGCACATGGCTTAGCGCATGAAGTATAACTCGAGTGCAGGGTCCCACATGTATTTAAAAGCGCTCATGGGGCTCCCATGGATTCCAGGCATTTTACAAACATACGAAGAGTTTATTTGAACTTACCGAGAGTGCAGCTGCTCCTGCCTATGCTGTCATAATATTTAAAATGTAACAGGCAGGATTACATCACCCATCACCCCTGTGCTCGATGACCTACATTGACTCCCCAGTTTGGCAAACCCTCGATTTTATAATTCTCATCCTTGTTTTCAAATCCTTCCATGGCCTCGCCCCGCCCAACTCTGTAAACTCCCCCAGCCCTTCAACCCTCTGAGATAGAATCTTAGATTCATAGAATCAGGTCTCTGCCCTCCTTCAATTCTGGCCTCATGTGCAACCCCGATTTTCATTGCTTCACCATTGGCAGCCGTGCCTTCAGATGCCTCGGCCCTAAGTTCTGGAATTCCCTTCCTAAACCTCTCTGCCTCTCTACCTCTCGTCCTTTAAGACATGCCTTAAAACCTACCTCTTTGACCAAACTTGTTGTCACCTGTCTTAAATATCTCCTCATGTGACTCGGTGTCAAATTTTGTCTGATAACGCTCTTGTGAAGCGCTTTGGGAAGTTTTACTACGTTAAAAGTGCTATATAAATGCAAGTAGTTGTTGTTGTTGTTGATGATTAGAGCTCTATACCCCTGTGTGCGGAGCTCTCCCTTGGTCGAGAGAAACTCGGCAGTGTAAATGAGGTACTGCCTGGTTGCAGCCTATGCTGTAGCTACTGGTCACACACTGGCAGCTACAATATGAGCATAACCTACAATATGTTTTACAATAAACCTCTGACGCTGAATGACTCATTTCCTCCCTGCCTCAAATGTAAAAGATTTCAAAGGTTTTGTGCTGTTTAACAGTCAACCTTTACAACAATCCCACAGTTTGAGCTAATTCTCAATGGTTTATGGTCATATAAGAAAATAAATGGTCTAGGACATCAAGGTATTAATTGCAGTCTTTTGTTAAGTATTGTGAGCATTACGGCTTGTACTATTCTTTGGACAAATCTAATTCTGACACTAAATAATGTTTTGCATAATTTCATATTAATTAAAGAGTATCATAGTAAGTATAGCATAGGAGAAAGCCATTCGGCCCATCATGCCTGTGTTGGATCTTTGAAAGAGTTATCCATTTTGTCCCATTCCCCTACTCTTTCCCCATAGCCCTGTAAATGTTTTTCCCTTCAAGTATTTATCCAATTCTGCTTTGAAAGTTACTACTGAATCTGCTCCCACCAGCCTTTCAGGCAGCGCATTCAGATCAGAACTCGCTGTGTAAAAAAATGTTTCCTCATGTCATCTCTGGCTCTTATAACCCAGAATTTCCTCGATGTGGTTTTACACCGCTGTTGCACCTTTAAAATAACATGTTACATCTGCTCCTGTCCGCTAGAGGGAGTTTTTTTTTATTCGTTCATCGGATGTGGGCGTCGCTGGCGAGGCCGGCATTTATTGCCCATCTCTAATTGGTGGTAGTGAGCCGCCTTCTTGAACCGCTACAGTCCGTGTGGTGAAGGTTCTCCCACAGTGCTGTTAGGAAGGAAGTTTCAGGATTTTGACCCAGCGACGATGAAGGAACGGCGATATATTTCCAAGTCGGGATGGTGTGTGACTTGGAGGAGAACTTGCAGGTGGTGTTGTTCCCATGTGCCGACTGCTCTTGTTCTTCTAGGTGGTAGAGGTCGCGGGTTTGGGAGGTGCTGTCGATGAAGCCTTGGCGAGTTGCTGCAGTGCATCCTGTGGATGGTACACACTGAAGCCACAGTGCGCCGGTGGTGAAGGGAGTAAATGTTTAAGGTGGTGGATGGGGTGCCAATCAAGCGGGCTGCTTTGTCCTGGCTGATGTTGAGCATCATGAGTGTTATTGGAGCTGTACTCATCCAGGCAAGTGGAGAGTATTCCATCACATTCCTGACTTGTGCCTTGTAGATGGTGGAAAGGCTTTGGGGAGTCAGGAGGTGAGTCACTCGCTGCAGAATACCCAGCCTCTGACCTGCTCTTGTAGCCACAGTATTTATATGGCTGGTCCAGTTAAGTTTCTGGTCAATGGTAACCCCCAGGATGTTGATGGTGGGGGATTCGGCGATGGTAATGCTGTTGAATGTCAAGAGGAGGTGGTTAGACTCTCTCTTGTTGGAGATGGTCATTGCCTGGCACTTGTCTGGCGCGAATGTTACTTGCCACTTATCAGCCCAAGCCTGGATGTTGTCCAGGTCTTGCTGCATGCGGGCTCGTACTGCTTCATTATTTGAGGAGTTGCGAATGGAACTGAACACTGTGCAATCATCAGCGAACATCCCCATTTCTGACCTTATGATGGAGGGAAGGTCATTGATGAAGCAGCTGAAGATGGTTGGGCCTAGGAAACTGCCTTGAGGAACTCCTGCAGCAATGTCCTGTAGCTGAGATAATTGGCCTCCAGCAACCACTACCATCTTCCTTTGTTCTAGGTATGACTCCAGCCACTGGAGAGTTTTCCCCCTGATTCCCATTGACTTCAATTTTACTAGGGCTCCTTGGTGCCGCATTGGGTCAAATGCTGCCTTGATATCAAGGGCAGTCACTCTCACCTCACCTCTGGGATTCAGCTCTTTTGTCCATGTTTGGACCAAGGCTGTAACGAGGTCTGGAGCCGAGTGGTCCTGGCGGAACCCAAACTGAGCATCGGTGAGCAGGTTATTGGTGAGTAAGTGCCACTTGATAGCACTGTCGACGATACTTTCCATCACTTTGCTGATGATTGAGATGAGACTGATGGGGCGGTAATTGGCCAGATTGGATTGGTCTTGTTTTTTGTGGAGAGGACATACATGGGCAATTTTCCAAATTGTCGGGTAGATGCCAGTGTTGTAGCTGTACTGGAACAGTTTGGCTAGAGGCACAGAGGTTCACAGAGGTTTCCTGGGTGTGTCCATTCGCATATCTATTGGTGCAAGCATTGGTGTAAAACCCGTGTAAAATGGGTGCAAGTAGCTGAGCCGTGTGCAGCCGTTTAAAAGTGTTGTTCAGCCTGCACTCTTCAGCATCATTCGAGGAGACAAGCAAGTCAGTCATACTGCTTCTTTCTTTCATTTTTCTCTCAAATTACTTCATTCCATTTCTCACCAATATCTTGGGTATATTTTGACAGCATTATGACTATTAAAATGCCATCTGCGCCCAGAGGGCAGTAGGGCAGGGCTACAGTCAGGAGAATGACCCAGAGTGTCTCCGACGAAGTCCTCCAAACCCTCCTGGATGAGATTCAAGCCAGGAGGTAGCGACTGCCGGGTCTGCAATCCAACAAGTCCGGCGGGATTGTCAGTCATGCCACCTGGAGTGAGGTGGCACTGTCTACAACTCCTTCATTTCCACCACTGCAGATCAATGTCAAAATGATTTCAATGACTTGACCAGGACTGGCAAGGTAATACACTCACCATTTTCTGCCTTTGGTCCTTGCCCACCCTGGACACAACCATATTCTTCACACTCTTCACCCTTCACTCTGCATTCTGGTTAAGAGCGCCTCTATCTCCCTATCCAGTACTATGGCTACACTGGTCCTCCAACACACAGCAACTTCCTTCTACAACCCCAAAGCAGTTTCTTCTACTGTAACACCCTCACGTATCTTCGTTCACCTGTTCTATGCCATTTGCCACGCGCTCCTTAACTACCAGCCTTATCCTTATTTATTTATCTCTTTGCAGGAGAAGTTGGCACAAAATGCCCAGCTAAGGGTGGCCACTAGAGGGTGTATCCCCATCTTCAAACACTTCATACCCTACAACAACAAAGCAATGCAGCTCATGGGCACGCATTCGGCTATTGCCGTGGCAGATGCTGAAATCGGTGGCTTCTTGTCATCAGGTTAATATTGGACCCCCTATAATGTCTCCCTGGCAGCCCTCTGCTGCACCACACCTACTCAGACTTGCATCCCCTTACGAGTTCTCCTCCATCCCGAGGGGGTCACGCTTGTCCTTTCTTACCTTCTCCCATCCTTACCTGCAGAGCCACCACATCAATGGAGGTAGGTGATGCGGAGGAGGAGGAGGAGGAGATTCCACAACCATTGCTCCCCCTCGTCGCATATGGAGATGATGATGAGGAGGAGGAAGACCAGCCCAGGGCTACACTTCTACCTGATTCAAACTGCCTGTCTACCTCTGCCCCGAACCACTCTATGTTGCTATCGGTAGCACTTGCTTCACCTCTCAGGCACCAGCTCCGAGATTTTCACTCGAATTAGATAGTTACATTAAGTTACATTGAGTTACATCTAGTCTACAGCACAGAAACAAGCATTCAGCCCAACTGGTCTATGCCGGCATTTATGCTCCTCACGAGCCACCTCCCACCCCTCTTCATCTAACCCTGCCAGGATACCCTTCTATTCCTCTCTCCCTCACGTACTTATCTAGCTTCCCCTGAAATGCATCTATGCTATTTGCCTCAACCACTCCTTGTGGTAGTGGGTTGCACAATTGGATTCCCAATTGGATTTATTCGTGACTATCTGACCTCTAGTTTTGGACTCCCCCACAAGTGGAAACATTTTCTCTACATCTACCCTATCAAACCCTCTATCAGGTCACTCCTCAGCCTTCTCTTTTCTAGAGAAAAGAGCCCCAACCTGTTCAGATAGTGGTTGTGAGGAATTGGCATAGGATGAGCACGGAAGTCCTGGAGGAATGGGAAGTGGGGGAGGATGTTCTCCCCCCCTTCTTAGCGGAGACTGCAGAGAAGGCTGCCCATGGCTTCAGAGCTGTGGGACCCAGAATTCATGAGCCTGAAAAGAAGGACGTTTGAGGAACATTGTACCTACGTGCAGAAGCTGAGGACAAGATGTGCAGAAACTGACAGGCGTGACTGTCGCGTCTAAACCTCAGAAGCTTTGTCTTCCTTGCAGACACCAATGCAGCAAGTGGACTCTGCAGCAAGTTCCAGCTAAGAGACAGTCAGGGACCAATTGGGGCCTCCACCTCCACGGACGTACAGACTGCAACTGGAGGCAATAGGGGACAAGTTCGACTGCAGCTTGGATTACAGCCTCCAGCCCGTGGCCGCTGCTGCGTCTCAGGGCTTTCAGGATCGAATAGCTGCCATTGGACCACCTTTGCTACTTATCAGTGGGGCCACAGCTCCATGGCCCAGTGGAATCTCGGTGGCTGATGTCCAGTCGGCTGATACTGCCATCTCTTAGGGCAGCAACAAATGCCAAGACTCCAGAGCCCCATGCCAGTGGAATATGGGCGGGAAAACCAAGCTGCCAGGGAGAACCCTCCAGTGATGCAGGTGGCAGCCGTTCCATACCAGGAACCAGCTGTCGTGAGTTGAGTGCCAACTCAGTCCAGTGACCCCTCTCTACAGGGAGCCACCCATCTCCTAAGTCCTTCAGGTGGCACTTAGAAGAAGCACTAGAGTAGGAGATAAAACAATATGTTTAGGCAGCAAAGGGAAGCACGGTTAAGGAAAAAGTAGGGTGACTGCGGTGGGGGTGTGGTGGGTTGTGGTTGTCAGGGGTTAGAAAATCTCTGCATGGGGCGAAAGTGGCACTCAGTCAAAATGAAGTACAGGTCTCAGTAAACGCAAAGCAAAGGCCGCTTTCAGAAACCAGTAACCAGTGAGCAAAGTTTGGTGACTCTTCAAAGCTCTCGAATTACTCATTTTCACCTGGATCAGGAGGCAGGGGAAGCTGCTGCTCCTCTTTTAATTGGAGTGCAAGGTACCCAGAGTGCATTTGAGTTGAATAACTTTAGATTTTAACCACCGCTCCCATTTTCTCGGACAGCAGGTGATGGTAATGGAGGATGGCTGCACCAGAGTCTCTGGGAGTGGAGGAGACGTGGGCTGGTGCTTGGAGTGTCGATCTCCCTTGGGTCTACCCACCTGTCTCGGCCATATTCCCGGGTCGCGGGAACCTACTCCTCTTTGCCAGATTTTCCATGTTTCCCCCCCCACTCTGCTATTCTGCTGTAACCATTTACATCTCCTCCAGACCCATCTTTTGTTCCTTTACTTGTCCCATTACCAGCCCCTTTTGCCTTGTACCATCTTCCCTTTTGTCATTTAATCACTCCTGCCCTCCACCCTATCACAGACATTCCCTTTTGTTGTTTCCTTCCCCCCCCCCCCCCCCACCCCTTCCTTTTCCCTAGTTTTGTGCTTGGGTAAAAACTGTTAATCAATAACATGGAATCAGAGAATCATACAGCACAGAAGTAGGCCATTCGGCCCATCGTGCCTGTGTCGGCTCTCTGAAAGAGCTACGAATTAATCCCATTCCCATGCTCTTCCCCCATAGCCCTGCAAATTTATCCTTTTTAATATCTAGCTCCCTTTTGAAAGTTACTATTAAATCTGCTTCCAACACTTTTTCAGTCAATGCATTCCAGATCATAACAACTCGTTGAGTAAAGGTATCTCTCCTCACCTCCCCCCTGGCTTTTTTGGCAATTATCTTAAATCTGTGTCCCCTGGTTACCGACCCTCCTGCCAGTGGAAAAAGTTTCTCTCTATAAGAACATAAGAAATAGGAGCAGGAGTAGACCATACGGCCCCTCGAGCCTGCTCCGCCATTCAATAAGACCATGGCTGATCTTCGACTCAACTCCGCTTTCCCACCCAATCCCCATATCTCTTGATTCCCCTAGAGTCCAAAAATCTATCCATCTCAGTCTTGAATATATTCAATGACTCAGCATCCACAGCCCTCTGGGGTAGAGAATTCCAAAGATTCACAATCCTCTGAGTGAAGAAATTCCTCCTCATCTCAGTCTTGAATGGCCGACCCCATATTCTGTGATTATGCCCCTTAGTTCTAGACTCTCCAGCCAGGGGAAACAATCTCTCAGCATGTACCCTGTTAAGCCCCCTCAGAATCGAATATGTTTCAGTGAGATCACCTCTCATTCTTCTAAACTCCAGAGAGTATAGGCCCATTCTACTCAATCTCTCTTCATAGGACAACCCTCTCATCCCAGGAATTAATCTAGTGAACCTAGTTGCACCGCTTCTAAGGCAAGTATCTCCTTCTTGAGATAAGGAGACCAAAGCTGTACGCTGTACTCCAGGTGAGGTCTCACTAAAACCCTGTACAACTGTAGTAAGACTTCCTTACTCTTGTACTCCAACTCCCTTGCAATAAAGGCCAACATGCCATTTGCTTTCCTAATTGCCTGCTGTACCTGCATATACTAACTTTTTGTGTTTCTTGTACAAGGACATCAACATTTAATAGTTTCTGACCATTTAAAAAAATATTCTGTTTTTCTATTCTTCTTACCAAAGTGAATAACCTCTCATTTCCCCACATTATATTCCATCTGCCACCTTCTTACCCACTCACTTAATCTGTCAATATTCCTTTGCAGACTTTTTTGTCCTCCTCACAGCTCACTTTCCCACCTATCTTTGTATCGTCAGCAAACAGATACATTCAACTCAGTCCCTTCATCCAAGTCATTAATATAGATTGTAAATAGCTGTGGCCCAAGCACTGATCCTTGCGGCACCCCACTAGTTACAGCCTGCCAACCTGAGAATGACCAGTTTTTCCCTACTCTCTGTTTTCTGTACTTTAACCAATCCCTTTTGCATGCAAATATATTACCCCTAACCCCATGAGCCCTTACATTGTGTAACAACCTTTTATATGTCACCTTATTGAATGCCTTTTGAAAATCCAAATATACTACATCCACTGGTTCTCCTTTATCTACCCTGCTAGTTACATCCTCAAAAAATTCTAATAAATTTGTCAAACACGATTTCCCTTTCATAAAACCACATTGACTCTGCCTAATCATATTATGATGTTCTAAGTGCCCTGTTACCACTTCCTTAATAATGGATTCCAGCATTTTCCCGACGACCGATGTCAGGCTAACTGGCCTGTTTTCTCTCTCCCTCCCTTCTTCAATAGCGGGGTAACATTTGCTACCTTCCAATCCACTGGGACTGTTCCAGAATCTAGGGAATTTTGGAAGATCATAACCAATGCAACCACTATCTCTGCAGCCACCTCTTTTAGAACCCTCGGATGTAGGCCATCAGGTCCAGGGGATTTGTCGGCTTTTCGTCGCTTTAGTTGTCCAGTACTTTTTCTCGAGTGATATTAATTGTTTTAAGTTCCTCACTCTCATTTACCCCTTGGTTCTCCACTATTTTTGGTCTGCTTTTTGCATCTTCTACTGTGAAGACAGATACAAAATATTTGTTTAATGAAACTGCCATTTCCTGATTCCCCATTATAATTTCTCCTGTCTCAGCCTCTAAGGGACCTTTGTTTACTTTTGCTACTCTCTTCCTTTTTACACACTTGTAGAAGCTCTTACAATCCGTTTTTATATTTCTTGCTAGTTTACTTTCATGTTCTACTTTCTCCCTTTTAATCAATTTTTTGGTCGTCCTTTGTTGGTTTCTAAAACTCTCTCTTCTAAAACTATCTACTCTATCAAACATCTTCCAGTTCTGACGAAAGGTCATCAATCTGAAACGTTAACTCAGTTTCTCTCTCCAAAGAGACTCGCGTCTGTAGCACCAATGGCCGACAGGCACTGCTGTGCAAATAAGCCCAAAGAAGGACCAAAAAGATCGAGAAAACTTAGGGGAAGCAATTTAAAGGTGCACACAAGCGCTGGAATTTGCTTCCACCTGAGTTTGCTTGTTTGAAATCGATCCTGCGCCATTCCATCACCGGGTACGGTGAGAAATTTTCTCCCCCCTTCTGTAATAATTGTTCTTTGGAGAAATATTGTAACCATATGGATTTTTGTTACACTTGCCAATCAGACTCAGTTTCACTATTCTTAGCTGTGGCGGTAGCTTAAATTTCGATGCATTTTCCCACGTATAATCTTGGGCACGTAATCCAAAGTGACGTTACAGTGCCGCACTGAAGCATTCAATGAGACATTAAACCAAGGTGCCATCTTCCAGCGGTTCAGATGGACATCAAAGATCCCAAGGCACTAAAGAAGAACAAAGAATTCTGCCGGTGTCTTGGCAACCATTTCTCCCTCAACCAGTGCTGCCAAAAAAAAAATATGAACTAGCTGTTCATCTCGTAGCTGTTTATGAGGCAATTTCTGACGTGGAATGACTGCCAGGTCTTCCGACATAACAGTCACTACATTCCAAAACGTAATTCATTTCGTGAAGTGCCTCAGGACATTTTAACAACATAGTAAAATGCTGGAAAAATGAAAGTGTCTTGTTTTGTTTCTTTATAACCATTCGCACACATGCAGAAAGTTTGCACCTGAGGCAAGGCAGCTAAAAGGCCAAAGGTTTCATTGAGACAAAATGGAACACGACTGTAAATTGAACATTATTCTGTTGATTGCAGATCACTGAACTGTATGTAGGTGCATTGTGATGCCTACTAAATAATCAACACAAAAATAAACAAATGATATTCCCCTAAGATGTCATTCAAATATATCTAATTTTTTAAGTTATGTAACAATTTAAAATTTCAGTGATTTCAGACAAGGATGATAATTGGGAGGTCATAGAGTTATACAGCACGGATAGAGGCCCTTCGGCCCATCGTGTCCGCGCCGGCCATCAAGCCCTGTCTACTCTAATCCCATATTCCAGCATTTGGTCCGTAGCCTTGTATGCTATGGCATTTCAAGTGCTCATCCAAATGCTTCTTGAATGTTGTGAGGGTTCCTGCCTCCACAACCCTTTCAGGCAGTGAGTTCCAGACTCCAACCACCCTCTGGGTGAAAAAGTTCTTTCTCAAATCCCCTCTAAACCTCCCGCCTTTTACCTTGAATCTATGTCCCCTTGTTATAGAACCCTCAACGAAGGGAAAAAGCTCCTTAGTATCCATCCTATCTGTGCCCCTCATAATTTTGTACACCTCAATCATGTCCCCCCTCAGCCTCCTCTGCTCCAAGGAAAACAAACCCAATCTTCCCAGTCTCTCTTCATAGCTGAAGCGCTCCAGCCCTGGTAACATCCTGGTGAATCTCCTCTGCACCCTCTCCAAAGCGATCACATCCTTCCTGTAGTGTGGCGACCAGAACTGCACACAGTACTCCAGCTGTGGCCTAACCAGTGTTTTATACAGCTCCATCATAACCTCCTTGTTCTTATATTCTATGCCTCGGCTAATAAAGGCAAGTATCCCATATGCCTTCTTTACCACCTTATCTACCTGTTCCGCCGCCTTCAGGGATCTGTGAACTTGCACACCAAGATCCCTCTGACCCTCTGTCTTGCCTAGGGTCCTCCCATTCATTGTGTATTCCCTTGCCTTGTTAGTCCCTCCAAAGTGCATCACCTCGCACTTTTCCGGGTTAAATTCCATTTGCCACTGTTCCGCCCATCTGACCAACCCATCTATATCGTCCTGCAGACTGAGGCTATCCTCCTGGCTATTTACCACCCTACCAATTTTTGTATCATCAGTGAACTTACTGATCATACCTTTTACATTCATATCCAAGTCATTAATGTAGACCACAAACAGCAAGGGACCCAGCACCGATCCCTGTGGTACCCCACTGGCCACAGGCTTCCAAGGTGAGTTTAGTTGTCAGATATATAGGTTGATGTCCCACTGTAACATTATTCTTGCTCCAAAGCTCCAAATACACTGAGAAATTATGGAGGGGGGGGGTGGATTTTAACCCTACCGGCCCAGCGGATACCAGGAGGGTGGGCAATTAAAATGCCCCAAGTGATTGACCAGCCGATTTCCCACCTGCTTCACGCCGATCACGATTTTAACCTGCTCGTCTGATCAGGCGGCAAAAGCACTCGGCTGAACCCGGCAGAGTCCTTCTTTAAATACGCAGATCGGGGCCTGATGACGTCATTGGCAGCATCAGGGAGGAATTGTCTCTCTTTACAAGGAGGCCAACAGGCCCTCCTTACGTTCGTGCTAGGGCTGGTGCTGCAGCCAAAATAACTGAGTGTCGCAAGACCCGTGTCCTCCTACTTTGGCAGGTGTCTGTCAGCAATACTACAGGGTCGACTTGGGAGGTTCCTGATGAGCGCATCCTCGCACGAACGCTGATGTCAGCTCAACGAATTTTTGGCTCGATCTGTTCTGTTCAAGTCAAATCAAAAAGTCAGTTTGAAAAGAACCAATGAGTTTTCAAATTCTGAAAGAAAAAAAATTCAGTTTGAATTTCCACGAGACAGAGTAGATTAATTAAGCTCCCACAGTGGAATTTGAAGACAAATAGTCAGTGTGTGTTATTTAAAAGTTATTTACAAGGAGTTAGCTTGCTTCGTGGAGTTGGACTCTTATTCTGCCCACCCAAGGAGTAAAGTGAAAAGTTGACTACTGTCAAGTTATAACTATTTATTTATAGTTACTTATATCCTTGTTCACCTTTTGTAAAATAAATTGCTTGATATTTTGAATGAGGTCTGATGAGATCCTCTACCACTTTCGAAGACCAGAGGAAAATCCTATGGAGGCATAAAATAAATCCAGTAGCTAAAAGCAGTTACCAGTTAGGGTAATCTTTACACTTGTTGTACTGGCCTAGCCCTGTGCCAGGTCTTGACTAAGTTGGGGAGGTGGCAACTTCTGCCAAGTTTGCAAAGAGCTTGGGTCAGTCTGAACAAACAACCGGGGAAGGGGATAGAATCAGTGGCTTTGGTTTTCCCAGTGTTCAATCGGAAGACATTCTGGCTCATCCACAACTCAATGTCAGATAGGCACAGAGGCGTTTCTGGGATCGAGGGAAGTGGTGGAGAGGTAGAGCTGGGTGTTATCAGCATATACATGGAAAGTGGCCCTATGCTTGCTGATGATGTTATTGAAGGACAGCATGTAGATAAGGAAAAGGAGGGGACAAGGAAGGATCCTTGGGGAACTCTGGAGGCGACCATACAAGATGGGAGCCATTGCCTGAAGCTTTTTAGAACATGCAATAGGTGCCCACTGTAAAGTTTCTAAATCCTTCTGTGCTCTTCTGTGTTCAAAAAAAGGGTGTAAGGATAAACCCGATAGACCAGTCAGTTTAACCTTGGTGGTGGGGAAGCTTTTAGGAATGATAATCCAGGACAAAATGAATAGTCACTTGGACAAGTGTGGATTAATAAAGGAAAGCCAGCATGGATTTGTTAAAGGCAAATCGTGTTTAGCGAACCTTGATTGAGTTTTTTGATGAGGTAACAGGGAGGGTTGCTGAGGGCAATGCAGTTGATGTTGTGTACATAGACTTTTAAAAGGCATTTGGTAAAGTGTCACATAATAGGCTTGTCAGCAAAATTGAAGTCCATGCAATAAGAGGGGCATTGGCAGCATGGGTACAAAATTGGCTAAGTGACAGGAAACAGAGAGTGAACAGTTGTTTTTCGGACTGTAGGAAGGTATACAGTGGTGTTCCCAGGGGTCAGTACTAGGACCACTGCTTTTTTTTAGATATATTAATGACTTGGACTTAGGTGTACAGGGCACAATTTCAAAATTTCCTGATGACACAAAACTTGGAAAAGTAGTAAACAGTGAGGAGGACAGTAATAGACTTCAAGAGGACATAGACAGGCTGGTGGAATGGGCGGGCACAGGGCAGATGAAATTTAACGCAGAGAAATGTGAAGCGATATATTTTGGCAGAAAGAATGAGAAGAGGCAATATAAACTAAAGGGTACAATTCTAAAGGGGGTTCAGGAACAGAGAGATCTGGGGTTATATGTGCACAAATCTTTGAAGGTGGCAGGACAGGTTGAGAAAGCGGTTACAAAAGCAAACGGGATCCTGGGCTTTATAAATAGAGGCATTGAGTACAAAAGCAAGGAGGTTATGTTGAACCTTTATAAAATGCTGGTTCGGCCACAGCAGGTGTATTGTGTCCAATTCTGGGCACCGCACTTTAGGAAGGATGTGAAGACCTTAGAGAGGGTGCAGAAGAGATTTACTAGAATGTTTCCAGGGATGAGGGACTTCAATTATGTGGATAGACATGTGCGGCTGCAGACGTGATTCCAGGATGGTACGTCGCATCCCTGGTGCCAGAGTCAAGGATGTCACTGAGTGGCTGGAGAACATTCTGAGGGGGGAGGGTGAACAGCCAGAGGTCATGGTCCATATCAGTACCAATGACATAGGTAAAAAGAGGTATGAGGTCCTGCAGGCAGATTTTAGGGAACTAGGATAGACAGTAATAAGCAGGACCTCAAAGGTAGTAATCTCCGGATTACTCCCAGTGCCACGCACTAGTGAGTATAGAAATAAGAGAATAGTGCAGATGAATGTGTGGCTGGAGAGATGGTGCAGGAGGGAGGGCTTTAGATTCCTGGGGCATTGGGACTTGTTCTGGGGAAGGTGAGACCTGTACAAGCCGGACGGGTTGCATCTCAATAGGGCTGGGGCCAATATCCTCGCAGGGAGTTTTGCTAGTGCTGTTGGGGAGGGTTTAAACTATCTTGGCAGGGGGATGGGAACCTGAGTGTAGATTCAGAAGGGAGAGAAGCAGAGTTGGAAATGGAAGGCAGAAAATTAGTAACTGTATTTGGAAGGCAGAGGAAACAAAAGTTAGAAAATAGACAACAAATGAGTTTGGCAGTGCTTAATGGTATATGCTTCAATGCAAGGAATCTAGTGAATAAGGCAGATGAGCTGAGGGCACAGATAGACACATGGAAGTATGATATCATAGCTGTTACAGAAACACGGCTTAAAGAGGGGCAGGAATGGCAGCTCATCGTTCCTGGTTACAGGGTTTTCAGACGAGACAGAGAGGGGAGATAAAAAAGGAGGAGGGTAGCAAAATTGGTAAAGGAAACAATTACAGCTGTGAGGAGGGATGACATGTTAGAAGGATCATCAAATTAGGCCATATGGGTTGAGCTAAAGAACAAAAAAAGGGTCAATCACAATACTGGGAGTTTACTATAGACCCCCAAGCAGTCAGAGATAGAAGAGCAAATATGTCGGCAAATTTCTGAGACTGCAGGAAGATATCAATCAACTGGTCAGGTGGGCAGAAAAGTAGCAAATGGAATTCAATCCAGAGAAGTGTGAGGTAATGCATTTGGGGAGGGCAAACAAGGTAAGGGAATACACAATAAATGGGAGGATATTGAAAGGTATAGAGGAAGTGAGGGACCTTGGAGTGCATGTCCACAGATCCCTGAAGGTAGCAGGACAGGTAGATAAGGTGGTTAAAAAGGCATACGGGATATTTTCCTTTATTAGCCGAGGCATAGAAGTGCTAGAACTATATAAAACGCTAGTTAGGCCACAGCTTGAGTACTGCGTACAGTTCAGGTCACCACATTACAGAAAAGATGTGATTGCACTATACAGGGTACAGAGGAGATTTACGAGCATGTTGCCAGGACTGGAGCATTTTAGCTATGAGGAAAGGTTGGATAGGCTGGGATTATTTTCGTTGGAACAGAGGAGGCTGAGGGGTGATTTAATTGAGGTGTATGAAATTATGAGGGGCCGAGATGGAGTGGATAGGAAGGACCTATTTCCCATAGCAGAGGGGTCAATAACCAGAGGGCATAGATTTAAAGTAATTGGTAGAAGGATTAGAGGGGAACTGAGGAGAAATGTTTTTACCCAGAGGATGGTGGGGGTCTGGAACTTACTGCCTGAAAGGATAGTACAGGCAGAAACCCTCAACTCATTTAAAAAGTACTTGGATGTGCACTTGAAGTATCATAACCTACAGGGCTACGGACCAAATGCTGGAAAGTGGGATTAAGCTGGCACGGACATGAAAGGCCAAATGGCCTCCTTCTGTGCTGTAACTTTCTATGATTCTATGACTCTATGGCTAGAGAAGCTGGGGTTGTCCTCCTTACAGCAGAGAAGGTTGAGAAGAGACTTGATAGAAGTTTTCAAAATCATGAAGGGTTTAGATAAAGTAAATAACGAGAAACTGTTCCCATTGGCAGAAGGGTCGAGAACCAGAGGGCACAGATTTAAGGTGATTGGCAAAAGAACGAAAAGCGATATGAGGAAAAACTTTTTAACGTAGTTATGATCTGGATTGCGCTGCCTGAAAGGATGGTGGAAGCAGATTCGATCGTGGCTTTCAAAAAGGAATTGGATAAATACTTGAAGGGAAAAAATTTGCAGGGCTACGAGGAAAGAGCGGGGGAATGGGATTAACTGGATTGCACTTACAAACAGCCAACACGGATTCGATGGGCCGAATGGCCTCCTTCTATGCTGTAACCATTCTATGATTCCATGAAAGAAAGAAAGACTCGCATTTATATAGTGCTTTTCATGTCTACAGGATGTCCCAAAGCGCTTTACAGCCAATGAGGTATTTTTGAAGTGTAGTCACTGTTATAATGTAGGAAATGCAGCAGCCAAATTGCGCACAGCAAGTTCCCACAAGCAGCAATTTGATAACGATCTGTTTTAGTGATATTGGTTGAGGGATAAATATTGGCCAGGATACCGGGGATAACTCCTCTGCTCTCCTTCGTAATAGTGCCATGGAATCTTTTACATCCAACTGAGAGAGCAGACGGGGCCTCGGTTTAATGCCTTATCCAAAAGACGGCACCTCCAATAATGCAACACTCCCTCAGTACTGCACTGGGAGTGTCAGCCTAGATTTTGTGCCCAAGTCTCTGGAGTGGATCTTAAACCCACAATATTCTGACTTAGAGGCAAGAGTGCTACCCACTGAGCCACAGCTGATTCTAATTCTACTATACATGATGGTGAAAGTAGCATTTTCACCCTGTGTTATGTATGGAAAATTTCTATTCATGCGACTTGAACATCAGCTTGGCTCAGTGTTGACATTCTCACCTCTTCATCAGAAGGTTGTGGGTTTACTTTCCACTCAAGAACTTTAGCATTTAATCTAGCTGGCATTTCAATGCAGTAACTGAGGGAGTTCTTCATGGTCAGAGGTGTTGTCTTTCTAGATGTTAGAGTGAAAGAGCATCTGTCTGTTCAAACAGATCTCCACGACATTTTGTCCAAGAAAAGCAGAAAGTTCTCCTGGTGTCCTGACCAACATTCAACAGATAGAATCATAGAATCAATCATAGAATGGTTACAGCACAGAAGGAGCCATTCGGCCCATCGAGCCCGTGCTGGCTATCTGCAGGAGTAATCCAGCTTGTCCCACTCCCCCGCCCTTTCCCCGTGGCCCTGCAAGTTTTTTTCCCTTCAAGTGCTTATCCAATTCCCTTTTGTAAGCCACAATTGAAAATGCCTCCACCACTCCCTCGGGCAGTGCATTCCATATCATAACCACTCACTGCGTAAAAAGGTTTTTCCTCATGTCACCTTTGGTTCTTTTGCCAATCACCTTAAATCTGTGTCCTTTGGTTCTTGACCCTTCCACCAATGGGAACAGTTTCTCTCTATCTACTGTGTCTAGACCCCCCTTGATTTTGAACACCTCTATTAAATCTCCTCTCAACCTTCTCTGCTCCAAGGAGAACAAGCCCAGCTTTTCACGTGACTGAAGTCCCTCATTCCTGGAATCATTCTAGTAAATCTATTCCACTCCCTCTCTAAGGCCTTCACATCCTTTCCAAAGCGCGATGCCCTGAATTGGACACAATACTACAGTTGTGGCCGAACCAATGTTTCATAAAGGTTCATCATAACCTCCTTGCTTTTGTACTCTATGCCTCTATTATAAAGCCCAGGGTCTCGTATGCTTTTTTAACCGCTTTCTCAACCTGCCCTGCCACTTTCAACAATTTGTGCACAAATACCCTCAGATCTCTTTGTTCCCGCACCACCTTTAGAATTGTACCCTATAGTTTATATTGCTTCTCCTCATTCTTCCTATGAAAATGTATCACTTCGCACTTCTCTATGTTAAATTTCATCTGCCACGTGTCAGCCCATTCCACCAGCCTGTCTATGTCCTCTTGAAGTCTATTACTATCCTCCTCACTGTTCACTACACTTCCAAGTTTTGTGTCATCTGCAAATTTTGAAATTGTGCCCTGTACACCCAAGTCCAAGTCATTAATATATATCAAGAAAAGCAGTGGTCCTAGTACTGACCCCTGGGGAACATCACTGTACACCTTCCTCCAGTCCAAAAAACAACCATTCACCACTACTCTGTTTCCTGTCGCTTAGCCAATTTTATTCCATGGGCTTCAACTTTACTGACAAGCCTATTATGTGGCACTTTATCGAATGCCTTTTGGAAGTCCATATACACCACATCAACTGCATTGCCCTCATCAACCCTCTCTGTTAACTTCATCAAAGAACTCAATCAAGTTAGTTAAACAGGATTTGCCTATAACAAATCCGTGCTGGCTTTCCTTAATTAATCCACACTTGTCCACATGATAATTTGCTTTCCTCAGTTATTCTGGTTAAGATTGAGGGATAAATGTTGGCCAGGGCACCTGGAGAGCTTTCTGCTTTTCTTCGAATAGTGTCATTGGAACTTTGAATTATTATAGTAATTTTATTTTTCTAGCATTTAAATATCGGAAATGGATTTTTAGTGCTCAAAATTATTAAGCCTTGGGACAAAGATTGCTAAATTTTGACAGTTCTGTTAATTAGCTTTCAATGTAAGTATCTTTATAATTTCGACATCTGTTGATGGTGTCAACAGGGTTGTATAGATTTGTTTGTTTCATTAGAATTACATAGAATTTACATAGAATGTACAGCACAGAAACAGGCCATTCGGCCCAACTGGTCAATGACTATATGCGGACTTAAGAGGTAGCTTTTAATTAAGTTGCAGGGTAGCAGGGGGACGCTGGGGGAAACCCTTTTCCGGGTAAGAGACCTAATGTCTCTTACTCCTCCCACCCCCCACCCATTGGCCTGGCAAGCTTTGGCTGCCATTTCTAACCTCTTCGGCAGGGTCAGGGGGTGAGGACAACATAGATGTACTCCCAAACTGCAAAACATTTGACCACTCCGAATTGTGGTGGGGGGTAAGGAGCTGGGACAACGGGGAGGTGCATCCTGACACTCATGCACGACTCCCCCCTCTGTGGATCTTCTAGGCTAATATTCTCCTTGTTGCTGATCAACTCTGTAGTGTGCTTGGATAGATTAGCTGTGATTTGCCCTCTTCTAGGTCCTTTTTCTTTCCCTCACCATTTATCTGGGCCTATTTCTTACCTTCACCGCTTCTCCTGAAAGCATTGGATCTTTACCAGGATATGGTTTCATGGACGCTGGTCACTCTCAGATGCCTTTGGCCAAGTAGTCATTTTTCATGATAACCTTGACAGTGAATGTCAGCAGTGTATTCTATCACAGGGGGAGAACATAGCTGAGGCTTTCCTGAAGTGAGGGGTCACTGAATAGCAGACGGGAACGGGAACCACAACTGATATTCTCCTTGTTAACCAGGAGTGCTAAGTCCAATTGTAACACCATTACTGTTGCCCCAGCTGAGATCAACTAACTGATGAAGTACCAGTGGTCAAATCTGGGTCTTGCCTCTTGTCCATTGCTTAGCTCTTCACGAAATAAACACGTTGAACCATTGAAGGAGCCATCTTTTAAGTTCATTGATATATCAGTGAAAGAAAAACAAAGAACTTATATTTACAAAGCACCTTATCATGTCCCAAAGTGCTTTTTGAAGTTGTCGTCACTGCTGCTTTGTAGGCAAATACAACAGCCATTTTGCTCACAGCAAGCTCCCACAAACAGCAATGAGATAAATTGCCAGACAATCTATTGTTGGTGGTGTTGGATGAGGGAAGAATGTTGCCCAGACCAACGCCCTGTTCTCTAAATGTGAAGATGTCGATAGGACCTCAGTGTAATTATCCAAAGCACAGCATCTCCAGCAGTGCAGCATTCCCGCAGTACTGCACTGAAGGGTCAGCCTAGGTTAGGAATTCAAATCGTTGAGTGGGGCTTATACGCAACAACAACAACAACAACAACTTGCATTTATATAGTGCCTTTACCATAATAAAACGTCCCAAGGCACTTCACAGGAGCGTTATCAGACAAAAATTTTCACCGAGCCACATAAAGAGGTATTAGGACAGGTGACCAAAAGCTGGGTCAAAGTGACAGGTTTTAAGGAGCGACTTAAAGGAGGGAAGAGAGGCCGAGAGGCGGAAAGGTTTAGGGAGGGAATTTCAGAACTTTGGGCCTAGACTGCTGAAGGCACGGCTGCCAATGGTGGAGCGAAGGAAATCGGGGATGCGCAAAAGGCCAGAATTGGAGGAGCACAGTGATCTCGGAGGGTTGTAGGGCAAAAGCTTCTGATCCAGAGGTACAGATGCTACCAACTAATCCACGCTGACACTGATGAGCAATGGGTTCTTGACCTAGCGAACCTCTTGCTGTTAAAAGGTTTGGATGAGAGATACAGCTTCATGGAAATATAAATGTCCTGAATAGTGAAGTAATCAGAGCACACAATACCAAGAATAATCCAGCAACCTTGCCTAAGGAAGGATATACTTGCCTTAGAGGCGGTGCAACGAAGGTTCTCTAGATTAATTCCTGGGATGAGAGGGTTGTCCTATGAGGAGAGATTGAGAAGAATAGGCCTATATTCTCTGGAGTTTAGAAGAATGAGAGGTGATCTCATTGAAACATACAAGATTCTGAGGGGGCTTGACAGGTTAGATACTGAGAGGCTGTTTCCCCTGGCTGGAGAGTCTAGAATTAGGAAGCATAGTCTCAGGGTAAGGGGTGGGGTGATTTAGGACTGAGATGAGGGGGAATTTCTTCATTCAGAGAGCTGTGAATCTTTGGAATTCTCTACCCCAGAGGGCTGTGGATGCTGAGTCACTGACTATATTCAAGACTGAGATCGATAGATTTTTGGACTCTAAGGGAATCAAGGGATATGGGGGTCAGGCGGGAAAGTGGAGTTGAGGTCGAAGATCAGCCATGATCTTACTGAATGGCGGAGCAGGCTCGAGTGGCCATATGGCCTACTCCTGCTCCTATTTCTTATGATCTTATGATTTTAGCAACAGCTGGTGGCATAGTTATGTATTCAGGCTTCAGTGTGAGTACCTAACCCACTGCTATAGAGTAATATTGACAAGCAGGAGCCTTTGTAGGGTAACATTCAGGTCAAGCACCATTCAACATAGTCTCTAGATGCTTTCAAGCTTCCAAATATCAGCTAAACAAGAGATCAGTATACTCCATGTCGCTTTCAGATAGTATCACAGATGAATCAGATCTAGAAAAACTGATCTCGCTGTCGTCAGTGGTAAGGAGCAGGCACACTCTCCCTTCAATTATGCCTCTTTAATATGTCCAATATGTTGCATTTGGTCAATGAAATGGAGGAGCCCCATGAATAAAAAAAAATTAAATAGACTGGAGTGATCCTTGTGTAAGTACTTGAAATAGAGATGACGAAGGCCATTCAGCCCATCGAGCTTATCCTTCAATAGAACTTCCAACTCCTGCCCATCACAGCATCTAACTGCCTCTTGAATGACTTCACTCTCTATTACCTTACCCGGGAGACCATTCCGGGTTTTGATCACTCTTATGTGAAGAATTCTTTCTCCTGACCATCAGCCTTGAATTTGGCCTTTTACCACGTTCCTCTGCTTGTTTTCAGCTACGATTGCACAATCATAAATCTGCTTTTCTTACACTTTTAGCAGTTCGGTGGTTTTCTTTGGCCCAGGCTAATATCCATTTCAGATGAGCCTATGTCAGAGATTGTGTTGGGAAGAAGGCTGTCTTTATTAGTAGCTCAGAGAAGTAGCAGAGTTGTTTGAGAAGCAGCTCGCCTCTATTCTGTTTGCACAGACACAGCAGGGTAGCAGTTATGTTACTGGACTAGTATTCCAGAGGCCTGGACTAATAGTTTCTGAGGATGGTGAGTTCAAATGCCACCACAGCAGTTTGAGAATTTGTAATTCAGTTTAAAAAATAATCCGGAAATAAAAAGCTGGTATTAAGAGGACATAGACAGCCTAGTGGAATGGGCGGACACTTGGCAGATGAAATTTAATGCGGAGAAGTGTGAGGTGATGCATTTTGGTCGGAAGAATGAGGAGAGGCAATATAAACTAAATGGTACAACTCTAAAAGGGGGTGCAGGAACAGAGAGACTGGGAGGTATATGTACACAAGTCGTTGAAGATGGCAGGACAGGTTGAGAAAGCGGTTAAGAAAACATACGGGATCCTGGGCTTTATAAATCGATGTAATGAATCTTACAACACCAGGTTATAGTCCAACTGTTTTATTTGAAAATCACAAGCTTTCGGAGGCTTTCTCCTTCGTCAGGTGAGCGAGTGTGGGATTCCATGGAAGGTTACCGCATTTATAGTCAGAGAACAATACCTGGTGATTACAGATAATCTTTCCAACTGCCCGTTATCAAGGCAATCAAAGTGTTCAGACAGAGTGATGTTACCTACAGGACCACCGAATACACAAACGGCCAGAACACAAAACAGAGAGAGAGAGGGAGAGAAACATCCGAAAGGAAGAGAAAGATAGAGAATGACCCGTTGTGTTAAAAACAGATAACTTTTTTTCACTGGTGGGGTTACGTGTAGCGTGACATGAACCCAAGATCCCGGTTGAGGCCGTCCTCATGGGTGTGGAACTTGGCTATCAATTTCTGTTCGATGATTTTGCGTTGTCGTGTGTCTCGAAGGCCGCCTTGGAGAACGCTAACCCGAAGATCGGTGGCTGAATGTCCTTGACTGCTAAAGTGTTCCCCGACTGGGAGGGAACCCTCCTGTCTGGCGATTGTTGCGCGGTGTCCGTTCATCCGTTGTCGCAGTGTCTGCATGGTCTCGCCAATGTACCATGCTCCGGGGTATCCTTTCCTGCAACGTATGAGGTAGACAACGTTGGCCGAGTCACAGGAGTATGAACCATGTACCTGGTGGGTGGTGTCCTCTCGTGTGATGGTGGTGTCTGTGTCGATAATCTGGCATGTCTTGCAGAGGTTGCCGTGGCAGGGTTGTGTGGTGTCGTGGACGCTGTTCTCCTGAAAGCTGGGTAATTTGTTGCGAACAATGGTCTGTTTGAGGTTGGGTAGCTGTTTGAAGGCAAGTAGTGGAGGTGTGGGGATGGCCTTAGCGAGGTGTTCGTCATCATCGATGACATGTTGAAGGCTGCGGAGAATATGGCGTAGTTTCTCCGCTCCGGGGAAGTACTGGACGACGAAGGGTACTCTGTTGGTTGCGTCCCGTGTTAGTCTTCTGAGGAGGTCTATGCGATTTTTCGCTGTGGCCCGTCGGAACTGTCGATCAACGAGTCGAGCGTCATATCCCGTTCTTACTAGGGCGTCTTTCAGCGTCTGTAGGTGTCCAACCACAGGGAAGTCGATCGTCAATTTATCCGACCATACCCTTCAACCAGACGAAATCGAAGTTCTCAGCCGAGGGCCAATTTCTGCTCCACTACCAAAATGGACCCCATTGGTCTCGAGGCAGACACAGAGGAATTCATCAGGAGAATGAGACTCTGGGAATTGTTCCACAAATCCCAAGATTTCAGCAGCGAACCCAATGAGATAATCAACGATCCGGAACAGCAGACAGAGGGATCTGCGTTACAGCAACCGAAGAAGAAAGAGTCAAACTGGACTCATCCGGAGGGTCGCTGCCCTAAGCTTGACATGTATGCTCAAGCTGTCAGGAAATGCGGCAATGCCAGATTCATCAGCCGCACTCAGAAGACAGTCCAGAATGTCACCCGAGCAGAACGCAACGCCATCGACGCTCTCAAGACCAACCGCAACATCGTCATCAAACCAGCGGACAAAGGAGGAGCCATCGTCATACAGAACAGAACGGACTATTGCAAAGAAGCATACAGACAACTGGACAACCAGGAACACTACAGACGGTTACCTGCAGATCCGACCAAGGAACACACCCACCAGCTCAACAAACTGATCAAGACCTTCGATCCAGACCTTCAAAGCATCCTACGCACTCTCATCCCACGTACTCCCCGCGTGGGAGACTTCTACTGCCTCCCAAAGATACACAAAGCCAACACACCCGGACGTCCTATCGTATCAGGCAACGGAACCCTGCGTGAGAACCTCTCTGGATACATCGAGGGCATCCTGAAACCCATCGTACAGGGAACCCCCAGCTTCTGTCGCGATACTACAGACTTCCTCGAAAAACTCAGCACCCACGGACCAGTTGAACCAGGAACACTTCTCACCATGATGCACGTCTCGGCACTCTACACCAGTATCCCCCACGATGACGGCATCGCTGCAACAGCATCAATACTCAACACCGACAACAGCCAATCCCCAGACGCCATCCTACAACTCATCCGCTTCATCCTGGATCACAATGTCTTCACCTTCGATAACCAGTTCTTTACCCAAACACACGGAACAGCCATGGGGACCAAATTCGCACCCCAATACGCCAACATTTTCATGCACAAGTTCGAGCAGGACTTCTTCACTGCACAGGACCTCCAACCAACGCTATACACCAGATACATCGACGACATTTTCTTCCTATGGACCCACGGCGAAGAATCACTGAAGAGACTACACGATAACATTAACAAGTTCCATCCCACCATCAAACTCACCATGGACTACTCCTCAGAATCAGTTTCTTTCTTGGACACACGAATCTCCATCAAAGACGGGCACCTCAGCACCTCCAGCGCAAGCCCACGGACAACCTCACGATGCTCCACTTTTCCAGCTTCCATCCTAACCACATCAAAGAGGCTATCCCCTATGGACAGGCCCTGCGAATACACAGGATCTGCTCAGACGAGGAGGAACGCGATGGACACCTACAGACGCTGAAAGACGCCTTCGTAAGAACGGGATATGACGCTCGACTCGTCGATCGACAGTTCCGACGGGCCACAGCGAAAAATCGCATAAACCTCCTCAGAAGACTAACACGGGACGCAACCAACAGAGTACCCTTCATCGTCCAGTACTTCCCCGGAGCGGAGAAACTACGCCATGTTCTCTGCAGCCTTCAACATGTCATCGATGACGACGAACACCTCGCTAAGGCCATCCCCACACCTCTACTACTCGCCTTCAAACAGCCACCCAACCTCAAACAGACCATCGTTCGCACCAAATTACCCAGCTTTCAGGAGAACAGCGTCCACGACACCACACAACCCTGCCACGGCAACCTCTGCAAGACATGCCAGATCATCGACACAGATACCACCATCACACGAGAGGACACCACCCACCAGGTACATGGTTCATACTCCTGTGACTCGGCCAACGTTGTCTACCTCATACGTTGCAGGAAAGGATGCCCCGGAGCATGGTACATTGGCGAGACCATGCAGACACTGCGACAACGGATGAACGGACACCGCGCAACAATCGCCAGACAGGAGGGTTCCCTCCCAGTCGGGGAACACTTCAGCAGTCAAGGACATTCAGCCACCAATCTTCGGGTAAGTGTTCTCCAAGGCGGCCTTCGAGACACACGACAACGCAAAATCGTCGAGCAGAAATTGATAACCAAGTTCCGCACCCATGAGGACGGCCTCAACCGGGATCTTGGTTTCATGTCACGCTACGCGTAACCCCACCAGCGAAAAGATTCTTTACATTAATAATTTAAATTATTTAATTTAAATTCCCTCTTTAAAACCTTCTGCCACTCTACCCCTTGCTCCTCCTTTAAGACACTCCTTAAAACCTTTCTCTTTGGCCAACCTGTCCTAATACCTCCCATGTGGCTCGGTGTCAAATTTTGTCTGATTACACTCCTGTGAATCACCTTGGGATGTTTTACTACGTTATAGGCGCTATATAAATGCAAGTTATTGTTGTTGATAATTCAAGTTTGTTTCGCACTAAGTTCTCACTTAGTTGTACTATTTACATTGCTAATTCAAATTAATGGCTGATTCTAATTTGTTCGTAGAAAAAAATGACTTTCAATGAGCAGGAACAGTCTGTTTTTGCAGGTTTAGACATCTTTGTGATGGTAACTGCATGTGGTTATTGCTGAGTTGATTGGTCTCCATCTTTGACTCCACTTGTTCTTAATTTAACCACTGTTTGGAATTTCAGTTTGTTGAACCAGTATATACCATTATTAAGCACCTCAGCAAGCAGGAAACAAGACCTTTGACACATATAGTGAGCAGCAAGGCTACCTTAAATTTGCATTTATATTTGTGTTTAATGCACTATTTAAAGGTCAGGGCTCAGACCCAGTCAGAAGCTGGCATTGTCATCGCCTCCTGGCACTTTGCATGTAAAATCGGGCGGAAAATTGTGGTAAATGCAGAAATTAATGGGACTTGTCACAGGATCTCATACCACGTAAAATCGCATGCCCTAATTATTTGGAACAAGAATGCCAGAAGACATCGTGAAAGTAAAGTATGATTCAGATGGGGACTGATGAGAAAATAGGTTAGTCAAAATCCTGTCTGCCCGACTAATATAAATTTATTTCCATCAACCTTGCACAAAAAAAAAAGTGTTTTTAGCCACCCTGATCTCAGGGTGTTTGGTTAGTATGAGACACTCTATGGTTGAATATCTTCTTGATCTGCATGTGATGTTAAGGCCTGAGAGAGGGTGCAGAAGAGATTTACTGGAATGATTCCAGGGATGAGGGAATTTAGTTACGTGGATATACTGGAGAAACATAGAAACATAGAAAATAGGAGCAGGAGTAGGCCATTCGGCCCTTCGAGCCTGCGCCGCCATTCAATATGATCATGGCTGATCCTCTATCTCAATACCATATTCCCGCTCTCTCCCCATACCCCTTGATGCCTTTTGTGTCTAGAAATCGATCTAGCTCCTTCTTAAATATATTCAGTGACTTGGCCTCCACAGTCTTCTGTGGTAGAGAATTCCACAGATTCACCACCCTCTGAGTGAAGAAATTTCTCCTCATCTCGGTCCTACCCCGTATCCTGAGACTGCGACCCCTCGTTCTGGACCCCCCAGCCAGGGGAAACATTCTCCCTGCATCAGTCTATCTAGCCCTGTCAGAATTTTATATGTTTCAATGAGGTCCCCTCTCATTCTTCTAAACTTGAGTGAATACAGGCTGAGTCGACCCAATCTCTCTTCATACGATAATCCTTCCATCCCAGGGATCAGTCTGGTGAACCTTTGCTGCACTCCCTCTATGGCAAATATATCCTTTCTTAGATAAGGAGACCAAAACTGCACACAATACTCCAGGTGTGGTTTCACCAAGGCCCTGTATAACTGCAGTAAGACATCCTTGCTCCTGTACTCCAATCCTTTTGCAATGAAGACCAACATACCATTTGCCTTCCTAACTGCTTGCTGCACCTACATGTTTGCTTTCATTGACTGGTGTACAAGGACACCCAGGTCCCTTTGTACATCAACATTCCCCAATCTATCACCATTTAAATAATACTCTGCCTTTCTGTTTTTCCTTCCGAAGCGGATAACTTCACATTTATCCACGTTATACTGCATCTGCCAAGTATTTGCCCACTAACTCAACTTGTCTAAATCGCCTTGAAGCCTCTTTGCAACCTCCTCACAACTCACGATCCCACCTAGTTTTGTGTCGTCAGCAAACTTGGAAATATTACATTTGGTTCCCTCATCCAAATCATTGATATATATTGTGAATAGCTGGGGCCCAAGCACTGATCCCTGCGGTACCCCGAAAAAGACCCATTTATTCCTACTCTCTGTTTCCTGTCTGTTAACCAATTTTCAATCCATGCCAGCATATTACCCCTAATCCCATGTGAGTTCATTTTGCACTCTAGCCTCTTATGTGAGACTTTATCAGAGGCCTTCTGAAAATCCAAATAAACCACATCCACTGGTTCTCCCTTATCTATTCTACCAGTTACATCCTCAAAAAACTCCAGTAGGTTTGTCAAACATGATTTCCTTTTCATAAATCCACGTTGACTTTGTCTAATCCCGTTGATATTTCCTAAATGTCCTGGGGCTGGGGTTGTTCTCCTTCGAACATTGTAAACAATTTTACAACACCAAGTTATAGTCCAACAATTTTATTTTTAATCCCACAAGCTTTCGGGGGCTTTCCCCTTCCTCAGGCGGTGTGGAAATGACATTTTCGAATCCTTCGCATTTTAAGATCACATAACAATGCCTGGTGATTACTGCCCGTTGCCAAGGCAATCACAGTGAGCAGACAGAAAGGTGTCACCTAAAAAGGCCACCGAATATACAAACACCCCAAAAAAAGAGAGAGAGAGATAAGGAAGACAGTCAATGACCCGTTATATTAAAAACAGATAACATTTGTTCGCTGGTGGGGTTACGTGTAGTGTGACATGAACCCAAGATCCCGGTTGAGGCCGTCCTCATGGGTGCGGAACTTGGCTATCAATTTCTGCTCGACGATTTTGCGTTGTCGTGTGTCTCGAAGGCCGCCTTGGAGTATGCTTACCCGAAGGTCGGTGGCTGAATGTCCATGACTGCTGAAGTGTTCCCCGACAGGGAGAGAACCCTCCTGTTTGGCGATTGTTGCGCGGTGTCCGTTCATCCGTTGTCGCAGCGTCTGCATGGTCTCGCCAATGTACCATGCTCCGGGGCATCCTTTCCTGCAACGTATGAGGTAGACAACGTTGGCCGAGTCACAGGAGTATGAACTGTGCACCTGGTGGGTGGTGTCCTCTCGTGTGATGGTGGTATCTGTGTCGATGATCTGGCATGTCTTGCAGAGGTTACCGTGGCAGGGTTGTGTGGTGTCGTGGACGCTGTTCTCCTGAAAGCTGGGTAATTTGCTGCGAACGATGGTTTGTTTGAGGTTGGGTGGCTGTTTAAAAGCGAGTAGTGGAGGTGTGGGGATGGCCATAGCGAGGTGTTTGTCCTCATTGATGACATGTTGAATGCTGCGGAGAACATGGCGTAGTTTCTCCGCTCCGGGGAAGTACTGGACGACGAAGGGTACTCTGTTGGTTGCGTCCCGTGTTAGTCTTCTGAGGAGGTCTACGCGATTTTTTGCTGTGGCCCGTCGGAACTGTCGATCGATGAGTCGAGCGTCATATCCCGTTCTTACTAGGGCGTCTTTCAGCGTCTGTAGGTGTCCATCGCGTTCCTCCTCGTCTGAGCAGACCCTGTGTATTCGCAGGGCCTGTCCATAGGGGATGGCCTCTTTGACGTGGTTAGGGTGGAAGCTGGAAAAGTGGAGCATTGTGAGATTGTCTGTGGGCTTGCGGTAGAGTGAGGTGCTGAGGTGCCCGTCTTTGATGGAGATTCGTGTGTCCAAGAAAGAAACTGATTCTGAGGAGTAGTCCATGGTGAGCTTGATGGTGGGATGGAACTTGTTGATGTTATCGTGTAGTCTCTTTAGTGATTCCTCACCGTGGGTCCATAGAAAGAAAATGTCGTCGATGTATCTGGTGTATAGTGTTGGTTGGAGGTCCTGTGCAGTGAAGAAGTCCTGCTCGAACTTGTGCATGAAAATGTTGGCGTATTGGGGTGCGAATTTGGTCCCCATGGCTGTTCCGTGTGTTTGGGTAAAGAACTGGTTATTGAAGGTGAAGACATTGTGATCCAGGATGAAGCGGATGAGTTGTAGGATGGCGTCTGGAGATTGGCTGTTACACGGGACGCAACCAACAGAGTACCTTTCGTCGTCCAGTACTTCCCCGGAGCGGAGAAACTACGCCATGTTCTCCGCAGCCTTCAACATGTCATCAATGATGACGAACACCTCGCTATGGCCATCCCCACACCTCTACTACTCGCCTTTAAACAGCCACCCAACCTCAAACAAACCATCGTTCGCAGCAAATTACCCAGCCTTCAGGAGAACAGCGTCCACGACACCACACAACCCTGCCACGGTAACCTCTGCAAGACATGCCAGATCATCGACACAGATACCACCATCACACGAGAGGACACCACCCACCAGGTGCACGGTTCATACTCCTGTGACTCAGCCAACGTTGTCTACCTCATACGTTGCAGGAAAGGATGCCCCAGAGCACGGTACATTGGCGAGACCATGCAGACGCTGCGACAACGGATGAACGGACACCGCGCAACAATCGCCAAACAGGAGGGTTCTCTCCCTGTCGGGGAACACTTCAGCAGTCATGGACATTCAGCCACCGACCTTCGGGTAAGCATACTCCAAGGCGGCCTTCGAGACACACGACAACGCAAAATCGTCGAGCAGAAATTGATAGCCAAGTTCCGCACCCATGAGGACGGCCTCAACCGGGATCTTGGGTTCATGTCACACTACACGTAACCCCACCAGCGAACAAATGTTATCTGTTTTTAATATAACGGGTCATTGACTGTCTTCCTTCTCTCTCTCTCTCTCTTTTTTTTGGGTGTTTGTATATTCGGTGGCCTTTTTAGGTGACACCTTTCTGTCTGCTCACTGTGATTGCCTTGGCAACGGGCAGTAATCACCAAGCATTGTTATGTGATCTTAAAATGCGAAGGATTCGAAAATGTCATTTCCACACCGCCTGAGGAAGGGGAAAGCCCCCGAAAGCTTGTGGGATTAAAAATAAAATTGTTGGACTATAACTTGGTGTTGTAAAATTGTTTACAATTATCAACCCCAGTCCATCACCGATCTCCACTCCTTGGAACAGAGAAGGTTAAGAGGAGATTTGATAGAGGTATTCAAAATTATGAAGGGTCTAGACAGAGTAGCTAGAGAGAAACTGTTCCCATTGGCAGAAGGGTCAAGAACCAAAGGAGATAGATTTAAGGAGATTGGCAAAAGAACCAAAGGTGACATGAGGAAAAACCTTTTTACACAGTGAGTGGTTAGGATCTGGAATGCACTGCCAAGGGGGTGGTGGAGGCAGATTCAATCATGGCCTTCAAAAGGTAAGTGGATGAGTACTTGAAAGGAAAAAAATTGCTGGGCTACGGGGATGGGGCGGGGGGAGTGGGACTAGCTGGATTGCTCTTGCATAGAGCCGGCATGGACTTGATGGGTTGAATGGCCTCCTTCCATGCTGTAACCTTTCTATGATTCTATCTCCCTATGGGCTCACGTATAAACGTAGTTACTTTTGGTGATCTGACTGTGGGATGGCCTTTGCCTGCCTCAGGTCAATGCAATACAACACGGACTGCAGCGGTTCAAGAAGGCGGCTCACCACCACCTTCTCGAGGGCAATTAGGGATGGGCAATAAATGCTGGCCTCGCCAGCGACGCCCACATCCCGTGAACGAATAAAAAAAATGGAAAAGTGGAGCATTGGGCTTTCCGGGTGAGGTAATCTCTGATAACAGAGTGGTGAATGCTTACAGGTGAAATGTTAACCCGATTTGTCTCAAGAGCATATAAACACTGATGTTTTTGATGAAAGTTTCTATTTTAATTTGAATTTGTTAAGATGAGGGATATTACTGCTCAAAAAGTATGTGAAACCCAGGTCTATGCGATGAACGCAGACTTTGCAGACATTGTAACGTGTCCTTCAGCAGAGACATAAAGCTGCAAAATTCATCAGCAACCCACTTGGAAAAGGCTGTTTCCCGTGGCAACAGACTTTTATGACTTTAAATTGGCTTTGGGTTCTGCTCTGAGTAAACAAACACATCTTAGCCTGAAAGCACCTGCCCTTACCCCGTTCTCCAAACACTGAATTCAAAAGACAAAACCTTTTTAGCTCATGCCTTCCTTTAAAAAGAAACAGTTATAGAGATCGACAGCTTTTGCTTATTTTTCTTTATATTACTTTTAATAAAACGTTGAGTTCTGAAAACTTTGAAAGCGCGGAGACCGCTTATCTTGCCTGCTTCGGTCAGGTCGTAGTACTCTTTCACACACTAGTTGCTCGAGGGTGGAGTGATCGATGTGGCCTTCAGGGCCTCGGCCACCTCCCTCCACGCTACCTGGCTCACCTCGCGGGGAGCCCTCCCTCTGGGCGTCCCCAGCAGCCGGTCTCACCTCAGCTCCACCTCATCCGGGAGGGTCTGCAGGTTCTCCTCCCCGAAGTTCTGCCCCATTTTTTTCTGTTGGCGTTCTCCTGTGACAGCTCTCTGGAAAAAGGGGATCTGCCGATACTGGAAATTACATCTTACAGCGTTTTCCCAAATTTTTTGTTTAACTAAAATTAACTTTTCAAAATTGATTTAAGGCGACTTCAGGACATGCAGGTTGCTTACCTCCTGGTGCCAAGCTACATGCTTGAGCTATGGCATCTGCTCTAAGCTTTTTACAATTCCGTGCGGTAGGTCTGCAGGGTGAACCATTGGCTGCTCTGCAAACCAGGTCCCTGCTTCGTCATTGAGGTTGCTGCGCTGTAGCCGAATCGATTTTCGAGGAAACCTTGGCATAAGTAGAGTGCGAACTGAACGGAGAGCGCGGCTGCCTGATTAACATCGTGCATCACGCCATTCCAGAAAATTCCAGCCCGACGTACTTTAGAAAAAAGACCTTTATTTCAAACAGCAAAACCATCAAGACACTCATTGAATCATCTTAAAGATCACTAGTGATCTAGTTCAGGAGAAAGCAAGGTGTTCAGTCAGTTGAAACATGAGTGGTGATGTTTAATTGCTGAGATGTGTTCGACATACTCTGGGCATCGTGCTTTGTCACACGGGCAAATACCTGTGCCACATTTGGAAATGAAAGTGAAAAAAAGCAAGAAAGGAAGTAATTGTCCATCAGTTGACCTCAGTTTGTGCCTATTAAACACTGCGGCATTAAAGGGACAAGTTATTTTGAATACTGGTACCTTAGCAGCAGAATAATACGTTGTGTGTTAACATGGTATAATGCTCCTGGCATTTTAAAACAACATATCCTCTGATTTTACCGTGAGCAATGTCATGGGAGATCTGCTAATACGCAAGCACGCGTGCACGCGTGTGTGTGTGTTTACATATATATATCTATGTATATATGGAGTCTCTATTTGTCAGATCAATTTATGCTTCTATATTTATGCTTTATAGTTCCAATGTGATCTTACATTTCTAGCTGTACTTGTAGGTAGGACTGCCAATCTCAAACTATTAATCGAGCCCTGTCATCTTAGAGTAATTTCTCCATTGAATGCAGGAGTCAGCTCAAACCGATTAGCCGGTGACATATGACTACTGTTAGAAAGTTGCCAAGAAAGAAAGAGAGAGAGAGCGATGAGCAGACATCAGCGAGTTGTGAGTCAAGTATATTATTTCTGAACCAAATACTGAGATGAATTTTCTTTCCACGTGGCATCATTTGCAACGAGAGAGAGGGAGAATAATACAGTTCAGGAAAATGAAAAGTAAATTTAGAATCTGTTCTCTAAGTGTGTTATCCACAAACACTAATCTTCATTGGCATGCTGAGGCCTGTATTATGACCAACTCTCGTTTCAGAACCACTGTAGTGTTGTAAATTATTGTTGATGATGAATTCATTCCCAAACATCCCTCATAATACGTGATGCATGAAAATGCATCCAACCAATGCAAATGAATGATTGTAGTTTTGCCCAGTGATGCAGCAAGCAGAAATTTGTGTCGTAAAACTGCAATGAATTCAGCAGAAATGATTGGAATAGATTTGTTACCGAGCAATTAAATTTACATATATCGTATTTTATTGGCTATAAAATCAATCTCCTCTCAGGTTACTGATGATAGATCGTTTGATGCTGGTCGGTTACCATATATTGGTCAATAATAATTTGTGCTGATATCATCGAACCATTAGAAGTTGTTAACTGGGAAAGAATGACTCCTGCCATGAAACAAAATCATTTTAATGCTATCTCCAGGCACAGGAATTACATTTCTTTCTTTGCCGAAGGATTTCAAAATAGGATCAAAGATGAAATTTATATGAAAGGCATTGAGAACATTTACTGTAATTAATCATCAAACCACCACGCTGGAATAAACTATCAAATTAAGCAATAATTAATAAGATGAGTGCAAATTTATCATGGATTTTGGCCTTGTGTCAAAATAGACTCCTGTTCTAAAGCCTAGATTAATGCACATTTTGGAATTCATTATCGATCTTTTATTATGTCCCACCCAAGTGTATATTTTTGCCAAAATATTTGAATTTAATTCATGTTTGATTCTCTTAAGTCAATAACAGCTCACAGGCAAAACAGCGAGCGCTTAAACTGATTGAAAAATAGTGTGTGGAAGTTTTTACAATGGTCCTAAGATATTCACAGCCATTTGTTATCCTTGCCCATTACAACCTATTAATTACAATCTTGCAACATTCTGTCAAGTGTTTTGCATAACATTACAGAATTGTGGAATAAAATTGCACCGTTCTATAGCAATGATGGGCCGGGATTTCGCTGTAACAATAACGGAGAGGTTAACAGCGCTCACCGTTACTCATGTGTAAATCAGACAGTAACTTCCGGTGACTGCACATGCCCGCAGTTAAACTGGAAGTTAAAGCGGAAATCCGGAAGTTGCTGTACCAGATGTCCTGCTCCTTCAAAAGCTGCGCGAAAGCGACATCTCGCCAGCTGGCTCCCCATTGAACGGTGTGAAGTTCCTGTACTGACGTCACAGATACTGACTAATCTCACCAACGAAAGTTGAGTCAAGTCACTTCAACTCTAAATACCATTTTAACGGCGCGGTCGGTCTTAATCACTGCCGGACAACCTCTCTGGCACTGAAAATTAACCTTAATAGTGTGGAGTCTCATTTCTTCAGCTTTTAATTATTGTTGGACATTTGAAAAAAAATTTAAACAAAAAATGTCTTACTTTTTCTGTCTCCTTTATCTCTGTCTCTTAATCCAATCTTTCTTTCCCTCTTTTTATTTCACTTACTATACCTGATTTGACATTGAATTCACTATTCTGATTTACACTTCCTGGTTCAGTCTGCACAGCTCATTGATGATTCTTCAATCTGATTGGTTAAGGAGATCCACAGCTGCTTGCCCCGTTCACACATGTCCCAGATGCCCTGTAGAGGGCACTGGGCTGCATGGATTTCTAATTTAGAGGAACTTGCCGTGCAAAACCCCATAGAAAGTCTATGAGCAAGTGTAAGTCCAACGAGCGGCTGATGCTTGCAGCAAAATCCAGCCCATTGTACAATAAAATATAGTATCAGAAAAAGAATCAGTAAACCATGAGTTACTTGACATGATTAAGCTTTCTACTTTGAGGTTTTAGCAGTTGGTCATCCAACTCATTGCTGTTTATGGGACGTAACTGGTGAAGAACGGCTTTTGTGTTTAGCTACATAACAACAGTGACAACATTGCAAAAAGTAATTCATTGTGTGAAGCGCTTGAGGTATTTTGGCGAGATGATATATTTAGGGTCAAAGAAGTTAATTCCCTTTTTTATGGATCGATCAACCTACCTGCCATATTTCTCCAGAAATACATCCAATTGTCTAACAAACCTTCAATCTTGGGCAAAATCATTAAATTACTGCACTTTAGGAATCAACAGCTTAAGAAATGAAATCAAAGCTAAATTGGAAATTGACCAGAATTTATTTCAGAATTAGGTTGTAAAAAGGGACAAATCAAAAGACTTCAACATTGTTGCCAAAAATTATTACTTTAAGCCGAGGAACTCCTGAATGCCCTTGAAGCAAAAGTTGGTGAGGTTTTAAATGGGATAAACTATCCATTGGGAATCTGTTTCACAGTTATTTTGTAGGCATATAATAATACTTGCATTTATGTATCACCTTTATCGTATTACATCTTGTTCAGAGGCTCTTGTTTGCTGATGACTGCGTCCTTGTTGCCCATACAGTAGAGGATCTCCAAGTATTGTGGACCATTTATCAGATGCTTGTAGGAAATAAGAAATCAGTCTGATGAAGACAGTTGTTATATACCAACCTGCCTCTGGAAAACCTTATATGCCGACCCAATATTACCATCGAAGGGCACACGCTGTCTGCAATGAATAGGTTCACTTACTTAGGAAGTATCATGTTAAGTGATTCGTTTCTAGATGGTGAGGTGAACCATAGGTTGTTTAAAGTCAGCAGTACTTCTGGAAGGCTCCGTGTCAGGTAATGGGATCAAAGGGGCATTAAACTGGCAACAACACTTAAGGTCTACAAGGCATTGGTTGTAACATCCTCATTGTATGTGTGCGATAGCAAGACCACTTACAGACACCACATCAGAAAACTCAATCATTTCCACCTAGGTTGCCTCAGAAAGATCATGAAAATTTGATGGTGGCACAAAATTCTCAAGACTAAGGTCCTCAGAAGAGTAAATATGCCAAGCATAGAGGCAATGACAGTAAAAGCGCAGCTAAGGTCGGCTGGTCACCTAGTCCGAATGCCTGATATTAGATTACCCTATTCTATGATGAGCTGAAGCTTGGTAAACAGTCTCGTGGTGGTCAGTTCAAAAAATGTAAGTATTGCCTAAAGACCAATCCTAAGGAAATGTGGCATCTCAACTGACACATGGGAGCACGATGCTTGTGACAGGAAAATGTGGCAAATGATGATTCACCACAGCACGACAAAGCTTAAAGCAAGTTCTTTTCAGCTAGCCAAAGATAAGAGAACCCAAAGGAAATAAAGGAAAGATCAGCCCTTAAGTCAATCTGACATCTGATGTCCTATGCATGGGAAAACATTCATTGTGAAAATTGGACTTTCCTTTAATATGAGAACCCACAGTCTGTATTAAATTGGAAATGAATCATAGGCTGCCATCATCAACAACAATGGACAACAAATCATCATATATCAACATTTTACACAATAAATTATTTTTTACGAGTGCACTAACTGTTCTTATTCAATTGTTCTTATTCAGACAAACAAACCATTCATTTTGTAGCCATCATATTCAACAAACAGCAGTGAATTACAAATCACCTTGATTTATTTTCAGGACACACCATGTTCTTCTCAGAAAACTTCCATGGGATCCTTACTATCTACCTTGATTATGGACTCAAGTCCTGGTTCGGGATTTGAACCCACAATCTTCTAACCCAGAGGCAAGAGTGCTGTAAATGAGCCTAGCTAATTCATGCACAATTGGCCAAGTAGCCAAACTTCTTCTTCATGTTCTTTTAGACTTAGATCGACAAAACAATGAACTCCATCAACACCTCCAGTTTTAGATATGTTTTGGACATGGATGGCCTCTTGATTAGTTGGCCCATTTGTCATAACTACACTTGAGCTTTTGATCGCCTTTTGAGCAGAAAGCAATAACATTCACGGAGGTTTAATCTATACAGTCTCATGCTTTAAATGTAAGGTAAACTGTGAGGATTATTGAGTGTTTTCAATCCTCTTCAGCGTGTCAGAAATTCTGGAGAGATCATACTGACCAACTGAATGTGTAGCTGAATGCTGAGGATTTGATTTTACTAAGCTTGATTGGTTTCACATTTGACCATTCCATCAAGACAGCTCTTGTCATCCTTGTGCATGAAATTTATGTGCAGCAGGATTATGGATGCTCTGCTTGAGCTGTCCTTTTAGATCTGGCAAAGCCGATTGACACAGTTAATCACACCACTTTGTGTAATATGTTGAATTCTCCAGGCTCTCTTATTCTGCTACAGGTGGTTCCAGTACTATCTCAGTACTCAGAGACAGTGGGGTCAATTTTGACGCCCTTCACCTGGTGTTAACGGAACGGTAAGAGCCTCAAAATGGGGTCGGTTGTCTTCCCACCCTGTTAACACCAGCGATGCTGCTGACGTCATTTTAAAAGGGGACTACACTTGGGTGTCCAAAGCACCTGCCTGATTCAGACGCTAGGTCCCTTTTAACATGGAAATCGAGGTCCTATGCATCATGGGCACAGTGGTGTAGTGGTTATGTTACTGGAATAGTAATCCTAGGAATAATAACCCAGCAGACTGTGAGTTTAAATCCCCCCAATGTAGTTTGAGAACTTGAATTCAGTTTTAAAATAAAAAGCTGATATAATTTTTTTTTTAAAGACCCTAAAGCTGCCAGATTGTTGTAAAAGCCCAACTGGTTCACTAATGTCCTTTAGGGAAGGAAACCTAGCATTCTAAACAGGTCATTTTTTAATTCATTTATAGGATGTGGGCGTCGCTGGCAAGGCCAACATTTATTGCCCATCATTAATTGCCCTTGAGAAGGTGGTGGTGAACCGCCTTCTTGAACTGCTGCAGTCCATGTGGTAAAGTTTCTCCCACAGTGCTGTTAGGTAGGGAGTTCCAGGATTTTGACCCAGCGATGATGAAGGAACGGCGATATATTTCCAAGTCAGGATGGTGTGTGACTTGGAGGGGAACGTGCAGGTGGTGTTGTTCCCATGCACCTGCTGCCCTTGTCCTTCTAGATGGTAGAGGTCGCGGGTTTGGGAGGTGCTGTCGAAGAAGCCTTGTCGAGTTGCTGCAGTGCATCTTGCAGATGGTACACACTGCAGCCACAGTGCACCGGTGGTGAAGGGAGTGAATGTTTGAGGTGATGGATGGGATACCAATCAAGCGGGCTGCTTTGTCCTGGATGGTGTCGAGCTTCTTGAGGGTTGTTGGAGCTGCACTCATCCAGGCAAGTGGAGAGTATTCCATCATACTGCTCACTTGTGCCTTGTAGATGATAGTAAGGCTTTGGGGAGTCAGGAGGTGAGTCACTCGCCACAGAATATCCAGCCTCTGACCTGCTCTTGTAGCCACAGTATGTGGCTGGTCCAGTTAAGTTTCTGGTCAATGGTGACCCCCAGGATGTTGATGGTGGGGGATTCGGCGATGGTAATGCCGTTGAATGTCAAGTGGAGGTGGTTATACTCTCTCTTATTGGGGATGGTCATTGCCTGGCACTTGTCTGGCGCGAATGTTACTTGCCACTTATCAGCCCAAGCCTGGATGTTGTCCAGGTCTTGCTCCATGCAGGCACGGACTGCTTCATTATCTGAGGAGTGGTATGGTAATGCGAATGGAACTGAACACTGTGCAATCATCAGCAAACATCCCCACTTCTGACCTTATGATGGAGGGAAGGTCACTGATGAAGTAGCTGAAGATGGCTGGGCCTAGGACACTGTCCTGAGGAACTCCTGCAGCGATTTCCTGGGGCTGAGATGATTGGCCTCCAACAACAACTACTATCTTCCTTTGTGCTAGTTATGATTCCAGCCAGTGAAGAGTTTTCCCCCTGGTTCCCATTGACTTCAATTTTACCAGGGCTCCTTGATGCCACACTCGGTCAAATGCTGCCTTGATGTCAAGGGCAGTCACTCTTACCTCACCCACGGAATTCAGCTCTTTTGTCCATATCCATATCCGAGGTTGTAATGAGGTCTGGAGCCAAGTGGTCCTGGTGGAGCCCAAACTGAGCATTGGTGAGCAGCAGTTATTGGTGAGTAAGTCGACGACACCTTCCTCACTTTGCTGATGATTGAGAGTAGACTGATGGGGTGGTAATTGGCCGGTTTGGATTTGTCCTGCTTTTTGTGGACAGGACACATCTGGGCAATTTTCCACATTGTCGGGTCTGGTCTATATGTGAATCCAGTTCCACACCCACATGGTTGCTTCTTAACCCAGTAAGTGAGGTTAAGCAATATAACCTCATGCCTACCACTTTATACTGATTTTTTAGTATGCGTCTTACTTTCAAATTACATTTTTTTTTTCTCAACTGTAGGTTGCCCTGAGCTCCCCTGTAAGGCTCTTTTACGTGCCATTGAACTTTTATCAGTTTTATTACCCTGTTATGGTGCATTCACATTCTGCAAGTTTAGGATCCGCAAAAAGCCAAATCCGCTTTGTGTTGACACTAAAGTTGGAGTGTAAATCGGGTGCAAAGACCCGAACTGATTCTGAAGCTAAGCAAGGGGGGGGACTCTGTCCGCTAGCGAGTCCATTGCTGCTTCGCTCCTGTGTCAGCTTGGGCTATAACTGCAGTATCAGTGCGAAGCAGAACTGCCTTTCACCAATGTTACAGGTGTAGTTTAAATGTACCCGGTAATAACCATGACTTGGCTTGATTTGGATATGTTTTCTCACTACTGGCCTCCAACAGGTGAGCAGTAGAGTCCCAGCTTTCAGACGATCGGTAATATACAGGAAGGAACATGGGAACATAATCATTGTACAAGATCATCGTAGTCCATCTGACCAATCCTAAAGTTCAAAGAAATACCATACTGTGCACTCTTTTAAACCACTCAGTCACTTCTTTCGTTAAAAAACTATCTAACCCCTTCTTAAATTTTGTTTTAAAATTCATGCTGCTCCTGGGTCCAGAGCATTCCCAATGGCCGCGATGGCCCCTCCCACTGTCCTTCCCCCACTGGCACTCACTTGAGGCCATTGGTGGCCCGAAATTCGTTGCCGCAGAAGGACGAGCTGCCTGTGGAGACACGACAACACCTCTCCTGGATTATTTAGATGAGGGCCATCTTGGGCCAGCCTCGGGCCTCCCGGTTCGGGCAAGCGATGCGGCTCCATCGCTGCCTTCACACCTGAAACTGGCAGCTGATTTATTCCTTCCCCAATACCTCCAACAATGCAGGACTCCCTGAATCCTACACTGAAGTATTAGCTTACAAGGTTCTTGAACCTACAACCTTGGAGTCTCGGGAAATCAAGGGATATGGGGATCAGGCGGGAAAGTGGAGTTGAGGTCGAAGATCAGCCATGATCTTATTGAATGGCGGAGCAGGCTCGAGGGGCAGTATGGCCTACTCCCGCTCCGAATTCTTATGTTCTTATGTTCTTATAACTCTTTGACTCAACAATGCTATTCACTAAGCCAAGCTGGCACCTTTTAAATGCAATATAATATACTATTCAATACAACATAGCCATACTTTTATGATGTGGAGATGCCAGCGATGGACTGGGGTGGACAAATGTAAGGAGTCGCACAACCAGAATTCTATTATTTCTGTGGCTGCTTTTATATTTTTTAAGGTACTTTTGTTGTCAATGGATAGGGGAACTATATTGGAGAGAATTCAAATTGATAATTACTGCCTGTTGGAAATGAGTAAAGCAACAACAAGACTAAGCCATTATAAACTGGGGACTAGATGGAACAAATATCCAGTTTTACAGATTGGTGATCTACAGATCCTGAATAATGTAAATACTTCTGTAGCCAATATATTAGAAAAATATGGAGTGACATATGCTATCCTATCATATACACTGAGCAATTTCTGGTTCAGAATTACTCAAATGACAGACCGTGTACAGACTGGCAGATCTTTAAATCCCTACTGTAAGTGTATCAATAGTGGTATAACTTTGTATCCATAGTTAAGTACAGGAAGTTCTTTTTGACTTGAAAATGTTTGGACAGATACAAGTAGTCTCCTGAATGGCTGATTAATACACACCATGGGTTGGAAATTTGTCTTGCGCTGTACTGAGTTGGCTGCCTGTTATACGATCCGACAGATATTCAGCTCGATTGTGATACCGTCTGTTTTGCGCCAATGCCCAATTTCTACCTCCACATGTTTGAAGCTCCGACGTCTTTCCTAGCTTGTTAACCAACTCAACTTAATAACAGCTTGTGGTAACTTTACTTAATGTTACTTCAATGCTTTACCATATCTGCCTGTCTTTACTATATCCCAGTTCCAGCTTCAGTCTGCCCTGGCTTGACTACTCCATGTCCTAGTGTTGCTCTGTTATACTGCAGCCACGTTCCTTTCCAAACCCATTCTCCTGCAGTCTTATTCAGTCCTCCTGCCTTCAATGAATGGTTTTTGAATAAGACAATTTTCAGAAAAAAGTAATCATGGAAGTCGGGAGAGACTTGCATCTGGACCTGGGACATGGTGAGGCTGGGCAAACGCTGTGGGAAGAACAGCAGGTAAGAGTGAGGCAGGCCAAGTGAGATGAGGCAAAAGCAAGGCCAAGAAAGCCTTAGAGGGGGTGCAACGAAGGTTCACTCGCTTGATTCCTGGGATGAGTGGGTTGTCCTATGAGGAGAGATTAAGTAGAATGAGCCTATGCTGTCTGGAGTTTAGAAGAATGAGAGGTGATCTCATTGAAAAATATAAGATTCTGAGGGGGCTTGACAGGGTAGATGCTGAGAGGTTATTCCCCCTGGCTGGAGATTCTAGAACTCGGGAGCATAGTCGCAGGATAAGGGATTGGCCACTTAAGACTGAGATGAGGAGGAATTTCTTTACACAGAAGAATTTTTAGAATTCCCTACCCCAGAGGGCTGTGGATGCTGAGTTGTTGAATATGATCAAGGCTGAGATGGATAGATTTTTCGACTCTAGGGGAATCAAGGGATATGGGGATCGGGCAGAAAAGTGGAGTTGAGGACGAAGATCAGCCATGATCTTATTGAATGGCGGAGCAGCCTCGAGGGGCCGTATGGCCTACCCCTGCTCCTATTTCTTATGTTCTTAAGAATGAGTGGGGTAGAAAGATGAGCAGGGGATACATTTATGCCATTCTGTGACAATATTGTACAACAATAAAAAGGCTGCTGCACACTAACTCAGGTATGGAGAAGAAGATTGTGAAGCCAACCTATTCTTATGTTTTGTTTATCTGTATTCACTTTTCTTCTTCAATCAAACTACTTATGTGTGTATAAACCTGTATATCAGGGTCACTCAAATGGGAGGACTGCAAACCATGCTAATGTGTGGAAAAGCTTAATAACTAGTCTTTAGATGTGAATATTACTTCATTACTTAGTGTAAATATGTTAATAACAATAACTTGTATTTACACAGTGCCATTCATGTAGTAAACATCCAGTAATACGTCACAGAAGAAAAGGGGAATAGACAGACTCCTAACCTTTGTGTGGGAGTTAAGAGATGTGGCCAAAGGCTCGATCAAAGGGCTAGATTTTCAAGAGACTTTTAAAGATAGAGGAGCTGAAATTCCGCGGGTGATCTCCCGATCGCCCGCTGTAATTTTGGCGGAAGATGCGCAGAGCTCCGGAGAAATGGCGTGAATGAAGTTAATGCCCTGTCTCTGGGGTTTCCATGGAACTTCTGCCGAAGTTATGGTGGAAGATCGGAAGATTGCCCGAGAGGCGCAGGTATGTAGGCGAGGAATTATAGAGGGCAAGGCTGAGGCGGCTGAAGGATATGCCATTGATGGAGGACAGTCAAAAGACTAGAGGGTACCAGATGGGGAGTAAGGCTGGAGAAGTTGCAGAAGTAGGATGAGGTAAGACCATGGGTGGAGCTGTAGATGAGGAAGAGGATTATAAATTTTATATGTTAGCAGACAGGGAGTCAGTGTAGGTCAGCAAGGACAGGGATAATGGATAAGTGGGATATAGCATGGGATAAGACGTAGTGGCAGTACTTTGAAAAAGTTGGATTTTGTGGAGGTTAGGATCAAGCAGACCATTGGAGAAATGGAGTCTGGAGTTGAAAAAAGAAAGCATGGATAAGGATTTTGATGTGGGAGTGATGTAGTTCAGGAGGGCAATGTCGCAAAGTTGGAAGTAAGCTGCTTTGGTGATGGATAGGGTATGAGGTTTGAAACTCAGCTCTGGGTCACACATGATGTCAAAGTTTTCTACAGCCTGCTTCAGCCTAAGTGATCAGCCAGGGAAGGAGATGGAGTCAGTGGCAACAGGAGCGGAAGTGAATATAGCTTCTAAGGAAGTATTGGAGAGGTTTACCAGTTTACACAAAATCCAGGTTGACACTTCAGTGCAGTACTGAGGGAGTGCTGCACTGTTGGAGGTGCCGTTTTTTGGATGAGACGTTAAACCGAGGCCCCATCTGTCCCCTCAGGTGGATCCCATTGCACTATTCGAAGAAGAGCTGGAGAGTTTTCCCCAGTGTCCTGGCCAATATTTATCCCTCAAACAACATCACGAAAAAACAGATTATCTGGTCATTATCACATTGCTGTTTGTGGGAGTTTGCTGTGCGCAAAGTGGCTGCCGTGTTTCCTACATTACAACAGTGATTACACTTCAAAAGCACTTAATTGGCTGTAAAGCATTTCAGGACGTCCTGTGGCTGTGAAAGGTGCTATCTAAATGCAAGTTCTTTCTTTCTTCCTTTCTTACTGACTAACTCATTCCATTAAAAAGAATGGAAGTACAATGAAACCTGTATAAACAGACACTCCCAAAAAATGGACACCTGCAAAAAAAGGACACTTATTGGGAGACCCAAATGACTTACATGGTAAAATATACAAGAGGCATTCTGAAACCACGGACACTCACAAATTACAAAGAACGGACAGCCTTCAATGCACCAAGCCCTTTTACTTGCAACACGGGAGACGCTTTTGTGGAATGGGGAGCTCTTTACCCAGCACCCATAGCGGCAGAGAAGCCGCTCTATCTCTGGGATTGAATGCTTGCACGGTGCTATCCCAGGTTTCTCTGCCGCTATGGATGTTGGGGAAAGAACTCCCAATTTGACGCATTTCTTTCACAAAACCCGCTGCCGCCTCATGCTGACCTGCATACACTGATCACACCAGCCACCCGAATCAAGGAAAGCGCTTGCGAGCAGCGAGAGGACCCATCGTTTCCTGTCTAGTACCGCCTCCATGCACTCTTTCAACGGCTGCTGGCAGCTCCTCTCCCCCCGACCCTGCTGGGCGCTCCTCTCCTCCTGACCCTGCTGACAGCTCCTCTCCCCCTGACCCTGCTGGGAGCTCCTCTCCCCCCCGACCCTGCTGACAGCTCCTCTCCTCCTGACCCTGCTGACAGCTCCTCTCCCCCTGACCCTGCTGGGAACTCCTCTCCCCCTGACCCTGCTGACAGCTCCTCTCCCCCTGACCCTGCTGACAGCTCCTCTCCTCCTGACCCTGCTGACAGCTCCTCTCCCCCTGACCCTGCTGGGAGCTCCTCTCCCCCCCGACCCTGCTGACAGCTCCTCTCCCTCTGACCCTGCTGGGAGCTCCTCTCCCCCTGACCCTGCTGGGAGCTCCTCTCCCCTCCGACCCTGCTGGGCGCTCCTCTCCTCCTGACCCCCTGACTCTGCTGGGAACTCCTCTCCCCCTGACCCTGCTGACAGCTCCTCTCCCCCCGACCCTGCTGACAGCTCCTCTCCCCCTGACCCTGCTGACAGCTCCTCTCCCCCTGACCCTGCTGACAGCTCCTCTCCCCCTGACCCTGCTGACAGCTCCTCTCCCCCTGACCCTGCTGGGAGCCCCTCTCCCCCTGACCCTGCTGGGAGCCCCTCTCCCCCTGACCCTGCTGGGAGCTCCTCTCCCCCCTGACCCTGCTGGGAGCCCCTTTCCCCCTGACCCTGCTGGGAGCCCCTCTCCCCCTGACCCTGCTGGGAGCTCCTCTCCCCCTGACCCTGCCTGGAGCTCCTCTCCCCCTGACCCTGCTGGGAGCTCCTCTCCCCCTGACCCTGCCTGGAGCTCCTCTCCCCCTGACCCTGCTGGGAGCTCCTCTCCCCCCTGACCCTGCTGGGAGCCCCTTTCCCCCTGACCCTGCTGGGAGCTCCTCTCCCCCTGACCCTGCTGGGAGCCCCTCTCCCCCTGACCCTGCTGGGAGCCCCTCTCCCCCTGACCCTGCTGGGAGCTCCTCTCCCCCTGACCTTATCATTGTCTTCTTTCCCTCGGCCTCTGATGGTGGATCCGTTTCTTTGATGAGCTTTGGGTTTGGGGAATGAAGGTGGACGGCTGTCCCGGGTCTCTCTGCTGCTCCATAGAGAGTGAGGGACTGGCCTGTGAGTCCCAGCTATCGGTCAGTCTTCTTGCAGACTCACTGCTCAACCAGAATACTGCAGTTTCACTCCTACACACAATGTGACCTGTTCTATGGGCAATAAATTGGGCTGTATAGCACCCGTTGTTTCGGTGCTACACGGCCTCCCAAAGTGCCACGATGACGTCTTAGCTGAGCATGCACGTTTCCAGCATAATGTGCGCCGGACGCCATCTTGGTATAGGAGTTAGTGCAGTTGCCAATAACGAATGCTGGAAGCATGTCACGTCAGGAGAAAATGGATACAATCAGTGTGCAACGCTGATTTAAAGTGATAGACACCATTTTGGCACTTAACGCTCAACTCAACGCACAGTCTTAACCCCAACCATCTGAACGTGTCTTAGAGTGCCTGGAGGACCCAAACCAGTGCTATTTAAAGGGACCATGCAGGAATTACAGGTTAGTGGCTGAATTATTGCTTCTGGCTGCTGAGACATTTGTAACTATTTTTGGAGGTCTCCTATACTTGAATACTAGGGCACGGGGACATAGCCAAACATTTAGAGCCGGGACGTGCAGGAGTGAAGTTAGGAAATGCTTCTACACGCAAAGGGTGGGAGAAGTTTGGAACGCTCTTCTGCAAACGGCAGTTGATGCTAGCTCAATTGTGAATTCTAAATATGAGATTGATAGATTTCTGTGAACCAAGGGTATTATGGGATATGGGGCTAAGGCGGGTATTTGGAGTTAGGTCACAGGTCCACCATGATCTCATTGAATGGCAGAACAGGCTCAAGGGGCTAAATGCCACTGCCACTTGCTGCCTCCTGATATGCACCACCTTCTCCTGCAAGAAGCAAAGCATTTGACAAGGTACCGCATGGTAGGTTGTTACATAAGGTTAAATCTCATGGGATCCAAGGTGAGGTAGCCAATTGGATACAAAATTGGCTTGACGACAGAAGACAGAGGGTGGTTGTAGAGGGTTGTTTTTCAAACTGGATGCCTGTGTCCAGCGGTGTGCCTCAGGGATCGGTGCTGGGTCCGCTGTTATTTGTTATTTATATTAATGATTTGGATGAGAATTTAGGAGGCATGGTTAGTAAGTTTGCAGATGACACCAAGATTGGTGGCATTGTGGACAGTGAAGAAGGTTATCTAGGATTGCAACGGGATCTTGATAAATTGGGCCAGTGGGCCGATGAATGGCAGATGGAGTTTAATTTAGATAAATGTGAGGTGATGCATTTTGGTAGATCGAATCGGGCCAGGACCTACTCCGTTAATGGTAGGGCGTTGGGGAGAGTTATAGAACAAAGAGATCTGGGAGTACAGATTCATAGCTCCTTGAAAGTGGAGTCACGGTGGATAGGGTGGTGAAGAAGGCATTCGGCATGCTTGGTTTCATTGGTCAGAACATTGAATGCAGGAGTTGGGATGTCTTGTTGAAGTTGTACAGGGCATTGGTGAGGCCACACTTGGAGTACTGTGTACAGTTCTGGTCACCCTATTATAGAAAGGATATTATTAAACTAGAAAGAGTGCAGAAAAGATTTACTAGGATGCTACCGGGACTTGATGGTTTGACTTACAGGGAGAGGTTAGACAGACTGGGACTTTTTTCCCTGGAGAGTAGGAGGTTAAGGGGTGATCTTATAGAAGTCTATAAAATAATGAGGGGCATAGATAAGGTCGATAGTCAAAATCTTTTCCCAAAGGTGGGGGAGTCTATAACGAGGGGGCATAGATTTAAGGTGAGAGGGGAGAGATACAAAAGGGTCCAGAGGGGCAATTTTTTCACTCAAAGGGTGGTGAGTGTCTGGAACGAGCTGCCAGAGGCAGTAGTAGAGGCGGGTACAATTTTGTCTTTTAAAAAGCATTTGGACAGTTACATGGGTAAGATGGGTATAGAGGGATATGGGCCAAGTGCAGGCAATTGGGACTAGCTTAGTGGCATAAACTGGGCGACATGGACATGTTGGGCCGAAGGGCCTGTTTCCATGTTGTAACTTCTATGATTCTATGATTCTATAAGAAAACGGGACGTGTGTCTGGGTGATGTGCCTGTCATGGTTGAATAGCTGCCAGTGTGTGTGGCCTGTGAGTTGTGGATGGGTGGCTAGCAACAGTGGCAATGTGTAAGGGTGAGAGGAATCATCTGATTGGAAGAGTTGAGTACTGATTGAAAGAGTTTGTTGGTATGTGGGTGATCGGGGGTGTAGTGCTTGGAGCAGTGGGTGCAGCTAGTGGTGTAGTTGGTAGGAGACGCCACTTGACAGTTGACCTCACTCACCTTGACCACTCATGTCAAAGCATTGAACTTCTTCCTGCATTCCATCCATGTTCATGATGCTGTGTGCCTGGCATTGACTTTATTCCCCCATTGCCTCCTACTGCCTTTTGGGTATATGTCTGGAGGGCCTCTTGCCACCCCCCCCCTCTGTAGATATAGGATGTCCCTCCTTCTGTCCACCTCTTGCAACAAGGCCTCTAGTGCATCAGCATAGAACCTTAGTGCATGCACTCTCGCAGGCCTGGTACAAACTCAGATCGACAAATTGGTGAGGTCTGGCATGCAGATTGGAGGATGTGGGATTTAGTAGTGCGCAATCTTTATTCAATGTTTTAACACAACTCATCAGTGTGTAAACATTGGGACGGGACCGGCATCAGTGTTTTAGGTGTACGATGTCTGATCTCCATTCAGACTCCATGCTAGACAGCAGACTGTTATTTTTTTTAGCAAACAGCAGGTACCAGTTACCTTTAAGAGATTTCTAACAGATAGCCTACCTTTAAGAGATTGGGGCTCCTCCTGCTGGTGGAATGCGCAAATTGCATTGAATCCTCGTTCAATGGTGATTCGGATCGCTGCTTGAAGGTTAGTCTTCATGATGTGGAGATGCCGGTGATGGACTGGGGTTGACAATTGTAAACAATTTTACAACACCAAGTTATAGTCCAGCAATTTTATTTTAAATTCACAAGCTTTCGGAGGCTTCCCCCTTCGTCAGGTGAACGATGTTTCACATCGTTCACCTGACGAAGGGGGAAGCCTCCGAAAGCTTGTGAATTTAAAATAAAATTGCTGGACTATAACTTGGTGTTGTAAAATTGTTTACAGTTAGTCTTCAGGTCTGACGAAAGTCTCATCTTGCCTGCACAGGAGCCATTGGGCACGGAGTAATAGTGGATCGCGCTCCCCAAAAACAGGCCCTATCCAAGCTTTCCCCCTATAATTTGGAAGAAAACAGAAAACGCTGGAAATACTCATCAAGTCAGGCAGCATCTGTGGAGAAAGAAACAAGAGTTTCTTTCAATATACCGGCACAACCCCATTTTTTTGTCCTGTGACTGCCCCAATGCTGATAAGTAGAACTGAGAAACGCAGTTCATTACTGAAGTTACATCCTGCTCCAAGTGAGAGCAATTTGAAATGAAACAGGAATTTAGACTGCAAAACTGTTAAGTGAACAGAGCTGAACGCTGCTGTGTGGGAGGAGGATTCTTAGCGTTGTAACAGCTGATTAGGTGCTGATCATAATCTCAGCTGGTTCTTCAAGGTTGGTGGGTGAATTTTTACAGTTCATACAATGACCATTTTGAAAATAAGGACATCTGTTTAAAAAAAAAGGACAGCTGCTGCGAGTCCCTAAGGTTTGTAATTTACAGGTTTCACTGCCTGATATTTGGTTAGGTTAGCTGTGTTCAACTGTTCCTTCACCATTTTACTCCCAAGATCCTGTTTCAAAAGAGTAATTGATAGGGGATCTGCCCTGACTCAACCATGTTTGAGTGCTGTGTTAGCAAGATATCTTTAGGATTATGCGTGGGCATTTAAAATGCACAACATCAGTCCCAGCGTATCTGTAGAATAACACTGCATGACAATGTGTCAGAAACTCAGCAGATTCCAAACTAAATGCCATGTGGATAAAGATATATTTCTTATTAAAACCAGCAGTATGAGTTTGATTATGTGACTTGTGCGACCTCCTGAATCTCAAGAATGTGATATATTTACACTGGAGACGTTAATAATTTCTAAAGATTAGTTTTACATGAAGAATTCAGCAAGAGGTGCAGATTTCTAAACATGGAAAGTAAACTCAGGACAGTAATTCTTACAGTTCAATCCACCTAAGACTTAAGAGTTCAAATCCCAGAATTATTCTGAGTTTAAAAGTTTGATTTTTGTTTCCTCCTTTTAGAATATATTTTTTAAAATGTTGTGGTTTCCTCATTTTACCTTGCTTTATTTTGTCTGCTGTTTGGTTTGAGAAGTGCAGTAGATTGTGCCCAGCATCCCATGATCTGGAAGAGCACCTTTAATGACGATCGTAGAGGAAAGGGCCCTCCAAACCAGCCTTTCTCACACTCACACATTGCAGAACAAAGGTCCTGTAGCCCAGGTCAGGTTACATAGGAAGAGAAATGAGAAACCCTCCTTTCGCTACTGGCGATTGTTGAGGCCCCTCCTGCAAGAACTGTAGGTTTCTTGGGGAAGGAGTTAAAAAGATGCATGGTGGCTCAGCCTCTCTTCCTCCTATGATTGTAAACAATTTTACAACACCAAGTTATAGTCCAACAAATTTATTTTAAATTCCACAAGCTTTCGGAGGCTTCCTCCTTCCTCAGGTGAACGGTACGGAAAGAACGGAACGGAGGAGGCTTGTGGAATTTAAAATAAATTTGTTGGACTATAACTTGGTGTTGTAAAATTGTTTACAATTGTCAACCCCAGTCCATCACCGGCATCTCCACATCCTCCTATGATGTGTGTTTAGTCTGTGGCTGTACTGTTTTGTTGGGTATGGTGGTGTCATGGTTATGTTACTAGACTAGCAATGTAGATAGCTTGGATTAATAATTGATATAATTTAATAATAATTTAGTACTAATAATTTAAATCCCATCATGGTAGTTTGTGATTCTAATTTCAGTTTTTCTTTTTAAAAAAAGGCTGGAATCAGTAAAGGTAACCATGAAACTGTTGGATTGTCATAAAAACCCAATTGGTTCCCTAATGTCCTTCAGGGAAGCAAACCTGCCTTCCTTACCCGGTCTGACTTATATGTAACACCAGTACGGTTGACTCTTAACGGTTTTGTGAAGGTTTGATTTGCATGGTAATCTTATACCAAAACCTTCAAATTTAGACTAATGAGATGTTTGCCGATGTATTTGCATTACAAAAAGTTGGACATCATTGGAATTCAATCTGCATATTTCATAGAATAGAATCATAGAATCTTACAGCACAGAAGGAGGCCACTCGGCCCATCGTGCCTGTGCCGGCTGTTTGAAAGAGCTATCCAATTTAGTACCACATCCCAGCTTTTTCCCCACAATCCTGCGAACTAGTCCTCTTCAAGTACATGTCCAATTGACTTTTGAAAATTCCTATGGAATCTGCTTCCATCCCCCTTTCATATAGTGCATTCCAGATCATAACAACTTTCTGTGTGAAAAAAAATTCTCCTCAATTCCCCTCTAGTTGTTTTGCCAATTATTTTAAATCTATGATTTTTGGTTACCAACCCACTTGCCAGTGGAAACAGTGTCTCCCCTACTTGACCTATCAAAGAGGAACCCGCCGGCCTAGGACAGGTGTCCTGCTCAAAAGAGCAGGTCATTACCGGGACATGGTGGGAAGGCAGCGGGATCACAGTGGGTGAGTCCCTGCCCTTATTTTAACTGCCCTCCCCACCCCCCCCCCCGGCCTGGTTTCTGCAAGGGGAGGGCGGGGGAGGGGAGTTAAAATCGGAGCTGTAAGTTTCTATGATTCTATGAGGTGAGAATTTTATCACAAGACCATGGGCTGAATTCAAATTCAGCCCACAGAAGTGAAAGGACATGATTATAGTCCAATACACTATCTAATCATCACTAAATTATACTCCTTAATATTTAGTAACTGAGATGTATTCGATCAGATCTATTCTATCTGATGTTACTTTAGCTACCCTCTTCCTTTTTATATGTTATTAGTGTATGTTATTAGTGTCTTCTACTGTGAAGACAGACACAAAATATCTGTTCAATTCCTCTGCCATTTCCTTGTTTTTCCATTATTATTTCCCCAGTCTCATCCTCTAAGGGACCAATGTTTACTTTAGCTACTCCTGCTCCTACCTCTTATGGTCTTATGGTCTTATGTTATCTGATACAAGATGCATAAATATTTTGAGCATTGTAAACAAAATTATAGATTCAAATGTCACGTGCTGATGGTTGCACATTAGTGAAGTTACTCAATGAGAATGGTTCATTTTCTCATTTTCTAATTGTACCAAACTCCTGCATGGCCAGCCAGACAGGATTAAACTCTAATTTCCTACATGTAAAAAAAAAGCTTACGAAAGGAGACCTAGAGTGTTTAAACAAAGGAAGAACGAGAGATCGGCCTTCATCCCAGCAGGTGTCAAAGACAAGGTTATCATTCTTTTAAAAAGCTATATATTTCAAATATACACCCTTGGCCCACTTAGTTCTGTATTCTCCCCTAAATGAATCTAGTTCACATCAGCTGCAAGGATGGAACGCTGGTTTTATGATTTTGGTGTGCGATAGTGTTTGAATGTGTATTTCATTGACATGCTAGACCATGGTTGGATTCAAACAGGCTTGGAGCAATTAATCATACGGTTTAGTTATACTGACCATGATCAGTGAAATTATGGTCTGCGTGTAAATTATAAAACCTATCCATGCCTCCCAGGATTATAATGCTATGTGCAAACAGATTGTAAAATAGTAAAGTGAGCCTTGCATTTTAAACAAAATTGACCATTGCAATATACAGCTCATGAATAGCTAATTAGTGAGCCCAATTACTCAAAGCTATTTGCATTTCTATTAATAGACTGTGATCAAACAGAAAACTCTGTTCCAATTACAGGTACCAAAGTAATTTAAGAGACACATATTAAACCTACTTACAATTACATTTTGCTCAAAAAACTGATTCGGTAGGGAAACAATTTTAACAAAATGAAAAATGGTACTGTTCCCAATGTGATTAATATTATTAAAATGATTAATAAGCAATGCCTTGAAACTAGCCAACCTTCACTTCAATTACCTGATGAGAACTAGGACAATTTATACTTCCCTTATTGTATCTACAAAACTTGTTAAAAAAAATCACGGCTCTTGGCGCAGCAGACTGGCATGCTATCTCACATGGGTCAACATTCTGTGTCTCAGAAGAGCAGAACATGGGTTTAAATTAGAACTTGTGTTCAAATCCCTCCTTGGCCTCACCTCCATGCTTTCTCTGTAGCTTCCTCCAGCCCTACAACCCTCTGAGAACTCTGCGTTCCTCCAATTCTGGCCTCATGTGCTTCCCCACTTCCTTCGCCCCACCATAGGCGGCCATACCTTCAGCCATCTTGTTTGGGGATGGGTGTTCTTACTTATAAGCTGCTCCTCAAAATAATAGGGTTCATAGCATTACAGGTAGACAGTCACAGATTGATTAAGCATATGATAATAACTATTATTGACAACAATTAAACATACGCTTAACAGCAGCACTTACGGCAAAACCTTGAGAGTTCACTGGAGAATTTCACACAGTGTCGAGCTCAAAAGGATTTTCAAGGCTGATCCAGCCTTATCGAATTCTGAGGTTTCTCCCCCACTATTTTAAATCCTTTTTTTCCCAATCCTGTTATGTTTCAGCATTACCTCATCCTCCTTTCATGTCCCTTTATCAATAACTTTTTACAACTCCCTAACTTTGGTATAGTTTTCATCCTGTCAATCAAATCATCAGGCTGAAGACAGTTACAGAAATTTATGAACAATCAAAGGCTTCCTGACAAATTGTGAGGATGTTACTGAACCATCACCCCAGGCTGTTTGTGTCTGATCAGCACAACCCTATCCTGCCACCTTCATCTTTATAGACACCAAACCATCATAAAAATATAACACCTCTCCTGCGTCCCTGTGAAGTTTAAAGATGAATAACCTACAAGTTGCCGCATTGTCTACACCCCCACTTGCACCTACAACCTCTCACAAACTTATTATAGGATCTGTCCATATCAAAGGATGATTAAACTGCTAGTGAGATCAGCTACAATTGAAAAGTTAACATAAAGAAATTAATATAAAGAGAAATCAATAGCGTCCAATCTGATTAACCCTTATCTAACAGTCTTGGCCCTAAGCCATTAGGACAGGTGACCAAACGCTTAGTCAAAGAGGCAGGTTTTAAGCAGTGTCTTCGAAGAGGAGAAGTGGAGAAGCAAAGAGGTTTGGGAGGGAATTCCAGAGCTTAGGGAGGGTTGTAGGGCTGGAGAAGATCACAGAGACAGAGAAGGGCAAGGCCATAGATGGATTTGAATACGAGGATGTAATATAATCACCATACCTTGAATTTTCAATGCTTTGTCTGGCTGGTTACAGTCTGACATTTGGGGTTAAAGTAGGAATATTATTTGTTTCACATTCACTTCTTACGCAGATATTAATTCTTGGGCTACTTAAAATTATGAAGTAGAAACAGCTGTTATTTATTGGTAGATTACATGTATGTGAAGATTGTCTTTCTTTGTATTTTTTTAGCTGGAGATTATCGTTATAATTTAATTCAGGAAGGAAGAGAGCGAAAGATTGCGCTCAGTTATGGAGATGACAATTGCTGCTGTCACAACTGTCTCCATTTTGCCTGGCATTTTAATTCTCCTCCAAAAACTTCTATATGCCCTTTAAATAAAATACTATGTAATGAAGAAGTTGTGCTTGACAATACAACCTCTACTTTTCATTTTTATAACACTCTGACAGCTTCTATCAGTTATCACCATCAATCTTGAGGGGAAACATACATCTCACCAAAGAGTGGGAACTTTATGCCAATGAATCATCTGGACCTGAAAGTGTCATTTGTTCATAAGACGTATTAAAAGGGATTCTAAAATAGGTTTCATTTTGTTATCTTCCCCTTTCTTTAATTAAAAAGACTTGAAAGACTTGTATTTATGTAACACCTTTCACGATCTCAGGACGTCCCAAAGCGGTTTACAATCAATGAAGTACGTTTTGAAGTGTTGTCACCATTAAGAATCCAAGGAGAAGGGTCAAGGCCTGGTGCAGGACACCAGGAAGGTTGAAGAGAATAAAAGATGAGATAAAATAGGAAATAACCATTAGATGATATTAAGCTTGGGTTTTAAAAGCCTGAAGATTGTATGAGGAAGGAAAGACTGGAGTGAGGGGAGACGGGGTTGGGGGGGGGGGCGGAAGTGGAGTGAGGAATGCTACATTTTTGAGGTCCAAGGAAAGATTGATTTGAAGACTGTGACAATTTCATGACTTTAACAAATTGGAGACGTGCGGAGGAGAAAAAGGGTGCTGGGAGCATATTTGAAGTTTAGAAGGATCAAAAGAGAAAGGGGAGGGGTTTAAAAGAATGAATGATGAATGAACTTCTACTTATATTGTACCTTTCATGACCTCAGGATGTCCCAAGGTACTTCATAGTCAACAAAATACTTTTGAAGTATAGTCACTATCTCAATGTAAAAAAGCACAGTAGTCAATTTGCTCACAGCAAGGTCCTGCAAACAGCAATAAGATAAATGACCAGTAAATTTGTTTTTAGTGGTGTTGGCTGAATAGGATACTGTGAGAACTCCCCTGCTCTTCTTCGAATAGGACCATGAGATCTTTTACATCCACCTGAGAGTGGAAATGGGGCCTTGATTTAACATCTCATCTGAAAGACAGCACCTCTGACAGTGCAGCACTCCCTAAGTTTTGCACTGAAGTGTCAGCCTGGGTCATGTGCTCAACCCACAATCTTCTGGCTCAGCGCTAAGAGTATTACCAATGAGCCATGGCTGACACCTAAGAATGCCAGTAAAATATAGAAAGGCACAAAAAGTGATTTTTGGAGAGAAGTTGGAGGGTAAACATCAAAAAGGTAGTCTAGATCTGAGTGTAATCTTGAAGTGGAGCAGTGTGTAAGTTAAAATTATTTTGCTACGTTACTATAAATGTTTTAAAACCATATTCTGTCTCTGTTCTTCAGTGTGTTCTAAATGTTTTAATAAGCTTTGTTTTCATGCAGATGATCCCATTTGGTAATCATTCCAGTCATCTAATTGGAAGTTGTGAGATTGCTGGGCTTGACATTGATTTACAAAGGACTTGAGTTCACCTCTCTCAAACTCTACACCAAGTACAACTTTTACAATAAAAGTTGTGGTTAGCATGTCAGTCCCGTATAAGAGTTGCCAGCACTCAAAACCGATTCTCATATTCCTGTCAGTGATACAAGAACAACTCAAGTTCCAGCTCAGACTTTTGAATCAATTCAGAAAATCTGCTTGGAATATCAGTAGCTGTTCTGCCTGTGTGATTCACCTAATTCTTGTCATCTCCTGGATTTGTCGTTGGCTTGCAGCAATTTGATTGGAGAATTTACCGTCATTTTCTGATCATTGCAGCATTTATTAGGAAAGTTTCTGACTTGTCCTTAAATATCAGTGTACAATTCCTCCGATTCTTTGGGGTTTTCCAAAAAAGTTGCACGATATCTGATTTTATTTAAACTGGCTCAAGCTATAATCCATTGTATTGCTGGAGACCTCCCAATGACCCCACATACATCAGCAGGATTGGCGCCGGAAATCATTGACGACCTTCATTCCGGCATATTTGCCTGAGAATTTTCGGTCTCCACTGCTCGAGATCAAATATCAGTCTCCGTTTTAATGGCTTGAGTTGCAATCTTCAGGTCAATGTCTCATAATGAGCTGGCTTTCTGGAGTTACCTCCCTAAACCCCTCCGCCTCTCCAACTCCCTCGCCTCCTTAAAGACCCTCCTTAAAACCCATCTCTTTGACCAAGCTTTTGGTCACCCCTCCTAATAGCTCCTTCTTTGGTTCAACATCCATTTTTGTCAGACGTTTTTGTCTGATTACACTTCTGTGAAGCACCTTTGGGCATTTTTTTGTGTTAAATATGCTATACAAATACAATGGATCTCGTTGCACTTGTTTTATTGAGTCAGATCATTTTCATGCATCCAGGGCGGCCGCCATAAACAGACCATAGGCCCTTTGCATGTGCCTAACATCTGTTGTAAGACCCATCCACCAAATTGGGCTGCCCTGAATAGAGCAGGCATCGGGCCTACCGAATAGGTAAGTTGAATTTTTTTTCCTAGTGTGCTCCCCCCAGCTCCATGAGGCAGGCTGCTCGAAGTTCGATTCTTCAGTTGGGAGAGCTGGCTGTGGAGGCACGACAGGCGCCAACAACTTGTCACGATTATTTAGGTGAGGCCTGAGGACCAATTGCTCGCGATCCTTGAGCCTCTGTCGTTGGGTACAGGGAACGTTCCCTGCGCCCATTTGGTCGAGTCGTAAAGGAGGAGAGAGGCAGCGAGGCAAAGCAATTTGGAGAGGGAATTGCAGAGCTTAGGGCCTAGATGGCTGAAGGCACGGCCGCCAACCGTCCCCTGCGCAAACTGGCCGAAACGGGTTTCTAGGTCAAATTTATATTATCTCGATGAACAAATGTTTGGCAAACCATTGGAAAAAGAGAGCAACCATTTTTGTCATGATGTTATCAGTCACAATTCATGTGCATGTTTGTAAATACATTTTTTAAAGGGTTTTCAAATAACTTATGGTGCTCCTTTAATAACAACTCTCTCTATCTCCCTCCCTCCCTTTCTCTACCTTGCTACTTCTGCCTGACTTCAAAACCCTCCTCAAAACATATCTTTTTGACTATGCTTTCAATCATCTCTCCTAACTCTTCTCTTGTTGCCTAGCATCCATTTCTCCTTTGTGAAGAGCCTTTTGATGGTCCACTACATTAAAGGTGCTGTATGTAAGTTGTATAAAATGTAATTAAAGATTGAACCAAATTCAATAACGTTGGATGAGGTTTATACAACATTGTGCTAAATAGATGAGAAAAGGTTAAGTTATTAATTGGAAAGGTCAGAGCCAATGTACAAGATCGTGTGCTCATGGCTAGTTATAATGAAGTTCACATCAAGGTTAGGCATAAAAGGTTCAAGTATGCCTGCGGATTAAATTCAGTTCAGCTGCAGCTGTCTAAAAATGTGACATTTAATGGAGGTTTACAATTACAACAAGTGGGATCAATTATACGGAAGAAAAATAAGAAATACTTCAGTGTTTTAGAATCATGTAGTAAGCAGATTATGATGTGAAGTGGTTTGATAATAAGTGGGTTTCATTGCAGTTTGATTTAACAAATTTAGGTGCATAGGATTAAGTGATGGGTAAAGGACTATTAAATTGAAAGATTTAATAGTCAGAATTGCTCGTCAAAGAGTATACATCCTGGACCTGCATTGGAATCTGTCTCACATGACCTGCATTTTAGTGTCTGTAACTTCCATTCAAGGTGTACAGTATTGGAGTTAAAATGAGACTCTGTGGGACTCACTGACAGGTGAATCACAGAGATTTCCTCCCCTTAACTATTGTGGCTAGGAGTCGCAAAACAGACCAATCTTGGCCTGCGCCAATAATTACAAAATAAAAACTGAACTGACTAATCAACTAATTTAGATGCGTATGTGCCCAAGAGTGACTGAAGGTCCATGCCAATTGTAATATCACTGACACAATCTTTACACTTTGTCAAGTGCAAAAGGGAGCTATATAGTAGAACCAAGACCTTATTTACCTAACTTAAGTGTTTGGCAGGGCGATCAGGCAAGCATTTCAGACCTCCTGGCACTGTTTTATCAACATTGCCAGGAGGTCTGAAATGGCAGGGTGATTAGTCTGATCTCCAGACAGACTGTACTCAAACAAGGAGGTGTGATTGCCTCAAAACCTTTACAGTACTCATTAATGTCATGTTCCAGAATGCATTGTGGTATCCTGGTCAGAGTGCTGGCAACCACATCAGGTTTAGAACGTTCAAAATGAATCAACGGAAGACAGCAACAAAGATCGGTAAACAGGTCCTTTGTGAAACTTCTGTTTCACAAAGGACCTGTTTTTTGCGATTTCATTTCGAGGATTTCATTTTCACATCGTTCACCTGACGAAGGAGGAAGCCTCCGAAAGCTTGTGAATTTAAAATAACTTGGTGTTGTAAAATTGTTTACAATTGTCAACCCCAGTCCATCACTGGCATCTCCACATCAAAACTTCTGTTTGCCAACGACTGCACCTCGATGGCCTATTCAGAGCACAACCTCTAACTTACCGTGGACCACACTAAAGTGTTCATGCTTTAGGGTTACTGACAGCCCTGACAAAACTCAGGGTGAAGTTTGCTTCTAACAATCGGCACAGGGGTCTTAGAACTAGGGCCGAAGACTCCCAGTTGAAGACAGTCCAGCAATGCACTTAACATGACAGCATCATCATGTCAGGTGACAACGTTAGTAAGCGAGGATATAGGTAAGGGAAAGCAATCAGCGGAGATTCCATGGTTAGAACTGAGGAATAAGAGAGGACTTAAAACTGTAATGGGAGTTGTCTACAGGCCTTCTGATAGCAGCAATGAAGAGGCAGAATGTATTATTTCAGAGAATCGAGAGCAAAAGCAAAAGCCGAGTTGTTTTAATTGGCGACTTTAATTTTCATATAGATTAGGAAGAGCAGAGTAGCTCAAGTCAGAGAAGTAGTGAACTTCTTGAGTACATTCAAGATATTTTTTCTGGAGCAACATGTTCTAGAACCAACAAGAGGGCAGGCCATACTAGATTTAGTAATGAGTAATGAGCCAGACTTAGTTAATAATTTAACAGTAAGGGAACATTTATCTAACAGTGATCATAATATGATCGAAATCAATGTAGGTTTGAAAAGGAGAAATGTAACACAGTTACTAAGATTCTCGATTTTGGTACGGCTAACATTAACGGGATGAGACAGAGACTGACGATAGCAAACTGCTCAAAACTGTTACAGGATAAAATTACAGATGAACAGTGGGAGGTGATCAAAAAAGAGTTTAGCTTAATACAGGACCAGTATATACCCCTAAGGGGCAAGAGCTCCACATACCAAATAAAACAACCATGGTCGACAAAAGAGGTGAGAGATAACATAAAACTAAAGGAAAGACCACTGCTCTTTTTGATCTGTGTTAATGACCTGGACTTGGGTAAACAGGGCATAATTTCAAAGTTCACAGCTAATATGAAACTTGGAAATATCGTAAACAATGTGGAGGATAGTAACAGACTTCAGGAGGACATAGACAGACTGGTGAAATGGGCAGATGCATGGTGGATAAAATTTAACGCAGAGGAGTGTGAAGTGATGCATTTTGGTAGGAAGAATGAGGAGAGGCAATGTAACCTAAATGGTACAATTTTAAAGGGGGTGCAGGAACAGAGGAATGTACACAAATCTTTGAAGGTGGCAGGACAAGTTGAGATGGTTGTTAAAAAAGCATGTGGGATCCTGGGCTTTATTAATAGAGGCATAGAGTACAAAAGCAAGGAAATTATGCTAAATCTTTATAAAACACTGGTTTGGCCTCAGCTGGAGTATTGTGTTCAATTCTGGGCACCACACCTTTGGAAAGATGTCAAGGCCTTAGATAGGGTGCAGAAGAGATTTACTAGATTGGTACCAGGGATGAGGGACTTCAGTTATGTGGAGAGACTGGAGAAGCTGGGGTTGTTCTCCTTAGAACAGAGAAGGTTAAGGGGAGATTTGATAGAGGTGTTCAAATTGATGAATGTTTTTGATGGAGTAAATAAGGAGAAACTGTTTCCAGTGGTAGAAGGGTCAGTAACCAGAGGACACAGATTTAAGGTGATTGGCAAAAGAACCAGAGGCGACATGAGGAAACATTTTTTTACGCAGAGAGTTGTTACGATCTGGAATGCACTGCCTGAAAGGGTGGTGGAAGCAGATTCAATAGTAACTTTCAAAAAGAGAATTAGATAAATACTTGAAGGGGAAAAATTTACAGGGCTATGGGAAAAGACCAGGGGAATGGGACTAATTGGATAGCTCTTTCAAAGAGCTAGCACAGGCACGATGGGCTGAATGGCCTCCTTCTCTGCTGTACCTACTATGATACCATGATAAATGAGTAATTGATTAATTTTCAGATAAGGTGATAGAATGTGCAGACCACTGTAATACTTAGCAAGGACAGATTGTGAGTTCAATGACACTAGTTGAGAGGAAACCAGTTTTTCCTATGTTGCAGCTCAAATACCATATGTAAATGATGCATTATTTTTGAGATTGAGCAAGGTCACTGTGAAAGTAAATACCTCAATTAAAGTCAGTACCTTTGATTGTATTGCCATCGATTGTCCTATGCCATTCTATATCCCAGGAAATCTGTTTAAAATTGCATTGGAATATCCCAAAAGTTGCAGTTGAAGAAAAATAATCTTTTTTGTAAAGCATTTGTTTACTCCGATCGTGACACATCTTGGGGGCACGCTATTAAAAAATCTAGAGCTGTAGTGATACAGTGAGTTGAAATTAATTTCCAATAAACAATATAAATAATACGTTAAAGGATGCTATTCATAAATTCAGACCTCAGTTTAATGGAGTGCTGCTGTATTAGCAAAACTGTGTTGTCTCAAGATAAAAGGGAATTGGCAGGAAACATGGGAACTGTAAAGAATAATTGTAAACAATTTTACAACACCAAGTTATAGTCCAGCAATTTTATTTTAAATTCACAAGCTTTCGGAGATTTTCTCCTTCCTCAGGCAAATGTTTCAAGATCTCCTTGAAGCCTACGCATTTATACATATTGAACAATAATACATGGTGTTTACAGACTGCCCCTGCAACTGCCCGTTGCCAAGGCAATCACCGTGTTCAGACAGAGAGGTGTTACCTGCAGAACCTCCGAATACACATTCAACAAAAAAACAAACAGGGAAAAAAAACAGAGAAAAAAAAACACAGAGAGAGGCAGAAACATCCGGAAGGCAGAGAGAGCCAGCAAATGACCCATTATATTAAAAACAGATAACATTTGTTCGCTGGTGGGGTAACGTGTAGCGTGACATGAACCCAAGATCCCGGTTGAGGCCGTCCTCATGGGTGCGGAACTTGGCTATCAATTTCTGCTCGACGATTTTGCGTTGTCGTGTGTCTCGAAGGCCGCCTTGGAGTACGCTTACCCGAAGGTCGGTGGATGAATGTCCATGACTGCTGAAGTGTTCCCCGACTGGGAGGGAACCCTCCTGTTTGGCGATTGTTGCACGGTGTCCGTTCATCCGTTGTCGCAGCGTCTGCATGGTCTCGCCAATGTACCATGCTCTGGGGCATCCTTTCCTGCAACGTATGAGGTAGACAACGTTGGCTGAGTCACAGGAGTATGAACCATGCACCTGGTGGGTGGTGTCATCTCGTGTGATGGTGGTATCTGTGTCGATGATCTGGCATGTCTTGCAGAGGTTACCGTGGCAGGGTTGTGTGGCGTCGTGGACGCTGTTCTCTTGAAAGCTAGGTAGTTTGCTGCGAACGATGGTCTGTTTGAGGTTGGGTGGCTGTTTAAAGGCGAGTAGTGGAGGTGTGGGGATGGCCATAGCGAGGTGTTTGTCCTCATTGATGACATGTTGAAGGCTGCGGAGAACATGGCGTAGTTTCTCCGCTCCGGGGAAGTACTGGACGACAAAGGGTACTCTGTTGGTTGCGTCCCGTGTTAGTCTCCTGAGGAGGTCTATGCGATTTTTTGCTGTGGCCCGTCGGAACTGTCGATCGATGAGTCGAGCGTCATATCCCGTTCTTACTAGGGCGTCTTTCAGCGTCTGTAGGTGTCCATCGCGTTCCTCCTCGTCTGAGCAGACCCTGTGTATTCGCAGGGCCTGTCCATAGGGGATGGCCTCTTTGACGTGGTTAGGGTGGAAGCTGGAAAAGTGGAGCATCGTGAGGTTGTCCGTGGGCTTGCGGTAGAGTGAGGTGCTGAGGTGCCCGTCTTTGATGGAGATTCGTGTGTCCAAGAAAGAAACTGATTCTGAGGAGTAGTCCATGGTGAGCTTGATGGTGGGATGGAACTTGTTGATGTTATCGTGTAGTCTCTTTAGTGATTCCTTGCCGTGGGTCCATAGAAAGAAAATGTCGTCGATGTATCTGGTGTATAGTGTTGGTTGGAGGTCTTGTGCAGTGAAGAAGTCCTGCTCGAACTTGTGCATGAAAATGTTGGCGTATTGGGGTGCGAATTTGGTCCCCATGGCTGTTCCGTGTGTTTGGGTAAAGAACTGGTTATCGAAGGTGAAGACATTGTGATCCAGGATGAAGCGGATGAGTTGTAGGATGGCTTCCGGAGATTGGCTGTTGTTGGTGTTGAGTATTGATGCTGTCGCAGCGATGCCGTCATCGTGGGGGATACTGGTGTATAGTGCCGAGACGTCCATCGTGGTGAGAAGTGTTCCTGGTTCAACTGGTCCGTGGGTACTGAGTTTTTGTAGGAAGTCTGTAGTGTCACGACAGAAGCTGGGGGTTCCCTGTACGATGTATCCAGAGAGGTTCTCACACAGGGTTCCGTTGCCTGATACGATGGGACGTCCGGGTGTGTTGGCTTTGTGTATCTTTGGGAGGCAGTAGAAGTCTCCCACGCGGGGATTACGTGGGATGAGAATGCGTAGGATGCTTTGAAGGTCTGGATCGAAGGTCTTGATCAGTTTGTTGAGCTGGTGGGTGTGTTCTTTGGTCGGATCTGCGGGTAACCGTCTGTAGTGTTCCTGGTTGTCCAGTTGTCGGTATGCTTCTTTGCAATAGTCTGTTCTGTTCTGTATGACTATGGCTCCTCCTTTGTCCGCTGGTTTGATGACGATGTTGCGGTTGGTCTTGAGAGCGTTGATGGCGTTGCGTTGTGCTCGGGTGACATTCTGGACTGTCTTCTGAGTGCGGCTGATGAATCTGGCATTGACGCATTTCCTGACAGCTTGAGCATACATGTCCATCCTACGCATTCTCATCCCACGTAATCCCCGCGTGGGAGACTTCTACTGCCTCCCAAAGATACACAAAGCCAACACACCCGGACGTCCCATCGTATCAGGCAACGGAACCCTGTGTGCGAACCTCTCTGGATACATCGAGGGCATCCTGAAACCCATCGTACAGGGAACCCCCAGCTTCTGTCGTGACACTACAGACTTCCTACAAAAACTCAGTACCCACGGACCAGTTGAACCAGGAACACTTCTCACCACGATGGACGTCTCTTCACTGCACAAGACCTCCAACCAACACTATACACCAGATACATCGACGACATTTTCTTTCTATGGACCCACGGCAAGGAATCACTAAAGAGACTACACGATAACATCAACAAGTTCCATCCCACCATCAAGCTCACCATGGACTACTCCTCAGAATCAGTTTCTTTCTTGGACACACGAATCTCCATCAAAGACGGGCACCTCAGCACCTCACTCTACCGCAAGCCCACGGACAACCTCACGATGCTCCACTTTTCCAGCTTCCACCCTAACCACGTCAAAGAGGCCATCCCCTATGGACAGGCCCTGCGAATACACAGGGTCTGCTCAGACGAGGAGGAACGCGATGGACACCTACAGATGCTGAAAGACGCCCTAGTAAGAACGGGATATGACGCTCGACTCATCGATCGACAGTTCCGACGGGCCACAGCAAAAAATCGCATAGACCTCCTCAGGAGACTAACACGGGACGCAACCAACAGAGTACCCTTTGTCGTCCAGTACTTCCCCGGAGCGGAGAAACTACGCCATGTTCTCCGCAGCCTTCAACATGTCATCAATGAGGACAAACACCTCGCTATGGCCATCCCCACACCTCCACTACTCGCCTTTAAACAGCCACCCAACCTCAAACAGACCATCGTTCGCAGCAAACTACCTAGCTTTCAAGAGAACAGCGTCCACGACGCCACACAACCCTGCCACGGTAACCTCTGCAAGACATGCCAGATCATCGACACAGATACCACCATCACACGAGATGACACCACCCACCAGGTGCATGGTTCATACTCCTGTGACTCAGCCAACGTTGTCTACCTCATACGTTGCAGGAAAGGATGCCCCAGAGCATGGTACATTGGCGAGACCATGCAGACGCTGCGACAACGGATGAACGGACACCGTGCAACAATCGCCAAACAGGAGGGTTCCCTCCCAGTCGGGGAACACTTCAGCAGTCATGGACATTCATCCACCGACCTTCGGGTAAGCGTACTCCAAGGCGGCCTTCGAGACACACGACAACGCAAAATCGTCGAGCAGAAATTGATAGCCAAGTTCCGCACCCATGAGGACGGCCTCAACCGGGATCTTGGGTTCATGTCACGCTACACGTTACCCCACCAGCGAACAAATGTTATCTGTTTTTAATATAATGGGTCATTTGCTGGCTCTCTCTGCCTTCCGGATGTTTCTGCCTCTCTCTGTGTTTTTTTTTCTCTGTTTTTTTTCCCTGTTTGTTTTTTTGTTAAATGTGTATTCGGAGGTTCTGCAGGTAACACCTCTCTGTCTGAACACGGTGATTGCCTTGGCAACGGGCAGTTGCAGGGGCAGTCTGTAAACACCATGTATTATTGTTCAATATGTATAAATGCGTAGGCTTCAAGGAGATCTTGAAACATTTGCCTGAGGAAGGAGAAAATCTCCGAAAGCTTGTGAATTTAAAATAAAATTGCTGGACTATAACTTGGTGTTGTAAAATTGTTTACAATTGTCAACCCCAGTCCATCACCGGCATCTCCACATCATGTAAAGAATAATAGAAGGGGTTTTGCAGGAGTGAGGCATCTCACCTCCCCACCCTCCCCCCCAATTTCCTCCCCTCCCCCGGAGGTTGCATTTATATTAATTAAGTCAGTTGAGAAGATTATTGTACTACAGCAGAAATTTCAGGCTATAATTAACTCCGTGGACTCTTAGGACTTACCTAACGGAATTCAAAATTATGTTTTGAAAACACATAACCAGGAATTTTGAGAGAAATTTGGAATACTTTAATAAATAATTGGCATTAATTTGATTTTCATGTCCTTCAGCTGAGAAAAATGGACGCTATAGGCATGATTTTAGTATGAAGCCGGGAACTGAGTGAGTGGGTAGATTATCACGTGGAAAACCGAGAGTGTAAGTCAAGTGAGTGTGTTGGATTCCGCCATCGCAATTGTTTTGCTTCCGGGTTTCCCACGCGACGGCCAGCCAGATTGACAGATGGGGGGGGGGGATTCTCGACCATGGGGGTTCTCACCATTCGCTGGAGGGTCTCAACCATTGTGGGGAGGTCTCGACCATGATGGGGTGTCTCAACCGCGGGGGCGGTCTCGACCATGGGGACGGTCTTGACCTTGGTGGGGGGCTCAACCATGGGAGCGGTCTTGATTATGGGGGAGGTCTTGACTGTGGTCGGGGGGGGGTCTTGACCATGGGTGGATCTCGACCTGGGGGGGTGGGTGTCTCGACCATGCTGGGGGGTCTCAATCATAGGGGCGGTGTCCACCATCGGGGGGAAGGTCTCAACCATGGGACGGGATGGGGGTCTCGACCATCGTGGGGGGTGGGGGGTGCCTTGGCGTGAATGCTGGTTTGATATCCTAACCGGCAACTTCTGAGACGTGGATGGTTGGGGGTGAATGAGAGTGTGTGATCCTCTGCCAGAATTTCTGCTCAGTGTTGGAGTGGAGAAGGTTTGTTGTTCTACCCCCTAATTTCTGCTATGTGTTTGTGGTCCTATGCTGTAGGAATGCATTTGGCCTTCTGGTCATTTTTTTGGGGGGTTGTTTCTGGATACATACTCATTGGCTTGGTTCCCAATCTTTGCTCAGTGGGGTGGGGTTTGATTTGGGTTTTTCCTCAGTTGAGTGGGGGCCACTTTATTATTCAACGGGGGGGGAAGTAGAAAGTGATGCAGTGGTGGTGCTACGGAAAAGAGATTTCTTTTCATTGGTTGCAGTTTTTGCTAGTTGATCTCCCCTGGCATTGCACATGGGGAGTTAAAACCAATACAACTCTTGACGTCAACCAAAGGAGGTATTTGAATCAAGACGGGGAGAGGAGGGGTAAAAGAAAGGGAGTGGGTGAGGACAATGAAGGCACACTGAGTGAGGGGGAGAGGAAAGGTGGGAAGGGAGAGGCAACGAGGGGGAGGAATGGGGAGGGGAGAGAGGGCGGATAGAGGGTGAAGACAGGGGAGGGGTAGGGTGAGGGAGGGTGACAGGAGGGGAGGATGGTAAGGGACAGGTGTAAGGTGTTCCGTTCCCTTCCGCCTTACACCGACCGGTTCTTGGACCTCAGAATTACAAGAACAAAATTGCACATGACAAACAGGCTTTGGCTCAACCCAAACTTGTTAGTTTATTAGACCAACAAAAACCCAGTACAAACCCTTCTATGATTTGACTGAAACTTACAATCACCCATGCGGCTAGTCATTACCGATACTGATCACAGGCCTGGACTTGGAAATAACCGGTTTCCATCCTTCTTTCCTTGTCTGCAGCCTCCGCAGTGCAAACTCCTCAATGGTTTGCCTGGAACTTACAATCTCCCACGTGGCTGGTCGTTACCGATGTTGATTGTAGGCCTGGATCTGGAGGTGACTGCTCTCCGTCCGTCTTCACCTGACTGCAGCCCCCATGTGCTGCTGTTGTACCTTCTTAAAGTGCACCAGTCATGCAAACCCCCACCTGGGCCTCATCCGTGGTTTCAGCTATCAATCTGTTGGATTGCTTGACATTCACACCTCTTCATCTGGGCATCTCGGTGATTCAAAACTCCTTAGTTGTGCAGAGCTGTCAGGTCGAGAGACAACTCCTTATCTCCTCCTCCGCTACCTGCACAGCATCAGGACAATGCGGTATTCCTCACTGTGATGGGCCCTTGGCTTTCAGCATTGTTTAGGTGTGAAAGGCCTTCCGTTCTTGTCTGAGACTGGGCTCAGTGGCTCAGTTTGATTATACATTGTCTCGATGTTAATGTGTCCTCACCAGGGGATCATTGTTTGATGTAAATGAGTCTCTGAAACTGATCATGGGCTGGAGTCTCTTTGACTGGCACCTGGGGTTAACTGTTTCATATCTCGCAGCCTGTTTCATGTCTTGCTGTTTTACAGTGTTCTTACAGTATTTTCCATATTTGTAGTCTTACACAGGAGAGAGGGAAAATGAAAGAGGAGGGGAGGAATAGAGAGGGAGCAGGAGGAGGGGAGAGGGAGAGAAGAAGGTGAGGCGGAGAAGGAGAGAAGTGATTTCATGATCAGTGCAATATAAATAACATTCATTTTTGAACTTCCTAACAGCACCACCACTTACTTGCATTAACATTAAAAGACAAAAACCATAACGGATGTCCCTGGCCGTTAAATTCAGCTGCATATGGGAAATGTGGTGGATTCAATCAAAGGGCCTGTCAACCACTGTTGAGGGGAGACATAGCTGAGGAAAAAGAAGGACCTTCAGGAACTCTGGTGTGGAAAATATATTTATTAAAGCAGATATGACAAAGAAGGAGAAAATTAGAGAGAGGGATGAAGTATTTACTGGCAGTGGAGTGGGAAGGAACACAATCCAAATAGTTGTGGGAGTCCGAGCTTGTAATAAATATCTATGGAAAGCCTATTGCCAAAGATGGAGAGAGAGAAAGCCAGAAAATGAAGGGAAGCGATGGACCACACAAAGTCAAATAATGGATGAGAATTGGAAACACATTTGGAGTTCGATAATTTTGATTAGCAAAACAGTCAAATTCTTACAAAATGTTATGATTTTTTCAAGTCACTTGACTGCAGAATATTCCAATATTTCAGATGTTGACATCATTCTTAAAAATCTAAGTTTGTGTACACGCGCAACATTGGTTCAGGATGTTAACAATTGATTATTTTCAGTTTATTTAATGTAATTGAGTGATGGTTGGAAGAGTGACTAGAGACCCAACACAAATAACTCTCAGTCCCTGTCATTCACAGGTTGAGAAAGGCCAAATCAACTTAGAGTCATAGAGTCATAGAGTTATACAGCACGGATAGAGGCCCTTCGGCCCATCGTGTCCGCGCCGGCCATCAAGCCCTGTCTAATCTAATCCCATATTCCAGCATTTGGTCCGTAGCCTTGTATGCTATGGCATTTCAAGTGCTCATCCAAATGCTTCTTGAATGTTGTGAGGGTTCCTGCCTCCACAACCTTTTCAGGCAGTGAGTTCCAGACTCCAACCACCCTCTGGGTGAAAAGGTTCTTTCTCAAATCCCCTCTAAACCTCCCGCCTTTTACCTTGAATCTATGCCCCCTTGTTATAGAACCCTCAACGAAGGGAAAAAGCTCCTTAGTATCCATCCTATCTGTGCCCCTCATAATTTTGTACACCTCAATCATGTCCCCCCTCAGCCTCCTCTGCTCCAAGGAAAACAAACCCAATCTTCCCAGTCTCTCTTCATAGCTGAAGCGCTCCAGCCCTGGTAACATCCTAGTGAATCTCCTCTGCACCCTTTCCAAAGCGATCACATCCTTCCTGTAGTGTGGCGACCAGAACTGCACACAGTACTCCAGCTGTGGCCTAACAAGTGTTTTATACAGCTCCATCATAACCTCCTTGCTCTTATATTCTATGCCTCGGCTAATAAAGGCAAGTATCCCATATGCCTTCTTTACCACCTTATCTACCTGTTCCGCCGCCTTCAGGGATCTGTGAACTTGCACACCAAGATCCCTCTGACCCTCTGTCTTGCCTAGGGTCCTCCCATTCATTGTGTATTCCCTTGCCTTGTTAGTCCATCCAAAGTGCATCACCTCGCACTTTTCCGGGTTAAATTCCATTTGCCACTGTTCCGCCCATCTGACCAACCCATCTATATCGTCCTGCAGACTGAGGCTATCCTCCTCGCTATTTACCACCCTACCAATTTTTGTATCATCAGTGAACTTACTGATCATACCTTTTACATTCATATCCAAGTCGTTAAAGTAGACCACAAACAGCAAGGGACCCAGCACCGATCCCTGTGGTACCCCACTGGCCACAGGCTTCCAGTCACAAAAACAACCTTCGACCATCACCCTCTGCCTTCTGCCACTAAGCCAGTTTTGTATCCAAAGTGCCAAGGCACCCTGGATTCCATGGGCTCGTACCTTCTTGACCAGTCTCCTGTGCGGGACTTTATCGAAGGCCTTACTGAAATCCATGTATACCACATCCACTGCGTTACCCTCATCCACACGCCTAGTCACCCCCTCAAAAAATTCAATCAAATTAGTCAGACATGATCTTCCCTTGACAAAGCCATGTTGACTATCCCTGATTAATCCTTGCTTCTCCAAGTGGAGACTAATTTTGTCCTTCAGAATTTTTTCCAATAATTTTCCTACCACTGATGTTAGGCTCATTGGCCTATAGTTCCCCGGTTTTTCCCTACTCCCCTTCTTGAATAATGGTACTACATTAGCGGTTCTCCAGTCCTCTGGCACATCCCCTGTGGCCAGAGAGGTTCTGAATATATGTGTTAGAGCCCCCGCAATCTCCTCCTTTGCCTCACACAGTAGCCTGGGATACATTTCGTCCGGGCCTGGGGATTTATCCATTTTTAGGCCTGCTAAAACCGCCAATACCTCCTCCCGCTCGATGTTAATATGTTCGAGTATATCACAGTCCCCCTGCCATATTTCTATGTCTACATCGTCCTTCTCCATAGTGAAAACAGATGCAAAAAATTAATTTAGAACCCCTCCTACATCTGCCGGCTCCACACACAGATTGCCATTTTTGTCCCTAATGGGCCCTATTTTTTCCCTAGTTATCCTCTTACCCTTAATATACTTATAAAACATCTTAGGATTTTCCTTTATTTTGCTCGCCAGTGTTATTTCATGGCCCCTCCTTGATCTCCTAATTTCTTTTTTAAGTATCCCCCTGCATTTTTCGTACTCCTCTAGGGCTTCCTCCGACTTTAGCCTTTTGTATCTGCCAAAAGCCCTCCTTTTTTTCCTAATCCATTCTCGTATATCCCCTGACATCCAAGGTTCCCTGGAGTTCTTGGAACCACCCTTGACCTTTACGGGAACATGTTGCCATTGTATGGTCTCAATCTCCCTTCTGAAAGACTCCCATTGCTCCGATGCGGATTTTCCTACAAGCAGCTGATCCCAGTCCATTTTGGCCAGATCCTGCCTTATCCTATTAAAATCAGCCTTCCCCCAATTTAAAACCTTTATTTCCGGCCCCTCCCTGTCCTTTTCCATGACCACCTTAAATCTCACTGAATTATGGTCACTGTCACCAAAGTGCTCACCTACTAGCACTTCTTCCACTTGGCCGGCCACATTCCCTAGAATTAGGTCCAGTACCGCCCCCTCTCTTGTAGGACTTTCTACATGCTGGCTCAAAAAGCTCTCCTGGATGCACGTTAAGAATTTTGTACCCTCTAAGCCTTTTACACTCTGAGTATCCCAGTTAATATTGCACGAATCTTGCCTCCGTTTCACTAGCTTATTTGAGAAGCCGTGGGAAACCCGTGCAGGTAAGGTAAAATTCCTTTTGGGTTCAGAAACCACAAAAAATTAAGTACCTCAACTGTTTAAATGATCTATATTGTCCCTTTAACAATTCAGCCACCGGCATTAATAGGGGACGTGACTTCTGGGTGTTGGCTGCGCGCCAGCATGCAAACGCACTTGGGTTAAACCCGAAAGTGGGCGCGTTGGAGCCGGGTTGCGGCCTCGCTGATGAAATCAACAAATTTTACTACCCACCCTCCCCCAGCCCACCCATTCTTAGGGGTTAAAACTACCCCCTATCTTTTTGCAATGAAATTAGTTTAATTAAAACAACAAAATTGTTCAAGAGCTGCTTTTTAGTGAATGTGTTTCCGTGCAACACCCTCCAGAAAGTGCTTGAACTATCATTAAAGAAATTAACCTTTATATAGTGCCTTATCAAATCCTCAGGACGCCCCAAAGCACTTTGCAATCAATTAATTACTTTTGAAGTGCAATCACTATTGTTTTGTCGGCAAATATGGTATCCAATTTGTGTACAACAAGGTTCCGGAAAGAGCAAATGGGCAGATAATCTGTTTTTTGGTGGTGTTGGTTGAGGGAGGAATGTTGGCTGGGATGCCGGGAGAACTCCCAGCTCTGAATAGTACTGTAGGATCTTTTACAGGCAGATGAGACCTGGATTTAATGTCTCATTCAAAGTTAAAAAAAAGTTATCTGTTTTTTAATACAACTGGTCATTCTCTCTCTCTCTCTTCCTTTCGGATGTTTCTCTCTCTCTCTCTCTCTCTGTCTTTGGTTCTGGCCATTTGTATATTCAGCAGTCTTGTATCTAATGTCTCTCTGTCTGAACACTATTCAATTCCTTTGATTGCCTTGATAACGGGCAGTTGGAAAGATTATCTGTCATCACCAGGCATTGTTCTCTGTCTATATATGCGATAAATTTCAAGGAATCCCACACACACCTGACGAAGGAGAAAGCCTCCGAAAGCTTGTGATTTTCAAATAAAACTGTTGGACTATAACCTGGTGTTGTAAGATTCCTTTCATTCAAAGATGGTATCACAGAATTCAGCTCTCGTTCTGTATAGTACTGAAATGTCAGCCTAGTTTATGTGCTCAAGTCCTGAAGTGGGGCTTGGGCCCATAAACCTCTGATTCAGAATGTTGTGCAGAAGGTGCAGTAATAATATATTTTCTTGCTACTTAATATTTTACTCCTAATATATTTTAATACTATCCATCCTATTCTACATTCCATACCTTCCTTGGTTCTGTCCCAGAATGGCTGTGCGATCTGTCACACAGTGAGGCATGAATAAGTGGATGGAAGCAAGTGCAGGACACTGCACTGGATTGGATGAATGGCTGGGCCCCAAAAATCCACGGTCTTTATTGGCAACTCCCACCATAACTTTGGCAGGAGCCCCCTGGAAGGACCATAAATTAGGACCCAGATACACCAGACCCCGGCCTAACACCGGAGTATCTGATTGGCCTCGTGGGGCAGAGCCTCTGACTTCCCCAAAGGGATGGGTCAGGAATTTCCTATGAAGGGAATTCCCACATCTCCAGCCCTCAAAGGGACCCGGCATAGGGTCGGCGGAGATTCACCAGGTAAGACCAGGTGTGCCTTGCTGACAACCACCAAAAGTGGGGGCACTCAAAGAATTGCATTAAAAAAATTAAACAGCCCCCTTATCAAGTTCAAGGATTCTTTGGCCATGATTTGTGGCTTCTTCGATGGGCAGATGCCCAAGATGCATCCACATAGGCATCCCCCAGTCAGATGTTAATTAGTAGGCCTCGCCCTGACCTGTGAACTTTGGTGGGCTGAGAGCAGAGGCCTAGGGTGTGCGCATCTCAGCACCTATACGAGAATGCCCCCCTTCCCCCACTCAGACTGTGGTGTTTTGGGGCCCTACTGGATATGCTGGAAGGGGGAAACTCTGTGGGCTAGGCATACCGTTGTTTTTAATAGAAGGATGGGGTGGGGCAGGAGACAGGGCTTCTCCATGAGATGAAGGCTATTAGTTATAATTATCTAAAATAGCTTGATTCCAGTTAGTCACACCTCACTGTGCAACAGGATGCACAGTCCTGGTGGCCAACAAAGAAGGACTCAGTGAAAAAAAACAGCATCTTCTGCTGTGTAACTCCTATGGGCCCACAGAGTAATTACAAGCAGGGATTTCTGCTGTAGTCTAATCATCTGCTCAGATGATTTAATGAATATTACAGCCACCTTCAGGGTTGGTTTTCCAATTCGTTTCTACCGAGATGGGATGCAATAATTCTCTTGCTAGGTCATGTTGCTGAACAAAATAAAATTCTATTACCTAAATGTAATATTTTCTCCCTGCAGCTGAAAATATGAAATATAATTTCAACATGCAAATGGTGAGATTAAGCACTGAACCAACTATTGCTCCTGTTTAGTGGATGCTCAGGCCTGTTCACTGAGTAAATCGTTCCCCATCTACATTATAAATTTGTTTTATTTTTCTCCTCACTTTTGTTTTCACTCTAATCTGAAAGCATGGCTGGAGTTCCCGAAAGGATATTTATCCTTTGCAGTTTCCACGTTTCCTGCCAATTCCCTCCTATCTTGAAGCAACACAGGTTGTGTTCATACAGTTGCACTCCATTAAACTGAGGTCTGAATTGAAACAATCGCATCCTCTAATTTATCATTTGTATTGTTTGCTGGAAATTAATTTCATCTCACTGTATCATTACAGCTCTAGATTTTTTTATATCGTGTCCCCCCGGGATGTCCCAGTGTAGAATTTTTTTTTTTTGTTGACAGGATGGGAGTAAATGTGTCTATTAGAATAAGCTGTTTTCCACAAACTATCAGGTTTTGATATCATAGAATCATACAGCACAGAAGGAGCCCTTCAGTCCATCATGCCAGCTCTTTGAAAGTGTCCAATGAGTCCCACTCCCCTGCTCGCTCCCCATAGCCCTGCAACCTTTCTCCCTTCAAGTATTTATCCAATTCCCTTTTGAAAGTTATTATTGAATCTGCTGCCACCATGCTTTCAGGCAGTGCGTTTCAGATCATAATAAGTCACCTCATCGCCCCTCCTGGTTCTTTTGCCAATTATCTTACAATGATAGGAATGATCCAATACAATTTTAAATAAGTTGCCTGGATGAGAATAGGGCAATCAAAGAATATTATTACCGTATAAATGAAGTACTTAGTGGCACACATATTTACCGTTCCCAATCTCAAATAAAAAATGCCAGATTGTACTGCACTACATCCTATTGTGGATAAGGTGATTGAAAATGTCACACCATGAAAATGTGCAGTATGAGAATGCTTGTGTGAGATTGAGGAACAGGCAGGTTGTTGAAGCAGAGCACAGGAAGCTTTACTCTGCATCTCACCATGTAATAAATGGCCTGGGATTGTATGTTGATACTGGGTCAAAATAACATTTTGGGATACAATATATGAGTGATTTGTGACATGACATGTGGTGGTGCAGCATGCTTCGGAGGAACAGGTGGCTTTGGACTTACGGTTCCCAAAGTTGTCCACCACCTCACCTCATGTCTGGACCTGTTGTAGACTAATTGATGGAGATTGATTGCTATGATTAGTCAAGAACTTCATTATCGTTGTATCATGTGACTCCCATGATAGTAGAAGGTGAACTAGATGGACCTTGGTCATTATTCATCCAGCAATTCCTATGTTCCTCAGATGTAATGATGAGCTTATATGAAACCTCAGAGTACTGTGTGTTGTGTTGGGCTCCACACTATAGGAAGAATACTAAGGCTTCAAAAAGGGAACAGCCTGGATTCACTAGAATGTTATGTGGTATGAGGAAATATAAATATGAAGAAAAAATGGGACTTTTTTCATTAGAACAACATAGATTATGGAGCAATATGATAGAAGTGTTTAAAATTATGAAAAAAATGGGAGAGAGTATATAGAAGCAGACTGTTTCCAGAAGTTGACGGGTCAAGAATAAGAGACTAAAGGTTAGAAGATTAAATGTTCGAAGATTTAGAACAGGAGAAACTTCTTTCCATAAAGAGTTGTAAGGTTGTGGAATTCACTTTCCGGGTTAGCACTTGAGGCAGGAACTATGTCAATATCCAACATTACTGGAGTATTGTGTCCAATTCTGGGCACTGCACTTTAGGAAGGATGTGAAGACCTTAGAGAGGGTGCAGAAAAGATTTACTAGAATGATTCCATGGATGAGGGACTTCAGTTACGTGGATAGACTGGAGAAGCTGGGGTTGTTCTCCTTAGAGCAGAGAAGGTTGAGAGGAGATTTGATAGAGGTGTTCAAAATTATGAGGGGTCTAGACAGAGTAGATAGGGAGAAACTGTTCCCATTGGCGGAAGGGTCAAGAACCAGAAGATACAGATTTAAGATAATTGGCAAAAGAACCAAAGGTGACATGAGGAAAAACTTTTTTATGCAGAGAGTGGTGATGATCTGGAATGCACTGCTTGAGGTGGTGGTGGAGGCAGATTCAATCGTGGCTTTCAAAAGGGAATTGGATAAGTGCTTGAAGGGAAAAAAATTGCAGGGCTAGGGGGAAAGAGTGGGGGAGTGGGACTAGCTGGATTGCTCTTGCAGAGAGCTGGCACGGGCTCGACGGGCTAAATGGCCTCCACCTATGCTGTAACCAATCTATGATTCTATGATTTTATATTCAAGATTAAATTGGACAGGTGAATGAAGGAAAATGGGCTGAAGAAATATGGGAACTGGGTAGGTAAATGTGATTAGGACTATTTGTTCTCATGTAGAGTGAATGCCGGCATGGACTGTTTCTGTGTTGTAACTTCTATGTATTTCTATGTATAAATAACTCCAGGGTTTCTGCCTCTACTCTTATATGTAGAAGCCGATTCCCTTTTTGGTTTTAAAGCTAGATTGGCCAGACAGTAAAGGCAGCTGAAGGAAAATGGATATAATTGTATCATAGTGGGAGGTCATTCGGCCCATCATGCCTGTGGTGGGTCTTCGAAAGAGCTATCCAATTAGTCCCACTCCCCTGCTCTTTCCCCATAGCCCTGTAATTTTTTTCCCTTCAAGTATATGTCCAATTCCCTTTTGAAAGTTACTATTGAATCTGCTTCCACCGCCCCTTCAGGCAGTGCATTCCAGATCATAACAACTCTCTGTATTAAAAAAAAATCCTCATGTCGCCTCTGGTTCTTTAGCCAATCACCTTAAATCTGTGTCCTCTGGTTACCGACCCTTCTGCCACTGGAAAGAGTTTCTCCTTATTTACTCTATCAAAAACATTCATGATTTTGAACACCTCTATCAAATCTCCTCTTAACCGTCTCTGCTGTATGGAGAACAACCCCAGCTTCTCCAGTCTCTCCACATAACCAAAGTCCCCCATCGCTGGTACCATTCTAGTAATAATTAACAAAAACTGAAAGAAACCCTCACTACTTATTTTCTGTGATGTAATTGAGACTGTGGATTTTAATATAAATTAGGTGTATAAGCTTTTAATGAGATTAAAAAATGGAAATAACATTAATATGAGATGTTTGTATTCCAGTTTAAGCATCTGGAAGACAATCTTAATCTGACATTTTCTATTACGAAACTGTAAGAGAACCATCTTTTTATTAATGATTCCCAATCTGAGTTAAGCATCTGCCGAATTAAACTAATATAACCTTAGGATCAATAAGATGAGTCTTTGAGCAAAGTGAACTAAAATTTAGGAGCTGAAAAATTTTGAGATTTAACTGCCATCTGCTGATAAGGAATCCTTACTGGAGGCAGTTCATGAAACAGATGGATGTGTCTGCTTAATGCAAACAATGAAGGATGTAAATTAAAATATTTCTTGCACAGTACAGAGGATAGCCAACTCTGGATCCTGTAAGACTTCCCATTACCATAATAATGGCATTCCTTTCTTCAGTGCTCCTGCAGCATTCTGAATTAATGGTGCACTTCATAAAAAAGACGATAGAGGCATTCGTCAATCTTGCATTGCACGAATAATTCTCTATTTAGTAGGAAATGTGTTTTAAAATAGAAACAAAGGGGGTTAATTTTCATCTTCACTAGAAGCCACCTGATTTTTATCCTATTGAAACAATGGGATGAAAATCGGGCAGGTTCTACAACAGATGGGAAATCTGCGCCGCCATATTGCTCCCCAGGCAGTGAAGGTGACAATTACCCCCAAAGCCTCTTATAGTGCATGAGGTAGAATTTCCACGGATCCTCTCTTGATCTCCAGCTGTAGCTTCGGGGGAGAATCAGTCGAAACCGCAGAGAAATTGCATGAATGGTTGTTTCTCCGGGGTTTCCATTGATCTCCTGCCGAGGTTAGGGCCGGAGATTGAGAGAGGCCCCGTGGAAATTCTACCTCCAATGACTTTAACGTTGGGGCAACACCGAAATTGCTTCACTGTGGCTTGAGTAGTATAAGTCAGGATGTGAAGGTCCAAACTGACTCTGGAACAAAGTGGAGTGAGACTCCGTCCTCCAGCAAATCTCACTCCTCTTTGTTCTGGTGACAGGCTGTGTCCTGACTCGGGTTCAAGGCTGCATTTGCACTATAACTGCAGTGTTCAGCGCAAAGTCTAACTGTTGTAGTGTGATTGTCCCCTTGAGGTTTTTACAGTCTACTATCTTTCTGACGGATGTCCATGTTAAAGAATGGAAAATGTTTCCACTATTGGTACCAGTGTCAGCTGTCAGTTCATGTTTAGTATGGATCTAGGGGTAACTCTGGGATATCTTTAAGTGTTTTGGAAAATCGATTGTTGTGTGCATCTGAATTCCCAATATGAACTCTCAGTGGGTAAGGTTCCTCTCTGGCAGTGTGGACTCATAAATCTACCCCCTCCCCACCTCCATCCCCATCCAGACGCACTGCTCACTTTGCTACATCAATATACCTAAACCTTAACCAGCGACTCTTCTTCATCACTGCACCATTGTGAAGTTTTCCTTTACCTACATCAAATATCCTTGTGGTCTCTGTCAGTAAGTCTGTTAATTCAGTACCAATTTGTGCTCATCAGTTTAGTATTCTGAAGCTGGACCCATTGAGACTGGCCAAGCATACTTCATGTTGGCTGCTTAGAGCAAGATAACACTTTAATCCATTGGATTTGGGTTGGATTAAACCCAGATATCTGAGGTGAAAGCCAGTGTGCTAACCCATTGCATTGCTTAATAACCCAATCTTTCAACTGAGTTATATTTTAAGTAATCGTGCTGAATTTGAAAAAATAACATTTTATTGATTAAGTCATGTGGATAATAAATTAAAGTTTATTTCCACAAGATATCTTTTTCTTGTGAAATATGATTGTGTTATATGTAGCACAGATATTATATCATTGTAATATATTATTGAAAATAAAACCTTGGGAATTTTAGTACCAATTCTGTTATGCAACACCTTCTCAAAGGAACCAGGAATGGGCAATAAACGCCAGCCTTGCCAGTGACGCCCATATCCCGAGAATTAATTTTTAAAAATGCCATGAACTTTATTCTGCAGTGATAGAGGAAGACATTGGTAAGTTTGTTTCATACAGTCACTGTGACGTCCAGAACGTAGGTGGACATCAGTGATAGTTGACAAGCACAAGTTGAGAGCAAAATAGCAACCACACCAGAAAAAAACACAGGGTGCTCCCTCATTGATTTAATGGGCAAATACACTGTGGAGTTTGTTACCAATCCCTACAGATTGGAATGTTCCAATTCCAGTTCTTAGTTTCAGGCCTGGTGGTAATGAGTACTACAAATGGCATAAAGGTGCTTGAGCTGGGAAGAGTGAAAATCACCCAATGTTCCAACTCTGCTATTTGCTGTAGGGAATTCCTTATTTTGTGTGATTTTTGGACCCTGGATGAATAGTCAAGCAAAGAAGGTCACCCTCACTCACGGTAGTTTTGTTAATCAAAAGTAATTATTTAATGATGTTATCATTCATACGAGCATTCATGAAGCAAAATCGAACCATACATATGACTTTCCTTTATAAAATCCCGCTATACACTTAATAATTCGCAATGTTATTATGTAATGACTTAACAATTCATACACACATCAGGCAAATCATTAATACATATACAACGCAACAGCAACCCGGCTTTATTTCCGGGTTTAACGTCAGTGCGTAAAAGTACAAGCTTCCCACTGGGAATGCAAAGTCCGAAAATTTTGCGGTTATGACCCAAAAAAACAACTATTTTTGACTCCCCCCCGCCCCCAACCCATCCGTTCTTGGGGTTTAAAATCACCCCCCCATGTGTTCGAACAATGGGTTGTAAAAGGCTCCTCACATTTCTACACCCAGACATTCTTAATGGTTCTTGCGTTTCCAATTTTGATAGCTTCAATGGCGTCAAATCCATTCCTTATACCATTTGACCATATGCTGGGTGCAGCTCTGTTTTACAAATCCCAGTTCTTTTGAACAGATTACCAGATATGAATGAGAGGCTCCTGCTTTTTCACACCTATCATTGCTTTCCTGATCCGAAGCCTTTGATATATGTCCTTGTTGCCTTTTCTTGCATTACTCCCTGTTGCGTTGAAAAGTTTGTGCTTCCAAAAGCCTATGTTTTGAAAACCTGACAACGCTTTAAGCTCAATATTGTCCATCTAGCTTATGTATTTAATAATCTAGATATCTATCCACAGTACAATGTCTTCGATCCCGAAACTCAGACTTCTCCAATGCTATCAGCGTCAGTGAGGGAAAAACAGGATTAGCGAGAACACAGTTTACCACATTACTGTGTTTGCAGCTTTTCAAATGTCTTTGTTTAAAAGGAACACAGTTAACCCTTTCTTTCATATATCTTTGGGTTAAAGGGGTTTTGAACCCTACATTCCCTCCTCAAGTGGGTCTGTTGAATCCTTTGACTGATCCACTTCATAATCTGATCATTTTCCTTGGTTATTAGGTTTTTATCATTGATTCCCGTTCAGGACGGGTTTGCCGTGGCATGTTTTCTGATTAAATATCGCATTACACATAAGCAAATTATCATAATAAACACTAGTATACATTGTGTACACATCAAAACCATGCTAATCATTCTAACCCATGGGTGTTGTCCAACATTATACAATGTTTCCCACCACTCATGGTCTCCGAGCATTTGTACTGTTCGTTCTATAAGGGCATTGGCTTGTTTCATTTCACCCAGATGGTGAAGTGAGATTAACATGAATCTCCATTACATTGTGTGGTCACATTGGCATCAGAGTATTCCTCAACCGGAGTAATTTCCGTGGGGGTGAGAAAGAAAGGAGAATAATTGATAGGACAGATAGTAGTACCATGCCTGAAGGTAACGTCACTGGTGGTTATACAATACTGACCTCGGGTTTGATAGACCACATGGATATCTCCCACCTACTGATAACTTTTACCAGGCATTCAGGGTCCTCATTCCCCCTTATTCATGCCTTGTAAAATACCCTTTAGTTGTTTCCGCATCGATTGATCATGTTCCCACATTGATTCAATATCTAATCAATTCCACGCTGAAGTGCCTGCAGTAATCTCGATACCTATCTACTCAGCTACACCCCTTTTATGTATTTTATGGCCTGGTTTATAAAGTTATGGGGGCCATGCTTGGTTTAAATCCTGACCTGCATTTCGTTGGTGAATGTTATGTGTTATCTCTTGCAGCATTGTACTATGTAATTTACTGTGGGCTTGATGTCATAGCCCTGATAAAAAGGCTATCTCTGATAGAGATATCAACATCAGTACCAACTCATAACGGACATCATTGTGAACTCTTTGCCGAGTCCGGATTATGACTGTATGAGATTATATAACCATTCACAAATTTAAGAAGTCACCAATCCGTTTCCAGGTCCTAGATTTAGGATTGGCCAGGGTGACTCCCCAGTCTTGGTCCAAATTTCATTGTTAACTCAAAAGGAACCCAACCCTGAATTTGGAAATCCAAATTTCTATGTCCCATTTTATTTTAATTCCAATCCCTCTGATAGGTACCAGTGTGTTTAACTCTATCCTGATTATTTCATTAATCAGTCAGTTTCTCCTTGGAGCATGTGTCAGTGCCCTTGTTAAAAGTTCTCAGTCCTGGGCCACATTAACCATTTCATCTCCCCCTGCATGATCCCTAGAGGAATTTTACTTTCCAATACAATGTTTTCATTAACCCTTGAAACATAGATTAAACATTCACAACCTGGTCCAAGTTATACTTAACACATTTTTGTTTATTTTCTCTAAACTCTTCTTGGACCACATTTATTCCCAAAATATTTGTGTCCGTTTTATCATTTCAAAGGTATCCCATTTCCAGAGAGCAGTATTATTGGACTGACAGGACTTGTCAATGCACAATTTTATTTCCCCAAAATACTCCCTCTGATAAATAAAACTGGACAGGAACCACTTAGACTAGATTCCTTTTGTTTTAAATTAATTTGATCAGCCCCTTAAATTTTAAATACATTTTCCCTTCGAGCACTTGAACAGCAAGTCATATTATAATTGTCTTACCAGTTTCAATTTCATAAACAAATTATAACCAGGCTTAGTGGTTTTACAGAAAAGACACAATTGCTTGAAATTACTTTTAATTATTCCTATATCTCCCCCTCCTCAAGCACTCTGTCTTGGGAAATTAACAAATAACCCTGAATTGGTTAAAATTGAGCCCTAGAGAGGTAAAGTTTTGGTCCAAATGTTGTGACATTTGATATCGGCCGATGTCTGTAGATAAGGTCTTAAATTCCTAATGCCACTGGATCGCATCCGCATCAACACTTCCGTGGTCCCAAAAACCATAGTTCCCTGTGTAAAAGAAAAATAGGAAATCCATTGTGGCTTTTCTTGAGAGCCCAAGGGGTAAAAATAACAAACAATTCATTAAATTTCTTCTGTCCCCCTTTATCCCGGGACCAGAGAGGATTCCACACACATTTCTGTGAATGAATTTAATTCCCTCACTCCAGGAGGAATAGTCAGCAAAGGGAGCACAAGAATAATACCCAATATTTCCTTCTATCACCTGGGGAAATATCCACTTAAATTAAGAAACTTAAAAATCTCATACGCTTATCTAAAGCACCACGACAATAGCACTAAATTATCTATTTTAAAGAATAATCCCTTTAAACTGAAAAATGTGTCCAGAGGAACATGGGAGAGATTGGCAAGCTTTTCTGACACTCCCAAAGTTTCTCTCTTTGGAACTCATAATAAAACTGCTTATAAGTCAGCTGATGGACATGCTGGTAGCTCATGGGATGGGGGAGGAGTCAATCACAGTAGCAGTTTTTTTTAGCTGTACTCCCTTTAAAACACAAGTGCTTTAAAGAAGTTCAAATTGATCTTTTTTCCCAAAAAGTCTTTGCGCTTTTATAACAGTAAAAACTTGCACAAAGATCCTAATACAGTTAAACTTTGGATATTACATTTCAGCATCTCTGACTTCCAATTTTCAAAACATGAGCCATGAAGGCACAAAAGATTTAACAATTTTATCCATCCGTAGTAATTAAAAATCTGTTAAAATAGCAGAAATCAATAGTATTTCCTTCTATTAACCATGAACATCCCATAAAACAATTCTGCAGTATAATCGAACCCCTCCTCCAGATCGCAGAGATCTGATAACCATTTGGTTTTTCCCACCATCAGAGGGTCAGTTTGCTAACAGCTATCACATTTCAGTAAAACATGATCAAACAAATAGAAGTTACTTTAAGATCTTCTAATATTCTAACACATCAATTCACACTCACCAATACTCAACACAACTTAAACTTCAAATCATTAAAGCATTTAAGAAATTCAAAGTGCTAATCCTTCATGTGATAATCACATGTCCGGGATTTGAAATATTCACATTATTTTATAAGAACCAGAATTTTATGTGGCCACAATAAAAGTCTGGTTTTCACAATTTAATAGGTTAGTTAACCTCAATAACTCCAATTTTAATTCAGCAATATCAAAATTAAACAGAAGACAAACAGATAAAGTTATCAATAAAGCACGTGCTTAAATTACATTGTCTTTCATTTCGTTCTTTCTCCAGGCACCTTTCAAAAAAAAAACTGTAACATTGAATTTTACTAAATGAACTTGTAAAACAGTAGAAAAGGGGCAGGAACTTCCTCTTTCTCCTTCTCTATTCCATCAGACTAATTTATCTTTGATGCATTTTTTCCATGTCTGCCAAACTGGGATGGAGCTTGGTTATTCTTCCCTTCCCCCAGGTCCTGCCTCCTTGCGACGGTGCTCCACAGTCTCTGGCAAAATGTCCCTTTTTACCACAATTGTAACATTTCTTATCAGCGTAGATGTTTATTCTGGGTCTCTCTTTTGTAAGACACTCATTTTCCCTTGTGGGAGGTCGCATGGTCCATACCTGTGGGACTTTTCCTAATTCAGCTATCCTACATTTACAATGGATATGATATATTTCTGGCCCTCTACTTCTTTCTTTGTTGGTGCTCATCTGTACTCATGTGGCTGCCTTTAGGTCGTCCCTCTCTAACACTTCCAGTAACTTTGTTCCAATACCTCACAACTTTGACTCCTTTCTTTCAAAGCCTCCGCACAGATCACATTATTTGCTCTAGCCAATGTAAGATCCTCTAAATATTGCCCCTTCTCCTCCTGTTCCTTCTTGGAAACATCTTTCAACCTCTTACAATCTTTCTTTAGGTTAGCGAGTTCTGTTTCTAACCTTTACTTTTCCTTCTCATCACTTTTGTTTTGTTTGCTGATGGTATGTAGCCATATTTCAGTCTGTTTTGATAGTTTCCTTGGTAACTCCATTGCTATGCATTTTTGAATTGCTGCTTCCATTGTTATATTTCACCCATCTCTACCTGTTTCTGATTCTCAAACGTTGTCCTTTAACCTTCCTATTATATCTTCCACCCGTCCCTGCCCATAAAACTATGTTTCTGTCTAGATGTTAGCCCCAGTATCGTTCTGTACTACCTTCCCCCCGCAGAAAACTATTCTTCTGTCTCAACGTTGCCTCCAGTATTATTTTAACTCGTGCTGTTATAACTTCCACTCGTACGTTAGCTCCAGTATAACCCTTTCTGCTAGGTCACAATATTTTCACTTTCTTTGTCTGACTCTGTCAGTGTCCTATCTGGGGTGCCATTAATTGTAGGGAATTCCTTATTTTGTGTGATTCTTGGACTCTGGATGAATAGTCAAGCAAAGAAAGTCACCCTCACTCACGGGTAGTTTCGTTAATCAAAAGTAATTATTTAATGATGTTATCATTCATCCATGTAAGGAATCTTACAACACCAGGTTATAGTCCAACAGTTTTATTTGAAAATCACAAGCATTCGGAGATTATCTCCTTCATCAGGTGACTCACTCACTCACTCACCTGACGAAGGAGATAATCTCCGAAAGCTTGTGATTTTCAAATAAAACTGTTGGACTATAACCTGGTGTTGTAAGATTCCTTACATTTGTCCACCCCAGTCCATCGCCGGCATCTCCACATCATCATTCATACGAGCATTCATGAAGCAAAATCAAACCATACGAATGACTTTCCTTTATAAAATCCCGCTATACACTTAATAATTTGCAACATTATTATGTAATGACGTAACAATTCATACACACATCAGGCAAATCATTAATACATATACAACCTTTAAACCAAGGATTTTGCTCCTTGGGCCTGAAGGTTGACCAGCTCTTCAGTCCTCGAGGTTCTTTTCTTCTTGCGTGATGTTCAACTGCAGTATGCGTTCCTTGTGACTGCCGGGTGGTGAAGAGGAGAGAGAGTCTTCTTCTCCCAAAGTCTTCTTTTTATATTGTTTTTTTACCAATAGGATGTAGGATTGGGGCGGGTCATTCCTTTTGTCCAATCGCTCCCTGTTGCTATGCCTCAATCATTAACATATTTCAATGATTGACAGTTTAGGCTTTGATCGTGTGACTGGAGACCCTTTGATGTAGAAAAGACCATGGCCCCGATATTATCACGGAGGTGGGTTGGCAGCAGGGGGTTGACTGGGCGCATGGGTAACCTGCCCAGTAAAATCGGTGGGTTCCCCACACGATCGCGAGTAAATTGAAGCCACTTACCTTGACTTCCGGGTTTCCTGTTGGAAACCTGCGCAGCGGGCGGACAGCGCACCCACATCACAGGCTGTCAGCTGGAGGAGCCCTATTTAAAGGGGCAGTCCTCCAATGCTGCTCCTGCAGCAAACAGCCAAAATTACAGCATGGAGCAGCCAGGGTAAAGGCTGCTCCCAGGTTTAATGATGCCTCACTCCAGGTCTTACTGGATGGGGTGAGGAGGAGGAGAGAGTCTTCTACCCGGTGGACGGGAGGAAGCTGCCTGCCTCTGCCACCAAGAAGGCCTGGCTTGAGGTGGCAGAGGAGGTCAGCAGCACCACCAACATATCACGCACTTGGATACAGTGCAGGAAGCGCTTCAGCGACCGAACTAGGTCAGCCAAAGTGAGCATACTTACTCATTCTCCTACACTCCGTCTTCCACCTCACCGCCCCCACCCCACATCTCCTTCTGCACTGCCAACACTACTCTGTCACATCACCCCTCATACCCACTCAAAGCTCATCCTCAACTTACCTGCACTTACTCACCTCCCCAGTACTCATCCCACCACTACCACTTAACCCAATCCTCATACAATCTCATGGCTATGTCTCATACTCACCCTCTGATGCATTTCTTTCACGGTCACCCTCACCGAATCTGCAACTACCTATGCTGCAGCCACAGGGGATGTATCACGTATGAGTTGTAGGAAGCTTAAGGCAAAGGTTTCGTCAGCACAAAGGGGATGCACAAGGGTGTTTGACGGTTTGTCATGTTTTTTATTTATATCTGATTTTGGTTCAACTCACATTGTCACCACTACTGCCACGTCTTGGACATTCTTGACTGGCTTATGCAATAAATCCCTTTCATGAGGTTCTCCATGAACACTCACACTTGATGCCACCCATTGGGTCACCCTACAGTGGGTGTATGTGTAGTTGCACGACTATTTTGTGCAGGTGCCTGTTGCACAGCACTGTGTTGTGGAGCTCCACATGGCAGAGGTGGACAGCGTGCCTGGCGAGGCTGGTGATGTTGCTCGTCCTCGGATGAAGTGATGAATGCAGCCATGGCACCCCCCATCCTGACGGTGTGAGTTTGAGGGCATCTGCAAAGTAGGTAAATGTGTTTGCATAGCAGAGTTTAGGGTAGAAATTAATAATTTTGAGTGGAAAGATAAAGGTGTTGCAGCCAAAACTTTGTCTGAAGTGACAGAGTGCCCTGCTGCAATAAATGAGGTATTCCCCCCAACTGTCAAAAAATCCTTTGCATCTCCCACTGGCTGCTGACTGAAACACGTCTGCTCCAACAGGGAGTGTTTCCCACAGCACGGGAAATTTCAGTCTTGAAAATTTCAATTAACCCAGCACTCCTGTTTCTTGCTGCTATACGTTAAGGTAAGTATTTTTTTTAAACTCACCTTTTTGGTGAAAGCCTCCAGTGGTCCTTTTAAGAACCATTTGTTACACCGCATGCAGACTTTGTTATCCTGAACGCAGCAGGCATGGTGCTGGCAGCATTCAGGGCAGCCCTATATTGGGACGAAGGCCTGAAACCAGCAGTAAGCCCCATATTTTCATATATAAAGGGCCTAACACCTGTTTTATGTGTGGGCTCGGGATGCCCATACTTCAGCCCTTACCAATATGGTGGACAGTGCACGTCTAGCATGGCATGTGCTGCCGCCTGCCATGTTGGATGCTAAGGTGCCCATTTTACGCCTGTAAAACGGACATGGCATCAACGAATTTCTAGGTCAGTACCTCTGGTCATGTAGCACTCCCTCAGTAGTGCACTGAAGTTTTAATCCAAGATTACATGCTTGTCCCTGAACTCAGAAGGAGAGAGAGAGCTGGAGCATGATTAAACAAATTAGAAATTATTAATGGTGCTCCAGCGTGGTATTTTTAAACCAGTCTCGAAATGAAAGAAATAAATAAGGTTGGACTATTGTATTCGCAGACACTCACAGTGTAACTCAATAGTAAATCTATTGAATGACCTGACCTTGTATTATGCTCATTGCACTGCATGGTATGGCATAAAATCTGCGCATAAAGGAGCCAACTAATTATGGCAATGAACCTGAATGAGCCTCTTGATCTATCTAATTAGGGTAGTTGTTCTTCCACTGGCACGGATTAAAAGAAAGTGATTGTGTGCCATTGATTTCCCACAATCTATTCCCTGAGAACATGGCTCCTCGCTGTGAGTGCAGGATCGCAGTATTAGCTCTGTGGTGTAGTCCAGTACAACACTGATTATGTTTCAAAAGTACTTCATTGGTTGTAAAGCACTTTGGGACATCCTGAAGTCATTAAAGGCGCTATATAAATGCAAATCTTTCCTTCCTTCCTGCCTCCCTCCCTCCCTTCCTACCTACCTTGGAGCAGTTATTTGAAGAAATTTTCCTAGTTCTGGGATTTCTTTTTTTGATTCAATAGGGGAGAATTTCCTGGCTCTGGGCCCAGGCGCTCAACATCACGTGGCCTCAGTGAAAAATGGAAAACCGGACGGGCTCCATTCCAGGCATGCGATCCGGCCTGCCCGATTTTTCCCAATATTCACTGTGCCTAGGCGATCAAGTACACCGAGGTGCAGACCCAGGAAAATCTCTCCTCATAAATAAATAAATTAAAGAAAGAAAGATTTGTATTTATATACCGCCTTTCACAACCTCAGGACGTCCCAAAGTGCTTTACGGCCAATGAAGTACTTTTAAAGTCTGGTCACTTTTGTAATGTAGGAATCGCGGAGGCCAATTTTCGCACTATAACCTCCTAAAAACAGGAATGAGTTAATGATCAGATAATCTGTTTTTTAGTGATGTTGTTTGAGAGATAAATATTGACCGGGACACTGGGGACAACTCCCCTGTACTTCTTCAAAATAGTGCCATGGGATCTTTTACTTCCACCTGAGAGCCTATCTGTCCATTGCTTTGCACGGAATGAAATTGCAGATATTATGAATGTAGTTTCTAAATGACCGCAGGTCTGAGGGCAGCTGTTCACCTCGTGGTTGTTTGTAGGACATTGCTGGCACAGCCGAGCTGCTGCGTTTGCTGACCTTACAGTTGCTGCAATTGAAAAGCAACCTCATTGTGTGAAGTGTCTTGTGACGTATTAATGCGAAAGGCACCATACAAATACAGGTCATTTTTAATGTCAAGGATTAGATTGTAAGGGGAAGGATTGCTGCGAATGTGTGATGCCAGAGGATCAGTTAAACAGAAGTTTGCCTACAGTGGGAAACAAGGATGAGTTATGGGTGGAAATTCACCAAAGGCTGGGTCTTGAAACACTGCTGAAGATCAACAGGGACTCAACTGCTGTGGTGGAAAGCCACAGGTTAGACTGATGAGCGCATCAGACCCAAATTTTTATAGTCTGTGTTTGAAATTAACAGGGGTAACAATATTGAAGTGTAAATGCATTTTAGAATAAATTTATTTCATCGGTGTAAGCCTTTGGCTTAGTGGTAGCATTCCCCCACTCTGAGTCAGATGGTGCAGGGTCAAACCCTGCTCCAAGCAGTCGAGTTACATCGAAACTACAGCACAGAAACAGGCCATTTGGACCAACTGGCCTCTGCTGGTGTTTATGCTCCACATAAGCCTCTTGGTGAGTCGAGACCTCAGCTCCAGCTCTGAGTTCTGGGTTCATACCTAACAGGGTATTTGACTCCGATGGGTGAGAGTATCGGCTAGTATAAAGGTTGTTATGGCCATGGAAGGAGTGTTCACGCCATAGACTGTTATTCAACCAGTGACTCCTTCCACTACTGTGCACTATTCTCCATTGGAAGAGTGTGAAGATATAGAATGATGATGATCACTATAGTAATATGTATTAAATATATTGCATGACCTCCTATAATTTGCAGTCCTTGTTGACATTATAGAATGGCATATGAATTGATAATTAACCTACCTACTCACATGTACTTGTGTGATCACAGTCGTTCATCTATCCATACAATTAAGATAGTTTTTGATGGTGAAGTCTTGAAAGCAAACGTGTGTTGTCAGACAATCAGAACCACAAGGCACGCTCTCTGTTTTGTGGCAGTTTACTTCCTTATCAGGAAGGTGTTTAATTCTCAATTACAAACAGCAAGAACTACATGGCGTCATGGAAGAGAATGATGCAATGGCAGAACAGTGGCCAGTAGCCAGCATAAAAGGCCTTCCCTATAAGACAAATTAGCAGCCACAAAATAAGGAAGGGATGGTACAAACACTTGGGAGGAAACATTTATGTTACTCCCAGGATGAGCATGAGAAAGGGTCACCTTGATGAAAGTGTTGATCCTGGATTTCCCAAACAATTTATAGAATTACATTACATATTAAATATCATAATTCAGTTTAAAAAATTCTGGAAATAAAAGGCTGCCTGATTGTCGTAAAAACCCAACTGGTTCACGAATGTCCTTTATTAATTTATTCACTGATTTCCACAATGCAACAGTGACTACACTTCAAAAGTACTTCGTTGGCTGCAAAGCGCGTTGGGTTGTCCTGAGGTTGTAAAAGGCGCTACATAAATGCAAGTTCTTTCAGTTAGGAAAGGAAACCTTATCCAGTCTGGCCTATACGTGTCTCCAGTCCCATACCAACCTGGTTGACTCTTAATGGCCCTCTGAATTGGCCTAGCAAGCCATTCAGCGATATCAAAAACCACTTTCAAGAAGAAGGCCTACTACCACCTTCTCAGGGCAACTAGAGGTGAACAAAAAATCAAAAGCAAAAGACTGCAGATGCTGAAAATCTGAAATAAAAACAGAATATGCTGAAAAAGCTCAGCAAGTGAGGCAGCGTCTGTGAAGAGAGAAACAGAGTTAACGTTTCAGGTCGAAGACCTTTCGTCAGAACTGCCCACCTTGAAGAAGTTCTGCTCTTCTCTCCGATGGGATTTCTGTTTGTCTCCTTTACCTTGTTCACCTTCATTGCTTTCTGTTTCCCTTTTCACGTTTGATCAGGTTTCTTCAAAACTCGAAAAAAAACGGTTCTAGAGTATCCGTAGTATTTTGCTTTTGATTAAAGAGTTAAAAGTTTTTAACCAAGTACAGACCATAGAAATGGGGGAGGTGGGAGGGGAGGGGAGGGGAGGAAAGAACAAAAGAGAAGGTCTGTGATAGGGTGGAGGGCAGGAGTGATTAAATGACAAAAGGGATGATAGTGCAAGGCAAGGAGGGTGGAAATGGGACAAGTAAAGAAACAAAAGATGGGTCTAGAGGAGCTGTAAATGGCAGCACGAGAACCACCACCATAGGATCATAGAAAAGATACACGGAAGGAGGCCATTTGGCCCGTTGAGTCCATGCCAGCTCTCTGCAAGTGCAATTCAGCTAGTCCCACTCCCCGGCCCTATCCCCGTAGCCCTGCAATTTTTTTTCCTTTCAAGTACTTACCCAGTTCCCTTTTGAAGGCCATGATTGAATCTGCCTCCACCATCCCCTCGGGCAGTGCATTCCAGATCCTAACCACTCGCTGTATAAAAAACTTTTTCCTCATGTCAACTTTGGTTCTTTTGCCAATCACCTTAAATCTATGTCCTCTGGTTCTTGACCCTTCTGCCAATGGGAACAGTTTCTCTCTATCTATTCTGTCGAGACCACTTCATGATTTTGAATACCTCGATCAAATCTCCTCTCAACCTTCCCTGCTCTAAGGAGAACAAAACCAGCTTCTCCAGACTATCCGCGTAACTGAAGACCCTCATCCCTGGAATCATTTCAGTAAATCTTTTCTGCACCCTTGCTAAGGTCTTCACATCCTTCCTAAAGTGCGGTGCCCAGAACTGGACACAATGGGCCCGATATTAGGAGGGAGGCGGGTTGGCAGCAGGGGGTCGACTGGGCGCGTGGGTAACGCGCCCAGTGAATTCGGGGTGCTCCGCACGCGATCGCAGACTAATTGAAGTTACTTACACGTGCTTCCGGGTTTCCTGTTCCAGACCTGCGCAGCAGACGCACTGCGCACCCGCATCACAGGCTGTCAGCAGGAGGAGCCCTATTTAAAGGGGCAGTCCTCAAATGCTCCTCCTGCAGCAAAGAACCAATTTTGGAGCATGGAGCAGGCCAGAGGCAAGGCTGCTCCAAGGTTCTCAGACTCCTCACTCCAGGTGCTGCTCGATGGGGTGAGGAGGAAGAGGGAATTTTTTTTTCCATCGGATGGGAGGAGGTGGCCTCCCTCCGCCCCCAAGAAGGCCTGGCTGGAGGTGGCCGAGGAGGTCAGCAGCAGCAGCAATGTGTGCAGAACCTGGGTCCAGTGCAGGAAGAGCTTTAATGACCTAACCAGATCAGCCAAAGTGAGTATACTTATGCATTCTCCCACACTCCGTCTTCCACATCATCTCCACCACCACACAACTCCTTCTGCACTGCCACCACAATGCTCTTTCATTACTCCTCACATCCACTCAACCATCATCCTCACCTTGCCTGCACTAACTCACCGTCCCAGTTCCCATTCGAACATTACCACGCGACACAATCCTCATACAATCTCATGGCTATATCTCACACGCGCCCTCCCATGCACCTCCCTCACGGTCACCCCCACCCGCACCAATGCATGCAGCGGGTCACCATGCAACTATCACTCAACCGCGCCTCTGTGTTTTGCCTTGATAGGAGAAGAGATGCCAGAATGCCCGGGAGAGTGCAAGGACTGGAGGGGGTCCGCCACACCAGGTGGTCTTAACAGATGCGGAGCAGCAGGCACTAGGAATCAGCCGGACGCTGGAGTGCCTGTCCGTGGCGAGGCTGGGAGTGTACAAGCGGCTGGTGACAGAAATCTAACACTCAGCACTCATGATAGCGAATGATCTTAGCATCATTTGGCATCTGCAGCACCTCAACATCTGTCCACATGCTTAATATTGCTTTCTGTTCTCTTGCAGGGCCATCTGCGAGTGCCGTGACTGCGGAGGGCTATTCCTCAAGAGGACCTGAATAAGGAAATAACACTAGTATCAGTAATGGTGGCCATGAAATTACTGGATCGTCCTAAAAACCCATCTGGTTCACTAATGTCTTTTCAGGAAGGAAACCTACTGCCCTTACCCGGTCTGGCCCTATTTGTGACTCCAGACTCACAGCAATGTGATTGATTGTTAATTGCCCTCTGAAATGGCCTAACAAGCCACTCAGTTGTACAATCTCACTAAAAAGAGTCATAATAAGAATAAAACTGGATGGACCACTAGGCACCGGACAGACAAAGACAAACCAACTCCTGTCGACCCTGCAAAGTCCTCCTCACTAACATCTGGGAACTTGTGCCAAAATTGGGAGAGCTGTCCCACAGACTAGTCAAGCAACAGCCTGACATAGCCATACTCACAGAATCATACCTTTCAGCCAACATCCCAGACTCTTCCATCACTATCCCTGGGTATGTCCTGTCCTGGCAGGACAGACCCACCAGAAGTGGTGGTACAGTGATATACAGTCATGAGGGAGTGGCCCTGGGAGTCGTCAACATTGAATCTGGACCCCATGAAATCTCATGGCTTCAGGTCAAAGATGGGCAAGGAAACCTCCTTCCGATTACCACCTACTGCCCTCCCTCACCTGATGAATCAGCCCTCCTCCCTGTTGAACACCATTTGGAGGAAGCACTGAGGGTAGCAAGGGCACAGAATGTACTCTGGGTGGGGGACTTCAATGTCCATCACCAAGAGTGGCTCGGTAGCACCACTACTGACCGAGCTGGCCGAGTCCTGAAGGACATAGCTGCCAGACTGGACCTGCAGCAGGTGGTGAGCGAACCAACATGAGGGAAAAACTTACTTGACCTCGTCCTCACCAATCTACCTGTCGCAAATGCATCTGTCTATCACAGTATTGGTAGGAGTGACCACCGCACTGTCCTCGTGGAGATGTAATCCCGTCTTCGCACTGAGGACACCATCCAATGTGTTGTGTGGCACTATCACCGTGCTGAATGGGATAGATTCAGAACAGATCTAGCAGCTCAAAACTGGGCATCCATGAGGTGCTGTGGGCCATCAGCAGCAGCAGAATTGTATTCCAGCACAATCTGTAACTTCATGGCCCAGCATATTCCTCACTCTACCATGAGCAACAAGCCAGGGATCAACCTTGGTTCAATGAGGAGTGTAGAAGAGCATGCCAGGAGCAGCACCAGGCGTACCTAAAAATGAGGTGCCAACCTGGTGAAGCTACAACTCAGGACGACATGCATGCTAAACAGTGGAAGCAACATGCTATAGACAGAGCTAAGCGATTCCACAACCAACAGATCAGATCAAAGCTCTGCAGTCCTGCCACATCCAGCCGTGAATGGTGGTGGACAATCAAACAACTAATGGGAGGAGGAGGCTCCGTGAACATCTGCATCCTCAATGATGACAGAGTCCAGCACATGAGTGCAAAAGACAAGGCTGAAGTGTTTGCAACCATCTTCAGCCAGGAGTGCCGAGTGGATGATCCATCTCGGCCTCCTCCCGATATCCCCACCATCACAGAAGCCAGTCTTCAGCCAATTCGATTCACTCCACGTGATATCAAGAAACGGCTGAGTGCACTGGATACAGCAAAGGCTATGGGCCCCGACAACATCCTGGCTGTAGTGCTGAAGACTTGTGCTCCAGAACTAGCTACGCCTCGAGCCAAACTGTTCCAGTACAGCTACAACACTGGCATCTACCCGACAATGTGGAAAATTGCCCAGGTATGTCCTGTCCACAAAAAGCAGGAAAAATCCAATCCAGCCAATTTTGTTCTTTCCTTCCTCCCCTCCCTCCTCCCCCTCTTTCCCTGGCTCTGTACTTGCTTAAAAACTTTAACTCTTTTACCTCTTGCAGTTCTGATGAAAGGTCCTCGACCTGAAAAGTTAACTCTGTTTCTTTCTCCACAGATGCTGCCTCACTTGCTGAGCTTTTCCAGCATTTTCTGTTTTTAGTTATGAGCAATAAATGTCGGCCTTGCTAGCGATGCTCACATCCCGAGAATGAATAAGGTAATAACATCCTCTTTGAAGTGTTTCATGGATGTTACTAGTCAGATGGCTAATGACTGCTTTGCAGCCAGGAATGTTAAAAAGATCAGCTTTAAACATAACTGTGGTTGGTATGTCCACTGATTCTAGTGGTCTTAGCCTTTGCAGATCTCAGAATCAATCCCTCCATCTGCAATATCAAACCAAAAGCTCCATTAAGCCTCTGCAGCTGTGAGAGTGAACGGTGAAAGAAAGGACCACTACCTGTTTCATATGGGAAAAAATACCCTGCTAAACACAGAAATTGCACATTTGAATATATATAAATAGAAATGAATATATTATTTGTGTCATAACATTCATTATGTTTTACTCTAAACTATTCACCGTGATTCTTTATCTTAAGTGTAGAATAAAATTGGGTAATAATACTATGCACAAAGCAGGTTAATGAATAATGTGCTCCAAGGTTTTAGAATGTGAACAGGAAATTAACTGCAAATGGCAGTTACACTTATTCACAATTTAGACAGGCATCCAAATCTGGATTATAATGGTACCCAAGTGATTTGTGCCACTGCGTCAAATGCATGTACAGCTAGGATTTACTGTCCGTGATGTGACCATATGAGCACTTAACACACCAGTATCAAATTCCTCAAACCTCTATTTTAATGGAGACATCAACCCATTTATTTAATCAAGTTATTGGGTTGTTAACATAGCGGAGAGGTTTGATGCAAGTGCATTAAAGATTCACATGAGAACATCACCGACTGCTTTCTACTTTATAATGTTTATTTTTATCATGTAACCTTAAGGGTACAGTTTGAGCTGTCATTACAGTTATGTTATGTAAAGTTATACCGAATGGGATTTTTTTTGGAGCAGGGCCTTGACAGCCATTGAGAAGCCAAGAAAGATTAGCATCGTCCATGCTTACTAGCATGTGGCATCTCCATGGGAAACACAATCCAACAGAGAATGACAGTGGTGTGCAAGCCACAGGATAGCACATTTTTTATATACATCACTCTGCTTCAAAAAAACGTTTTGGATAGCTGAATTCCATTTTCACCATTCTAAATGGTGGCCCAACGGTGTTGCATGAGTTCATCGCACATGACTATGTTTCTCCCCCGAAAGGCTATGGATTCTGAATAGACCATCAGTTGTATGCCAAGGCCATTGCCAATGTCGTCCAAACAAGAGTGCTGAAGACTCTTCTATCTCAGACTTACACGAGACGGGAGGACAGAACGGAAAAGACAATCTTGGGGGTGACCTGCGATATTTAATAGTGATGATACTTTTTTACATCACATACCATCGTATGGACATCGATTGATATCCCTTTTGATTGTAGTAAATGTAAAAAGAAAGACTTGCATTTATATAGCGCTTTTCATGACTTCAGGACGTCCTAAAGCACTTTACAGCCAAACCATAAACTGCTCCAGTAGCGCTGTAATGGGAATCCAGGTTGCCTGGATTCAGTCTGTTTTGGTTTCCCCAGCAGAGTAACCACATGGTGCATGAGAACAAAGGGGGCCGCCTGTCTACTGAATGGCTGCTCATTTTTGTGCTGGTTTAAGACTTACCAGTCTCCACAATGCTGACCTCGCGGTTACTGAATGGTGAAAACATGTGTATGTTTTTTCTAAACTTTTATTCTGCTGTGAAGTTCTTTCAAACGGTTGAACTTTGGTCCAAATCGCGACATCAGTATTGCAATTAGTCAGTGAAAATTTACCGGTGTGGCACCTCTTATGATGTAACATCCATGGTAGCCACCTCTCCCATCATGAAGACCTCAAGTATGTCTGAATATATTAAAAATAACTTCTTTATGGCACAGAAGAAAAGGCAAACATTGTTTTGATGTTCCACAGATTTAAAAAAAGAAACTGAACTAAAAATCCCTCAATCATGCCTTTGTAACCTCCACACTCGATTATGCTAATGCTATCCTGGCCGGCCTCTCATCCACCGCCCTTTGTAAATTGCAGCTCATTCGAAATTCTGCTACCCATATCCTATTCTGCATTAAGTCCTGCTCAACCATCACCCATGTCCTTGCTGACCTACATTGGCTCCCAGTCCCTAATCCCATAACTTTAAAATTCTCATCCTTATGTTTAAATCCATACAAGGTCTTGCACCTGCCTATCTCTGTAACCTTCTCTAGCCCTCCAACCCTCCCAAACTGTTCCTCCGACTCTAGCCTCTTGTGCATCCCACCCTCCCTTTGTCACCATTGGCAGTCGCGTCCTCAGCCACCTAGGTTCAATGGTCTGGAATTCCCTCCCTGGACTCCTTCACCTCTCTCTACTTCATTCCCTCTCCTCCTTTAAGACCCTCTTTAAACCCCACCTTTTTGACCAAGCTTTTAATCACCCCTTCTTTGATTTGGCATCCACTTCTTTGATGATGGCTCTGTGAAGCAACTTGGGACGTTTTCCTAAGCTAAAGATGCTATATAAATGCAAGTTGTTGTTATAATGGTGAATGTGAAACATAAATAGCTGCTGGACATAGAATGAGAGAGTGAGGTCGAACTGGAATAGACAAAATACAAAAGCAGGACTTCTTAATTTTAAATGGAAACTGATAATGCTGGGAACACAGCATTAGGCCAGTCAGCATCTTAATGAAAAAGATGTGTCCATCAAGTGGATGGCCCTTCACCAGAACAAACACATCAATCTAGGATTTCCTCATCAGTTACTGACTAAACTTTAAAATTCTCATCCTTGTTTTCAAATCCCTCCATGGCCTCGCTCCTCCCTATCTCTGTAACCTCCTCCAGCAATACAGCCCTCCGAGATCTCTGCGCTCCTCCAATTCTTGCCTCTGGCACATCCCCGATTTTAATCGCTCCACCATTGGTGGCTGTGCCTTCAGCTGCCTCGGCTTTAAGCTCTGGAATTCCCTCCCTAAACCTCTTCACCGCTCTACCTCTCTCTCCACCTTTAAGATGCTCCTTAAAACTTACCTCTTTGACCAAACTTTTGTTCACCTGTTCTAATATCTCATTATGGCTCAGTGTCAAATTTTGTTTGATAATCGCTTCCCTGAAGCCCCTTGAGACATTTTACTATGTTAAAGGAGTTATATAAATGCAAGTTATTGTTATTGTTGTTTAACCTGTTGTTTATTTAGGGTACTTTAAGTTTTAATTTCCAGAACTTGTGGCGTTTTTATCTCTAGTTTAGAGTTTTAATTATTGTTAAATTCGTTCCCACCTCTAAAATGTACGATTGTATTGAGGAGCTATCTATGATTAAAGATCCTACGGCACAATTCAAAGTCCTAGCCAATAATTATCCCTCAACCAATATCACTAAAACAGATTATCTGGTCATTTCACATATTGCTTTTAGTGGGACCTTACTGAGTGCAAATTGGCTGCCACGTTTCCTACATTACAACAGTGACTACACTTTAAATGTACTGCATTGGTTGTAAACTGCTTTAGGACGTCTTGAGGTCGTGAAAGGTGCTATATAAATGCAAGTTCTTCTTCTTCTTTCATTTCAATAAGAGTACAAAGAGTACCGGGAAAATACTTATGCACATAGAGATAAGTATTGCATTCACATGTTATGATATGTCCTCATGTTTAATCATATATGGTACAATAGCATTTTTAAACCAATCATGCCCTCAGATAATGAAGCAGTCCGTGGCCCGCATGCAGCAAGACCTGGACAACATCCAGGCTTGGGCTGATAAGTGGCAAGTAACATTCGCGCCAGACAAGTGCCAGGCAATGACCATCTCCAACAAGAGATAGTCTAACTACCTCCCCTTGACATTCAACGGCATTACCATCGCCGAATCCCCCACCATCAACATCCTGTGGGTCACCATTGACCAGAAACTTAACTGGACCAGCTGTGGTCACAAGAGCACATCAGAGGCTGGTGACTCACCTCCTGACTCCCCAAAGCCTTTCCACCATCTACAAGGCACAATTCAGGAGTGTGATGGAATACTCTCCACTTTCCTGGATGAGTGCAGCTCCAACAACACTCAAGAAGCTCAACACCATCCAGGACAAAGCAGCCTGCTTGATTGGCACACCACTGTGGCTACAGTGTGTACCATCTACAAGATGCACCATAGCAACTCGCCAAGGCTTCTTTGACAGCACCTCCCAAACCCGTGACCTCTACCATCTAGAAGGAAAGGGTAGCAAGCGCATGGGAACACCATAACCTGCACATTCCCCTCCAAGTTACACACCATCCTGACTTGGAAATATATCGCCGTTCCTTCATCGTCACTGGGTCAAAAGCCTGGAACTCCCTACCTAATAGCACTGTGGGAGAACCTTCACCACACGGACTGCAGTGTTTCAAGAAGGCGGCTCACCACCACCTTCACAAGGGCAATTAGGGATGGGAAATAAATGCTGGCCTTGCCAGTGACGCCCACATCCCATGAATGAACAAAAAAAAAGATGCATAGGCCTGCTGTCCACAAGATGTTTGTCAAAAAACATAACAAATCATTATGAGGTTCAAATCTTGCTGTGCACTCTTATATGAAATGAAGGTGACCTGGTTATTTTCAATGGGTTAATATTTTAATTCACTAATAGACAGAGGAATTTTATATGAATGCCTTAGTAATGGCACACAGCCCAAGCCACATGGGGCTAGATTTGCCGTTTGCTGTTAGTAATGAGGTCGTACAGGCATTCTTTATAAATATGTTGCCTACTTTGCTATAAATAGTGCAGATAGGAAATTGTCTCCATTAAATTTAGGAGGGAGTTTGTCAGGCATCTGTCTTAGTTTCTGCTGTCATCTCACCCACTTGTCTCAAATCGCTGGATTTCATTTTGCAGTACACTCTTTGAAGGGAAAGGGGATTGACAAAGGAGAGTTCTTTTTATTTTTGTGATCAAAGGTGAAAAATATAGATAGATCCTTAGTCAAAAGCGAAATCTCATTTTAACATTGGTCAGAATAATAATTTGGAATAAATCAAAAGTACTCAAGTCCTCTGTAGGGCAAGTTTAATTCACACGCAAAACATTGTCCTTAAATTGTCCCTATGAAAATTTTACGTTTCACCGTTTCATAGAATCATAGAAAGGTTACAACATGGAAGGAGGCCATTCAGCCCATCGAGTCTGTGCTGGCTCTATGCAAGAGCAATCCAGCTAGTCCCACTCCCCCACCCTATCCCCGTAGCCCTGCAAATTTTTTTCCTTTCAAGTACTTATCCAGTTCCCTTTTGAAGGCCATGATTGAATCTGCCTCCACCAGCTCCTTGGGCAGTGCATTCCAGATCATAACCACTCGCTGTGTAAAAAACAGGACGTTCTAACTCAGAGGTGAGAATGCTCCCACGTTGAAACTTACACGTGGTGACGAATCACTAACAGATATCAAAATCAGATATTTTGGCTACTATTTTGAAGATTTACTTTGTCACCGTCCTCACACATCGGGGGTGAATTTCTGCAGGATTTCTTCCGAGTGTCCACCATAACTTAAGTGGAAGAATCATGGAAACACCGGAAAAATGGCGTTAACAGCTTTTATTATGTGTCTCTGGATTTTCTACAAAAGTTATGGTGGACGAATGGCAAATCTCCTGTGGAAATTCACCCCGTAGAATACGTTTTGTAACTGGGATGAAAACCATTGATACGAGCAATGGATTCCCAGATTCAAAGGAGCAGCAGAAATAAACAAATGAGATGAATCATGCTGTGTGATATTAGTGATTCAGCTTCATTCGCAATCCCTCGATAATAAAGTACTCCATGCCAGCCTACAGCTTGGGATGACAAGTGGCAGGTAACATTTGCCCCAACTGAGTGGCAGGCAATGTTCATCTCCAACAAGAATAGGCCTCTGCCTGACCTTTAAAATTACATTCATTGCTGAATTCCTCATTATCAACATCCTAGAGATCACTCCTGACCAGGAGCCGACCTGAATCAGTCATAGCAACAATTTGGCTACAAGAACAGGGCAGAAGCTGAGTATTTTATAATGAGTGACTCATCTCCTGATCCCTCAAACTGTCTCCACCATCGACCAGGCTCAGCTGAAGAGTGTGATGGAATACAACTTGCCAGGATGGATGTAGCTACAACAATACTCAAGAAGCTCAGAACCATGCAGGACATAGCAGTCTGCTTGATTGGCACCCCCTGCCACTGAATTCAATTTCCACCCGCTCCATCATCGCTATCGCCACACTGTAGCTGTAGTATGCTCCATCTATAGGATGCACCACAGCAACTCACCAAGCTTACTTCAACTGCACCTCCAAGCCCTGTGATCTCTACCACTAAGAAGGACAAGAGAAGCAAGATCTTGGGACCATCATCACCTCTAAGTTAGCTTGGACAAACATCTCCGTTCCTTGATTGTCACTGAATAAAATTCCTGGAATTCCCTACTGGATACCATCATGGAAACACTATCAACACAAGGACTGTAGTAACATAAAGAGAAGGCCCAGCATCACCGTCTCAGGACAACTAGGGATTGGCAATAAATGTGGCATTGCCAGAGTCACCCATATTCCAAGAACAACATTTTTAAAAATCACTGTATTAGGGACTATATAAAGGAAGCAAAAAAAATACCTTACCAATGAATGTATAACAACCCAAGACATGCTGATATGTGAAGCTTCCAGGGTATATGGCAAATTGTATTTTATGGGGGCAGTAGTGTTGGTGCAACCATGCAACAGTTTACAGAGATAAACTAGTTTGAATCATGTTAAAAAGTTCTTTTTTAACTGTGTTTAATATAAAAGTTACTTAGCAGTTGTTGTAATATCAGAATGATAATGGTGACATCATAAAAACATTACTTTTCCATTGTAGTGTCAAACAGCAAAGCTACTCCTTGAAAATGACATTATCACCAGTGCTATAAGCCATCAAAAAGCTTTGTCTCTTTTTAGCACAGTCAGATGCTTTTAAGCCTGAAGTATTGTAAGTGATTTGGGTTTGAAAGCCTACTGTGTACAGTTCTGGTCTCCATATTACAAAAAGGATATAGAGGCACTGGAGAAGGTGCAAAAAAATTTACAAGGATGATACCAGAACTGAGAGGTTATAGCAATCAGGAGAGACTGAATAGGCTGGGGCCCTTTTCTCTAGAAAAGAGAAGGTTAAGAGGTGACCTAATAGAGGTCTTTATAAAATTATGAAGGGGTTTGATAGGGTAGACGTAGAGAAGATGCTTCCACTTGTGGGGGAGTCCAAAACTAGGGGCGAAGAATATAAGATAATCACTAATAAATCGAATAAAGGGGTTAGCCCTGATAATAAAGGATGAGATAAAGACAATAGTGAGAAAGGATCTTAGCTCGGAAAATCAGGATGTAGAATCAGTATGGATGGAGCTAAGGAATAACAAGGGGCAGAAAACACCGATGGGAGTGGTTTATAGGCCCCTTAAGAGTAGTTATAGTGTTGGACAGAGTATAAATCAGGAAATTAGAGGAGCATCTAATAAGGGTATTGCAATAATTGTGGGGGACTTTAATCTTTATATGGACTGGGCAAACCAAATTACCAAAAGTAGTTTGGAGGACGAGTTCATGGAATGCATTCGTGACAGTTTTCTAGAACAATATGTCGAGGAACCAACTAGGGAACAAGCTATTTTAGATCTAGTATTGTGTAATGAGTTAGCATTAATTAGTAATCTTATAGTTAAGGATCCTCTGCAGCAGAGTAATCATAATATGATAGAATTTCATATTGAGTTTGAGAGTGTTGTAGGGTCTTAATTTTAAACATAGCCAATTATGTAGGCATGAGGTGTGAGTTGGCTAAGGTAGATTGGGAAATTAGATTAAAAAATAAGGCCTGATGATCTGTATCCCAGAGTATTAAAGAGGTAGCCATGGAAATATTGGATGCATTGGATGTCATCTTCCACAATTCTATAGATTATGGAACAGTTCCTGCAGATTGGAGGGTGACAAATGTGACCCCACTGTTTAAAAAAGGAGGGAGAGAGAAAACAGGGAACTACAGATTGGTTAGCCTAACATCAGTAGTAGGGAAAATGTCCCCGCGAGGACATTGGTCCCAGGTCTGTTGAGGTGCAACCCGTCCATCTTGAACAGATCCCTCCTGCCCTAGAACTGAAGCCCTCCCTCCTGCACCATTGCTCCAACCTCGCATTAACCCGTCTTATCCTACTGTTCCGAAACTCACTAGCGCATGGCACTGGGAGTAATCCAGAGATTACTAACTTTGAGTTCCTGCTTTTTAACTTTCTCCCTTGTAAGATTCTCAAAATTCACAGATGCCCCAAAAGTCGGAGGAAAACGATAAAGAAATTCACCTTTTCCCTGGGTATGGAAAACTTTGGCCATTGATCAAAATCCTAAGATGAAAGGATAGGTGAGAGGTCACCAGACGAAATCAACAACACACACATTGTGGAATGTGGGAGAATTACTGCTTCAGACATGTCTCTGTTTTAATGCAAAACCTACAGCAGGTGGTCCTCACTCACTGCCATTGAAAGAGGCAACTGCTCCAGACATGGTGGGGCCATGTCTTTGTTTTAATGCAAAACCGATCAACACCTAGGACGTTGGATACAAAAGGAAGCCTTGTGTGACAAGCTCTAAAAATCGGAATTAACAATGACCCATCGGGAGAAGCAATTGCAACATGATGAGGGACCATCAAAAAGCCATCAAAGATTCTTAAGGACTTTGTAAGAACTGTTTAAACAGACATGAAGTGTTTTTTTTAAGTGACGAAGACCATTGTAAGAGAGGGATATAGAAGTGGAAACTCGAAACCGCTCTCTCTCTCTCTCTTTCTGGCTCTTGCTGGCTGTTGTGTTCTGCTGGTCTTGTTCTTCCTGTCTCTGGAAGGAAGAGCAGCTTCCAGCGAACAACAAGGCGAGGGGGCACAATACAGATTATACAACAACAGGAAAGCAGTTCGACAGGGAAGGTCAGCAGCTCTAGAAGCTGGCCGACACACAAGAAGAAACCAGAGCAACAGCCCCAGCGACCATCAGACACCTCACGGCAACAAGGGCCTTACGAAACAACCAACCAAATATTGCCACCAACCAACCGGGTAATATTGGGCCACCGCGACCAAAGAAAACCAACTCGGGAGAAAACCGAAGATCCGCAAAGTTTCCACTCTACAATCTATTTCTGACTTACCTCTGGGTGAATTACTGTCAAGGATTCATTTGGTGAGCATTATCTCTGGCCCTTTAGAGTCCAACTTAGCTAGTACAGTGGGATTGGGAGGGGTGAGGTATCTTTCTACTGTAATTTCCCTCGTGTGTACCGAAGTGTTCCCCATTTTGTTAGAGAGTTAAGATTGTTGTGTGGTATTTTCTCTCTTGAATAAAGGTCAAAGTTTCTTGCACCAAACCCAGTTGTCTGCTGCACTTTGTCACAACCCCCAAATAAGTCCAAGGTCTAGAGCCCAGGGAGTGGGAGCGATTCGGACCGCTCAGAAGTCAGAGGCGAAGCTGACACACACCACCACCCCCTACACCCTGGCTCCAGAAACTCTGACTGGAGGAACTCAACCCTTTTCCTTCCTATGTCATTGGTTCCCACATGGACGACGACTTCTGGCTGTTCTCCTTCCCCCCTCAAAATATTCTACACCATCTTAGTGATGTCCTTTACCCTGATACCAGGGAGGCAACACACCATGCGGGACTCAAGTCGGTGGTTGCTGGAATGCCTGTCCCTGACTATCGAATTCCCTATAACAACTGCATTTCTTGTGCTGCCCCCTGTGCAACCGAGTCTCCCACAGTGCCGTGGATTTATTTTTATTTGTTATTTATTTGTTCACGGGATGTGGGCGTCGCTGGCAAGGCCGGCATTTATTGCCCATCCCTAATTGCCCTCGAGAAGGTGGTGGTGAGCCGCCTTCTTGAACCGCTGCAGTCCGTGTGGTGACGGTTCTCCCACAGTGCTGTTAGGAAGGGAGTTCCAGGATTTTGACCTGACTGCACTCCCCGAGGCATGAACACCCTCACTGTTACCGGATTGTGAGTGCCATACTCCCAGGGGACTCCTGCACTGCCTGCCTGTGTAATGCAGGAAACGCAGCAGCCAATTTGTGCATGGCAAGGTCCCACAAACAATGCGATAATGACCAGATCATCGGGTTTTTTTTAACTGATGTTGGTTGAGGAATAAAAATTGGCAATGACACCGGGGAGAACTCCCCTGCTCTTCTTTGAAATAGTGCCATGGAATCTTTTACGTCCACCTGAGTGGGCAGACAGGGCCTTAGTTTAATGTCTCATCTGAAGAACGACACCTCTGACAGTGCAGCACTCCCTCAGTACTGCACTAGAGAGCCAGCCTAGTTTTTGTATACAGAAGTTAATTAGATACATTGAAAAACTATTACCTGTAAGAAACTTGGATGCACATAGCAGATGATAATTGAAACAAGTCATCTGCTTTTGCATTTAAGTAATACACAGTGTGGAGCAGAAAGAAAATGTTTTTTTTTTACTTACACCTCAAGTGTAAAGTGGGATTCAGATTGACCTTTTCGATGTATTAAATTACTGTGATCTTTCCTTGGATATTTATGTAGCCAAGATAGACTGGGTTTATTTATAAAGCTCTCTGTGCTGTTATAACAACTTTTTCCTGCTAAGAATTATGTGCAAATCACTGCAGATGATAGTCAGTTTCTGGGCAGCGATAGCTCCCCATTCATTCTCATTATATTAAATTGTCATGGTGGGCAAGCTATTATTGAAACTATGAGGGCATGGTAATATCATTTACCCTCAGTTCTTAGCATGGAAAAGATGTCCTGATCACTCAAGAGTGAGAACAGAGTGTACTGATCAGTGAAATAAGAAAAGGATAAGAAGTGTACACAATACTGGATGCAATCAAAACAGCACATGCTGTGATTACACAGCAAGTCAGTGTCACATTAATTTTCAGGTGACGTTATTTTCCTACGTTCCTAACCCATGATCAAAACTGAACACTGCTAGAAAAGCAAATGTTTCAGTAAAGCTGTGGAGAAAAAAGCAGAGAAAAGGTGGGGGAAGACACAATAGGTACTGCACTCATAGAGAACAAGTTAACGGGTTGAATGATCCGCAAACTGCTCAACACCAAACTGTAAGCTGATACACAAATCATCAGCGAGGCAATAGAAAGGCATCAATAGAGCAAAAGAAAGCGAAAAGATGTGGGAGAGAGGCTGTAAGGGGTTTCTTTTTTTACTGTTTCTCGGGCTTATAATAGGTCAGCCAGTTTTGTTTTTCCTGAGCTGCCCTGCCCGCAGTGCGGTTGCGAATCGCTTACCCCTTCCTGATTCTGAGCTGAGGACTTATCGAGTGGTAACAAAGACAGACAAACAGACCAGTGGATTGGTACAAGGAAAACCAATGTTTATTAATAAGAAAACTAAAACTACAAGGTAAACAGTATAATACAGAAGATAAAGAAATCGCTATTGGCATAATACAGTCTTACACTTATCGGGTTGAAAGAAACAGACACATCGAGGGAAAATTCTAAAATCACAAGTTTAGCAATATCCCTTAACCCCCAACCTTACACTTATGCTAGGTTGTCTTGTGGCAGCCAGAAAATTAATGCTCACCGGTGAAAACAGATGAAAAAGGCCTGGCCCCTGTGCCTGCTGCTGCCGTCGACATGTGGTTGCGAGGTTTACTGGATGGCCTCCTTCTTAGTTGCTAGCAGACAGACAGGATAGGGCCAAGAGGCGAAGAGAGCAGCTACTACCCAGAAATATACTGGGCAGCTTCAGTTATACCCTCTTGGTAACAGGTTTTTTCATACCTTATCAGCTTGCTTCATTGTTTGATTTAAGCACGAAACGTAAGACAAAGGACCCCATCTCTGGCCCATTTACATTATGGCCGTTTCCTGTATCGATCTGTATGCTAACTGCTTTACCATTGTTCCGAATGTACCTTGATGGTTCACCTTTTGTCCTGCGATCACTTCCTGCTCGAATTTTGATGTGTTGGCCGGCCATGTTGATAGCTTGCCTCAGGGCTAGAATGCAGCTGCATTGTTTAAAGAAACCTGTCTAGACACGAAACCTGCCAAGTTGTTGAGAATGCAATTTCAAATCTGCCGGTCCTCGGCCATGTGTCTGACTGCAGCCATTTTGAGAGAACTTGGATTTTTTAAAACAGTCACACCAGGGTTTCTTTAATAACTCCAATAAATCTTCGGGGTGGGGGGAACATGTGAAATTTTGCGAATCCCTTCACTCCCCCCTGTGGATACTTAAACTTGCTTGAAGTGTCCATGCAAGGTGAGCAAAGATTTCTGACTGTCGCAAACAACCTTCCCCTTTATTTACCTATCCCTAATCCCTCGACACATACGTTCCCTTACTTGGAGAGAACCCCAGTGTATGGCAGGCATTCGGATAGAAAACAAGGTTGAATTACAACAATCCCAGCACGGAGGGGTCCAAATACCCCTGCACCACTTGGGATGAAACAGTATTTCGCATACTATACAACACAACAATGAACAATCTTTATTCAAAATAACATCAAAACGTAAACATTACTTTATTGAAAACAACAAACGGAAGGGACCATCTTTATTAAAATAATGAAACAGGTTGCCATCACTCGCAAGGGATGCGTCCCCGAACTCACACGGGTGTTTCGTCTACCCGAGCATACTGGTCCTTCCATACCCTTTGTGTTGTAACTACTACCTCGAGACCCCTATTCCTACACTGGACGCAAACCAGGTAGAGGACGATCCCGAGCTGACAGATTACTAGCACGTGTGATGCCAGACGAATCCAGGAGGGGACCTCTATATTCTCAAAGATGTCCCACCAGGGTGGGGTCGTAATACTCAGAATATCGGCCCCTATCTGGACAGTCTTCTGTTCCAGCGTGTAAAAGTGTTTTTGGGACACCCCTACTGCTTTTAATAATTTAACGAGGTGTTCTGGGAGAAGGGGGATCTGATAGCCAAAGTGGGCTACATACTTTTGGAGGTTGGTGAAATTCTCTTTCACAGTGAGGTGAACAGTGGATGGTTCAGGGATGGGGACAATTCCTATCTGTGCCACTTGAACTTCTGCCTCGGGTTTAAAGCAGAAACTGCTGTCACTCACCGCACACCAGCTGTGCTGACCATGCTGGTAGTGAGACGCTGCTGTGGTGATGCAATATGTCCCACCTCCTATATACGCCACCTGTGGGGGAACATGGCCTTGTGCCATGGCTTCCATGGTGCAGTTTATAGGCTTCGCGTCAGCAGCTCTGAACCCGCACTGCGGTTTTGAATAGGCGTTCAAGTGCTGGGGACACAGGATTATGTGTGATCCCCGGCTCTGGCACCCCGAGAGGTCAGTACCCGTCATACCATGCTCCCACTTTATGACGTAGGGCGGGACCGCTGTGAAACGAACGTGTGCACCCCCCTGAATGACACCAATGTTCTCCACCCTGTACACCGGCGCGGGTCGGGCCGTCCCGCCCATGACTGGTATCCTTACAACTATCCCTATGATGGTGTGGTTGGAACGCCCACAGTCCACTGGGACTGGGTAGGCCTCAGAAGCTAGGCGGAGCTGGCACGGACTTAATGTATTCTCAAAAGGGTGGAGGGCTGCGAGGTGTTTGTTGCTGATCCAGGAGGGGACTAAACCTTGCTTTAAATCCTCCAGATTGCTGCGGGCCTCGCCCAGCAACCATGCCCCATACAGCACGCACACTTCATTCTGCGCCACCTGGTCTGACGCATTCCGACCCTCCCTAATGAGCGCATTCACCGTCTTTGCATACTTTTCCAGCTCCGCTATGATCTCCTTTAAGTGGAGAGTCATGGCCTGATCTTCGTGCAGTTCCGAACCCACCACCTTATTCGCATCGATTAATATTTTCTTTAATTGAGTTTTTAAACCATTAATCTGGGTCTGCAGCTCGATGTCATCTAAGCTGTTGATGACAGAAGACCCCGTGTTAAAACCAGTTAAGACATCGTTAAAAACACCCCTTCTTTGTCTCCCAATCCCGTCCAAAAGCTCGTGGGTGTATAGTCTGGTTCTGTCAAAGTCTGAAAAATCAAACTGATAAAATTTACGGAACATCTCTTTTAAGAGGGCTTGATACAACTGTGCGGTCTGTGTGGGGCACCACGCGGGTAGGTGTACCTCGGTGAGATTCAAAATCACAGAGACTACCGCGTAGTGCACCCCTTGATACAGCACCTGGTCTGTAGGTACTAGCACCAAGCCGTTCCCTGGTCCCTTGGTGGTGGCGGGGCATCCCTCTACTATCATACGTGACGTCACAGTCGTGGGCAGGGGCTGTCGGGGGCGGGTTACTAATTCAGTGGCATTAACCGAGATTGGGGAGTATGGGATCACGCATGCGCTCAGGCGCGATTTCCAGTCAATCCCCCTCCCGTTATCTTGCCACTGGCTGTGGAAAATGATGGAAATGCCTGTGGGGCAGACTTTCTCTGAACCCCACATACAGACATAGATCCCCTGATCCGGTTCCCACCATTTGTCCCAGCACACACTTAACCCTCCCTGGGTCCCTGTGATGGTCCTGTGGGTGTTATTCCCGAACCTTTCCCACTCTACCCTGGGGTTCCCCATATCCTTACTTAATTTCCTAAGCCACCACCACCTATCCAGGGGAACATTGCCTTTACATGACAAACATATTCCTTTTCCCACGGTGACGCTAATCCTTGGGGTGACAATTCGTATCCTCGGGCACTGGAGGGAGGTCTCCCTGTATGAAAAAACCGGCCTGGCTCGAGTACTGGGTCGAATTTGACCCCAGCCATCCGGGCCAGCTCCCCTCGTGAGTGTACAAGGCGATTTCATCCGCCTCGCGTAGGCCACTCCCATCGTGGGCGAGGGGCGCCGTTTTTCCGGAGCATCCGAAGATGTGGTGGTCCTCGGTATCGCCCCTTCTCGCGAGGCTCAGTCCAGACAGGGCGAGCAGGATCACTCCTCCGAACATTCCCTGTAAAAGATAAAGAACATCTAGCCGGGCTCCCTATAGGCTGCCTGGCCTGGGTGAAGTGTGAGCGGGTCCCTGGACCTCGGCTCACGGAGACAACACTGGAACGGTTCCATCTTAAAATTACATTACGGTTCCACACCTTATAATAAACCTATACATCTTAACTTAAAACTACAAACTTAACTGCTAAAGTTATATACATCCGCCGCCCGTCTCCGAGCGGCCAGCTCAAATTCTGTCAGGACTGCTGCAGGCTGCTTCCTGCGGCTTGGCTGTACTGAGCTTTACTTCTGGTCCCTCACAGCCCGCGACTGCTGGCTGAGGACCTTTGTCTTTCGACTTAACTTTAGCACGGGAGGTAGCCCTTTTAAACTGGGGAGCCGGCGACCATGCCTTCCTAGGCTGGGGTGTCCGAGGGGACCTCCTAGGAAGTGCTGTTGGTGGGGCTACCCTGGCGAGCGGACCCTTGCTGTGGGTCGCAGTCCTCGCTGGCTGGGGACTTTTCCCCTGTGGCTCCTCCCTTCCCAAGTCTGAGCTGGGGACAGGCAACCCTTCGCTGTTTTCTGCCTGTTGCTGAGAGTCTTCCTCTCCAGGTTCAAAACCTAGGTCGGGGGCGGGACTACCTGCCTCGAGCTCCTCCTCCTCCCCACCTGAGTCCCAGAAGAGAGGGGGATTGGTTTGGACAGGGGTCTGGGTGACTCCTCCCCTGACTGCACCTGCAGGTGCTGCCTGTGAGCTGGGAGCTGCTGGGAGCTGGGGATTTCTAACCTCGGGTTGGATCCCAGCTGCCTGCTTTTTCACCTCCACAGTACTGGAGAACGGTAGCTCTTGGACCGCTTCCCTCCTAGCCTTGTCTATGGCTCGTTCCCCTGCGCGGACGGTCAGGCCCAGGAATTTAACTTCCTGCTGGCCGATCTGCGCTTTCTTCTCTAGTCATAGCGGGGCATCGTCAGAGGGGGCTGAGGGAGCTACCACACCGGTAGTGGCTGCTATTCTTCCCTGGCTGGCCATAAAAGATCGCATGGCCTCAAAAAATGACTCCATGGCAGCGGGGGCAATTCCTGTCTCTGCCTCCCCCGTCGCTGCCTTTTGGGCTAGGGCGGTGGGATTCTTTCCCTTGGTGTCCTTCCAGGGGTTTTTACAATCTTTGTGCAAGTGGCCATTCTTCCCGCACCCAAAGCAGTTTAACTTAGCCTGGGCGGGACGATTCCCTTCCTGGTGCCATTCCCTTTTATGCTGGGCCCCTGATTTAACCTCGTGGACTTTCCCCTTGGGTTGGGGCGTCTCGATACCCCTGATATTTTTAAATGCTATCGTGAGCTGGCGGATCACCGTTTCCTCGGTGGTCTGGGGGCTACGGGGGTCAAACCAGGCCGCAGCTCGTGTTCGAATTTGGGGCAGGCAGTTTGTCATGAGACAGCGGAGCCAGTGGTCTAATTGATCTCTGTTCAGGAGTGTCCGCCCTGGCATTCCCGGGCATGCGCTCCGGTAGACTGGCCACAGCCTGTCTGCGAAAGCCTGTGGGGACTCCCCAGGGAGCTGTACCGTTCTTCCCACCCGGGCGAACGGACTCCCATCATTTAGTCCCATGGCCTCCAATATCTCATCCCTTAACTCCTCGTAATCTTTCTGCCCCCTTTTGCACTCATCTGATAAGGTTTGGAGGAGGTCACCCCCCAGAGAAAACAGCAGCATTTTTGCTTGTTCTGCTTCATCGCAGTCATTAATGCACGCTGCCTGCTCTATCTCACGGAAGTGTAGAGAGGGGTCTCCCTCCACTGTAAGCTTAGGGATATGGCTAACCATGGCCCTGAGCTGTGGGGTGCCATGCGGCACTACAAACTGGTTCTGGATGGCCCCTAGGTCCTCGCCATCGGCGGGCGGGCCGTACCTCCGTTGTCGGAGGGGGTACACTGGTCCCGGTCCTGGTCTATCTACCAGGAATTGCTGGTTCTCCCCTAATGCTTCATCCTCCACCCCCCCTTGCTGCCAGACCTCCTGAAAACTCGGGGCTATGGGTGGTGGCCGTGAAGCCTCTGGTTCCCTAACCAGTGTCGTTCTGGGAGCTGCCTGTGGGACTTCCCTGCTTGGGTTGCCGGTAAAATCCGACTGGCCCGCCTTCGGGCTAAGGAGGCATACCATGCCCTTCGCCCTCGCTAAGGCCATGCCCAAACGTTCTATTTCTTGCCTGCAGGGGCGATGATCTGCGTCCTCAAAACCCTGGGCGCAGGCCAGCTTATATGCTGCCTTTACCTCGCCTACTTTCTCCTCCTGCTCTTTTAATTCTTGCGTGAGGCTGTGGATCTTATCCATTAACCTAACCTCACTGCCTCTCGCCTCTCTGACCTGGTATTCCAGGTGTTCCATTCTACCTCTAGCGCTACTTTTGAGCTCAGCGATCTGGTATTCCAGGCGCTCTACCTTTGCCTGGTGGTCCCTTGCCATCTGCGCCCTTTCTTGGTTTATTGCCTCGAGCGCTGCTACCCCTTTCTCTTCCGCTGCTGTCTTTTCCTGCAGCTCTAGGGTCAACTGTTTAATCTTGGCTGCTCGCGCTGCTACAGCACGGTCTAGTACAAAGACCTGCTTTTTAAAACACAAGAGCCAGACCGCCTTCTCAATACCTTTCTTATACTGTTTACTTGCTGTCCACTGGATGGCTGCATCTATGGGACGCTCGGCCTTTAACATATCGCCCACCCACTTTTTCGCGATATTTACCTTGCCGCACACATAGGCAGACAACCTTATCTCCATTGCGGATTCCTCCTCCGCACCACTGTCTGTCTTGTTACACACTTTCGCCTCAGCTCCTGGCTGGCTCGCCATTTCTGTAAGGTGTTTCTTTTTTTACTGTTTCTCAGGCTTATAATAGGTCAGCCAGTTATGTTTTTCCTGAGCTGCCCTGCCCGCAGTGCGGTTGCGAATCGCTTACCCCTTCCTGATTCTGAGCTGAGGACTTATCGAGTGGTAACAAAGACAGACAAACAGACCAGTGGATTGGTACAAGGAAAACCAATGTTTATTAATAAGAAAACTAAAACTACAAGGTAAACAGTATAATACAGAAGATAAAGAAATCGCTATTGGCATAATACAGTCTTACACTTATCGGGTTGAAAGAAACAGACACATCGAGGGAAAATTCTAAAATCACAAGTTTAGCAATATCCCTTAACCCCCAACCTTACACTTATGCTAGGTTGTCTTGTGGCAGCCAGAAAATTAATGCTCACCGGTGAAAACAGATGAAAAAGGCCTGGCCCCTGTGCCTGCTGCTGCCGTCGACATGTGGTTGCGAGGTTTACTGGATGGCTTCCTTCTTAGTTGCTAGCAGACAGACAGGATAGGGCCAAGAGGCGAAGAGAGTAGCTACTACCCAGAAATATACTGGGCAGCTTCAGTTATACCCTCTTGGTAACAGGTTTTTTCATACCTTATCAGCTTGCTTCATTGTTTGATTTAAGCATGAAACGTAAGACAAAGGACCCCATCTCTGGCCCATTTACATTATGGCCGTTTCCTGTATCGATCTGTATGCTAACTGCTTTACCATTGTTCCGAATGTACCTTGATGGTTCACCTTTTGTCCTGCGATCACTTCCTGCTCGAATTTTGATGTGTTGGCCGACCATGTTGATAGCTTGCCTCAGGGCTAGAATGCAGCTGCATTGTTTAAAGAAACCTGTCTAGACACGAAACCTGCCAAGTTGTTGAGAATGCAATTTCAAATCTGCCAGTCCTCGGCCATGTGTCTGACTGCAGCCATTTTGAGAGAACTTGGATTTTTTAAAACAGTCACACCAGGGTTTCTTTAATAACTCCAATAAATCTTCGGGGTGGGGGGAACATGTGAAATTTTGCGAATCCCTTCAAGGCGCACAAAGTAAAAGGAAAGAAAAATGGAGAGAAAAAAAGAAAGACCGAAACAAATGGAAAGAAGAAACAAAACCCTGCAGATGGAGAAGGTTTGAAATACGAAGGGATGAAAATGATGGAGAGGGAAAGACCAGCTGCTCCACTGAGCCTATGCCATTCATCCAACCGTAAGCAGAAAAGTACTTAAAACATACAGTAGATCTGCTCAACAACCTGGGAAAAGACCTCACTGTATTCTGATAAAGGATCTATCCAGCTCCCTCACTCCAACACCATGTCAACAGATCGCTCTGTGTTCTAATAAAGGGTCTTTCCATCTCCCCTCATTCCAACACTCTTTAAACAGACCTCACCACGTTCTGATAAAGGGTCTATCCATCTCCCCTCACTCCAACACCCTGGGCACAGTCCTCATTATGTTTGGATGAAGCCTCACCCACCAGGAAGCATGGAGCACACAATCATCAGACAATCATGAGCAATGTGCACCTGAATTCCAATATGAGTTCCTGGGGAGGGATGAAACTCCCGATTGGTGACTTGGTCTCGTAAGATTTACCCTTCCACCCACCAAGTTTATTGATATGCCACCTACTATCAGAAAGAGGCACAGAATAGTTTAGTAGCCCATAAAGGGATGTTAAACTGCAGGAAAAGAGGTGTAAAATACTGGGTATTATACGAAAGCCATCTCAATTTACGTCAGGAACAGTGTCTCAACCTTCACTGGACATCCTTTAGCCCACTGTTCCAAGCTCGATAAAACCCAGATCATCATGGGTGCTGATCTTAGCAAATCCAGCAGATTTACACTGGGGTTCCCACCGGTGCATGAAATCAACACTTCAGGAACTGGTGGCGCAAACGCCCCACTGACACCAATATAAAAACAACTAAAGACTTTAACCACTTCATACCTGATCTATCTCCCTCTTTTTATCTTGTTGGACTACCACATTCATCCATTTTGAGCATTTGAACAGTAGAACCAGAGGACACAGTCTGAGTTTGAAGGGGGCTAAATTCCAAACAAATCTGCACAATCAATGGCCTCGATATTAACCTCCCCCCCCCACCTCACCCCAATGACTGGTGGGAGAGGGTCGGTGGGGTAAACCGTCAAGTATATGAAATGTGACCATAGCCCACCGTGTGCATTGCCATTTTTATGATGGCAGGTTTCAGGGCGTCCAAGTGTCCTGCCGTGGAGAGGCGGGACACTTTATTAACATATTTAAATCGGCTCCCACAGCGCAATTGGAGCCCGATTTAAAATTCACTACTGCTGCGTGGGTTTCCCAGGGGTTGGGAAATATAAGAATATAAGAAATAGGAGCAGGAGTAGGCCATACGGCCCCTCGAGCCTGCTCCGCCATTCAATAAGATCATGGCTGATCTTCGACCTCAACTCCACTTTCCGGCCCAATCCCCATATCCCTTGATTCCCTTAGAGTCCAAAAATCTATTGATCTCAGCCTTGAATATATTTAATGACTCAGCATCCACAGCCCTCTGGGGTAGAGAATTCCAAAGATTTACAACCCTCTGAGTGAAGAAATTTCTCCTCATCTCGGTCCTAAATGGCCGACCCTTTATCCTGAGACTATGCCCCCTAGTTCTAGACTCTCCAGCCAGGGGAAACAACCTCTCAGCATCTACCCTGTCAAGCCCTCTCAAAATCTTATATGTTCAATGAAATCACCTCTCATTCTTCTAAACTCCAGAGTATAGGCCCATTCTACTCAATCTCTCCTCATAGGACAACCCTCTCATCCCAGGAATTAATCTAGTGAACCTTCATTGCACTGCCTCTAAGGTAAGTATATCCTTCCATAGGTAAGGAGATCAAAATAGTACACAGTACTCCAGGTGTGGTCTCATTAAAACCCTGTACAGTTGCAGCAAGACCTCCCTACTCTTGTACTCCAGCCCCCTTGCAATAAAGGCGAACATACCATTTGCCTTTCTGATTGCTTGCTGTACATGCATGTTAACTTTCTGTGTTTTGTGTACAAGGACACCTTAATTCCTCTGAACACCAACATTTAATAGTTTCTCACCATTTAAAAAAAATATATTTTTCTATTCTTCCTACCAAAGTGAATAACCTCACATTTCCCACATTATACTCCATCTGCCACCTTCTTGCCCATTATATTGTCTGTCTATATTTCTTTGCAGACTCTTTGTGTCCTCCTCACAGCTTACTTTCCCACCTAGCTTTGTATCGTCAACAAACTTGGATACATTACACTCGGTCCCCTCATCTAAGTCATTAATATAGATTGTAAATAGTGAGGCCCAAGCACTGATCTTTGCGGCACTCCACTAGTTACAGCCTGCCAACCAGAAAATGACCCGTTTATTCCTTCTCTCTGTTTTCTGTCATTTAACCAATCCTCTAACCATGCTAATATATTACTGCCAACCCCTTGTGTAACAACCTTATGTGTGGCACTTTATCAAATGCCTTTTGAAAATCCAAATAGTCTTTATCCACAAGTTCCCCTTTATCTATGCTGCTAGTTACATCTTCAAAAAACTCTAATAGATTTGTCAAACACGATTTCCCTTTCACAAAACCATGTTCACTCTGCCTAATCATATCATGATTTTCTAAGTCCCCTGTTACCACTTCCTTAATAATGGACCGATGTCTGACGTCAGGCTAACTGACCTATAGTTCCCTGTTTTCTCTCTCTTTCCTTCCTTGAATAGCAGGGTTACATTTGCTACCTTCCAATCCACTGGGACCATTCTAGAATCTAGGGAATTTTAGAAGATCACAACCAATGCATCCACTATCTCTGCAGCCATCTCTTTTAGAACACTAAGGATGTAGGCCATCACGCCCAGGGGACTTGTCGATTTTTAGTCCCATCAATTTCTCCAGTACTTTTTCTTTACTAGTCTTAATTAATTTAAGAAACACGTCATGATGTGGAGATGCCGGTGATGGACTGGGGTTGACAATTGTAAACAATTTTACAACACCAAGTTATAGTCCAGCAATTTTATTTTAAATTCACAAGCTTTCGGAGATTTTCTCCTTCCTCAGGCAAATGTTTCAAGAACTCCTTGAAGCCTACGCATTTATACATATAGAACAATACATGGTGTTTACAGACTGCCCCTGCAACTGCCCGTTGCCAAGGCAATCACCGTGTTCAGACAGAGAGGTGTCACCTGCAGAACCCCCGAATACACATTCAACAAAAAAACAAACAGGGAAAAAAAACAGAGAAAAAAAACACAGAGAGAGGCAGAAACATCCGGAAGGCAGAGAGAGCCAGCAAATGACCCATTATATTAAAAACAGATAACATTTGTTCGCTGGTGGGGTAACGTGTAGCGTGACATGAACCCAAGATCCCGGTTGAGGCCGTCCTCATGGGTGCGGAACTTGGCTATCAATTTCTGCTCGACGATTTTGCGTTGTCGTGTGTCTCGAAGGCCGCCTTGGAGTACGCTTACCCGAAGGTCGGTGGATGAATGTCCATGACTGCTGAAGTGTTCCCCGACTGGGAGGGAACCCTCCTGTTTGGCGATTGTTGCGCGGTGTCCGTTCATCCGTTGTCGCAGCGTCTGCATGGTCTCGCCAATGTACCATGCTCTGGGGCATCCTTTCCTGCAACGTATGAGGTAGACAACGTTGGCCGAGTCACAGGAGTATGAACCATGCACCTGGTGGGTGGTGTCCTCTCGTGTGATGGTGGTATCTGTGTCGATGATCTGGCATGTCTTGCAGAGGTTACCGTGGCAGGGTTGTGTGGCGTCGTGGACGCTGTTCTCTTGAAAGCTAGGTAGTTTGCTGCGAACGATGGTCTGTTTGAGGTTGGGTGGCTGTTTAAAGGCGAGTAGTGGAGGTGTGGGGATGGCCATAGCGAGGTGTTTGTCCTCATTGATGACATGTTGAAGGCTGCGGAGAACATGGCGTAGTTTCTCCGCTCCGGGGAAGTACTGGACGACAAAGGGTACTCTGTTGGTTGCGTCCCGTGTTAGTCTCCTGAGGAGGTCTATGCGATTTTTTGCTGTGGCCCGTCGGAACTGTCGATCGATGAGTCGAGCGTCATATCCCGTTCTTACTAGGGCGTCTTTCAGCGTCTGTAGGTGTCCATCGCGTTCCTCCTCGTCTGAGCAGACCCTGTGTATTCGCAGGGCCTGTCCATAGGGGATGGCCTCTTTGACGTGGTTAGGGTGGAAGCTGGAAAAGTGGAGCATCGTGAGGTTGTCCGTGGGCTTGCGGTAGAGTGAGGTGCTGAGGTGCCCGTCTTTGATGGAGATTCGTGTGTCCAAGAAAGAAACTGATTCTGAGGAGTAGTCCATGGTGAGCTTGATGGTGGGATGGAACTTGTTGATGTTATCGTGTAGTCTCTTTAGTGATTCCTTGCCGTGGGTCCATAGAAAGAAAATGTCGTCGATGTATCTGGTGTATAGTGTTGGTTGGAGGTCTTGTGCAGTGAAGAAGTCCTGCTCGAACTTGTGCATGAAAATTGCTGGACTATAACTTGGTGTTGTAAAATTGTTTACAATTTAAGAAACACAACAGCGAAAGGGAGGCGGCAGCTGCCGGCTCCACAGAGTAAGTGCCTTTTCTGTTTTTAGCCTCTCCCGCATCCTCCCTGCCTCTCTGTAAATATCGGGGCCAATATTTCAGTGAGCGAGTGGTTAATTTATGGAACAGACTCCCTAGGGAGGGAGCATTAATGGGTGATTGATTCATTCAAATGCAAATTAGATAGATTTCTTCCAGAAAATAACATTTTGGGATGCGGTATATGAGTAATTTGAGACATGACATGCGGTAAGTGCTTGAGAAGAATCGGTGACTTTGGACTATGGCTCCTAAAGCTCTCCACCACTAAGGCTTTCCTCATGTCATGCCTGGTTCTGTTGAAGATTAATTGATAGAGATTGATTGCTATAATTAGACAATAGCTCCATTATTTTATCGTATGATTACCAAGATGGTAGAAGGTGAACTAAATGGACCTTGGTCTTTTTTTGTCTAGCAATTCCTATGTTCCTATTTAACTCATCCATTACCTTTCCAACGCCTTTTATTATTCTCTACTAAAACAGTTCCTTTTTCAAAAAAAAAGCAACACAGATGGCGAACTAAGTGCAAAAATGTTGCAAAAGTTTTAAAGGGGGTGCAGGAACAGAGAGACCTGGGGGTGTACATACACAAATCTTTGAAGGTGGCGGGACAAGTTGTGAAGGCTGTTAAAAAATCATATGGAATCCTGGGCTTAATTAAAAGAGGCATAAAGTACAAAAGCAAGGAAGCTGTGCTAAACCTTAATAAAACACTGGCTAGGCCTCAGCTGGAGTATTGTGCTCAATTCTGTGCACCATATTTTAGGAAGGATGTCGAGGTCTTAGAGAGGGTGCAGAAGAGATTTACTAGAATGGTACCAGGGATGAGGGACTTCATTATGTGGAGAGACCGGAGAAGCTGGGGTTAGAATAATAGAATCATAGAATCGTTACAGCACAGAAGGAGGCCGTTCGGCCCATCGAGCCTGTGCCGGCTCTTTGTAAGAGCAATCCAGTTAGTCCCATTCCCCCGCTCTTTCCCCATAGCTCTGCAAATTTTTTCTCTTCAAATATTGATCCAATTCCTTTTTGAAAGCCATGATTGAATCCGCATCCACCATCCTTTCAGGCAGAGCATTCCAGATCATAACCACTCACTGCGTAAAAAGGTTTTTCCTCATGTTGCCTTTGGTTCTTTTGCCAATCACCTTAAATCTGTATCCCCTGGTTCTCGACCTTACCACCATTGGGAACAGTTTCTCTTTATTTACTTTATCTAAACCTGTCCTTAGAAGAGAGAAGGTTAAGGTGAATTTGATAGAGCTGTTCAAGATCATGAAGTTTTTGATAGAGTAAATAAGAAGAAACTTTTTCCACTGGCAGAAAGGTCGGCAACCAGAGGACACAGATTTAAGATGATCGGCAAAAAAGCCAGAGGTGACATGAGGAAACGTGTTTTTACGCAGCAAGTTGTAATGATCTGGAATGCGCTGCCTGAAAGGGCGGTGGAAGCAGAATCATTAGTAACTTTCAAAAGGAAATTAGATCAATACTTGAAGCGAAAAAAATTACAGGGTTGTGGGGAAAGAGCAGGGGAATGGGACTAATTGGATAGCTCTATCAAAGAGCTGGCACAGGTATGATGGGCTGAATGACCTCCTCCTGTGCTGTACCTACTATGATACTATGATGCAATTTGGGTTAAAAGCAGAGTACAAAATTTATATTGTGCACCACTTCTTGAGCAACAAGCTACGTTTAAGCAAAAATGGGTTCTGATTCTGATTAAATTGGTAGACTATTTGAAAAGCTTAATGATGCGTGATGCAGACCTTTCCATGAGGGTAGAAAAGTGCGACTAATTATATTATTTCCAATTTATTTAGACCACATCTTAAAGCAGCTCTTTGCGGTAGCCCACAATTTTAAACAAACATGAATTATTCAAAGTGAGGTTTCAAGACACGACTCACTTCCGCCACAAAATAATAGATCATGTAACTAAGAGCAGGGCATAAAAAGAGGCTGAGAAAACTGTTCCATAATCCATCAATACAATGTGCGATGAGATAAAATTACACACATGTGGAACCTCTACTGAAATAGACTTGGCAACAATTAGCAATATGCTGAGAAGATAGCCATTGCACAGCATGTTAGGTGAATCTCGTTTAACTCAACGTAACTCCTAGAAAATTTTACGAAGTTGCCTTTCCAAGCCCTGACATTCTGCGGCGTTCAAATGGTCTCCTGTTGCAACACCCCAAGGGGAATGGCATAAACGGTCGTTTTAAGACACTAATGCTAACTCTTTTGGGTTTTACCTGAGCTACAATGGCAGACTAGTAGAACCTCCGCAGAATTGCAGGTCCTTGGTTTTTAAAATTCTGGTGCAACCTTTATTGAATGGTGGTGTTTAATGTAACATTCTCATGCACTTGGTTGCCATCTGTAACTACACCTGTATTTAATATGTTATACGATGCAATCATGCATTCAGTAAAATTCCTCTCTCCACTATTTTAATTGAGGCATTAACCCATTTCCAACAAACAGGTTAACATCTCTCTTAACATAGAAGAGAGAACAATTTGCCTCAATTGTATTAAGCGTGCGTAGGAAAAAAATCAGCGACAGTAATTTCTACTCTGATATCTTCAATCAGGAAGGGTGCAGTCTGCTTCCCAACGAACTGATAGGAAACAGGACTTCATCTGGAATTCCCCCAAAGAATGATAGGAAGATGGTCTACACCTGGAATTCCTTCACAGAATGATAGGAAGATGGTCTACACCTGGAGTTCCCTCACACAGAATGATACGAAGATGGTCTACATCTGGAATTCCCTCACAGAATGATAGGAAGATGGTCTACACCTGGAGTTCCCTCACACAGAATGATACGAAGATGGTCTACATCTGGAATTCCCTCACAGAATGATACGAAGATGGTCTACACCTGGAATTCCTTCACAGAATGATAGGAAGATGGTCTACACCTGGAATTCCTTCACAGAATGATAGGAAGATGGTCTACACCTGGAATTCCCTCACAGAATGATAGGAAGATGGTCTACATCTGGAATTCCCTCACACAGAATGATAGGAAGATGGTCTACACCTGGAATTCCCTCACACAGAATGATACGAAGATGGTCTACACCTGGAATTCCCTCACAGAATGAGAGGAGGCTGGTTCTTACTAAGATTGTTGGCCAGCTTCAGAGAAGCAGGAGTGAAATATAACTAATACAATATAAACATCACGGATCAAGGACTTGAAAAGAGTAATCTACTTCAATTTGGAACAATTCCCAGTCTCCATATATATTCAACTGAATATATAAGACTGATCTTACTGACAAAACCAACAAGTGCTTCTGAGTGTTTCTTGCTGTTTGAAATTCCCTTTACTGGGAGGGAGTTAAACAGAGTTCGCTGCTGCCAAGTAGGGTGATGTCCCAATATAGGGGGCAGGAGGCTTTACATGCAGTGGATCAGTTACTGTACTTAGTAACAGAAAATATTATTAAAAAAAGCCAGCAAACTTTTCATTCATTTAATGGAACAAGTTTAGAACCAACAGATAAATGCCAGGGCTATAGGCAAGCAGCAGGGCATTCAACTAATTGAATAGCTCGTTCAAAGAGCCAGCACAGTCACAATGTGCTGAATGGCCTCCTTCTGTGCCATAAGATTCATTCTATGAATTTAATCAAGGGACTATCTTTTTCCAGAATTATAATTGCACTGCAAAAATATTGATTAGTCTTAAGGACAGAATTAATAGAGCACTGCTACACCCCAAACCTTGGTATAAGTGACAATGCCAGTGCTCTCTTACAAAGGGCAACAATCAGTGCAACCACCATAAAGGACTCTGAGGGCCTTTATTCGAATCAACACCACAGGGATATTTACAAAAACTGACTTGTCATTCATTTAGTTTTTTTTTATTCGTTCATGGGATGTGGGCATCGCTGGCGAGGCCAGCATTTATTGCCCATCCCTAATTGCCCTTGAGAAGGTGGTGGTGAGCCGCCTTCTTGACCCGCTGCAGTCCGAGTGGTGAGGGTTCTCCCACAGTGCTGTTCGGAAGGGAGTTCCAGGATTTTGACCCAGCGACAATGAAGGAACGGTGATGTATTACCAAGTCGAGATGGTGTGTAACTTGGAGGGGAATGTGCAGGTGGTGTTGTTCCCATGTACCTGCTGCTCTTGTCCTTCCAGGTGGTAGAGGTCGTGGGTTTGGGAGGTGCTGGCGAAGAAGCCTTGGCGAGTTGCTGCAGTGCATCCTGTGGATGGTACACACTGCAGCCCAGTGGTGAAGGGAGTGAATGTTTAGGGTGGTGGATGGGGTGCCAATCGAGCGGGCTGCTTTGTCCTGGATGGTGTCGAGCTTCTTGAGTGTTGTTGGAACTGCACTCATCCAAGAAAATGGAGAGTATTCCATCACACTCCTGACTTGTGCCTTGTAGATGGTGGAAAGGCTTTGGGGAGTCGGGAGGTGAGTCACTCGCCGCAGAATACCCAGCCTCTGACCTGCTCTTGTAACCACTGTATTTATCTGGCTGGTCCAGTTACGTTTCTGGTCAATGGTGACCCCCAGGATGTTGATGGTGGGGGATTCGGCGATTGTAATGCCGTTGAATGTCAAGGGGAGGTGGTTAGACTCTCTCTTGTTGGAGATGGTCATTGCCTGGCACTTGTCTGGCGTGAATGCTACTTGCTACTTATCAGCCCAAGCCTGGATGTTGTCCAGATCTTGCTGCATGCGGGCTCGGACTGCTTCATTATCTGAGGGGTTGCAAATGGAACTGAACACTGTGCAATCATCAGCGAATATCCCCATTTTGATGGAGGGAAGGTCATTGATGAAGCAGCTGAAGATGGTTGGGTCTAGGACACTGCCCCGAGGAATTCCTGCAGTAATGTCCTGGGGCTGCGATGATTGGCCTCCAACAACCACTAACATCTTCCTTTGTGCTAGGTATGACTCCAGCCATTGGAGAGTTTTCCCCCTGATTCCCATTGACTTCAAATTTACTAGGGCTCCTTGGTACCACAATCAGTCAAATGCTGCCTTGATGTCAAGGGCAGTCACTCTCACCTCACCTCTGGAATTTAGCTCTTTTGTCCATGTTTGGACCAAGGCTGTAATGAGGTCTGGAGCCGAGTGGTCCTGGCGGAACCCAAACTGAGCATCGGTGAGCAGGTTATTGGTGAGTAAGTGTCGCTTGATAGCACTGTCGACGACACCTTCCATCACTTTGCTGATGATTAAGAGTAGACTGATGGTGTGGTAATTGGCTGGATTGGACTTGTCCTGCTTTTTGTGGACAGGACATACCTGGGCAATTTTCCACATTGTCGGGTAGATGCCAGTGTTGTAGCTGTACTGGAACAGCTTGGTTAGAGGCGCAGCTAGTTCTGGAGCACAAGTCTTCAGCACTACAGCCGAGATGTTGTTGGGGCCCATAGCCTTTGCTGTATCCAGTGCACTCAGCTGTTTCTTGATATCATGTGGAGTGAATCGAATTGGCTGAAGACTGGCTTGTGTGATGGTGGGGATATTGGGAGGAGGCCGTGATGGATCATCCACTTGGCACTTCTGGCTGAAGATGGTTGCAAACATTTCAGCCTTGTCTTTTGCACTCATGTGCTGGACTCCACCATTATTGAGGATGGAGATGTTTGCAGAGCCTCCTCCTCCCGTTAGTTGTTTAATTGTCCACCACCATTCACGACTGGATGTGGCAGGACTGCAGAGCTTTGATCTGATCCGTTGGTTGTGGAATCGCTTTGCTCTGTCTATAGCATGTTGCTTCCACTGTTCAGCATGCATGTAGTCCTGAGTTGTAGCTTCACCAGGTTGGCATCTCATTTTTAGGTACGCCTGGTGCTGCTCCTGGCATGCTCTTCTACACTCCTCATTGAACCAGGGTTGATCCCCTGGCTTGTTGGTAATGGTAGAGTGAGGAATATGCCGGGCCATGAGGTTACAGATTGTGCTGGAATACAGTTCTGCTGCTGCTGATGGCACACAGCGCCTCATGGATGCTCAGTTTTGAGCTGCTAGATCTGTTCTGAATCTATCCCATTTAGCATAGTGGTAGTGCCACACAACACGTTGGATGGTGTCCTCAGTGCGAAGACGGGACTTCGTCTCCATGAGGACTGTGCAGTAGTCACTCCTACCAATACTGTCCTGGACAGATGCATTTGCGACAGGTAGATTGGTGAGGACGAGGTCAAGTAAGTTTTTTTCTCGTGTTGGTTCGCTCACCACCTGCCGCAGGCCCAGTCTGGCAGCTATGTCCTTCACGACTCGGCCAGCTCCGTCAGTAGTGGTGCTACCGAGCCACTTTTGGTGATGGACATTGAAGTCCCCTACCCAGAGTACATTCTGTGCCCTTGCTACCCTCAGTGCTTCCTCCAAGTGGTGTTCAACATGGAGGAGGACTGATTTATATGGAACACTTTGTGAATTGACGCTCAAGTCCCACTTGTCTGTTCCTAGGCTACCTCTATGTGTTAAGCATAAGTCGCAGTAATGAGGGCAACAGAAAAATTAGCAGTGCTGGTGAACTGTGCAGCTTTAACTCAGCGAGCTCCAGCGGTACCCCAGTGCACACTTGGAGGTCTCGAAATCTTGGCCCTTGCCAACACTGCGCCTATCTTCGCTGGGCTTAGCTCAGTGGGTTGTGTCCATATGGGAGAGAGTGTGCACTCCTTATCAGAGAAACAGAAACTGCAGGGTGGGAACAGGTCGTGGGAGCGTCAGCAATTTTTGAAAGTGAACTCACCGTCCCGTTCCCGCTTACCTTGAACTTGCCTGAATTTTAACAGTCACAGTCGGTCAAAGCTCCCACTGCAGGCAGGCGGGAGCCTCATGAATGGCATGCAAATTGGGTTCCTATGATATGTAAAGGACCCCCAACATCATTTTGCAGTCGAAATGTAGAAGCCCCACCCATTGGCAAGCCCGCTAGGTAAATTCCAGGTGGCGGATTGATCAGGTTGCAGGATTTAAACAGGTAAACACCTTCAGCCACGCAGATCATTGACATCTGTGTGTGTGTTGGTGAAAGTCTTGTAATTGGAGGGCCTCCCACCTTCCACCCTCTGTAAGCTTCAGCTCCTCCAAAACTGCACTTCAGAAAATCTCCCCTTGAATTGCACTCCCGCAGCCTGCGATTTTCCGACCATTTAAAGGACGGTAAATTACAGACTGGGTTTGCACAATTTCCTGGTATGAGTTCCGGAGGATAAACACCAACACGGACTATTTGGGCTGAACGGCCAGTTTCTGTGTTGTCACTTCTATGTAATTCTCTGTGCGGGGAAGACCGAGTCAGAAAACCTCCCATTGTAATCGATTCCATTTTACCAAAGGGAAAAAGCCTGTGACAGCCCCTATTGCCCTGCTTTCTTGTTCAGATGTAAAAGAATAAATCGTAAAATGGTATTAGACTCAGAAAAATCTGTACCCGAGCCTCCACGGAGATTCGAAGTGACATTTGTTAGATAAAAGACCCAGCAACCTCACACGATTGTAGCAGAGAATTTACTTCTGAATAAAAATAAGGCCTCCCTTGTGCCATGGTTCTGTTTCTCTGATTGAAATTCTCCTCGCTTCACTGATCTTGGCACTCGATTCACGTGGTTCTCCCCTGGTGACCCACTGCCCAGGGCAATGTATTTTCCAGCTTCTCTGCTAATGAGATTTTCCTAAATTACGACATTGATTTTGTCGCTGAGAGAGCATCTCTCTCATCCTGGATTTGTTTCTTGCCATTTATATATCCTCCTCAAAGTAAGAAAGAAAAATACTTTTTACAACTTTGTTCAATTTGACTCGACTGCGTTGGGAAATGATAGTTATCTTCGCAATAGATAACTGAGCTGAATATACCTCCTGAGGCCCCCGTGCTCTGACTGGCTCCTGACCATCCCATCAGACTTGATCGATTGAGTGCTGCCTTGTGAGACATGCTACAGCTCCCAACGCATGATCTGCAAAGCTCAGACGAAAACTATTGTACAAAACGTGTTTCTTCATTAAGAAAGTAATTTTCTTCAATATTTTGATGGGAATGTATTTGTACCCAAAGAAGGACTGAAAAGGCCACCTATCTCCAGTCCTTTAGCCTATCTCCAGTTTCCCAGTATATAATTTGCATATTACATGGAATTACATGGAAAATACAACACAGAAACAGGCCATTCAGCCCAACTAGTCCATGTTGGTGTTTATTCTCCATGCAAGCAGTGGTCCCAATTCCGTATGGCGGTCCTATTCCCATATCCCTCTATTCCCCTTTCTGCCAACCAACTGTGTAACCCATTCTTAAACGTTAACATGGTCTCTGCTTCAATCACTAACTCTGGTCGTGTATTCTGCAGCCTGACAACCATCTGTGTAAAATAGTTTTGCCTGCTTACTTCCCTGAATCTCTTATATTTAATCTTATGTTTATGTCCTCTTGTTCTAGACCCCTCAATAACTAGAAATAATCTCTGGCAATTTCTTTGAGGGTTCTCTCAATCGGCTGTCATAAATTCAATGGAAGATCAGCAGAAACCCCAGATAAACTGCCATTTATGCCATTTCTCCAGGGTTTCTGCCAAGGTTAATGGCAACAGATTGGGACCCCCCCACCCCCAATCCCCTGTCTTCCAAGGAATTTCCAGGCAGTCTTTCAAATTACCACTTCATCTGTTTAGTTGTTTTGCTTTCTGGGATTGAATTTGAAAAAAAACATAGCTCAGTGGGTAGCACTCTAGTCTCTGAGCATGGGTTCAAAGTCTCACTCCAGAGACTTAAGCACAAAATCTAGGCTGACACTCCAGTGCAGTACAGTGCAGTCTTTTGGATGAGACGTTAAACCGAGGCCCCATCTGCACTCTCAGGTGGATGTAAAAGATCCCTTGGCACTATTCGAAGAAGAGCATGGGAGTTGTCCTGGCCAATACTTATCCCTCAATCAACATCACTAAAGCAAATTATTTGGTCATTTGCACATTGCTGTTTGTGGGACCTTGCTGTGTGCAAATTGGATGTTGCGTTTCCTACTGTAAAGTGCTTTGTGAGTCGCTTTGCAGTCGTGAAAGGCGCTATATAAATGCAAGATTTTGTTTCTTTAATCCAATTTGCAAACTTCCCCCTAATTCCATACAGCTTAATCTTCCCCAATAGTCTCTCAATATGACACCTCGCCAAAGGCTTTCTGAAAGTCCATGTACACAACATCCACTGCATTTTTCCCATCCACCATATTCATCACCTCTTCAAAGAACTCTATCAAGTTTGTCAAGCAGAATCTTCATTTCCAAAATCCTTGTTGTCTGCTTCTAATTATTTTCTCTTCATCTAGATATTTAGTAATTTCATCTTTAATTAAAGATTCCAAAATATTTCCTCCCGCAGATGTTAAAAGTAATTGACCTGTAACTCCTCAGGTTAACTCTGTGTCCTTCTTCGAAAATGCGTATTACGTTGGCCACTCTCCTGTCTTCCGGCACACGCCCAGGCTCTATAGAACCCTGAAACATATGGCGGCAATTTCCTCAGGCCTTCTCCCAACGGACCACCGTTACATTGGCGGAAGATTGGCGCAAACTCCGTTTACATGTCAATCCGGGGTCTCCACCGACCTAGTGCCAAAGTTACGGCGATCAATCAGGAGGATCCCTGAGGAAATTCCCGGCAATATTTTCTAGAGCCTCTGGTATTTCCTCCCCATTTCCCTCAGGATCCAATTCCTGCTTTTCCTCTACTAACTCACCATCCTTTCCTCTCAGGGGTCCTACCTCACATTTAACAATTCTCTTTTTACTGATATTTTTGTTCAATGCTTTACATAGAAACATAGAAAATAGGAGCAAGAGTAGGCCATTCGGCCCTTCGGGCCTGCTCCGCCATTCAAAAAGATCATGGCTGATCGTCTAACTCAGTACCGTGTTTCCGCTTTTTCCCCATATCCCTTGATCCCTTTAGCATTAAGAAATATATCTATCTCCTTCTTGAATACATCTAATGACTTGGCCTCCACTGCCTTCTGAGGTAGAGAATTCCACAGGTTCACCACCCTCTGAGTGAAGAAATTTCTCCTCATCGTGGTTCTAAATGGCATACCCCTTATCCAGAGACTGTGACCCCTGGTTCTGGACTCCCCAGCCATCGGAAACATCCTCCCTGCATCTAGTCTGTCTGGTCCTGTTATAATTTTATATGTTTCGATGAGTCCACCTCTCATTCGTCTAAACTCTAGTGAATATAGGCCTAGTCGACCCAATCTCTCCTCATACGTCAGTCCCGCCATCCCAGGAATCAGTCAGGTAAACCCTTGTTGCACTCCCTCCATGGCAAGGACATCCTTCCTCAGATAAGGAGACCAACTGTTCTTTTTAATATTTTTTGACATTCTATTCCAAACTCCCTCCTTGCTTTCCTTATCCATTTCTTAACCCTTCTTTATTTCCTTGTATTCCCTCTTAAAGTTATCATTTGCATTCAACATTTTTGTTCGGCCAGAGTATTAAGGGTTATGGAACCAAGCTGGGTGGTTGGAGTTAAGATACAGATCAGGAATGATCTAATTGAATGGCGGAACAGGCTCGAGGGGGCTGAATGTCCTACTCCTGTTCCTAGGATCGTTTCAGGCTTATTGGTTCCATATGCCCTCTTCTTCAATTTTCACTTGTTTCTAACCAGTCGCCAGATTCTGGGAGCAGGTGAGAAAGAAGATTGTTGATCTCCAGAGTGTGGCCAAGGTAAGTGTCCCATTACCACCCCCTTTGCCTTGCACCGTCATCCCTTTTGGCATTTAATCACTCCTGCCTTCCACCTTATCACAGATCTTCCTTTTGTTCTGTCCTACCCCTCACCCCTCATTTGTCCCTGGCTCTGCACTTGCTTAGAAAGTGTTAAATCTAAAACTTCTTCCAGTTTTGATGAAAGGTCATTGACCTGAAACTCTGTTTTTCGCTCCACAGATGCTGCCTTACCTGTTGAGTATTTCCAGGCATTTTCTATTTTTGTTTGTGTGCTCATTCTCTGCTTGGTTTCACAATGTTGCACATAACAGTCTGTTAAATACAAAGAGATGCATATGACACGCACAGGGATTTGTACAGTAATGCACATTACAGTTAAATAAACATTGCCATCAATTAAAACATGACATTGCTTATGCTTCCTGAGGTTATGAGGACAGGTTACATAAACTAGGCTTGTATTCCCTTGAATATGGAAGATTTAGGGGTAATCTAATTGAAGTGTTTAAGATGATTAAAAGATGTGATAGGGTAGATAGAGAGAAACTATTTCCTCGGGTGGGGGAGTCCAGAACAAGGCGGCATAACCTTAAAACTAGAGCTAGGCCGTTCAGGGGTGATGTCAGGAAGCATTTCTTCACACAAAGGGTAGTGGAAATCTGGAACCCACTTCCCCCAAAAAAACTGTTGAGGCTGGGGGTCAATTGAAAATTTCAAAACTGAGATTAATAGATTTTTGTTAGGCAAGGGTATTAAGGGTTACGGAAGTAAGGTGGGGTAGATGGAGTTAAGATACAGATCAGCCATGTTCTAACTGAATGGCAGAACAGGCTCGAGAGGCTGAATGGCCTAATCCTGTTCCTATGTTCCTATGCAAACCCCAACATACCGACATGCTGCTGTTACGATACAAGACAACATTGAGCTAACAGGACGGATATCATTGCAGACAGCACAAGACAAATATCCCAGCTCAGGAGCACAAGCCGTCAATTGACTGTCACTGCCCTCATGCTGCAATGGCTCCTTTTTGCACAGGGAGCAGATAGTGTGGCCTCTCCTCTTCCTCTTGTACCGGTTCCTGCCGTAGGCTGAGACCTCTGTCGATGGCTGGGTGGTACGGCATGCAGTACTCTGTCACTCTTTTAATGGTTTTCTCAGAGGCACACGTGAGGCAGCTGCCAGAGCAGTCCAGATGCTGGAAGGATTGCTTGAGTGAAGAAGTCAACAACGTCAAGAAGTGGCATTGATATAAAAGCCGAATCTGTGCTCAGGTGCCCCTGCACAGAACGGCTTCTCGCAGTGAGCAGTGGCTGGGAGGTCGCAGGCCCCGCAGTGTCTAATTAATGCACAGAAATTCCTGCACCGCAACCTGCAATTTCCTGACTAGTGGTCCCTGCATCAAATAACGCAGCTCCAGTTCAGCTTCAGTGCTGTACCGAGGGAGTGCTGCACTGTCAGAGGTGCCGTCTTTCGGATGAGATGTCAAACCAAAGGCCCCTTCTGCCCTCTCAAGTGGACGTAAAAGATCCGATGGCACAATTGGAAGAACAGCAGGGGAGTTCTCCCCGGTGTCCTGGCCAATATTTATCCCTCAACCCAACATCACTAAAACAGATTATCTGGTCATTTATCTCATTGCTGTTTGTGGGACCTTTACAATGCCTGTAAAGCGCTTTGGGACATACTGAGATTGTAAAAGGCGCTATATAAATGCAAGTTCTTTCTTTCAACAGCTTGTTCAGTTATTAGGACATTCTTTGAAGAACTCCATATTGATAAAAAGATTGTCCTTATCGAATTAGTTATCTGGCTTAATGTCCACTGATCAGAACGTTTGGCTGTGAGTGAATGGCCTGAAGAGTCTTTTTTCCGAAAAGACAAGTTCGAATCAGGTGCAGTGTTGCTAAAACCTGACTGTGTTTTTGAAACTAGACATGTGGGTTGAATTCACACTGTACAATATTAGTAACAAGCACATGTACGTGTTTGTACAAAATTCCTTTGCCTGATATTTTAACAAAAGTGTTAATTATTTGTTATTCAAAGAGCAGACGGAGGAGTTGCAGACAAAAAAAACATTCATCAATCATGTTGCAATTTCAAACCAATGGGGCACGATTTTAAAATGTCGGCGGGCAGGCAGCGGTGGGTGGGTGGGTGGGTGGGCGGTTGGGTGGGGGGGTCAATGGGCAGGCAGCAAACCCGAATAATAAAACCTTACCGTTCCCCACGCGATCGCGACTTAATTGGTGGCCATTAAACTTGTTTCTAGGTTTGCCGTCCGAAAGCTGTGCAGTGGGCGGACTGCGCACGCGCGTGACAGGCTGTCAGCTGGAGCGTCTGGATTTAAAGGGCCATTGCTCCAATGGCTTTTGCAGAATGGAGCAGAAGAGGGGCAAGCCAGCTCCAAGATTCAGTGACGCCGCACTTGAGGTGCTGCTGGCCAGAGTGAGGAGGAGGTGGGAACAATTTTACCCGACTGACACGAGGAAGCGCCCTGCCTCTGCCACCAAGAAGGCCTGGCTCGAGCTGGCAGAGGAGGTCACCAGCAGGAGCAACATCTCCCGCACCTGGGTCCAGTGCAGGGAGTGTTTCAATGACCTAACTAGGTCAGCAAAAGTGAGTACACTTACTGATTCTCCTGCATTCCGTCGCACATCACCCCTCCCCCCAACTCACTCTGCACTGCCAACACTACTCTATCACATCACTCCTCACACCCACTTAAGGCTCATCCTGAACTTACCTGCACTCCCTGAGCACTTCCTCACCTCCCCATTTGTCACCCCACCGCTACCACTCACCCCAATCCTCATCCAATGTGATGTCCCTGTCTCATACTCACCCTCTGATGCACCTCTTTCACGGTTAGCCTCACCCAAAGCAATGCATTCATCGGTTGGCCACTTCACCATCACCCACTCACATGTCTGTACTTTCTCCCCTTCTAGGAGAACGCAAATTTCATGGGAGAGGGTGAGGACTGGAGGGGGGCCACAACAAATAGTGGTCCTCACAGACGCAGAGGAGGAGGCCCTGGAGATCAGCCGCACCCTCGAATGCCTGTCCGTCAGGGACGCCGTGACTGGCACCCGACAAACATCTGGTGACACAACTTTAACATTCATCACACACAATATGAGTTGATGTTAACAGTGCTTGGCATGTTGAACACCTCAGTATGCTCATCGCAATGTGACACATCTGTGATGATGTTTAATATTGCCTTCTGTTCTCTTCCAGGCCCTTCAACGACCGCAGTGACGGCAGAGGGCGATTCCTTAGAGGAGCTTCTGGCCTCTGAGGGTGCACCGTCACATCTTAGTGAGCCATCCACCAGTACAGATACTCACACCTCGGTGGGTCCTAGTAGTTAGTTAGTTGGGTTGGCACCTCATGAGTCACCATATACAAGTGAGCACGAGCAGACACTGGTGGCAGGGGCAGCTGTGGAGTGTCCGTGTCGGTGGGCGTACTCCTCTCCAGGCTCTGCTCAGCTGGACATAGATGCTGATCCCTGAGAGCCATCCTTTAAAAGGAGAATGATCGAGGGACAGCAGCACATTTGCGAGGTACTGGAACAGGTGCCACGCTCACTCTCCACAATAGCCGAGAGGATGGAGGAGTCCAACTCCTGCATTAGTGGAATGGTGGCACAGGTACAGGAGGGGATCTCTGAGATGCTGTCACAGGGACGTGAGGAACTGTCTGAGATAGTGTCGCATGTAACTATGGAAATGTCTGCGATGGAGAGAAGGCTAGCCTCCATTGAGCTTCAAACACGGCTCACAAATGAGTCCATTCGGGCCCTGACAATGGCCATTCGGACGCAGGCTGAACAACATTCTTCCGCCTTAAACAGACAGACAGAAACTTTACAACTGGGCTTACAAGGCATCACACATGTCCTCCAAATTGTTGTCCAGCAGAGTGGTAGGAGTGATGTGGGCTTGGCCCAGGAGAGGGATGATGGCGAAAGGGGACATGGAAGTGGGGACGCCACTCAAAGCGCTCCCACATCTCACCCGGTGCCCACCTCTCAAACAGTACCCGCAATGCTGCCTCCTCTCCAGGTGGCCGAGTCTGCCCCTGCACAGGTGCAGGTGGAGCAGTCTTTGGAGGGGACTTTAAGGACTCCAAACCCAGAGGGCGTAGGCCCAAAGCATCTAAGCAGTCAGGGCATGAACATGAGCAACCTGCCACTACCTCTGTTGCAGCCACAGGGGATGCACTACATAGAAGTAGTAGGAAGAAATGTTTTGTGATCACGAAGGGTATGCACAAGGGTGTTTGACAGACTGTCATGTTTTTTGTTTATATTTGGTTTTTGATAAAGTCACATTAAATGTTATCGTTCTCACCACTACTGCCACATCTTTCCCATTTTTGACTGGCTTTTGTGATAGTGCCTTTTCATGAGCTTCACCATGAAAGGCGAGACTTGATGCCACCCAGTGGCTGACTTTACAGTGGGTGTATGTATAGTTGCAGGACTGTTTTGTGCAGGAAGGGAGGGTGATGGTGTTGGCGCTAGTCTTTCCAGGTAGACTGAGGTCTGGACTACCCTCACTCTGTGATCTCCTAATGAGGATCGGTCAAATATTAGTGACTCCCTGGCCTCACGAGCAGCCAGGCGAGCCGCTGCTCTGCCCTTGGGTTCCTCCTCCTCCTCCTCCTGCTTCTCCTCAATGTTCATGGCAGATGTGGATGGTGGATGAGGGCATGGGGCAATCGAGGCACCAAAATCACATCTTCAGCAGTTCTATCGCATGTTCAATTACAGACCTGGTGGTGATGTGGCTGTCGTTATGTCGACGCTGTTGCTCACTGATGGGGTTCCTCAGAGGTGTCATGAGCCATGTGCAGGGGATATCCCTTGTCCTTAAGCTGCCAGCCCTTAAGGCTGTTTGGTGCATGGAAGAGGCCCGGGATGTTGGATTCCTTCAGAATGAACGAATCGTGTCAGGGAATCTCGCGCACACGTGAAGAAATCTTTTGCGGTGGTCACAAATGAGCTGAGCGTTGATGGAGTGATAGCCCTATCTGTTGATGAACAGTCCTGGCTCGTGTGGAGGTGCTTGAATTGCTATATGCATGCAATCGATTGCACCCTGTACCCGTGGGAAGCCAGCCACAGAGTGGAATCCCACTGCCCTCTATGTCTGGCTGAGGTCGTCCATATGGATGTTGATGTATTGGGACGCCCTGTGAAACAAACCGTCGGTGACCTGTCTTATGCACTTGAGGACAGATGACTGAGAGACCCCGGTGATGTCACCGGTGGCGCCCTTGAATGATCTGGAGGCGAAGAAGTTGAGGGCAGTGGTCACTTTAACTGCAACGGGCAATGCGATGCCACAAGGCCCAGCCGGGAGCAGCTCTGCATGAAGGAGCGCACAGATGTCTGTGACCACCTGGCGACTCACTCTGAGCCTTCGTAGTCACTGCTCCTTAGAGAGGGCCAGGAAGCTCAGCCTCGGTCTGTACACCCTCTCATGAGGGTAGTGCCTCCTGCAACGTCGCTCCCTCTGTTGTTGCCCTCTGTGTTCTCGTGCAGGTCCCTGTGGCTCAGCACTGTGTTGTGGAGCTGCAAGTGGCAGAAGTGCATGCCGTGCCTGGCGAGGCTGGTGATGTTCCTCCTCCTCGGATATACTGGTGAATGCAGACATCGCACCCCCCATCTTGATGGTGTCAGTTTGAGGGGGTCCAAAAAGTTGGTAAATATGTGTAATCAGAACAATTCTGAGTGGAAACCAAGAATTTTCAGTCTAAACACAAAGATCTCCCGGCCAAAAGTTTATCTGAGAGAACTGAGTGCCCTGCTGCAATAACTGACCTTTTATTCCCATCCGTCAAACAGGGATTTAAATGTCCAAATGGCTGCTGCTGAAACCCAACTACTTTCCCATGGCGTGTTTCACACAACACGGGAAACACGTTGAGGCAGCGTTAAAATCGCTTGCCTTCGTTCTTATTTGGATTTATGGACATTTCAAGTAATTTTTTTACTGCTTTAAATATCGTCCCGCTGGCTTTAATCATTGGCGGGACTTCTGGGTTTGGGAACGGCGCGTGCACCCAGGTGACTCTGGGTCGCGTGGGTTCTTCGGCGGGTTGGAGCCGGGATTCCTGCCTGCTCCAAAAAATCCCGATTTTCTTTCCCCCCCTCCCGCACCCAACGCACCCGCACTTTCGTTTTAAAATCGTGCCTATGATGTCAGATATAAACTGCCTTTCTGAATTTTCCACCTCGTCCCAGTCAGTCTCAGTTAAAATAATGGAACAGGAGAGAAGTTTATAAAAAAAGGTTGATTGGAAAAATAATTAAGAAATTGAGCCTTGTGACAAACTGTTAATGACAATATTGATTGGCTTGTTCATTTATGCTGTTATTTTCAGCCTTAGCTTTTATTACAGCATTGAATTTAACTATACAGAGGTGATTAGAACCCAAGTGTAGGCCCATTTCAAGCTTATTAATCAATTCTGGTGGGCTGTTAAATATTAAATCTAATATTGCTTCTACCTTGTATTCTGAGTCACACATTTGTCTTAAGAAACTGTTTAATAGAATCTTACAGCACATTCGGCCCATCATGTCTGTGCCAGCTCTTTGAAAGAGCTATTCAATTAATCTCACTCCCCCTGCTCTTTTCCCACAGCTTTGCATTTTTTTCCTTTTCAATTATATACCCAATTCCCTTTTAAAACTTATTATTGAATCTGCTTCTACACCTCTTTCAGGCAGTGAATTCCAAATCATAACAACTCGCTGCATTAAAAAAAATTCTCCTTATCTCCCTCCTGGTTCTTTTGCCAATTATCTTAAGTCTGTTTGAGGGACCATGTTTTTCCCAAACTCAATGCTTGAATGTTAGGCTCCAAGGCATAAATGAGCAAGAACTTTCTCCAACTTAACATTGATAACACCAAAGCCATTTTATTTGGCTTCTGGCAAAGACTCCACACTGTAGTCCCCAACTTCATCCCCCTCCCTAGAAGCTTGTTCAGTAAGAACTTGATAGTGCACAACCTCAGTGTCCTATTCTACCCTGAGCTGAGCATCGATGCTCACATTTTGGGCACCACCAACACTGCTTATTTCCGCCTCTGCAACATTGCATGCCTCGACCCCCAGCTCACTCCCACTGCTGCTGAAACCCTTATCCATGTTCCCTCACCTCCAACTTCAATCTCTCCATTGGCTCTTGGTGTTAGCCTCTCAAGTTCTACCCTGTATAAACTGGGTATGGTAGCATAGTGGTTATGTTACGGGGCTAATAATCTAGAGTCATAAGTTCAAATCCCAGCTGGAGAATTTAAATTCAGTTAATTAATTAAATAAAATCTGGAATTAAAATACAAGTATCAGTAATAGTGGCCATGAAACTACCGGATTATCGTAAAAACCCATCTGGTTCACTAATGTCCTTTAGTGGAAGGACACCTGACGTCCTTACCTGGTCTGGCCTATGTGTGACACCAGACCCACAGCAATGTGGTTGATTCTTAATTGCCCTCTGTTGAAATGGCTGAGCAGGCCACTCAGTGGTAAAATCTCACTTAAAAAAAAAAGTCATAATAAGAATTAAACCGGACGGACCACTAGGCACCGGACATAACCAAGGCAAAACCCAAGCCCAGTTGACCCTGCAAAGTCCTCCTCACCAACATCTGGGGACTTCTGCCAAAATTGGGAGAGCTGTCCCACAGACGAGTCAAGCAACAGCCGGACATAGCCATACTCACCTTTCAGCCAACAGTCCCAAACTCTTCCATCACCATCCCTGGCTATGTCCTGTCCCACCAGCAGGACAGAGGTGGTGGTACAGTGATACACTGTCAGGAGGGAGTGGCCCTGGGAGTCCTCAACATTGACTCTAGACCCCATGAAATCTAATGGCATCAGGTCAAACATGGGCAAGGAAACCTCCTGCTGATGAATCAGTCCTCCTCCATGTTGAACACCACTTGGAGGAAGCACTGAGGATAGCAAGGGCACAGAATATACTCTGGGTGGGGGACTTCAATGTCCATCACCAAGAGTGGTTCAGTAGTACCACTACTGGCCGGGTCCTGAAGGACATAGCTGCCAGACTGGGCCTGCGGCAGGTGGTGAGCGAACCAACACGAGGGAAAAACTTACTTGACCTCGTCCTCACCAATCTACCTGTCGCAGATGCATCTGTCCATGACAGTATTCGTAGGAGTGACCAGCGCACAGCCCTCAGGGAGACGAAGTCCCGCCTTAGCACTGAGGACACCATCCAACGTGTTGCTGTGGCACGATCACCGTGCTAAATGGGATAGATTAAAAACAGATCTAGCAGCTCAAAACTGGGCATCCATGAGGCGCTGTGGGCCATCAGCAGCTGCAGAATTGTATTCCAGCACAATCTGTAACCACATGGCCCGGCATATTCCTCACTCTACCATTACCAACAAGCCAGAGGATCAACTGTGGTTCAATAAAGAGCATGCCAGGAGCAGCACCAGGCGTACCTAAAAATGGAGGTGCCAACCTGCTGAAGCTACAACTCAGGACTACATGCATGCTAAACAGTGGAAGCAGCATGCTATAGACAGAACTAAGCGATTCCACAACCAACGTATCAGATCAAAGCTCTGCAGTCCTGCCACATCCAGTCGTGAATGGTGGTGGACAATTAAACAACTAACGGGAGGAGGAGGCTCTGTAAACATCCCCATCCTCAATGATGGTGGAGTCCAGCACATGAGTGCAAAAGACAAGGCTGAAGTGTTTGCAACCATCTTCAGCCAGAAGTGCTGAGTGGATGATCCATCTCAGCCTCCTCCCGATATCCCACCATCACAGAAGCCAGCCTTCAGCCAATTCGATTCACTCCACATGATATCAAGAAACAGCTGAGTGCATTGGATACAGCAAAGGCTATGGGCCCTGACAACATCCCGGCTGTAGTGCTGAAGACTTGTGCTCCAGAACTAGCTGCGCCTCTAGTCAAGCTGTTCCAGTACAGCTACACACTGGCATCTACCCGACAATGTGGAAAATTGCCCAGGTATGTCCTGTCCACAAAAAGCAGGACAATCCAATCTGGCCAATTACCGGCCCATCAGTCTACTCTCAATCATCAGCAAAGTGATGGAAGGTGTCGTCGACAGTGCTATCAAGCGGCACTTACTCACCAATAACCTGCTCACCGATGCTCAGTTTGGGTTCCGCCAGGACCACTCGGCTCCAGACCTCATTACAGCCTTGGTCCAAACATGGACAAAAGAGCTGAATTCTAGAGGTGAGGTGAGAGTGACTGCCCTTGACATCAAAGCAGCATTTGACCGAGTGTGGCACCAAGGAGCCCTAGTTTAAATTGAAGTCAATGGAAATCAGGGGGAAAACTCTCCAGTGGCTGGAGTCATACCGAGCACAAAGGAAGATGATAGTGGTTGTTGGAGGCCAATCATCTCAGCCCCAGGGTATTGCTGCAGGAGTTCCTCAGGGCAGTGTCCTAGGCCCAACCATCTTCAGCTGCTTCATCAATGACCTTCCCTCCATCATAAGGTGTGAAATGGGGATGTTCGCTGATGATTGCACAGTGTTCAGTTCCTTTCGCAACCCCTCAGATAATGAAGAAGTCCGAGCCCTCATGCAGCAAGACCTGGACAACATCCAGGCTTGGGCTGATAATTGGCAAGTAACATTCGCGCCAGACAAGTACCAGGCAATGACCATCTCCAACAAGAGAGAGTCTAACCACCTCCCCTCGACATTCAACGGCCTTACCATCGCCGAATCCCCCACCATCAACATCCTGGGGGTCACCATTGACCAGAAACTTAACTGGACCAGCCATTTAAATACAGTGGCTACAAGAGCAGGTCAGATGCTGGGTATTCTGTGGCGAGTGACTCATCTCCTGACTCCCCAAAGCCTTTCCACCATCTACAAGACACAAGTCAGGAGTGTGATGGAATACTCTCCACTTGCTTGGATGAGTGCAGCTCCAACAACACTCAAGTCGCTTGACACCATCCAGAACAAAGCAGCCCGCTTGATTGGCAACCCATCCACCACCCTAAACACTCACTCCCTTCACCACCGGCGCACTGTGGCTGCAGTGTGTACCATCCACAGGATGCACTGCAGCAACTCACCAAGGCTTCTTCGCCAGCACCTCCCAAACCCGCGACCTCTACCACCTAGAAGGACAAGAGCAGCAGGTACATGGGAACAACACCACCTGCAAGTTCCCCTCCAAGTCACATACCATCCTGACTTGGAAATATATCGCCGTTCCTTCATCGTCGCTGGGTCAAAATCCTGGAACTCCCTTCCTAACAGCACTGTGGGAGAACCTTCACCACACGGACTGCAGCGGCTCGCCACCACCTTCTCAAGGGAAATTAGGGATGGACAATAAATGCCAGCCACGCCAGCGATGCCCACACCCCATGAATGAACAAAAAAAAAGCAAGACCTGGACAACATTCAGGCTTGGGCTGATAAGTGGCAAGTAACTTTCGCGCCTGACAAGTGCCTGTCAATGACTGGACCAGCTACATAAATACTGTGGATACAAGAACGAGCGACCACAACATGGTTGAATTCCATATCCAATTAGAGGGTGAGAAGGTTGATTCTCAAACAAGCGTACTGAGCTTGAATAAAGGAGACTATGATGGTATGAGAGCGGAATTGATTAAAGTGGACTGGGAAAATAGATTAACGGGTAAGACGGTACATGAGCAGTGGTGTTCATTCAAGGAGTTATTTTACAACTTTCAAAATAAATATATTCCACTGAGGAAAAAAGCGTGTAAAAGAAATGACAGCCATCCGTGGCTAAGTAAAGAAATCAAGGATAGTATCCGACTAAAAACAAGGACATATAAGGTAGCCAAACTTAGTGGGAGGATAGAAGATTGGGAAGTCTTCAAAAGACAGCAAAAAGTAACGAAAGGATTGATTAAGAAAGGGAAGTTAGATTATGAAAAGAAATTAGCAAAAAATATAAAAACAGATAGCAAGAGCTTCTATAGTTATATAAAAAGAAAAAGGGTGGCTAAGGCAAACGTCGGTCCCTTAGAGGATGAGACCGGGAAATTAATGGTGGGAAACATGGAGATGGCAAAAATGCTGAACAAATATTTTGTTTCAGTCTTTACGGTAGAGGACACTAAGAATATCCCAACACTGGACAAACAGGGGACTCTAGTGGGGGAGGAGCTAAATACGATTAAATTCACTCAGGAGATGGTACTCAGTAAAATAATGGGACTCAAAGCAGATAAATCCCCTGGACCTGATGGCTTACATCCGAGGGTCTTGAGGGAAGTGGCAGTAGGGTTTGTGGATGCTTTGGTGATAGTTTTCCAAAATTCCCTGGACTCAGGAGAGGTCCCGGCAGATTGGAAAACTGCTAATGTAACGCCGTTATTTAAAAAGGGTAGTAGGCAGAAGGCTGGAAATTATAGGCCAGTTAGCCTAACATCTGTGGTGGGTAAAATTTTGGAGTCTATTATTAAGGAGACAGTAACGGAACATTTAGATAAGCATAATTTAATAGGACAAAGTCAGCATGGCTTTATGAAGGGGAAGTCATGTCTGACAAATTTGCTTGAGTTCTTTGAGGATATAACGTACAGGGTGGATAAAGGGGAACCAGTGGACGTAGTGTATTTAGACTTCCAGAAGGCATTCGACAAGGTGCCACATAAAAGATTATTACTTAAGATAAAAAATCACGGGATTGGGGGTAATATTCTGGCATGGGTGGAGGATTGGTTATCTAACAGGAAGCAGAGAGTTGGGATAAATGGTTAATTCTCGGACTGGCAACCAGTAACCAGTGGTGTTCCACAGGGGTCGGTGCTGGGTCCCCAACTCTTTACAATCTATATTAACGATTTGGAGGAGGGGACCGAGTGCAACATATCAAAATTTGCAGATGATACAAAGATTGGAGGGAAAGTGGAGAGTGAGGAGGACATAAAAAACCTGCAAGGGGATATAGATAGGCTGGGTGAGTGGGCGGAGATTTAGCAGATGCAATACAATATTGGAAAATGTGAGGTTATGCACTTTGGCAGGAAAAATCAGAGAGCAAGTTATTTTCTTCATGGCGAGAGACTGGAAAGTACTGCAGTACAAAGGGATCTGGGGGTCCTAGTGCAAGAAAATCAAAAAGTTGGTATGCAGGTGCAGCAGGTGATCAAGAAAGCCAACGGAATGTTGGCTTTTATTGCTAGGGGGATAGAATATAAAAACAGGGAGGTATTGCTGCAGTTATATAAGGTATTGGTGAGACCGCACCTGGAATACTGCATACAGTTTTGGTGTCCACACTTAAGAAAAGACATACTTGCTCTCGAGGCAGTACAAAGAAGGTTCACTCGGTTAATCCCGGGGATGAGGGGGTGGACATATGAGGAGAGGTTGAGTAGATTGGGACTGTACTCATTGGAGTTCAGAAGAATGAGAGGCGATCTTATTGAAACATATAAGATTGTGAAGGGGCTTGATCGGGTGGATGCCGTAAGGATGTTCCCAAAGATGGGTGAAGCTAGAACTAGGGGGCATAATCTTAGAATAAGGGGCTGCTCTTTCAAAACTGAGATGAGGAGAAACTTCTTCACTCAGAGGGTGGTAGGTCTGTGGAATTTGCTGCCCCGGGAAGCTGTGGAAGCTGCATCATTAGATAAATTTAAAACAGAAATAGACAGTTTTCTAGAAGTAAAGGGAATTAGGGGTTATGGGGAGCGGGCAGGAAATTGGACATGAAGCTGAGTTCGGATCGGTCAATGCCTTGTGGGTGGCGGAGAGGGCCCAGGGGCTGAGTGGCCGGGTCCTGCTCCTACTTCTTGTGTTCTTTAGATTTGTGGTTGGGATCAGATCAGCCATGATCTTATTGAATGGCGGAGCAGGCTCGAGGGGCCGATTGGCCTACTCCTGCTCCTATTTCTTATGTTCTTATGTTCTTCAGAGCAGGTCAGAGGCTGGGTATTTTGCAGTGAGTGCCTCACCTCCTGACTCTCCAAAGCCTTTCCACCATCTGCAAGGCACAAATCAATATAAACTAAATGGTACACTTCTAAAAGGAATGCAGGAACAGGGAGACCTAGGGGTATATGTGCACAAATCTTTAAAGGTGGCAGGACAGGTTGGGAAAGCGGTTAAGAAAGCATACAGGATCCTGGGCTTTATAAATAGAGGCATAGAGTACAAAAGCAAGGAAGTTATGTTGAACTATTATAAAACACTGGTTTGGCTGCAACTGGAGTATTGTGTCCAATTCTGGACAACGCACTTTAGGAAGGATGTGAAGGCCTGAGAGAGGATGTCGAAAAGATTTACTAGAATGGTTCCAGGGATGAGAGACTTCAGTTACGTGGATGGACTGGAAAAGCTGAGTTTGTTCTCTTTAAGAACAGAGAGGGTCAAGAGGAGATTTGATGGAAGAGTTGAAAATCATGAAGGGTTTAGATAAAGTAAATAAAGAGAAACTGTTCCCATTGGTGGAAGGATCGAGCACCAGAGGTCATAGATTTAACGTGATTGGCAAAAGAACTAAAGGCAACATGAGGAAATCTTTTTTATGCAGCAAGTAATTATGATCTGGAATGCGCTGCCTGAAAGAGTGGTGTAAGCAGATTCAATCATGGTGTTCAAAAAGGAATTGGATAAATACTTGAAGGGAAAACATTTGCAGGGCTACGGGGAAAGAGCGGGGCAATGGGACAAACTGGATTGCTCTTACAAAGAGCCAGCACGGTCTCGATGGGCTGAATGGCCTCCTTCTGTGCTGTAACCATTCTAGGATTCTATTATTGTATAATACTCTGGGGTAGAAGCCCATTGGTCCTGGACATTTGTTTACCTTAAGTCCCATTATTTTCTCCATTACCATTTTAAACTTATATTAAATCCACTAAGTTCCTTCCCTTGACTTATTTTTAGGCTCCCTTGTACCGCTGATATTTTCTCCTCTTCCTCCACTAAGAAAACAGATACAATGTACTCATTTAACAATTCTGCCAGTTCCTTCTTCTCCATTATATTGTTTGCATTCTGTTTAACGGGCCCACATTTCACATTACCACTCTCTTTCTTTTAATATATTTATGAAAACTTTTGCTGTAAGCATTGATAGTGTCTCTTACCTCAATTGTTGACCATGGTTGCTCAACTACACAAGTGGAGCCTTTGGATTTTAGGGGTATGTATTGGTTTTGTATCATACCATTTACTTCTAAGAGTAAACTCCTCTGACTTTTACTGTTCTTAGGTTTCAATTTTCACCTCTGTGAGACACTTTAGCATATTTTATTACATTAAACGTGCTATGTGAATTTATTGCTTTTGTTTTATGTCACATGTCCAATACTATGTAAGATCTAAATTACATGTATCAGCAAGTGCCCTTCAATTTATAATGCAACATGAATTCTGGCCTGAGGAAGTGTGCAATCCCTTTTTATCTGTTCGTTCAATAAAGGAGCAGTCGCTTATTGCCTCCATTACTTTGTTTGTGCTTACAGCCTTCTGATTTGTCCGCTTTATTGAGATTTCCATGGAATCACATTGCTATTTCCTAAGCCTAGAATTTAAAGCTTGTGTTATTAACTTAATGGGGGAAATTTAACTTTTAGTGACAGTGTAAAAGCAGTGATATAGGATCAGCCGCCCATTATACATCTCTCTCGATTTTCCTTTCCATTAACTTCCATTTTACATTGTCGCTAAATGTTGGAATTACCCCCAATGTGTTCACATTGACATCCTTATCAGCTAGTTCCATCCAGCCACTAACCCATTCATTAGTTAAATGGGTTAATGCCTCCTCTACTGTTTACTGTTAGTGCACTGATATCGCCAATAGCCCTGTCTAGGCTTATGTCTTTTATTTGCTGTACAGCTCACTATCTTGAGTTGGCAGGTAATAGTCGCCAATCATTGCTTTGTTGTCCTTGTCATTACTAATGTCTACCTGCTTAATTTGCTTCCTGGAGATCTTCTGTGGGGTTGGAAACACCCTGGGGTGGAAATTGTAGAGCGCCGGCCTGCTGGCACAAACTAGATGCAGGGAATGATTGGGTAGGCCTGAGGCCTGAGACCCGAGGCCTGATCGAAATTGGGCCTCGGGCCTCATTTAAATTAGACCAGTGAGCTGCGGACGCCTGTCCCCAGGCAGCTCATCGGCGCAGCGGACATCAATGTTGGGCCGCAGAGTCGCTGGTAGCGGCCCTCAGGTAAGTCCCGGGAGGAGGGGTTGGAGCAGGCTACCGAGGGACATCCTGACACCTGTGGAGTTGGGAGAGCATTTCTGCTTCTCCTGGCTCCACAGGAAGGGTTATTCTCTTTGAGTTTTTTTTCAATAACTTACCTTTAGTTGGCGACCATACGGGCCGCTGAAAAATCCTGAGAAGGGCAGGCCCGACCCCTGCCCCGCTCACATGCTGACGAATTTTGGAAAGGGTCCTTCAACGGGCATTAGGCACATAATTTACATATTCAAGGAGCATAACGCCTGTTTCAGGCATCCGCCCGGGACACCTTAAGAAATGGGCTCCACGAGTTTAGCATTGGGATCAATGCCTGCCCAGGTTGGGTGCAGGATTTCCCACTGCCAAATTGGTATGCTTTGTACCTGAAAAATGGGTGCAATGCATACTGATTTCTACCCCCCCCCCTTTCTTTGGTTGTCATCCTTTATCAGTGTCATTCCTCCGAGCTTAATTAATTTACCTTTGCAAAACAGTTCTACTCTCCGAACGCTGTGGCTTCACGCATCCAATTTAATGTGCAAGGGTTGGAAAATTTCATGTCACAACTTGGAAGGAGGAGGGAAATTATTTATTTTCCATGAGCCACAGGCTGAAAAGGAAAACAGTTCCCCAGCTTTCGAGTAACATCAGTCATGTATTGCACACTGAGTTTTTGTTGCATCTTTCTCTATTTTTATGCTGCTTCTGATTTTTTGTGTCCTATCATTGTTTATAGCCCGCCTCTCATAATCTTACAAAAGAAGCACACTCACTCTGAGTCAGAAGGTTGTGGGTTCAAGTCCCACTCCAGAGGCACAAAATCTAGGCTGACACTTCAGTGCAGTACTGAGGGAGTGCTGCCTTGTCAGAGGTGCCGTCTTTCAGATGAGATGTCAAACCAAGATCCTATCTTCCCTCTCAGGTGGATGTAAAAGATCCCATTGCACTGTTGGAAGAAGAGCAGGGGAGTTTTCCCCGGTGTCCTGGCCAATATTTATCCCTCAACCAACATCACTATAACAAATTATCTGGTCATTATCACATTGCTGTTTGTGGGACCTTGCTGTACACAAATTGGCTGCCATGTTTCCTACATTACAACAGTGACTACACTTCAAAAGTACTTCATTGGCTGTAAATCACTTTGGAACATCCTGAGATTGAGAAAGCCACTATATAAATACTAGTTCTTTTTTTTTCTTTACAAAGGGCGGGAGTGGAACTGAAAAATGTGCAAAAGGACACAGTGGGAGTGGCAATTTAAGCGCAGTTACAAATGTTCTTTTTAAGCTGCAATCAACATCATGATGGGGCTAAAGGCGAAAGGAAAATGTGGGGAGGAGGTGAAAGAGTAATAGTCAGGGGCTGGAGCTGCCACCACCAAAGGGAAGGGGATGAGGGCAAGCAAGAAACTGGATACATCATGCTTGGTTAGCAGCCTTGCACCCAGGGTGGAGAAGGGTACAAACAATAATAAACTCAGGCAGGGGCATTGAGAGCAACACACCAGGAAGGAGAAGGTATAAACACAGTTATCACTGAGACTCTTTCCCTTGCCTGCTCTCTTTCTCTGTAACAGGCCTTAGTTTAGTCCCTGCTCTTCATACCACCCTTGCTCCACCCTGGGTCCAGAGGTGGGACATCATCCCACTCTTACTCCATTTTGCATCCACATAGCCTTGACTAGAAACCAACTTCTGTTGCATCAGATACTCAAAGTCTTGAGCCTTAATCGTGGCCAAATGGCCAGTTTGTACATTTTTTCCACCCGAGCACGTTGCCACTCATTCAGGTTCGTTGTTATTTATGCCGCTTTCTTCTCCCAGGAACGTGGGTGCTGCCTAATGCTATGTTGTTGGGTATGACCTGTGGATCCAGACCCAGCTACCACTGTACCACATTGCCCTTGACATCATGGGCTCAATTTTAGGGGGAAATTGCGGGAGTGTTGGGGGTTGGGGGGGGCTCTGAAAATCACAGAAATCCCCTTCGTGTTCGGAAGCCGGCTCCAACCCGCCGACTTCCGAGTTTCCCAAGGACGCTCCTGTGTGCGCGCGGGTGACCAAAAACCGGAAGTCCCGCCGGCAATTAAAGCCAGCGGGATGACAGTTAAAGAGCCAAATGCACCTCACTGAGGTCCTTAAGGCACTTTACCTGTGACAGAGTAAATGATTGGAACGATTTTTAACTTACCTGGGCGGCTTGCCCACCGCTTCTGATTCACGCCTGGCGAAACCAGACGTGAAGGGTCGGATCAGGGAAAAAGAAACTAAATAAATTACATCAAAAACCGCAGAAGGAAGTTAAAACACAAAATCAACCTACCTTTCCACCTGCTCCGATGTCCGATGTCTCCCTCTCCGATCTCCCTCCTCTGATGTCCTCCCGTTGTCCCCCTCTTCCCCCCGATCTTCCCCCTCCTCCCCCTGATCTTCCGTTCCAGCGCTGGATGACATCTCACTCTCGCTCTCTCTCTTTCTCGCCCCCACCTCCCAACCTCGCACTGCAGCTCCTGATGGCAGCCAGCGTGAAGCCCAGAGAGGACGCTAATCATCAGCAATCACCATGCGATCACATCGGAAACGGTAAGTTTTGTTCATTGCAGGTTTGCCACGCGCACCTTCACCCCACCCGCTGCCAACCCGCCACCATTGCAAAATCGACCCCCATGACTCACTGGCCTCAGCATGTCAGAGTTGGACTTGACTCCCAGAGATAGCTGTGCTCCTCTATCATTGTCTTCACAGTATATACCCTTTGGGGGGTGGGGGAGTTCGCTTAAAGACTTAAAGTTTTGGTAGAAACTCAAATGATTGGAGATTTTCAGGCTATATATAGCCTCACTTTAGGAATAGATTAACTTTGGTCGCAATATTTGATGAGCAAAATGCTAATCTAAGCAAACTTAAAAAAAAACACACAGCTCTGAAGCCAAAGAAGTGCATTGCTGCCATAAAGCAATGATTATGGCAGATTAATGGAAGTAATTCTGCATTTACAATCTGCTAGGTTTCATTCGTGTAATGGAGGGATTGTAAATTTAACGTGCATTAAAAAAAAAGTGTCAAGGAATCACAGAAGCAGATAAAAGAAAAAATAAAACTGGCTCCTTGATGCAAGAGTGAATTTGGCTGCGTTCTGACACCATGAATTTAAAATATAATTATGACCTCCTGTTTGGAGGGTGTTTAAGATAGTGATCAATCGCATCTGGGAAGAAATGGTAAGCAGCTTTTTATAAAGACTCCTCCGCACTCTTAATAATCCCCGTTAAAATAGAATCATAAACATTAAGGAGTTTAATTTTCTCTGGTAGCACACTGATTAACACTTTCACATAAAAGCCCTTTGTCTGCAATTTAAATGCAGTTAAATGATGTCACCTTGGCTCAGTGGTTCGCACTTTCACATTTGGATCAGAAGATTGGGCAGTCAAGCCCCACTCCAGGACGTACGCATGTCATATAACCTGACAGTTCAGAGCAGTACTGAGGAAGTGTGTCGCTGCTTTGGATAAGAGACATTGGCCCAGAAATTCAGGCGTGTCCATTTTCGGGTGTGTCTGGCGGCGGGAGGGCCAAAGGGTACATTTCTGCGCCTGAATGGTGAGGCCCCAAGCTCCACAGGTACTCGGGCCCCAGTAGTCCAAATAGTGCCCGAAAAACGGGTGCTGCGAGGCCCAATTTCAAGGCCATCAAACCAAGGGCCCATTGAGTTGTTCAGATGGATGTTAGTGATACCATGGCACTATTTAAAGGTGGTCCTGGCCAATATTTCTCCTGTTTGTATTATCAGGCTGTGTGCAAATTGGCTGCTATGTTAACTTACATAACAACAGTCAGTGCCATTCAGTGAATCACTTTTGAGGTTGCTGAGAAATGTAATGATGTGCTTTACAGGCTTTCTATTTTTGTAAAACAGTGCACAATTTTATTCTCGTACCTTCACACTCCTCCATGGAGAATAATGTGAAGTAGTGGAAGGATTCACATGAACACCCCTACCACGGCCGTAACCATCTTTTATACCAGCTGACTGTGTGGTTAGTTCAATACGACAGGTGGGTTTTAATGGGCTCCCACAACCCCATATGAAGAGGTGGCGGAGGGGGTCACCCACACTCATCGGGCATGAGTATCCGCTGGATGTCAACCCCGTATTGAGAGCCAGAGCATTGGTCCCCCCTTGGCTGGACTGTCTGGAACACCGCACCTTCTGATTTGGAGGTGATGGTGTTGTTCCCGTGCACCAGCTGCCCTTGTCCTTCTAGGTGCTGGAGGTCACGGGTTTGGGAGATGCTAACCACTAACCCATAGGCTCACTCCGTGCACAAATTCATTTTACGCAAACATATTAATCAGTGCTCTATCAGAAGAGATCAAAATATCCTAAATTCATCTTACTTTTTTAAACATACAACATGGGCTAACTTTCTTATTTGATTGAGATATTTACCATTAAATGCTGATGGTAGCATATCCTCCTCAAACCCTGATTGATTCTGTGATTTATTGTTTGGATTTTAGTTAGAAAAAAAGTATAGGTTGCTAACAAGTTGCTTTTAATGCCTTAGCTAAATTATTCAGTCTGCTGAACAGAACAGCTAGCTCCTTCCTATTGCTGTTTACTACTGAATTACCAGTCAAATGTCATATGAAAAGTGAGGATAAATGAAGTGGACAAGCTTGCCCTGTATTTGGTTGCTGTGGATTAGACAGTAGTTTTCTTATTTATCTTTCCTTTGACTTCCATTCTTTCTCCTCAGCGAAAAAAAAAAGCCTTGTCCTTTTTCTTCTGACGCTGGCTGCATTAATCTCGGTTTTTAATATTCTGCTTTGGTACTAAATATTTTAACGTTTCATTATTGCTGGGCCTTACATTGGGATTTGTGCAAATTAAAAACTAAATCCCTCATAGCAGCCAACTGCCATCAGTCAGATGATAAGATCCAGCAATTCTTAGAGTAGGATGAACCTGCCATTGCATTGAATTATAGAGCAGAACGCAAGCTACCAAATAATATACCAGCTCTGCAAAGTCAATACAGTGAAATGACTTGTAATGTACGAGCTGCAGAGATTGGCCTTTCAGTAGGATTTATTTCTGTGACATTATTAGATAGAGAATATTGACAGAAGTCTTTACAGTGTAAGGTCTTCACTGAAACCATTGCTTTCCACCAAATGCAGCCCTTTATAATATTTAATACAATGAATAATTATTAAAGGTTTCTTTTTAGAGCTGGCTCTTTTGGGGGCTTGTTAGTCTGTTTAACCAACTGGTTCATTCAACTTCGGTCTCTCGAGACTTGCGGGCCTAGAAATGAATTTAGCTGTTTTTTACATTTAATTACATAGAATTTCACAGCACAGAAACAGGCCATTTGGCCCAACTGGTCCATGCCAGTGTTTATGCACCACACGACCCTCCTCCCACGTTACTTCATTTCACCCTATCAGCATATCCTTCTATTTCTTTCTCCCTCATGTACTTATCTAGCTTTCCAGATTCAGAAAGGTTCAGAAAGAATTTTTGGAGAGCTTTCCCTCTGGATATTGAATAAATAGGATAGATCCATGAAAAGGACAGTTTATACATGATATGTGAACAGAGTGTAGTTTTAGACTTGTCTTGTTGTGTGCTTTCTTACATCCTTATTAAATAACACTATGTAACACAAACAACAAATAACACAACTCTATTGTAAGGAAAGGGTTAATCAGACTGTCCTGAAGTCTACGAATGTTATATTGCCATTGATTTCTCTTTATATTGCAGTAATATTAACCTTTCACCTTTGCTTGTTAAGCAGTGAAGTATAAGTCAATTTAAAGTAGTGAGTACTGAGCTGTTGAACCAAGGCTGACCCAACAGCAATGGTCATTTTCAGGATGAAGTAATGAGGGACTTAATTAAAGATGTGCCTTTGCATACTGGTTCCTAAGTTTCAAGATTCTATAATCATTGTTGATAAGCTTCAGGGAAAACGGTCAGCCCTGTAGAAAGTAAACATTTGGGCAGCCTTTTTTAATTGGGGTGTCTGTGGAATCAGAAGATTGACTGGCATCAAAGGATACAGAATCAAACACAGACTTATCATTAAAGGTTTCACTTGGTAGAATAGCAATTATATGCAACAAGAGCAAATCTATTGATAAGATAACAAATGTAAGGCAGTTATGCCGATCTCATTAGCCCAACAGAAAACTAGTTTATTAGCTAAAGTTATTAATAAGGGACAAATTCATTAAATTCTCTTTATGTGGAGTTGTAGTTTAACTTTGTACAATCATGTAATGCAGAAATGTATGGATCGTTATGCAGAGGGAATGAGAGAAACGTATAAGTGGAAGTTTGTAATGAGTATTTGGATTTGTAAAGACCTAAGATACTGAACTCAGAACTGTAACGCATTTGAATCTCCAACCAAACCATCATCAGGTACGTGCTGCGTAAAAAAAATTCTCCTCATTTTTTGCTAATTATTTTAAATATGTGTCATCTGCCCTCCTGCCAGTGGAAACAGTTTCTCCTTATCTACTCTAACCCTAACCCTATCAAAACCCCTCATAAATTTGAACACCTCTATTAAACCTATTAAGTAGCCGCATGAGCAATGCAACAGTATCCCTGAGCCAGAGACTGCTGGGGTAATCTTAATGTGGAGATGCCGGTGATGGACTGGGGTTGACAATTGTAAACAATTTTACAACACCAAATTATAGTCCAACAATTTTATTTGAAAATCACAAGCTTTCGGAGGCTTCCTCCTTCCTCAGGTGAATGTCAAGAAATCCTCGAATCTTTTGCATTTATAAATCACAGAACAATACCTGGTGATTACAGATAGTCTTTCCAACTGCCCGTTGCCAAGGCAATCAAAGTGTTCAGACAGAGAGGTGTTACCTACAGGGCCACCGAATATACAAACAACCAAAAAAAAAACAGAGAGAGAGAGGCAGAAACATAGAAACATCCGGAAGGAAGAGAAAGACAGCAAATGACCCGTTATATTAAAAACAGATAACTTTTGTTCGCTGTTGGGGTTACGTGTAGCGTGACATGAACCCAAGATCCCGGTTGAGGCCGTCCTCATGGGTGCGGAACTTGGCTATCAATTTCTGCTCGACGATTTTGCGTTGTTGTGTGTCTCGAAGGCCGCCTTGGAGTACGCTTACCCGAAGGTCGGTGGCTGAATGTCCTTGACTGCTGAAGTGTTCCCCGACTGGGAGGGAACCCTCCTGTCTGGCGATTGTTGCGCGGTGTCCGTTCATCCATTGTCGCAGCGTCTGCATGGTCTCGCCAACGTACCATGCTCTGGGGCATCCTTTCCTGCAACGTATGAGGTAGACAACGTTGGCCGAGTCACAGGAGTATGAACCGTGCACCTGGTGGGTGGTGTCCTCTCGTGTGATGGTGGTATCTGTGTCGATGATCTGGCATGTCTTGCAGAGGTTACCGTGGCAGGGTTGTGTGGTGTCGTGGACGCTGTTCTCCTGAAAGCTGGGTAATTTGCTGCGAACGATGGTCTGTTTGAGGTTGGGTGGCTGTTTAAAGGCGAGTAGTGGAGGTGTGGGGATGGCCATAGCGAGGTGTTTTTTGGTTGTTTGTATATTCGGTGGCCCTGCAGGTAACACCTCTCTGTCTGAACACTTTGATTGCCTTGGCAACGGGCAGTTGGAAAGACTATCTGTAATCACCAGGTATTGTTCTGTGATTTATAAATGCGAAAGGTTCGAGGATTTCTTGACATTCACCTGAGGAAGGAGGAAGCCTCCGAAAGCTTGTGATTTTCAAATAAAATTGTTGGACTATAACTTGGTGGGGTAATCTTAACCTAACCTGCCCAACAGGAAACTGACCAGATTGGATCGTCCGCCTGCTTTACATCTTGTCCGATTTTACTTTCCATTGAATCCCCTATGATTTCAGAAACACAAAAACTTGTAAACTCTTACATGACTCCTTGAAGTAATAATGATTGAGAGCAAGGCCATTACTACACTTTGTCAATCCTGTATGAAGCTGAAACGAACTATGCTCCTCCTTGCTCTGCCTCACCAACCTGATCTTGGTTTCTCGCCTCCTGCTCCTTCATCGCCTGTTCATCTGCCTATGAGCTGCAAAGCTTCATTCTCTTGCACATTCAAAGTTTGCAAGTTGAGTGTGTCTTCTCCAGTTGCAGTTCTATAGCACCGTTTGTACGCTACCTTTTGTTTTGGAAAGAGAAAGCACAATGTTAGAGGAATCCGATTGCCACTCACACTTCCTTTCACCTAGGTGTCTGCATGCAATGGAGTTAGTCATAGAGTCATAGAGTTATACAGCACGGATAGAGGCCCTTCGGCCCATCGTGTCCGCGCCGGCCATCAAGCCCTGTCTAATCTAATCCCATATTCCAGCATTTGGTCCGTAGCCTTGTATGCTATGGCATTTCAAGTGCTCATCCAAATGCTTCTTGAATGTTGTGAGGGTTCCTGCCTCCACAACCCTTTCAGGCAGTGAGTTCCAGACTCCAACCACCCTCTGGGTGAAAAAGTTCTTTCTCAAATCCCCTCTAAACCTCCCGCCTTTTACCTTGAATCTATGCCCCCTTGTTATAGAACCCTCAACGAAGGGAAAAAGCTCCTTAGTATCCATCCTATCTGTGCCCCTCATAATTTTGTACACCTGAATCATGTCCCCCCTCAGCCTCCTCTGCTCCAAGGAAAACAAACCCAATCTTCCCAGTCTCTCTTCATAGCTGAAGCGCTCCAGCCCTGGTAACATCCTGATGAATCTCCTCTGCACCCTCTCCAAAGCGATCACATCCTTCCTGTAGTGTGGCGACCAGAACTGCACACAGTACTCCAGCTGTGGCCTAACCAGTGTTTTATACAGCTCCATCATAACCTCCTTGCTCTTATATTCTATGCCTCGGCTAATAAGTTAACAAGATGCAGAATCATAGAAGGGTTTTCCTTGTGATAGTGCAGGTCTCCCTTCACCCAGTTAATGACACATAGGGAGATTGACAGTCCAGGGGAGGGGCATGCCTGCAAAACTATTACAGGCTTTGCCCGAGGCACGATACCTTCACTTACTTTGATCAACCTTGTAAGGTCACTAAACTTCGTCCTGCATTGGGTCGTAGTTTGTGGGGTGGTGAAGGTCAGACTCACTGCCTCTGACACTTCCCTTCATCAAGTCTGGACTGCCCTCTTATGAGGCTTCCTGTCCTCAATCCCAAGGTGTGCTGTTCAGGACCTTATCTCTGCAAGAAGGACATCCATCAAAGCATCAGTAAATCTGAAAGCCCTTCCTGCTGCTGACTTATCCAATACTGCTCCTTCCTCACTCGCTGGTTTACTATTCTGCTGCACCCTGCCAACAAAAATCAGTTGCAGCATTTGAATTTCCCTCCCAAAAGGCAGCTATAACACTGCCATCCAGCCTTGCATCTCGCCACAAACTGCGTTCCCTAGCCACCAACTCCATCCCTCTCTCTGGCCACTGTCTGAGACCGAACCAGACCGTTCGCAGCCTTGGCATCCTATTTAACTCTGAGATGAACTTCTGACCACATATCCGCTCTATCATCAAAACTGCCTACTTCCACCTCCGTAACATCACCCGTCTCCGTCCCGCCTCAGCTCATCTGCTGCTAAAACCCTCACCCATTCCTTTGTTACTTCTGCATTCGACTATTCCAATGCTCTGCTGGCCGGCCTCCCATCTTCCACCCTCCATAAACTTGAGCTCATCCACAACTCTGCTGCCCGTATCCCAACTCGCATCAAGTCACATTCTCCCATCACCCCTCTACTCGTTGAACTTCATTGGCTCCCGGTCTGGGAACGCCTCGATATTAAAGTTCTCATCCTTGTTTTCAAATCCCTCCATGACCTCACCCCTCCCTATCTCTGTAACCTCCTCCAGGCCTACAACCCTCTGAGATCTCTGCGCTGCTCCAATTCTGGCATCATGCACATTCCCGATTTTTATCGCCCCCTCCATTGGTCGTGCCTTCAGCTGTCTAGGCCCAAAGCTCTGGAATTCCCTCCCTAAACCTCTCTGCCTCTCTACCTCTCTCCTCCTTGAAGATGCTCCTTAAAGCCTACCTCTTTGACCCAGCTTTTGGTCACCTGTCCTAATATCTCCTTTTGTGGCTCGGTGTCAAATTTTGTTTGATAATCGCTCCTGTGAAGGACCTTTGGACATTTTACTACATTAAAGATGCTATATAAATGTAAGTTGTTGTTGCATAATTAATTAAGCCCTTCTTAGGAAACTTGAGTGCATTAGCAGTGGACTCACATGGGCAGGCAGAAGTCCCATTCTTCCACTGACCTGCTAATGGGAGGAGAATCCATTCATCAGGGTTTCTAAGCTGCACAACTAAATTAGTTACCTCATTGCTAAAAGGCACAGTGAAAGAGATTTAAGTGCCAACTGTTGCATCATTAATTGTTAGGCATAGAATTTATTTGGAACCGTTGAGTGCATGGGATAAAAAAAAAATGACGGCACAGAAGGGGGCTATTCATCCCACAGCACCTGTGTTAGTGCTGACTTGTCAGGCATCTGCTCTAATACCATCCCCTGCCTTTTCCTTGTAAATCTTTTATATTCTTCCTGTTCAAATATTTATCTAATTCTCTTTTAAATAATGTTATAGTCTCTGCCTCCATATTCTTATAACCATCTGTGAGAAAAAGAAATGCCTTTGAACTTCTCTTTTAATTCTTTTAGTGAGTTCCTCCTTGTTGCCGATTCAGTAACTAATGGAAATCATTTTTTTGCTACCTGCTGAACATCTTTCATAATCTCGAAAATCAAATCATCTCTTAACCGTCTCTGTTCCAGTGTAAAGAGTGCCAATTTTCCTCTTCATAACTGTAATCTCTTCCTCCTGATACAATCTTGTGTGAATTTGTACTGTACCCTTTTCATGGCAACTAATATTCTTCTTATAATGGTGGATGTGGAATAGCAGAAATACTCCTACTGTGGTCTAATACCTTACAATACTGAGGAGTGCTGCATTATTAGAAGGTGATACCATTAATCTGAGGCCCCCTCCACCTGTTTAGGTGGAAGTAAAAGATCCCATGGCACCATACGAAAAAGAGCAGTTGGGTTCTCCTCACTTCCTAGCCAACATTTATCCTTCAACCACCAAAAACAAATTAACTGACATAATAACAATGGCTACATTTAAAAAAAAGCAATTTTTTTTATTCGTTCATGGGATGTGGGCATCACTGGCAGGGCCAGCAATTATTGCCCATCCCTAATTGCCCTCGAGAACTGAGTGGCTTGCTAGGCCATTTCAGAGGGCGATTAATAATCAACCACATTGTTGTGGGTGTGGAGTCACATATAGGCCAGACCGGGTAAGTACGGCAGGTTTCCTTCCCTAAAGGACATTAGTGAACCAGATGGGTTTTTATGACAATCCGATAGTTTCATGGCCACCGTTACTGACGCTAGTTCTTTTTTTAATTCCAGATTTTATTTAATTAATTGAATTCCCCAGCTGCCGTGGCGGGATTTGAACTCATAACTCTGGATTACTAATCTAGTAACATAACCACAATGCGACCATACCCATCTATTGTGCTCGAAAATACCCATATGCTTGTTTGTAATTCAGTTGTCTTCCCTGGTTAGCCATCTGAAAATGCTCTTACTTTTGCTGACCGAGTGAGGTCATTAAACTTTTTTCGACAATGCAAGGGGCTCCTTGGAGTCATGGAGATCACAGTCCAAGCCACAGTCACCTCCTTCCACATGGTCTGTGCTTCTAGATGTGATGGCTTCCTCCCTGGCACTCCAACTATTGGATGCCTCCTTTCTCTAATTTGGGCCAGCAGTGGTTCCACATCAGCCTCAGAGATTTTAGATGCTCGCCTTTTCCCTTCTTTAGCATCAACCATTTGAGTTCCTCTTCCAAGAGCCTGATCTGCCCTTACACGACATGCAAACCTTTAAAAACAAAGGCTGCACCCTTGCTCCTTGAATTTTCTAGGCTCCCTCAACGTATTGGGCCTCTGCAGGTGGGACTCCCGCCCTTGTCCCACCAGCACTATTTAAATTAGCTGGCCTCAGGATTTCAGACTGGGTTCCCCTCCTCCAATTTCAGTGAGCAAAGATCCAAGTCTACCACATTGAGGGCCCAGGGATTTCCAGGCCGATGCATCTTCATTTTTGTCACAAATTTCCAATGCCTTCTGAAAATCCATAAAGACAAAATGCAGCACATTCCCTTTATCTATACATCTTGTGATCTCCTCAAAAATTAAATTAAAATAGTTAATCATGGTTTTCCCTTTACGAATCCTGATTAGCCTATCCCCTTCTAACTGCTTTAATTCATTCCCTTCTTATGGACTCAAATAGTTTTCCCACATATGAGGTAAGGCTAATTGGCCATTAATTCCCTAGCTTATCCACTTACCCATTTTTCAGCAGGAGTGTAACGTTTGCCATCCTCGAGTCCTTTGGCAAAATTCCCATTTCCAGTTTTATGGGAAAATTATGATTGGCGCCTTCCCAATCTCCTTCAGTTTTTGGGGTGCACACCATCTGGGCTTGGTGAATTTACTACTTTTAGTCCCACTATCTTTTTTGATACAATACCCTTGGGCCGAATTTTCCTCCAGGGTAAGTTCACAGCTGGAGAAGGAGAATCACAGAGGGACTTCTGCCTGCCAAGCTGACCTGGCCATGATTCTGATCTATTTTCTCCACCACGCAGAGAGACCCTGCCACTCATGCCGAGAAAACAGAGTGGGGTCGCAGTGGGACAATCACTGCAGTGCCAAAGAGAGAGTAGTTGTAAACAATTTTACAACACCAAGTTATAGTCCAACGATTTTTATTTGAAATGTACAAGCTTTCGGAGGCTTCCTCCTTCCTCAGGTAAATGTTCAGGAGCTCCAAAAAGCTATCTATCTCAGAGAGTAGCCAGTGTTAAAGAGGAAAGAAGTGCCCTCAAGATCTTCCAAATTTAATTTAAGGCTCCAGGCTGAACCAAGGTCTATAGAGTGTATATGATTGGAACATAATGCATTTGCAGAAAATAATCAAGAAAGCTAATGGAATGCTGGCCTTTATATCTAGAGGACTAGAGTACAAGGGGGCGGAAGTTATGCTGCAGCTATACAAAACCCTGGTTAGACCACACCTGGAGTACTGTGAGCAGTTCTGGGCACCGCACCTTCGGAAGGACATATTGGCCTTGGAGGGAGTGCAGCGTAGGTTTGCTAGAATGATACCCGGACTTTAAAGGTTAAGTTACGAGGATAGATTACACAAATTGGGGTTGTATTCTCTGGAGTTTAGAAGGTTAAGGGGTGATCTGATCGAGGTTTATAAGATATTAAGGGGAACAGATAGGGTGGATAGAGAGAAACTATTTCCGCTGGTTGGGGATTTTAGGAGTAGGGGGCACAGTCTAAAAATTAGAGCCAGACCTTTCAGGAGCGAGATTAGAAAACATTTCTACACACAAAGGGTTGTAGAAGTTTGGAACTCTCTTCCGCAAACGGCAATTGATACTAGCTCAATTGCTAAATTTAAATCTGAGATAGATAGCTTTTTGGCAACCAAAGGTATTAAGGGATATGGGCCAGAGGCAAGTATATGGAGTTAGATCACAGATCAGCCATGATCTTATCAAATAGCGGAGTAGGCACGAGGGGCTGAATGGCCTACTCCTGTTCCTATGTTCCTATAGGAACTTAGGAACAGGAGTGGGTCATTCAGCCACTCAAGACTGCTCCGCCATTCAATTAGATCATGGCTGATCTGTACCTCAACCCCATTTACCCATCTTTGCCCAATATCCCTTGATACCTCTACATAACAAAAATCTATCAATCTCAGTCTTGAAAGGTCCAATTGTCCCAGCATCCACAGACTTTTGGGGGAGAGAATTCCAGATTTCTATTACACTTTGTGTGAAAAGGCACTTCCCGATCTCCCTCCTAAATGGCCTAGATCTAATTTTAAGATTATGTTTTTCGTTCCTGATTCCCCCGTCAGAGGAAATTGTTTCTCTCTATCAGAGGCATAAGAAGCTCCTTTCCCTCCAAAAGGGCCTTCAGCTGGCGTCCTGCTACTGCCCCAGGGCCTACTGCCATCCCTCTCCTGACAGTCACAGTGATGGATGGCAGTAGAAGCAGGAAGCAGGGAAATTGCTGATGTCCCCAGGCCCTGCCTCCTCTCTGCCATTTTACTTATAGAATTTGAAGGGATTCGCAAAATTTCACATGTCCCCCCCACCTCGCCCGAAGATTTATTGGAGTTATTAAAGAAACCCTGGTGTGACTGTGTTTTTAAAAAATCCAGGGCTTCTCAAAATGGCTGCGGTCAGACACATGGCCAAAGCCAATTATTGCCACTGCTTGCACTTCATGTGCTGTTAAATGCCAGATGTTGGCACATCCTCCCCGAATGGCCTGGCATTCCCTAGCATTATGTGCCATCATTTCCTGCTGGAGGAATACATGTTGCTGCAATGTCCAGATACTGAAGTCACAATCAGTCAGCATTCATGTAATATTTTAGGTGTAAGGGTGCAAGGACCTGGAAAGAAAGGCTTGCTTTATATATAGCGCCTTTCACGACCTCAGGACGTTCCAAAGAACTTTACAACCAATGAAGTACTTTTGAAGTGTAGTCACTTTTTAAAAATGCAGCAGCCAATTTGCTCACAGCAAGCTCCACACAAACGGCAATGTGATAATGACCAGATAATCTGTTTTAGTGATGTTGGTTGAGGGCGAGGACACCAACCAACTCCCCAGCTCTCCTTCAAGATAGCACCATGGGATCTCTTACGTCCACCTGAGAGGGCAGACAGGGACTCGGTTTAACATCTCATCCGAAAGACAGCACAGCACTCCCTCAGTACTGCACTGGATATCAACCTAGGTTACATACACAAACTACTGGAGTGGGACTATGAACCCAGAACTTCTGACTCAGATGTTAGAGCACTACCTACTGAGCCACTAGGATAAGAGTTCAATGTGATAACACTCATTGCAGGATGTCAGACACTTGTCATGAGTGCTGCCAGCTAAATTTGTTTCTGGCATAAGGAACATGGTGTCACGTGATACCCTAAAGGGCAAAACTTGTTTTTTTATTCATTCATGGGATGTGGGCTTTGCTGGCATGGCCAGAATTTATTGCCCATCCCTAATTGCCCTTGAGAAGGTGGTGGTGAGCCACCTTCTTGAACAACTGAGTGGCTTGCTACGCCATTTCAGAGGGCGATTAATAATCAACCACATTGTTGTGGGTGTGGAGTCACATATAGGCCAGACCGGGTAAGTACTGCAGGTTTCCTTCCCTAAAGGACATTAGTGAACCAGATGGGTTTTTATGACAATCCGATAGTTTCATGGCCACCGTTACTGACGCTAGTTCTTTTTTTAATTCCAGATTTTATTTAATTAATTGAATTCCCCAGCTGCCGTGGCGGGATTTGAACTCATACCTCTGGATTACTAATCTAGTAACATAACCACAATGTGACCATACCCATCTATTGTGCTCGAAAATACCCACATGCTTGTTTGTAATTCAGTTATCTTCCCTGGTTAGCCATCTGAAAATGCTCTTACTTTTGCTGACCGAGTGAGGTCATTAAACTTTTTTCGACAATGCAAGGGGCTCCTTGGAGTCATGGAGATTGCAGTCCAAGCCACAGTCACCTCCTTCCACATGGTCTGTGCTTCTAGATGTGATGGCTTCCTCCCTGGCACTCCAACTATTGGATGCCTCCTTTCTCTAATTTGGGCCAGCAGTGGTTCCACATCAGCCTCAGAGATTTTAGATGCTCGCCTTTTCCCTTCTTTAGCATCAACCATTTGAGTTCCTCTTCCAAGAGCCTGATCTGCCCTTACACGACATGCAAACCTTTAAAAACAAAGGCTGCACCCTTGCTCCTTGAATTTTCTAGGCTCCCTCAACGTATTGGGCCTCTGCAGGTGGGACTCCCGTCCTTGTCCCACCAGCACTATTTAAATTAGCTGGCCTCAGGATTTCAGACTAGGTTCCCCTCCTCCAATTTCAGTGAGCAAAGATCCAAGTCTAGCACATTGAGGGCCCAGGGATTTCCAGGCCGATGCATCTTCATTTTTGTCACAAATTTCCAATGCCTTCTGAAAATCCATGAAGACAAAATGCAGCACATTCCCTTTATCTATACATCTTGTGATCTCCTCAAAAAAATAAATTAAAATAGTTAATCATGGTTTTCCCTTTACAAATCCTGATTAACCTATCCCTTCTAACTGCTTTAATTCAATCCCTTCTTATGGACTCAAATAGTTTGCCCACATATGAGGTAAGGCTAATTGGCCATTAATTCCCTAGCTTATCCACTTACCCATTTTTCAGCAGGAGTGTAACATTTGCCATCCTCGAGTCCTTTGGCAAAATTCCCATTTCCAGTTTTATGGGAAAATTATGATTGGCGCCTTCCCAATCTCCTTCAGTTTTTGGGGTGCACACCATCTGGGCTTGGTGAATTTACTACTTTTAGTCCCACTATCTTTTTTGATACAATACCCTTGGGCCGAATTTTCCTCCAAGGTAAGTTCACAGCTGGAGAAGGAGAATCACAGAGGGACTTCTGCCTGCCAAGCTGACCCGGCCATGATTCTGATCTATTTTCTCCACCACGCAGAGAGACCCTGCCACTCATGCCGAGAAAACAGAGTGGGGCCGCAGTGGGACAATCACTGCAGTGCCAAAGAGAGATTTGCCAGCGTTAAAGAGGAAAGAAGTGCCCTGAAGATCTTCCAAATTTAATTTAAGGCTTCAGGCTGAACCAAGGTCGATAGAGTGTAAATGATTGGAACATAGGAACTTAGGAACAGGAGTGGGTCATTCAGCCCCTCAAGACTGCTCCGCCATTCAATTAGTTCATGGCTGATCTGTACCTCAACCCCATTTACCCGTCTTTGCTCCATATCCCTTGATATCTCTACATAACAAAAATCTATCAATCTCAGTCTTGAAAGGTCCAATTGTCCCAGCATCCGCAGCCTTTTGGGGGAGGAAATTGTTTCTCTGTATCAGAGGCATAAGAAGCCCGTTTCCCTCCAAAAGGCCTTCAGCTGGCGTCCTGCTACTGCCGCAGGGCCTACTGCCACCCCTCTCCTGACAGTCACAGTGATGGATGGCAGTAGAAGCAGGAAGCAGGGAAATTAGTGACGTCCCCAGGCCCTGCCTCCTCTCTGCCATTTTACTTATAGAATTTGAAGGGATTCGCAAAATTTCACATGTCCCCCCCCACCCCGCCCGAAGATTTATTGGAGTTATTAAAGAAACCCTGGTGTGACTGTGTTTTAAAAAAATCCAGGGCTTCTCAAAATGGCTGCGGTCAGACACATGGCCAAAGGCCTGCAGCATTTGAAATTGGATTCTCTGACAGCTTGGCAGGTTCCGTGTTTAACACGTCTGCAAACACCTTTCCATAAGAGCAGACAGGCCTCTTTGAACAATGCAGTGAGGCAAGCAAAGTTGCATTCACGCCCTGAGGCAAGCCATCAACATTGCCTGTCTACACAATCAAAGTTCGAGCAGAAGTAATCCCGGGACTAAGGTGACCCATTAAGGAACATTCGGAACAATGGAAAGCAGTTATGGAACCGACCAGTACAGGTACCGGCCATTAATGTAAATGGGCCAAGATCGGGGCCCTCTTGTCTTACGTTTTCGCGCCCAAATCGAACAATGGAGCAAACTGATGAGGTGCGAAATTAACCCATTACCGGGAGGGTATAACTGGGGCGTCCCAGAACCTCTCTCTCTCTTTCTCTTCGCCTCGGCCCGGCGTCCTGCTTGCCTGCTAGCAACCAAGAAGGAAGGCCGTCCAGTAAACATCGCAACCACGTGTCGACGGCAGCAGCAGGACACAGGGGCCAGGCCTTTTCATCTGTTTCACTGGTGAGCATTATTTTTTTTCTGGCCGTCACAAGACAACCTAGCTAGGTGTCAGGGTGGGAGTTAAAGGGGTATTACTAAAATTGTGATTTTAGAATTTTCCCTCGATGTGTCCGTTTCTTCCACCCCGTTAAGTGTAAGACTGTATTGCATCCATAGCGATTCCTTTTATCTTCTGTATAATACTGTTTACCTTGTAGTTTTAGTTTTCTTATTAATAAACATTGGTTTTCCTTGCACCAATCCACTGGTCTGTTCGTCTGTCCTTATTACCGCTCGATAAGTCCTGAGCTCAGAATCAGGAAGGGGAAAGTGATTCGAAACCGCACTGCGGGCAGGGCAGCTCAGGAAAACATAACTGGCTGACCTACGATAAGCCCCGGAAACAAAACCCCTTACAAATTACATTGAATGTACCGGACAGAAACAGGCTATTTGGCCCAACTGGTCTATGCCGGTATTTATGCTCCACACGAGCCTCCTCCCTTTCTACTTCATCTAATCCTATCAGCATATTCTTCTATTCCTTTCTCTGTCATGTGCTTATTTAGCTTCCCCTTAAATGCATTTATGTGTATTTGTCTCAACTACTCTGTGTGGTAGCGAGTTCCACGTTCTTACCATTCTTTGGGTAAAGAAGTTTCTCCTGAATTCCCTATTGGATTTATTAGTGACTATCTAATAAAAATGGTCGCTAGTTTTGGACTCCCTCACAAATGGAAACACCTTCTCTACGTCTACCCTATCAAACACCTTCATAATTTTAAAGACCTCTATTAGGTCACCTCTCAGCCTTCTCTTTTGTAGAGAAAAGAGCCCCAGCCTGTTCAATCTTTCCTGATAGATATATCCTCTCAATTCAGGTATCATCCTTGTAAATATTTTTTGCACCTTCTCCAGTGCCTTTATATCCTTTTAATAATATGGAGACCATAACTGTGCACAGTACTCTTAAGTGTGGACTAACCAAGGTTCAATTCAAGTTTAACATAACTTATCTGCTTTTCACTTCTAAAATGTGATGGGGGGCAGCAAGGGTTGCACAACCAAGCTCTTTGCAGTAGGTGAGAGAGGAAGATTTTCTGCAGTGATGTCAGGTGGTATGGCAGAGATAATCCATCCCTTTATCTCCAGTAGTGGCTCTTGCACATCACCCTCAGATACTCCTACAGTCACCTCTGTAAAAACTGATGTGCTAGGCTTAAGCATCTCCGTCATTATGGCATACTCAAGTACAAGAGGAGCCCGCACTTTGTCTCTAAGTGATCCCGTCCCATCTTTGACTACACTTTTACTTTTTATGTGCTTGGGAAACTAAGAGTTGTAAGAGTTAGAGTTAATGCAGTCACAATGAGAGGTTAGTGACAGCTGTCCCAGCTGTGTGCGCCCATGTGTTTAGTAAGTATGACTTACATTACATGGATATATCTGTCTGATAGCAGGGAATTTAGATTCATTAAGACTTTTGCACCTCAAGTTACAGCTCACTATGCTTTGTGGTATGTGTTTTTATAATTTATGTCTTATTTATATTTGTATAGTGATGTTTAAAATATATATATATATATATATAAAGTTGGTCTTTATTCTGTTTGCCCCATTGGATTTGGTATAGTCCATCTCCTTTGTTTTAAAACGCTTATGGGGTGATTGCTAAAGTGGTTGCTGATCAACATGCATTTTACTTCACGAAAATTGGCATGGTTGTTGTAATCTAATGATGACATTGAGTTAAATTGTGCTGACCTGTGTGTTCTAGAAAATTGGAGGCAACTGTTCAAAGCAATAGCTATGGTTACAGTAAATTTGTGTAAAATAGAAATACAAAAGTTTCAGGAAATCTGGAGGCTATTACCATAAATTCTCAGTTATAAAATCACAGCGACCTATTCGAAAGAAAAGCACGCCCAAGGGTATTGTATCAAAAGCGCATTATCAAATCTCAAAGTGCTTCACATGCAGCAAAAATAACTTTGAAGTGCAGTGACTGTTGTTATGTAGGCAAAAACATATTGTACACAACAAGATCCCACAAATAACAAAGAGATGAATAGCCAGTTGATCTGTTTTCAGTGGTGTTTATTTAGGGAGAAGTCTGCTGTTCTTCAAATAGTACCATGGGATCTTTAATATTCTTCTAAATAGGCAGCAGGTTCAGTTCTGTACTATATGACAGCCTAGATTATGTGCTGAAGTTACAGAGCTGGCTTGTTTCCCAAAAGCTTTTAACTCAAGGAATGAGAGTGGTTCCAAGTGAGACAAATTGACATTGAAGTTAGGCTCGTGCTTTGAACTATGAAAACTATCTCTCATGTAGATTACCAGCTTTTCTACTTTTCTTTCTCAACTCTTGCAAAGGTAATCCTTCCTGAACGAAACAGGAATCTCTAAGTATGGGAACATTGGATTTTCTGATTAAAGATGCATCTTTCCAAGCCCATAGTATCAGAAATTTATCCTTTGAAACTGCAAAGGATAATTATGCCACTGTAATTAATTAGGTCCACAATTGAACCAAACATTTTCCTGTGAAATTAAATCATGTATTTTCAATTAATCATTCAATTAAGAATTCATCTCTAATGGAGTGCTGCAGAAAGGATGTGTAATACTCTTGTGTGATGAAAAAAAATCTTAATTATTATCATTGTGCGATGCTGTAATCTGCATCACAAGAGCTTCCCACCTTAAGACATACCTTGGGAAACCAGTTGAACAGTCATAAGAACATAACATAAGAAATAGGAGCAGGAGTAGGCCATACAGCCCTTCGAGCCTTCTCCGCCATTCAATAAGATCATGGCTGATCTTCGACCTCAACTCCACTTTCCTGCCCGATCCCCATATCCCTTGATTCCGCTAGAGTCCAAAAATTTATTGATCTCAGCCTTGAATATATTCAATGACTCAGCATCCACAGCCCTCTAGGATAGAGAATTCCAAAGATTCACAACACTCTGATTGAAGAAATTCCTCCTCATAAATAGCATCAATTTCCTGTGAATCTGCCCCCTAATCCTAGACTCACCAGCCAGGGGAAACAACCTCTCAGCATCAACCCTGTCAAGACCCCTCAGAATCTTATATGTTTCAATGAGATCACCTCTCATTCTTCTAAACTCCAGAGAGTATAGGCCCATTCTACTCAATCTCTCCTCATAGGACACCCCTCTCATCCCAGGAATCAGTCCAGTGAACCATTGTTGCACCGCCTCCAAGGCAATTATATCCTTCCTAGATAAAGAGACCAAAACTGCGCACAGTACTATAGTTGAGGTCTCACCAAAGCCCTGTACAATTGTAGTAAGACTTCCTAACTCATGTACTCCAACCCCCTTGCAACAGAGGCCAACATGCCATTTGCCTTCCTAATTGCTTGCTGTACTTGCATGCTAACTTTTTGTGTTTCTTGTACGAGCACACCCAAATCTCTCTGAACACCAACATTTAATAGTTTCTCACCATTTAAAAAAAATTTTTTTTTTTCTATTCTACCAACCAAAGTGAATAACCTCACATTTCCCCACATTATACTCCATCTGCCACCTTCTTGCCCACTCACTTAACCTGTCTCTATCCCTTTGCAGACTCTTTGGGCTCAATTTTCCCAGGAAATTGCTGGTGCGTTGGGGGTGGGGAGGCTCTGAAAATCGGGGAAATCCCAATCGGGTTCGGAACCAGGCTCCAACCCGACTTCCAGGTTCCCCACTGACGCGTCTGGGTGCGCGCGCCTCCCGAATGCGGAAGTCCCACCGACAATTAAAGCCGGCGGGATGATACTTTACACAGTTGTTGAGATAGTTTAAGTAGTTGAACTACTTAATTTTCTCCACATTGAGGCAGCAGTGTGATTTTGAAGCATCCTCAGCGTGTTTCCCGTGCTGTGGGAAACACTCCATGTTGCAACAGATGTTTTTCAGCCAGCAACCAGTGGGACTTTCAAATGCTTCTTTGACAGATGGGGAGAAAAGGTCACTTATTGTAGCAGGGCACTCAGTTCTTTCAAACAAAGCTTTGGCTGCGAGATCTTTGTGGTTTCACTGAAAATTCTTACTTTCCACTCAAAATTCTTCTGTTCAAACATATTTAACTACATTGCGGACCCCTTCAAACTCACACCATCAGGGGGGGCACCATGGCTGCATTCACCACTACATCCGAGGACAAGCAACATCACCAGCCTCGCCAGGCATGGCATCCACCTCCGCCACTTGGAGCTCCACAACACAGTGCTGCGCCACAGGCACCTGCACAAGAGCACAGAGGGCAACAACAGAGAGAGCAACATCGCAGGAGGCACTACCTTCGACACAGGGTCTACAGACCGAGGCTCAGCTTCCTGGACCTTTCTGAGGAGCAGTGCATATGGAGGCTCAGAGTCAGTCGTCAGGTAGTCGCAGACATCTGCAGCTTCGTTCATGCCGAGCTGCTCCCGGCTGGGCCGAGCTGCTCCCGGCTGGGCCGACCAGCACCTGTCGCTCTCAAAGCCACCACTGCCCTCAACTTCTTTGCCTCCGGATCATTCCAGGGTGCCACCGGGGACATCGCCGGTGTCTCTCAGTCTGCGCACAATGCATAAGGCAGGTCACTGACGGCTTGTTTCGCAGGGTCTCGCAGTACACCAACATCCCCATGGACAACCTCAGCCAGCCACGGGTACAGGGTGCAATCGATTGCATCCATATAGCAATCAGAGCACCTCCACACGAGCCAGGACTGTTCATCAACAGGAAGGGCTATCACTCCATCAACACTCAGCTCGTTTGTGACCACCGCAAGAGATTCCTTCATGTGTGCGCCAGATACCCTGGCAGCTGCCACGATTCCTTCATCCTCCGGAAATCCAAAATCCCACCCCACTTCCACGTGCCGGACACCCTTGGCTCCTTGGGGACAAGGGATACCCCCTGCACACGTGGCTCATGACACCTCTGAGGAACCCCATCACCGAGCAACAGCGTCGATATAATGACAGCCACATCGCCACCTCTACTGTTGAGCATGTTATAGGGCTGCTCAAGATGCGACTTAGGTGCCTTGATCGTTCTGGGGGAGTGCTTCAATACGCACCAGACAGAGCGGGACGCATTATAGTTGTGTGTCGTGCCCTGCACAACATGGCACAACAGAGAGGGGTGCCGCTTGAGGGGGCCCCATCCACACCTGCCATCCACATTGAGGAGGTGGAGGTAGACGAGGAGGAGGCGAAGACGGAGGTATCCATAGATAGAGAAGCAGCTCACCTGGCTGCTCGTGAGGCCAGGGAGTCACTGATATATGAACGGTTCTTCTAACATCAGACAGTGTGATGAGGCCAGTCCTAACACCACCTGGATAGAGCAGCGTCCACACCTGCACCCCCACCCCTCCCTGTACAAAACAGTCATGCAACTAAACGTACACCCACTGTAACGTGACCCAATGGGTGGCATCAAGTGTTGCCATTCATGATGAACCTCATTAAAGGGCCCTATGACAAAAGCTAGTCAAGACACTAGCTAGCAAAGGCTATGGGACCCAACAACATCCCGGCTGTAGTGGTGAAGACTTGTGTTCCAGTACAGCTACAACACTGGCATCTACCCGACAATGTGGAAAATTGACCAGGTATGTCCTGTCCACAAAAAGCAGGACAAATCCAATCCGGCCAATTACCGCCCCATCAGTCTACTCTCAATCATCAGCAAAGTGATGGAAGGTGTCGTTGACAGTGCTATCAAGCGGCACTTACTCACCAATAACCTGCTCACCGATGATCAGTTTGGGTTCCGCCAGGACCACTCGGCTCCAGACCTCATTACAGCCTTGATCCAAACATGGACAAAAGAGCTGAATTCCAGAGGTGAGGTGAGAGTGACTGCCCTTGACATCAAGGCAGCATTTGACCGAGTGTAGCACAAGGGAGCCCTAGTAAAATTGAAGTCAATGGGAATTAGGGGGAAAACTCTCCAGTGGCTGGAGTCATACCGAGCACAATGAAAAATGGTAGTGGTTGTTGGAGGCCAATCATCTCAGCCCCAGGGCATTGCTGCAGGAGTTCCTCAGGGCAGTGTCCTAGGCCCAACCATCTTCAGCTGCTTCATCAAAGACCTTCCCTCCATCATAAGGTCAGAAATGGGGATGTTCGCTGATGATTGCACAATTTTCAGTTCCATTCGCAACGCCTCAAATAATGAAGCAGTCCGAGCCCGCATGCAGCAAGACCTGGACAACATCCAAGCTTGCGCTGATAAGTGGCAAGTAACATTCACGCTAGACTCTCTCTTGTTGGACCATCTCCAACAAGAGAGAGTCTAACCACCTCCCCTTGACATTCAATGGCATTACCATCGCCGAATCCCCACCATCAACATCCTGGGGGTCACAATTGATCACAAACTTAACTGGACCAGCCATATAAATACTGTGGCTACGAGAGCAGGTGAGAGGCTGGGTATTCTGTGGCGAGTGACTCACCTCCTGACTCCCCAAAGCCTTTCCACCATCTACAAGGCACAAGTCAGGAGTGTGATGGAATACTCTCCACTTGCCTGGATGAGTGCAGCTCCAACAACACTCAAGAAGCTTGACACGATCCAGGACAAAGCAGCCCGCTTGATTGGCACCCCATCCACCCCCCTAAACATTCACTCCCTTCACCACCGGCGCACTGTGGCTGCAGTGTGTACCATCCACATGATGCACTGCAGCAACTTGCCAAGGCTTCTTCGAAACGACCTCCCAAACCCGCGACCTCCCTCTAGAAGGACAAGAGCAGCAGGCACATGGGAACAGCACCACCTGCATGTTCCCCTCCAAGTCATACATCATCCCAACTTGGAAATATATCGCCGTTCCTTCATCGTTGCTGGGTCAAAATCCTGGAACTCCCTTCCTAACTGCACTGTGGGAGAACTGTCACCACACGGACTGCAGCGGTTCAAGAAGGCGGCTCACCACCACCTTCTCAAGGGCAATTAGGGATGGGCAATAAATGCCGGCCTCGCCAGCGACGCCCACATCCCATGAATGAATAAACAAAAAGAATAGCCAAGACGTGGCGGTAGTGGTGACAATCATAATATTTAATGTGAGTTTAACAAAAAGCTAATATAAATAAAAAATATGACCAACCGTCAAACACCCTTGTGCATCCACTTCGTGCTTACAAATCCTTCGCCTTTCTCTTCTGACTGTTTCTACGTGGTACATCCCCTGTGGCTGCAGCAAAGGTAGTTGCAGGTTGCTCTTGTTCATGCCGTGACCGATTAGATGCTATGGGCCTACGTCCTCTTGGTTTTAGTGCCCATTAGGGCCCCTCCAAAGACTGCTCCACCTGCACCTGTGCAGGGACGGACTCAGCCACCCGGAGAGGAGGCAGCATTGTGGGTACTGGTTGAGAGGGGGGCAACGGGTGAGACGTGGGAGTGCTTTGAGTGGTGTCCCCACTTCCATGTCCCCTTTCGCCATCATCCCTCCCCTGGACCAGGCCCACATCACCCCTACCACCCTGCTGGACAACAGTTTGGAGGACATGTGTGAAGCCTTGTAAGGCCAGTGCTAGTGCATCCGTCTGCCTGTTTAAGGCAGCAGAATGTTGTCCTCTGTGAGTCCGAAGGGCCGTTGTCAGGGCCTGAATGGACTCGTTTGTGAGCCGTGCTTGATGCTCAGTGGAGGCTAGCCTTCTCTCCATTGCAGACATTCCTGCACTTACCCGTGACACTATCTCAGAGAGTTGCTCACGTCCCTGTGACAGTATCTCAGAGATTCCCTCCCGTACCTGTGCCACCATTCCACTCATGCAGGAGTTGCACTCCTCCATCATCTGCGGTATTGTGGAGAGTGCGTGTGGCACCTGTTTCAGCACCTCACAAATGTGCTGCTGCCCCTTGATCATTCTCCTTTTAAAGGATGGCCCCCAGGGTTCAGCATCTGTGTCCAGCTGAGTCGAGCCTGGAGGGGAGTGCTCCCACCGATGAGGAATCTCCCCAGCTGCCCCTGCCACGAGCGTCTGCTCGTACTCACTTGTGTGTGGTGACTCACCAGGTGCCAACCCAACTAACTGAGGACTAGGACCCACCGAGGCTTGAGTATCTGCGCTGGTGGATGGCTCAATAAGATGTGACGGTGCACCCTCAGAGGCCGGTAGGTCCTCTGAGGAATCGCCCTCTGCCGTCACAGCGATTGCTAAAGGCCCTGTAAGAGAACAGAAGGCAATATTAAGCATCATCACAGATGTGTCATCTTGCGATGAGCATACTGAGGTGCTGAAGGTGGCAAGGCATGTTAACATCAATTCATATTGTGTGTGATGAATGTTAAAGTTCTGTCACCAGACATTTGTCAGGTGCCAGTCTCGGCATCCCCGACAGACAGGCACTCGAGGGTGCGGCTCAGCTCCAGCGCCTTCTGCTGCACGTCTGTGAGGATGATGATTTGTTGCGGCCCCCCTATGGTCCTCACCCTCTCCTGTGCTTTATGAGCTCTCTTCTCCTATAAGGGGAGAAAGTACAGAAGGTGATTGAGTGATGGTGAAGTGGCCAACCAATGAATGCATTGGTTGGGGTGAGTCTGACCGTGAAAGAGGTGCATCAGGGGTTAGAATGAGACAGTGACATCACATTGGATGAGGATTGGGTTGAGTGGTAGTGGTGGGGTGAGTAATGGGGAGGTGAGGAAGTGCTGAGGAACTCCTCAGGTAAATTGAGGATAAGCCTTAAGTGGGTGTGGGGAGTGATGTGATAGAGTAGTGTTGGCAGTGCAGAATGAGTTGGGGGTGGGGGCAGTGATGTGGAAGACGGAATGTAGGAGAATCAGTAAGTGGTACTCACTTTGACTGACCTAGTTAGGTCATTGGAGCGCTTCCTGCACTGGATCCAGGTACAGGAGATGTTGCTGCTGCTGGTGACCTCCTCTGCCACCTCGAGCCAGGCCACTTCCTCCCGTCCACTGGGTAGAACACATCCCTCCTCCTCCTCACCCCGCCCAGTAGCACCTGGAGTGAGGCATCATTGAATCTTGGAGCAGCTTTGCCCCTGTGCAGCTCCATTGTGGTGTGTGGGTGTTTGCTCCAGGAAAAGTCATTGGAGGACTGCCTCTTTAAATAGGGCTCCTCCAGCTGACAGCCTGTGATGCGGGTGTGCAGTCCGCCCGCTGCGCAGCTTTCGGATAGCAAACCTGGAAGCCACATTAAGTGGCACCAATTGACTCGCGATCGCGTGGAAAACGGACATTTTTTATTGGGCGGGCTACCCATACGCCCAATCACCCTCCTGCTGCCATCCTGCCTCCACTCTAATATCAGGGTCCTTGTGTCCTCCTCACAGCTTACCTTTCCACCTAGCTTTGTATCGTCAACAAACTTGGGTACATTACACTCAGTCCCTCCGTCTAAGTCATTAATATAGCTGAGGTCCAAGCACCGATCCTTGCGGCACCCCACTAGTTACAGCCTGCCAACCTGAAAATGACCTGTTTATTCCTACTCTCTGCTTTTTGTCCATTCACCAATCCTCGATCCATGCTAATATGTTACCACCGATCCCATGAACCCTAATCTTGCCTAACAACCTTTTATGTGGCACCTTATCGAATGCCTTTTGAAAATCCAAATCCACATCCACTGGTTCCCCTTTATCTACCCTGCTAGTTACTTCCTCAAAAAACTCTAATAAATTTGTCAAACACGATTTCCCTTTCATAAAACCATGTTGACTCTGCCTAATCATATTATGATTTTCTAAGTGCCCTGTTGCCATTTCCTTAATAAGCTATAAAGTTCTGCACCCTATCCAATTTCAAACCAAACGAACCATTATTCCAGACATGCTATTGACAATTTGCTTAAAGGCAGAAAAATCTGAGGTGCAACATCTGCCATTGAATTGTTCTGGGGGCTAAATTACTTGCGTCGATAATTGTACTGATAAATGGCTTGTGTGCACCAGGGGTTTGGTTCTCAGTTGGAGCCAATCCTGGTTCAAGTCCAAAAAGATTGCTAACATGAGTAATCTTCTTGAGCAAAGGACTTGGCTAAAGTGGCCTCTAGTGTACCCACTAGGAAGTTAACAGGGGAATCCATGTGAAAATAGTGGGCTAAGTCCACAGTAAGTGCACACTCTAGGTACAAGGCCAATGAAGAAAAGTAGGGTACTCCTTTGTTGATGACCAGCTCCTGATTAAGGACAACTGTGGGCATCTTTGACTCACTATGAATTATTTGCTGAAGTTATCATTAGAAGGAATTCCGACACCATTCCACCT